>NC_054060.1:41229514-42479514 GCF_017639655.2 Falco naumanni | reverse complement strand
GTGCTGCTTGAGTTTCCAACTGTGAGTTACAGTAATTTTAGAGAAGATCAAGCAAAAGCTACTTTCTTAAAATTTACCTCATGCATGTGTCCCATTAATATAGAATGTGGGGCTTTTTAATGGTTACCTTGTACATGTGAATAAGTCAAAACACATTCAAGTTCAAAGCAGCCACCAGTTCACCAAGTTAAGGCAAATTCAGCTTTAAACCAAGAACAGAATGTATTTTCATGCTGCCAGTGTTTTGTTCCAGATTACTAGCTTTTCACTCTGACTAAATCCTTGCCGTCCCCATAGACAGAAATACCAGATTCCAGCTGCTAAGTCAAAAAGAAACTGATGGTACCATGGGATGAGACTTCAAAAAGAAAGGAAACAAATTAAAAGCAAAAGCATTTTCACCGATTTCAGTATGGTCCTGCTTGTTTCCAGGAGAGAGAACTGGAACAAATACCACCCCTGTTGTATACCACCGTGATTTTATTGCACTCATCTTCATCCTGTTATCCTGTTTCATTAACTGTCACTGTTAACAACCACACTGACGAAAGTGGGCTTGGACAGTGGAAATCACTAAGGGAGCTTCCAACATGGGTTGAAAACCCAGCACTTATTAAATCTTTTCAACAGTGCTTTCTAAACCCGTATTTCTGGCTGGTGGCCTGACCAGGAACCCTGTGCGTACTTGACACACCCCTTGCAATGAAAGGTGCCCAAGGAATGTGTGAGGAGGCCCCTGATCAGGGAAGTGACTGAACCTTTGTTTTAGCTTTTTGCTCATACCTGATGCAATGGAAAGGTTTTACAAAACAGCGTTTATGGGATAGAACAGTCAATAAGGAATGAATGGATTAAGCAAAAGGCAGAGATGCTGTGTTTGCTGAAAGTTGTGCTTTATGGTAGTACTACCATTACATTTACCACATGGACCATGACTGTATCAGAAATACGTATCTACCCAATGGGTGAATTATATAAGGTTATTTCCTCGTCCTCAGTGAGGTGAGTGCTCCACATTCCCTTTGGAAAATTAACTTTTTGTCAGTTTTGATTCTGAGAACTGCCGAGCTTTCATGAAAGCATTAAAAAGCCAGACTAAAAGAGGTATTATGTTAATTTCACTAAAAACTTTTCATATATAATTTTTGGACTACTGGTAAGAACTGTTTTCTAAAGAGTCTTCTGCTGGCCAGCAAACTAAAGAAGTAAAGAAACCCACCTTTTCATTCACGTTCATCAATAATCAAACTCTTAAGATACACAGGCTCTATCTGAGCATGTTCTTCTTGCTTCAGTGTTCCAGAAAGAGGTTAACATGCTGCTGGGTGGGCCGTCTAAAAAACTGAAGTGGATATTTTCTAGCTGAAACTTTGTTGTTATCTGTGATGGCATGAGTATTCAGTTCATCCCTAGCAGACATAAAGAACTGCCATTCTCTGTTCTCCTTTTCAACAAACTTTTGCATATTCATATATTATAATTTTATCTCCACAGTTTCTCTTTTCTTTCTTGTTCTTAATCTCGTAATTTCTTCTAAACCCTCTGTTTTGTCTGTATCTGTCTTGAAAGATGATGACTACAGCTTTTGACACCATCCCCCAGCTGGGGCTTTCCCAGCACCAAGTGAAGCAATGCATAGTTCTGTGTCATCTGTGCAGAACTCTTAACTACGGTCTTAGGGTGGTATTTCCCACGTTTGCAACAGTACTGGATTACCAGTCAAATGTCTTTATTCTGAAGCACAGAATACCAGTTTCACCCTCTGAAAATGTACACTGTGCCCATTGCTGCTTTCAGTATGCACCTCCAGAAACTGCTGTGCTAGAGCTTTGCCTTTACTACCCCTTCCTGTAAGTTCCAACAGCAGGCTAATTGATTAGTGACATCAGGAAACGTTTCAGTGCTTTTAAAGTAAATGTAATTTGGGAGGCCTGCAATCAGCTAGGATAAACAGCAATTAAGCAATTAACCTCATCGCCCTGACATATTATCCCTGACATGATTGCACACTCAAAATTGAATGGAATATAAAGAATCAATGCCATCGTATCATACCCCAGTGGCTGGGATGGTGGTCCTAAGATGTGCCTTCCTTTCTGTCTGATAGTTGGCTGAGTCTATAAGCATCCCCCATACCTGACCTTACAAACATGATACTATGTATGCCCCCTTTGTATTTCATGTTATTTTGCACTTTCTACATTTACAACCATTCTAACAAAAAGATCTGCTGCTAAAGCACTGGACAGCCTTTTCTATGGAAGTACTCGGTATAGGCTTGTGGGGACAATGTCTACCAACTTGGTATTTATGAAGTTGCTGACTTCACTGAGGGAGATGATATGAATTCTGGGTCCCTAGGCAAAACATGCTGTTTATCTGTGTAGGGTTTGAAGAAAGTGTCACCTTTTTTTTGGCTGGTTTATTTCTACTCACAGTAACAAGCTCACTCAACACAGGACCACCTCTTATGATGCTGATGCCAAAACCATTTGTCTTCCAGTCTATGCGTGTGTCTGTCTCTGTGTGTGTATGTAAATGCATGTACCATGACAAGAAGTGACAAAACTCCAGAATGTCAGGATTTTTCCTCTTTGCCATCTCTGGCTCTAACTGACATCCAGGCAGTTAGATACTAGTTTCCAACATAAACACAGTCCCATTAAGTTTCTCAGCTTTCACTCTGTGGCTGTTTAATAGCAGGCAGTAGCCCATATGCTTTCATGAGGATCACGTGCTTTGCCTGTCACAACATGGTCCCCTGATCCTTTCTCCATGAAGAATTTATTTGTGGCAGCAATGTTGCTGTCTTCATCTGTGCACAGGGCACTGGCACAAGGAAACTCCTGTGTGGCTGTCTGATCCACTGCAGATTTTGTATCTTCATCAAAATGCTGAACATTGCATTAGCTTATGCCATTTGCTGCAGCACGGGGAATCAGCATGTTTTTTTTCCTCTGACCTCCTCATTAGCGTTGCACGCCTTTATTCTTTAACCTTCCTTTCTTCTTGTATTTTGGATCACCCATTACATACATTCTGTCATTGCCTTAGTAATTGTACAGGAGCTTTTGTCACCTGGATGACTGCCACTGCTTTGCAGATTCCAATGGTTTTATCACAGATTAATCGTAGTGTTTGTAGTGTCACAGTTTCTTATCTTAGTTTCTAGGTATGTTCTGGTTTCTTCCTGGGCCCTCAAGGAATTCCTCCAAATTGAAAGGTTGTAATATACTTCACCTTCTCTTTCTGAACACATGCATTTAGTGATTTTCACTTTTACGTGTAGTGTAGTGCTTATATTTCTGTAAGATGGTTGCATAGACAGCCTAAGTTAATCTCCATTAATTAGGAAACAGATCTCCATTAAGAACTCATAAAAGCCTTAGACACCGAATTGTCAGGTGTGCTCTCAGGAGGCTGTGGTACCTGAGGCTCAGGCTTCTCCCATTTCCAGACTCCTACTTCCCTGGGCATGCTTTGAAATGACAGCAACCTTTATATGTTGCAGGTTCAGAATCTTCCAGATTCTTGTTAGAGAAGTATTTTTTAACGTTTCAAATCCTCAGAATTTTATCCTTGGAACTAAGATTTGCTGCATAGCTCTACTTCACTATGGCTTGTATTACCTGTAACTCTGAGCGCTGCAGAACTCAGTAAATCCCAAGGGAGGGGTTTCTGGGCTGTTTGATTAGCAGATGCATTTCCAAGCATGCATTGTTGGCTCCCCTGTAAAAGACTGAAGATCACAGGAACCACTCTACTGCACAAAAGCAGTTCATCAGAACATTTGCAAGCTTACTATTAGATATTATGTATTATGATTTAAGTTCTGTGACTGGCAACAGAGCTGGAGAACAAAGTCCTTTGGTCTGGCAAAAATTCATGCAGCACGGGTAGCAGCCATTCGGCTTTGATGCATCTCTGCTGTGTCTCAAGCCTGACTCAAAAGGCCCACAGTCAAAGAATAATCCCAATTTAATTCTTGTCTTTCCCATTGTTTCTTTTAACAGCTGCAGACACCTTCTGAGAGGAGACAGTCTTGGACCTTGGACTGAAAGCATTGCATTGTTTTGCAAAGACTGTTGAACAACCTCAAACACTTAACTACCTCCAGGGATAATCAGTGAGGGTTATATTTAAACTTGTTAGAACTACAACTCGGTAATCAGTTCTGCATCCTTCAAGATTTACCCTTCCCATAAATGCTTTGCCACCTTCACTTCTGACAACCTACAGCATTTTTATTTGGCATACTGCAGATAAACAGGCAATATAATATTAAAATGAAACCAAAATTCAGATTTTAGATCAAATTCAGTCAACAAAATAAGCTATTAAACACCCTCTACAGAAAACCAGTTACTGAATGAATACTGCATGAAAAAAGTTCAGTCTCATTCGAAGTAAATACGGCCAATTTATTTGCATTGCCCAAAGTCAGAAATGCAGGAGCTTAAACAAAGAAAAACCAAATGTCTGAAAAAAATCACTGCTGTTATAACTCTTTGAGGTATTCATTAACATAGGTAAGGACACATAATACTATAATTAATAAGCAATACATTTTATGCATTTATTGGTTTAGGTCTTTCCTGTAAGGTAAGAAAGAATTCTCTCTGTTGCATCACATGAAGAAACAGACTTGGTCCCAGTGTCAAAAGACTGGAAATTAGCCCATTTTTTTCTGAGTTCAGTTTCTTAACCTTTTCTGTTAGGGTCGAAGTGGCTGCCCACTTGCAGCTCACAGACAACTAGTTCAAAGAAGTATTAAAGTAGCCTACTGCAGTCCTGACAAGGATCACTGTAAATATTCTTCCCCTCTATGTCCCTCTTCCCTGCCACATCAAGAAATTCTATTTACTAGGAGAGATACAAGTGGTTAAAGCTTATGAGTTACCATGAAGCTGTATTTTAATCAGGAAACACTAAAACTGAGAAAGCAAATCATGGATCTCCAGGGATATGAAAGACCACGCAGAATAATTCTGCATCAGTCCAGACTGCAGGAAGGGTTCTTCTTTCCCATTTTCACATGAGCTGCTGAAAGTGTAATTCCAGCCCTGAATAGTTGCTTCTGAGACCCCGACACAGCCTACTGAAGTTTTCAAGGGATGAACAGCAACAGTCACAATTTTCTTACTTTTTAGCAGACTTTAGCTTTGTAGTTTCTGTGGCTTGCATGTCTGGACCCCCAGCTAAGATGAGCTGGCTCAGATCTACTGATGCACAGTCCAGTTTGTGTTGCACCAGCTGAGGATGTGCACCTGAATACTGGATTCATGGCTAGTTCTGCCAAAATTCCTGCTGAAGTGTTGATGCAGTTGGCATGGCGGATACACTCATTGCTTTTGTTGACCAGGCTAGCACTTTGATCTGTTCATACAGAGGGACATTTGCAAACAGATTTGACATACGTTTCTAAAGCACAGGAGAAACTTGTCATTCTGATGACCTTCCAGGGCTGATTAAAGGAAGTAAAACAGCTGGATGTGTTTGACTATGCTTTATCTCTTACGCAACTAAGAGAGGTGCAGGCAGGGAAAGAGAACAAAGTGCTGATGAAATAAAGTAGCTGAGAGCAAGTGGATGCCATAAATACCACTCAGTTTCACTAGAATATCAGCATCTGCTGTATTTTCCAAAAGACTATTTGTAGGATTTTTACTCCCACAGCAAGGAACAGTGCTGCTAGACAAGACAATACTGAATCCACACTGATGTTACGTTTCTTTCTCTATGAATTCTGGCATTACGTGCAGACTCAATACCAGAAATCCCATTGTGGTGTACTGTTGAATTCATCACACTTAAGGCTTTAATTTATACACACAATGCAATTTGTCTACACTAAAGAATGGTAATCAGCAGAAATGCTAATGTGGAGAGACAGCAAAGGACTAGAGCCTCAGAGATCCTCTTCTACTCCAAAGATCAACTTCACCTTAGCACAAGAGCTTGGTTGAAGTTCCCCTAACATCATCAGGACTCTACTTCCTTGCCTTTGAAATTAGAGGAGTGTATTAATTCTGATTTTTGCAGCCCTTCCTCTGCATATTTATCTAATTTTCTCTAGCTTTCTTTCGTGGGTATTCTGACCCACTTTTCTCCCCACACAGGCTTTTGAGCTTGAGCCAGTCATGTTAATCAAAAAATGCAGATTTGATTGTCAGTTTCATCCAGAATTCCTTGGGCTTGTCTGTCCTGCTCTTACAAGAAACCCTCCAAAACTTTTGATCTGAGTCACCATTGAATCATCCAGTTCTTTAGAGATGTTTGTGCAGTAAATCTAGATCCACAGACTCACAACTCTCAGTAAGGTACATGCTCCAAAAGCAAGTCAGACTACGTGAAACTAAGCTGATCCCATTGGTGAATTTTTTTTTATGTTCTGCACAAGTCACAGGGTAGATCTGAAAACAATGGTTAGAAACCTCAGATCCTGCTCCCAAGGTTCAGGACAGTTTGTAGCTGCCAGAGTCAGCACTCTGCCAGTGGAACACGGAGCTTTTCAACCTCTGCACCGAAGCTAAACAGCAAGGCTGGTGGTTTAAAAAAGGCATTATTATTACCTCTGAGCTTTTACGGAGCCCTAATTAGATGTACGTGCTGGACATTAGAAGGGGCTTGATGTCTGCTGCTACTAGTTATTTTATTACCTAAAAATGAAGCTTTTAAAGCATTTCTTCATACTAACCTTAATTAAACTTCTGCTTCTGCTTTTAGTCAATGGATATTTCAAGGTACATCAAAACTGCTTTCACCTGTATCTTTAAAACTGCATTACTGTGAAACCCCAGCAAGCGGCCAGCTCCATAGCATACTGCTCCAAAATATCCATGCTTTAATAGACGTGTCTTCCGAGAAACTGCATGAGGTGCCTTGAGAACTAGTATTGCTGGAATTGTGATCAGCAATGATCTGAAGAGCTTCTCCAGCCTGTGGCAGAACAGAGGAAAACACAGCTCAGCCCCAGGGTCCTGAAGCAGCATGACCTGTTTTCTGTCATTCTCTCTGAGGTCCACAATAATTTTTGAGCCTATTAGTCATTGCAGTCAAATGTGACTGACGGTAAAGATGTCACAGATAATTCTGTTTCCAAAGGTTTCAAGCAAACCCAACAATATTCAGGCAGCCAAAGGAGAGCCAGTTTCCCAGATGAAAGAGTAGCTGTTACAGGCTCACCTCTTTACTAGAAATCAGAGAACCCATCTGGCAGAGAGACTTTGTCACTACCTGATGTGCAGCAAAAAGATTCAAGGTCTACCCTGATCTGCACACCAAAGACAATCAGTCATAAGGGGTGACTCCATAGGAAATCTGGCATAATTAGGTCTAGAGCTCAAAGGTCAGTGAACACAGCAGAATGAAGCATTATTTAAATACAAAGAGGATGAATTCAGTCTCACGCCAGGGAAGTACTGAAAGAACCTGAGCAAATATCTAAATGCGTAATCATCTATTTTAAGCCACGCCAAATAAAAGCTTTGTCAATAGTTACAGGCACGTTACATTGCTTTGAAAAACAATGTTTTTCAAAACAAAAGCTCTGCTTCTTTTTTTTTACTTCCTTCACTACCTGCCCTTAACAATCCCCCATGCAACCTGTCCTTACTGCAGGAAAAGTGGCAGATAAACATGTATAGGTCCACATCAGTGTTTGAAGGACTAACAAACACCAGTGCAGAGGAGACCCAGCCCTGGTTTAGGTGTACATGCCATTTTCTTCTTCTGCTAGGTACCACAAACGAAGAATTCATTCTTCTGCTATGACAAGTGACAAAGCTTGGCTATATTTAAAACTAACAAGTACATTCCTATGACTGCTGCTTTGCTTCTTTTTTCAAAGACTTCGAAGATCTTTCAGTTAGTGCTCTCTTTCATAGAAATCTGTGAACCATACCATTCCTCCTATAAAAATTTTCCCTGTTTAACTTCTCCATAGCTCCAGAGTTTTGCAAGATACGGATAAAAATTACAGTACAATAACCCCTCCCCTTGGGCATCTGGCAAGGGATTACAGTCCCCAGGCTAATGAGTGTTTCCCAGATCATACATACAGGAGGTACGAGCCTCCCTCCACCTGGAGGTGCAGCTTTTGATGGCTCTTCTTTGAGCCTTCCTCTTTATCTCATAGCACAGATAATGGCAGTCAAACAACCATACTGTCCCGAAGGTCAGAAGCACAACCAGCTTACTCCTCCTCATCACCCAAAACAATTTCTTAAGGTAATTTTTGGAAAAGGAAAAAGGCAAGTGAAGATACCCAGGTACACATAAGAAGGTACAACTGATTTGTCCCTTTGTTTTTTCAGTGGTGGTAGACAACACAGAAGTTCAGGGAGCTCCAAAGAACCATATCATCAAAGCTGTGAACAAAGGTAGCTCAGAAATGCAGAGCATCAGACATGACCCAAGCCCTAGGATTGAAGGCCGCCTGCTTGTAGCTAGTTCTTTAAACAGCGAAGGTAGGACACGTATAATTCTGGTCCCAATACCAGATAAAGAAGAAGGGAAACATTACTAGAAAAGCAGAAAGTTAATTGCAAAAAGCAGATGTCATTTAAAGACTTGTTTATGCTGAGGGAGAAAAGCACTCTACAGCCGAATAAAAGGAAAGAAAAAGTTGCAGTCAGAAATACAGGGGAAAAAAACCCAGGATTTGTTTCAAAACCACTGAAATCTATGGGAAGAACTGCATTACGTTTAAGAGATGCAGATACACTTTAATGAAACTCAGTTTTTACAGAAACATCACTGTGAACATATTTTTATCTATTTAAAAAATACTAAAAAAATCAAGTTGTGTGTAACCTTTTGTTAGATAGATCATACCATCACAATGCTGAAGTAACTATAAACCAGCTTTGAAACCTGGTTGCTTCTGCTGGATGCAACGGGACTTTTGCCATAGACTGAGACAATGGCCTGTCCCTCAGTGCAAGCTAGAAAAAGAACGTAAATCTGCTGGAGCAGTGTTTGTGGAACATGGTGCTGATTTTAGTGATGGCTTTTTCCATGCACCAAGCAAGAGATCATGTACAGGGCTGTATTTACATGGTGATGTAATTTTACAGCAGAAGCTGGAAAAACAAGGAGGGTATATCATGTCCAGCATGATTTATGCCAAGCTTTCCACAACTATGCAGCCTCCCTCCTATGTCATACATATGTTGGCAGGATGAAAATTAAGAAGTAGGACAACCCTGCCCCCAATTTCTAGACAACCTTATGCTTTGGCTGCCAACCCAACTCATAACTCAAAAAACAACCTCCATCAGGCAGACAGTTTTCAAGTCAACCAGCATATGTGCTTAATTGAATGCCTATAAAATTACCTTTTGTTTTATACAAGTGTCCTTCCAAGAAAAGAACGAACCGGAGATGTCTAATGGATTTAGCAATATGGCACTATTTATGTTGGGATCATAAAAGATCAGATACTCAAATACAATTATTTTCTAATTAATGTTTTATGATAATGTGGTTTAAAACTGTTAAACCCACTCATCTTTTGAGGTAGAATCTCAAATTCTTTTCCTTAAAAGGAATGCCATGACGTGCCACTGACATGTAAAGACTTAAAAAATAAATTTGTTGGCCGTGTTTACATACAGAATGCTATTAGTCATAAATAAGTAAAACAGAACTGTTTGATTAACCAGTGAAATTATATATACACATTCTGGAAAATCTGATTAAGTTTAATCTATGGTTAGTTTCCAACTAAGCGGGCACAGATCTCTCTATGAGAGATCTTACATTTAATGTAAGATTGTGACTCTTGTGCCAGTTCATCTACATCCATTTTGGAGCTGACTGAAATAAAACTGGTGCAGCTTCTAAACCTCTGCTGCTTTCATCAATTGTTATAAGTTAGGAAGCTGAGTGAGTCAGTAGAAGCAACAGCAAATCCAACTATAAACCATGTGTGCCTTATATCTACAAATTAAGTGAACTAACAAAACAAAGCTTTCATTAACAGCATTTGCAATGAAAGTAAACTTGGATGTAACAGAATAGTGGCTGAACGTGCACTAAAGGAAAAACATACAGTTGTCAGCATTAGAGAAGTGGTCTGATACGCTTTTTTTCCTTCTTCTTGCATATATCCTGGAGTACATAAAGTTCCTTGCTTTTTTATGTCACAGATTGGTCTTCAAATAATGCGTAATTTTCCTTTTCTGCTTAGCTGCCTTGGTCTCAACTAAGCCAGGAGCTGAATCTGGAGGAGCCCGTCTTACATGCATTTATATTGAGACAGTCACTAAGCAGTAAAGCAAATATTGTGCAGTTAAAAGGCAAGACATCCCAAGTAATTTCTAGCTGGCCTTTTAAGACATTCAAATTGAAATAACATCTGCTGGATCATCCCATTTTAAAGCCAGTTGTACCCTGGGACTGATGCTAGGAACATGCATGTATCCCCTTGTCTCATGTTTTTGAGTCAGAACTGTTGTCTAACGTAAGAACCGTACTGATAAGCTCTAGACCCAGTGAATCATCAGTGAAAAATGCTTTATGTGACAGCTGTTAAGTCTAACTGGTTGATTCTACTACACCACAAATTATCTTCCATCTTTCCCAATTCTGTTCAAGTCACTCAGTGTGTATGCACCCCAGTGTCTCCTCAACATGTACTTGGAAGAAAATAATCTACAAAGACTTCCTTCCAGCCACTTTCCATTACCGTACATCCTCTGCAACACTTACACAGATAATATCACATAATTAACTCACTGGCAGCCCCCATCCTACAGAACAGTTTCATTTTCCAACCCACTGTAAGAAATCCTCTGGACAACCCCTTTACCTGGCTGGCATCCTCAGAAGCACCAAAACAGGCATTATTATGAGGACTGGACTATTATTTCAGGTGATGATGGGTTGTTCAAAGCACAGCTTTGGTCTGCTTGCAAGGTAAATGCTGATGTGATGAATGGGTACTTTTTGGTTTTTGAGCTGGGCAGGTCCCTCTCCACCCCTAGATGATTCTCCTCAGTAGTGAAAGCAAAAAGAATTCCTGGTTTCCTCCAGGATCTTGGGAGACAGTAATTAGGATACAAGCAGGATACAGCAGTTTAAAAATAAAATAAAACTAAAAAAAAAGAGCCAAAACAGTGCAGCATAAAGTTTCTTCATCATCTTACTGCAGCCAAGTATTGCCTGCTTCCTTTTCTACCTGGCTACATGCAACAAGGCTGGAGCGCACAGAGACAGACACCCCAGTGCTGTGCTGCCATACTCTCAGTAATGCAGTGTGCATTCAGTCAGCTGAGACTAGTAACAAGTGGAGCCAGATTTTGTGTGGTGGGACAAATAAAGGCTTTTCTGCTTTCTAAATCTGAAATACAGTCAGTTTCCTGAAGAACACTGTAGTGCTCTGGACAAATTGAGGAACAAATGTGGCAACAAGAAACTGAAATGCTCCAGTTTCGTAGAAAAAAAGCAGTGTCTTTAGCCAGCTATTAAGAATTCATTAAATTCTTAGATGAACACACACACACAAATGCAGAACATCCTGAAGCCTGGGAATGAGCACAGGATCTAGCAGTGCCTCAGAGTATGTCCTTCGGAGCGCTCCAGTACCTGTGCGCACCTTGCGAAGTGAGACCTCATGTATCTCCTCAGTGTGGTAGCAGTCAGCTCCCCTACGTGCAACACTGCATGAAATATAGTTCCTTAGTTGGCATTTTCTCAGAGAAAAAGGTAGGACTTGAACGTCAGTTTGAGGTGCTGGTAAACACTGGTATAAGAAAAAAAATTCTGTTCATACATTTTTCTTGTAAACGCATAGATTAAATATTAACATAGGAAAGAGGAGACATTACTAGCTAGGCCTTTAGAAATCTGGGTGTCCTAAAACAGCCAAAAAAGTCCATTTTACACAGTATCCACTGAGTTAGCAATCTCTGCAGAACCACTGCTGTGGTAATCGAAGCCTCCAAAACACGGGGATATTCCCTGTCCTCTCTTTCAAATACTGCAGCATTCTGCATAAGGAAACAGTTTGTGCTTTTGTTTACTGCAGTTTAGCCACAATGAATAAAAAAGATCCACATATTCAAGTAAAGATACTGCAAGTACATCAGCTGAGTCCAGTCCCTTTTTCATTTCACCCAACAAGCCAAGCTCATCCCAAGTGATGTAACTGGATGAAAGTTAATGCTGTCAGTCAAGATCCTCTGGGCCCAGGGGGAGCTTTGCAAAGAGCGTCAGTATGAGACAGAACTGGTGTTTGTTCTCTGAGTAACATGCAAAAGATTTTTCAGTTCATTTATGAAAACTGGTTAAAAAGCAGAACATGTAAGAGCCTGGGAAAATCCTTTTGTTTGCCCATTTTCAAAATACTAAATTTCAACAACAAAAATTTGGATGGTCAAAGTTTTAAAAGCTTCAATTATCAGTTGATAAAAAAAACATAATGAAAGAGATTCCATTTTTTCTTGACCTTTACTCAAAGTCAAAGAAGTTAAAATAAAGATGCTCAGAGCTCTATGCTTAAATACAACATGCCTTCCTGTTACAGTGTCTCCTCTGCTCCCCACTCTTGGCCTTCCAGCAGCGAGAGCTCTCACTGCCACTCCCGTTCATGTCAGATGTTTGAATGGGATCCAAGGTATAAAAAAGATACAATTATTCAGCATCTATACAAACATACATATTTGTACAGTCCAGACAGCCAACCATAAATGTGGATTTAACAGAACATATATTTTTTTAAATCCAGTAGTTAAAGTAGTGCAAAGAGGTCTGTGCTTTTAGATGTATATATTATCAGTTATATACATGGCATTTTCCTGCCTTGAAAATAACTCTGAATAAACTCCTGAAATATGGGGACTAATAGAAAAAATAATCTTAGGATTTTGTAGGAAAAATATAATTTGCAAAATGGTGATTTCTTCTTGCTAGGAACAAGTAACAAAAATATACTCTCACATATAATTTTTCAGCATCCTAGACAGATGTAACAAGTACTTCTGCAGCAGTAGCCCATCTTTTAAACAAAGTCTGAGTCCCTTACTGTGCTGCATTTTAATTAATATCAAAAGGCACTTATGTCAGTAAATATATGCTTACTCCTTTGTACATGTGAGTCTGGGTTTTAGCAATGTAAGCAAACGCTAGAACATTGTTGATTATATAGGAAGTGGTTTACATATAAGAATTCTATATAAGAAAGTAATTTATCTAAAAATATTGGCCCTGATCCCAGGCAGGGCCTTTGCCTCTTTGTATTATTCCATTGATCTCAAGCGGAATTGACCCAAACAGAGCACGTCTGGAGGGCCCCACTTGAAAAGATCACAGTTAGTCAGAGCAACGCTTTATCTTTCAATCTGTCTGTTTAGAAGGAAGGATGAGGGAGAACCCGAGCTATTGGCATGTCAGGGTACTGCCTTCATCAAAGACAGAGGTTAGAGAAGTCTCTGGGTACTGCCTTATGGAATAGTTCCCTTTAAGCCTTCTACTGCCACAGCTTTCCCACTGGCTCAGGCACATTACTCTGATCAAGTGGTGTCAACACAGGTGCAGTCCCAGAGGCTCAGAGGTACCTAGGATCAAGCCACTGACCAGACTGATTCCCATGGACTTTGGAGTCTGCCAAAGACAGGACTGTAGATGAGGATGATGTCAGTGTCTAGTGAAGAAGATGCTGATTCAAGCTGCTTCTCTCCAAGACTGGACTTCTGTGCTCTTATGGAGCCTGAAAGGGGCAAAAATACCTTTTTCAAGGTGGATTTTTAAAAATCAAACGAGCAATTCCCCCAGATCCTAAGTCTTTCTCATAATAATATTTAGCCAGTATTTCTCTTGGTGAAACTGAATTTTCTGTTACCATGGAGGTGTGATGCAGTGGAGAACTTCTGAAGAACTTGTGTAGACAATTAATTTCTTTAATTTATACTATTATAAACAGCATAGGGATATCTTTGTAGAAAAATCAGTCCCAAGTTTCATCTCCAGTCTTCAAGATGGACCAATGCTGTACCATTTAACAACAACTTTTTCAGGGTTGGCAATAGTATCTTTCCATTGCTCTACTGCTTCACTGTTACTGCTGTCAGAACTTATCCAGACCTGCAGTAAGAAACAAAAAGAAAAATAAAATTCAGTTTACCTGATGTAACACAGAGGTCCAGCCTTTATTAATTCCCAATAAATACCGCCAAGTGTAGAATGAGATACAATGTGTAGACTGTGACCAAAGTGTGAGAGCAACAAAGACAGTTCTGTTAGGACTAACATATTCGGGCTTTCAGCTGGGAACACAGGGAGTCTGGGTTTAAATTTAGCCTCTAAAATGTTTATAGAGAATTCACTACATACTGATGTTTCTCTGCTTAATAAGATGGTTTAAATCAAGCATTCCTTGCTCCATTCAAATGCACATGCTGGGGTCAAGGGCTCATAAGGGCCAGTGATGGCTCTATGCATTGAAACTCCAGATGGCTACAAGCCACCTGGCAGCCCAAGCTAGCTGTCCAGTGTTTTCAAATGCATTTAAAATGGCACACTCCAACAGACACGGCCAAACTTGCATTCCAAACAGAGGCTGCTAACATTCCTATACCACACACAGTCACACCAAAAGAGTCCATTTCTTCTCAGCATTCAGTTAACAGATAGTGGCCATTAAATGAGGAAATGTGGTACAAGTAGGAAACATTCCCCCTGAACATTTATCATCAGCCTCCACTGCCAAAAGAATTATGCTTATGTAAGCAGGTATCATTATTTACAGGACTCTTATTTCCTCAAGTCTTCCACGAATGAGTCCTTTTAAGACTTCTCAGAAAACTTCACCATGAAGTACATTTAGCCTACACAGCTGAGGCAGGAGTCCTCAAGAAGTGAGAATAATGTCTTCCAGAATACCATAGACAGCTGGTGTTTCATCCACAGAGATTCAATATACATCTTGCTCATGATTAAATACATGGCTGTAAAAGCAGCCTAATCTAAGTATTGTCTGCTTAGAACAGCATCCAATTAAACATCATTCTCTGAAGAACAAAGTTAATAGATCCAACTATACTCATCTTTTTCCAGCTACCCAGCCAATTGCTCAAAGTACATTTTTCCCTGAGCCATATTTTATGTCTTCATGCATTATGTGGCAATGTCTGCCTGCATGAGCTGAAATAACCTTTTCCAAATAACCTCTGAGGAGAAGTAGCTCATTTCCTCCCCCTAAAAATAAGATATATGATTAAATGTAACTTGTCAGATTGAGATGACCTCACATATTGCCAAGTGACTGCAAAATCATACCCAGTTATTTGCATCCCAAGGTAGCACAACTAAAAAGAACAATTTTTTATTTTCCTATTTCAAATCCAATTCCACCAACAGGAATCACAGAAAGATGGAACATGTGTGACATGAGGCTCCATAAAACAGAGGGACTTCACATAACTCTTGCTGGCCCATCATTTCTATAGCACATCAGCTTCTCCTATAACTGCATGTCTTCAGCAGGCACAAGAAACATCAATAGAATGGGACAGTACCACTTCCTGTACCTAAGGATAGCATCTGACAAGAGACATTACAGTTGTGGTCTCAAAATCAATTCTACATTATTCATTTATGCATATATTAAAATTCTGCTACTAAATCTAGCTGTGTCAGGGAGAGCACAAAGCATTAAGAACAGCTATGGCTCACCATACCAAAAAGAAAAGGAGAGAAAGAAGGGACAGGATGATAGTAAATTAGAACAACCAGGGGAAGAGGGAAGAGAGAATAAAAAGAGACCAGACTACGAAGTTTTATGGGGGTTAAATAAACCTGATAGTACAAATGCTTTCAAAGAGATACTACTGAAGTTCCAGCTGTTAAAAAAAAAAAAAAAAAGAGAGAAAGAGCACTCAGCTAAAAAAATAATTTTGCTTTTGGTCACCTGTATTATCACTTGATGATACATATTTAGAATATTGTGCTGATTTCAGCATTGTTTTACTCAGGAAGGCAGTCTGATATTGTAGCTGTTGATACTTCCTTTTACACAAACCTGTTTGTAAGTGTATTGGTATAGTAAGCCATGGTATTGGTACGGTAAGCCTTTCTGTATGGTACGTTGTAGGTTGTGAAATTCCTGTGAGTGCTGTTTGTTTTCTTTAGAAAGCCTAAAGGCAAGGAGGAGATTGTATGTCTGTCTGTTGGAAGGACTTTCACATAGTAATACTCCACACAAAAATGACTTAGGGATTTCTTTTTAAAAGAAGAATCAAATGTCAATTCCCTTTCTGACGTTAGTGTGTGAGAGTCCAGTGTTGTTCTTTCTTGGGTTACATCCAGAAGAGTTTATCAGAATTTACTATTTTGCCATATGCCACCTTATTTAAAGTATTTTAAAATTCATACCAAGAAACCTGTGGAACTGGATTTTAAGTAAAGGACATCATGCCAGTTAGCAGAAACCAACCTGTCCCAGGAAGTGTTTTCTTCTCACTGAGCTTCTGCTGTAGAGCTTGATGAGAAAGCCAATTCCTTGTTCAGCTTGGCTAACTGGAAAAATCATCATTTCTCCCCACTTCACTTGGCCATTAGTGGACTTCAGAAGACGAGTCTTTTTCTTATAGATCATCCCTTCTGTAGTAAACATCCCAACTTTCACAAAGAAATCTAGCACAAAAAGAAGGGGAAAAGGCATAGCACACAAAGGGTTACTTACAAACACACCCAAAAAGGAACTGACAATATCCACATGTATGGTTTAAATTGCAGCAATTTCCCAAAAGTCTGGCCAAAAAAACTGTACAATAGCTTTCCTGACTAGTCACACAAACAGTACATTCAATAATATTGAATTGATTAAGACAGTATCCAAACAGCAAGTGCAGGCTAATGCTCTTGTATGTCAGGATTAATACTGGGATAAAAATCTTCCAAAATACATAAAGATGTAGCTTCAAAGCAAACAAAAAAGTAATTAAGTAAGACATCTGTGGAAACAAGCCTTGGCAATGGAAATCTACTGCACAACATGTTAGTCTGAGGGTTGGAAGGAATGCTATGAATTGCCAACCCATTCGAGAAGCAATTTACCTGTTACAAATGCTTTTAGAGAGGAGGCATGAGACAGCTGATGTGACTTACTTGAAGACAGTGGTGTAGATGGAACTGGAAGATTTTGTGCTTCAAGTATCTGTACCTGTATCCTCCTGTTTATTGCTTGAAAACAAGTTCCTACTTGAAGTTCTGCACGGCACACCTACAAGCAGAAGAATGTTGCCATAAGATCTGGATTAAGTTGCTTATAAACTCAGGAAAAACAGGAATTCTGTCATAATTTGGGCTCCCACATTTCTATCTGGGATTTCCTAGAAAGAAATATAAGCATGTGTTGTGTACACAACCTACAGATGCACAGTAAGTGCATTTTGCACTTGTCGTAGCTGCAGTACATGTGCAGTGCACATAAGGCCCTCGTGGTCTTCAGCCAAAGATACTGGATAAATAAACGAGTCCTCAGTTTTTATCTGTGAAAGATTGCTCAGTGGTAAGAGCAAACACATACAGGGAAAACTAGAAATGCAGCTGTAGCTCTATTAAACCTGGGTGTGGAAGTGAAAGACCAGATATGCTCCACTAACACAAAAACCTTTAGAGTTCTCCTCCCACACTTTTGAGTTTTGCAATAGGGAGATATAAACAGTGCTATCCATAGATACATGGCCCCATCATTTACTGTCATCGACGTTTAGGGTGACTGCATGCTGTGGAGTTTCCTATGTTACCGAAGTACTTGTGTTTTACATGCCTATATACATACAGCCCCCCCCCCCCCCCCCCCCGAATGTACTTGGATCTCAAGCCTGAATTTTTTTTTTAATTTTTGTTAGTGGCAAAGTTGAGTTGAGGCATCCTCATTACTCTCCTGTCAGGTGCTAACATACCCTGAACACTGTAAGAGCAGCAGGAGAAGGCCAGTAGAGACCCAGCTTTCCTGACAGCCTCCAATTGAAAGGACTTTGCTAGTCACGGTTCCTTTCAAGTTTTAATGCACTTCAGTGAAGCAAAACGCACCAAGCAAGAGAGCAACAGGTCAGATAAAGAGAAGTCAGGCTCCAGTTCATCGAAGACACCCAAATTCTCTTTGAAGCTCTGCCACAAAATTTCTGTGTAGCCCCGAGAGGAAGCCACTTACTCCACTCTCAGCTTTGGCCCTCTATTGGCAAGTAGGGTAGTTTGCTGCCTCACGGGGCAGTAGAAGGATGAATTCCAGCAGTGTCTGGAGGGCTCTTGGATATAATGGTGATAAAAGCCAAAACAGAGAAACTGTGAGATGATTCAGGAATTTACACTGGGATGAAGCCATTTCTAAAACAGCTGCTTCTTTCCCTTAACCTTACTGCTTTTGAAGCAATATGGTTATTCTTGTTAGAACTAAAAAATGTCAAGTGTAACTTATGTTAGATATCAAGAGCATCACTCATTACTCAGACACACTTAGATAAAACTTGCTTTTAAATTGCTAATTCAAGTTTAATTTGTTGAAAATACAAATGTCTAGACACAACCTGTAAAAGAAACAAACAAAGTAAAGGTAGGGGGAAAGGAAATCCCACTGTGAAAACCACCTGCTTCTTATTACAGTAATGGGAATGAACTGGCTGAATTATTACTTCACAACATGCAATCGGAGTATTAAATATATAGCTATCTCAGCAGTTTCAAGCCACTGAAGATCTCAGCACTTTTCTTCCATAACAAAAGCAGATACCATTTGGTCTGAGCTCTTGCTGTGAGTCCTAAAGACCTTCTGATGCTTTTTTGGTCAGAAAAGGCAATCACCTGGTTCCCTTTGCTGAACATTTCCCCAGAACGTCCCTCCCTCAAGCTGTGAGCCATGGTGTGGAAGAGCTTGCTCTAGCTCTTTTCCCAGAAACAGCTGAAGTTTACAACAAGAACATGTGCAGAGTTCAAAAGTCTGCATTTTTTCCCCATCAAAACACCTTTCCTGACGAGAAAAAAAAAGGAAAAGGAGGAAAAAAGAAACCCTCTGATTGTTGTTAAGATTAAATTAGTACTGAATTATTTTACTTTCATTTCCATCAACTTTTTAGGTGATATAACAACATGCTTTTGCAGTATTGGCACTTACAGGTGCTTTGGAAGGAGGAGATATATCCAGCCAATGATTTGACTCCTCCGAGCTGAGGTCCCGTAGTGCCAAGGAGCACCTTCCAATCGTTTTTTTCCTGGGAGTCTGTATCTGGATTTTAAATACCAATCTGACAGCCTGCAGGCTTTGCAGTTTAATAGCAAATACAAAAGTTTCCATAAATTCAATATCCTAGAAAGAAAAACAGAGGAGTAACATCATTATGGTGCTGATGTTGCACTGAGCCAGAAAACTAGAAACCAAGGCTTCCTGGTCCTAGCCACTGCTCCCAGCTACCATTTTAGGTTGCCACTGAAAAGTCTGCTTTTACAGCGATAAGTGCCCACAGACTCACCACCTTGTTGTCGCACCCCGGCAGGGACAAAGCTCTGGATTATTTTTCACTACCATAATGAGTTGAGGCTATTTCTTCTGGAGCTTTACAACAGCATACACACATGGTCATAGCAAATTCTCCTGTGGCCTTTTGCTTCAGTCTCTCCTGCTATTTTCTTTCACCTTTGACTTGTATTGTGTGTGGTTTATGTTGGTTTACCTTCCACCCCTCTTAATGTTCCTTTACTGCCACTATCAGTGGTCCCATGCAACCAATTCTTACTACTTTCTGTGGAGAGGAAGTACAAACTTTATCTCCTGCCCTAGTGAGAGGCAGTACATATCTACCTGCCCGGGGTGAAAGTGCACCTACAGGTATCCCAGTCTTCCTCCAGTCCCCCACCGTTGAGTTGCCAAGGCCAGCAGCTCATGGTTCATTCCCCTATGAGCATATCTGTCCTGCAGACAGGCGAGAAGGAGGGCAACAGTACAACACAAGACAGGGTATAGGGGGAGGAACTGGAACAAGGCTTTTAATAGAATTTTGAGGAAGGGAGGGGGTAAGTAACCTGAGCCTAGGCAACTACCACAGCAAATATGGCACAGGCGTGGATGTTTGGGCCATTTTAACAATCCATTTACATTCCACTTTTATATTTGGGGGAACTAAGATTTCGTGGTGTTTCCCCCACCTCTACTTACGTTGCAGCCTTCCTTGGCAGAAGATTTGAAATGCACTGGTTTGGGCAGTGTGAGAATTCCCTTGACGCAGATACGGGGATTCTCCCCACAGCTAGAAGGCCAGCTCAGGTCTTTGCACTGCAACATTTAAAACACAGTCAGTTTAGACAATCTTAAGACTCTGGCCTTCAGACAACTCAGAAACAGTCTTTTACATTGTTCTTGAATTATGCATAACTCCTGTATTACTGAATATAAATCAGAACTAGTGTAATGATTATGTCACTTCAGATAATTTAATAATTAAATTTTCACAACCAGAGGGTAAAAAATTACTTGGCAAATTTTAATGATTTTGATACGTGGCAATCTGACAACAGATAAATCACTAAATCCCTTGCATAGTATTTATCACTTCATGTAGTTATGAGGTTTCTGATTACTTAAAGTTCCATTGTCTAAAAATTATTCACTGTTCTTGGAAATGTATAAGACAGCTAGCATAACAGAATCACGTTAGCTAACAAAAAAGTCACAAGAAGCTACATGTTCTCTTCTTCCCTGAAGGAACTGTTAGGTTCAAAGTCAGTTAAATGCTGCCTTCAAAGTTGCTCCAGTTTTCTGCCTCCAGATTTCTACAGGAAAACTTCCACAGCAGGACCCATCTATGACCCGCTCAGCTTTCTTATCTATGCTGAACAGTTCCTCACTCCACAATCAGAACATACGTATAATAACCTAAAGAGTTCTATAATACTTTACTATTGACTGCAGCAGAACAGAGATTGCAAGGGGGGGGGGGGGGGGGGAAGAGGAAGATACTTTGAATGAAGCCCAGCATTACATTTGACTAAACTGTGTTTATATTAATACTTAGAAGTAATTTTCTTTTTCTCCTAAAAGTATTTTGTAAAGTATCAGAGCACCAAATTTAATGAGAATTAACACTAAGTATAGCAAAATAGTCGTTTGAGTAAATAATAAAGTTATTTGCATTTGCTTACATGTAAAACTGTGATCCAAATCTGTTCTACAGAAGAAACATAACACAACTTCACATTCAGTCTTCCAAAGTCTCGTTCGTCACCTGATAATGTAATAGTATCTATGGAAGAAAGCCAATTAATGTTTTTAGAAGTAATGCAGCATCTTAAAATTTTCCAAGAATAAACAGAATAAAAGTATTTCAAGAATAAGGGAACTCATTAGTAGGTGTACTGCTTATCTTTGAAAACTTATCTCAAAATAAGTTAGAAATACCTTAACACCTACATTTTGAGGACAAAATATTGTAGCCTGACCTTCTGCATAGCTAAAAGCCTTCACATTTACCTCAGTTATCCCTATTTAATTTAATAACTTGTGCTGTACTCAAACAACTTTTAGAAAGACAAAAAGCATGTGCCTGAGATACTCAGAACACATTTCTAAAAGACAAAAAGCATGTGCCTGAGATACCCAGAACACATTTATAATCTATCACTTCCCTTAATTACTTCCACTGTTAAGTTTATGAACTGGCCTGCTTTTTCTCTTTCTCATATTTCAATTCCAGCCTAGCGAACATTTTACTATGATGCTTTTCTCCAAGTCAGAAGAGCCATTTAATATCCAGTTTTTCTCTTCATGACTGAAACTATGTCATTGCCCCCCGTTCTTTTTGAGGAGACTGGGTGAAATTCTGACTTTCAGTAGGGTGACTTTTGTGGGGATTCGATTAATTTTTGAGGGTTTGTTTTGCAGTATCCCCACTTCTTCAGCATTCTTTCATGAATAGGGATACTACGTTTGCATGCATTATTCTTGCCTAATTCTCAGTGTAATATGGGTATTGGATTCCAGACACTTCCCACAGAAAAATACTGATAGATGAAAAAGGACTAGAGCTGTGACCAAGGTGCTGCATTCTCTTGGTTCACTGCGGTAGTAAATCTGAGGATTAATTTTTCAAAAGCATGAGGACTCCTGGAAAGCTCATTTGCTCAGTCCTCTGACAACAGGAAGGTGCACGTTCAAAACTCTTAATTTCAAATTGCAAAGTAATCTCCCAACTGGTCTGCTTATCAGATTCAACTCAAAAAAACCCCAAAAACCCCACCAACCACCCAACCCCTCAAAAAATCTAAAAAAACCCCATCAACAGTAGAGACAGCTTAATGTTTCAAGTGCAAAGGGAAATATTTCATTATATGGTAAACACAACATTACCCAGACTCCTGTTACTGCCTTGCGAATCCTTCCTGGAAGAGGTACTGCTAGGTACACTGGACAGTGAATCGTATCTCTGGGGAGAAAAAAACCAAATCCCTTCATTCAGAGCAAGAGATGCAAAAAACCCCAGAGATTCTACCATCAGACAAGGCATGAATGAGAACAAAAACAGTATCCAATTTCAAATAATTGTCTCATTCCCTACTAACCTCTCGATCCAGCAGCATGGAATTACTACTCTGATGCAAAGAGCTAATAGAGGACACATATGGCCAGCATAGATGTTTTTTGCTTACTGATACATATGCAGCTTCATCTCTATGTAAAAGATGATTATTTGAAAAAAATTGCAGTGTTTTTTGCATCAATGGAAATTTCTAGTGTTCCACTTTTCAACTGATGGGAGAAATCACAAGATGATGAACCACAACCTCTTGTCTGTCTTGTCCTGCCTAATAAGCCTATTCACGTTTCTCAACAGCCCCACTGGGCCAGAACAGTAGGAGTCAGAGAAGACATCAGGAAAGAGCCTCTTGAAGTTTGTCAAGATGTTGAACTTCTCCTTGTAGCCCTTCCAGTGCGTAGTAGAATGCCCTTCAGTTTTTACTTTGAAAACGCAATGCAACAGGAACAGATACACCAAGCAAACTGAGTTTGAGTATAACCTGTTACAAGGGGAACTCACCTTCATGAATCGATGAGGCGGGCTTCTGAGATCAAACATTGAATGGCTTACATCAAGTGATCCAGGCAAAGCACTAGGTCTTAGATCACTAACTAAAAAGGCAAAGAAAACAATACAAATTATGTAAACATTCTAGAAAAAAGAATCATTAAGAAGTTTTTTTGAAATTTAACTAGACCTATGGTAGAACTGAAACCTAGCTAAATAACATCTAAGGATGTCAGCACCTTTCCCCCCTTCCCTTCCCAAAACACTCTCCTGCAATGACAAAATGGAAAGACCAAGCCACTAAAATACCTGAATCAATTCCATTTTTGTAGCAATGGTAGAATAGGGAGCCTGCCTCAAAGTTATTTCCTCAAAAGAAATGTATTTTCTAGTAGATACTTTAGCAAAACAGAAAAGCCTTGTCTTTTAATCTTGTCAGCCAGACCTGGGGCTTAGCCTGATCTCCTTTTTTAAATTTTTCCACGGTAAAGACCCCAGTGGCAAAAACCTGCTGCCTGCTAAACTTGGCCTTACCTCCCTGGCTTTACTGATCACAGTGTCAAAGCACCATACTCTGCACCCTTACTAGGTCTCAGACAAAGCAAGTCTTACTTAACTCTAAGATGACACGTACTTGCTATAACACAAAAGCAAGATCTTTATTTTACAAAAGGGTAGTTCCCTCAGCAGCTGGGCGTGGTTAAGTAGATCAGTTTTGCACTGGAGGCAGACATGCTAGCTTGCTTTGCCGGTTTGTCTACCTTCGTGTGATGCAAACAAGTCTTGTTAAGCCCCTAAAAGACAGAAAGTAACAGCACAGCTGGAAATCAAGGAGAGCTGGCTCCACAGCTGGTTCACCAACCAAGAAGTGGCTATAGAATACAGATCAGTCTGAGAACTGCTATAATCAAACATGTCTTCTTTAGACTAATGGATTTTTCTCTTACCTATAAACCTTGGGAAAGGGAGGAAGACAGAAAAGTAAGGGTGTGGTCTTCTCACCTGATCCATATAATTTCCTATTATCTGATTTTGCTGGGAAGCGCCTAATCAGATCTGGCGAAACCCGATGCTCCAAATAGAATGGGTTGTAGATGTCACAGTGGGGCCATTGGTACACGCTGTGCAGTTCTGCTTTCCGGTCACCAAATGAGGCTCTGGTAGATTCTGTGGAGCACAAGTAAACATCAAATGCAAGAGTTCCAGACATAACACATGCTGCCTGGCTTCATAAGGCAGGCAGAGTGCCTTCAGGGCAAAGGACAAAATATTTCCAAGTTATCTACTTCAGGAAAAGGACAAAAAAAGAAAAGAAAACATACATATACATTATGCCAGATTTCCAGTGTGCTAGCAAACACCAGAATGAAATTGCCCCTAAAAAGTTATGCATACCCTGTCTTGGGAGTTCCACAATAAATGTTTACCTAGTTAAAATACAGAAGGCTCCAAAGGCAGAGATAGCCAGACAGAAATTAACAGCAAAGGTAAAGCCATGTGTACTGAAAAACTCTGACTTACTTGGCTACCTACCCCCAGGACATGCCCACTCATCTAATAGGCCCCTAGACCTTCAGGAGGGTCTTGTATGGAAAGATAACGCAACCTGCAACTGCAGTCTCCTTGTCATCCAGTTTCTATAGGAACTCTGTCAGGGGCAAAATTGCAGGGCCAAAATGACTTTAATTGTTGGCTGAGGCACAAGTAGACAGATCTGAGGATGCTTGAATCCCAGCCCTTTACTCAGCCCAGTACAGCACAGCTGCCCTATTTTTCTTTCCTTTATTTACCATAATGTCATAAAAACCATGCACATCCTGGTCAGCAGAACAGTAAAGAACACTGCTGTAGTGCTTCACTTTGTCTGTCTGGAGTGAAAATAAGCCATATAGAACAGTAAAGTAGAGAATGGGGATGGGGTGACCTGGACTCTGACATGCTCTGATGTTTGCTTCCTTCACTTCACCTCCCTGGACTTCAACCTATCTGTTAAAAAGTTCTTTACCCCATTATAAAGTATCTTCAATTCTGCAAGTGCATTGCCCCATAAAAGGCAAACTACTATTGCTGTAAAATCCTTTCTTCCAGGTGTTAGTAGAGTAAGTAAAAAAGAATAACTCCAACACTGACATGGAACATGAGAGATGATAAAGCAAGAATTCAAGTATAATGGGCTTGAGCATGATGTACATGAGGATGAGTGCTACAAGTGAGGCCATAAAGAACTGCTACACAGCAGATAACGGAAAAAGCCAGTGTTCCAGACTGGGAACACGCTTCTCCCTGCTAGCTTACTTCTGTGACAGCACGAGGCACACTGCAGCGAGTATTGAAGAGAAACGCTGCCAGAACATAATAGCTTTCAGAAGGGATGCCAAGAGCTAACACTGAGCATGTCCTGTTTCACTAAAGGAAAATGGTCAGACATGCACAGAAAATGGAGTGGAACTGAGAGCAGAATTTGGACGTCTACAGATATTTAATAATGGTCTAAGCAGCAAATACTCTAAACACATTCTTTGAATATGCTGGTGCTTTGGCTAATGTGAAGAAAGAATGACAGCACACTTCACTCTATTTAGTAAATCTCCCTAAAAAGTAAACTTGTAATTTTAAAACACAAATTAATGAGGCTTAAAAAGCTAGACTTTAAAAATTCAGTATTTATATTTGGAAACAGAAATGGAAGTTGCCTACTTGACATAAAAGCCGCTTTTCAAATATTTGTTAAATAAATTAAAATATTTGCTCAAGAGAGACAATTATGAACAGTCAGGTCATCCTGCTAGAAGATCTCCCAGCTTTATAACCTAAGGGCCACTCTATTCACCAGGTCCTTCAGAAATGATGAAGCAGAATTCCCAATGAAGACAAGTCACTGGTTTACAAGTCACTGACTGATAAGATTGTGTAGAACTGCACGAACAAATAAAACATTTATCTAGAGGCTGTTAGACTCATCTTCCTTCTCCCTGGAGAACACTAGTTCCTCAGAGTCCTTGATGGACTTCTCTGTACAGTACCTTGAGGATGAAGTAGGAAAAAGCAAAGCAGAACCTGAGCCCAGACCCAGTAGGAAAGGTGATTACCAGGAGCATGTCCTGCATGTTCATACCTCATCCAAGTACGGACTTACAAGAGCTAGCTGCTGAAGTAGCAGGCAAGTGGAAAGGCTGAAGGAGATGAGGCTCAGAGATGAGAAGGGCCTTACATGTTCTGCCTCCAGCTATTAGGTTGTCTGTCCATGCCTGGTGAGGCAGACATCACAAATAAAGCACACTAAACAGACTGGGCACAGAATGGCCAATCTATGTGGAAAAGCTCTGCCGGGCTGATTAGCTGGGCTCTGGTACCAGCGCTGCCAGCAGGGGTGGGTGAGGGACAGGAGAAAGTCTGGTAACAGGCATGCAGGAGAAAAGCAACAGCAAGGACCTAGGGAGAAGAGAGAAGGGTGGGAGTAAAACCATACAAGCACAAGATTAGTTATTATGCAACTTGGGGTTCATTTTTTTCAGTTATTAAGAATTCCACCCTCAGAAAGGAAATACAATCACATGGGACTAAAAGCCTATTACCATCTTATCACGTCCTCAAGGCAAAGCATCTCTAGAGAAAGCAACCATTCACATACGCCCCCTGCCAAAATTTTCCCTTACCTAATTCTAGGCATCTTCTGTCAGGATCAAGAGCCTAGAGATAACATACGCTCTGTAATTCATGTTACTGGGCCAGGCTCCTATTCTTAAAAAATGCCACTGTGTCTAAACTGCATGTACATGATTTTGGCAGTCTGAGCATGAGACTAACTGGCAGCAGTTGAAGCACAAGATTGTTGTGAAGCAAAGAATCGGAGTATCATGTGCAACCTTATACCACTGAGATCTGTGACCCCTGGCCTCCCAATGAGCAGCAAAAAGAGCAGGGAACAGTACAGGCCATGTAGTAGCACATGCTACTTACTGGCAGAATTTGAGAAGATGTGTTAGTATGTTAAAACACATCAGAGTACGTTAGACACAAAAGTCAGACCACTCTCCTCTTTTACTTGAGTGATCTGGACGCTGGGGGATGTTTTAGGTCTTTCCTTGGCTCAAATAAACTCTTTACTAAAGCTTCTATTTCCTTTAAGTATGAGCACTGGTGTGCAAATCTCCCTTTCAGTTTTATTCATGCAACATCACAGAGATTCATAGTGAGATGACATCCTTCCTAAAACCTCTACCTAAAACATAAAACCTAAAAAAAAAAGAAACAAGACCAGGCTTCTAGAAGAGTTCTGCAAACATATGTTTTCAGTAGGAATATGTGACAACTTTCAAAGAGTAGTAGAAGCTAAAAAACTATTTCAGCAATGCTTTTTATATTTTACCTTGAATCCCTCCAGCATGTGAGATACTAGGAAGGTTCTTTGGCTGTACATAAGCCAATTTGAATGGAGGGACCACAAATGGTACCTCCTGACCATCCAGGGGCAGTTTAGAAAGCAAATAATCCTCTGAACAGCCAACTTGACGCTTCACTGACACTGAAGACAATGGAGGCTTCTCTGCAATAGTTGGCTTGCTTGCAGCTACTGCTTCAGATTCCTGCACCATGGAAACTGCTAAAAATAAAGAGCAAGAAAAACAGACAGTCCACATGTGCATTAAATTTTGAACAATACTATGAACAGATTTCTTTTATTTAATAGGATCTGTGCTTGTACACTACTTAACAGCTGTTAGTATTCAGTTTTACCAGCATTCAGGACTAGCACCTGGAGAAGATATTCATCCTCATGACACCTGTACTGATCCAAGCTCTTTGTCCCCCAAGCTTCTATATTCATAGCTACTTTGTTCTTAAGTGAATTTTTACAAGAGGTACACTCGTATCATAGAAGAGTTCTTCAAACAACTAAGACACCAAAGAAAACCCTAACAGTGAATCCACAGGAGGTTAAAAAAGAAAGAAGTGTTCACTCTTAGAGTTTGAAAGATACAAGACCTTTACACAACATTAGGTACAAAAGCTAGCTTTTTTGGACAGCATTCTAGGCTGCTAGCAGCAGACTTCACATAAATGCTATTTTTCAGTTTCAATTCATAACACTAACAAGCATGTGTTCAATCTCCAAGTGGAGTTACGGAAAGAATTTTGGATGTTGTAAAAGAATTTAAGTTTATCAGGGGTGACACAGTCATTTTATTAATGGAAAATCTCATCATTAATGAAGCCAGGAGAGCAAAACCCTTAGTCAATGTCATTATGTCAGAACTCACGATCACTTTTTTCTTTTTCCATGCAGAAACACCATTTACAGCAGTTTTTTATACATTCAGTTGCCATTGTTTTCAGTGTTGCAATTTAGAGGAGACCGCAAAGATCCAGTGTAGCTATCAAACCTGAAAAACACAATAAACCAAACAGTAGTAGATGGAAATAACTGCAATCAAAATGCAATTTTATCAGTTATTTAATACGTGATTGCTTATTTGACACAGTCCCAGGGTCAATCAGAAAGTTACTTCAGACATGAAAGGATCAGAACCATCAGATTTCTCTCACTGAGACTAATTATTTTTCATATAAAAGCAAAAGGAAAGAGACAATCATTTTAACATATGGCATCCAAGTACTTTCAGTGACCCACTCAGACAGGTCCCTGTCTTTCGGGAACACTAGAATTCTCCTCATATTTGAGTGTGCCACTGGGCTTTGGAGCTTACTCAGCTTTACAGCTGTTTTGATGTGGTCTTAAGTCATTTGCAAAATGTGTTTTTTATTCCCTTTCCCTTGTTCTTATTTCTCCTATCACCTTTCACTCATGTACTATTTTCATATACATCCATATGCGTTTACATTTTTCACTCAACATACTCCATACTTTACATTTGAAAACACTCTTTATGAATTATGCCAAAATTGCCTTCTTTGAGGAACTACTGCTTTCTCATAATTGTATACATATGAAACTGAAGACCTGGTTTATTATATAATTGTCTGCTATGCATACAGAAATAAGAGAGCACTGACTTCCAACAAAATAAAAGGCATGTAATCTACTAAAGAATGAGAACAAGTCTATAACAGCTGGTTAACATTAGAAGAACTTTATGACAATGCTAACTGGCCTCATTTAAATGTCTTTATTCATATCCTTATGTTCTCTTTTCAGAGGGACACAGACAGCTGCATTGCTTCCTGTCCAAAACCTTAACTGTCTAAGCCTAGTCCTTTTACATGTACCTAAAGTACACGAGATTCTTTGTAGAACATACCCAAGACACGATTCCAACTCCAGAAAGGTTAGAAGACACCAAACAGAACATGAACATAAGCTGAAGTGATGCAGGAAGACAATTAAGAGAAAGGGGGAAAAGCACAGAGAGAAGATGTCAATTACATAAAAATGGACGTTTGCTCAGTTATTAAATCACAAGAAACTGCCGAAAGCTTCTGTGCTCTAGCACAGAAGTCATTCCCACCTGCAGCTTGAACAGTGCCATCATTTTCTTTGTATGGGTATTCCAAGACAGCTACAGAACCACATAAACATTGCGGAAATAACACTAATATCCCCCAAACTTTTCTTTCATTAAAAGCACCTCAACATTCTGATGGATGCCAGGTGGAGATACTAAGCTACAGACATCTCATCCTGGAAAATATGGGCTTTCTTGTTTTAACATTATTTCCATAGGCAGGGTGCAACTGAAAGTTATCAACAGATGTATCAATTTGCAATTACTGACCAAACACAGCATATACTTACTGACCCGCTCTTGTGTGCTCTACAGTACCTCAGCACCGCCATTTATGTTTTAACTTCCCAGTTTTGCAAAGTCACTGAGAGCATGTGGCAGCATGAGGAAGCCTTGAATTAACCTGTTATCTTTAAAATACTAGCGTGAAATATAATGAAGGTTTATTCTTACAACTACACGACTGTTCCAGAATTGTTCTTAATCATGAGCTATCACAAAGTACTGATTAGAAGGAAATTCCTAAAATATATTCCCATTAGACCTAAACCTAAGTAAACCATTATTCAACTGCAACAAGGACCTAAGGGAATATTTCGTTTAAGACAATGCTTCTGAATGGTTTTTGCTGGTTTTACCAGTAAGTGACATTAATTATTTCCTCTAGTTTTATACTGCTTTTTGTGGTCAACGGACCAAAATGAACAGAATGCAAGTGAGCTGAATATAAAAACCTCAGAAGCAGCCTGAATATTGGTACATATTATTCTGGAAAATGGAACACTAATGAAGAAATTACAGCATAATCTCTAAGCAGACAGGGCAGGGGCACAATATCTTGCTGTGAAAGGGACATCATTACTCTGCACAGAAGCCATCACTCAGTACTTGCCCTGATCTTGAAATTGCATGAGTGTAAGTACAGTATGAGATCTGCATCGAAAATCTTCAGAAGTGACACGACCAACTCCAGAACCTGCTCTGCATCTTTACAGAAGCACAAAAAGAGGCACGGGAATTTCTTATCAAATTCTCCTCATCTCTAAGCATCAAATATTCACCACTGCTCCTCCCTCAGAGGTGCACTCACAATAGCCAAGTCTGCTAGAATTCAAAGTTTACTTTAAGGTTCCCATGCAGTGATTTTCCCTCCCAGCTGTTATCAGGACACAGCTGGAGTTAATATGTTTTACTCTTGTTCACCATGTTTAAACTGGGCTGAAACAGCTGCTTCATTTGCTCTAAGCTTTGCAACAATGGTATCTAAGCCTCAGTGGCAGTTTGTGCAGGCAGTCTTTTATCTCAGAATGTTCAGATTAAGTTTATTCACTACTGCTGGTGAAGAAACCAAATGCTAGTAACCACTCTGCTTTCCAGCTACATAAAGTAGAAAAGTTAATTTCTCTGCACCAGAGAAAATTCAGTTCATGGCAGTGATTTCTTTCCCCAGAACTGTTTAGCTGAAACTATTAATGTGAGCAAATAAACGTAAAGCATCTGTCACAAGCAGTTGCCTTTCCATTGCTGGGCTGAGTGCCTTACCTAGAAAGAAAGGGCTACATATGGGTATTGAGGATGTAACAGTAACAATGCAATTCATAATTTGCACTTCTATCCTTACAAAAGACCATGTTTTTCCTAGTAAGAGCACGTAACCTGTGATAGTCTTTGACCATTACCTTCTTTTCCTCATTTATCAATATGTAAACATTCATACATTTCTTTCTATCTGAAACAAATATAAAGCAATTCATCACTACCTATTGTACAGAGGAGAGTATACTATTTACAGATTACTGTTTTGTAGGCAAGGCAATATCGGTAGCCAATGCCAAAATATATAGACACATAGCTTAGAATTTCCAATCCAGTTTGAGCTTAAATACAGTATTTTGAAAAGAACATTCCAAGAGTAAGTGACTAGAACAGTTTATTCTTTTGGGGTTTTTTTTAAGTTTAAAAATTTAATGGTTTCAGTGACAAAATCTGTGTTCATGTTCCTAGGCTTACACTACAGCCACATTACAAAAAAATGACCGCACTTGCTGAGGGACAGATCATCTAGACACAGTGCTCCCTTATCCTGCTTACAGCACTTTGCTTTGTTCATGAAATTACAACATGGATGGTCGCAATTACTTTTTAAAGTTTCAATTCACTTAATTAAGCCACAGAGATAAATATATTTAGTTTTTTGTTTTAGTTCAGAAGAGCAATCCTGGCAGTAAATTAGATGGCATGCCTCCCAGTTCATGTATTTTCTCATATCTGTATTTCCCACGTTGCCTATGGTTAGTTATACAACTTTCACTGCACGCAAAGTTTAGTCTTAACCATGTATGACACAGAGAAATTTAGCAGGTTCTATTGCATATTTTATTAACTGAAAATGAATAAAAATCTTGTATAAGATTAAAGAAGTATTTCATGATCTTGAAAGAATTTGACATTTTTATCAAAGGTTAAACTCCCACATACCAGAACATTTTGCTGGTGTCAGCTACCCAAAAATTCTCAGTATCATTTAAAAGTTGTTAGAAGATTGTACTAACATGCATTTGTCTGGGAATAAATTTACCAAAAAAACCTGAACTGTAGAGACATTCATTAGTTGCACCACCAAGTTCCAAAAAAGTACTGACTTCCCAGGAATACCATCTATCTTAACAAGAAGTCAGGACTCCTTGACCCTCTCTCTAAGTTTTGGCATCAGTTTTTGTTAGGCAAGATGCATATGTCAAAGACATCCTCCGTTCTGGAGATAATAGACTGGGAAAAGGACAGGAGAAAAAAATATTCCTGATTTTCAGACAAAAAACTGAGATAGAGAAATCAAATCACTTGCAGCAGAAGAGGAAACTGAACCCAGATCTTGTCCCTCTGCCTCAAAGTTTCTCTCTTTCTTGGTGTTTTCCATGGATTTCAGCAAGCTTTTTCATTCCTCTCTTCCTAGTATCAAGCCAAAATAAGATAATCAAATGTAACTCAGCAACAGTCCTTCCACACTTAAGGCAGGAGAGCCAAGGTTATTAGAACATCCTGGAAACAACGAAGTTTAAAAACCAACCACACAGACACAGAGCCTAGAGAATTACAATCACTACTATTTTAATGGGTTTAGATGGCGAGCATAAATTATCTTAATGATTTCCAGATTTCTCTGATAGAAATTTTGAATGAGCTAAAATCAGATAAACAGAGTATCAAAGACTTCAGTTCCAGATGCCTCCAGAACGGATTACAAGACAGAGAAGTTTGGAGAAGAAAGTAAGTATTTTCAACAACTCATTAAATAAAAAGAACATGATAGAAAAGGGGTGATTGCAATATTAAATATTAAAAGATGAAAGCAATCTGAAAAGAATTGTCAGGTCTTTTCTGCCTTATGATGAAAGGGTATGTTTTGCAACAAGCTTGTAGGTTGCCTATGTATTTTACTGCTTTTAATCACAGAACTGCTCCATAGGAATTGATCAGGTAACACATTTTAAATTACACAATAGACACAAAGGTGAAATAACTAATCTTAAATCAGGAAAGCTGGCTAAACCAGAGGTTCAAACGTTATGAGATTTATTGCTAGCCATAAATGTATAAAACGCATTCTTAGATCTGCATTCCAGAAACAATCATGGCAAAATTTCTAGTAGCCGTAACTCCTCACAAAGCAGGAGGTATAAAAGAAAGTATCCGGAATCAGAGATGACCAGTTGTTAATACACATTTGGGAGAGATCCTCAAATGACCTAAGTGTCTACAACTCCAGTAGCCCCGGTGAAGCCACAACACTTTGCAGTATCTGAGGATCTGCCCTGTGAAGAAAGTGAGCTCAAGCTTGCCAATTCACACCTCAGCCAAACACATTTATGCTACCTCTGTGCCTTTCTGCCTTTCAGATCCAGGAGATGCAGTTAATCCCAGTCTTGTAAGTCCTTCAAAGAGTGTAACAATACCATCGCAGGTCTCCAGATGATTAACAAAAACACAGCACAGCAAAAGCCACTTCTGCTGCTGGTCAGAAGGATTCTCTTTGGACGGTGCAGATGCTGCAAAAGGTTTAACTTCCACAGCCAGCTGTTTTGCAGTTTTGTTTCTGGGGGAGAGCATCTGGGAGTGCAGCTCTTCGTCTGAAGAGGGGTGGCTTGTGACCACTGAATCTCAAAACCGGTAAACACTAGTACAGCTTAAATAAATAGTTTTGAGAAATTTGCCTCCAGGTACCTTGCTACCATAGCAGCAAGGACAGCCCATGCACTCACCTACCCACATAGTGCCATGCATGGGCACATACTTGCCAAAGACATAAAGCCCGCAGTTTTAAAAAAAAGCCCTATTTATTTGGGACTGTAGGCAGGTCTGATTTGTAACATCCACACAGGAGAGAGAGTCACTTCAAGTGGGTCTGAGTTTCTGTTCCTATTCATTATAAACCTAGGTAGTAGTAGGTTGTCTGGAGGAAGAGGAAAAAAAAAGGAAACAAAAAATGTCATGCCAGCACACACCTACCAGGTGCATGGTAAAAGGCTCCTATCTCTGCCTGTTTCAGCAGAACCCTACAACAGTGATTTATGTAGTAACTAGTGTGTGTGTGTACATACACCTTCCTTCTCTGCTTGCAAGTGCAACTCGGTGAAAAGCATGAAAGCTCTGGGAATTTGCACACAGATTATTCCAGTTCTTCTGCCTTCCAAGGAAACAAAGAAAACATGGGGCTTTCCTTTCTTTTGTGCCTGGAAAGAGAAGAGGATTTCACCCTAAAAGCTGTAGATCACAAAGCAGATACTGAAATAACACAACAGAAGAAAACGTTACAAGGCGGCTTTTCAAGGACACAATCGGAAAGGCATTCTTGTGAAGAGACATCTTAAAACAGTTCAACAGAAACATAATGAAGACAGGCAAAGGTCTCCCAGTGCAGCAAATAAATGAAGAAAAAGTGTAATTACATATTTAAAACTGAAAAAAAAAAAAAAGACTATGCATCATTAACCTAGTTAAATGATGGAAATTTTATGATGGACTGTTGCACAGCCTTCCTGGGGCAAAGAGCCTAGCGGCATTGTAAGCAGTTACACAATTACATCTGGCAACAGACACAGATGGTAAAAAGTTGCTGGTAAAAGTGTCACGCTCCGTGATGCAAACAAACCACTAACTGCCTAGGCACAGGAAGCACTTTCCCGTGCTGTAAATGATGGCACAACAGGCCACAGGGGAAGCGTCACAGGTTCCTCTCACTGATCCCAGAAACAGGAAACTGAACTGAACGGACCACTGGTCCAAACCGGCACAGTCCTGCCCTGCTGAATTCTCTTTTTCACCTACAGTTTGCTAAAGCAGAATCTTACTTTCGAAGACCCGAAGGCCCATTATGTGCCCTTGTCCCACCCTCCTCAGTTACTTACACCACTGGATTTCAACCAGTTAATCCAGCATGATGCTGAGCAATGTAAGCAGGAAGACATTTGGGTTTTATTTCAGAAAATATTTCAATAGCTAATCGCCTGCACTTTTAATATGTTAACTGTATTTCCAGTTTTTATGTCTTTGCTATATTAAGAGTGTTAATTATCAGCAGTATCTCTTTTTCATTCAGATCTTAAAAGATTAGGATCTAACTTTCCCTTATATTTCTCTTCAGTAAGCTAAGTAGACCAAAGCAAGTCATGTAGACAAGTTTAAAACTGTAGGTTTCACACCATTCAAGTCTGTTTTGTATAGTTCTTCTCAAAATATTATCCCACTTCTCTGACCAGTTTTATTTAGGCTGATACCACAACCAAACTATGCACCTCAGGCTCAACCATGTCATAGGATAACATAAGGTGAGAATATATTTCATTAATTAATATTTGCAAAGGCAAGACTGCTCTCATTCCTGCAGCACTGTATTGAGATCCCAAACTGCTACTGGTCAACCATTGCCTTGGCATCCTCCTGGCGATATCCTGAGCAAGTGGAGGAGGATGGCAGCATACAGACAGCATCTCCATGGTCCCTCTGGTGACTGCCTGAGCATGCAAGTAAGATACTGTTTGCTGGGGTCTCCTAGAGGTAACAGTTGCACATAAAGTTAACCCTTTTCATCAGCAGGAGTGCTCAATACTTCACTGCTATCAGTTGGGATGTGACAATTGTAGAAAATATTACTTACTGAGCTTTAGCAGGCTTCTCCTGAGGCAAAGAAAACCAACTCGGAAGTCAACTCTTAGCTGAGCTGTTGTCATAGCAGTAAAAGCAGAGCTCACTGTGATCCCATGAGCTGCTTTGTATGTTCTCCTGCCAAAGAGGTCTAGCTCTAACTGAACCAGGGCAGAAGCTTTGCCTGGAACAGCCGTGTCTTTCTACATGCTGTTGTGAGAGACCATACCGTGTCCCACTGCAATCTTCCCTTCTCCTTCCAGCTTCTCTGCCCAGACAAAGATGATCTAATGTATGTCTCACTTCACACAGGCCCTGAGCTGAACCCTACAAAAAGAGCGCTTTTGCAATCTAGCTGTGGTTTCCCTTCAGCTCAACAGCTGCTTCTTCCCAGGGCTCCAGACTGGAGGAGGCCAAATAGCCTTCAGCGCATCTGCACAGGCAGCCCCGGCACAGACCACCACAGTGTGTCACAAAGAAGTAATTGCTCTTGCCTACTTCCCTGAAGAAAAATAAAGCTGAGCAGGTGTGTGTGCTTGAGCGACTGTGCTACAGGAACAACTGCCTCTGCTTTCAAGGCACCCCTTGGAGAAGGGGAACAAGCCCTGGCACAAGTACATGATCCAAAGTCATCCCCTGACACAGCCCCAAGGGACACCCCGACTCTGGCTCAGCACTATAGCCTTGCACCTGCAGCCCTTAAATGCAGACTTAATCCAAGCCTGCCCCAGTGTGCAGAAGATTAATAATATCATTTACAAGGGCCAAAAGAACAATTTTCATAAATCTGAGCCAATTTTTCTCATGCAAGATTTATACTTGAATTAAGAAGGGAACATTATAAATCTATCCCATGATAAAGCTTAAAACTTGGGATCTTAATATGCTGAATCCCCTATGTTCTGGGCTGTAAAAGTTGATGGAGAGAGTGTTTCTTCCTAATGCTGTGTTAGGCAAGTAACCAATTCATTCAATTACTAAACTGACAACACTGTTCCTGTGAACTATAGATAAATTCACTGACTTGGACAAGGATGTACAATATGGTATGTATTGGGGCAGTAAACACAAAAGAATAAATCCATTATGTTGGACTGCGGATGATTTTGGACTCAGACGGAAAACAGCAAAGCAAGAGTTGAAGTCAGGACACCAGAAAATAAAACTTAAGAGACTGAAATCTCTGTAAAAGGAACTTGGCTTTTGATGAGAACATGGAAAGAATTCAACATAAGATAAGTCTTTTGCTCTAAGCAGATTAGGAAAAAATCATGACAATCACCAATGGTTACTTTATAATCTAACTTAGAACTTCAGACTTTCTTTATGTATTCTGTGTCAGTTTTTAATCCGATTTTTTCTCCTTCTGCAGTAATGCCAGGAAGCCACAAAAATAGAACTGTCAGCAGTCCCTCCATAGCCCCGATACCGAAAAGAACTGGAAACATCTGGATGTGTTTTTCAACAGGACAGCCAAGAAGAAGGTATTTTAGGCAAGAGCATCTGCCTGTGCAGTGGAGTTCCCTAACATGGCTAAACGTGTCTACCTTTGAAAAGATGGCCCTTGGAAACCATCTCAATGCAATACTGAAAGAGAGCGCTGAATGGCATCCAGGACTCCTGAGCCTCTGCCATGACCACAGAGCCATACAGAAAAAACACATGGATACAGATATAATATCCAGACAGCTAACAAAAAATAGCTCCTCCTGTATGTATGAAATAAGAAGAAAACCCAAACAGTTTTGCATGGAAAAATACAATTTCATTACCATTAAACCATTTATAGGGAACCCTGAATACCTACAAGACTCAGGATGGAATATTTCTTTACATATATATATATATATATATATGTATGTATGTATGTATGTATGTATATACACACACATATACCCCCACACCCCTACTGCCTTGGTTTAGGTTAAGCAGTTTTTTATTAGCTATTTTACATTAACTATTTAATAGTTATTTTACGTATAATAATTATCCTGTTTCATGATGAAAACAAAAAGCTTCAGATTATGAAGTTTCTACAGGATGAGGATTCCCTGTTCAGCAGCTCTGCTCCGCACTGTCACTCTATAACCAGTTACAGCATTGTGCTGAGAGGAAGGATGCAAGTTGTATAAAAAAGACTGTGGCTGAGATTAAGAAAGGGAATAGGTGACTGCAGTACATCTCATATATGAAAAAAGATTAAATAAGTGACTCGAGAACAGGAAATGGGAACTGATCTTAATTAATTCAAATCCAAAACAGACTGGGAGTACAGCTTTGCAGGGCACAGGCACTGAGCTCAGGAAGCTGCCTAAACACACTTTAAAAGCCCAGGAGGAGCCCATCCTTATAAAGTACAGCTACTCTTTTTTTGCTTTGAATCCTCCCAGACCAGAGGCCCACAACCACTTTCAACAGCCTGTGCAGTGCCTCTCAGAGAGCTGTACTGGCTGGAGTAGCTGGCAGCTCAGGCAAATGAGTGGTAACAAGGCACTGCACAAAAGAGATATTTCAAAAGAATTTTGCATCGACTTTGGGAAAACCCAGAAGAAATCAGAACTGTCTCAATTTTATGGGAGCATCTAACATCCCAATTGTTGTTGGCCAAATGCTGCTACAGCTATGGGGCGTGGTGGTGGAGCTCCGCTCCCTTCTGGGAGGACAGCAGCCCTGAGAGCAGAAGTTGGCAGCATGAACTTGCCATTCCCTTTTTTCCCTCAGGAAAGGTTTGCTTAACAACAAAGGGAACAATAGCTACACCATCAATGTATGTTTTTTTTTTTTAATCTTGTGGAGTTTAAATCAACACTCTTCACAAGAGGTTTCTGACCCATGACTTCACACATTGGTGAAACTAGATCTGGAAATACACATACCACTGAACTGAACAAAAGACAGGATGATTCAGGGAGATGGTCTGTATTTAATCAAGGTTTCACGGAGGAAACTTTTTAGCTACTCCGGTCACTGCTGAGCAGACAGAGAACCTGAACAGGAGACTGACAGAGAGTTCCCAACCCAGAGGCCAACAATCCCATTTCGCAAAAGGAAATCGGAAAAACAAAACCACCAAAACCCCAACTCAGACCTGAAAGGTTTTGAATTTTCCTCTACTGTGAAATGAAACTGGTCATCAGAATGTTTTGTTGTCACCTAGAAGATCAGTACTAAACAACATTTCATGCATCTCAGAAACAGGAAACACAGCGTGTTTTTGGATCATTTCACCGCTAACCACGGAAGCACTGCTAGCTCAAGCTATTTTAAACCTCAGCCTAACCCTCCTCCCTGTATGGCAGGCGCTTTTCTCACCGAACAGATACACACACAGTGGACTGGATGCCTGAATTTTGTAAAGAGAACCCCCCCTTAGCCTTTCTTTATCTGCCCCCTCCAGCTCCTGCCAAGCCTGCTGCCCATCTGCCCAGGCTGGAGCACACAGTACGAGTCCACATCCAGGTTCCAGGCTCCAAAGCATAGGTGCCAAATTGACTTAAGTGCCCAATAGGTTTTGAGGCCACTGGGTCACGGTCCTTGTAGACTGCTTTTTTGGACTTCAAAGTTGGTTTAATTGCCAAAGCAGCAACTCCAGAACTTGAGTTTCAGGCCAGACCCAAAGCTCATTGCAATGAACACATGAATCTCCCAGACACCAAGGGCCTTCATTTGGGACCTAGTATCTGTTCTCCCCAGTTTAAGTGTGGCTATTAAATCACTGGAAAACAAAGCTTCGTAACAAAATCACCAGGGTAAAATTTACAGGAAAGATAAGCATCAGATTGCTGACATAATTCTTTTTTGGCACTGAATTCATGTCAACTTCAGCGGTGATGACAGGCAAACAAATACTTATACTAAGCTTAAGAGAAGTGTCCTCACTAATTCTGCACAGTTTGATGTATTAACATGAGTAAGAGATATGATGCAACACAAACGAGCTCAAATCAAACCCAGGATTTGAACCTCTTCCCACATGAGACTCCTCATTTTAGGTCTGAAGATTCATCCTGGCTGCAGAAGACTATCAACACAATTTTTCTCTGCATAAGCAATCTTTCTGGTGAAGCCTGAATAGCATTACTAATCAGAATGACAACATGTGTTAACCCAGACTCATGCTGTCCTACTTAAAAGTCAAAGCCCGCTTTGCCTTTCACTTTAAGGAGATGAGATCTTAGGTTCTCTGCTGACAGAGATTGGGTGTTGCCCTACTTAGAGAATATTTACCAGATTTAAGGTATCTTGGGAGACACCAATTCAGTGTAAACAAAGTTGTTCTTTTATAAAATTAAACAAAAGTCCGAAGAGGGGAGCAATAGGTCAGGATATGCATCATGCAAGATTCACTAAATTAAGTAAATAGCATTTCAATCAAGCAAACAAGTTCACTAAATGTTTCCACCAAAGTCAAAGGGTACTTCTGGTAGCCAAAGCTAGCCAAAGCCTGGCTTCCTAGCAGAGGCTGCCGTTCTAAGGCAGGTCCTCTGGCTCTGCCCACCACATATGGGGGCTGCGTCTGCCTGAACTGAAATTGCCTAAAGGTCTGGCTGCTACCAGAGGGGCTGCTCGGTTCCCTCTTGCCTACAACCATTCCTGTGGATCTAGTAAACATGCAGCTGCATGATGAGTTGGCCCAGCTCACTGATTAGACGATGCAAAACTAAACCACCAAGATAACATTTTTTTTTTTTTTTAAAAAAGTAGGTTTTCAACTCCCCCTGCGGTTGGCTGTACAAGGTGGGGTCAGAATGCACAGTGAGGAAAACAGGGGCCAGAGCAGGACTGCCCTTTTCACAGCCAAGCCACAACCCTGGAGAGTGCATTCAGAGTAACACGCATCTGAAACTAAAACACCTACAAGTATGATGAACAGAGGCTGAGGGAAAAGCCAACCAGATGATACAAAAACACAAGTGTCAGAACAAACAAGTAAGAAGACTGAGCTTAACGATTACAGCAAAGACAAAGAAGCCAGAGTCTTGAACTTTTTCTCTAACACTGTAAATTAATAGCCTACACACGCATGACTGACTGAACAATCCTGCTCACATTCCTTCTTTCCATAGCATAAGGAGAAAGAGGACTTAATCACCTAGGGATCCATCACCTAAATCAAGTGCAGGGAAGGGCAGTGGAATTGATGGGACTTCTGTAGAGTCCAACATACCCTTTGGGTGCAGTGTTTTCAGTAGGTGTGATTTTTGTAAGTATTTGCAAGAATCAAGGGGAACTTCAATAATAAATACATTTTTCTTGAAATGTAATATTACTTAAACATATGTATTCTGTAAATATATATTTTAATATTAACATACAGCTGGAAAAAGGACCAGAAATCAAACCTCTCCACTCCTGGATTCATGCCATAGCTACTGAGCTGTAGGATCACAGCTCACCTAATGAATATTTCTGTATTGAAAGCAAGGCAAAACGGTTTCATAAGTAAGGAGTCAGAGACCACCAGCCCAGAACAACACACAAGTTTATGGCTCTAGCACTCTCCTGAGAAATGAAAGACAAATTCAGAACTTGGCTCTTCACATCAGGGTAACAGCTCTAGACAAAGCCTAGAAAGAATAAGGAGAGAAGAAAAAAAAGCATGGAAATATATTCCCCTGCATGTTTTTTAAGTGGTCTTGGTCATCTATATGTAATTCAAAGACACTTGGGCTCTCCAAGAGCAACTTGTCAAGAACACCTTTCTTCTGGATCCCTGGACAGCTTGGGCACCTAACTAATCAACACTGTCAAAACTAAAGGCATATCAAGCATGAGACCTCAATGCATTCAGCGAATATTACCAGGAAAAAACTGAGCCTGCACAGATCAGAGACCAAGGGTTAGGACTGCAAGGATCTAGCTCTGAGGAGCGGGTGCCCACAGGATCATTTAGATGCCCAGGCTCTTGACAGCTGTGGCCCAGTGTACATCCCTTGAGATCTAGTTCTCTTCCTGCACAATTACAACGGCACTGACTGGAAGTGTTCATTGTAGGAATGGCCACCATATCGACCTTTGTTTTCTTATCTAGGGAAATGCGTCACATGAGTCATTGGGCACTTTTCCACACTGAAGGAAAGTTACAAGATCAGCTTAATTTAAGATTACATTTATTTCAGACTGCTGTTTAATAATCAGTGATCTGAACCACCCAGGAACCCAGCCGTATGGTATGCATTATAGAGTTACACTGTGGCTTTTGAACAGGACAGTTTGAAACTGCTTACAAACAGGCGTGCTACTTTGACAGCACTCTTGGAGACAGCAGGTTAAAACTTCAGTGAACAAAACGTATTTTCTGATGCTAATTTCATCCAGTACAGAAGGGAAACTCTAGCTACAGTCACAGCTTCCTTCTGAGTTTTGGATAAACTGTATCTCTAATTACCTGAAGTGTTCCTGGAGAAGGTGATCCAATTAATTATTTCTTGCCTATAATAATTTTTAGCTGTTAATTCATACAGAATATTTGGATGTTGCAAGGATATTTTCTTATAGCAATACCAGTCTGAGACTGTCTTAAGTACAATTTAATCCTGGACGTAATTTACATGAAGCTTTAATCCTGTAGTAGTTCAATATCTTTACTATTTTCCTACGTGCCTCCATTTATCAAGGTCCGTCACCTGACAGACAGTATAGCCCATCATCCCAAGCCAAATCCTGGAAGCACAACGTCAAATTTAAACTCATACCGCCATACGCAAACAAACCCCTGGCACTGCAAGGTCCTCCTTCACTGCGATCCCCCCCGGCACTGCAGGGCGGTGGCACAGCCCTGTCACACATTGCCCTGACACCACCTTCTGCCACCCGCGCCAGGCTGCCAGGCTTCAGCCTACCAAGAAAAAGCACGTACATCAATACCTTGCCATCCTTAAAGAATTCTGGCATTAAAACCACGCTGCCCCACTCAGTGCACCCATCTGTATGCATCAAGTGAAACATCAGGGTTTGTAAAAAAGGCTGTTAGTTTTTGTTTCTCGGGACCCTTATATGCACAGTGAGAAAATAATAACTTACTAATTGCAGAAGTACCGCTGTGTATTCACGTTTAAATACTCCAAGTATAAGCGCAGAAGGCAGCTATCTTGTATTCGGTCCCATCAGTGACACATACGGAGGAGTCACCCCGGTAGGACAGCCCGGGAGCCAGCCGCCCCCGCGGGTTTTGCTCCCCTCGCCCTGCAGTGCGGCCACCCTGAGGTCGCCACGCGTCACGGGGCTGCCGGGGTCGGCAGAGGGTCCGGCCGGCGCTGCAGAGCCCACCGTTCCCCTCCGCCGAGGGCCCGGCAAGGCGGCAAGGCACCGCTTCCAGCGCCCGCCCGCAGGGGACACGCGCGCCGCCTCGGTGCCGTGTGCCGGGCTCCAGCGGCGGCCGCCACCGCGGGGCCTCGGGCTGCGCCCCCGGCGCGGCGCCCGGCCCCGCCGCCCGCACCTGCCGCCCCGCGCTGCCCGCGCCCCGCTCAGGGCCGCCCCGGGCTGGGGCTCCGGCCCGGGCCCCCCGCTGCCGCCCGCCCCGGCCCAGCCCGGCTCCCCCGGCGCGGTACCTGCCGGAGCGCCCCGCCGCCCCGCAGCCCGCCCGCGGCTGCCGTCTGCTGCCCGCGGCTCCGGCGGGACTGCCCCGCTCCGGCGCTGCCGCTCGGTGCCTCTCCCGCCCAGGCCTCTCCTCTCCTCCCCTCCCGCCCGGCGCATGCCGGCCGCCGCCGGCCCTTCCCGCGCCCGCCAGGTGCGCGCCCGCAGCGCTTACTCACCGGCCCGGCGCCGGGGGGAGCTCCCCGCGGCCTCGGGCCTCACCGCCTCACCCGAGCCGCTCACGGGGGCAGGCTTCTCTCCAAACAGCCGCCGGTAGCTTTTCCTTGTTGCTCGCTGGACCGTTACACTGGCAAAGGCAGGACCAAAGCCACCCCTGGCTTGGCTAGAAGCATAACCAGGCCTATACTTTAGAGAGGAAAAGCGAATTTTTATCTTTTTACAACGTTCTTAGTAAATGCCGTGTCCAGCTGGAATATGGATCCCTTTCAAGTTAGGCTTCACATAGGCACGGGAGAGGCACAGAGCGCACAGCCTGCAGGATCACACACAGATCGCTTACGGGTCTGCACGGTGGTGGATCGGTTCAGAAATTTTCTTGCAGGAAGCAAAAGTTTTGTGAAAAGTTTTGTGGTCTCCTCTCTTTCTCGTCCCCTCAATTTCAGTTTCTGATAAAGAACCAGAAGGGCTAAAGTACCCCAGGAGGGAAATATGAGCAAGAAGCGGGGCTGCATTAACAGGAAAAAGGGGGTATTTCCTCGAGGAAATGCTGTTACACTCTAAAAGTGTTAAAATTTCCAGTCAGTGAAGTTTCACACAGTTGCCCCAATAGCTCTTGAACTGCAGCCTTTGGTGGATTCCCCATCCACTGAAACTATAGTTTTTCTATGATGATACAGTTTATTTCAAATTTCATAGCACCATGGACCTGGTGTTAACTAGGGAATTCATGCCTGTCATCATGCAGCGTAGCACAGCTACTCTGAGTTCCAGAGCCACTGTAAGGGGAGACCCTTTGCCAAAAGCACAGACGCGTAGTATTTGAGCTAACAAAGCATCTCTGTTATCTCTGCACAGGCAGTCGCACAGTTCTGGGGTATCGTATAGCGGAGCGGCTCTGGTTCCTCTTAAGAGAGATCATGAAATTATGTGTGGGTCACTATTTTAAGGAAATACCCATAACCTGGTATGCTTCCAAAATTACCTGAGTCTTCCTGAGGTGCACATTAAGTGCGCATTTCGAGGCATCTCACTGAATTAATTTCTGTGATTGAACAGCTTTGTTTCCACTGTTCACAGAAGTGCATTGTTCAGCTGCTGCTAAGGTCCCTGTATGCAGCTTGCTGCTATCAAGTTATGTCAGCATTTTCATGCTCAAGGGATTTTAAAGCTCTTCAATGAATTCCAGGTCTGCCTGAGCAGCTCTCCAGCCGCTGGAGTCAGCAGTGCGGCAGTAGCTAGCCTTTGGGACTGTAGATTACCTCTTCAATGAAGGAAAGGACATTACAAATGGTAATTTTGACAAGGCAGTTAAAGGAAAAAAAAACCACAGTTTGCAAGGCTACCTTCCTTCTTTCTCAAGGCAAGGCTGTCCTCTGTAATTTGAGGGGCCCTCTTCTCATCCCCAGGTCTCTTTCGATGGTTTGGGACACACCTTCCATTCTGCTTCCAGCTGCTAGAAAATCGGGAATTTTGTTTCAATAAACACAAAATTCAGCTGCACATGGTAAGGGATGTGGCTGACCTGATTTTGTATGGAGGGGGAGAACATTACTGTGCTGTGATTTTTTTAGTCGGAAACAAACCTCCCCCCTCCCTCAGAAGACTTTTGTCCCAAACAAATCTAGTCTGAAGATCAGCAGTAAAACCAGTTTGCCTCTGTCCTTTGCTCCCTAGACCCTCTGTCAGCTGCAAATACAATCTTCCTTCTCTGCCAGCTTCCTGGCAGCATAGTGCCCCATGCTCTGCTCTACCACTTACTAATCTTTCTGTTACTAAACCTTGCTTGAGAAAGCTGGTGCTGTTCCCATGCCTCACTGACGCCTGCTCTTGGCCCCTCTCTCCTCCATGTCCATCCCAGACTCATTGCAGCCACTCATCCTCACCAGTTCCTGGTGTTTTGCAGCTGCCCTTGCCTCCCCGTGCTGCCCCCACCCCGGGCACCCCCCATACTAAGACCAAGCGAGTAAACTGGGCTGGTTTTGGCTGGCTGTGCCAAACCGCAGTGCTCTCAGCTCCAGAAATGCTGGGCTGAGACACTTGAGCAGACCCATGCAGAGCCAAGAGAGCAGAATTTATTAGTCTGGGCTATGCTTCACCTCTCATATCCCCCAGCGAGGCCTGTCTCATCTGTTTTGAACCTCTGCACCGCGCACTTTTTCACTTATTGCTGAGGCTGTTTGTGCTATTGGATTACAACTAACTTCCCAGTGTTTTTCTGAGTGAAAGAGGAGTAGCCAGAAAAGACCATAGAAATAGCTACAAGCAGGAACACATATTATCAAACCTTTAGGAAGCAGAGCTGAAACAATGAAAACTCCATGTATAAATACAGACACAAATGTTCTTAAGTAATTCTTTATATCTGCAAAAGCTTTCAAACCGATGAAGTCTCTTTTCCTTCACTTTGTGCAAATACTCCAGCGAACAAGGTTCTAAGCCAGAATGCTGATGGAGGCTGCAACTTTGCATAAATCAAACCTTCATTCTCCCTCGGGATCCTTTGCATCAGAAACCTGATCCCACCACTTGTGCACACTTAGTGAATCGTGCCAACTTCCATGTTAAAAATAAGCAGTTCAGAAGCTGAATCATGTTTGCGCAGAGCACACTGAAATCTTTCAAGCAAAAAAGTGAAAACATCGTTGCTTAGTAGTTCTTGCCTAGTCTGCAAAAGATTAAATGCAGTTAAGCAGTTGATGATTGCAAATAGCTTCCCCAGCTCTGCAAGCAAGCTTCTAACATGACTGCTTGTGAAATATTTTAGGTTCAGAAACTAACGTGAAGTACTTACGATCAGAGTTAAAATCCAGCGTATACTGCAATAGCCAAGTGATGAACTCGGCTGTCAGACCTAAAAGCAGGGTGTTATCAGGAAAAGGCCAGCACACAGCATACAACATCTCGCAGTCAACTCCATGTGTAGCCACTAAATCAAGTTTTCTGATACAGGGGCTTTTGAGAGAGAAAAAAAGGGGTTTGCAACTTAAATTTCAGTGAAATCATGGAGTCCTTTTCAGCTGAAGTCTCTAAGTGGTTAATACACCTTCGTTATAAACAACTTCTGCAGCCAGAGGCTTTTACTACCATTAAAGTTTTTGCAGCAGTAATCTTTATCCCTTGAGGTTTTGCTGGGAGAAACATGAAACTGTTTCTCATCCTCCCTGTCCTACTCTCAGCTGGAGCCTGGCTTTTTCCATTCCCAACATAACCTCTGGGTTTAGCAGACACCTTCCCTCCTCTGCCACAGATGCTGGGTGGGGTCCACACACTTCATTATGGAAAGCTGCTATAATTCAGTCTGTGCCTATTATTTTTTGTTTTCTCCCCTTTTCAAATGCACGTTTAACGTCATGCTTTCCTGACATAACCCGTTGTAATTCTGTCCACCATCTGAGACTGTGGCCAGTTGCCTCCTCCCACAGTGCTGCAGAACAGCTTTATTGCACAATGTCCAACATCTTTTGAAAATGTTGCTAGGATGCCTAGAGGAGCAATTGATTGCATGGCAATACCTTGTTGTCCAAAGTAGACCCCCTCTTTATCGCATTCAGATTTGATATACTGTGAATTTGAAAAGAGATTTGCTGGCTTGTTACGTCTTGCCCTATGCTTTGAGGGAGATTTTCTTTGTACACACACACATCATTAATACATTCTGATAATAAATCCCAGGAGGGCTTATCCTTTGTGCACCAGAACACTTTGGTCTTGTCTCTCCACAGCCAGTCCCATGTCTGTGGGCTGCAGCAACTGATTCTGAGCTACACAGCAGTCTTCACACTCGTAAAAGGCTGCCAGCCCCAGCCTAGCCCAAGGCAAGGTGAGGCTCCTGGGTGGATAACCACTGAGGCACAGGGGAGCTGTGCTGGGCCTGGACTAGAGTTTTCAGCCATCAGCTTCAGCCTGGAGTGACAAACAAGAGTGACTCTGGGTGTATATTTATGCAGGAGTAAATGGTTCTGTTTCCTCCTCAGGAGGCATTTTTTGCTGTGCTCCTGTCTAGGTGTCCAAGATGATGAATCCAGTAAACTCAGGAGGCATTATAAACCTTCATGCACATTTGACAAAAGGATGAAACAGAGCCAAGGAATGCTCCTTCTAGTTTTTTACAGTTGCATCCTTTTCTTGCCTGGCTTCATTAAGAGCCAGCTTCTCTTAATCCCAGCACAGGTTTGGGAGGACTTTATCACACCCGCTGAAAAAAAGATAATAATATTAAATGTTACCAACATATTGACACCTTCAGATATTTTCTAGAGCTTTTATACCTGCAAGATTGTGGGTACGTGGTGCTACCCCAGCTTTAAAATGAGCATGCTACATGGAAAAATCACTTGGCATGTCAAATCTGTTGTTTGGATCCAAATATTTCCAGTAAGCTTCCTGTTTGATTCAGTGCTTTAAGCCAATATATTTAGCGTTTGTTTGAATCCATACAGTCCGCTGTTTGAAAACTGCATCTTCAGGGTAAAGGATAAAAGAGAAAGGAAGAACCTTATCTGTTACTGATTTCAGGAAAGATTGAAATCTGACATATCTTTGAGCTCCTGTCTACCTTTAGTGTAGTAGTTGGACTCAGTTCAATAACAGGGTTTCAAGTTGTTCCCAAACCTTCATTGTTAAGGGGGGTGTGGGGAAGGGGAACCACCCCAAAACAAACAAAAAAACCAGAAAGGACCTGTTTCAGGAAAGGCTGTTGTATCCCTGAAAAAGGCCCCATGGAGCACCTGACTGAAATATGCTTATTTATTATAAATAATTTCCATGGCGTCACATTAACAAACATAAAGGTCACGAACTCCTGTATTTGAAGCAAATGTGTTTGACATCTGGGATCTGGCAGAAGTTCCTCCTGTGGGATAGATTGTTTGCGCAGAGCTTTATTGAAGAATAATATTAAGAATGAATTACGAAATATTAGTGTAACCTAGTAAGAAATTGTTGTATGTTACAAGCCAGAGACATAATACATCTCACAGAACTATTTTAGCTCATCTGATTCAAAAGCACATCAAGGAATGATAGCTGTGACCCTCTAGCAGTGAAAATCTGTGGGGTTTAAGCACTGCAGTTAGAAATGGGCTGGGAAGAGAGGTCCAAATGCAGGCAGTCACTTAAAGGCACGTCTGTATTTTCACTACGCCTCTGCTCTGTGAAGGGAGCAAGGAGGGAATTGGCAGGAGCCTTGGTAGCTGGGGATGCTGAGGGGGAAGCCAGGCTACCCCACACACACCCAGCTGGGGAGCAGGGGAGCCAGGCAGCCCCAGCCCCTGGCATCAGGCACCTCCGTGGATCTGGAGATGGGCTGGGGACTGGTGGGACACCAGGACTTTGAGGAGCTGGAGACCATGACTCCTACAGTTGATCCCTCTCTCCCCTCTCTTACTTGGTCCAGTGAAAACCTCTTAGGAGCAGCCCTTTCCCAATACTTGGGGGATGCTCCCCAGCCTATTTGTGAAGCCCCATCTCTCCGTCTCCCTGGGGAGGTGCTCTCCCACTGGGCTGCGATGGTGCCACCTCCTGGGGTGCCTCTGGGGTGTCTCCACAAACACTGTTCCAGTCCCACTTGCCTGTGACATTGCCCAGAAATGCCTCTTTCAACATGGAAGAGGTAACGAGAGGCAGCAATCCAGGTCTTCTAAGTCTCCTCAGGGCCTGGGTACCTGCCTGTCCGAGCCAAAGGCAGAGCAGGCAGCCAACCCAGAGACAGGAGATGTCCAAATGCCTGCCTGGCCCCTTTCCTTCCCTCCCTTTTTTGGGACCCTGAGGCCAGGTGCTGCTGCCCTGCCCTGTGTTTTCACACCATCATCTCCCTGGGGTCTGCTCAGGGCCTCGGAGCTGGCCCGTCTCCCAGAAAAGACACTGGCCTACCCAAGGTTGAGCAGATGTTCCTCTCCCTGGGACACAGGGGCCAGCCAGGTGTCACCTGCGCACAGGACAAGGGCACAGAAGGTCCTTCCTGAGAGGGGCTGAGTCAAGAAATAGGCCAAGCTTGTGAAGCACAAAAATAATTTATTGTTTCCAGCTGTAAAACAGGTTTTTTTCTTTTCTTCTTCTTCTTTTTCTTCTATTTTCAGGTGAAAGCAAACTTCATTACCTTGCTTAAAGAGGGCAAAGGCAAAAAGCCATCCCAGAAATCACAACACTTTAAAGCCTGCTGGCCCTGTGGAAATGAGGGACCCAGGAAGAACATCCATGGAGTCCAGTAACCGTTCGCCCACAGAAGCTGGAATGCTGTTCTTCCATCTAAAATTTCTCAGTTCAAAACAAGAGCACACAGTGGCCTTCTAGCTGGGGCTTTGGGCACATCCCTCAGGGAAAGGCAAAGAGGCAAAACCAGGACAGTCTGGCTTGGTATTTAAAACCATTGAAGAAATACCATAACTAGAAACAGAGGTTACCAGCCCACTCTACCCTAATTTTAATGCTTTGATCCAGCTGCAGGCTGTTTGGCCCTGTTCCCTGGCAAACGTGCCAACATACAGCACTCTGAAGGTACACGGCGTAAGGCAAAGCCAGCCCGCTGCCCGCCCTCCTTGGCTTTGCAGGGCTGCTCACGATGTTGCCTGCTCCTTGCCGGCGCACCCAGCACACCCAGCATCACCGGGAAGTAAAAGTGCTGTGGTCACAACCCTTGCCAATATCACGAGGGATTTTAGGGCAGGAAAAAGGGTGTACTCTCACCGCAAAGCAGAAGATTCTGCATATTTAACTCATGGAGAAAACATACTTCACAGACGGCTCTGTGGAACAGACTGACGTGGGTTACCATCTTGGTATGACTTGACTGAACACCCGAGCTGAATGGCGCAGGTGTCACAAACCTGTGTTTTAACAGAAAGTTTAACAGCTGCAAACTGCAGCATATTTATTCTCGACAGTGTTCTCTTGACAGATTATTTTCAAGAAACCTGAGTCAGCAGTAATAACTGTAGGTACAAATATTTGGTTTTAGGACACAGCAGCTTTGTTATGTCATTTGCCTGTGCTCCCCAAGCCAAAAATTTTATATATGTATGAGTAAGGCTGGCCTTCTATGGTGAGCAAATATCCATTTGCTTCAAGTATTTTTAGCTGTCACTATTGCTTTGACTCTTAGCTCCATAAGAACTAGATCATATGGTAGCAAGGAATTCAAGGGTGAAGGGTTAATCATTTCACTGCAGCTCGGGGATTAACTTCGCATTAAAACCACGTGCGTTTGTATCTAAGTGACATAATGAAAAATGTGGTGGGAGATGGAAGGTGCACTCATTCAAGCAAGCCGGGATTTATTGAACTAGTTCTTCAGCATCTTAGAAAACCTAACAGAACATTTCTCAGCCAATGCTCTGGCTGCTCCCTCGCTTAAACTGATGTGGTGATCCCATGACTGATAAGGATTTTCACTAGCAGGCAGACGGAGGCTGTTTCAGTACTGGATTTTAGTGGGCCATGGTGATCATTCTGTAATGGTGTGGTGGCTGAACTCTGAAAGAGCCCAGGGAAGGAGAAAGAAAACAGGCTAGAAAAAGAAAAATGGAAATGTCATTAAAGATCAGCAATCAGCTGCCATTCAGGGCAGTCCTTACGAACAGTGGCACAGTCTATGAACCCTTGCATTGATGTGAAGGAGCTGAGTTCACACATGCTGTCCTAATGAGTTACTGGTGTGAGAAAATGTTCACCTGTATGAGATGGGGAGCTGCCATCTGGCTTCCTGGAAAAACCACATAGGGCTCATTTTTTCCATCACCAATGTGGCTATGTGCAGGCTGACACAGAGGACAGTTTAACAGCACTCAGCAGCACCTGCAGGCTCCAGGAGCAACTAGTTCCACCAAAAACAGAGGGGAGGAGAAAGCAGGAGTTGTGGTACACAGAGTACAGCCCATGGGACTTCTCAAGGAAATGTTTCATAGCTCACCCTTAAGGAAGTGCAGCAGGCGGTTAAATCCCTGGCAGGATATCATTTTACAGCCCAGCCAAACCCCATCTCTCAAGCAGCACGATCACGATGTCCTTTACCAGCTGGCTGGACAGCACTGACAGAAGAGAAAGTACAACCTTCTCCTCCTCTCCACTCTTGTAAGTCAGCTCTGGAGATACCATTGCCTTATCCACAGAGCTTTTTGCTCAATGGAGACACCCTTGGCTGGCATGATACTGGCAGAGCAGATTGTCTTGCACTGGGAAAAGAGCAGTAAAAGAGGAGGAGGTCACACTATTCAGTCCCATGTGCAGCAGCATCTAAGACAAACACGACAGCTTGTGCAATAAGAACATGAAAAGGAGATCGTAAGCAGCTAGAGAAAGAAGCATGCAGTGGCTCGGGTCTGGAAACCTCAGATTAGGCTGCTTGAGCTGTATGCCAACAGCTAAATCTGAGCAACTTTGTTTCCTGAAGTGTCCATTCTCCACCAAATTGAGTGGAAAGCCCAGCTGTTCGGTGGCTTCACTGCTCAAGCCACTTCTACCAAGGCACCCCGGTGGGGACTGAAGAGCCAGAAGTCTTTGATCATGGGTCACAGACCTACTTTCTCATTTTATGTCAGCAGTTCTAGAGAGTTGTTTGCTTCCCCTGAGATTTTGCAGCCCAGCATTCCTGCACTTGGCTTCTCTTCTGCTCTGCATGTGTGACTGTTTCACTGTAATTTTTCTTGAGCGTGTGATTCAGAATTAATGTGTTTGCAGTGTAGTGAAGGGAACTGACATGTCCTTGTGATACTGTAAGTGAGCAGTGGCAGTTCCTTTGAGTTCAAAACAGCTATAAAGATCTTTATCGGCTTTCTGAGTGGCTTGTAAATCATCACAAGCCCAGTGAATGGTGTATTACCTACCTCACTTCTGCAGTGAGCTGAGTGATGAGAATGCAAGAGAGCAACTGTGTGACGTAAGTTCATTCACTTCCCACAAAACACACCAGAACCAGGCTTGGCTGCCCTTGCAATTTGCTGAAATAAGAACATTCCACCTGCAAAACACAAACTCAACCAACAAATAGCCAAACCCCATTAGGCATGGGTCATTGAGTGTGGTGTGGGTGGAAAAGCCTTTCTTGTACTAAAAAGTCACAAGCTATGTAGTGGAGGTGGGAGTGAGAACTAGCTACTAGTTAATGATTTATGTACGAGGAAACCAGTTCAGTCTAAGTTATCTTATATTAACACTACTTGTTAAGGAGACAAGTTTATTCTGCAGAGCTAAGCCAAATTCTGCAAAGAGCCTCACGTTCACTGTACAAACCCCTGCCTTCACTGGTTCACATTGTGCCTCCAAGACTCAGGTCAGCTGGGAGAGGAGAGTGGCACTGCATCAGGCTGGGAGGAGAGCTCTTCTCCTGGGATCCTTCAGGAATGCTTCCAAGGCTCACCCTCTCATATACCCTCCAAACACATGCTGGGTAAAGCACGGCTGGTGCTTGGGGGAACCAGCCAAGGGAGACATCCCTGCCATCAGAATGTGGTGGGTTGACCTTAGCTGCAAGGCAGGTGCCCACCAAACCGCTGTTATTACTACCCTTCTCAGCAGAATGGGGGTGGGGGGAGAAAATAAGGTGGAAAAACCAAACACTTGTGGGTCAAGATAAAGGTGGTTTAATGAAGCAATAACAAAAGTCATGTACGCTAAACTGAAGAAAACCAAAAGATGTTACTCTCTACTTCCCACGAGCAGGTGATGTTCACTGCCTGGGAAGCAGGGCTTCAGTACATGGAACAGTTGCTCGGGAAAACAACCGTTGTAAATAATGAATGCCCACCACCACCACCTTCCCTCCTCCTTTCTCTTAGCATTTATAGCTGATCAGACATCATATGGTATGGAATATCCCACTGGTCCCTTTGGGTCAGCTGTCCTGGCTGTGTCCACTCCCAAGATCTCACCCACCCCCAGCCTACTGGTGAGGGGGGGGAAGGTGGGGGAGATGGCCTTGATGCCGTGCAAGCACTGCTCAGCAGTGGCCAAAACTCTGGTGTGTTATCACCACCCTTCTAGCTACCAGTACAAGCACAGCACTGTGGGGGCTGCTGTGGGGCTCAGCCAGACAAGAAGTAATGACCTGCTCCAACCTTCAGTGAAGCTGCAGGGGAAAGAAATGCCTCAGATATGTCAGGCTCTTGATACAGATAATGTTAGTTTAAGGCTTGTCATGCATAAACCCAGCAGGAAATGAAGGTAAAATACACACATATACCTCCGAGTATGGGTGAGTTTACAACATAAAAACTGTGAAAGAAAACGAGCCTCTTGAGAATTAATTGTATTTTGCTTTCAAGTTTTCTCTGCTACTGTATCTATATTACTGGTGTTTATGACCAATAGATATACTAGTATCACTGATGCTCATTCAACGTGTTTTGCAAAGGGGTTACATGATTCTGGCATGAATGCTTGGAATGATCCTATATAATCATCACTAAACCAGGCAATGATCAAAATAAACTAGAATTAAATTATAATTTTTGTTAGCAATACATTTTTTATTTTAAAAAAGCTTTAAAATAGACTCTACTGGTGCATTCAGTGTAAATTGTTCACAAGTTGTAAAACAGTACCTGAATTAAAAGCTCATTTTCTGCTACAAATGAAGTAACTGTTATAGGTTAAAGGGGCAGGATGAGGGACATTGAAACCATCAATTTTAAATTACAGTATTCCTCTTCCAAAAAAGAATGGAGATTACAAAATATAATGAGTTTCTTAGTCTGGACAGCCTGCAAGTAAGAGTTAGCAAAATGACTGTTTAATCAGAAGCAGAAGTTCTGTGGAGCATCTGTCGAGCTGGGCAGTGAGCCCTCCTCCCTGCACCTGTACTGGTTGCAGGAGAAACTGTCGGTATAAGGTGGTGCCATAAGTGCTGTAACTTAAACTGTACTTACAGGCTTCTGGTGTCCAGTGCATCTCATTAGATGTCACGTTGGCCAGGGCAGCGTGATTTTTTTTGAAGCTGTTGCTGCATTCAAACACATGAATGCTGCCCTCCTGTTTTTATTCAAGTGGCTGTTAGCACTTTTCTGTCTTTCAAAGGCCCAAGCAAAGCTAAAATGCTTTGTGCAGCGAGAGGGAGACTTGTCTTGGAGATCCTGCACACTGAGAGTGTTCCTTAGTACTTCTACATTATCTTCTTATGTCCTTCCCTTGCCTCTGGCCATGTCTGCTTCTTCTTTGGCCCATCCATCAGCAAGCTGTTGTGTCTGTATCCTCATAAGGATCAACCATGCTTAATCCTGCTGGTGGGAGACAGGGATGTTGGAGGTCAAGGAGTGAATTCTTCCTTTTCCAGGTGTGTGGGATGTCTTCATTCCAGAGCTATTTATGGGCACTTATCTTTCTAAGGATATAATCTCTTTTTTAATATTTTGGATTTGTGGTTGATTTTTTTTTTCCATAGAAATGACATAATAACCAGAGCACTGAAGGTGAACTGATGAGCAAGCTCTTTTTTATTAAATTTCTGGTTCAATTGTAATTTTATCCCTTAATAATTATCTCTTTTCATCTATGGGAAAACTGTCACTTATACCGTTGTAACTCACACCAAGTCAGACTGGGTAATTCTGGGTGAGCACAACCCTGGGGAACAGCAGAGATATGTTAGAGCTTGCTATAGGTAGTATGCATGTAGTAGGCCACAGCTTGGTCCTATCACTTTAAATTCTCCATAGATGCATAAACACAATGAGAAATTTTATACATACTATGAAGTAAATCTCCACTTGACATCATAAAGAAGTCAATGAAGATGTCTCTCCTTCAGCTGAGAAAATGTCTCTATGAGTTTTGCACCTTCCTCACTGACCTGGGACACAGGCTTGGGCTGACAGGCATTTCTGATCCCTGTGGGAGCTCTGGATCTCTGTGGAGCAGCTGCTATTGTTTTGGAAGCAGGCACTTTCTCTGTCCCCCTCCCCTACCTGAACGGCATCAGATGTCAGGGTCCAAAGGACTATTTTTAAATGAAGAACCAGGTTCAGGTTGTTTTGGGGATACTTATTTGAATAACAAGTCTACTCAATCTTGGCAGGCCTTCTGCCTCCTTGTTTGCATTTCATATAATCTACAAAATGAATTTACTGACAGAAATGTTCCTTAAAACCAGTAATTTCTAATGAATACTGGAGAACTCTGGTGCTGGACTTTTGACTTGTGTTTGCATTGTGTGTAGGCAGCCAGGAAACACTATGTTTTGAGGATTTTGTCAAGACTAACCTTTGTAGCTATGATTTCACGTGTTGATTACTGAACATTTGCAGCAAGTTGCTGATGAACAACCTCCAGAGTAAGGTCCTGAAAACCACATGCACATGCATTACTTTGAACACTGCAGAAGCTCAGGGAAGGCAACATAATTCCTTATAGGTTACAGAGAGGAACAATTTCTACAAATGATGCATGAGCTGTGACGCTGCAAAGGCTGGGGTGTAGCTTGATGTTTTAACAGTAGGTACAGTCAAGTGCCTGGGTTGGCCTTTGGAGAACAGGAGTGAGGAATCATTCATGGAAACACATCAATGAATGGCTTGAAATACCAGAGGAAATTTTGAAGTGTCAAAGGATATCTCAAGAAATCATAAAGAACCCAAAGATAGTGCCCACAGAGAAAGAGGTACTGCAATCATACTATTGTTTATTTACTGGAAAAAATCTTTCAGCTCTACTGTAAAAATAATACATATCTGTTTACATTTATACCACTGACACTGAGATTCAAGATTTAACATAAAACTGGGCTAAATCCAGACCTGATGTAAGGTGGTTATCGATCATGACTTCAGCATAGTGGTGGTCACATCACACTCTCTGTGACTGAGCCAAATACTCTGTTGGGAAACTGGGAAAACTTCATGCAAGTTGTGAAGAGCCCAAGGATGTATTGTGTAAGCATGTCCTTATCAGGCTTCTTAAAAAGCCTTGAGACTATCAAGCCAGCATGCAATTTCAGGAGAAAAGTGTTTCATCAAGACCTAAAAGAGCATCTTCAAAACTGTGTGTGGGAGTGGTTTTTTTATAATCCTCTTCATGAAGTCAGGCTCTGCCAGCAGCCTGGGCAATCCCTTCTGCAATTCAGACCGAATACTCTGCTGTGAGGCTGCCCACCAACAGTGTGGGGGGGGTCAGGGGGAAGGTACAAAAGCAGCAGATGGGTCAACAGCAGTGCCTGCATTTCCAGTGAAACACATGGAGAGCTTGCGCAGATGGAGGGTGCAGAGGAACCTGGTAGCGAAATAATGGATCTGCCTTGGCTGTGAGGAAAGCAGCTGAGGTCAGTCAGAGCCTAAAGAAGAGACACATAGCTTACAAGTGATCTTTGAAAAGCAATGTGAAAAAAGTTATGTAGTGCCAGAGGAGAAGTGGAGCTCACTTAGAATGTACTTGCGGTGCATGACCACAATGAGATCACTTGTCCAGGACAAACTCAAAAGGGAGAATGAGTGACTTCTGGGATACAGGAGGGAACTGAAAGAGATTGAATATTTCGGTAATTTTTGGTTGCTGAAGTGTTTTCTAAAGATCCATTTGCTATCCAGCTACATTCCTCAGTTCTTACATCAAGGTCACTGCATCATTATTCACCTGCTAGTGTAAAAGTGTATCTATCTGCCTCGTACCCAAACTGTACCTCATGTGACTTCATCAAAATTAGTTATGTGAGGGGATCAGTTTGGCCAATGGAAACCACTAGAGGGATCTTAGAAGTTTGAATTAAGACCTGGAATGGGTAAGATTTCCATCTCTGATGTGAGCACTTAAAAACATCAGATGCACTCTGCACTGAAACAAGTGAGAGAAGAGGCAGCTGCAGGATTGAAGACATCCCTGCACCATACTTCTGAACTGTTACACATCCTACACTACCCTTCAGCGCAGGTCACCATTCTGGGCAGGCTTTTTGTGGAATCCCCAAAAGTCTAGTTATGACCATCAGCCTCAGTCTTCATGCACGGCACCTGCTTTGGGGTTGAGCTATTCCAACTTGGTTGAAAGACTTAAAACAACAAAATGTGATGGGTGTAAATCACTTGTCTTCACATATGTCATATGAGTGAACAGAATTTGCTTGTGCCATGTTATCTTACAACTATTTGACTTAAAAATGCAGACCCACACTACCACAGATAGTTTTAGCTTCTGTAAATTCTCCATATGTGCAGATACATGCACAGGGCTTTACACACACACAGGGAAGATCCTAAGGATGCTTTTTATCTTTCCCATTAAAGAGCAGCAGAGTCATGCAAATTAACACCAGCTAAGGGTTTTGTCCATCCAGGATAGAGATTTATTTTAACAATAGTGCCTATCAGGCTTGAATAACATTAGGGCATACTTTGATTCATTTTTTTTAATTTAACATCTTTGTTCTATGAAATTTTCATTGTGTTCTAATACAGCTACATGCTATGAAAGATGTTCAGTAGCATATCCCATGAATAAGTCAGACTGGAGAACTTGGACGATACAAACTGTAATGATTCTATTGCTTGACTTGCTCTAGACAGAGGAAAATGAATGTGTAAGTTCTGTGGATGCTGATACCATGTTTATGAGAAAATGAAAGTTGACTGCTCTAAAAGCTGAGCCAAAAAAAAGCTAAATATGAGTGCCGGCCCCCAACTTGAAAAGGAGAAAGCTCTCTGTGAGTGGCCCTGGACACTTGATGGTGGGTGACCAGGTACTCATAGAAACTTAGGTTTTCTCAACAAAGTTATTGAGAAAGCACAAGTTGAAAAGCGATTCTGTGGGATCCAGCAAACTCTTAGGTGAAATAACATTTTGTCGTCTGTGTCAAAAAAAGTCAATCCCCTAAAACTATCTTGAGGTCAAATAAGTTAGACAACTGGACCCATTCAGCTCTACAGCTCTTGCCATTCTTCTGCCTCTGGCACCTAACCCGACCAGCATTAATCCTTTTGTTAATTTTTCAGAATAGATTCTCCTTCCTAATCATTGTGATCTGTATCAAAGATTACTGCCATTTCTGCTTTTCTTTACTTTTATTCCAGGTACTGCACTGGCAATAGGTGCTGTACAAACACACCATGCGAGGTGGTCTTTCTCCTGAGGTCCTTTGTTTAAGCAGACATGGCAGCCAACAGGCAGGAGAGGCAAAGAGCTGTCCATCCCCAGCTTGGCCAGGAAACGGCTCTGCCACCCTGAACAAGGAGCATGTTCGAGCAGATCTGGAGGGAAGCCATACATACCCAGACCAGGGCCAGTACCCTCATCTGGTGCTGGCCAGAATGTTGTCTGTTAACCATACAGTAAAATTCTTTGTGTTAAAAAATCCTCTGCAGTAGGTTAGAATAAATAATATTTTCTGAGCAGACCTGTAATTCTGTCTGCTTTTAGGGAGGCCTGGCCTCAAAGGAGAACATGAATGTGTACAGCAGTTGCAAGTTTTCATTTTTAACTTTCATGCTGTAAAAAACCTGACATGCATAGTCCTTTTTTTTATTTGGTGAGAATTGCTGTAATATACGAGCCTGCAATGGTCTATTGGAAACAGAACCCTGACTAGGAAATGGAGAGTTTAGATGTTATAAACTGCTAGTAATTTATTATTTTGAGATTGGCATATATTTTGGCAAAGTTAAAGTTGGCTGGAGTGATAGTGAGTGATGAAAGATGTTATGGCGGTTGAGAAGTGGCTGAATTCCTTTGTTTCCAGACTTTTCACTTTTTTTTTTAAGGCACAGAATGTTTATATAGAAAATTTAATATTGTTTTATGAGTATTTGCTGGACCCTGCTAAAACCAAGCATTCAAGCTTTAGTCTTTTAACAAAGTGTTTTGTTATGGAATTCCTCTGGGGTTTGATGTTTCTAAATTAGGGTTAAATCAGGTTGGTATGTGGGGGCCATGGGAGAACAGCCCAGAAGTGAGAAGCTGTCTGATGCCTAACAGGGTGTGCGTCCTCTCCAGGAGGTGATGTCATGGCAGAAAGAGAATGCTCCTCAATAGGGCACGAAGAAGCCATAATGTAGGGGCACAAAGTGGGGGAAAAGGGGCTTTTGAAGCAATAGGAAAGCTTTCTGCATATTTAGAGTTTTAACATCGTTAATGCAAGACCCTGCCTGCCCCTTATCTGCTCTCTGGGCCACCAGAGCCTGCTTGTTTCCCACATTTCACTTCCATCATCGGGTACACATGAGCACTTTTAGCCCCATTGTAACAAACTAGCGTTCCTCCTTCCTGGTCATCTCTGTTTTCCCCACCAAGACTGGGCTATATGATGAGCCATGATACACTCAGGAAACACATTCTTGTTTCTGATATTTCTCTGCACATTTCTGCTACATTTATCTCCTCCAAGTCGGCTACTCACAAAACTCATTGGCTTCCTGCCCTCAGCTTGGCCCACTAAACTCTAGAGCCAGGCTCCAGCCTATTTGTTTTTACAATAAAGGACAGCCTGTGTACAGAGCTCTGAGCCACAGGATCCCAGGTCATTGTAACAGCACAGAGGAAACATTAAACCATTGAGAAATGGAAGCTGCTAAAGCACACTCAAGTGTTTCATTGCTGTGAGCCATTGCATCAGGGCTTCCTTCAAGCTGAGTACAAGTAAAAGGAGCAGAGTCATTACTAAAGCTAGGGAAAACCAGGTCCAGACTAACTCACAAAGCTTGTTAGGAACAAGAGTCAATTTTCTGATTGTGTCACGCAGTCTGATGTGATAACTTTCTGAGTCTGTATTCTTCCATTTAATACTCCACTTTAACGAGGACCTCACATAACGCTTTACTCTGCTCCAGCCTGCTCACATTACAATCTTCATAAACTCCTTTTTCCAAGTAGCATTAAACACTTCCAGTCCTCAGAAAGGTGAAGCAAAGTTTATCTTTCCTGCCCTAGCGATGCTGGGGAGCAAATAAGCCAATACAGCAGGGGGAAGAAGCAAAAGAGCTTGCTTCCGAGAAATTTAAGAACAAGGCATAAGAACCCTCATCCCTACTGAAATAAAAGGCCAAACTGCCAGTGGCTTCAATAAGGTAAGCATTATACCTGCAAACTATACTTTTTTTTTTTTTCCCCAAAACTCCTAAACATATATATAGATTTAGCTTAGCACTGTGAGGCCTCAGCTGGAATATTTTTCACAGTTTTGGGCACTGCACTTTAAAAAAGATGTGAACCAACTGGAGAGAATCCAGATGAGAGCAACAAGAATGATCAAAGGTCCAGAAAATGTGATGTATGAGGAAAGACCAAAAGAATTGGGTTTGTTTAGACTAGAGAGGAACAGTCTGAGGGGAGACATGACAACAGTCTTCAGACATGTTAAAGACTGCTGCAAAGGGGAAGATAAACTGTTCTCTTATTTCTACTGGAAGTAGGCTAAAAAGCAATGGATTTAAACTACAACAGTGGAGATTCAGATTAGGAGAAACTTTCTGTTGGTTACAGTAGTTATACCTGAGAAGACATTGCCTATGGAAACGGTGGGATCCCATTGTTTGAGGTCTGGGTACTGGTATAGTGGGGTCTGCTTTATGGCAGAGGCACGAATGAGAAGACTGGTCCAAGTCCCTTTCGGTGTATTTTCCCCAGTGTTAGGAATGTAGGAGAGAGACTGCACATGAACAGGACGATTCATTTTTTTCTAAGGAATTCGGACGGGTCTGAGCTGAGTGGTCCTTGAACAGGAGATTTATTGTAGCCTTAACTACAGAGTTAGTATCACTACCTTATAACCATTGCAAACTGTTTGCAACTATCACACTCAGGGAAACAGGGAAAAATAGAGTTCTGGTTCTTATCTGCTCTGAAGTCCCTGGACACTATTCTGGCAGTGGAGACCTGTGTCAAACAGCCTGGGTGTAAATAATCATAACATCCTAAATATTGTAAAACATACCATCCAGTGATAGATTTCTATGAACTCTGTTATATAGAAAGATTTAATACAGGAAGGAACCCAAACATGTGACACTTTGCTAGAAAGTAGAAGATTACATAGTACAACATGTATTTTGGAATGAATTTACAATGAATTTTAACTATAAAATAGAATCAAAGAAAAAACTGGTGAAATTAAGACAAATGCAGGGTGAATTGAGGCAAAGTGCCTGACTGATAATTCCAGAGATAATTGGGAATGTAAATTAGCACTTCTGAGATCCCTTGTTTCAATAGTTGGCTTTTTGTTTCTGTGTCTGCTTGCTTGTCTGCTTTCCATTTATAATGAAAAAAAAAAAGAAAAAAAAAAAAAGGCAAGATTGCAAAAGCCAGCTTTTTCCTCAGTTTCTTTGGTGCTTTTTGCTAAGCAGCCTTGGGGCTACAAAGGTTCACAGTCTTTCAAACATAGACTCATACCCTAGAAGCGTTTACAATGGAAAGAAGAGTCCTTAAAATATATGACCACAGAAAGAATCATACGGGATCTGCTGACAATGTATCTTCAGATGTCTGCATCCTGGTAGGGGCTGTGCATGAAGAGGCCTCCCTCCTCAGACAGGCATAGGTCACCGGGTCTGTGGAAATACTGATTTGGTTTGGAGCTGCTATACGTACTGGCTTCTGAGGAGAGAGTTCTGCAGAGGAGGAACCGCCTCTTTTATTTTAATGTTTCCAGGACACAAACTCAGGTTTAGAAGGAGTACTGTGACACGTATATCCTCAGCCGGATGACAGAGCTTCCTCTGAAGTTGATGACAGTGTTAACAGTGATCATTTCCAAGTCCAACTGAATGGTACGGGGCCCCTTCACGGGGCGGGTCATTACCAGAGTAGCACTGATGGGTCCTGTTTGCTGTGCACAAAGCAAGAGAAAGCAGGTGAGATTTTAAAAAACAGCTCTTGAAAACTATTGTCTCACTATGGTCTTCAAGCAGCTGAAGTAACTGTTTACTGTTGCATTGTTTCAAACCACTGCAATTCAGGGGAGAGAGAGCTTCATTTCAGCATTGGACTCCATTTCCGTGTTTTGTATGAACTATCACCTTCTACAGTTTGCAAAGCCATTGCAAGCCCTGCACACAAAAAGAGCTATTGAACATAGAAATTTGCTATTGTCCAAAGGGAAAAAGATGAAAACATGGATTTAGGGTATAAACAAGTAGTGACACTTTTTTTTTGGTGTGAGATTTATTTTGTTTGATGAGGGACACTTACTTTGAAGCAGTGAACACCAAGAAGGGGTTATGTTAGCAGAGCCTGGAGAACAGATGTTCCTATGTGAACAGGATCAGGGTTTGTTGTCTAATTGCATATGTTAACGTCACAGAACCTTAACCTCTGAAGAGACCTTTGAATATGCAAAGGGCACTTCAGAAAATCTGTGTTTTAGTAAGTGGAAGCAGACCTTTGAAGTATCTGGCCAGAACAGTAGATTATGAGAATTTAAAAATCAGAGCTTCTGACGTTAAAAACAAGCGTAATTTGTTTTCCAGCAGAAACTGACGTACACAAATCAGGACCTGTTTTACCACGAAACCGAGCATTTGTGTTATCTCCGATCAGAGAAGCCTGACCAAGCTGGAAGGAGGAGCTGGGCGGGCTGCCCCGGCTGGGCCCTAGGCCCTAGTGCCTCAGCCCCCGGGGAGCTGCATCCTGGGATCCTGCTTCTCCCCAGTGCCCCTGGCTTGCCTGGCCTTGACTTGCCTTCTTGCTGCTGCTCTCGTTCTTCCCAAAGTACCGAGTAGGCACCACTAGCTAGCTGCCAGCCTGCAGTGGGATGGGTGCTGCTGCTGGCAGAGGGGAACGGACAGCTTGTGCAAGCATTTTAGGTCATTTTAGGTGACAAATGAATGGGTGTGTGATAAATAAATAAAACAAAACTAGCAGATTTGAGCAATGCTGGTTGCTGGAGCCTTAGCATCTGGTGTATTGACCCAGATGATAAGGAAAGGTCAGTGGGATCAGTAATGACTTTGCAACAGGAAAGCTCTTGTGAGATGTAAATGATCATTCTGGGACCACTTCTCACTTCAGGATTTTGAAACATTTTCCTTTTTTTACAGTGAGAATCTGAGGCTTTTGTGAGAAACGTGTACTGGAGTCTATCACACTACCAGTTTCTGTGAGGTATGGGAACCGTCAATAGCCACTGAACATCACTCAGTGCGAATATCAAAGTCAGGTTTTGCCTAGGCCTAAAAATCAGCCTTGTGAATGTCACCATCCCTGGTAGCTGTGCCTCATTCTGTGCAGAGACTTCCCGTTACCCCTGCATGTCAGAGATGCAGCAAAGATTGGGGAACAGAGATGTCTTCTGAGGAAAATTCAGATTAAAAAAACAGTAGTTGTGTTTCCTCTAACAGCATCTGCATAAAATGTGTGTTCTCAATGGAAAAAATACATAATAAATGAAAGCAAAGAACCCAGAAAGTAATTTCTTGGGATAAAGGGTTGGGGGTTTTTACTAATTTTTTTGGTTTTCAGGTTTTTCAATTTCCAAGGAAAGCCTTAATAAAACAAACAAGAAACATTGACTCTTTTAGTGACAATTACTGATTGCCCATCAAATAAAAAAAGGTTTGGCATAACAAACCTTTCTCTTGAGTGTGGGAGACCTGGGCTATTCTTAGACATGGGAACAGCCCTGGACTTGCCTGAACCTTAAGTGTCATAAAACAAGCATGTTTGCTTTGGGTAGGTTACCTTCCTGAAAAAGCCAGCAGCCCCTGCAGATCAGCACACTGCTCTGCATGTCTACATGTCAAAATGCCTTATACTGAAGGTTTAAATGATATTAATAAAAACCTGAGTTCTGCTACCAGAAGAATATTCAGCTAATGAGAAGATACTCTGTGTTTTCTCTCAGTGAGCACCAGACTTACCCGCATGTAGAATTCCCTGCCCTCATTCCCTGACTTGATTTGGAAGATGTAGTACGCTCCAGGGTAGCGAGTTGTTGCTTGCATCTGAAATATGTCAGAGGGCACAGACCGCCCGGACACCATATCCATCACTCTGTACAAGATGGTGAATGGCTGATCTCTGCAACCGGCATTTTCAGCTGGACACATGCAGCGGCTAATTGTCAGAGATAGGATTGTCATCAGGGGTTACAAATTGCTGTAATATCTGATTCTTTATATGCAAATACAGCTGCATAAATAAACAAACAAACAATGTTGTCTACTAGCTAAAAGACTCAATAAAACTTGTAATGAAACTTTTAATGAATTTTCTCCCTTTTAGTATTCTCTATATTGATATTCTGGCCTACCTATATCCCTGCCTTCTTTTTCTTGTCTTCTAAGCCAAAATATCTTGGCATCCTTTGTCTCCTTAGATCCCTTGAAAACCTGTACTTCCTTTAAAGCAGCTCTGCAGATGTAGAATAACCAGTACATATTTGTTCTGGGAGCAATTTAAACTGAACTGTCCCCAAAATAATGTTAAATTTCACTGCTGATGCACATAAATGTTGTATTCTTTGTTTAACAGCCTTTTATATACTACATGAAAACATACACTGAGACATCCTGGACCAAACCAAAGCTCTAGCATCAGATGCAGAACCCTAAGGAAGAGCAGGATAGCAAGCCCAGTGGATGAAACTTCCATCAACAGCCCCCAGTGGTATGACTCGGGAAACTCTTGAAACAAAGATGTCTTCTGTGTATTCATCACACAAATGCCTTAATGCATTTCTTATCCATGTCCAGCTTCCCCTTACACCTACATGAGTGTTTGGCATCCACAGTCCCCTGCAGCTGGGAGTTCTGCAGCCCCCTTCACCTCTCTCTGCACTGCCCCTTGCTGACTTTGATGCTCCCAGCTTTCCAATGAAAGGAGAGAGGCCAGTCAACCTCTGCAGCTCAGGGTTTCATATTTGACCCTGTTAATGGCTGAAGAGTCCTAACTTAATTGTTTTTCACAAGACAGCTGTTCCATAGTTTTGACCATCCTCATTGCTCTTTTTGAACCTTTGTCCAGTTATATGTCTTTTGAGAGGAGGTGAAGGAACTGCACAGCATTGAAGATATGGTGTGTGCTCTAATGATATTCTCTACCTATTAACACCTCAAATTCAGATTGCTTTTCTGACCCCTAGTGAGTACTGCAGATCATGGAACTATCCATAACAACCCTCAAATCTCAGTTTGGACGGATTATGATCAGATCAGTGCTCTTTATTTAATTGTGATTTTGGGATTGTCTTTTTACCTTACATTTAACTACACTGAGTTTCACCTGTCATTTTTATTGCACACTCATTGAAGCTCCTTCTGCCATTCTTTTCTACCCACCCTTTTCTCTACTGTCTTCAGACACTGTTGCAGACTTTGTCCATCTCATGTTTTTTCCTTTTTCCCACATTGCTTACAAATACATTGGACAAAGTAGGCCCAGCTCATGCCTCTGCAGACCTTCACTGTGAAAGCTGACAATTCAATACTATATTTCTTTTTTATCTTTCAACCTTTTATTCCTCTGTACCAGGGACTTCTCTCTTACTTAAGGCTGCTTAATTTCCATAATAACCTTATTTGAGGTTCTTTTCAGAAGCCTTTGGATACCCAAACAGACCACTGCAGCCCATGTGCCCTAGCCACATGCTGCTCATTTCTTCGGAGAACTCTAATAAAGTTGTGAGGCAGGACGTCCCTTTAGAAAAGCCATGTTGGGGAATTTACTGGAAAAGATTTGGGTCTTTTTGCCAGTTTTTTCTATAATCTCCACTACTGACACCAATTTCAGACAGTTCATCTGGCATGCCCCCCATAAAAAGGCTCCTGGCATTGCAAACACCCAATTCCTTCCACAGAAAACACAATTGCAAGGAATTCACTTGGCTTTTATATTGACCACTTCTAGACATATGCCACAAATTGAATGCAGTCACATCTAGACTGCCAAAGCCAAAGCCACCAAACACAGAGATCAAGAGTTCTGGCGCAAGCTGATCTGCAAGGACTCTGTAGTTGGGCTCTGGGGAATTTAGATGCAGAGGCTTCAGATATTCAAATTCCAGTTTAAGACTGCTACCTCTGAAGGTAGGTAAACCCAGAACTGGAAGAAAGGAATGTGTTCACTCCTCAGCTGCCCTAATTCCAAAAGGAATGTAAATATATGAATAAATTATAATGGAAAGAAGCTGATTCTTCATCTCTTGCCTTTCTAGAAAATACATTAGGCTACCAAGCAATCCCAAGTAATTGGGTTTAGTGCAAACACTATGAATGAAATACCACTGGGCTGCAATATATATAGATCTGTCTGGAGATGAAATATTTTGAGCCCTAGGCAAATACCTACAAAAATGTAAAAGAATCAGGCAATTTTTACAAATGTGGGATTTATTTTTTTTTTGCTTTCTCAGGTAATTCCAAATTTAGACAGTAACAGTGCCAACAGCCCTATCCAGACATATCCACTTTCTGGACAAGGCAAATCAGTCTGTGGATTTTTCAGCTCTTTTAACCTTTAAGCAGTAGGGAACTACTTGTATCCTGCTATAACTGTCATCTAATATTTTAAAGTACTTCCCAGACACAAGCTAATTAATATTTACAGGAAATACTTACACTAATAAACAGGCTGCATTTGAGCATATATGAAACTCAGTTAGTAATGTAAGTAAATGTCTCTTATTACATTACAAACTTTGCTGTTTTCTTTACTCACTGATAAAAGTGTTTTTCCAGTCTAACTTCCCACACATCTGAGTATCATATCATCATATACCATATTATATCATATCCCACCTGATGACCTGGTAAGGAATTGCAATTTATTATTTCATAAAGCTTACCAATGGCAAATGTAGCAACAGCATGTATGCATAGCTCTCTAGACACAGTCCACGGCTGCATCATAAAAATGCAGTGTATTTGGTTCACTCTAGATACACTTCACACAGATACAATTCACTTTTGTGGCCCTGGGTAGGTTACTTACTTCTCATTAATCTGGATATAAGGATCCTCGCATCTTACTGGGTCTAAACATTTATATTCTCCTGGGATATTGAAACACGTTTGCTGTGAAGTGCAGGTGAAGTTTCTGGTTTCACATTCATTGATATCTAAAACACAAGAAACAAGAGAAAGGCTAAAGCAGGGAAATATGTGTAAGGTATCACCCTTGCAAACTGGTTTCCATCTTAAGGAATTGCCCCAAAATTCATAACAGTCTTGCACCATGAGAAGTGGCTTTTTGATAACTGGCCCCTCTTTTAAGATCAATTTTTACTCCGTTAATTTCTGCTTATTGGAGTGCTCCCATCTGCTAAGTGCTGCAAAAACAGAAAAGACATTGGCTGCTCAAGCTCTCTGACCTTAGAGAATGGGAAAACTGAAGAGATGTGCAGCAGAGAGGAGAGCATCTGAGGGCTTTCCTGCGCAGCTGTTTCCTAGTGAGTAAAGTCTTATTTTCATATCAACATACCAATTCACCTCAGTGGGATTATTCACGTGATGACATTCTTACCAGAATTCCATAATTGGCCCCTATGAGTATTTCACTGTGCAATGCCAACACCAAGCATCTCAACTGAAAACCTCTTTCCAGACACAAGACCTATTTTCTGGTCCCCTCAGGTTTTAATCAGTGCAAGAATGTTCTTACCTTGGCAACTTCTGCTATCGTCAAGCAAGTTATAGCCTGAAGGACAGATACAGTAGTAAGAACCAGGCGCATTCACACATTCGTGCTGGCAGAGGAACTCTGAGAAGCTGCATTCGTCCATGTCTGCAGTGGTAAAACAAAGTTTAGTGTCTTTGGCTTTACAGTCAAAAGAGCAGTCCCACAGGCAGGTGGCCATCCAGGCTATGTGCCCATCACCCCAGCTGGAGGCTGACACCCCCCAGCTCCCTAGAGCTCTGCAGAAACCTGGCAAAATGCTATACAACAAGCTGTTGGTTAAACATTTTTCTCCTAGGGAAACCAAAGCTGCTGCTGAACACAACGTGTGACTTTTATTTATTTATTTTTCTTTTTGAATACCTGTCACTAGTTGGCTGTTTTCAGTTCTGTTTTACATCAGAGATAGAGCTACTCCAACAACAAAGCTGCAACTGTAATTTGAAAGGAAAGACTTGCCAGGGTGGTGTTGGTTCCTTTTTTTTCTTTTTTTCTGGAGAGCAAACTTCCCGTTCCCAGGGCCACATGAGTCCCAGCAGAACTCCTGCAGCCAGCCCTGGCTATTTTATGTTTCTTAGCCTCTAACCAGTTACTTCCAAGGCATTCCAGCAAGACTACAGAGCTCATCCCAGCTTGTGTCAGACCTACTGGAAGGCCCAGCCATCTCCCAGATACCCAGGAAGCTAAGCAGTCTGTCAAATCTCTGATTGAAAACAGAAACTGTGCTCTTTTCTCCTTGCACTCATGAATTGAACAGTCATTGTATTCTGCAGATCTGTGCTCGAGCGAGAAAGACGAACTTCAGAGCTGCACATGGAGGCATCGCTGACTGAGGGGAAAACACATGCAAAGGCGCTAGACTGAGGGAGGCTGCAGTTAATCATTTCCTTATTTCCCCTGTTCTGGGGAAGAAAGAAACAAAGGCCAGAGCCCCAGCCAGGAACTCCCAAGTTCTTATTCCCAGCTCTGACATGTTGACTCTCCCAGGCAAATCACTTTTACTCTTCAGACTGAATTTCCCTTTCTTCTAAATTTGGCTTAGTCCATTTATCTACTTCTGATGTTTTGTGCAGATGGATTGGAAAGTATTTGAAGTCCAAATATGTCCAAGTGGCTTTATGGCTGCAACCACATTATCAAAAAGGAGATGAAAGGAACCCTACACCTACACAGTCCTGTTACTGTGTGACTTCCCCTAGCAAGTTCGCTGAAAAAAACACCTTCCTGGTAAAACACGGACTGGGGCCTGACTCCATAAAGGGACTGAGATATCACCCACACCCTCTAGGTGTCCTAGCCCAGACCTCCAGCACATCAGATTCATATAACCTGTGCTCAGCTGCTGTCAAGTGCTGGAGGGACTTAAAGCCCGGAGGGTCCTACATTTCTGCTGCTGACCCCACACAGGACACACACACCTTTGCTGTTCCTGAACACTTCTGGCATTCTGCTGACTACCTGCAGAGGACCAAATGGTAGGTATTTCACAGCACACCTAATGCATATGCAAGACCTCTGTGATTAAAAAATAATGCCTATGTTGGGAAAGGCAGGTTGAAATCTCTGCCTCTCTCCTTGAATTGGGATAGGGATGCCTCCCATCTTCAAGGTAAGCCGGCTGCTAGACCATGGGCTGTTGAAGTACATCTGAGTCCTGGGTGTCTCATAGGAGTGTCCTCCTAAGCAGCCATTCCCCCTTGCAAGCCTCAGTGATGTCTAGTGATCACTTGTGAAGTGAAAGAAGCTCATCCAGAGAAATCTGATCAGCTTTGACAAGCATTTTCTTGCACAGAATTCTCAAGAAAAGGTTTTCTGTTCTAAATCTGGGTGGTGGAAAGTCCCTTTTGCTGGCTTAACTCTCAGACATGAATAAGGCTCAAGTACCACCTCTTCTATCACCATTTTGTCCTGGCAATGTTTATATGGCATTGCATTGAACTTAACTGGTTCGGGCCTCAAGCTAGCTCAGGAGCGCATAGAAGGGTGCAGGAGTCTAACTTAGAAGCGTAAACTCCATCAGAAAGCAGAAAACTTAAGGCAGGTGTTGCAGCTGAAAATGTTAAAAGTGAAAGACCCTTTAGAGATTTGAGTCTTTGTTCCTTCCCTTATAACAAGGAGCTTTGCAGGGAAAAACAGCTTTGGAAACACTAATCTATACACATACTGCATATAACATCTTCCCCCTCAGAAACAGCATATTACATCTGTTTACTGTAAATTAAAAAACAAGTATTTTCCAGTGCATTTTTCCTTCCAAGAAATATTGGCTGGATTCTCTAATTTTATCAGGCTGTGGGAACATTAAGCACAGAAATAAGTTTTGCCTTCAATTAAAATAAAGCAATAAAATAAAAACAAAAACAAGAGAGGAAAAAGTATAGTGACATAAGCACAGCTTCTTCTGCTATGTGCTGAACAGATTAGCAGTACCTGTACTAAGAAACCATACTGTTTCTGAAGTGTAGCCAGAGCCATACAGGGGAAACTGAGGAAGATTTCAGGCAGAAGTGTGCAGTAATAAGAGCAAGAGGAATATATGCATTCAACAGACAAAGTATTTCTTTAATCGTGGAAGAATGTTCTAGGACTATCCCTACTTTACTTGCTCTAATAAAGCTTCCTGTTCAGCATTACAAAGCATTTTCTAACGTTTTGCTGTTATCTTGGAGCTTTTTAATAATTAGCTTATTTCTTTAAAACCATTTTTAAAGATGGCAGCCCTCCTCCATTGTGCTTTTCTGGTTATTTGCTATGTGCTTTAACTGGAAGGTCATATGAGTTGCTATCCTGCTGCTAACCATGTACCAAGGCAAAAAAACTTTTTAAAAAGCATGTACAAAACAATACATTGGAAAAAGAAAACTTAATAGAATTAAAGAAACTGAAACAATAAATAACTAAAGACAGTTACCACTGCAGTTAACTCCATCAGCTTCCAGTTCATAGCCAGGTTCACAGCGACAGAGAAAAGAGCCGTAGGTATTGACGCAGGTCTGAGTGCAAGGGTTTTCACTTGTACATTCATTCACATCTATGGGAAACCAACAACCAATGCATCAGTGGCTTCTCCCCAAACCCTATTTTCAATTCACTACAGTAAAGCAATTCAAAGAGATTAGCTGTACAGTCAGAATGAATTGTTCTGAAAACATATAACCAAGTCAGTATCGTTTATTGGGATTCAGGCTGGTGCCTGGAAATAGCATGTTGGAAACACAACATGTGTGGAAACAAAGCATTTTGGGAATGTCTTCAATCTAAAAAATAACACAGAAGATGGGGATGAAATATTTATTACAAATGCTTCTGTCTTTATCCTGCAATTTAAAAACCATTGAACAGACCTGAGACAAAATGCAGCAGGGTTTTCTTGAGGACGATAATGCAATGAGGAATGGTCCTCATGGTTACCTAGGGCTAAGACAAAACCAATTTTAATTTTTTTTCCTTTTAGGACAATAGCAGCTTCTGGCCGTCATTAGCACTGACTTTCCTTCAGCATGTGGAAAGATGCTCCCTGTTTAGCTAAGGAGAGGCTTTACAAGAGGTTGTGCTGGCTCTGATTGAAGTAGCGCATCACAGCAAAAGGTGGTCTAATGCTCAGGATTCTAGTCTGGAATTTGGGACAGTCAGATCTAATTTACTGATCTGACAGAGTTTTCCGGTCTCAGGTGGGTCATGCAGCCTCAGATTTTGAAAGTAAATTCAGTGCCTAAACTCTTGGTTATTTCAGTGAATTGAGCAACTCTGTATTTTAGGGGTCTTGGGCCTGTGTGCATATTTCTTCTGATACATCGGTGATGTTGCACCCGTACCCCTCTGAGATACTGTGAAACTACAGAAATATCTCAGGTTGACAAACCAGATATGAACATTTTCAAAAGCAATGTTGAGAAGGTTACTTGTATTCCAAAACCTAAGCAAGTTTTAAGGGTGTTGCTGGGTTGGGAACAAAGATTTCAGTTGTGGTTTACCGCACACAGTACCTTGGCATGATCTTCCATCATCGTTAAGGGTAAAGCCTGGGTTGCACGTGCAGGAGTAGGAACCAGGCACATTGGCACACAGCTGCTGGCAGTAGCCGTAGCGACATTCATCTATATCTATAGATGGGAAAGATGAAAAGTAGAGTGGTCTGCATTTTCACATGACGATGCAAAGCAGCAAACACACTAAGTAAATGGTACCAGTAACACAGCATAGTGGTTATGGATATAACAGCCAAACTTTCAGGTGTTCAGGCCCAGAGTTATAGATAAAATACACCTCTACCATGAAGAATGTAGTAATGCATTTTTATCCACAACGGACATCTATCAGTACCTCCTATGAACTGACTGTCATTGCTGTAATTTTCGGTGTAATGTGATGTCATCAGGAAGCCCAGAGTCAGTCCCTTTAAGCAGCTACCTTGAAGCACACCTGACACCTGGCACAGTCTGTCAGCACAAGCACAGCCAATGTTGTGGCAAAGTTTTGTCAGAATCAAGATAGAAACCTTTTTTACCTCCACATATACCAAAGCTACTCACTAGAAAAGCATTAAGTATTTGCTACTAAATACATCTTTTAGAGAGGATATTCTTTAAAGACTTTTTTCTGAATAGTTACATTGACTTTTTAGATCAATTTTTGACGGACAAGTTATAGACTCTAAAATATGTAAACAATAAATGTAATTCCAAAATAATGGTTTGGGCTGAATTGCAGCATTAGCAATACATGCAACTGACTGTTGCAAAGAAAATGCTCTAAGATACATGTGATGGTAAGTGCTAGAATTTTGCCCCTGGACTAAGAACTGGAATGAAAGAGTTGGAGAATTTCTGAGGCTTTACATTTCCTTTGGTATCAACTGGCTTTTGATTTATGGAGATTTTTTTAAATGGCTACTCTCAAAGCCTTGAAGTTAAGTTTGTGCAGTAGAAAACCAAGTGCGTTATTTCCAGTCAGATAGCAAGATAACCTAAAGGCCAGGGCCAGCTATGGTATGTACGCCAGCAGTAGGCTTGGCCCAAATCCTGCAAAAATGACATAGGTTTTAAGTAAATGAATACCTCATTTCACTGAAACAATACATTACTTTAAAATACATGCTGTGGCTTTTTCAGGGCTGCTTCTTGTGGGTGGGTCGTGTGGATACTGCTCTACTGGCTCCTCCTGTATAAACTTTAGTGGGATAATTGCAACAGATGATAGAAGCGTAGCTTTTTGCAAGTGTGGTTTACTAACAGTGCACCAAAAAAGCCTGTCTCTAAAACCCAACCCACTGATTACAGTAAATGTCTTTTACTGCTTTATGCCAGCAAAAATCACTTCTCCAAGGCCAGCAGAAAGTATGGAAAATTGAGACTTTTTTGACACTTCGGGAAAAATATAGCAACTCCCAATATAATTTGCTTTTAGCTCTTTGCATTGCCTTGTAACAATCCACCCCATGATTACTTAAAGTGGGCCACACTGAGATGTTATTGCCTATTTTAAATAGCATAAGCAGATACTCAAATCAATTCAGCAATGCAACCATTTCGGTTCTCTGGTATATCCATCAAGCAGTAAAGTACTTCAGATCCATGTCCAAATCCTGAATGCTGAACACAACCCTTTCGTTTGGGCTGTAACTGGGAGAAGTAAATGGGTAACAAAACAGGTGATTCAGAGCAGAATCCCCTTCCTGCCCTCCCTCATCCCCATCCTGTCAAGTACTCCTGTCCAACCCACAGCACAATCTCTTTTTTCCCAGAGAAGAGGAATTATCAGTGATTAAGGAGCAAGGGCTTGGAGACTATATCCCAGGGGAACAACAAGACAGTGACTCCCCAAAGCAGCTATGGCTGCATAGACCCCAGCTTGGATGAGGCTCAGCTCTGTCCCTGCCAGGTGAGTTGCACAGCAGCTGTTCACAGTAGTTAGGAAAGCAGCCATGAGTCAGTCCTTCACTGGAATTGGTATCTGGGAGGAGAAAGCTGGAAAATAACTGAAGAAGCTCCAGGGATGAATGGGCAGGGAAAGCCCATTCTCCTTCCAGCCGAGGTGTTGTGTCAGAACAGTCCAGCTCTGCAGAGCTGGCAGGCAAACAGACTGAGCCGAGGGGAAAAAAATAATACTGAGAAAACTTTAAACAAAAAGTTGTATCCTATCTCCTAAGTCCTATCTGTGTATCTAAAATTAACATCTACTTCATCATCCCATGGGCAATTCAGCTGAGGGGAATGGGCTGGAGGAGAGGAGAGCTGGAAGGTTTTCCTGTGCTGTTTGTTGAGGGATGCTTTTTTCAACTGGGCTGAGCCGAAAGGATGAATAGGACATTGCTGCAAGGAAAATAGTAAAACTGAAATAAAACTGCTTGGAAGCTACTGAAACGGCACCCAGTTCAGAGGTAATTTTTTTCTCACCCTCAAGCAAAAGGGTTGGTTGAATCAAGGGACTTACTGGCCTCTTTCTTGGTATCAAGTTCTGGTCCCTTCAGGTCCCCATTGTCATAGTGTGGAAAGGACAGTCTGTGTGGGAATAAATCTTTTTGTATACATCCTTATGATCACTCGTATATGAAAGGGAATCCTTCAGAATGGGAACATGAAAATACCATGTGTTACATGGACGCTAGTCATGTGGCATTTACATCTACATTTTTGTTCAAGGGAGTCTCTCTGCCAAGCATACCATTGGCACTTAACAAAGATGAAAGGCGGTTTCCACATAGCCGAAGGTTTAACCGTGTCCTTGACAAAGATGGTCAGTGACATAATTTCAACTGTTTACAGGTACACATACACAGATGCTACAATACCATATTGCACGAGGTTTTTACCTAAACACTGGCCTTCTAACAGCCAGTAGCCTTCAGTGCAGGAACAGGTATACCCCCCCTCCGTATTTATGCAGATCTGGGTGGGGTTACACTGGTGAGAATCTGAAGCGCATTCATCCACATCTGCAACACAGAAATATAGCAAGAAAGCATTAGAAATGGCAACGACAAAAGATTGTTCACACTGTACAGGGACTTGCACTCACAATGTGTACACTCGCTCCATGTGAGGAACTGAAGTGCAGTGGACTAGAGAGAATGACCATAACCTGAAATGAAATTCATAATAATAAACATCTGAGGGCAGCAAGAACTGAGGGTTCTCATCATACCTCTCCCTTTTGCAGATGACCTAGTGTTTCTCAGAGCTCCTCAAGAAAGAGATCACGTTACCTCAAGCTTTTGGTTACTTCTACATTTTGCTTTGTCACTGAACTGGGATTTCCATGCCACAGGGCAGTGTTCAGCCCTAGGGAAAGGCTGCTGAAAGGGCTATATAGCCCCACTGCAGAATAAAAGGTGAACGGGAGTTTGAGAGATGTACAAACACGACTCAGACATATAAAAAAAAATTACTTCCTACCCCCACCAACACAGATTATCTCACTGTAATTTTTCCGACAGAAGGTTCAACCAAAATCAACCTTTACCTGACAAGAAAAATGTGTATTTCCCTGGAATCAATTTCCTGACAATAAAATTCTTTTCATTTTTTTTAACCATCTCTGTTGTTTTTAATGTATTTGGGTTTTTATTACAACCCTTTAGGGTGTTTTTATTATGGGCTTTTTTTTATTTTTAATTTTTTTATTTTTGCAAAAGAGGTGAATAGCATTCCTACATTTATATAAGCCAGGACCCTGGAACCCAACTGATTAAAAATGCCTTTCAGAGTCAGAAGTTCAATTTGAATCCCTCCTTGCTCAGTCTCTTCCCTGATGTTTCTGGCATTGGGTTTTCCTCTAGATGTCAGAAATGGAAATAGCAAAAGATAAATTGTGTCATTTTTTCAGCCAACTCAGATTTCTATGTTTTATTTATTGATATCTAAACTATTTCTGTTTTTTATTCCAGCACACTGTGCGCTGGATTTTGCTGAAGTACTATGTCATCTATGCAATGCTACTCTCTTGATCCCCCCTGATTCTTATTAACCCAGACTTTGTTGGGTCATGACTCAAAAGTATCTCAGGCACTGGTGTGGTGCAGGCAGCAGAGGGCAGGAATTGCATCTCAGTATCTGCCCCCGAGGCAGCTAGCACAGCCAGTCACCTGTAAAATCCCAGCAGTCATGAAATAACTGACCCAATCTACCACAGCAGCATATCTGATATGTTTGGACATATAAATCAATATATACATGTTATATATGGAGAGAGTCTAGAGTTCTTATCTTGCCAACATCTGTAACCAGAGCAATTTATGGTGAGTCAAAGCTGGTAAGATAACAAAAGCGGCACAATTAGAGGTAATTAGCTCTGTTGGAATTCAGTTCCCATGTATTTATTGGCCAGATGAAGGTTGGCAAAACACTGGGGAAGTGGGAAAGGGGTAAGATAACAAGTCTAGACTATATAAGTAGATAGATATGCTGTTCAGTTCAGCTATTGCTTCTGTGTTTGGGCTAAAAATTCTAGATCCTCCCTTCATACAGCATATCAGACATAATTGGTCGTATCTGAACACAGATTTTATCTAACCATAGATTTAATAAGAATGATATTAATGTTTTTTCTATATGAAAAAGCTTTCTATTTGTCATGTTTGCTTATTGTTTTAGGAGTGGGACCCTGGGATCTGGCCAATTCTGCTGTTTTTAACCTGCCCCAAGCTTAAAAAGATTTTAATTTTCCATGCTTCCTCCTTCCAGTAATATTAATAAGTGAAGCACAGTGGAGCCAAAATGAAGGTCTGGGTCTTACCACCACGTATAGTAGCACTCCACTAATATATATATATATATATAGTCCTCCACTCTTCTGTGGTGTATCTTTCTTTCAAGGGTACAACATGCATCCTTTACTAAAAGCAAGAGGTGGCTACAGGATCGGTTTTACTCCTGAGTCATCTTTGTAGCAGTTGCATAAGCAGCAGTACAATCGCTTCAGAAAAGTAAGACATTGATCCTCTTTTCTTTGCTATCTGCCAAACAGATTTCTATGCTTACTCCCAGTCTTCACCTTCTGTGGCGGTATTGGAGAAATATTTCCATTCAAACACAACATTTTTTACAGTGGAGGCTACCTGTGGAGTTTCTGCTCCACAGAAAACTGGATCAGCCTGAAGCTGTCTATGCAGAACACCTTGACTCCCCACATTTTACACTGAAAAATACCTCACTGACTTCATTGATGAAGTTTTATGCAGCCAACAGGTATATACAGCTTTACTGGTGGCATCAAATCTTTCTGCATGGCCCTGAACACAACACCCAGTTCTATATTAAGTGCCTCTGGCTTTCTCTAAGATTGCCCCTCACCGTGATGTGCCATTAAACTCTAACAGACCCAGCCAATGCAATCAAATCAATGAGTTTTGGCAAGCAGCCTTCTCAGTTCAAACAGGTAGTATAATCCCAGCCTGTTTGCCAACAGTTGTTTACATTACATGGGCTGACTAAGTGAAAGCTGATAATTTGTGCACTGAAAAAAATGTCGGTGCAACAACTGGCTAACCATTAGGTATCCTCTTGAAGAACATCAGGGCTGGGAGACAGAGGGTGCCTTGCCCAGCTCACTTACACAAGTGCGGCATACAGCGAGAACTGGTGTGGCTGATAAAGTAAAAACCAGACATTTGACAGCAAAAGGAAAAAAAAAAGAACCCTAAAATTATTTCCACTGCGGAGAAAACTAGCCATAAAACTTCAAGAGATTGCCTATAATAGATTCACTAGACTTAAGTGCCAGCAAAGAAACTGTATTAAAACATTCCCAGGGCATTTTTGGTTGATTGGAAAATTTCAAGTGGAAACAACCTGACAACTAGTCAATAATGTGTAAACAATTTCTTATTCTTGTTGCACAGCTTATGTCTGTCCCATACAGACATAAATCTTAGGTGTGTTCATGCCCTGGGAATACCACCTCAAAGCTCATTCATACCACCTTTGCCCTTGGGTTAATGAGTAAAACTGTGATGCTAAATGTATGTGATACTAGGTTGTCAATAGTTTTGTAGGTTCAAAGTAGGTAAGACAAATTCAAAGAACAAAAAATTGTAAGGACTACTCAATCCAAGGATAGCACATGTGGCTAAGAAGTCCCTTAAATGCAGTCTTCTGGAGCCTGGAAGAGTTCCTCTAACTCAGCATAACTTGTGTTGCAGTCTTCACCATGGAAGGAAATACCATAATGAGTTGTCTAAGCCCCAGAGTAAAGTCTAATTAGCTGAGAGTAGATGAGTTACTAAAGTGAAGCAAGCTAGCAAGAAACCCCAGAAACCCCACTGGCCCCTATTCAAGATGTTAACAGATTGTGATATCTGATGATTTTGGCATCAGTACCATGAAAGCATCAGATGATGTCACCCATCACTGATATCCAAGGATGGTTTTCATTACACTGAACCTATTTTAGTATTTTTCATCACCAAGATCCTTAGAAAACATTACCTGCATCCCAAGAGCAAGTCTAGGTTTTACCAATAGCTAGCGTTATTGAATACCTCTTCAGTGATTTTGGCTAGATTACTGAGTATGTGGCTATAACAAGAATTGCCATGAGGTGAGCTAGGAAGTAAATGTAAATTAGATCTGTCCTCAGTGAAAACAGTCTAAGGTACCCAGTAGTCACCATGCAGTACAAGGAACCATGGCAGCAGCGACCACTCTGTAAGTCATGTGCTGAGAATTTACCCAGGGGGAACTCATCCTTGCTCTTAATCGTCTATAGGGATAACAAAATCCCTGTCATAGTTCAGCCCCACCCACTGTTTAGCATCTAAAACTATTCAGGGCAGGGCCTGTCCTCTTATATGCAGAGCCAGTTCACAATTATTCCATTTTTAGTTGAAGCCTTCAATCCTAATACAAATCAAACTGTACTACAAAATCCTGCAGTGTCCCCACTGGGTGATAAATATCAGTGTCCCTGGATTTTAATAAGGAAATTCAAGACTAAGGAATTAAAGGACTAGCCTGCAACCACTCAACAAGAAAGAAGTAAGAACAGGTCACAGACATTTCTGACTTGCAGTCCTTCATATAGCCCAATACAAGCTGCCCCTATTATATGAACGCGTAAAGATGTGACTTTTGCAGAAATTTTGTGCAGCCTCTACATTGGCTAATGAGATCTAAAGGAAAAGATTAACCATCATTTTGAAAGCATTATGTTCTACTAGGAGACCTCAGAGGCATCAAAGGCTCTTTCAGCTAAACTTTGTGCTGCTCACAATGTTACTGTTCTACTGTAATGGTGCGTTGAACTTCAAAGTTTCCACTAGTTACTGAAAGAGAGGGAACTATTGACACAGTCAGTGGCAAACTGGAAGTGTTATCTAGTTACCACACCTCTTCTTGCCCTTGCAGACCAGACTGGCACTGTTGCTGTGAAATTACATATGAAAACAAGAGGATGTTAAAGATCATCATACCTAATAATTTTGAATAAGCCTGAATTTTCCCAAGTGACTAGTGACTCTGGGTGCCTCTTTAGACATTCTTGATTCTAAGACAGCAGCTGTTCAGCACTTAAAAACACACTAGAGAACCAAAGCAGAGCGGGATGGATCCCTGCTCAAAACTCTTGCCAAGGAGTGCTTGGCTAACGATGGCCCTGGATGTCTCAGCTCTTGATTATGCTGCTGTGTGCTATCAATTTAGCAGCCATCTATATTCTCTCATCCGTCCTTCCAGTTGTGTTCATATTACTGCTCCCACAGCTAGTTCCAAGGGCAGAATTTCAGGCAGCAGTCCAGACTGAAATTAAAATTTGACCTGAAGTGGGAACAATTCACTTTGTTACTCCCCAGCTGAATACTGAGAGCAACCACATGGCCCATCCAGACCACTGCTCTCTGCCTCCTAAGAAATGCCACCTAGAATGAACACACAGCTTCATGGCTTGAAGCCATGAGTTTAAAGATCTTTGGTTTACTGGCTGTATGAGAGAATAGGTAGGCAGCATCTCCGTGTACGTTTCTCAGGAAGCCCTTGCTGCAAGAGCCTGAGCTTGAATACTTCAAAATGAACCACATCCCTCTCTCTTAGCTCAGTGTGTCTACCCCAAAAATTTATGCCTGTGGCAGTTTGGTCTAGCAACCCTGGGGTGTGATGTTCTGTTTGCTTGACATTTTGACAGAGGTGAGGTGGCTGGGGCAACAGGGTTTCATTTGGGGATTGGAAGGGTGGAGAAAGTGTTTTTTTATATTTCTGGCTCACTGGTTGCCTTTTGTAGGATGTGATGTGCCGATGCTTTGTTTTTATTGGTACAGATTGTATTCTTAATGGATGGCAGGATGCCTGGTGACTGGATAGATATCTTTTACAATGTCAAAATAAATAAATGAACTAATTGTGTTTAGCATGCAAATTACTGGCTTTGTGTTTTATAATCTGTAAAAGCTAGCAGTAATCTTCATGGATTCTTCAGAATTTAGCCACGTCATAGAACAATGAATAAAATTTTTTATTTCATTGTCCACAAATCTAAAAAATGGAAATAATTAAAAAGTCATGCATACAAAAAAATGGGGCAGCATATTAATATAGTCAGAAAGAAAACCTACATGCCAAACTGCAGCACAACACCACATTGCACCAGGGAGGCTAATTCTTATCAGAAGATGTAGTAATCTTTTATACTGACTCATGTCCACAAAGAATGCAGGACTGAGGCCACTCTCATTTGTGTCAATAACATTGCAAGAAATCACAGCATAAAAAGAAAAACAATAATTCGTTGAATTAAGACCAGACATATTAAATATTGCTCAAATGAAAGGGGCTAAAACTAGGAGACCAGAAATCTCAAGAGGGAATCATAAACGTGAAACCATGCTGTGAGTGTCTACAGGATCCTGAGGATCTGGTTTTGGTCCATCATTTTCCACATTTGGGATAAAATGCAGAGGATCACAAGCTGGTAGAATTAACAACTAAAAAGTGAACAGAATTCTTATATAAATGTAATTTACTAGGTATGGTGGGCACATTTGAAAGTGCATTTCAAGACAGACAAATGCAAGGTCATATATCAAGAGTAAAAAATACTAGTCATTAAAATAACTCTGGGGTCATTAAAGATAATCACTTGAACATGAACCTTTGTTGACACAGTGTTGCTGAAGGACAAGCACAAACATGAGAACACTGAGTAGACACAGGAAACTGTTCTTACCACTATGTATTGCATTAGTAAAATAACTACTGAAATAGATTTTGGTGTTGACATTTCAAAAAGCGATATTACAGAGATCAGAAAACCTCCAAAGAGTAATTCCAAACCATGAAAATTTGTCTCAGAGTATGATAGTGCTCCATTTAATAATCTATTTATGAAAAGGTTCAAGGTATATTTGCTTGTGATGTATAAGCATCTCCCTGGAAACAAAGATTTTAGCTGGAGATGGTCACTAAAGCTAGCAAAAAAGAATGGGATGGACTTCAGTGTTTAGAAGACAAATTCAAAACAAAAACAAGGCAGAAACTTTAGTAGTACTGTACATTAATGAATTGAAAAACATAATAAAGCACATAGTAGCTGTTCCCTTACTTTAGGGCTTATACCTGAACAGTATTTCTTCTTTGAAATATGCTGTAGCAAAAAACAGTGTGCTTGAAACATGAATTGCTGGGTAAGGTTCTATGGCCTATGTCACAAAAAATACAGATTACATGGTCAAAGTGATGTCTAAAAAGTCTTAATCAAACGATTTAACATCATTCAACATTTAGTTATTTTTATCTATATCCATAACCATCACACCTGAGATGTTCTGCTTGCTAACATCTTTCTTCATTTCCTAGGCCAGTGAAACTACGGAAAATGGGGACAAGAATTTTTAAAGTTCTTCCAAGTGATTTCTTCTTTGCAAAGATTTAAATATATGCATGTGCAAACTTTCATTTTTATCAATATTTTATCAATTATTTTTATCAATAAACATGATTTTTGGTGAGAGATATTGTACCTCTAATGTTGGTAGCAACTGCAGAAAAAATATGGAAAACTGGAAAACGTTGATAATATTCTTACGTTAGAAGATGTTGAGTCATTAGCCTAAGGATGTTGGGCATGCCAACCACCTTCATTGGTTGCAGGAGGACACATAGACTGACTGCATTCTTATGAAGCATGAAGCAAGATAAAGGGGAAGAATCTAAATTATTATCACAGACAACCTGTTGAATCAAAGAGCCCAGAGAGAACTAAACTGCATGTTAGTGGGCATGCAGGAAGTAGGAGATTGTCTAGCAAATGAAGCGACTCCAAGAGGTGGAAAACCAGGGGAGGAAGCGAACAGACAGGAGGAGGAGGACCAGAGGTACTTAGGAACTAGAAGGACCTGCCCACTTGAAGGTGAGGCTGAAAAACTATAAGTGAAGACAGTGTTTTGCCTTTTTTATGGTCAGAAAAACAGGACTTTGTGAATAAACAGAATATTTTGCATTAAAGAATACAGAAGGAAACAAAATCCTTAAGATCAGCTCATCAGTTCAGAGACAATATTGGACTTGTTCAGGAAAAGACTTCTTTGGCAAAAAGCTACTTTAAAAGAAAATAATGAGTTTCCTTTTGGTATTTATGAGCATGTGGTTACGTACCACATGGCAAAGTAAATGCATATGGAAAGCTTACCAAAGAAGGTGCATCCCGAGGCACAAGGGTGACTACTGCCTTACTGCCTTAAGTCCATCCACTGGTGCTGAAAGTGGTGGGATCCATGACCTCGCTTACCCCTCCACATGGTTCATGCTCAAGGTGCTGTGACCATTCCACTCTCTCTATGACAGCTCCTTTCCCTGCTGGCTGGCAAGCTGATAATACCCCTAGCAGAGAGCTATCATGGAAGCATGTGGACTTGTCATCTCTGAGGTAGAACCACATTCTTGGAGACTTCAGCAATTAGAAGAGGAACTTTGCTTGGACTCTGTATTCAAGAGGGAAGCCAATGTGGACAGCAGATTTCCAAGACAATATGCTTTTGGCAATGTGTGCTGTTTTGCAGATGGACTGTTACATTTTGTTCTATTTGGAACATATTTAGCATGCATGACTTCCTTTCTTAAGTGATGAATTCTGATAATCATGCCACAAATTTCTGTGGGTCGCAGTAGTAGCTATGACTGTGTTTTCTTCTTTTGATCAGCCATTGACAAAAGTAGGTATGTTTTTGCCATCATGATTATTTGAAAGCCATTAGCACCATGGGGTTCAACACAATAAGGCTGAAGATTAATTTGACAGTTGAGACCACAGGTCGTGCAGATTGAAAAAAGTCTGCCATGGAAAGTCTTCTTCCCCTTGTACTAGGAGGTGTGGTGATTTTGGGGTCCTACTTCTTTATTTTATTCTGTCTGTGTTTTAGTCCTGCTCTTGTACCATCACAACCCCAGGAGTTCACCCCACTCTCGAGATACAAGGTTCTTGCAGAGAGGCACAGGGCTGCAAGCTCATTCCAGAATCTCTGTCTGCTCAAACACTGAACGTTGTTCAGTCATTTATAACCCTGAGGGCTCCATTTTAAAATAATACAAAGGATGGATGTCTATTTTTTATAGGAATAATTGCAGGCCAGGACTAAACATCCGAGCTCAGCAACATGGGTATCAGTTCCAAGATTACTTGGAACGGAGCACTTTCCCCAAACTTCTCCCCCACTCCTTATTTGGACACTAAGAAATAATTTCCTCAGTAGTAGATTTTTACTCAGTGAAATCACATGTTTTCTCAAAACTTTTTTTTCTCAAGATAATTACATTTGATAAGAAAAGGGGAGAAATAACAATGCCACATTCCTAAAGTGCAGACTGAAGCCAAATTCAAACTGCTGCTGTGTGGGATCAGTGTTTTTTTCAAAGGACGACTGACCCTGCTGAGCTTGGACACAATCCAGTATCAACTCCCTAAACACCTGTTTAATTGCATATTTCAGTGTCTGAGGAATGGCTGTTGGTTGCTGAATTCATTTTCTATCTACATCCCATATGCATTATGTTATTGGTTGATTGCTAAACAAGGATTAAAGTGTTTTTTTTTTCACATAGATAGTCAGCCTGGAAGTGGATACTAAACAGTGTGAGTGAATCTGTAATGCTGCTCCTTCTGCCTGGTATGAAAATTGCTCAACATGTGTCACAGGTTCTAGATCTCCTGCCAGCTATCTGAGCCTCTCTTTAGCTAGCACACTTTTAACATTATTTAAAGATGATAAACAACAGCTAAACCATGAAAGGACTTTGCTCTTTGACCACAGTTCTAGTCCTGCTTTTGTGATTGAGATTTGTAAGACAGCCATGCAGGTAAGTGCATAGCAATGGGACAAAAGGGGCAGCATCCTCTTCTCCTTCTGCTCAGAACAGACCTGTGCGTGGTTCCTACACTTGGCATCACCTACATGACCACATCTCCTCACTCCCATCAGTTCCCAGGGTTCCTTGCTGGTACAGGATCACACCTGGTGGTGTGGACTATTCCCAGTGTCCCGTGAGAGCTTTTGCACAAATGCACAGTCTGCATGTTTATTCTGGGATCAGAGATGAGACAGAAACTACTGATTTCAGCAGAGGGCTTTGCTCAAACATGGAAACTCCGTGGACTGGAGCATAACTGTATTCTCTGAATTCATGATTGCCTGTTGCATATTCTGCACAACTTATGAAACCCATGGTCATTGCATGTGATTTGGGAAATCTTGGTTATTTCCCCGCTGCACTTACACTATTCCAAGAAGCTGTGTTACAGCAGAACAAGAGTGACCCAAGTACTGTGCCAGAGTGGGGTAGGGATATGTTAGCATCCCACCGATAACACTGAACCAGCTGAATTAGGAGGTACCAAGCAGTTGCTACTAATAATGGTTTCATCTTCATCAGCAGGAAAGGTATTTGTCAGCTGAATAAATAAAACGTTACTGTTGTACTACCCATTTCTCAAAATTACCTCTTTTCTACGATCATATGCTACACAGATCTCCTGGTAGGGTCGTGAGAGGAGCCAATGAGCATTTACTGAGAATGCTCCCAGCTGCTAGGACGTTACGTAAGTGGCACTTTCTATTGCAATGGAAATGAAAAAGATGTGCAATCAGGGCCAGGAAACGTACACTAAGAAATTAAAACAGACCTCTAGCAAAAGTTCTCCCTTTGCTGGGTGATATGAAATAGTCTTATACAAGAACCTCTAGAGAAGGCTTATAACATTTCACAGCAGAACCATTAACACTGAAAAAGTGAATTTTCTATGGCTGAACTGTGTATTTTCCCTGCAGTTCTATGGGATAGTTTAAAAAGACCCTGTAAGAAGGAATATATTAAAAATATAGGAGTTTAAAGCACTATTTATAAAGCTTTTAAACATGCATGTGAAATCCTATTGGCTTCTCCTCCAGTGAATTATTTCAAAGACTTTTCTGTTAGGGTACAGAACATGAGAGAACTAAGAGAACTGCTATTCCAACTTTTGCTCCCTGGGGAGCTTTGAGCACAAATAGTCCAGCCAGCTGGTTAGCCAATTGGTGGTCAGTTTACATTTCCTCTAATAAGTGAACTTCTTGACCGTACATTTTAACTGAGTCATTAAGAGCTCCTTTTCCAAGCATTTTGGCATGCTAAAGAGGTCTGAGACTGTGAACAGACCACAATAACTAGTAAAAAGAACAGCCCTACTTTTAATATGGCAGAAGAAATTGATCCAAATCGATCCAGAAATTAAAGCCACAATCAAAACAAAAGGATACAACTATCCACCTGCAGGACATAACAGAAACTATTATTGGAAGGGTTGCTTCTTCCATTAAAAGGCAGCCACTTTAGATATGCAACATGGCAAAAGCTTAACCACTGCTCAAGCATGTTGTGCAAACAACTGTGGGAGTGAAGCATTTGAGATCTGAAAATACAAGAGAGATTCTAGGTCTGCAATGTGTACATACCCCTATAGAGAGTTCAGTATGGATGCTCTAGTCACTCTCACAGGAAACCTTTAAAAAGAAGACCCCATGTATCTATAGAAACAAGGGAACTCCATTGTGGGGAACTGGAATAGTAATATGAGTTTCATTACTAACTAGTCTCTCACAAAGCTGCAGCAATCATCACCAGCATCTCATTCAGGAAACGACTGGATTCAAAGGTACTTGGCTTGAGCATGCAGGGAGGCTCCAGCCAGAGGTGGCATGGCTGTAGATTGCCTCATGTTGCTTGCACTGCATGAGTCAAACACACATGCAATAGAGGCTGCAGTGCTTTGTCTTCCTGCAGGAATCTAAGACATTATTCCATGAACTTAGCTGATAAAATCAGGGAGAAGAGCCTGGCTGCACCAACAGTGCCTGCAGAACGTGCCTGGATGGGCAGTTTTATATTTGCTATACACAACTCGGTACTGACATTGCTAGTCTGCCCAGGTGCAGCCACAGGCTCTGCAGGCAGTGGGAGTTAGAAGTCCTTCTTAGATAGGGAGAGCTTCAGATCTCTGCCCATAGCGGTAACCCTTACCAGCTGCTCTAGGAGCTGTCATGATTGACTATGAAAGAGTGTTATGTTTGGCAATAAGGGCACTGTGGAGCTTATCAGGGGAGATTTTTTTTTTTGTATTTCATCTGAGTTTCAAATCTGTCCATGTGTCAGCATGCTTTATAACAGTCTCAAAAGTGCCACAAAGCCAAGGTAATTCTTGCATAAATGTTAGGGCCTTTTGGGCTCTTTTGTAAGCAAAGAATGGGTAGTGGACAAAAGCCAGTAGAGAAGAAAAATCTTTGAGAATTATCCTCTGCAAATACTGGCTTCCAGTCTCAGACAGCTGTGTCCTCATTACTGTTAATAGCAAAGAGCTATGCATGTTGGGCAACATTCCCCTCTGAGTGTATACATAGCAAGCCATCTATTTATTTACTTCTGTGGTGGTGATCATTGGAAAAGGCCTATAATCCCTACTCAAATAACTGGCCTTAACTCAGATTTGGCATTCACTGTTTTATGATTGAGCCACATTTGCTTGCAATGTTCCAAAAATTGCCACTAGCCAACTGGGTTGCAAACCTTCCTGGATAAATGAAAACTGTGGATATGGGAGGTTTACTTTGTTCCTATTAGTGTGTGATGTGGATGTCTACCGGCAGTTCTCCTGCTCTCCTTACTCTCAGTTCATAGCTCCCTGGAAAAACAATTGTTTAATCTCAAAGAGCTTTCTCCCTCCCTTCCTCTCCCTCTTCCTCCCACCCCCCTCTCTGTTTTAAACCCCATTTTGTTACCTTTAATGCATAAATTAAGACAGAAACCTTAAGATTTGTGAAATCCTGAGATAATAAGCCCCCAAAGCAGATGTGCCGAGCCTTTAGAAGCAGAAAGTTGAGTTCTGTCTAGCTCCAAGAACTGCCAGTTTTGAGCAGGACCATGACAGGTTGTGGATGGTTGTGAAACTCCCAGGCAAGACAAGATGTAGGGCTAAAATTGCAGCAAAGAAAATTCCTAATAAAGCTTACCTAATACTTGCAAGAGTCCTGGACCCTGTCTGTCAATCAATAAATCAATCAAGATAAGGGCAGATCATCTTCCCCTGTACTGATCCTGGCATAAAACTGATGTGTTAATCTGGACGGTCTTGGCTGAATTTGCACCCTGTGAAACTCAAGATTCACTTCACTGAAAAGCTGAGAATAAAATCCTTCACTTCTGATTATTGTTTCTACTTCACTATATGAGCTTTCATCCAAAGATTGTACAGTACTTTAAAATCAATGCTAAAATTCAAAGTCTATGTGACAAAGAGATTATCACTTTCATTTTATGGGTGTCTTAGATAAAGGCTAGCACAGGTACCAGACACAGGCTCCTGCACTTCAGGCACTGCAGTCTCAGAAGTCAACTCAAACATGCCTTGTGCAATGGCTCTGAAAGTCATATGGTCCAACCTTCCACTCAAAGCAGGGGCAATTCAGCCAGGGCCTTCTCCAGCTGAGGTTTGAATTTCACCAAGAATACAACCTTTAGCTACAAACTTTATGAACCTCTGTTCCAATGTTTGACCACCTTCACAGTGATAGCACTTCTCCTTAGGTTTTATAAGAATTTCCCATGTTGCAACTTTTGCCTGTTCCTGTCCATGTGCACCTCCGAGATGAACACCTGGGTTTATCTTCTCTATACACTCACATTAGACACTTGATAACAGCAAGCAATACAATTCCCTCACCAGCCTCATCATCTTAATTAAGGCAGAGTAAACCACCATAGCGGTCCTTTGCTGGATACCCTTCTGTTTGCCCATGTCTTATAAGAGGGAACAAGTGTCACTCGGAGAATTGGGTGCCTGTGAAGGCAACTGGAATTCACTGCACACTGAGCTCTCTCTTGGAGGTAGCTAAGAGAAAATACTTAGAATGCTTGTATGTAGAGATCAGTTGTAAACCTTATCAGTGTAGTTCATCACAGCGGCAATATTTTATGAATCTACGTAATTTACTAGAAACTGTTGAGGTGGGAGAACTATGTCATTGGATACTGTACAAACACAGCTAGAATCAGGACTGCCCACTCACACAAAGTTCTACACATTTTTGTCCCCAAAGCTTCAGGGTAAGTCTACCTTCTTCACACCAGAATTCCAAAATTGCTGACTAGTGCTGAAGGCTGAACATGTGGCCAGTTGTATTACCAATGTCACAGGCAGACCCACCAGCTCTCACAGTATCCATGAAAGCTCAGAAAGACACATGTTCACACTGAGCATTCCCAAGTCAAATGGTCCAATTCCAAGTAGCCTGGCCTGCAAAACATGTTCCGTTTAGGCAACAACAACAAGAAAAAAAGTAAATGGATAAACAAACAAAAAAGGTGATGTTCCCAACCAGCAAGAACATTTAATGTCTATGGTTATCCCTGGAGCAAACACCTGCTATTACTTTCCAGAAGGCACATCCCAGTGAATTTTGCATCATGTGGACCTATTCTAGTGAAGAGATAAATTACATTTTTTCCTTTATCATAGTACTTTCCTTTATTAGCCCCTTATTACCGCAAGGTCTCTGGTCATGCAAGAAAGCAGGCACATTTTAGAAGGCACAATCTCCAACACAGAAGCACATCTGGCAAATTCTTAGCATTTTACCATTTGTAGTCTTTCTAATCATCTCCAATCAAATACTGCAGATATTGCTTAATTCAGCATTTCACATCTCTCCCAGGTCAGAGGGAATGAGCCAAGGATGGATTATGTATCCCTGAAATGGTTTAATGTCCCAAGTTTCTAGAGATCAGCTTGAAATTTTGGTGGGGCAGAGTGCGATCGTATTTTGTATCTTGTAACAATGTACATCACTTAACAGCTTCAGAATGCACATAACCTGCTGGCCATTAATGGATATATTATAAATTGTCAGCTGCTAATTACATTTAGAGGTATTCTCCAGTCTGTGTAGGACACATCTATGCCATAGCTCTCTGGGCTGAAACCTACACTCAGGTTTAAAAAACTGATATGGAGATAAAATGTTCATTTTTTTCAATTAAAATCATAGATAGTATTGGAAGTCTTATGTGTAACCCTGTTAAAAAATCTTATTCTCTTATGCCATTTTTCATCTATGGCTAGTTAAACTTCCTGAAAATGTCAATGAGCCAAATTGTCATGGTGCTAGCAAAATAAATAAATAAATATATATATAATATATATAAAAATATCACTGTTTTCACTGAGAATTTTGCCTCAAAATGCCATGCACTACCTGAGTAACATAATGTAGGTTTTACAAAACCTAATTTTCAAATAGCACTGATTTGGTGGGGAAGAACATCTCCTTCCTGAAGGTGGCATGCTACAGTCTTTTGGGGTGACTGCAAGAAACGAACTGATAGCTGTCAATGCACAGTTCTGGGCTATTCCATCAGAAAGTCAGCCCTGGTTTTAATTAAAATAATTTCAATCTGCTCCTGAATTAAAGATCCAGATGCAGTGCTTAGTGATTTGCTGGCAACCAGCATATTATATATTGCTGCAGTCTGCCTTTGAAATACATGAGCATGATCCAAGGCTGCTCCAGCCTATGCCTGGTTTGGGATTCCCCACAGGGGTTGCGATAGCAGGAAATGAGCAGCGTGCTATAGCTTTCAGACCATATCGCCTCTCCCTGGCCCAGTTTCTGCTCCAGGGCAGTCTGGCAAACTGACTCTGAACTGCTCCAAGATTCCTCCTTTGGAAAGGGGATGTCAGGCTACCAACCCATTTAAGCTATCTCAGCTTTGCCTTACTCCATCATAGTGACAATAACTGTTATTTAACGGGTGGAGGCTCTTACCCGTGCTACGAACTTTTCTCTGCAGTGTTAGATAAAGCAAACAGTTTTCTTTTGTGCCTCTGTGCACACTGGAAGCTGGAAATGCATCAAAGGACTCATAAACGCAGCAATTTAAAGATACCTGATAACACCTATCCCACCCCCAACTTGTGCAAGACCCTTTCCTGCTAACAACTGTTCCAGGCAGTTGTTAAATGCTTCTGCTGATAGGTTTTATGCTATTCCTCCACTACATACCTACCGTATTTTTCTATAACCTGATACACTGCACTGTCACAAAGGGTTGTACTATGTCCAGTGTAAAAGTAGTTTTCCTTCATTTCAGCAAATTGTACCCTATTCAGGAATAATCATTCTTTTGTACTACCCACCATGCACAACTGCTCCTTCTCTGACATTTACAGTTCCAATTGCTGTCATCTTACCCCAAGCTTTACAATACACTGAAGTCTTTTGATCAAAGTCAGCCTCAATAATGCCCCCAATTTACTGTTGTTCTGTACTGAGATTTCCATAAATTTATCTACACTTATCTGGTAGTAAAGTACTTACACTTAGTGTCAGTGGGTTGGATCCATTCTCAGCAGAACATACTGAAGGACTACTCCCTCTCTTATCTGGAAAGGGAAGTCTTAGTAACACTGCCAGAAGCCGCCCCATGCTACACTGCTCTTGACATCTACCATTCATATTCCATCAGATGACCCTGTGTTAGGTTATTTTTTCATCTGCTGCTGGGTTTCCATTCCCTTAATTTCCTGACCACAGTTGTAGCTTTTGTAGACTTCCATGTATTACTGTTTGTACAATCTTCCCATTCAGTGTCACCTACAGATATGTTGGGTTGTACCACAAAACCAGTTAATGCCTTTGATCCAGTCGGCAATTTACCAGCTCACTAGCTAATGCTTCATTTACTCAGGGGGCTGTCAGGGAACTGGCTGGAAAACAAGAATTTTACTTAAAAAAAAAAAAAAGGAAAATAGAAACAATCCCAAAATATTAAAACAAAGCACATATTTATTTTTGTTGAAAACCAAACCAAACCCCAAACCAAGCAACAGTGTCAGACCAAGCAGTAGATCATGGATTCATTCAGACCCTGCAAGTTTATGATGCACACCTCTTCCCTTCCTTCTAGGCTCTCCCTGTCTAGCTGAAGCATTTCTTGTATTTTCAGTATTTGAATGCCTCATGAACACAAACAGGTTTATTCTAACTATAACAGCATGCTATTGATGTAGAGCTAAACCATATAAAAGCTAAGGAAATTTTCCAGGACTTATGAGTTTGTATAGACACACTTGCAAGTACCCAAATGAGGACTCTGTCACACCCTGACTTACAGAAAGTGCTAATGCCTCTGCCTGAAAACCTAGACCTCTCCAGGGTTTCCAAGCTGATTGCTCAGATATAGAGATTCCTCAGATAAGTTTTCAATTCTGAAAACAAGATAGAGCAAAGAGGTCTGAGGTTATAGTGGCAGCCTGTGGAAAAGTCTGCAAGCCAGACTGACGGGCATTTATGTGTTAAGTTTCTACTGAGGATGAAGGTCAGCGAGAACGAGGGCCCTAACCAAGCTTTGAGGACCTGGGCCTTCATTTCAGCTGTCTTGTCACCTATACTACTGCCCTATCATCCGGACCATCTTTCTCCTCATACTGCAGCACAGCCTAATACTACAGGGCACCTACAACCAAGAGTTATGGTTGAAAAGAACTAAAAGCAGAGAGGGTTTTGCTGATGTTAAAACTGAAGATGGACTTCAGGGCATCTTGTCATCCCCAGCGGGCAGCACATCGCAGCCACGAGGCAGAATGCTGAAACTGCTCCCCTGAACTGGGCTGTGGTGTGTAACTCCCATTCATCTTCTGGTAGCTCTATTTACTTTGAAAAATTCTCTCATCTCATTGAATTACTTAAATGGGAAGCCAGTCAATTGGCAGATGAAGGAGTCAAGAGCATGTTAAACTCCACACAATGTCAGACAGCTCTTCTATTTCTGCGTGGCAGCCCTGTCATGGGTCTGGTGTCTTAGGGACAAGACAAAGGAGCAGTGCCAGCACATTACCTCTGCCTATAGAGTCTGGCAAAACATAGGTCCATCTGGCTGATTAATATCGGCAAAGGAGCCAATTCATATTTTTTATATATTTTGGCTTAACATCTTGATTGTGACATATAACCATGGCCAATTTCAGGCTGGAACCAAGTGAAAAGAAACAAAGCTGACCCAAAAAATATAAGGGAGAGGCCAAGAAAAACGGTGACTTTTAAGTTATTGAGAACACTGCCATCTCTAGGCACTGTGGGTGCTACAAATACATGCAAAAATTAACATCGGCCTGAGCTGACTGCTGGTGCTATGAAGGGCACTGAAAATAAATAAGCCTTCCAGGTAAGGAGAGACACTGTCATGTACTGAACTCTGCATGTTATGCCACAGGGAGGCAGAGAAGGCATCACTCGTGCAACCACAGTCCCTTAGGGTCCCAGCAGAAAGCTAGGCGTGGACTGTCAAACACAGCCAAACCAGACACCCATAGGAAAATGAGAGAACAAGCCACAGAGCCAATGAATTGGGAAAGGGTACTCATGAAGTCTGTCAATCTTTCGGCACCATTAAGTGACTTAATTTTCTTTTAAGCCCTACAATGGTCTAGTTGGTGGGACTTCCTTGCATGACAGCTATCCCACAAAGGAAAGCTCACAAAATCTGCCCCAGAGCAGACAGAGCTAATTGGTACATAGTGGCTTTAACTGATCTGGCACTGCTGAAATCCCTGGAAGTAAGACATAATAAAGGCAAGGCGGCCACAAAGCCCCACATATCAAACCGCTGTTAGCAGTGAGTCTAAGGAATCATTCAGAGATTAACAGCAGGGGTGAGAGCCTGCCCTGGCCAGCACATGCCTGAGGATATGGCAGGCTGGGCACGATTACTGCTCCTCTGAATTGAGTCAGATATAACCTCCTGCCAACTAGCTCTTAGTGACAACTGAAGTCTATGTATTATCTGGCTCAGAGCCCGGTGACCAATAACCCCCAATTCAGAGACCAAGCTTAACTGAGGCCATTAAACCAACCAAAACCCAGAGTATCAGTTAAACCTCTTTCCCTTGCATGCCCTTTCCCTCTGCAGTCTACAAAAAGTAAAGGAGATGGGATTCCCGAGTTCTTGACACCTTGTGTATCTAAGTATCATACAATTCCAAGAAAGAGAGAAAACTGAAACATGCCAGCAAATAGAGAGGTCACAGTCCAGACAGATTTTAACCGTCCTGTGTCTGGACTGTGGCCTGCATATCTAAGATGACACAGACATTGTCCCTTCTGTGCTTATGCCCCTTCTCTGCAAACAAACCAAAGTTATGTTTTGTAACGTGGCAAGTTATCATTCAGCTGTCCCCCTCTGTATGTCACTGTGCTTTCCTGCTGGCTCCCAGCACAGAAGAAACCAGAAAACTTCTTAACACCCCAATAAGCAGGTGAAGACACTTCCACCGACAGAATCAGTTTAGCTAAAGCTAGAGGTGAAAGCAAATTCAAACACTCCTGGTGGCCACAGTTTTTAATAATAAGGTCGTCTTCTGACCAGCTGTTAATTCTTCTCTCGCAATGTCTAGGAAACCCTTATCATGGTATCAGGAGCCTGGCGGGAGGAAAACATGGTACCAAACTCCCCAACCATAAGCTACAGTGGCCTAGGCTCAAGACAGATTAACTTAAATCTGATTTTATTTCATTTAGTTATTATTTAGTTAGCTATTTTAAAAAATACATTCGCTGTAAGAACTCCTGCTCCAAGACCATAAAACCTTCACCAAAATCAACGGGGCCTGTAATCAGAGGTCTGAAAGTTTATGGTCTCCAGTTGACTATCCAGATATCCACACTGAATGACTGTAGTTCAGTGTTTATTTTCCCTTCTCACATCATCACACATAAATACAGTCAGTCAGTGACGCTTGAAAGGCACTGACATACAGAATGACGGACTTGCAATAACTGTTACACTTTGCCATACCCAGGAGTCTGCTGCTTTGCATTCCAGTGCACGGAGATGCCAGTTTTCTTAATAACATGCCAGCCTTGCTGGCTTGCACGTTATAGTTCTTGGTTCAGTTTTACTTATTTCTCTGTGAGTAGTAGAAGCTTCACAAATAAACAAAGCACTCGCCTGTGCTTTAACCACCAGACCATACTCCTCCCACACTGCACTTAGCAAGGAATGAAAGGAATAATCCAAGCCACAGAAGGCGCAGTTTACCCTGCTACAGACAGATACGGACAGCAATATTATGTATAAAGCCAACTCCTCCACCAGAAATGGATTCACTTCAGTGAAAGTAGCATTTCCACGCTCATCCTCCTTGGTAAATTCTGCTGGGGAAGGATACATTTATTGATAGTCAAATTTCTGTAGGAATGACCCTACTGATGGACCCTACTGTAAGGACTAGCAGAATGACCTGAAGCCCCAAAATACCCAGCATGTTTATCTACAGCAAAGTCAGAATCTGAATGAAAAATCCTCCAACCCAAGACTTAGCTACCAACTATAGCTTCTTCTTGAGATGCTTTAGAGGCAACTTTTCTGTTACTACAGCAGCTTGAGGTCCAAATTTACATTTCCCCATACAAAACCCAATAGGAAAACCACCTTAGGAATAAAGACTACACAACATGGCCCTTAATTTAATGAGGAGTTGTCATCAATTACATATCCTTTCAGTAGGCTGCCTGAAACCTCTTGTGGAACCTGTTCTCATGCAAGCTTTTTTTTTTTTTTCCTAGCTAATTTGGACATGATGGCAGTGCTGCCCTAACATGCATAGCCTTCAGGTCTCACAGACCAAGAGGAAAGGGGAAAGACACAGACAGAGCTGAACCAAATAGGGTTAAAAAAGGCCATGGCAGGAGCAGATTCCATTTTTTTCTTCTTCTTTACACAGCCCCTTTCAGGGCATAATTTCCTTGCTGCATTTCCCTCTTTTTCTTCCTCCCGTTTCTATATGCCCAGAGAGGTCACTAGAAAAGTCACTATTAGGAGTCAGCTTGGCTTAGTGGCTAAGCCACTGGATAAGGAATTCTGGGTTCTATTCCCAGTCTAGCTGTGGGCCTGCCACAAGACCTGGGCACCTCCTCTCAGTTCCCTGTATCTTCATTTCCCTTCTTTCTTCCAAGACATGCACATCTGGTTCCTTCATTTTGCTTGAAACCTCATCTAGGCATAGGCTGTTCTTAATGAGGCTGCACACAGGGCAGGTCAGTACAATGGCAGCTTGGATGTGGGTTTTAGGTATACTTACAATATAAATGATAATGATCTAAAACCCATCTGTGCAAAAGTAATGTTTTGAAGGAAGAAGTTTCACTAGTTTCACTCCACAAATGTAGGGCTGGGGACATGTAGGGGGGGAATGTAGGAGGTCCTGGCAGTCTTTGAGAAATGAGGAAATCTGAAGCAATGACTGCTCTACAGATGAGGCCTCGAAGAACAGTTCTCTCTTAAATTTGGAAAAAGCATCTTTCCATTTCCCTGGTTTTATGCTTCTTTCTTCTAGAAGACGATGCCTTTTTTCTATTTTATTAATGCCTCTGGCCTCCTCCCTTCTTTCTGCCTGCAGGTCATACTCATCTTGCCTTATGCTTACACCTTTCCTAACACCTACTTCTATGTCTTTGTGGTCTGCTTTCTCCAGTTCCTCCATTTAACTCTCTTAGATGCCTCCACACCCCCATCATCTCCACACATTGTGCACATGCATTAATGGGAGAGAAAGCAAAAACAAGAGCCCACCCATTACAGCTCTTTCCACAATGCCCAGAAGGATCTGTGCTTGAGGCGTGTTTTAAAGATCATTGTAAATCAGGAAACAGCAAGGTGGAGTGAGGGGAAATTGGAAATAGCCCTCATCATATGAATGTATAATGCAAGAACACGGGCCCTTGCTCCAGTTTAATCCTGTCAACAGTTACTAGATCAAGTTCCTTGAACAAAAAATCATTATAATGACTAACCATTTTGTATTTATAGAGAAGTAGCTTTAGAAGACAAACAGTTCAAGCAGTGCTCTTGTGCTAGATGTTCTTTGCTTTTTCCTGTATGTGGTCTTTTATTCCAGCATTAATTGTGGTTATAAATCATTCCCAGCCTGCTTTGGAATGAGTGTACACAGACTTCGTGCTGTTGAAAACACAGGACATTTACACATACAAGATACAAAGCATTCAGCAGCTCCAAGGGTAAGAATACCACGTACTGGGAATCAAACACACAGAAGATTTTAAAAGTAATTATCATTAAAATATTTCTCTGCCTGTTGCCACAAATGGCTACAGCTACTTCTGCACCATGCAGAGGACACAGGATTGGGCAAAGTGGTCACCGACAGGTATCTTTGGGAGGCACTTGTGCCAGGAAAGGTTTTGTTTTCACAAAGGACGAGATCTGGAGATAAGAGTTTTGCTAAGACCGAGTGATGAACAGGATGGGGAAGGAACGTGAACACCTTACCCCTGTCTGTGACCATCCAGGCCAGAATGGATATGGCCAAAAAAGCTTGAAAGGGAGAAGAATGGCTTATATTTCTATTTTTGTTGTGTTGGAATACATCAGCCACACCTCATGAGGGGGAATGTTATTTGAACCACCAGGGGTGCAGATTCCTCTGAGAGCCAGGGAACGCACAGCCCTGGCAGGCAGGCTAGATGCCAGGCTGGGACAAAGCGACCTTCTCACAGCCTTCCTACATTTCTGTCAGCTCTGACAACGGTGGGGATTAAAAAAAAAAAAAAAAAAAAAAAAAAGCTTGTTAAATCTCATACAGCTTTTAGATCAAATTTTTATTCTGTTTCACTTTGGAAGCTCAGCACTTCAAAGCTGAGACTGCAAATCTCCCAGGGAAGGTTCCTGTGTTTAATAAGCTGTTTTGACTGGAATTTAAAGAGAAAGTAAAGATTTCTGTTGGCCTAACAATAGAAACTGTGGCCCAGACCTGTAACTCCATATCTGACCAGACAAAAACGTGTACGCTGTTTAAAACTGGAGATTTCTCAGAAACATTGGCATTAGAATAGCTCTGTTTCCCCTGAAGTCAATAGCAAACAGTCTCATCACCTCTAATGGAAATACCTGTGACTAATTTTATTTGGAAAGAAGGTGCTGGAAGACGGTGCCAGGACACCAACATAACAAGCCTGTAATTTATATAGTGGCTCAGCTACTGGGCAACATAGCTTCCAGTTTTCTCTTTTCAACCATCCCACCATAAAATCAATCCTTGAAGTGCTTCATATCCTAAGAGCATGCTGAATGCTGACAAGCAGAGAAGCACAGAGCAACTAAAGTACCATTAACATGAGCAATGCTTATAATTAGCTTATAATAGGCTGGAGCCATGATTCATGTGATTCAGACTTTCTTGAATAACCTGGGCAAAATTCTGGTTGATCCTGAGGACCTTGTCAAGGTTTCCCAGTGTCTTGCCCCCAAGGCCTTCAAGCATGAAACTGCACATCACCCTATTAACTGCACCAGAAGTCCTGGGAACAGGGGATCACGCCTTTCTACCACCAGTGCAGCAAGACATGTACTTGTACCACTTCCCTTGGTGTCCACACTTTCCATCCTCGGGCACACAGATACACAAATAAATACTGCATCAAGGCAGTGAATGTCTCCAGAGGATTTCACTAAATGAGAAATGAAATCTACCCCCAGCACAGACAGGTCTTGTTTTCTTTAAGTTTTGGTTTTCTTCCTTTAACACAAACATGATCCACCATCTTCCCAAATTCAAACCTAGTGTAGACTTTCAAAAACCACTCCTAACTCACTGTGGTACTCAAATGGCCGTCTGTCCTTTACAATCTTTTCTTGTCAATGTCTCTATTCACCAAATTTTCCCTCACAGTTAAATTGCCGTATTTGAAAGTTAAAGAAGTGAACAGCTCTGACTCGAGAAAGCAATAGTCCTCACATTTCTGCCGGCATGGATAGGAACATATAAGCCCTTCACAAGCTGGAAGGTCCACTGCAAAATTTTCCAAAATCCACCTGTTTTGATTAGTATGGTTTGCATGCAGCAGGCCAAACAGTAAAATATAGGGGTTTAATTTCCACTTTGACTTCAGCACTTTTCCATTAACTGTCCCATTTCCTGATTTGTCTACATCAAAGTTAGCAAAATGAAAACACTTCTGGAAATCTCCAAGTCAGTACAAAAAACAGCTGAGGTTGATAAGTTTGCTAAGATGAGAAGGTCTAGTTGCAGTTTTCAAAGGACTGGACAGTATACATGCTTATTTTTACAGCAAACTCATCAGTTATCCCGGGATTTCAAGACTCCTCATTTAAAAACCCCAGTTTTTGTAAAATTTTCCGGTAGGTATTACTGCTAGTGCTGGTGAGAAAATAAGTTTTTCCCACCTTGGAACATAATGAGGGCAATGATTCAAAGACAGAAAAATGTGCCGCAATAGCTGAATTTAAATCCAGACTCTCACAGCTCCCATGAAGCATCATGGTCTCCTCACAAGGGAAGGAAACAAAGTACATCAGCTGAAACCAAGTCCTGCCAGAAATGTCAGACAATAGGGCAGAATCAGCCTAAAAGACAAGTCAGTCTTAGCTCTTATGTTATTCTGCAGCAGCATTCAAAAAAAGAAATGTTCTGAGTTCCTTAGTCTAAAGACAGGCAAAATTCTCTATTGAAAGCTCGTATCTTGTGTGGTTTCAGCTTTTTTCCTTGTCAAAGACCAGTCCTGTTTCAACAAAAATTTGGATAAAAACCTTCAGACAATTAGCTACATGTATTAACAGATAAAAATCTCACTTTCATTAGGACATCTGAGATAGAGAAATAAGTAGTGGTTGTGGTTATAGATTAACTTTGTAGTAGACCTGGGCCACTATTTACCCCGAGGCATCAGTTTGATCCTGATCTCTGGATTCCAAGTCTGGCATCAAAATAAGTATTTTGGACAGTGGAATTTACTTCCATGTAGTTCAGAATTTTTCTTTCCCTTCCTTTGTAACGTGTCATTATCAAGAGCAAGCAAACCAGGAGGATATGATCTAAACGTCCCTTAAATTTGAGTAACACCTTGTCATTAAGTTAAGCGCAGTATAAAATGGTATAAGTAGAATCAGAATCTAGCAAAAGATGCAAAAGCAGAAAAACTACCAACTCAAGACATCTTTCATAGTTTGGGGTTGGTTGGTGGTTTTTTTTTCTATATTGGAGACTTGAGAATATTAACATGCTAAGACAACATCAGCATTCTGTTGGGGCAGCAATTCTTTCCCCATGTGTCGTTTGCACAGTGCCTTGAACAAGGGACTTCCAGTCTCAGCTGGAGTCTATAGTCATTAAAGCAATGGCAGTGCTAACAGTTGTGTACCACCCTCTAAGTTAAGAAATGTATGTGCTCCAAAGGGCTTATAGTCCAAGTGAAGGATGCACAGCATGGGAGGAAACAATTCTTATTTTTACCATTTACAGAAGGAAGACCAAGGTCCAGAAATTTGAACAAGGTCACACATGGCCAAGAACTGAATCAAGTTTTCCTCAGTCCCCATCTAACACTTCAAATAGAGGGCCACCTCTCTCAAGGACAGGTCTCTCAAGGACAGAATCACAAGCATCATGAGCATGCCTTTGATGCATTGACAAACCACCTGCCATCAGATAGTTATTTCATAAAAACGTTGCTCCTCTCATAAAATTGAGTTTCCTGATTAAATAATAGGATTAAATCATATCTTAGCTTGCATTGAATAATGCCCATATGAAATGTACAGCTCATAGCCTTTAAAAAACATGGAGCTGAACTTCAAAGTACTGGGACTGGGTGATTCAGTAACAAAAGGACAATTGCAGGACAATTGTTTCTGCAATGTCAGATAAGCTTTAATATAAATAAAAATATAGAATAAATATTTCCACTACTTACCAACACACTGATTGTTTTCATCCAACTGGTAACCAAATCGACACATCAAAGGTCTCGTAACAGTAGGGTAGTTAGGAATGGGGCCTGGTGCTGGGGGTGGTGGATAAATATTTGAATAAGGGTTCAGATATGGTGATCGATACACTGGGTTTGTTCGGGGTACACATAAATAGCCACCATTCTGGTTGACACACACCATATCTCCTCTGCAGGCCTCAGGGATAGTCCGACATTCATCAATATCTGGAAAGAAATTGCAAAAGTTAAATGAGTGATTGCTTCTGAATGGAACCTATCAAAAAATACTTAACATTTTTCTTAGATTTTCCTAAAAAAGTTTATACTCTCTTTGAACGGAAAAGCTAATCCTTCCTTGTCGAGCCTTATTTTGAAGTTAGATCATACCAAACCAGGAAACATCCCATATATTCAACATTACCCTGTGTTCTACTTCTTTTGCTTCACTATTAGAGGGTGGAGGGAGAGGGGAAGCCTGCTTTGCTATTCCATAAATGTTCAGTTTAAACACTGATTTACACATGGCTACAGCATGCTACCGCCTGTTCCTCTGAGAGGGTCTGTCCAAACCACAACATGCAGATCGGGATTTCAAACACTGGTGGTTTGGTTTGCCCAGCTGTGAAACTTGGATCCTGATTTGGAACTCCTAAGTTCCCTCCCACAGAAAAAGTTAGGGATGTTCAGATCTGGGGATGCAGTTCAGGCCTCTTTCTTGCTCTGATTGAGATCATTGCCAAATTAAATTGAGAAAGGTACAAATAGTTTGGCTAAACTGAGGACTTGCCTGGCTCTCGGGACACAGCAGCAACAACAGAGCAAGCAATCTGTTGCTGTTTTTTCCCCTTGTTGTTTGAGTGACTTTAATGCATGCAGAAAATGCTGCCCTGAGGATTGAGTGCCATCGATAAAAAGATGCTATAGGGCAAAGGGTGTGTTTCCCTATATCACCTCAACAATTTACTTGGGGTTTCTACGTGGAGCTGTGGTAGACTTTATCTGAGCCTCCAGGTGGAGGCTGCCAACAAAGACTGCAAATACTGAATTTGAAGGAGGAAAAGGAGAGTGAACAACCCTTGTCATTTGGCAACTAGACCAAGCTCCCTTCAAAATGCATCATTGCTATTTGAGAAACACTGACAGCCCATTAGTATCTCAACAGTGTCAAAGACTGGAGTAAACTCGTGCTCATACAGACACACACACACTTTATATATATATCTTTATGTTTTTGTATATACATACATACAAACACACATATGTGTCACACAGCAAGAACTTTTCAAGTAAAACATACTAACAACAGCACAATGTTAACTCAGTAAAGTCAGGATTTCTGAACCCCAATTGAAACGTACTGGTTTAATTAAAGTCCTACCTAAGCATTGCCCAGAGGCACGGTCCAGGTCAAACCCATTAGTGCATTGTTGCTAAAATGAGAAAACAAAGGACAGTCAGTGACTGTGAAAGGAGAGGGTTGCAGAGTCAAACGCTCATCTGGATTATTCTGCTTAGTACAGTTGTCCAGCAGTTCCCAGCACACCGAACCAAAGCCCCTTCCCCAGAGGGCAGCCAGCAAGGCACAGACCTGGGGCCTCAGCACAAGGGCAGCCCCTTAGCTCAGAGGCAGGCCCCGCCGTAACCTGCGATGGGCTCCACACCGTCTCTTCACAGAGAACTTAGTCGTGTGTTTTGGGGTCTTTTTGCCAGAGCTGGGGCGGGGGGGCTCATTTTGCCGAAGCCGGGGTGGGGGGCGGGGGGGATGCTCAGTTAAAAGGCACTAGCTAACCTTTCTAACAGGCTCTAGAACTCCACGGACGGTCTGTTTGGTACATCTGCCTCAACACGTCAGCCATCTGACTGAACTTAAGCCACAGTTAAAACATAACAAGCTTAATGAAAGTAAGGCTTTTCATTTACACCAAGCCTTTTGGTTTTTGGAGCATAAACCTTTAGATGACACATCCTAGGCCTGCAAGGTTACTGGGGGCCTTGTTCCTTCCCACCCTGTGGCGCTGGTCTTTGTCAGGGCTGCCACCTCGAGTCCTGGGCACCTCCTCAGTAACCCGCAGCACTTCCAGAGCTGTGAGGGTCCTGGCGGTGATCGTGTCAAAGCCCACTAAAACCATTCCTTGCTCCTCCCTAGTTTTTTGGGTGGGCCTCCAGCTTTTTAGCTGTGGGTCAAACAGCTGACACAAGCATGGGATCCCGCCAGTAAATAGGTTATACCGAGGAACGCAAGCAAGAGAGATCCAGAACAGGAACCACTGAGGTAGCCAGAGGGACAGAGTGCGCTCAAGGTACTTTCCTTTTTTGTTATAGCTAAGTGACGAAGACACTTATTTTTGGACTTTGTGGAAGAAATCAGCGGTAGAGTAAAGTACTTGGGTTCATGCTTGGAAAGGTAGTAGGTTGTAGATAGGAGGCAATGGGTTAGAGGAATAAGTCAGTGGAAGTGGCCATGGCAGGAGCAAGGGAGGGGACACAAAGTGAAACAGATGGTACTGTTTGGAATGCACCTGCCACTTGCACAGATGAATGCACAACACCACTGCTAGAAGTGTCAAACAAGTATGGAGGAATTCTGCTTTCATTTATTTTGGCATTCTGAGATGTTTTGGTATCATGTTGTGGAAAGCCAAGATATTCTGATGGAAGAATGTACAATCACCCACGTATTTTAAAGAATGTACGTACTCTACCTTTTATTCTCTTGTCTGTGCTGTGGTGTATACACTACACCTGGGTTAACAGGAAAAGTTAAGGTAGTTTTGAACAAAATTACTTTCTTTTGGACAGTAAATGATGATTCAGAAGCATATATGAAACTACTGTAGAACTGGTTTCAACAACTTTCTAGAACTTTGTTCTAGGAATTAACTGCTATCATCTTGGTTTCAAGTTGCTTTTTGCTTAGACAGCAACAATTGATTTAAGGTAAAAGATGTTCATAAAAATCACAATGGAAACAATATTTTTAAAATTATAAAAACAAAACCTTGAAGTCAGTTCTCCAGGGGCATGAAAACCATTTTCCATACAGATCTGATTTTCACAAAAATATCAATGTGTGCTATGTGCAGGAAATTTTCAATGTAGTAGAAAAAAACCAAGTACACTTCAGAGACTTTTGGCAAAAGTATTTAGAAACACAGCTTTGGACACTGAGTATATCTGGATTATCAACTAGGAATCCAAACTTAACATGCCTTTGGGAACTGTTTTTCCTAATTTAAAGTCCAAGAACACAAAGAACTAATGCTTCTGCTATTTCAAGAACTGGACTGATTTACTTCCATACACCCTCAAAAGTCCTGCCTCTTGAACAAAAATGATTTCAGGCATAAATTAAAATGTAAACTAGGATGCAGTCATTCAGGATCACAGTCCAAAAATTAAACATCTTAAGACAAAATTCTGCTATACACAGAAAACTACTATTTACACGAGTAAGTTTTTCAAGCATGGATGTTCCCCACCACAGAAATGAGCTGTCCCTGCTCTCATGGGATGGCTTTTCTTATTTCCTCTCCCAGAAGTGTTCAGCTCAGAGGTAGAACCAGATTTTCAGTGAGGTCCAGGTTTCTACAGGGATATTTTGCTGAGCTGGCAAGGATGAGCCAATAAGTTCAGTCCATGTTCAACTCCAGAATCCTGCTGGCTCCAAGTTCTCCCCTCTAAACCCTTAGACCACACAGCTTCCTTTTCATGTAAACCCCAGACCACAGAGCTTCCTATTCACCTGCTAGCCAGTTAAGTCTCATGCCATATAGCACTTCAGCACAAAACAGTACATAGATCTCTGCATGCACCTCTCACCTGTGCTTTTCCAGGGCTTGAAAGGCAGACGGCCAGTGTGAAAGCAGTCAGTATCCTGTAATGTGCACAGAAAATAGGCTGAAGATATTCTGATATCCAGACTCATTATATAGAATTCAATACACATGGACAAATTAATATCTAGTGACACTTCAGTGTATTCCACAGTTTTGCTAACATTAATTTGGCCTCTGGAGGAGGAATGATACAACTGTGGGCCAGATTCATATCTCAGGGTCACTCATTTTACTGTGGTTTTATGCAACTGGGATGGGAATCAGACGTATGTGTCTGTTAACTAATCTATTTTTTATGACACCCCACGCAGCAGCTCTTTAATGAACAAGTGTGCAATGTTCAATAAAGCATTTTTGCCCCTCTCTGACACCTTCCTTTTGAGACTATAAAAGGTTTTGTTTCACATTATACACATTTTACAGATGGGTAAACCAGAGCACAGGCCCTGCCTGAGCTCGCAGTGCGATGCATTGGCAGGGCTGCAGACATGTCATGCAGGAGGTCCTGAATCCAAGCCAGTTGCTCTAACCGCTAAACCGCATTTCATCCCCAGGAGACTATATTTGAGATTAATCCATTTTCTTAGGGCCAGATTCTGTCCCTTTACTCAATCTTGAGTAATACGTTGCTCTGCAAGTAGACACACTGTGCCAGGTCATCAGCTACTAGAAGTTACTACCTTCAATGGAGCCTTCCCCAGTTATATCATCTTAGCATCTAGTGGGACCTACTGGGTCTCTTCACTGCAACTGGAAGAAGAGGATCCCTTGCTAACAGAGCTCTACAGCTGTTTTTGGAACTCCTTACCTGGAGCATAAACATTCTGATCAACCAAGCTCCCACACCCAAGTATTTACTAACAGACAGAAAACCAGGAAAGAACAGTAAGAAATTATTGTTTTCTGTGTACTATGGATTTCAGTGTTTTGCCACTGCCTTATATAAAACGTCTTCTCAATACAATTAGACCCACATCTTGCTTATCTTGGATTCTAGTTCTGAATGGCAATTGTATACAATATGTTCCCACAAAACCCGTACAGGAAGCAAGGGATATTTTAGGTAGCCTTAGTTCTGCTACCCAAGCAAGCTGCCAATTTTCTCTCTTAGAGCTGTCTTTGATTTCCAGTGCAAACTGAGCTGCTGAACAAGACCTACAAATGCATCAGACAAAACCACACACGAACAGTGACCGATACATTTGAACAAATTTGTTTTAAATGAGGCAATAGACAAGAGCTCTGAAAAGTAAACATAAACCCTGAAATGGTTGTTCATAGTGCTGCAGAGACAGACCGTGTTTGTTGGCAGCTTTTAAGTGAGAAGGAAAGGCAAATTGGGTGCAGACTTTTCCTTAGAGTTGGATGCAAGGCATCCAAAGTACGAGGTTATCCATTTAGGCTTGCACTTCATTTATTGATTCCTCAAATCTTTTTGAAGAGATTTTAGAGCATACACTGGTATAAAAACTGCATACTCACTTTACATATAGCAAGAACAGCACCAGAAGGAAATACAACAGGTTGCAGCTGAATGTTAACATACCTAGTAACTGGGCTGTGCTCTGCACTATTGCAGAGCAGTGCACGCTAACAAAACCCGCTATAAAACTGGTCAGACAAAACTCAGATGTTTTTAGACAGTCTTTAGTTTCTGTTGTTACAAGATGATGTATTCTTTCCTCTTGGTGTGTGTGTGTGGGTGACCTTACTGCCTCATATGTGTTCTGCCTGCAACCACCTTCTCCACTTGCTTATTACTTTAAGATCTCATATGCCCTCAAGAATTATTAACAGGCGTGCAGCTCAACCTATCAACACTATATGCAGCTGGTCACAGTAGCTTGCCCAGCAGGCAAAATATTTTAACTAGTAATTAACTTCTGCAATAGTAACTAATTAGCTTCAAATCAATTACTGTAGCCAGTGGGATCTTTTGCTGTCACAGTTCAGCACTCCTGCAGATGCCGGGGTTCCTAAAGCACAGCGTATAAGCACAGATCAAGAAGGAACTTGTCAGAGACAGCACAGCTTTAGAACAGACAGATCATCTTTCCCCACCTCTGACCACTGAGATCCCGTCTCTTTACAAATGGCTTTAGCAAGTGGATTGGCATACTGAATCCCTGCCACAGATACTTTCCACAAGTAGGTTTCCCTTCAGTAAGTAAAGAAATTTCATGCATACCACTTACCTTTTTAATCCTTGCATGTCCAAAACCGTTGGGGAAAGGTGGAAAAAAACCAGAGTCTGTGCTGATGAATAACTAGAAAGCTTTTCCAAACATTACCCTCTGCTAGCACTTCAGTTCCTCAGTCATTTATAGTCCAAAGAATGAAATAGCAAGTAATGGAGAAGATCGGGAGCCGTCTGTACCTCCTCAGACACTGGAGAGAATACAGAGAAAGCACCTGGTTTTGCTTAGTTCTCTTCTGTAATTCAGCATTAAACCAATTGGAGGAGGAATGTTAAAAATGAACACTTCATTTTCTAAGTATGTTAAACAATGCAAATGGGGGCCTCAGCCTGGGACAGCTGGTTTAGATTACAAAGCTCACCAACTGGCTAGACTCCTCACAACAACCTCGAGGAGCCTGCCAGGATAAAACACTAACAGCTTGAAGGAAAGCCTCTCCCGCTGCAAACTTCACAGTTAAAAGTGCCTCAGAGCAGAGAGCACCGTTATTGGACAGAAAGCCTTATCAAGGGACTGGAAAAGGGAAGGGATTGTTTTTCTTGTTCCGAGAACAAAAAAAAAAAAAAAAAAGTCAGGCTTTTTGGAGGCCCTCTAGCTGGTGTCTCGGACGATGAATATGCAACACTCACTGCTTTGTGCCAATGGCATACTGATGAAAGGTCTGACCCTCTGGGAGGTGAATAACTTGAATTCATGATGATTGCCGCTACAGGAACTATATTGCTTGGGGATTATTTGAAAACAGGAATAAACAAATTAAACGTTCAAAGGAAAACAAATGGCTAGTCTAAAAACACTGGCCCTTTTTAAGCTGACCCATACTTACGGGAGCTGTTTGTGAAACTAAATATTTCTCAGAAAAGACATATCTTGCAGATCTCCAGTTATGACTGAAGAGGAAGGAAATAAAGTACTTTTTCAGGTGTTTTGCAGCTTTGCCGCAGGCAGAGCTTTAGTAGGTCAAGCAGAACATTTATGAGATGTGAGAGCTAAGCAATCAGATGCTGCAAAGATTATGCTGGATCCAAAGATGAACATTGAAATTAAATATAGACATAGACATTAAATGACTACTTTGAATTTCTGTTGAACCTTCCATTTGAGAAAACCCTTTATTCCTAAGGAACGTGAAATGTCCAACAAGATAAAAATCTATCATATAGCTCCCTGTAACAGATTGAGAGGCAGAGAAACAGAGTTGTTACAATAGATATCCATAAAACTGGCCTCTAAGTATGGATACCCAGCTTGAGATACAAAGCTTGAGCTGCCTCAGGACTAGTGAGCACCCACAAGTCCTATCCGTGCCAATGGGAAATGCAAGGATCTGTACCTCGCTAACTGGCTGTAATTGTCCAAATTTCTTTTAAAAAATGATGGCACCAGATGCTCAGTGCCATTTCTGACACTTTGTCTCTTGGTGAGTTGCTTACATCACTTGCATTGCATGGAAAATTAAACACTCCTCTAGAATTATTCAAACATTGTCAATACAGTTGCAGATAAACAAAACCCAGTTAACATTTTAAATAGACTTCCCAAAAGCTTAACAAAGCTCACACAAGGGACTTTTGAAGAAGCTTGCTGGGTATGTTGCGAGAGGAAAGTTTTGTCATGGGTCAGAAAACTGGCAACAGAGAGAAAGCAAAGACCGGGCAAATTTTCATTGTGGCAAAAGGTTAACAGTGAGCATTCTCGTTACTCTGTAAAGTCCAGTGTTTCTCGATACACTCAATGGTCTGGAGAACTAGCAAGTCTAAAAGTAGCAGTGCTTATGGTGTGTTAGGTGTGTGAAGATCTACTATGAGAAACAGCTCTACATCAAAGCAGATGCTCCGACCACCCATTTGTGTGGATGAAGAGCTTGCTTCATGCACTTGTTGATACTTCATTTGCTAATCCACTTAATTTTCCTCGCCATCACATAGTAAAAATCATTGTACGCATGCCCAGATCACCATACGACTGCAGCACTGGTCTGCTCCCGAAGAACTGCTTCAGACTAAAGAGTTCTGGTTCATCAGCCAACTGGCAGAGGTGCTCCAGTGCTGGAGACAGGAGGTGAATCCAGACCTGACCACCTAAGGGGCTCCCTTAAGAAGGAATACTGTACAAATGTTTTGATTTCTCCTGTCTCCATCTGACAGCTGGAGTGGATAAAAAACCAGAGTATAAAAAGTGTACCAAACCACAGCTTGGGCTAGTTTACAGTGTGGTGACTTTTTTTTCCTAAATAAAAGGATTTGATGTTATGGCTAAGTGGAATTTCTGCAGTACCTTTCTGTAACTACCATTAGCCACAAAATAATGAGGTGCAGCCACACCCTTCTCGCAACTCTCTTTGATATGAAGAGTTGCATAAAGGAAGAGGTTTGTGGTACATAAACCCCCTTTTGTTCACCCTATAAAACCATGAATCATTCAACACCATGTGCTGACACCTTCATCATTTATGCTCAGGTTGGTGGCTAAACTTCAGATCTAGCAGCACTCTCACTTCAACGGTCTCAACTATCCCCCTATGTTATAAAATCTACTACTTTGTTCAGATTACCTTGATATGTTTTTTGTCTTCATGAGGAGGTGCAGAGCAGTTCTCAGCATAAAATGGGGCCCTGTTAAGTAACTGAACATGTTCCTGAAAGTTTGCTTTGTGCATAGCTAGGGTTGAAACTATATCTCTAATTACATTTAAGACTTGGATTTCAAAAATCATGTAATATATAATCATAATGGGCACATACACTATGTTGTGTAACCTTAACTCTACCCTTCCTGGATGAGATGTCCAAATGCATGAATCCCACCATGCTCCTGCAGATAATGCACAACACTGGGTTAACAGGGACCCTTAACACTACAGAACATAATCTAATGGCTTCTGAATGCTAAGACAAAAGCTGTACAAAAGTCAGGAAACTCAGTAAGTTCACTACACTCAACATTCCTGGACAAAAAATCTGCCATACAAAAACAAGTCCTTATCTACTAACTTTTACAACACTTCTTCTCCTTTTTTAATTCTAATATTACACTTACACTTCTCCAGAACTACATCTGTCGAACACCCTTCTTTGATGTTCTTGCCATTTTTTAAAGCTCACCCTTTCTGAACTGAAGTTCTCAAGGACTTCATCAAACTGCAGGAGCAGAGTCAAATCACACATATCTGTGTGGTGGTAGGTGTGCAAGACCAAAGTCATTCTAAGTGCCAAGTCTTAGACATCTTTTATACAGCCATACAGACTTGAATTCACTAAAGGAACTTGCCAGGAGGCGACACTTTAAGGCCCTATATGCCCAAGCTTTAGATGCTTAAAGCACCCATTTTGCTCCTACCAAACCTTACAGAATCAAAATTTCTACCAGCAAAACTGGTGAAACACATAGAGCACAACTGCTGGGCATTTGCAGATACACTTGCATTTTAATAGCACCTAAGCTCCATGAGGTTCACAAATTGGACTTTTGCCTGACTGTGGAGATTGATCTAAGTGTTCTTGGAGACTGCCAAATAAGCAAGCTTTTGATATTGTCACATGTTGATATAACACACGACAGACAGTGATTTGCAATAGACACATCTCACCCTACTGCCACATGAATAGATTTAAACACATGGGAAACTTGGTCTCAAACACCAATTCTGCCTGAAAAAAAAGAGTAGGACTTGTTTCTTCCACCTCCCAGGAAAGAACTTAATTGCAAATTCTCGGCATTTGGGGAGGGCTTCCTTGCCTTTTTCAAAGATGGACTACTTCACACAGCAGCTGAAGTCTGCTTCATTCAGTGTCTGAATTGTTATGGCCATCTCATAACATGATCGATGCAATAACCTGTTCCAGATGGCTCAGGCCAGAAGCTTCAGCAGCACAGTCCCACGTGTATTTTCCTTTCCTAGCCAAACATAACACAAGCAAGAATTAACAGTGAAAATTAACATATGTAATTGTAAAAACATCACTAGTGCTAACTAAAATGTACTCGGCGTGTAGAGTCTCCAAGATATCATGTGTTGATCTGCAGCTCACACTATTGTTTTTAGGAAGGAGAAAGTATAACAGTTCCTGTTGTGCCTGAGTCCCCTGGGGCTCAATTGCCTCAACATGGCACAGTTACCACCAAAAAAGAGCTAATACAGCATCTGTCCCTTCCTTCCTGTATGGGGATGTCACTTATCTAAAGCATGCACTCCTTTGGGATGGCAATACCACCGACAGTATCATTGCTTTCCAGGAACAGTAAGCAGAGCGCCATTGTAATGTTGTAGCAGATGGTCTCAGAGGACCCTACCAGACGGACCACACAATTAAAAGTTCTTGGTTTTCTTTATCTAACTCTACATCTTATAGTCGTTACTATCTTTAAAGGTCTGTGGTCACTCGGATACTGGTTTCTAACAGCACAATTTCTTTTAGGAAAGAAGTTATCAGTTGAAAACCCAGGCACCACTGGGTCCATTCTGAAATGTCACAACACTAAACATGGACTAGCATCTGACTCCACTTTATTGTCTTGAAATCATTAATCAGCCTATTAAATGAAGAATAGTAGAATAGAATCTAGCAGGTACATACCAAACAGCTTAAACTTGTGCTCAATGAAATGCATCTGCTGTAAGACAAAATTATTTCAGGTATATTACCTTTAGTGAGATCCAGATTGATAGCCATGATCACCTCTTTAGCTGCAGCATCTTCTAGGAAGGCCACCTGAGGCAAAAAAAGAGTAATATTCTTGCAAGAATGCTTCAGCATGGTTCAGGGTTTCTTTTTTTCTCCAACAAAGGTAAGGTAAGAAAACAAATGAAAAGCTTTTTATAACTTACCCAGCAAAAGTACAGAACCTTTCTCAGGAGTATTGGTGCATGGGACAACTCTCAGCAGGTCCCTTCCTATTACTATGAATTTCCAACAGTGTACAACATTCTTGAATTTTCAATCCTTAAACGCATCTGGCATTTATGCTTTTAAAACTATTTTCCCATAAGAAGTGCATAAAACATCTTGCTATATCTAAAGACAAAAGATCTTGAGAGGTCACACCTTCCCCTTGAGTTAATGTGAGTATCCAAGATGATGATGCCCCAGCCACCGTTAATACTTACACTTTTTTCCCCTGTTGAATCTCACCCTTGAGCATAGCTCTGGTAACTGCAATTCACATTTTGCCTGAAACTGGACAGATACTTCAGTTTGGTTTTGTTTATTTTAGAAGACTGACATGCACATAAGCTAGGCTGCCACCTTTTCTCCTCTGCTTTTTTGTGGTTGAAAACAATGCTCTTTAATCCTGCGACAAGATGTTTATCAGCTTCCTCGAATAACAAATGTAAATCCTTTATGGCAAATTTCAGCTAAGAATTACTTTCCATAAATAAAGACCTTAAATTCTTAATACTTCTGGACCAAGACTAAAGTCCGCTTCACTATTTGAGCAAACCAACATTCAGTCTTCACAAGTACCTGGGATACGTAAACTGTTAGTCTCCAACTACAACCAGACAGAAGTATGTACTAAAACCTCCCCTAGAACTATTCCGGATGGATTTATTTTATGCTTAAATGCCTCAAGACCGCAGTGCGTTTTGCAGTTTTGCAACTTCTTTACTAACCTGCGCACCACACCGTACATGCTGGGCACATCCATAGCACAACAGCACCAAGCCGCACGTTACAGCAGCTGGCTGGAGACAGTAGTTCACCCTTCCAGGACAACCTGGCAGTGTTCCCCATCTGCTGGGGCATGTGTACTAGGAAAACACCAGACCCACCCATGCTTCCTCCTGTCCCAGGTACTTTATTTCCATCACGTGGAATTTACATTTTGGCCAAGGGTTTGGTTTTTTCCCCCCAGATTCAGTTGGGCATCCTTTCTCCCTTCTGTTTGTCCTTTTTTTTTTTTTTTTTCTCCTTTTTTTTCCTTTTTGATATTTCTTTCAGTCTGCTTATGCAATTCACTTTGTTTTTATCCAAAGCAACCAAAAGAATACTCTTTGTACCATCAAGAATATTCTGCATTTTCCATCAAACACTTCAGGTTTTGACCAAGCCCAAACAAGTCTGTGAAAATGCCATCTCTCAACGGGGATGTTTGGATGTTCACAAGTATGTGCACTATTTTTGTAAGGGCACCTGCCAGAACCCTGCTGATGAATCAGAGCAGAAAAATACTTGACATCAGCCCGCTCTTCCAGAGCTTCTTTCTTTCCAAGTGGTGAAAAACATTCCCTTTTAAAACATGCTTCACTCTTATAGGTGCACATATAAGCAAAGGCTTCTGGTTTCTTCTTCCAATAAAAATATCAGCAAAGATGCCCATGTTTTTGGATCTTTTCCTTATCTTGTGATTTCCAGGGTTGTATGTTAGACAAATATAGGAGTGGCAGAAAGTTTCCATATGAGGAGAGGGATAATTTTGACTATTTTGTACTTACTCAACTGCTTTCCTAACACCAGAAGACATTTATAAACTTTTTTTCCCATTTAGAAAATACTACACTTAATTTACTTATTCCTGTAGCAGGGATTACACCATTTCACAATTTACCTGTTTAGTTTTGGGGTTTTACAAGTTAACCATGCTGTTTGGAAATAAACTGGCTACGAAAATGGGTGATAAAAATTATGTGTGTTGTCTATTTGTTTTCAGACTCATTATTCGCTGCTGTGCAGCAATGAGGGCTGCTACAAGGAAGTGATTCAGAATGCTATAGGCAGCAATTCCACTGAGCAGGGCATGTACTGCTGTTTGCTAGTTCTGCTGTACGTGTGCTGCAGTGCTCACAAAGTCTGGCATAAGGATGCAGTTTACAGCAGATTATTTCTTTCTTTTTAATCTGTTGGCTTTTGCTTTGCTTGTGCTGGTTTTCAGTACTGGGAGTTCCCCCTGCAGAAGCAGCCTGGCTCTTCCCAGGGGCTCCAGTCTGTTTGGGTGCTGTAGGGGACCAGAACCTCAAGTAGCCATGTGAAGTGTCAGTGGAACTGGACCCATCTCCCAACAGAGGCACTTGTACTGCTAACAAAGCCCATAGCTGGAGCCTGACAAAGCAATCAGTCCCCATTTCATCCACTGTTTCAAAGCAAAATTCAAGAAGCTGAAGTTTTGCCAGATGAAGAAAATAGAAAGGAAAAAAACCTCTGACAGGTTAAACGTAAAAACCAGAAAAGCAGGCCAAGAAAGTTTGAGAAACAAATCGTAAGAGGCATAAAAGCTAATAATAAATTCTTTTTCAGACACACCAAGAGCAGGAAAACTGCCAAACAGTCTGCAAAGCCAACAGATGAACAAGGTATAAAAATAGTACTTAGAAAAGATAAAATCATAGTAGAAAGTTAAGTGATTCTTTTTCATCTCTCTTTGCTAGAGAAACTTCAAGAGATTCCCATAGTGGAATTGAAAAAAACCCCCCAAAACCAAACAAACCAGAAGAACTAAAAACAAACAAAAAAATCATACTTGCAAGGATCTGCCTAAAATTGAAGTGCCAGCAGGAGAGGTTGTGAAACAAATCAAGAAAACTAAGAGTAACAATTCATCAGAACTCACTTGACATTTAGAAATTAAGCGTTTTAAGTGAATTAAATGTAAAGGTATGTAACAGCTGAATTATTTATCATAACTGTAATCTCTCACAACATGTCCTTAGTAATAGAAAAAGAGAAGGTACCAAATAAGATACTGTATTTAATAGGTTTCCATATAACGCTTAATAAAATACAGAACAGTAAATCCAATATATCAGGCAAATCAGTAGCACAGCACAGGAGACTTAGTGTTGGTGGTTTAGGCATGCATTTTCTTGGAGATTGTCCTTAACAACTACATATCTCAGAAAACTAGCTCTGATCCATGGTATATGGACTTCGTTTTACATTTACTCTCTTACTCCATGCAGCTGAAACTGGCTCCAGTCAACTTCTAACTGGCATCTGTAAATAGCAAACATGAAATTTTTCCAGCATAAACTTGGGAATTCAGGTATAATACTTACTATTTCTTTCTATGTCTAGGATTTAATATACAGCCTTTGTGGCCACCCTTGGTAGCCCAAAAAAGGGACCACGGAACAGGCACTGAAGCCGAGTTATGTCTGGCTAAGACTCCCAGCAATCTTGGCACTAACACATGCCATTAGGAGGTCTGCTGAGACACCTTTAGAAGACCATGGAGGGGAGAAAGAGAGAAGGACCCAAGAAGGTAAGTCCAACTGCTTTTTGAAGTGCAACTTTTCAACACTAAATCCATCTCCTCTCCTCTGTACTCTTATTTTTGGTAGCAGTCATAGCCTGGGCAACTAGGGGACTCTGTGCCAAGCACAAGGTCAAGACCACGTCACTGTGACAGAGCACACATAACCTTCATCCTGTGAGTTACAGGCTCAATTTGGCCTCTCACCAGAGTTTTGTTTATACCTCCTGAACTGGAAGGTTGGCCCTTCAGGTTTTGATCAATTGCGATGATTTCTGACGTTTCCCTATTCCTTTCTAGTTTCTAATGAAAACCTTTTCTTGAACTAGATTTACTAGTCACATTTCGCTGGGGCAGTGCAGGCTTCAGGTTGCCCGCAAAGCATCTGTTAAAAGTACCAGTACGAGGAATTTGGAACTACTTATCGAGTTCAGGAGAAGAACATGGCAGCCAGAGTGCTGAGGGCTCCCAGTCCAAGTAGGCAGGTTCTGGGCAACACCCCACAATCATCATTCTGTCAAGAGCCCAGTGAAGACAGAGGTACCATCCACAAGACCTCTGTCTGCAGATGGCACTCTGCAGGTCCTTGATCCCGAGTCCTCTGCAGACAATGTGCTATTCAGAGTCTGGGTTTGGGTCCAGACAGATCTGGCAAGCCTAGTTATGACTCATTGGTTTTCTTTAGAATCCTGTACTCCTCAAATTTTTGTAGTTTCATAATAAGCCTCCTCTAAGTTAGCTGAAAACTGTTAAACATCTGTTCCTGCTCCTATTGTCAAAAATAAAGCAGTCTTCTGTTTGCCTTCATTTTTATTGGCACCCACTACTTGAGCATACAGAGCAAAACTCAGTCTAAATATTTTCCAATTCTATTTCCAGAATAAGTTTCAGTTTTGATGACTATTTTTCAGTGCTCCAGTCTACCATTCAAGCCACTTTCTTTACTATAGTTTTACTCCTGGTACAGTTTGTTGTTGAAACCATGGTATGGCATGTAAACCAAAACATACGGACGCACCAGAATCAACTCTGTGATTTTCTTGTAATTCTGAAAACACCCTTTTATTACAAACAAAAGCATCGCTCAAATACCTTAATACCTTATAACAATAGAGAAAACTGCTGCAGGAGACAGGGAAACATTTTTACATAAAGGTTAATTTTACAACCAGCATTTCATGTGGTTGGCTCCCCCTATGACTAGCTGAATCCTTTATTTCTCTTTCTATAGGCAGTTTCTCAGACACCTGTACCTGAAAGTGTTCAGGGTCACTCTCATGGTCACTACTTACTCTCCCGAGAAATACCGTTTGCAGCTCTCATCTTTTATACATGTTCCCATTTAGGAACTAATATTCCTATCTACCTCACTTTATTTGCTTAAAACTGCTACTGCCTCTTACTGCTCTGTTTACATCCAGTTGCCACTTTGCTGCTTAAATATATTTTTACTGATAATACTATATTTACTGTTCAGGAACCATGATTCTGGGTACCTAAGTAGTATAATTCAGGGTACCTCTATTTAGCAGAGTAAATCCAGTTGCCTCTGCCGAACTTAACATGGGCTTCTGTCTGTCTGGGCAGCATCGAAAGGTCAAATTCTCAAAACCTTAGTGTGTCCTTAGCTCCCTACTCCCTAATTTACAAAAGTTTAGATTTGAAGCATTATAACCCTTGGCTTCCTGTTCTCAGAGGGTTGCGATTAGCAGTGCTTTCCATTCTAGGCAGTCAGGGGCTACAACCAGTCTGCTTTAACTAGGTCAAGATCAATCATCCAGCTTTGCTTGCCTGATAGAACAGCCTTTGCAGATAGCTGCCAAATGACAAAATACACACTATCTTGACTGTGTTATGTGCTTCTTTTCCCTGAGCCCTTGGACTATTAATTATTCCATCAACAACTATTAGATATGAAGGGGATGCGCTACAGTGATGGCCAATAGTTTCTATTTCATAATGACATAATAGTTCCTAGCTGCCTCAAATCTGTAAAATCTCTTTGGTTTGTGCCCCAAACCTGGTCATGCTGCAATTCAACCCATCTTGCATAACCATCTTGAAATTCACTAGAGGGATATACAGGCAGCATCTGACGTTGCAAATTAAAACCTTAGGGATAAGCACGCAGAAGTATTGCCAGGATTCCTCTTACCTTCGTGATACTGGTTGATATTCAGCGTCCAGACCGCTCTCTGAAGAGTTAGGTTTCCTTTACACAGAGACAGAAAAACATTCTAGGTTGCTTGTACAGCAAGAAACAGCCGTCCTCACTTTGTTAACAAACACACAAAATATGCATAAGCAGTCTGTTTCCCTGATATCATTGCTCTGTAATCTGTCAGTGTTTTTTGAAACGACACATGTGAAAGGGCTTCTAAATTCTGTTCTGTCAATCATTAACGAAAACCTCTAATAGTTGACCGTAACTCAAATACTATAATCCTTTCCCACTATTCCTACAGACTAATACATCTTAAACGGTTCTCTCACTAAAACAAATGGTTAATTGCAAGCATTGAAAACTAGGTTGAGCCACAGGGAATTATGATTTCTGGTCTATTCCCTGTCAAACTCCACATACAATTTCTTTCACTCATACAATTCCCACTCAGTGCAAAACATGCAAAACTGTTTGCTGCTGACAAGTTCAGCAGCCGTGTGAAGAAGTGAGACTGAATGGCAACACGGCTTTCTTAGGAACAACAACGGTCTTCTCAAAGCCTGAGGCATATAGTCAGGGCTGTTAAAAGGCAAGCATGCAACCTCTAGCTGTATTTTTCTGGGGATGAGCAGAAGACCACAGCCTGTCTCACACGCTTCAGTAGAAGCAAATGTACTAACAAAAGTGAAGCCGGGAAGGTTTTGATGCAAGACATACAAGAAATCCTCTTTTCTTAAATATATAATTGTTTTTATTACTGTTGCGGGAAGATGTAGGAAGAAAACTCTCACATTGCACACACCAAATGATATTCGTTATTTTTGGTTTTGTCTTGATACTGACAAATCGTAAATACATTCAGAAAGACATTTTCTAGCCTTGGTGGCAAAGAACACCCTTTTCTTCAGGAAAACACACCCTCACCTTCAAATTTTCTGCTGTCAGATGCACATTCTAGTTAGATTTCAGCAAAGGAGTATGGATGCCAGGAAATCCATTTCATCTCACCTGCTTGCAGGAAGCGCATAGTCTCCTTTTTTCAACAGACTAGGTTAAAGTTTAACTCACATAAGCATACAGGCCCTAAAAGACATATGTGATTGACCTACTCAAATATACGCCACGTACAAACATTATAGCTGGGTTTCACTATTGTGCATTAATGTGTCTTCAGTCAGGGAGGAAATCTGTTTTCCCACGTGTTTGCTAGTTTGACTTATTTTCACACCTTCATGAAACATGTTAACTCCTCTGTTGCCACTGACTCTGCACATAGCAGCGAACCATAAAAATACTTAAGAGAACCTGGGAATATATTCCCCATATGTTCCTTCAGAGCAAGGAGTGCAAGTCCCAAGATAGGCTGGGTCTTGCCAAAGCAAAGCTGGACTCCATTAGAATACACCGCACTAGCAGATGATTAAGCACTCCTGTGTACACACATGCTTCCTTCCCGGCTCTCTTCCACCTGGCTGGGCATTAGAACCACAATCTGAGATTGTACATGTTTTAGGATTGTAGGAGAAAAAAAAAAAAAATTACACTCATGTCTACATAACTCCAAGGGAAATATGTTTATACTCCTAATATTTGACGGCAAATAGACAGTTTGAGGAAGACTAGCTATATGCAGTAAGATCCAAAGTCTGTCAGTCACTTAACGAAAAGGCAAGTTTTTTCTCCCAGTATAAATCAAAACAACAAGAACCCAAGGGGATCCTTCCTCTACGATCTCAGGTAAGGAACCCAGCTCGGGCCACAGCTTCTGTCGTTGACTAAGAAGCTGCAGCCATCTTTTCTTTACCGATTTAGGGCAAAATTCTGGCAGAATGGAACACTGCTACAGAGGTTTGTGCAGCTGCTGCCATTGATGACCATAAACTGCCTATTGAAAATGTGGTTACCTGGGCTGGTGTCAGTGTCTGCGGCTCAGATCAGCTGGCGCGTGGCTGAACGGTCGTGAAGGCGTAACCTTAGCTGTGACATTTCCTCATTTGTATATACAGTGAAGTTCCTTCAAGCTTGAGAAGATGTTGAGTTTGACCTTTTTAAAAATGTGGTAAAGCTCCAGTCCCTATTAACAGATGCTGTATCTTTACAATAGGAATTATTCTTTTGAGTATAATGAACAGTTCTGAATTTTTCTGGGTAATCAATGTTAAATTTGATCAACATGTATATGTATTAAATTTATCAGATTAATTTATTCTCACTTCACTGAAAAACAAGTCTTCTGGGACCATGCTACTACTTTCATGTTTTCCTTGACTGCTGTGTTTTTCTAATCTACCTAATAAATAATGACAGAAATAGAGCAAACCATCTCTGATGTTCCATCACACCTTTTTTTACCTTGAACTTTTGACTTCCTGTGGATTTGCATCTTTTAACAATTTAAAATGTCACTATTTTCAGCTGCAAACTCCACAACTACATGCAAACATTTGAAAGACATTCTTATCTCTAGTTAGATGATCTAGTAGCATACGTGCTCAGCTTCTGCAACCACAAGAGCCACCCCAGCTGTGATACTATGACATTCGCAATAATTTACAGTTCTAGGAGGAACTCTAGAGTACATTCACACTGGAAGAAAATACCACTGCAGTGGTAATAAGCATGAAACAGAATTGGCAGAAGCAAACTTTAAAAAAAGGACATTTTCTTTCTGGGTGTAACATTCCACATAGCCAGAACTATGAGTAGCAAGGAAGCTGCATCCTTGAAGCGGGAAACATCTGTGTATCATACCCAATGAGACCAATCCAAACAAAACCCCCCAACAACAACATCCCACAAACAACAAACCCCCAAACAACCCAAGGAGTAAAAGAACTCAAAATGGCTACGAAATGTTTTCAGTCTGCTTAAGAGGCCTGGGAAACATTTTTGGTGTTAATAATGGGTACTCACAGTAGTATTAGCTGGCCAACACAGACCAAAAAAAGGTTAACCTTTCCAAAGGCAGTTTGGCACAGACTGCCAGAAACTGGGGTGCAAGCAATACTAATTTTAAAATCTAATCTGAGAAGCTGTTTAACGGCTATCATATCTACAAGGGTAAGGAAAGATTAATTCACTATCAGTGCCCAAGGATGATGTACAACTGCTGTGAACATTTAAAAAGAAATCTGACTTAAACAGCAATGCCACAAGCTCAATAAGGTGGCACAGAATGACTCCAAATTACTTATTATGGGCACTTACTGAATAATAAATGCCCCTTTTAATATATGTGTGTGTGTGTATATATATATATATCTGAAAAAGGACAGTTATCTTCCAGTTGTTATTTCCTACAAGGAAAACAAGCCTTTAATCACTTGATAACATTTTCCTCTGCTTGGCAAAATAAGTTTGAGAGTTTTAGCAGCATGGCTGAACTCCCAAATTTGGAATAAGTTTGTCCAAATTAGCCTTTCAACAGGTCAGCAAACAACTGCTGAAAATTCTTGCACACTTACGCTGATAACATGTTTTAATGACTACTTGCTACTATACGTATTTCAGAATTTGATAGGTGATGCTTTCAGATACTGAAATTTAGAATGCCATACTCTTCTATAAGCTTGAGACAAACACAGAGTCTAAGACTCAGTGTTGCTACTACTGTAAACAACATGCCACGTACAAATTACTTTTCCTTTGAATAAAATGGCAGCAGCTGTCTATTTCTTTATTTTTTATTGAAGACCGGTTTCTATATTTAAGCTTTGCAGGGCTGCAAATAAATTCAGCAGTATATAATGGCACAACACAAGAGAACAAAAATTGTAGGGTGGTAATTCTTATACACTATTTTCTAAGAAAGTTGATTAGAAGATTTCCACCTGAAAGATAACTACTCAAGGTAACAAACAAATTTAGTGGAAAAAGGAAAAAGAAAAAAAAAAAAAGACCCAAAATAAAACAAATACAGTGGTTTTAATTTCTTAAGCCTTACTGCTACCACTGCCATATATGCGAATATACATATATATATTTTATGTATTTTTTTAAATACTGACAGAAGTATATTGACACAGACTACTTTGGTTTGAATGTGTAGATTAATCAAGTCTAGATAAATTGACTTCTCTCTGAAAGAACGCATAAAGCTGTTACCCCTGCTATTTCCACAGTATACTAATACCTCTCCATATTAAACAAGTGTTTTTATTTTCTCTTCAAGTATGTGACAAAAAAAAAATCTTAATTTTTTTCTAGTTATAGCTACTTCCAAACTGGGAGTGTTTGGGAGGATACAACATCAAATTTACAAATATGTCTGATTAAACAACTTAAGAATATTATTCTTGAACTTTTATACAATAATGTGGCAATAAAGTCATCAAAACTGGCAGGAAGAAGACATCAAGGCTTAAAATTGCAAGGCTTTCGTGAGGTGAAAATATTTACAAGGCAAGAATCTTCCATTCTGTCTTTTCCACTTCATTCAGTCACTGCTATATATATTCCAGCTAGCCTACCTTATCAGTAACTATGCAAAATGGGTCAAGAACATATATAAGAAGCAATAATAGAATGCAGACTGGGAACTGATGATTGTTAAACAATTTTTTTCTACCCTGGTCACCACAATGTGACAAATTACATGACTGACTAACTGGTTTCATGCAGGAGAGTTTAATTAAAAAAAACCAAAACCCACACACGCCAAAATCCCCACACACTCTGTATTCTTTTACAGTAAATTAGAAAGATCAACCAGTTACTTCCTTTGCATAGAATGCAGGATGAGCAAACAACTGCAAAAAATGAGTCTAAAGTATGTAAAGCCTGCAAAATTAATTCCTTACTAGAACTGTTGCTTGTTACACTGAAGATAACTGACAGCTTGCTAAACCAAAACTAGGACCACCATTCTCTTTTTTTCCTTGCAAGAGCAAGACAAAAAAGAACAATTAAGTTAAATGAAGAACAACAATTTTCAACTACTGCACCTGCTTCACCCCGCTGCCGTGTGAAAGACCCACCCAATTAACAGGACAGACTACATGAGTCATGTACTTACATGTGGGAAACCGGTAAGGTAAATATATACAAAACAGTTATCAAGCACAAAGTAAACCCAGAAGAAAAATTAGAGGAAAAAATATATCCACTAATCTTTCAATAGAAACAAATCTTGAAGGTTTATAATAGCCTGTGAAACTCTGAGAGGGAAGAAAGAAACAAGGCAATGAAGTAGTTGTGCACTTTTCAGTGCAAAAATACTGCCTGGAACACAGAGTGCATCTGATTTCTAACAAAGCAACAAAAAACTCACCAATGTAGCTGTGGAGTAAGCCGTAGAACGGAAACCTCCTAAGCCGTGCGGATTTTCTCCGCAGTTCAACAGACCTCCTAGCACTTAAGGACCGAAGCCTCTTCTGTCTATCCTGTAAAAGATTTTTTTCTGTCCCAAGTAGCTTCATGAGAAACTCCGAAGATCTTCATTATCCTTGGTTGGTTTTAGATTGACCTTCTCGAACTCATACGTTACTGTATAAACGGAGCTGATTCACAGCATGCAGAAACAAATGATCTTACTATGTTTTATTTATTGGCATTTATAATGCTTCCTGGAAGAGAAACATGTACATACTAGGAGTTCTCTGCAATTAAAGAAATTTGCACAAAAAAGTTAACTGCTCAGTTAGTGTATTCACAGGATAGTGACCAGCATGAGTACATCTGTAATTTATAATATATCTAAGCCATATTTTTAAACACTAAATGTTTCCTTCTGCTTTGGCTCCCCAAAAGGCCATTTTATTCTGAAGCAGCTATATATCTTTAAACAGACACAACTACAAGAAAAGGAGAGACTGCACAGAAGCCATCTGATTTCAGTTTTCTTTATATTTGTTATAGGAAAAAAAGGTACCTATTCCAGTCCAGTTTAAATGTACATTTACATTTGAAGTACCAAACTGAAATGCTCTAGCTGAGGTAATTTCAAATTCTCATTACATTTATTACATAATGCAGAATTTATTTTGGCATACTATGCGTGGCTGCTATCCTTTCAGAAACCAAACTGCCAAAGTGTCTGTAATGGAATAAAGAATTTAAAATTAAAATTCAGTATGGTCAATCCACTTCCAAATTTGCATAAATTTTCCATGATACATTAACACACAGGAGGAAAGGGACTCAAGCAGTTCTTAAGGTAAATACAGGAATCAAAAACACTGCTAGATTTCAAGTCAACAAAAAATAAGTCACTATCTGACCTCTACATAAATAAATGCAAAGTTTTCTTGCATTATTTTGGTTTATTCTGTACAAGTTTCAGGAATTAATTTTACTTAAATATAAGTCTTACACCTATTTAATCCAGGATCTTAATGAAAATGGGAAGGTTCACAGTTCTAATATAGAACTTGCACAACAGTTATCTTAACACTGACAAAACACAGAATGGCATATAAAAAGATTTAGAAATTACACATTTTAAATTGAAGATGTTTTATCTCACATTCACTATGAAGATTACTTTTGCATGACTTTTATCCTTTAGTATGCAACTTCATTCTTTACCTGCCAAACAAAGTGTACAAGTTATCACAGCAAAATTTACAGAATAACTGATTTTGGCCTTGGTCTCAGAAAGACCTATTTACACATTTGAGATAAGTAAGCATCTTCTTCCCTTTAAATTCTATACATGTGTTCAAGCTTTAAGCTTATATTTGGATCTACAAAATCCTGCAGAATAAAAAGTCTCTCAAATATACATCTTAGACCATTAGAATACAGTGTCTTTATAAACATGAACCTATCTTTTGCTAAATTACCCACTCCCATCACATGGACGCCTCTAGAAAATAAAGCACTCCCACAGTTAACTCCTTGGTGCTAAGGCGTTTGACTCCTGAAAGCAGAAATTAGTCGGAGGGGTGTGTATATGGATGAAATCATTGCACAAAAAGAGACTACCATGCCTCTAATTGCCCCCAAATGTGACTAATCCTGTAAATAAGAGAGGCATGTCCTAGTGTACATTAAGCATCATAAATCATGTGTGGAAAGACTGCAGCTGCTCAGTCATCATGCTCCCATGTGTTCACTGTCTTATCTTATTCTTTGGAGTTTGTGTCATTAATTGAACATTTCAAGTAAGATCAGATTTGGCTGGAGATTTATTTATTTATTTTTAGTTTTTTAAAAATTCTGGTTCTTGAAGGCCCACTGCCAATGGCAGATCACTTTAATGAAAAAAATGGATCTCAACACCAAAAAGTTAATGTTTATGTATAATTGAAACATTGGAATATTACTAAGGGTTTTTTTTATCTTGTGACAATCTAGCAACAAGATAGATTTTGTTTTTTCTCTCAGTTTAATATTTAACCCATGCCCAAAAATGAATGACTGCTATAAAGGCAGCAGTTATTCATGCCACCGTCAGAATTTCCAAAGCACTGGTGAGTTTAGAATTAAAAGAAAAGCAAAGTACAATTACAAACAAGTACATGACTTTACAGAAGGCCTCATTGTGGTAAATTATATACAGCATAGTGTTCTTCTTTTCCTTAAAGTGCTACTATCATCATATTGATATTGTTTCTTCTTTTGTCATTTTTTTTAATCATCTATTGTTTTAGAAGGTCTTTCAGTACAGCACCAGCACTGGCATCAGGGGACACTGGCAGTGGTGTAAAAGTAGGCAATGCATCAGAAATAGGTTTCATAAGCAGATGTCCAGAATTACTAGTGGGCATTATGAGAGGCACTGCTGCAGATCGACGTGCTAAAAATGGGTTTGCATCTGGTCTTCTGCTCATTGCTGAGGCTGCAGAATCTGAAATATTAAAAAAAAACAACCAAAACACTCAAAACAAAATGCAAGAAAATGTTAGAAAGCATTCATAAGTCTACACAATTTTACAGCATTTGTTCACATCTTTGTGTATTACTTTTGCAACATGACAATCCTATCTTCTTGCCATAGACTGGACCTCACATGGATGCTCTCAAAGATTTTCACTCTCTCTTCTCTCATCTTGGATCTCAGCTACCACTGCTCCTTTTGCTGAAGAATTCCTATATCTACACCTCAAGCTACTACTTACAAGACTGACAAAGATCAGGGCACTCCCAGGACCTGCCAACCACATCATGCTTATCGGCAGCTGCAATTCAGTTGACAGTCCAGGCACCTCTGTGACAAGCATCAAACACCTTTTGCCAAGGTTCACTTCATGCATGCAACGTCAGGCATGAATTATCTGCCACATTGACTCCAGCACTATGTGAAGGCGCAAGGTCCCTTGTGCATGCACGACAACACAGCACACCGGTGGGTTTCCCACCCCACAGTGTACTGACACAGCTTCCCCAGGGTCAGCCCACACTCAACCCCTGCAATAAACATCACAGAGTGTCGCAACTTAGTTTTGAGGCAAAACAACGTTTGCTCATTAGTCAAATTCTAACAAAATTCTAGTTTTAATTAAGTATTACTAACCTTTTTTAATAAAGTATTACTAACCTTTTTTTCTAAATCTAAGAACTGACTTGTCCCTCCTCACCTTCCCCCATCAAATCCTCAGTCAGGTCCAAGTGTAACCTGTTCTCAAGGTTCCTACACCAAATGTAGAACAGAAACCAGCCTAACATTCCTGTATCATACTAATTGTTTGGATAAGTGATTTTATTCAGCTTTTTTTTATTTTAAAAAAGATCTTACATCATGTAAATATCCCAATTCTCATAAATACATTTCTATGTGGATATTGTACTGGTATTTGTGTTCAGCACTTAGAAATTGCTACCATATAGTTTATTTCAAGGAACAAAAAACTTAAAGCACCCAAAAAACTAAAGGGAGATATATATATATATATATAATGGGTGTCTAGTTTTACAAGCCAGCAATTTATCTCCTGAATGGAGAAAAGGAACCAATAATTTCATTCTTCCAGACAAAGAAATAGGGTTTTTTGTCAAGTAAAATAGGTACTGTACCTATTATATTACTGTTACACTACAGTAAGTGTAGTTACAGTAAGGAAGAAGAGTAAAAAGAAAGTTAAGTTTTATTTAGGTTTATTTAAAAAGTAAAAAAAATACTGCTTTCAGAGATAAACTGGTATTTCACAGTAGACATTTATACCTTGGACATCCAACTACTTTAGGTGAATTGAAAGATTTTTTAGCATCTCTCTCTCTGTAGATCTATACAATACATAGTATTTGGGGGTTGGGATTGTTGGGGTTATTTGAGTTTACAATTAAAAGTTTCAATCAAAACAAACTGCAAATCAGCAGGACTGTATTAAGGTGAAGTTTTAAACGTACGTAAAAAATTAAGTACAAACTGGATCAGCTAAACTGACAAAGAGCATTAATTTCACTATACATAATACAAGCATAATTACTCTCTGCCTTAGAAAAACTGAAGTCAACACTCATGCACAGCTTACAGAGATTTCAAATCATGCCATCTACTGATTTTGTTTCAGTCCTCTCTGAGCAACCCGGTCCTACATACCAGAGAGGCACTACAAGGTTGGTATTACCTGCATTCTTCACTCAGTGATCTGATCAACAGGAATACTGAAAATCAGGACTCTCTTCACTGATACTGTATGGAGTTGCCTGCATAGCATCTGTTTGGCTCTAACAGGTGCTGTTAAATCCTTTCCATATCTAAGGGAATTTGGTCCTTCTAATATTCTGTATTGAAATTTTAGGAAGTAGGGTATAGAAGCAGTGGGAAGGAGGAGTGGGAGGAGAAGGAAACAAGGGCATGAGTGGAGAAATCAAATTCATAGTTCATAAGTGAGGAAGCACAGAATCACTGAAATCCCTTTGAAGGTTCTATCTTTAGTTATTTATGTGCTGTGTAAATGTTCAGATTTTCCTTTAAATGTTACCTTGCATTTGACTGCTGGATGGAGTACTGCTAGTTTTACCAGTTCCTGCTGCTCCTAAAAGTTTCATATCATGAACAGACAGCTTGGGTGGAGGAATACTTGGGCAAGATTCTGTTTCGAGGAATTTCACAAACAATTCTGAAAAAGACTACAAGAAGCTACTAGTTATTATATTTTACTGATGCTCTGTTGAAAAATATCTAAGTTAAAAATACATACATACATAAAACAAAAAGCTGTCAACAGGCTCTCAAGAACTTTGTATTGGTACTTTGTGACAAATTTATTTTCAAAATACACAGGTTTTGGTTGTCTCAGTGATATTTATGTGAAATTTATACTCTAAAGATAACACTCATTTCCACCATGGTTGCATTATTGATTTATGCCAATTGTTTCAAGAATCCCATGCTGCTACTGAGATCACAGTATTTCCTGAGCATGGGCTCAAGCAAATCACTCTTCCAGAAACACATAAAACTTAAAACATTTCTCTGTCAAATAAAGCAATGGGTTTTAAAAGTCTTGAATAAAGGAAACATGGAATGACTAATGTGTCAGTAGCATCACATAATGGAATCTTGCTTAGTAAAGCCTGTACTATACATAGAAAAGCATTGATTTTCCTCTTTTATGTCTGTAGTTAATCAGACCACAATCCTCTGGTGGCCTAAGTGCCTGCATTGTTTTTGTGGGCAAAAACCCAATCCCTACACTTCAAGATAATTTACAGGAATCAGTTCTCACTGTGCTTTTCTAGCTCAATGAGCAAAAAATGAATGTTAATCCAAAAAGCCCAATCCCTCAGTGCTCTATTCTTGAGAGTGCATTTACTGCTCTGCAAAATGGAAAGTTCCACAGATAAACTGCTCCCATGGATGATGCCGAGAACTGTTGCTTTACAGTATTTGAAAGCTTAAAATATCAGCTTTATTATGCTGTATATAAGAAGTGCTAGCTGCAGCAGCTAAGAAAGCTTTTCAAATGAAATTCAAAGGACATATGGGAACACAGTCATCAAAATATGATGTCACAGTCTTCTATACTGCTGAGTGTCACACAGTCCCAGACTCCCACATGTATTTAACCTGTCAGCTTGCAAGATCAAATCCATACTGTAAGAAGTCAGTGATCCCAGGAACCAGTGGAACAGCAATTTCTGTATTAGCCCAACACTTAGCATTGTATAATTTTCATCAATGCCTACATATTTATTTAGTGCAGGAAAAAAATCCTTATGGCAAAGCAGTTGCACAAAAACAAATAAGATACTGCAGCATCAATACGTGAAGCTGAATATACTGATGAGCCGAACATCGACATTAATATGCAACTGCCCCATTTTTTCCACTCAAACAGAGAATGCACACAATTCTTACACTATTAAAAATGTTCTGATGAGTTGGCCTCAAAGGTGTACTAGGGACACTTTTTGACCCAGCTCCTCCACCAAGCCAGCCAGTCACCCAACTTGTAACTCCTCTTTGGTCTTCAGATAATAACTAGAAAGTATTAAAAAAAAAAAAAAACAACAAAAAAAGTTAAGAAACTAAAAATAAAGCAAGAGGTAAAAGAAACTGCAACACTGTGCTCATTATATTTATCATAACTACATGGTAATTACACAGATAAATAAAAAAAAAAATCTCAAAACTTTAATTACTGTCAAAAATTTATTCTCTGCCTCCCAAAGACTGGCAGTTTAAAACCCTGGCTCTTTACTTAAAAACCTTAAGCCCCACCTTCTTCACAATACCTAGTGGTACATACAAAACTGGCTTACTTTTCTGTAACTGATATATTACATGTTATAAGACATAACAGCACAAAGTTAAATACCTACCCTTCCACATTAGCACTCCTCAGCAAAATGAGATCCACTCTATTAAAATAGCGTTATCAAAAGATTATATTAAGATCAGCATGTCCCACATAAAAAATTAATTCAGATGGAAGAACAAACCCCACACTTTCCCCACAAGAAGTGGGGGGACAGTTACATTTAGTTTAGCAGCAAGTCATTATATTTTCAGGCAAGGATTCCACAAATAAAAAGGGAAGTCTAGTTTTCTACAAAGTATTACCTGATCAAGTTCTTCCTTCTTTATTCCCAAGATACTTCCCATTAACCTTAACACTTCAGGACGTTTATTTTTTGGAGTATGAAAATGTCCAACAAAGAGATTCCTCATCAGGACCCTGGAGAACAAAGGAAGACTGTTATACAGTAATACTGATGCAATTATTCCTCATACTCTTGCCTAACTTAAAATAATCCAAATAAACAAATCTAACGCAAGGAACCAATTTCCTTCCCCTACAAGTTATAACATTGCTTATACAGAAGTGTCAATTTGGACAGCATTAGCAATACTTATGCAGTAAGGTTAAACTGAGTTGTGCCTGAGCAAGTCTGACATAAGTACTACAAGCAGGGACAATATTTATTCTTGATTCAGGAGACTGTTTAAACAGACACTTAAGTGCAGACATGCACGTCCCAAATGAAGACATAAGCAAGGGGACAGGGGAACCCATTTGTCTACCCCTGTTTCAGTTCAGGTAAACAGAGTGGGGGGGGGTGGGGAACCCAAACAAACAAAAAAAAAGACACTAAAACCCAGGAAGAGGGGTTTACACAACATCCAGGTGATGCTAGCTACATGGGAGGGCTTGCTGTTCACACCTTAGACATAACAGACTTTCATTAAGAACTTTTATCTCCATTTGCAGAACTCAAGCTACAGAAGTGCACTTCAACTTAAGAAAAATATCAGTAATCCAAATTTACATACACACTGGTTTCACTAATAAAAATTACTATTTACAACCACCAATCGAAAAATGCCAAAGTAATCAAAGTATAATTACAAGATCACATACAGAAGCCCAGTTCTGCACTACTTTTACAACTGTGTTAGTAACATATCTGAACACTGTGAGGAATAAAAATAAAAAGTGTGTACCAAGCCTTTCACTGAAGACTTACTTGTCCACTTTTCCTTCTGTGCTGTTCATAAGATCCATTAGTTTATTTTGTACATCTTCTAACATTTCTCTTCTGATCTCACCTATAAAATGTTAGGTCATAACAAATAAATAAAAATTGAAACTCTGAAACTTTGTTGCAAAACTTATTAATAACACATTTTAAAATAACAATATGTTAATACTGTTATGGTACTTTTTTAAAAAAACAAAATTAGCTTGATTTTGCATAAAAAGGGTCAATTTAATAAGTTATCATTATTTTAAATTGGGAGCTAAAACTTCTGAAATGATAATACTGAAATACAGGAACACACAGAAAATAAATAAATTGCTGAAGTTCTGATGAACTGCTGTTCCACCTAGCTAATACAGAACTGGAAACAAACGCTTGATTAAGGGCTATAATCCTGTGGTGACAATCTTTTTCATAACCTGACCAAACTGCATGTTGGCATCAGGTCTTTTGATCTTCGTACTTAACCTCAAGTATTTCCTAAACCCAGCTATTCTGCATATTCTACTATCAGGTTGCTAAAGCCTTGAAGTTCTAAGCAGTTCACCAGTCTCCCAGGAGAATTACTGCCTCACGGAGCCAACATCCGTAACTTGTTGCAGGTCTCTTCTGTTAGGACCCTTCCCACTCCTGTTAACTGATTCAAGCTCTTGCAACAACGTGCTGGAACACACTAATGTATCCTAGGAGCAGTGCTGCTCTCCACAATTCGGTATAGCAGCAAGAAAGGCTCTGCAGAGTTTTATGCAAGATTCCCCATACTTTTGGGAATATAAATATTCAGTTAAAAAGTGGCAGACGTGAAATGCCACAGCTACCACAAACCGAAGGCAAAACTGAGAGGAAAATGGCAAGTACTTTCAGCCTGGCATCATGGCCTACAAATTAAATGAATAGGCCAGTATAAGTTAGTTAATATGAGGTTGTCTAGGAGAGCGTTAGGAGTCACTACACATATTTTCTGCCTTTTTTGCATGCTGCCTCCAAGTTCTGATATTGTTCTATAGTGGCTGCAATGAAATCTGTTCATCAGGGATATCACAACACCAATACCCGCTTTCTTGGCCTACACAAAGGATCCTATTTTTCCTCTCCACAAACCCAAAACAGGAACTATTAAAACAGCAAGAGAGGAGTTTAGATTCTGCATTCACTACTGCAAGAGCTTTTCAGCTTTCTGAAGTTCCTGACCTTAATCAATTATTTTTCCACTATCTACACACTTGAGCGCCATGACATCAGAGTGTTTAATGAGGGAGATACAAACATAGTAGCCCGTTTCAATAAAAGAAACCATGGCATGATATTGTTATATTCATTCTTGCCCAATAATTTCACAGCACCAACTTCTCTACAATTCTAAGATTCCACTAACACAAATTACTTGTTAGGTCAAATACAGAATACACCAAATTACCCCAACCATTCTATGCCAGTAACTCAGGCTTCCTCTGACCTCCCACAAAACTATAAAATAAAGCTCACAATAAAGGAAAAAAAAACTCTCCTAAAAGTTTTACTTGCCATAAATATTTTACAACATTCTGATTGTAAGGAAACCAGGCACAAAGAATAAAATTATCTGATGTACAGGTCTACACAAGTTTGTACAAAAAACACAGGAGTAAAAGTGCTAGAAAAACTTCTCACTTAAATCCCCAAACAGGATTTAAGAACACTGGCAGCAAGAAGTTTTCAGACAAGGAAAAAAAAAATAATTACAAGGTACAAAGAATTCTAAGAAGATAAACTAAAAAATGGATATACCTTAACACAGTAAAAATAAAATTTTTCTCTAAAATGGGGTTCTACAAGATACTACCTTTGAACTCACTTTTTTCCTAATAAAAGTAGAAGTAAGTCTTAATCACACAAAAAAGGTTGAAAAATACAACATGGACTATCCATGTGAAGACCAACTCTACCCTATAGTTATATAAGCAGAAATGGCGAGCTTTTTCTCTTTTCCCTCTCTAAGGTTGAATGCTTATCTTCAAATCCTATGGAAAAACCGCTGATCAACTTAAATCTCCCTCCCCTAACTAAGAGCGCTTCATTTAAAAACCAAAACCAAACCCACAAAAGATACACTTTTCTTGTAGTTAATTTCTAAAAAGCCTCAACATCTTTGTATGGAAAGTGACTTTTATAAAGTTTATATCCTTCAGATCATCCAGGATGCATGAAATACATTCCACTCTAGTTTGCACATGGCCTTCAATCTTTAATAAATGCATGCCACAAGTAAGTTGACACAACATGGTTCTCAACACCAATAACTCCATGGAACCTGCACAGACTTCTGGTATACATACATCAAAGAGCTGGGCTGTGAAATAGATGCAACCTAATACGTCCCGTTCAAATACTCCACATCTTTATATAAATGTTTTACTTCACAGACACAAATTTTAGAAAGTACAGAGTAGAACAAACTAACTCGTGTCATGCTGGGAAAGCTCCTATTCAAGGAACATAAAGATTAAACTCCTTATTCAGAACAAGTTAAAACCCAAACAAAATTATATATATTATACAACAATACATCTTGTAACAACTACATCCATATGCATTGAAATCAATTCCAATAGTATGACAGCTCTTCAGCACCACTCCCTCTCAAAACACCAGGGTGAGGCACAGAATTAATCTATGGTTTTAAGGTTTAAACTTACTTAAATTATGGTACTTTGTAAATGTGGTTAAATAGGAGCCCAATACTTGAACAGAAACATTGTCAATATAATTATGGAATGATAACAGCTGTAGGAGCATACACAGTAGCTGAATTATTTGGGTCTCCACAGAGTAAAAGAGAATTATGTTAAACTACTAATGCTGCAAAAAGACAAACAGCATCTGAAAACAAGTTTCAAGTATATGTTATGTTGTCGCTATTGCTCTTCAAAGCAATACCATTATGAGTTTCCTTTTCAATTTTTATTTGTGATGAATTTTAAAACAAATGTATTAACAATTTAAATGAAATGTTACTGTTTATTTTTTCCTGACAGAAAGATCTTGTATCAAAGAGGACCAACTTTTAAGGACAGCTACATTCCATCCACAGTGACTATGCAACTCTATCATTAAACATATTTTTTAAATGGAATATTTCCTTCTAAAATAGAATTTTACAGTTGAAAAGGACTTAAAACATGTATTTCATGTGTATGAAGACTGAATAACAAAAAAAGACCAGAGCCAAAATTCAGCATGGACTGCTGTAAACCAGACATTTACAACAGTCTCCAGTAATTTGTTAACCATTTATGGCAATCCAGAAAACTGCATCTGGTACATCGTATACTTTTCCATTAAAATCACTTCTCCTGCCAAAAAAAATCTATAAAGAAATCCTTCAAAAGATTTGGCCAACAAAACTGTGTCTGGGAATGTATTTGGCCAATTTTCAGTAAGACATTATGTGTTTTCTTGTGTAAATAGAGAAAATGGAGTGGTCTCCTTTTTTCAGTAAAAATTATAATTTATTCTACAACATTAAAGTGCTGTTTCCTTTATGCAACAATCCCTTTTCAAGTCTTTTAACAAGTAAATAGCTTGCCAATACAATATAGCTTATTAAAATACTGAGATTCAGTTTTCTCTTGAAGTTCAAATCCCTCCTGCTTTCATATGCAAAGGTCTGCAATCAAAATTAACCACTAATGAAGAGCTTCCCATTTCAGAGTGCTGTATTTGCCTACGCCAAAGTTAATTTCAATCCAGGGTGTTTGAACACTTTCGCTGTAAATGTCTGTAGTGAGACAGAGATTCAAAAATGTCAGTATTTAGTTGGACTTGAACTTTAATTTAGCTTGTAAAATTCATATGTGAACTCAGGGCGCACTCCTATGATGCCCATTTGGGTGCCAAATTGCACTTAGACACAACTAAATTTAAGTGAGTACACATTAAATTATGTAGTAGAACGGTCGTAACTTTTTGTAGAGTTCTTGCTGAAATTGTGAAGACTTTCAAATGACTTTTCACACCAACTATTTGATCATAAGCAAGTATGCCTTAAGAAAATATTGTTTATTTCAAGAATATAATTTAAACATTAATAGCAATAATTAGTTGTACATATTCAGAGCAAGAGTTACCACAGCATCCAGCAGAGATGGTGTTCCAGGTCTTCCCCAGCAAGCCTTAATTAAAGGCATTCATCCAAAAATTTCCCACAGACATGGGGAAAAAAACCCCAGAAAGTAAGAGCTGTTAAGTGATCACAGAGAGTGAGAAACCTCTGCTCTTCAAGGTCCCTTTTTAGAGCCACTTCAGGAACCAATCACAAGTTTTCCTCTGATTTTAGTTATCCCATATGCTCAGTGAAAGCCTGACCAGGGGATGATGCAGTAATAGAAAAATATCATGACCCTCAGAAATAAAGGAAGAAAGAGAAAGCAGGACTCAGTTGGTAAAAAGAAGGAAAAGACAGATTAAAAAAAGAGAAAAAAGCCTAATTAGTATTCCCTCAGCAGTCAGTACTCTTTAACAATTTCACCCATATCAGAACCATTGTGCAACTAGACACAGAGAAGTGTCTTTCCCTCTTGGTTCAATGAAACATTGCAGACAAAATTACAAGTCAGGGCTGAAATTTAAGTACAGAAATCCAGCAAAATTATTATTAGGACTAAGTCCTGCTTGCTATGACTCCTTTCTCATAAAAACTAAAATTAATGCAGTAATGAAAAAAGTGACCTTATGTTACTCATAGCTATTCTGTCATCTCTTACGTGTGTCTGAGCTTATAAATCTTACTGATGTTTCATGTACAAATACATTGTATAGAAATTTAATTTCATATTTTTCCATTTGATTAGACTAAATAGCATAGGGCCATAAAACAGAAATACATTGAAACGGCATCAATTTTTAGTAAAATGTTATTCTACCTTTTTAGGCTTTCCTAAAATGTGTTTATAATACTAAATGTGTTTATAAAAGAGAAGGCTACGCATCTCCTACAGAATTCACGTTTCTGTGATGTCAGAAAGAGGAAAAAACCCAAACCCAAACCACATTCCAAAACATTCACAGAATCACAAAATCAAAGATACATTTATGTTGGAAGAGACCTCCAGACCTCTAGATCATCTAGTCCAACCCCTCTGCTCAAGCAGAGTCATCTACAGCAGGCTGTCCTGGACCATGGCCAGTTGGGTTTTGAATATCTTCATGGATGGACACTCCACATCCCTGGGCAACCTATTCCAATTTCTGACCACCCTCACCATAAATAACCTTCTTCTTTTTCATAAATGTTTCTTCTGGCAAATTCCTCTACCAGCTGGCTAAGTTTTGTCTTCAAATCCAAACTAATAAGATTCATCAAATATTAGAATACTTAATCTGAGAACAATATGAATGGCATATTTCTAAATATGAGCAATCAGGAAGCTTATTTGAAATGAGATTTAAAAATACAGTCTAAAGATGCGTCCAAGACCTTCCACATAAACTCTTCAGACAGCCTCATACCCATGCAAGAGCTGCTTTCTCTACATCTCTAACCAACAGCACCCCCTTTCTCTGTACCTCACTGTATTCCTATGTCTCTGTCAGTTAGGTAGGTAGTTACTGTGGAAAAATCTGACACCATTTAGTATTTCACAAACTTTTAAAAAACATACTTACAGAGGTAAATCAAGGGCTTTAGTATTTAGGGGGGGAAAAACACCCAAACCAAGCAACCATAAAACTCAACTACAGGACTTCCTTTTGAGAAAGATCCCTAACAGAAGGTAAACATACTTTTGCAGATATCCTTTATAAATAGGGAAGTCCTCAAAAGGTGACAAGAGAATTATTCTTTTCCTCATATGAAACACATTTTGCAAAGTTTCTAGGAATACTACATTGTCATCTCAGCTGCTTGGAATGTTTTAAGCAGAAACATAAAAATGCAGCTACCTTCTTTCTTAAGTTCTTCAATCTGCTCCTCTTTGACGTCAAGCTGCTCAGTAAGCCTTGATGCTGCATCCAGTGCGGCATTTGCCTCTCCTAAACTTTCCTGAATAAAGCACAGAAAAGGGACAAAAAGACAAGCAAGAGAGTTCACTATCACAATTATGCTAATTCAACACAGATAAAACGTAACAGATGCAGAGGCTTCAACCACTCGTTCTTTAGAATAACTGGATTGTAAACATTCTCAGAAAATGGACAGTCAGCAGAGGAATACTACTTTGCTGACCTTCTTATTAGTGCCCCCCTCTCTTCCAAGGAAGAGAGAACAATTGTATAAAGATGTATTCGTAAGACAGTAACAACACAGTAGTCAAAAAATTCAGTCAACAATTAATATTCAGTTTCATAGGGTTCAGTTTCATTATTCAGCCTACCTGCAGTGATATAACTTTTTCTTCTAACTTTTCTGCTTTTTTCTTCCATTCTGCAGTCTGATTTTGGTGTTTCTCCAGTTCTGCTGAATACATAGCTTTTTCTTCTAAAGGGTTAAAAACACAAACCAAAACATCTTGATTCACAACATGTAACTGTTTTTGGGATATGCAATTACAAAACCTCAGCATTATCATAACTGGTCTTCATAAGGTAGAGGTGGAATTCCAATTTCATAAATGCGATATTGACCACCAATTTTCACAGGGCCAAAATTGGTTTTGAAAGTTTTTTTAAAAGACAACAGCTTCTGAAATTCAAGCTATGAAAGCCGAAACCAGGTAATTAATAATTAAAAAGCACTAAAATCTGGTAAGTATCCCAGCTGAAAAACGCTTGTTGCAATCTTTGTTATTTCTTGACAAAACTTACCCTGTTGGAATTGCTCTAGTACCATCTGCAGGTTGGCCAGTGACAATGCATACTGCTTCACTTGGTCCTGTGAGATGGTGAGCTGTAGCACAGTCTCATCTCTCTGCTTGGAAACCAGGTTTAACTGCTCTTGCAAAGATTCAACTTGCAGACTAGCTTGATGACTTAATGAAAATAAAAGAATAAAACACATTATTTATGAAGACAATAACAGAAGTCAGAGAGAAAACTGAATTCCAGCAAAAATAGCTTACCTTTAATTTTTCAGCTCAATTTATAAAAATGAAGGCAATTTCCACCACCCCCCCAATCCATTTAAAAATAAAAAACAAACCTAAAACCCCACCCACACACCCCCCAAAAAAACCCCAAAACCCACCACCACCAAACCAACAAAAGATTTTAAATAAGTCTGGTAACAACATTTTGGCAATAAAAAAAATCCCAACTACTTTTGTTTGAAGTGCATTAGAAAAAGAAAAAAATAATTTGTTGTTCATTATCGTCACAGTGTCTTTATAAAAAAATAATTCATATCTTGTCTGCTTCAAGTACTACAGGAATCAATAGGTCTTTCTACCTATTTTTACTTTTAAAGCCAGACTCAAAGAACTCAGTATGTCTTGTTCCATACTGACCACTGAATGCCCCGTTTAATTTCTCATTATGTAAAAATATTATGAACCCCATTTTCTCCTACGCCAGTCTTTTTAAAGAGTGCATATCAGGTGGCAAATAGGCAGTATTACTTGAAAGCTATTTGACAAGTTTGATGAAGAATTAAGAAACATTCTGATGAACAGCTTTAACAGAAACTTCTCCCAACTTTTCCACTTCCTCCACTATTTTTCACAACAAATTCTGCTCAACGTTCTCAGCAGAGATTAAGAGCAGAATCCACCTCCGGCACTTCAGCAAAAAAGAAAGACTGCAGCTACATACATATTTTTTGATTAAAATACTTTTTCATTTTGACAACTGTAGTAAGATGAAAAAGAATTCTTTTGCCTGAAGTAACCAAAATTCCTTTAAATAAAACAGTATTAAAGCAGTCAAGATAGGCGTTAAGTTTAATGTCTGGGTTTTCATTGTTCTGGCTGAAAAATGTGATTATGGCAAATAAATAAATAAAAAAACCACAATTGGCTCTAGCCTCCCAGATTCTGCTATCCATGAGAACTTCAATGTATCTTGCTTCAAATATATATGCCCTACAAAGGAAAAAGTTTACAGCAGCGTATAGGTTCCACGGTATCAGCTATAAAGTAAGGATGTGAACGCAATTCAAAGCATGACAGTCACATCTGTGTATTAAAGCGTATAAAATAAGACTATTTCAAAATGAATGAAGATTTGACTTCAAAGTAAGTCCAGTCCACCATTTTTGTTCTGACACAATTAAATTGATGGGTCGAGGGATTTTTGTTGTTTCTAGTTCTAGCACTGTTAGAGATGTGAGATTTCAATAGTTGCTACAAAACTGACAAATACATTTAAGTCCTCAGGAGTAGCCACGTCTATTTCAAATCTTCTTCCTGATGTAACAGAAGTTCCTATCGTTTTGTTTTCTCAAGTGCTTAGCGTGTTATAGAATGGTAATTCAGTAAAATAAAGCCATCAGTACCAGTCTTGCTAACACCACTACTGTATAAATTAAAAGACTACCTGGCGTTCTCCACTGCAGTAGATGAGGACACAAGTTTTTCTTCCAAAATCAGAATTTTCTTTCTTAGCTTGACCTCTCTGTCTTCTGCAGCTAAAGCTTCTCGTGTGTAGGAGTCTTCCATTTCTAAAAGGTGATTACGTAACCTCTCCAGTTCCTGATTTAGGCGTTGCTCTTTCTCACGCAAATGCTGTACCTATGTAGAACATAACTTAAGTTGTTCATATTAAATTATTTTTATGAAAGGTGATAAACACAAAATATGTCCCTTGAAGCACACTGCTTTTTACAAGTGATTGTAATATTTTGCGGATTATTTTTGGTAACAGACAGAATTTCTTACTCTTTTTCTTTTACTTCTTGTGACTGTAAATTACTTTGTGGCATACCTCGCCCTGAAGGGCACTGCTCTCCATTTGCTTCTGTTTGAGTGCTACCATGACTTGGTCTCTCTCTTGCTGAAAAGTAACAGCCTTTTCCTGCATTGACTTAACTTCACTTAACAGTTGATTCAATTCTCCTGTGTTGCCCTGTTGAAGACACAAACAAGCATTTCAAACATGGCAAATAGTTTTGCCAAAGGAGACAGTCTTTGCCCACAAGTGCATGAAGACAATAACTGATATAACAAGGAAAAGAGCAGGACACCAATGACACAGAAAAACATTCAAGGAAAATATTATTTTGAAGTCATTTTACCCACATGTTACAAGACGAAGTAAGACTTACTGCTAAAAGACACTATACAGATGCATTGTCTTAACTGACTGCTGAAGTGAACAAATAAATACGTACCTATCTTTAGATGAGAGATGCAACATGTACATTGTGTATCAAACACTTGTATACTTGAAAACTTGTTTTCCCCCAGTGTTTGGAATTTATTTTCTGTGTTACCTGTTTATTACGTCATGCACACGTAAGGCATCAGCCTAGGTAGGTCAACTCGTCTGAACTTAGGACAACTAAACACATGAAGAAATCTTTAAAAACAAACCATAACATGACTTCACTCTCAAAGATTAGCCTTCAGTGAATCACAGCTATGTCCATCCCATATTCAGGTGTCTAATTTCAATGAATAATGTTTCCATTTACATGCAATTTACTACAACTTAGCATATAAAGAATGTTAGTATGTCAGTTACACGGAACTCACATGTACATGTATCTGAAACTTTTCAGCGTACTGTTTGTGTTGTTTTGAAAGTTAGTTACTTTTGTTATTTTGGATAAAAGTAAATGAATCTTTGTTTTTCTCACTAATACTTATAAGCTTCAACTACTTGTTTTTATTAATCACACTGAATATAGCAAAACCCTTTTTGCAGTAGAACCCTAAACCTGCAGGCAAACCTTCCCTCTCTATGTCATGTAATCTTCTGACACACACACAAAATACAAAATTGTTTGAATGCTATTTTCCCTAGTTCCTCATAGCAAACACAAAGTATAACAGCAACTTCTTCAATTTGTGCAAAAAATATGTCCAGACAAATGTTTCGTGCTTGTGAAACTGAAAGCCTAAGCCACCAGTGACCGAAAACATGCAGGCCAAAGATGTGCAATACAGAACCTAGCCAGACAATGCAGATTTCCATGAGTTAGAATAAAAAATGCCCAACATAGTAAGAGAGTGAATTTGTAAAATATTAGCATGCTTTATACAGGCAAGGCTGATGAACATAAGTCCCAATGGTAATTCAAAGCTATTTTTCATAACGTAACTGTACTTTGAGACAATGAAATCTCTCATCATAGTTCTACAGTATAAACATGTATTACAGTTCTAAACATGTATCTTAAGTCAAACTTCTCCAAAAAAAATTAATCCTAGTTTTTCACACATATTTCAAAGTTGAGACATCCAAATGATAAATTTAAGACGACACATATTGTTAAATGTAATTAATATTTTGCTTTTCCAAATAAATTACATTGCAGATTTAGTTGGTAGTTTGAAAACACTTCAAAGACACATGAGGTGGTGAGGCACTGGCACAGGCTGCCCAGAGCAGCTGTGGATGCCCCATCCCTGGAAGTGTTCAAGGCCAGGCTGGATGGGGCTTTGAGCAACCTGGTCTAGTGGAAGGTGTCCCTGCCCACAGCAGGTGGTTGGAACTCGATGATTTTTAAGGTTCCTTTTAATGCCAAACCACTCTATAATTCTATGATTTTTTTATTGTACTTATAGCAGAGGAAAAAAAATTAATGCCAAGTTACTTAGGAACGGTTTGCATAAATACTCGTCTCTAATAACGGGCAATGCTCGTAACCTTCAGAAAATGAAAAGGGATGCTAAAGGCAACAGGGAGAACAACAGTGTGCACGGAGCAGGGACACCTGTAAGATAAGGTTGAACAATGGCAACCAGAACCACCAAGACAAAGAGAACAGGGACCTCGACAGTACAGAGGGAAAATAAGAAAGTTATCTGTTTGGAAAAGACTACCCAGTAGGACATATTCACTTTCAGAGCCCAGAAAGCAAAGCAAAAATATCTATATTCTGCTGTCAAGTGTTTGTCAAAACTGCAGGAAGACTTTTGCAATGTACTTAACACCTATTTCTCAAAGACAAGTGGCAATTCACACATTACTTCCTTTACTCCAGCAGCAGCAATTCATACAACACGCTGTTGACTTGTGTATCAAAGATTCCATGTAATTCTTTGCTCTTAAACTCTTCTTCAAATTACACACATGATAATTAATAAGCCACTGCAAATTTTCTCTGAACATACGTTTGAAAAAGGGATATTTTTTCCATATGTCAAATTGAAGAGCAGAAACCATTTATTTAACTTGTCCAATCTTTCGCTCTTTTTTTTTTTTTTTTTCTCCAGTGGAGTTTCTCCAGCCATAAAAGCAAGATACATTAACTCGTTCATCTCATAGGGATGTTATGAAGCCATCATATCTGAATGGCAAACATCAGAGGAAAGCACATTGGTAAATTAGTCCTGCTGGCCCACTCTGCAGTAAAGTTTGAGCACCATACAGTAAAAATAATATAGGGTACTTAACGAATAACAAGGCCAAAGCAAAATATTAAGTAGCTGTACAGTACATGAGCAATCTCCAAATAAATGAAAAATGTAGTTTATGGCTGTGCAATTTTAACAAATAACATTGTAAACCACTCACCTGCTGACTTTTAATTTCTTAACTTTGCAGGGGGAGGGTTTTTGTGGTAGTGTAATGCAGTAAGGTGTCAAACAGATTTCAGGCAAACACTTGATGACTACATAAGCATAAAAATGCATTTCCATGTGACTAATTTTGAAAGATATTAATAAATATGAATGCACATACCTGTTCTTTTTCTTTCAACAGCTTTTCAAAAGCAAGAGCTTTTTCCTTCATTGAGTGTGACTCAAACTCTTTCTCTTTTAGCATCATTGAAAACTGCATATTAGTTTCCTGAAGTGCTCGGAATTCTGTTTCTTTTTCCCTACACTTTGCAACTATTTTTTCATTTTCTTCTTTCAGTTTTCGAATATCCATTTCTAAAATTAGATTTCTTTCTTTAAGATTAGTCACAGCTTGCTTCAAAAGCTCATTTTCATTTTCTTTGTTACTAAGATTTTCACTCACAGAAAGTAACTGATCACTTTTAGATTTAATTAATATGTCTTTTTCTCTAAGTGATTTCTGCAAGACATCATGTTTTTCTTTGATCTGCCTCATCTCTGACTCAGTCCCTTCTTGACTCTTTCGTTCAATCTCTGATGCTGTAGCCACAGAATCTGATAATCGTTGATTGTTTTCCTGAAGAGTCCTAATAGTTGAATCTTTTTCTTGCAACTTATTTTTCAATCGTTCCAACTCATTTTGAAGGAGTTTAGACTCATCACTGAGTACTTCAGGAGCACTGTACTGAATGCCTGAAAGCTGTGAAACGGTGGAAGCTGCTGCCACAGATGGTGTTACCAAGTCAAGTTTGCTCAGGAGAAGATCTCTGGTGTTATAAAGCTGTCCTATGCTGTGTTGAACTTGTGCTAATTCCTGACTAAAACTTTTCAGCTTTTTCTCATTCTGTTCATAACTCTGAATCAAGCCATTATAATCTACCTGCAACTTTGAATTACTATCACTTTCAATTGAAATTTGTGCTTGAAGCTTCTGTAACTCTTCTTGGAGGTGAGCTGACTCATGCTGCATGTTCTGAACTGTGGTTATTACCTGTTGCTTCCACTCTTCCATCTTCTTCACTTGCTGTTTTAGTTTATCGCGTTCTTGTAGAAGTTCCTCAAACTGGTTACTGTTAACACCTCCTGACCCGTTATCAGTACCTATACTGGATGTCTGCAAGACAGTCAGTAAGGTTTGGCATTTTTGACTTAGAGCATCTATTTCAATATCTTTTTCTCTAATAATACGGGATAAATTCTGAATAGTTTCTCTAGACATTTCTTGACTGCTATTTTCAGATCTATTAGACAACTTCTGAATTTCTCCTTGCAACCTTACCAAAGCTGCTTCTTTAGCAGCAACTATATCCATGATATTATGATACTCTGTTTTTAACTGACTGTTTTCTCTTGTCTTTTCACTTAGTACTGCTAGTACTTGTTCTCTTTCCATAACATAAGCTTGCAGCTGCTGTTGAAGACAAAGAACATCCTGCCTATATGGAGTTGAGGAAACTCGAGCATTCAGAGCTTGTATTTCTAAATCCTTCTCTTGAATGATCCGAGTAAGCTTGCCAACCTCATCCTTGGACAACTGATCAATTTGCTGACTTAAAGAAACATTCTTTTCATTTAGAAGCTTAATCTCCATTTCCCTTTCTTTGATACCTTTTACTAGTCTTTCAATTTCAGCTTTAGATAAGTCATGTTTTTCATTTCCATTTTCTCCATTAAGAGTCTGAACTTTGGTTTCCTGAAAAAGATCAGAGGAATCAGTCTGAATAATCTGTCTCTCTTTGTGCAACTGAGTTTTAATTTGTTCAATTGTTTTCTGCAAGTTCTTAATTTCCTCATCTTTCTCTAAAGAAAGTCTTTCATGTGTGACATTCATTTGTTCACACTGAAATCTAGACTCATCTATTTCCTTTCTTTGTTCCTGCAAAGACTGCTGAAGTTGCACTGTTGTTTGATTCTGATCTTCTATTGTTTTTTTGTGAACTTCTATTTCTTCTTCAAGATTATTCTTTATCACTTTTAACTGTGTTACCTCACTTTCAAGTTCAATAATAATATCTAGAGTTTTAGGCTCAACCACAGGTGTAGATCTACTTTGCTGATCCTTAAGGCGTTCAATTTCTTCTTTCAAATGATTATTTTCTTCCTTCATGATTGCAAGGCTTCTGTCTTTTTCCTCCAAGTTGTGTTTTAAGACATCCTGCTTTTTTGAAACTTTCATATATTCCTCAAGTTCCTGCTTCACCTGTAAGGCTTGATTTTTAAATTTTTCAATGAATACCTCTTTTTCTTTTATGAGTTCTGTCAGCTGCTTTTGTCCTCCTAAGGTAGTAGTCAACATCTCTTTTGTTTCTTGATGGTCAGTTTCCATCTGCTCAATGCTCCTTTTAAGTTCAGCGATCTTAAAGTCCTTCTCTTGATTGAGTTTAACTAGGCGCTCATGTTCAAGCTGCAATGCAGTTGTATCCATACTACGTGCATTTGATAATTCCTCAATAGTTTGCTTATACTTATGTGCTTGTTCCAAAAGCCTCTTCTCTGTCTGGTTTAATTCATTCTCTAACTGTCTTTTTTCCATTTTCAAAGCCTCCACAACAGTATCTTTTTCCAAGTAAACTTTGTTTTTCTCAGAAATGGCATCACTTAACTCCTGTTTTAGTTCTTCAACAGCTGCTATCAGCTTTCCATTTTCTGTTCTGAGATCAGACAGAGATTTCTCTAAGTCTTCATTTAGTTGTTTATTTTCTGAAATGTCATTCTGTAGTTTTGCAATTTCTACTTCTCTTTCCTTCAGAATCAGATCTTGACAAGCATAGTTAGATTCCTGATTATGTTTTTCTGTTAACTTGCTCAAGGATACAGAAAGTTCTTCTTCTCTTTCTTTTAGTCTCTGTTGCAATTCTTTGATTTCTTTTTCATTATGCAAATTACACTCCTGGGCTTTCTTTAATTGTTCCTCAACATCTTTAATATTATCTTGAAGCTGCTGCTTGTTTAGATGCAAATCATTAAGTTCACATGAACACTGGCTTAGTTTTTCTTTCTGACTATTTAACTCCTTAATAGTTTCCATCTTCTCTATTTCTAATTCTGATACTTTCTTCCTTTCAAATTCTAAGTCAAATTTCAGCTGTTTGACGACACTATCATTTTCCGTGTGTTGTTTTGAGAGCTGCTCTTTCAGTGTAATCATATGCTGAAATGAACACAAAAAAGTATTCATTAGGAGAGGAGAACCAGCTGAACTATGCGTTTCATTCATTTGTATCCTCTGAACAACAAAAAACAGAAGTAAGCAAGAGGAAAATAAAAAGTTTCCTAGTTGCCAACGTAAGCTGGCAGGTAGCATCAGTCAATGCTAAATTAATGAAAACTGAGTATCAAAAAGGGACAGATTACATTTCACACAAAAAAAGAATACCATCTCCCATCAAAAGAACCCTAACTATCTAAATAAAGGAACAAAGAGAGAACTACCCAAGAAAAAGAATTGTCAGAATTTGTCAGGGCAGCGGGAATAGGTATGCAGCAAACATCCATTACTTAGAAACAGGAAGGGACTATATTTAAAATAACAAATAACGGAAGAGAACACATATCTGTATATTCTATTTTCAATTTCTTGTTTGACCTTATTTTTAATTGCACTTCCTGGGATTAATTTCATAGGAAAACAATTTAAAATGTTCAATTCCATAAAGTAAACCAATAATGAAGACATACGGGTTGTAACTATATGTTTACATGTCAAACACAACAGTGACAAGAAGGTATCATTCCATTTTGATTGTATGTAATCAGCGACCTTTTTTACTCCATGAATGCTCATAGTATAAAGAACTTCTAATAAAGTAACTTAATTATTCAGCACAATTAAAAATAACGAAAGGAAAAGAAAAAAATCATTCATGTTATGCATAGTCAGAGGTCACACTATTAGCGGGATAAAAAACATCAAAAGTCTTGCAAGGAAAAATAAAGTAGTATTTAACTGGACTTCAGAAAGTAACATGCATTATGCATAGCTGACATGCCATATTTTTTCTTTGTCCACCACAAATGGGTCCCTTGCACTTCAGAATTTTGCACTGGGACAGTAAATATGGAAAAACACTGGTTCCAACATCCTTTTTAAGGCTCAGAGGATAACTTGTACTTCCCTGCTATCTAGGTTCAAAGGTCAACTTAAAAGAGAAAACACACATGCACAAAAATGTAAACATTTGTTTTAGCAGTTCAAAAATTAGTTGCAATATTTATTACCTGAGTAGCTTCTTGATTCTGCTTGTCTAGTTCTTCCAGCTCCGCTATCAGTGTTTCTCTTTCAGCAATGCTTTCATTTAATTCACTTTCTTTCCTTTCCAAATCTTGTCTTAACTGACTTAATTCTGAATTCTGATCCTCGGTATACGCAGAAATAACATTCTTATGTTGTGCACTTGTCAGTTCCTTTTCAAGTCCCTCCTTAAGTTAAAAAAATAATTCTAAGTATTAGATTTTATCTTGCTGAAATTTATAAACTTTTTAGATTTGAAATGGTTTCTTTCCCCCCCGAACAATTAAAAGCAAAGCATGCATTTTTATTTCAGAATCTCTAAGCTTACATAAATATTATCCTAGTTAGAAATTCTTCATTGTAAATAATTTGTCTCTACCATTGATGCATACACATTTATTTTCTCATCATAAAGTTTAGGAGCGCGATTTACAAATTTTTACACAAAAAGCCATGACCTGACAAGCTTATATCCAACTCTGATGCATGGATCCCCAGCTGAGATAAACAATTATGCCTCCAAGAGACACCCCAAACGTAGCATGCTGCATGGTGAGACAGGAGGTTTCAATCAAGGACACATGAATAACATCCTTATGAGAAGTCCCATGGGAACTCTTTGAATGCATGTGAAACACAGAAGTTCAGGGATGAAAACCACCACTGGATACAAAGTAAACTCAGCCAAATCTCTCAAGTCTGAGTTGATAAAGGACTAAGTCAATCCTGACAAAAACTAAAGGTGCGTTCCAGAGAAACTATGTTCCACTGCTTAACTTCATCAGTAAGATGGAATGCAGGAAGTGTCAAAACTGAACCGTGGAAAGTAGAAGAGGTGAAAAATCACAAATTTTAGAGAATGTATTGTTAGTACTTTAAAAACAAACATTACAGCAGCCTAAGTAACAGTGGGATAGGTGGAACTCCACTAGTTTTCTTTAACAGAGTACGCTTTGGAGTTTTGCAAGTCAAAATCTATTGTTTCTATTAGTTCCACAGGTAATTATCTATTTAATCTACAATTATTTCCTTGATTATAAAGTTATTTATGTAGAAGTCTGAATGCTCCAGAAAACATACTGCCAGAATGTGTATTTTCTATCAGTTACTGTTGTTAAGAACTTTTTTGTTGGCTTAATTTAGAAATTGTGTTACCTGTTTTAAACTTGAAAGTCTTGCTAGTTCATTTTCTGCTTCTACAAAGGCAAACATAAAAATACATAATATTACTACCTTCCAAATAACAACAAAACCAAATAATTCTCCCACCTCATCCCAACAGAACTCTGTTGCTCAGAAGAGAATAGTTTTACAGTATTTTGTGACTATAAGCATCAGTGCCGTAAAAGTTTAAAATGCACCATCAACCGCCACCACAAAGTACAGCATTACCTTTATAACTGAGTCCACGCTATGAGGACTTTGGCACCACAGCATATCAGTTATGCAATATTAAAAGACTTTCTACATACAGATACACTTCTTGAACAGGTACATTTCAGTGTTTCTTTGAAAAGATATTAGTGAAAGACTACCTTTACACAAAATAAGTGTACTTTTAGAATTTAAACAAACAACTTCTATTGAAGCTTATTCACTTTTAAAGAAAACCTTCTCAATCAGTTGGCAGACATTAATACTTATGTAACCATAAACCCCTATGATAACAATGCTAGTCCTAGTTGTGCTTCCTTTTCTGCTTAGCCTTACTGTAATGGATAACCCTTTTCTAACACAGCAACTTTAAAAAGGTATGTACTTTCATATTCAGTTCCAAATTCTTAAAATAAACTCTGAGCTTTAAAAGTGAAAACCTGTGAATATATACTAAAAATTTAAACAAATAAATAAAATCTATATAATAAAATAAATAATAAAATCTTCGTACCCAACAGCGCTTGCTGCAGTCTGACAACGTCTTCTGGTAGTGATGTCTTCAATTGGAGTTTCTTCTCCTGTTCTTTCAGGAGAGCATCGCGCTCTGCAACAGAACTCTGAAGCATACTGAAGTCAGATTTAAGATTTTCATATTCTTGCATTATTTGCATTTTTTCTACCTTTGCCAATTCTTGCTCTTTCAAAAGAATTTTGCTTTCTTCTTTGGCAGAAGACAATTTGTTATTTAATCTTCTTATTTCATCCTCTAGGTCCTTTACAATCTGTAACTCTTCTACTTTTCCTCTTTCTAGACTCTGCGCATTTTTTTTCTGTTGACTAATTTTAGAGTCATCCATGGCATCAGCACTCACACCATCTAAAAAGCAAAAGATTATTTGCACTATTAACCAAACCCAGCACTGTAGATCTTTTGCTTAAAAGTCTCCTCTTCTGACAGAGGAAGACAATCTAAACCAAAGACATGATCGTCATCAACAGAAAGCTTACTTAAATAGAATTGGCATTTGAAGCAGTGCTAAACGTATTACTGGTTTCATAAGCAGCTTTTCAGATTTTTTTAAAGAAATGAATTCCCTATCAGTACTACCTTAGAAACTAAGAGGGTGTGAAAGTATTTCCCTTCTTTCCAAGAAGAAAATTAATCCCTCTTTCCAAAAGGAGTGCATACACTCTTTAGAAGTCCAAGTTTTAACAGATAATAAAATAGTGGTTTACAGGCAAACCTCACATATTTATGCGAAGAAGCCCCTAAAGGAAGCCTAACTGACGTGACTGTTTTTATGGAATATGAAATACCCACAAGACAATGAAAAGCTCCTTGCGAGAACTACTGAGCTTCTCCCACAATCTACAGCCACAGACTAAGTAAAGTGTGATCCTCATGGCAGCTTTTGAGCTTTTGTCAAGTAACCCAACTGGCAAAGAGTCCTTCACACCAAAATTATTTCTGTGCTGAGATTTTCTTATCTTCAGCTTTGCATGTCTTGTCCACACCTATATTCCATGCAAGTTAAAAAAACAGAAAGTGTAGAATTTAGAGCACAACATTTTTATGTCTAGAAAATGACCCTCTAGACTGATACACATCAGAAGCTGAAATGCTATCGCTCCAGCGTTCAAGCCAGACACAGCGAATATGATACTAGAACATGCACGTATGTTAAACATGCAAATAAACTAAAGTTGAAATTCAAATTCCTAAACATCATGTATTTGTTATCTATTACACTGTTACATACATATTTGATGCTTTAACCAAAATGGACTGTATATTAACATATTTTTATAAAGACCTTGCTGTAACTGATTCTCAAGTTCTTCAATTCGCTCTTCATATTCTCTCAGCTCTTCTCGGTGTCGACGACTTAAGTCTACTAGCTTTTGCCTGTGTGCATCCTGCAGCACTGAAAGTTCATGTTGATGTTCATCTATTTCTTGACTTAAATTCTGTTTGAGCTCCTAAAAATATCATCAGAGAAACAGAATGGTAAAACACAGTATAGAAGCTTAAGAAAGAAAAAATATAAAAGGAAGAAAAAAGTATTCTCTACTGAAATTAAAGGATTTATTAAAGGATTTCTCAGAGAAGAGGTCAAGCTTCTCGGCTTTTGATGGTTTGGGTTTTTAAAAAAAATGTTAAAAGACATTCATTTAAAAAATATGTTTACACCAGCAGTACGCTCTATACAACAGCAAATATTAAACCAATGTAGAGAGACTACAAGTCTTTCATAGGAACTGGATACACCAGGACATATTTCTAGTGACTTCCAAGGACAACATACAAATCTGTATTTTGCATCTTCAATGAAAAAAGGCAAGATGTTTCTAAGAGGGGAGAAGAAATTATTTTGTGTATCTGAAATTCAGTCTCCTAAGTCATCAACAGTTTCTGAAAGCTATTTGACCTCATAAATATTAATGTCATTCTTTCAAGCTGACTTACTATATTTGTCAAATCATATAAATACCCCTTCCTTGGTATAACTGTTTTGAAATATTGTACTGCTGACTGAAATGTTGCTGTGGTATTACAAGCCCATATGCATTTTTAATAGAGAAAAATCTAAGTGCTAGTGGAGTAAATACTTTAACTACATTCATAAGTCATGTGACCATATAGAAAACCATCAAGAATAAAGCGTTAGGAGAAGAGTAGTTTGTCAAAATTGTCCTCTTACCTTAACAATATTTTGCAGTTTGCATATCTCACTTTGTTCAGCATCATTTGTCCTTTGCACTTTGGAAGACTGAGAAAAGAAAAATCACATATCCATGTGAAAATTGTGGTGAATATGTGTATTTTTCATGGAAGTGCTTCCTCTATTGATATTCAAAAGTAGAAAAAAACAAAGCTAATGTGAAGCAAAACGTAAATCTACGGTAATTTTGATTTTAAATGAAGACATTTTAATTTTCCATAGATTTTTTTATTATTACTTGCAAATGTGTAAAGATTGGGGGTGGGGGGTGTTAACTGCACCTAGTCAGACAACAGGGTTGCTTAATTTTACTTGAGTATTTCCACTCGGGAAAAGTATACCTCTGAAATCAAGCTATAGCTTGAAAAATGATGACTCACATCAAGAACAGCTTGAAAGATTATACTCTTTCTTGTCTCAGCACACCATGAATTACAACTGACACATCAAGGACTGAGAGAAGAGTAAGCACAAACAGTATGCAAGTATCCAGCTATCACTTGAGCACTATTGCCAATAAATAATCAGTATCACAGTCAGGAAGAAGAAAAGTTTTCTGAAAGGCTGCACAAAAATGAAGGCTGCAGTAGTATTCTAGGCAAATGTTTATGAAATCCTTGTCCTACTTTGACAAGTCATGCATAAAAGTGTCACAAAAAAGTATGTGGAAGTTAGTCACTGAATGTGTCCCCAGTCATGTGACAGCAAGAAAATGACTATAAAAGATCATTAGGTTTCAGCTTTTCCATCAAATCATGGTGCCTCTAGAAATTGTACAGCATGAGCTTTCAAAAGATCCACTCCAAAAATACAAAATGCAATGAAAACATTAATTTGGAAGGGGGGAGGGGAAGGTAAGATAGAGGGGAACCACTCACCAGTGCAATCTGCTTCCAGTGGTCAACCTCAGATTCAAGCCTAGAAACTTCATTGGACAATCTGTTTATTTCTTGCTGTGACCAGATTATATCTCCAAAATCCATGTCATCTCCTTCAAAACATGAGGAACGCCTGACCGCTGGAACATAGGAAGCTGATGCAGCAGCTGGTGGCAAAACACCAACTCCTGACTGTGCTGACTGAGCAGCCGTCTGTACTTTCTGCAGTTGCTCCTGTAGTGCATTCTGCCTAGCTTTTAGATGGCTGATTTCCACCTGAATATACAAAATAAAATTCATTGTTTCAATGAGAAAATCAAAATACACTCTACCTCACGAAGTGTGAGCCAACCAAACTGGCCCCCTGCACAAATTACTGATCACTTTCACTGAAGAGAGAAGGAAAAAACCCCAATCACTCTCTTAAGGGAGAGAAGCAGTTTTAGCTGGTGTTTTACAAGTATCTCACACAAGGACACGTATTAAAAGTTTTAACAGTTTTCAGTTAAGTAAAAGTATTTTCAGATTTTTTTCAGCAGCCAACAGCACCTAAGTATTATAGCAAGATTCAGGCTAACAGGTTATTAAAAAAATTTAAATATTTAAAGAGGGTACTCGGATATGAAAATTAAGCAATATATGATGCTCTCACAGTTACTGATATTAGATTTGATTTCTTTCAGACTTTACAACTCAACATATTGAAAATTCACATATTTACAATAAACTGAAATTAGCTGCATGCAACTTTCTCACAACAACTCTTTTTTTATTTAATAAGTAGAATTCGATACATATCAAAATTCTGCTTCCTCTAGTTCCTACATGCATTTACAAATAAAGCAGAAATAAAAACTCTTTTGTGTCATTCTAGGCATACTGGCAACTTTCTTCTTTTAAAAGGCTATGAAATCTCATGTTACGTAACAGGTTATAAAGCTAGTATTTCCATCCAAAGGGACATGTCTCAAATCATGAAAGCTACTTCTGTTCCCTTTAACTGTTAATGTTAAGATAAATAATTATATCTACAGACAATATATAACTGCTTCAAATGAGAATTTGCTGCCATTGTCTTCCTTAAAGATAACTGAATCAGAAATACAAAGCCATTTACGTGTTCTTTCTCACAGTGATTTCAGAAACAACAGAAATTCCAATGTATGCATGACATTCTCGGGGAGTTTTCTCTTGTCTCAATTATCTCCTGGCAGCTCTGCTTGTATTACATGACTCAATGAAATATATGTCTTTATCTCCCCAGTGTCTACATTAACAAACCAAGAAACCATAACCATGACCAGTGCTTCCACTGAAAAGCAGAGATACTATAACAAAGAGATTAAACAGCTTAATACATAGGTTATTAGACACACTCAAATATTTTACTCTGTATCCTACCTCTTTCTGTTGAAGTTGATTACGGTACTCTACAGATAACTGCTTTATTTGAAGTTCTGATGCTTCATGTTTTTCTTCTAAATCACTACAAAGTTTTTTCAGTCTTTCATTCTAGCAAAAATGAGAGATAAATGTTGGTGAATTCAGAACAGTTCTTACAGAATTAGAAAAGCTTAAGTCTGCTGAACAGTAAAGAAATCAACTAAATTGTACAGATTTCTCATGTTATTTCACTCAAAACAGACAGTAAAAGTAACTTCTAAGTGTGGATCCAAAATCACGTTTACGTCCAAGCTTTCCATTTTTATATGGCACGGACTCTAGCTTACTTTCAGAAAAAGGTTTGTGCTAAGCAGAGGTAAATGCCCATGAAGAAAAAATTCAGGGCTGAATTACACCGTAGCATGATCCACAAGTGGAATTTAAGAACAGCCACAGATGGGAGCCAAAATCCATATGGTCAAATATTCTCTCTCTGGCATTGCCAATAGCAGACAGCAAGAATCTAGAAAAAGGACAAGCAGGAGCAGGAACAGTTACTTCCCCAAAATCCTATCTTAACTTCCCAATGCTCTTGAGGGCTGAAGACATACATGAAAGTTGTTGGTTTAAAGCCATAAATAAAGTCACAAGACCAACTAGTCCTTTGTAAAAGCACTTGTAAAAGTAAATAAAGTCACTTTTCACAAGGGCACATGGGATTTGTAAGCAGTTTTGGAAGACCATCAGCATCCATAGCTATGCCAAAATGACCATACAGCAGGGCAACACAGAGAACTGTACCAGAGAACATGCACACTCTGTACTCTGAAGCTTGTTGCAAAAAACACCCTGTCCAGCTAAGTGGGCACTCTCAATCTTTGTTTTTATATGAAATGCAATAAACGCACTCTTTAGCAGCTAAAATTTATGAACACTTAAAAGATTTTTGCATTTGCAAGTTTTTCTAATCCAAGTCTATTGCTGCAGTCCAAGTGCACATGATCAGCCTGAACAGTTACAGGATGCAGCAGTTACCAAAAGATGAAAACCCACACCACATGCACACTCCAATAAACAAATGTGCCCCCATGTGATAGCAGTTTGTCTCACACACACACACAAAAGCAGCACCGTATTTTAACACCACTGTCAACTCTTATTTCTAGATTTACCCAAGGACAAGCAAGTACAGTATTTCACCTTTACAAGAAACAAATTACAGTAGAGTTCAAAATGTCTTACTTCAAACTTTTGTGCTGCATTAATACTTTCTATTTCTCTGAGTCTAGAATTGGACACATGGAGTTCTGTTGCTGCATCTGAAAGAAAGTGAAAATTTTGTTTTTGTTAAACTACTTTTAATCTGTTAAGTAGACATCAGTTAAGACCACAGTTATTAACAAGCATGTTACTTCAGATTGCTTTAAGGTTCGTTCCTAGGTAAATATTGAAAGCTGCTTTTATCAGAATACTGCCAGAATTATTTTTCAGACCGGAAGGTCTTTCTGAACCTAATTTAGTTCTCTCTTATCTAGGCTTTAAGTCAGATCACAAAACCAACTGAAAAGTACAGATTCAAGCTTTAAAATTAAGGAAACTAAAAGATTTCAATGTATTATTTGATGTCACTGAATCTGTTTTTCATTTAGGAGTTTGCCCCTGACATGACAGTCCTATGTTTCTCAGTAATCTCCCATGAAGTTTCAAAACAAGTATTAGTTTGATATAATACACACAATGACTAACTTTCAGAAAAAAAATCCAAACCTGAACCCAACAAAACCCACAAAATAACCCACACAACAAAACACCAACTCTTCCCCCACATAAAAGCACAAAACCCTCATGAGACTCACTGTCAATTTACAAAGGTGATGCAATCTACCATACCAGTTTATCTAATATGAAAAGCACGTAATTCTGTCCCTGGATACTCTTTCTTTAATGATCAACCTTCGTCAAACAGGCTACATTTACTTCCCCTGTGTCCCACTTCCAAAAGATAGAAATACCACATTTCATGTTATTAAGAGAAGTCATCCTGAATTGACTATAACAACCTTGACAATTTTTTCAAAATTTGAAATACATATAGTTTTCAAGTAAATACTGCATTTCATAATTTCCCAAGTGCTGTTTAAAACTGATGCAGCTCAAGTGCTGCAGAGGCAACAATGTACCCACGAAAACTGCTAAACTGAAGATGTTAAAGCCAATAATCCACAAACACCATCTTCAGTTCAGATGGCAGTCAAAGCTGCAAATGTAAGAGATAATATTAAAAATTAGGAAACATTAGAAAATTAGAGAATTTAAAAATGGGAATTTAAGGAACTGCTTCAAAAGCATTTCTTCGGCTACATAGTATATAAAGGTCTTTACAGGAGTACTTTGATGCCACTAGATTTTTACACCCTCAAAGACAGTAACCCATAAAAATGTACTACTTCTGTTTCCTAGAAATTTCATAGTTTTTCACCGCATTATCTTGCGGTAAAGTACACCTGGAACTAACTACTGAACATCAGCACATCTCTTGTGCACAAACTGAAGCACAAATGCATGAACTGGATTCTCAATTTAGCTTTTAAAAAAGGCAAGACAAACACATTAGATGACCACACAGTTTAGCAGCATAAAACAAGTTTCCAGACTAAACTGATTTTGGAATTTAAAGGAATTCTAAGCAAGTCTTTCAGAAAAGTGAAAAAAAGATAACTTCACAGTCATCAGAATAAATTTCTCTCTTCCAAGCATTGTTGTACCTGTCTACCAAAAAACCCATCCACGTGAGACCAGTAGTATCTGCTTGCCAACAAGATTCATACAATACTGTCACAATGCTTCATAGGTGTGAAGTTGCAAACAACGTAAATTGTTTAATTTCACATTTGAGTATTCAGAAGTCTTAGTTGTTCTTTGTGATTGCTATTCTTAACAATGTTATGAGAATGCACATTTTTTTCCAAGAACTTAGTTTCACGATGGTAAAAATATTAGTGGTAATTGTTTTACTAGAAAATTCAAATGTTTATTGAAAAACTCATAACAAAGGCATTACTAAAAATATGAAATTATAGTCTACAATAAATTTACTCTTACTTTATTCAATGTCTTACTCCGATACCTCAACTTTTTCGTTTCAACTCTCTGTTCTGTATTTAAAACATCCTAGCTTCTAATCTCTATAAAAACAAGGGCCACGTTCTCCTATTTGGCTACAGAACGGTAGAACTAGATGGGTTTCTCTGGGTCCAGCTGAAATGCAAATAACAAAAACATCAGAAACACTGGACCTTTACCTGTGTGACACGTCAGACTTAGATCACACTAGTGGCAAAAAAACATCTGCACTCCTCCACCTCCGGGGTTTTACGAACCCACTCTAAAAGCAGCTGATCAAACGCGGGTTTTGATGCACTAAGCAGAGTGGCAGCACAGCACTGTGCGCGCTGTTACCGACAAACAGCACCTCACGCAGTTCAGAAACTTCCGAATAATACACCCGGAACAGGTTCACCTCTGCTATTATAGCCTGGGCATACGTTTGTTTATCCTCCAGACCCTGCGGTCAGGGGGGCGGCGCAGGACGGAAAACAAGGCCGGGAAGGCCCGCAGCCCCCCGGGCGGCACCAGGCCGCGGGCCCCTCCGCTCCCCGCCGGCCGGCCGGCAGGTGCAGGCAGCGCAGCCCCGCCGCTGCCCGCCCCCGAGGAAACCGGCGGCCGGAGCGAGGGCTCCCTGGCTCCCTCACCACACCAGGCCTGCCCTAGCAGGTACGAAGCGAACGGCCAGCCCCGGCAAGCACCCGCCCGGCCCGGCGCCTCAGCCCCTCACCGCCCACTTCCTCGGCGCCCTCGAGCAGGATGTCCTTGGTGAAGCTGGAGATCTGGCCGGTGAGCGAAGACAGGCTGCCCCCCACCTGCCCCAGGGACTGGCCCAGCCCCGAGCCCAGCCCGCCCAACCAGGACGCCATCGCCGCCGCTCAGAGGGCTCCGGGCCTCACACGGCCCCGCAGCTGGCTGCTGGCTCCCGCCGGCGAAGGGGCACGGCCGCCGCCTCCTCCTTCCTGCTCCTCGCCGGGGAGGGTGAAGGCCCCTTCTACGGGCTCAGCAGGCCGGCCTCGGCGACCCCAGCGCCGCGCGCATCCCCCCGGCACGACCCGGCTCAGCGGCTCCTCCCGCAGGCTCCAGCCTCTGCCACCTCGACGGCCGCCATGACACCGCCCCCCGAAACACCATGGCCCGGCAGCCGCAGCCGGCTAGAGCGCCTCCGCGGCGCCTGTGACGTGGCAGCGGAGGACGCCGCGATACCGGCGCAGCCGCGCGCGGGGTGCCGGGATGTTAATGGCGGCGGCCGGCGCGGGGAGGCCCGGGCAGCGTGGCTTTGAAACGTGCTTTCTGTCAAGAGGAACAAAACCAAAACCCCGGTGCGTGGTTGAATTAGAGCTGCTGTCGCTGGGCCCACCTGGTCATCGGGCACGGCCGGTGTGTCGGAGGCGAACACGGAGCCACCTCGGCCTGTGCCCGGGCGGAGCGGGGCAGCCCTGAGCGCGGGGCCGGCCCGCGGTGTCGGTGGCACGGCCGAAGCGCGGTGCCCAGCAGCCTTCGCGACTCCCATACCTGTTCTTACAAAAACAGGCAGGTTCCTGAAACGCCAGGCTCCTTGTGCCTTGGGTGTAGGTCCAGTGGATGCTTGGTTGGATTTCCAGCCACAACCCCGACACTGGCCCGATTCAGAGTTCCTTTTGGTTTCGATCGAATGAGGTATTTAGTATTGTTAGGGACTATAAGGAGTGCTGCACTGTTACAAAAATGCAGTATTAAAACAATAAGGACAATACTGATACAAGATATTGCCTATATTGGAAATACAGGGCAGCTGGATCATTGCTCGTAAAATTTAGCAATAACTACCTAAAATAATTTTACTTAACGCTACCTAAAATAATTTTACATAAAATAATAGAGAACTACATAAAAACAATAATTAAACCACCACATCACTAGTAAAATGTGATTTTAAACAAAAATAATAAAAAGCTGAGAAGAAAGAGCATTTCACTGGTGAATCTTAACATCTTTAGGGAGGAGCTGAGAACGCAGCAGGCACAAAACACGTGTTCTGGAGTTACAAGCTGACAAACATTACCATAAGGCTATGGAAAAACCTGCCTGTTGCTTCCCAAACAGTAGCTTGCAGAGCCTTTGCGAAGGGTTCGTAGCTGGCCTGCAATACTGGGTTACCTCCTCAGCTTTACTGTCCACTGTCACTCAGATGTTGGGCATAGTATGTGGTCCAGGAATTTAAAAGTTAAAAAGTAACCAAAATAGCTGTCAGGTTCAACAGTTTTCTAATAAAGGTTTCTTTCCATCTTCTTCAGTGAACACTTCTTCCATCAAGTTTATACATTACCAAATTTTAAATTCAATAATGTACTTCATACCCTTAACAATTATCCATAATGAAAACATCACATACTACTTCAAATCCATTTCTAGCTCAAAAAATAAACATACACCAGAACTGTAAGAAGTATTAGTGCATGAAACAAACATGTATTTTAATCTGCTTTGTTAATTTAAAATACTGGGTTTAATGGAGATTAAAATTTTACAATGCTCAAAACACACTGTAACAGATTGTTTTAACAGAAACTGTGGGTCCACAGGAAATAAAAGGTCATCTTTTCCAATACTGTTTGGCTAATTAATTTTTATGGGAAACAGTAGTCTAAAATTTTTCAAGTAAGATCAGGGATGTCCTCCAGACTTTTAAACAATACAGAGATATGATAAAAATGTCTCTTATTGCGGTTCATTTTATAATGCCAAGTAAGGCAAGAAGTCAATGAAGTACCACAGAGGACTGTTGTCCCCCTACTTTTGTTCGTTGCTAATCTTGAAAAACTAGAAACTGGCTATTTAGCATTGCAACTAATTTTTTTAGCTGACTGGCTTCATCTGCTGTTGATAAAGGTACACAGAAATCATCCAGGATACTCTGTGGATTGACTAAGCTACAAAACCAGTGCATTGTGTCACAAAAAGAATGTGCATTCTGGTAGCAAAACAGGAAACATCAGCTTATTTTAAAATTAGGAAGCATACACTTTTTAAAGATGTAGCATAACTAAAACCAGCACCAACTTTCTTCTTAACGGGAATGTCTTTACATAAATTTTGGAGTATCAACAGATGAAAAGACATCAGAGGTGATGAAATGTCAGTTATGAGCAACATAAAGTTACCCCCACTAATGTGTATACACAACATCTCATGCAAAGCCCATGAATATCAAAGATGAGATTTTAATGTTTGATGATTCTGTGCACAATCCACATATAAGAGAAAGCACATATGCAAATATTTAGGTCAAGAGAAACATCTGAAGCTATAATCATATTTATTTAAAAAAGTGATATCAAATACATCCATATATATATTCATGCCTATTTGGAGAGCATTTTCAAAATATCAAACAGCACTGCCATTTTCGAGTCAAAACAAGGACAAAGCATTTCAGCTTTCTTATCTTTTTTAATCTCTTTAGTATTATATGCTTCATATACACAAAATAGACAAAAATTGTATCGGAATCCAGAGCCAGACATAATGAGAGCAGTCTCAAGATGAAAAATCTGTTACTAAAAATTATTTCGAAAATACGTAACTATTCAGCAGGAGATGAAAAAAATTCCCTTAAAAGTCCTAACTCTACACCGTTTTCTACACATGGGGTTTCATGTAGCAAAAAATAAAATTTTATCAATACTTGCATGCTTTAAAGACAATATCAAAGTTTTTTCCTTTTTTTTTTTTTTTTTGTGCAGTTTCATTTAAATATTACAACCCTTTCTGTCCAAACCCTTTTATGTTTCCCTTCCTGAATTCACACGGTGGCTATAGTGGGGTGAGTGGGCGGTGTGTTTCAAAAAAAAAAAAAAAAAAAAAAAGTGTAGTAGTACCAAATATTTTCTTTTCTTACTAAGAAAAGTATTTTGATTTGGTAAAAGTTGAAAAGTCACACATACTTTTAACATTCTGAAGTACTGTAATTGGGGAAGCAGGTGACTACAGCAGATTAAATACTAAAGCATTCCCTCCACATCTGGAATGTGAAAAAGGCAAAACGTGTGTTTGCAAATTAAAAAAGTTTATTGTAAAACAGGTCATGCTTTTAAGATGCAAACCTGGATACAACACAAAGAAGCTACTAATCTGAAACAAGAATTGGACTGTGGCAGTTAAAATGTACTAAGTATTATTCTTACTTGAACAACTGATCATGTGTACATGGGGAATGGGTATGTATATATTAACCTGTTAAGACTCTTTCTTACGTGATTTATGAATTAGTAAAGATTTCCCATGCGTTGTTTGTTTTATGCAAGACAGTAATAGCATACCAAGTGAGCAACATAATTTCATATCTAAGCCCTTAAAAGAAGTTTCCACTTCAATTTTCTTTTCCTTAGATTCCTCCTTTAAAAGTATGTGCTGATAACATGAATTGTACAATAATACTTCTTTGTAAGTCCAATTTCTAGAGTTCTCCAATCTCATTCCCCACAATATTTCTCAGTAAAAAGGCCACCATTTGTACATCTCCATCATTGTATGAAACAATAACTAAATCCTAGAAAAATTCAGTTATCTCAGAACTGTAGCATGTTCTTGGTAATTTTTAAAACCCTGTTGTCAGTTTTTAATAAAGCAACTTGCAAATGACAATGTTTTTCTGAGATACAGAAATAAAATTACTAGACGTGCAGAAGCAATTTAAAACTTCCCATTTTATAGATTTGCAATAGAAGCAATAGTCCAACATTAAAACACATTTGAGATTTAACTTTGCATTGGTTATTTTTAAGTAGCCTGCAAAGTAACCAAGTATGAAAAATACTAAGAGTACCTTAGCTGATAATTACATTTAAACTTGCTGAAGTTGTTTCAAGGCCACAAGGACACCAAATGTGGGAATAAGCCAGTATTCTATCAGGTTAGTTTCAAACCCAGGAAAACATGAGCATTTAAATAGCTTATATTTATACCTGCGGTGCCTAACAGGAATTGCATTCAAGCATGACTGCATTACAACACTTTTTCCTCCTGCCCTCATTACAAGACCATGAAAGCAGTTTACAGAATTATACTTACAGAACTAATTTTGGAAGATGTTTAGTGTAATTATCACTCATTCCCCCTACCCCTTTCATTTCTATACGCAGAAAACCACAAACTGCATCACACAAACTGTTCACTGTGAGGAAGACTGTAAAGATCTGTTGGATGAATGAAGTCTGAAATCCCCTCTAATATCATACTGTAATAAAAAAAAATATCAATTTCTGCTCCTTTACCATGGACTTTGTCCTAAAGTTACAACGTGGGGAAAAAGCCTTCAGTCTTACAGAACAATAGAGATAACACTGCAATAATAGAGATAACACTAGAAAGAGGCTCTAAATTAGTAAATGCCTTATGAGCATAGTTCAGCCACGTTGAGAACTGTTTATCACTGAAAGAATGCACACCAAAAAATGAGATCAGCTTTTTATTGACAGGTTCTTGGCAGGTCCACACATTTTGAACTTTAGGTCTGGGTTATAAAATATGCACTGTCAGCAATTACTATTAGTCCTTTCCTTTGGTGCAATTAACATACATAGCTTAAATTGCTATCTCTTAACTGCTTGACTAGGCAGATACTCCTGCTTCATTAAACTTGACATTCCTCTGAAAATCAAACTGGTATTTCTAGTGCAACAATGTTGCCACACAGAAAGTAATGTGGTTAGCCCTGTAATGAATGACGCAGTTGTGCTTTTCAGGCACTGTTACTTAATATTCCCTACATATTAAAACACTTGGGTGATGAAGTAAAATGACATGAAAGTTCAAATGCAAACCTCCATGCTTTAGTGATTACAAAAACACATAATTGTCATGGGTTACAGTTAATGCAATTCAAGGGGCTTAGATTTTTTTTTAATATAGGGCTGCTACACTATATAGCTCTAGAAATAATACATTTTTATTATATTCTCATAATAGAGGATAAAAGGTCCAAGTTCCAAGTACTGGTATCAAATTGCCAGCTTATACCTATGTATAAAAATGAGAGTCTGATTTCAGAAGTAGTTTATGGCACAACAAAAGAAGGGAAATTAAAGCTGTGGATAATGTACAGATGAGCAAAGAAATAATTCAGTGCTTTAGAGATTCCTTTCCTGTTCTCAGTTTCATTTAAACTGAAAGCAGAAATTTGCATCCTGAAAAATACAGCATTTCAAAATGGCATATGCACACATGGACTTTTAAAGCCACTGTATAGCTGTATTAATTTGAGACATTACAGATATTAATTATAATGTGCAGGGCAGATTATTTTAAAAAGACAAAATTTAAAATCAGTTATTAAAAAGTCATGTCTTATGTCAAAATCCATGTTGTCTCACACAGACCAGTGTTTCTGGTGACACTGATGGAAATTCAACACACAGGTAAGGAGAACAGAATTTAGCCCAATTATGTATAATATAATAAGCTATCAAGAAAACATTGCTGTAAACAAATCTTTACTGAGAGGTGAGAGCCCTTTCACGTACAGTACTACTTGATGCTGAATGTATATTTCCATCTAGCTACCATTCATTTTATACTAATTTTAATTAAATGTTACTATTGTGCAATGATATAACTTTAGAATTTTTTGATAAAGTAATTTGGGGTTATCTTCAAAAGATTCTTAGAATGCCTGTGCTGTTAATGCATTAAGTGGACTACAGCTTACATACTCTTATCTACAACGTATTTCCATATAATTTATATGTAAACAGAATTTGTATTTCAAGCACCATTTAGGAAAATGAAACATATCTCAATTGTTGCAATGAAGTTGAAAGTCAGGTTTGGTCACCCTGTTACACATTCATCCTGGGTATCAAAGCAAATGTCTTCCAATCAACAGCATATGCTATCTCACATATTTTGCTCCTCAATTTTTCTCAAGATCAGAAACAGCATGGTAAAAATTTGTAAGGTGCACGAATAAAGGCCATTCCTGAAAAAGCTGCAACATTCTGACAGACACTCATAAAAAACATTTCAGAAAAAAATCCACACAGACATAAATATTCATTCTTAAAAGAACTACTTGCACAGGGGTCATTTCAGACTGCAGGAATGCACCTTACATGTGTGGCACTGACTTTATGGCACCTAAATCCCCTCCTCCTTTCTCCTAGACTCAGTTACAGCTCTTTCATACTGAAACGCCAGAATGAAGGGTTGAGCTTGAAGAGGAAAAAGATTCCAAAAGAGGTAGAAAACCTGTTTAACCCAACTGATTACATGCTACTTTTGTAGTAAAGACAGTGGCATAACTAGAAAAAGCATAAGAAAACAAAAACAAAACACCAAACCAAAGAAGGCAAGTTATCTGCCAAGAAATAGGGCAATGCAAAAATCCCACTTTAAACATGGATCTGCAAATTTTACAGCTGGAACTAAGTGATACCAGAAAGCGACAGAAGGTCAGAAGTCACTGAAAGACGCAGGAGTAACATCATAATAAAGAATATAACAAAGATTTTATCTTGAATTGTAAAGTACGAAATTTATGGATTCATGTTTCTCCTGTAGAATGGGTCATTTCAAAAGTGGACACCAGGATCAAAAAGTTGATATTAAGTCATTCATAATAAACATTCACAGAATAAATTACCTAAGATAAACAGAAATTTATTATTTTTCCCATTTTAAGAGATATCTTATAAAGAACTTAGTCATTTATGAGTACAACTTACTACTTCTGTTTTCCCATTAGTAGTGAAGGAAATTGGTTGATGCTGGTTTTCAGAACCTTTGTATTTTCAATAGGATTCTTCAATTTAAACTTGCTTTTTAAACAAAAATTACAGCTGCTACACATGTCTAACTTTGTTCATGTGAATAGTTTAAGTAATTTTAATAACAGCTACTCTTGTGAACAGATGTTCTGTAATAGGAGTGCTACAGTTTTCTAAATTAGTGCAATCTTTTTGTATTTGCAGACACCCTCTAACTCTGACCTCCAGCCCCCCTTTCATTCCTGCTTCCAGAACTCTGAAATGAACCCTGCTTGTGCAACATCCACACAGTAATATTATAATGGAGACATAGTGTTTTGACAATAATAGGGAAAACAAAAGTTATGTCATTTCTCCTCTTCTTTATTCAAGTGGTTTCTAACAGACTCCAGAGACATATTCATAGCTGCTTGAAGCATGTCTTCTTCACTCATATCACCTCCTAAAGAAAATAAATGCATTTCAGTTGTAATAAATACATAGAGCTAGTTCTCAGCTGCAGTTAAATTGATTTTTTTTTTGTTCCTTCTGCCCACACCCACGTGTTTCCACCACTCTCAAAATTGGTTTTGTTTTTAAAAATCACTGAACATTTTGCACTTAGCTTTCCCTCCACAATGGTGGCTTTGTAACAAGAAACACATTAATTTTGGGTCACCAGTGCCCAATACTGCACACTTACATTCTACTGAAAACTGGTTCCAGTAATTTGTCAGCTATTACTCCAAGTTTATTACACTGTCATACAAGTTTAAGAATCATTTAGAAAACAAATTATTGGCACAAATCCTATCAGATTGCAATTTGTAATGCTCAAGCCAAACAAAACAACAAAAGGCAAAGCCAGAACTCAAATGGTCTAACAGTAATGCTGTCCACTGTGAAACAGGATATTGACATACAAAGCATAGCAGGCTTTTCAACAAAGCGATCCTTTCCTTCACTACATAGTTTGAATGGCTGCTGGAGTGAGGAAGTAGGCAGATAAGGAAAGCTAGGAAACAGAGCGCAACACAAAAGTGAAAAAGACATAAAAATTTCAGTGTTGGAAATACGTTTAAAAAAAGATACCTGGGTCAGCTTCTGGAGTGCTTGAGCTTAGAGTTGGCTTATCATATAAGGTCAGGGCCTGATCTTGCTGCTGTAGCTGTTGTTGCTGCCTGAAAGTGTTACAAATTTATAAGAGAATAAGATTAACATCAACACAAAACCTGTAATCGAGTCTATTTCATTGTAAAGAAGACCAAGACTGAGAATTAGCAGCTGTTTGGTTCAACTAACACTGCTGCAGCTAAAAATCTCTTCAATCGTCTCACCCTGCTAACTTTCAGACACCTATCTTCCCAACATTATACTCCAAGCCAACATCACTGTTTTCGCAATATCTGGATGTTCTGCATTCTTAATCTCTCATGCAAAGTCTAACTCCTCCCATCCATAGCATTTCACCCTGGTCTTTATCTCCTCCATTTCTAGGAGGCAGAGATAAGGAAAAGCTACAACAATAGCCCAACTATGTATCAAGAAGGTACTCCAGAACAACGTAAAATATCATCTAGAACACTTTCATGTGATGCACACTAGAGGCATCATTAGCAGAAGCAAAGTCTTAGAGTACTTTTCTTCAGGAAGACAATTACAGAATTTTACAGGATTTCATTTAAAATACTTCTATAACATGTATGTTTTTTTTCTTCACAAGACTGATGTTACACTACTAACAGATCCCCTCTTATTTACAGGTTTCTGTTTTTCATAGGAACCACCTGGGAATAGCAAAATTCAGGTACTGTTAGGAAAACATTAGAGAAGTTAAGCTGTACCTCAATCAGAAACTCATCCACACCCAAAAAGCACTGAAAAATAACAACATGTACTTCCACATGCAGTTTTTTATAAACTACTTTACTTTTCAAAATATGCTTGCCGTCTCCTTCGCAATTCTTCTGAAGAAAGGGAGTCAGTCTGACTGGTGTGAGGTGACTGAAGAACATTCTGTGGTAAAGAGTCTGAGAACTCACTTCGACGACTACCTAAAACCAGAACATGCCATATCCTACTAACTATAGTAAAATGAAATATAGTTTAAGAAAATGTTTTCAAACTTGAGAGGCAGAAAGAGACTTGTTGGAGAAATAAGCACCTAAGCTAACGTCACTTGATACTGTCTCTCCTCCCCTTCCCTCCTGCCACCCTTTGCCAATTTATTCTTGCTCCCTAATGATCAATGCTAACATGAAAGTTACAACTCTTCAGAAGGTAGAAAGGAGAGCTACAGATAATTCTGGGTTTTCCTTCTGTGCTTTAAAGCCAGTCTTCTCAGAGAGCTTGATGCATGCTCAAAAAGGTGGCTGACTGAAACCGACTGCAGTAGTCACCTAAAGCATAAGCAACATGAACAATGTACATGAAATTTGTATGAGCACTGCACCTTGCATGCTGAGTTGGATGGCTCTGCGAAGATCAGCTTCTTCATCTTCCATATCAATTTCCTGCCTGCTTAGAGCCAGGGCTCTCTGAAAATTCTCTTCATCTTCATCTAACATGCCTGTTCCATCAAAGGGATGGTTAACTTCTATTGCTTGGTCCACATCACTTCTGGGTAGCCTGTGAAATGGACATATTTATAGCAGAACTCAAACAGAAATGACACTAACTTTCACTGTGAGATTGAAAGGATTTTTTTCTGATTTAACTCCACTTTTTTTAAACTTTGGAAAAAAACGTTTATATTGTGAAAATTGTTACATAAACAAGTATTTTCATTTCTACATGAAAAAGCTTAAAAGGGCTGTGAACAGCTTGCAGCTGTAAAAATGAAAATACTGCAATTCTAAATGCATGCACATGTTGACAAGAACCTATTCCATAGGAAAAACTTCAAAAACATAAGACAACAAAAAGCACTAATGCATGTTATTCAAACTTATTGCTATTTAAACAGTTACATCAGCAGAGAACAGTGCATCTGGTCCCCTCAGGAAGCTTTGATGACCACACTAGGAGAACACATCCTCTGTGAAGTATACACACTTTCCACGTTATTGCCAAGTATCTTGTTTTTATTCCATCAATTTACAAAAACCAGTTTATTATTTCTTCCACTCTGTAAAGATAATGACTTAATTCCTCTGAAAAGCCTTAAGCCTTTTTATCAGTATGCAATTTATTCACTATGAATATGTAATAAAATTATTGCAGAAGTTCTACTTTATATGCTTTCAAGGATGTTTTATATTAGCAGTATGCACCACAACAGAGCAGTACCACAACATTTACAGTGAAATTATTGCGAGAGAGAATGCTGTATGATTTATACGATATCAAATTCAGATAGGCATTTCTCATTCTTTACTTGTGACAAAATGCACGAGCCAGTCTTAATTATAGGTTGATTACTATTAACCATAGTTTGGTAAGGTTTGATAACCCATTTTACTGTATTTAGAAAAATGCTGTAATCAAGAAGTTAAAAATGTGCACTATACAACACTTCGGCACATGGAAAGCTAGAATCCTTATTAACATAGCTTTTGCCCACTTAAAATACACCATTTGTGTTCTACCAACTTGCTTTTACTGTGTGCAGCAGTAATAAGCATATTGAACTAAAGGTACCTCTAATTACTTCTTAAGAGGGTTGTTTCTATGTAGGCATTAATCGTGGAAACCAATCATACTGAACATTATTAAAATCAAGTCTCTATTTAGCTTACCTCTGATCTCTTGGCTGGGCTGTCTCTTCTCCAATTAGTTTTGGTCGCTGCATCTGCTGTACCCGAATCATCTGCAACAGCTGATCAGCCTCACAGTCTGGCAGGTCACCTTTTACTACAAATATGGAATAACCTGAGAAAAATAAATCATAAGTATATAGCATTAAGGTGCATGCATAAACACTCTAAAAAACGCACACTATATGGAACACAATGATGTGCAATTTATTACAATGTAAGTCTCTACCTTTTATTATAAGGACTTGGGTTATTTCACTATTTCAATCATAAAACTACGGGTAGTTAACTGAATACATAAGTTCTAATAAATAATGATCATTACCTACTTTCATTTAATGAGATTTAACATCTGCAAGTTACTATTACCTTCCTGTTGTAACTGAGCCAAGAAAAGTGCAAGATATGTATCTGATATTAGTTCTGGACCCATCAAGAGAGAGTTCAAGTTAAACCACTGTAATTAAGAAAAAAAAGGTTTGAGAGAACAAATTAGCATAAAGATTACTTGGTAATCCATTTCTGTACATTGTGGTTATTTTCTATAATGGAATATCTGAATAAATCTAGTAACATAAACTATCAAATTAAAAGTCTTTTGAAGCACAAAACCTATTCTGGTAAAGACAACCCTTCAAATACTCTTCAGCTAACAGGAAACCTGAGTTGGGGAAATCACTGCACGCTCTCTCCCATTACTGAACACTGGTACCAGGCAAACAGATTAAAACAGGTAAACTAAAATATAATGGTAGAAGAATTATTTCAGACATCATTCTAAAATTCTGCTTAATCCTACTTTTAAATCTGTTCAGAGACGAATGAAGGAAGAAACCTTCCATAAGTTAATGCTGTATCTTAACAAGTTAATAGATAAAGGAAACAGAAGTTGAATTATTTCCATAAAATACTTCATTAAACATTCTGCCTTTACTAGCTGGTGATGCTGAAAACTATTGTTTACTTCTCTGATACAATTTTTAAATACAAAAAATTACTAAACACGAACTCAAATTTAATATGCTGACAGTACAGCATATTACAATAGGGGACGCTTGAGATAAATATACACAGATCATTTCTAGTTCCCTGAATAAGGCAACTAGTTATTTATAGTACTTCTAGATATAATCAACATGGACAACAAAATATTCTACCTTTAAAACCCCTCATATATTGCAATCAATCTGAAGAACATTTTTTATACCATACTCATTCAATAATATCCAATTTTAACCAAGAAGCACCATTTCAAATAGTAGAAGGAGAATTCTATCTTCATTCTTACAAAAATGCATTTATGTACCCAAACTTCAATATATGCAGTCATACACTTGCGGTCAGGCCCGTACTATAATTCACCTGGACTACAGATAAGTGACTATCTACCATTCTGTCATTGTCACAATTTGTCAAAAACACCCTTTGCCACTAGGAAAGGCTAAGACTACCAACAGCATAGGAGTGGGGAATAAAAAGTTATGTGAACAAATACGATGGACAGATTACTGACAAACTTTTAAAAGGGAATATAGAAGAGGAAAGTTTTTTCTCTATAAAAAACTTCTTTCTATAAAAAAAAGCAAACTCATTTTGCTTTAACTGTAATAGGAGCAGGTCAAACCTCAGGCAACTATTTTGCCTATCTTTTCTAATTACTCTCTAGTTAAGACACCTAGTTTTGTCTTCAAGTGGTTACAAGCCACATGTACAAGCAAAAGACATCCACCCCTTCAACTTAGAATATTTTGGGCTAGAACGTGCTCTCACAAAATTCCACCCACCATGGTTGTATATATAATATGAAACATTCCCATACTTTTAAGAGACCATTCAGCCTTTTTAATATCAAATATATAAAAATTGCCTGTAAACATTTAGACATAAAGCAGAAGAGTAAAGCTTAGTTTGCTTACTCACAGTAAATTTTTTTAATTTTTTTTTTACATCTGCATGACAACATAGGTAGCTACCACTTGCAAAGTGAACTGAATAGATAAATAAGACTCCTGTCCACTACTGTAGAATCTAAATGTTTATTTAATTAACATTTTCTATGACAAAAAAAGCCCCCCAAAAAATCCAAACACCAAACCAGCTTAAGTTGTATAAAAGCTTATGCGGTGTGATTCAGAACAATGATTGACTACCGAAATAGAACCTGCATTGGTGTTACAAGGGACATGGACGTGACCTGAGTTATTATGTATGTACCATACACTTGTATGGCCATCCCTTACCTTTAGCAGCTATTTCCTGCTTATAATAGAATTGTTTGAGAAAGTTTTCCAAAACAGTGTGAAGTTGTTCTTTTACTTTCCTCAACTTTATCCTGATGGTTACTCTTAAATACTAGCAATCATAAATATGAATACATTTGAAATTTGAACTTTCTCTTATAACTACTGTCCATTTAAATAAACACAATTATTTTTTTCAACGTCAATAATTCAGTGCATTAAATTTTGCATTCTATAGGGATCCTAACCCTTGCCTAGGATTCCTTCCCCCTCAACCTCCACACCCACCCCCTACAATTTTTCTGCTACTTTTCATGCAGAAAAGAAAGAACAGTTAAGACACCACACAGACTCTACCAGAGCTGTAGCTCCCTAGAGGACAAGTTCACTGAGGAACTGATCCTAGGATCCTTCCCCAGGCTCACATTCATAAAAAATGTTAGGCAGTTTTTGTGATGTAACAAACATTTACTTTTTAATTATTTTTTTTTAATATGGGGTACTGTTAAAGCAAACCGCAGCAAAAGCTTGCAAAAGGCCAACACATGGTCTACTCGCAACCACTTTTCCACCCCCATTGTGAAGTCAATTTTTAAATAAAGAAAGACAGTGTCACCTGTTTTCCTAACTTTCGAACTGTAAACCAGTGTTCCTTATAATTACAAATAAATGATTTTTCATTTCTGTAAAAAGAAAAACAAAAGGTATAGATAACATTAAATACTCTAATATTTGAGTGCATATTAATGTTTAAGTTCTTTGCTACCACTAATTTAAACTTATATTAAAAATTTCAGTAACATAACTGTTGATGTTACAGAGTACTCATACTGCTTTTATAACATTTAGGAAGTTGTCAATGTTACTGAAATCTCTGTATACCTGTGATGCCACAGATACTGAGATATCATGAAGGCACAGAGGACAGATGCTCATATACATCCCATAAAAGAAAAAAGTAAAGACAGAGGAGATAACATCAGAATGCAACAGAGCTTGAAATAGTAGTTTTAAAGGATGATTTAAACCACAGGTTAAGTGTGTTATTTTCCTGTAAAATGAAAGCAGGTTGCCAAGAAAAAAAAAAAAAGTCTTACATAGGGTCGATCCCAAGCCTCTGATACTCTGGGCTGTTGAAGAGGATTAGTTCTAAACCCCAAACTTTCAAGGCATTGCTTATAACCTGTCAAAAAATAGCACTTTTCATGAGTCAAATTGGTCAAATCAAATGTAAGCAATGCAACCATTTTAGCTGCTATAAACAATTATGTTGTTTTCATAAACTTTGATTTCAAGACATTGCTAGGAAATCTAGGAATCACATTATTCAAAATGCAGTTGTCATGAATCTACACACAAACATAACACACATACCATATCTAAGAGGAAGTAGTAAAACTAGAATTTACCTGAGATGCGTTAATAAGCTTACTCCCCCAGACAAAGCTGTAACTTCACCTCCCACAGACACTTCATAAGTTGTCATCTCTCTCTCTGCTCTCAACACACTGTTCTGCCTCCCCTCCCCCCAATATGTCATCTTTCCCCACAGTAACTATTGAAATTCTGCACCACTGGATTGTCACAGGATCAGTCAGGTATATTAGAACAAACTCTTTTACAATAGCTCTTTAAAGCATCTGAAATAATGCTGTAGAAAATTTTAAATTAACAATTCATCTTCTTTTCAGTAAGCTGACTATGCAGCAAATGAGCAAAGCAATAACAGGACAAAAAGAGAATATCAGGAAGCATTTTTTTTCAGCTATGGAAGCAGCACAAACAAGAACACAAGAAATGCCAATCTGTTAATGGTTTTTCACTGAACAGAAAAACAGAAAAGAAGCTCTCAAGGGATTCTGGAACATTGACAAGCACCTCTGAAAGCTCAGAAGACAGTCAAAGGTGCAAAGCATTGCCTACAGCTCCAGTCTAGACACAAGCCTCAATTCAGTGTCCAATACCATTTTTTTCTTTTTTTTTTTTTTTCTGGTTTAAGTAGTTATTATTAATTACTTTTCCATTATGGTCCTTAAAAAAAAACCAACCACCAACCCCACCCCCACCCCCCCACCCAGCTCACCAGCCCTAAAGTGTCTGGAGTGTGTTATAAAAACTGTAATGCAGAGATAATCACAGCTTTTTCCATTCTGCAGACCACTGTGATAACCCTGTAACCACTGCCAAGGGCTTTACAGTCTATAATTTGAGAAAACAATCTCAACTCTGCTTTTCCACCAGTAGTCTATGGGAGTCAAGATCTATACCTGGAGTGCCCACCAGAAGCAACTTGAAATCAAGTTTATTGCCAGCAGGTGTCATTTTGCAGTTCAGTGCTATTATGTGTTTAAGGGCCTATGAACTGAAGAACTGCAAGTCACTGCTCTTAATGGAAAAAAGAATGAAGATGTGCAAGTCCAGCACTTAATCCCATTAACCCTATAAACAGGAAACTAGATGAAAAAACTTGATGCCATTTAAATTATATAAGAGAATATACTGCATAAAAAAATTTCTGTCAGTATAAAGCTGCGCTTACTTGAATTGAGAAGAATCCACTGTCATCCATATTTACAGAAGGCTGCTGCTCAGTGTGAAGTTGGGAGGGAGAAAAGGGAAAAATGGTGTAAGCATAAAAGGTCAGAAATAATTCAGTTTTGAAAGTAAGTATAACTGCACATACTTGAAGCAACAACTCAGCATGACCTAGTCTGTAAGGCTGATTACAATGCCTAAATAAGTTTATTAATTAAAAACTCAAACCTTTAAATTAGAAATTCTCAGTGCTTAAAAGACAGACAGGCATGGGAACTTCTGTTCCTGTCTCTGCCACTGGCTTACAAAACCAAAAAGCAAATTGCTGATCCTCCTCCTCACCATGTCTGACCTTCCTACCTGTAAGACAAAGATGGTGTAGCTTTTTGTAGAATTGTTGTAAAGCTGTACTAGTAACATTTGAAAATGCCAGATTCAAGATAAGTGAATTAAAAGGCCTATAAATTTATGAAGTTTTAGCACTGGGAATTAAACCTCCTCTAGCTATGCAAGAACACATTTGTTCTACACAAGATTTCAGGCGAATACCAAGCAATCTCAAATTAAGATTATTTTACCTGTAAAAATGTTCTATATTCTTCACTAGACACTCCTCCCTCTGCCATTCTCATTCTTTCTTCCTCATCCAACTGCTGTGCAATAGAGGATAACTCAACAGGGCTAAAATATTCCCCTTGTAGCAAATTATTCAGACAGTGCTGGGCACACAATGAGCCTTCTTGCTAACATAGGAGGAGACAAAAATACCAAAGACAACCAAAAAATCAGGTTAATGTTTTACTCTGTAAAGCAACTCAACCATTTCATTCTGGCAAACTTCCTGCCCTACCCACTCGCCCAGAATGCCATATATTCTTCAGATGTGTTATGCTGCCAGGCATAAAATACAACCCTCCCATCAACTTGATGTGAACAGCCCTCCCCCCCCCCCCTTTTATTCCCTCAATTAAATTTATGTAAAAATATTACATTTGAAAACACTGTAAAAATTCCCAGTGGCCTGACCAAATCAAACAAGGACCCTGCAGCCATCAGGACAATGGATTCTGTCCTCTTCCAAATCACCACCACACGGAAATGAAACAGTTTAGATCTGTACTTCCCAGTAACAAATGTTTTCTGCAACAGATGGTCTCTCATACTTTAACTTTTCTTCCCTGCCAAGTGTGTCTATCAGCAACATGCTCTCCACATGTAGCTACAGAAAAGTAAACCATTAGGACTTTGGACAGATTTAAAATACACATTTTCAGAATGTATTTCCTTCATTTCAGGTTACTCACCCAGTTCAGGTTATAACCATTTTTTTTATTGCCAAGAAAGTGATTAGGTACTGGAGGAGCAGTAAAGCTCATTCTCCACGTGAAATTTATGTATAGGAGCTAGGTAAAAGAAGCTAATGCTACTGCTTCTAAAAATTTGGTAAGAATGATGAGGTGACAAGAAAACATAAAAAAGAAATTAGCATATTAATGAAAATTTTTTTTGTTAATAAACCATTTAAACAGAAAACACTTCAGTCACTTTGTTACATATTCAGCACACTGGAAATAATGGAAGTGCAATATAATATTTTTAGACTGTCAACCCAAATTAAAAACTAGTAAAATTGAAATGTCAGTCATGATTTTGTTGCATAAATAAAAAAAATATATAATCTGAATGCATGTCAGGCTCCAACATTTTCGTAAGTGCAAATAAAATACTGCCTTGTTAAAAAAAAAACCAACCAAATTAGTCTTTCCTATGAAAAGCAACCTTTCTTTACAATCCTGCTTTCCTCTTGTTTTAATATCAGTCCTCATTTTTATTTGCATTAAGAATGCTAATGTGCATGCACTCTATTAAAAACAAAACTAAAACTCCTCAACAAAAATAAAGAGCACCTCCCTCTCCCAGGAAATCCACAGAACCTAAGAATACAGGAGCATGCCTTGGAGGAACATTCTTTAAACTTTCCTGAAAGTCTCATACAAATCATATGCACACGTCTCCCATGATCTGCCTTACAGCAGGAACCTCAAAAACTTAACCCTAGATTACAGAATCTTCCTAGGGCTTCATCACTTAACTGAGCAGCAAGTTATTAAAGCTAGATTGGCTGTACAGCCAGGGTTCAACTGAATCCAGAAGCCATCCCCAGTTCACATCCTTCCCACACAAGCTACTCAAGACTAAACACCAGCTCCTGTCCCTTCAGGACCACATCCCTGCTGCTGGTCATATGACAAAACTACAAGAGAAGAACCTGCTTAAGAATCACAGGTTTCTCCACCAGAATTATATGAAACTGATTTAGAAACAAAGAGGTATTAAAATACCTTTGAAAATTAGTTGTATCACAGGCTTAAATCTTAATTTCACTACAAGGACCTTTCTGTATTTGTAGTGTTTTATCTTAAATAAACTTTAATGCTCATACACAAAATTAGTACATATTAAGTGAAAAATGCAGAAAACTGATCTTACAGCTTTTAATAGACATTAACGTCAATTTTTTCCCCAGAAAATATTGCGTATTTCCATAATCTAAAATCCCCTTGTCAAAACCTATTTTGATGAAAACAGTTGCCCTGCTTTCAATGTTTTCCACCACCTGTATCTTATCAAAGAAAAGACCATCTTCTAAGACATGTGCTCCTTAAGACCCACTCTCTGTTACCATCATGCCCCTGTTAAAATGCCATGTTCCTTAGGTCTTTGTTTGTTAAATTGCTTTTATGAATACCATGTTTTTCGTGCCTTTTTATTGGAACATCTACGGTGGGCAGATTCAAGTGTGTGTGTGTGTGTGCAGCACTTGAAATATTTTGACAACACTTGATAGGGTGGGTGGTGGGTGGGTGGAATGATCCCTTAAGAAAGAAGCCAGAGGTTCAGTTATTGTTACTACTCTAGTCAAAATTTAACAAGCTAAAAATATTTGGTATAACTTTGTAACTGTATAACTAACTTAACCAGGGAGCAGTGTACATTTCATATGTGAGAGACCCAAGACTGTACCCTCCACTTGCCCAAAACCTGTAGGAACTACAAATTACAATCCGTTTATAACTTTGAATGCATTATGCTCTGTCACTTCAATGTCAGCAGTTTTGTTATTTAACCAGAAAGAAACTTAGACGTTAAAAATTTATTATTTCATTATACGATAGGCCAGATAACAGTAAGGTACATTTGTTTTGAACTCATTTTAAAATCTAGACTGGAACTCAAGGTCACTGTATCAGAGACCATAATGGCTGAAATCCAATACTCCTCTTCTGAACAGCAGCTGCTTAACACAACGCTTGCCTAGTTTTGCAACCCAAACCTAGTTTGAAAGAACACTCCTTGGGTTCTGTGGGTTTCAGAACTGTAAATTTTTTGTTTTTTAAAATCAAGTTACAATTATTTTGCTTTATTTGCCAAGAAAACAAACCATTATGCATGAGAACAGTGTACAAAAACTAATGTTAATCTTAACACAACAGCAGTGCAGAAGCATTAGCAAATATATCAAAACAACCAACTATATTTGAGTAGCATGAAAACATAAATAGCTTGTATTTGGGAACCCGGATAAACCACAGCAGGTCATAGGAACATTGGTCCTCCAAACAAGGAAACACTCTTCAGCTCAGAGGCACAGTACATAAATCAGGATTTCCTTAACAGCTCTCCCTCTCCCTGCTCCTTACAGAACCCCAGCCAAGCCAGGCTAGGTGATGTGTCCGAGAGCACTGACACACCTGCCTGCCGCTGCTCATCTTCATGCTCACTTCCAAGCCACGCGAACTCTCTCTTAAGAAACACAAGCAGTTGTAGCCTGCACCTTCCTGTACGCAAGGTCTACTTCTAAAGGCCCAAGAAAGGCAGCCACCGTGCGACAGGAAACGCCGAGGCTCAGCCCTGACTCTCTTTGATCTCCGGTAACATTTCCTTCCCTCGCCGAGCCAGGCCGAGCCTCTGGAACCGCCGGGCGGGAGAGCCGCAGCTCTCCCGAGCCAGAGCAAACCGCGCCGCCGCCTCACCCTGCCACCTGACGGGTGCCCGGGGAGGGGCAGCGGGCTCGGCCGCGCAGGGGCCAGGCGCACCCCATGGGTATCGCGGGCTGCCCCCGGGCCAGCGCAGGGACAGGAGACACAGCAGCCACCCCTCAGAGAAAGCACTCCCGACCCGGCCGGCCGGCCAGCGGCACAACCCCCCCCAGGCCGGCCGGCAGCCTTCAGAAGCACAAGCTCGCCCCGTCCCTCACTCACCCGCTCATGGAAGATCGACTCCATGTTTATTGTCAACGGCCAGCAACCCCCGCCTCACGTGACCTCCCCAACCAATCAAACCCTCCCTTGCTCGCTGACCGGCTGCAGCCAATCCGCGCAGGGCCCTGGCTGGGCTGGCCGCCCGGATGAGGCCGTGGCGCCGGCTGGCGGCCATGGCGGCGCCCCCTGCCGGCGAGGAGGTCGAGGTGGCTGAGCCACCGCCTCCGCTGGCCGGGAGCGCCCCCGGGCAGGGCGGCGGGAGGCCGCCTTCGCGGAGAGCTCGACACACACGTACTACCTGTTCTTCCCGTGTCATTAGCACGAATTCCAGAACACCCCGCACTGCCTGTTCCCTCGGAAAGGTTCGCTCTCCCTACGGCACGCGTTCGGCAAACGCCCAGCTGCACCAGCTCCCCGTGCCTTCTCAGCAGCCGCCCGGCCCTTCCACCTTCCTGCGCTCGCTCGGCCGCAAAGCTGCAGCACCCCGCTGGCTGCCGCTCCACCGAGCCTACAGAGGAAATCTGAAAACAAACCTGGCTCAGATTCAATTAAAAAAAACAACTACAGACAACTGTCGACCACGTTCTGGGTCTACATTAAGTATTCCTTTGAAGGCTTGTTCATAAATTAGCTATAAATACAGGAATTGCACACCATACAGATCAATAACAACATGAATGATTTTTGCATAGTTTTTCTTTATTACATAATTCTTCCTCCCCCCCCCCCTTTCCAGAGCATGACTTCAGGGAACAAAGCTCTCAACACTTGTGGACTAAAGGAATTCCTGGACACATATTAGTCATGTAATTAAACATATTCCAAAAAAGCAAGATTGGAAATTAAACTGGCATGGATGAGTTGCGGGTGTCCCTTTCTGTAGCTTTACATATTCTCTCAAGAACCATAATCCTATTCTTTCGATGTGTGAGACATGATGATGAATCAGACAAAAATGCTTTCCATTTCATCAGCAGCCTTTTATCTCCATGTAACTTCTTCACCAGGCTTCAGTTCTCTGTGTGGAAAGAAAAAAATACAGGGCAGAGACTAAAATTAAGGTATTTTTTGTAGAATTGTTACTAATAAATGCAATTACTGATTCTACAAAACCTTAATTTTGAGAACTATGTGTAAATTTAAGTTTCCTTGCAATCATCAGTTACAAATCAATACTGATAAGCTTCCTCCTTTCTTCCCAAAGTTTCACTGGATTAAGTCCTCGTAACTCCCATTCAGGTAAATGGAAGCACAAACCAGCCAACCTCTAAGGACTGAACAAACTTTTTGTATAATGGGATCCAAAAGGAAAAATTCTACTTCTTTTAAATAAAAAAAAAATATTATTGTAGTGGGAACAGAACTAGGTGTGAAAGCAGACGGGACTTTTGCAATATACTGAAATACCAGCCCAACTTCATCAGCAACTGCAATAAGAAGAGTGCTAATGTAAGTCAGATTACATCATAAACTTACTTTCTTATTCAGAACTAATTTAGGTGAGACGGGAGTTAAAAACACAAAAACACCTGCAAACTGATAATAACATTCCTACCGTTAGTCCATGCTATGCAGCATGAGGTTTTTTTAACAGTGTTTCATTAACACTGTGGCCTAATACAGAATTAGAACTGCCATAGATGAGGCAATGTATTATCTCAATCCTTCCTAAGTCAGCCAGTAAGCCCAAACTAACAGCATATATAGTCACATCCTTCAGTGAAGATACAGCACTTGCCAACATAAATATTGTGATAATTTTCAAAAACTTGGTTATTAAATGATACAAATTTATGAAAGTATTTAGTTAAAAAGGGCTGTGATCATTTAAAATTTAAGACAGAAGTTTGCTACAATCCACTGAAAACCTGAAAATTAAAAGTTCAAGCACTGTTTCCCACTGAAGTTCTAGACAGAGACCAAATAATGGTTTCCACAAGAACCTGACAGCAGTTAATGATCCTCTCTTTCACGACCAAGCCCCAATCAAGCCCGTTTTCAGAAGGCGTTAAAGTGCCCTAAAACCCTTCAGGAATGCTTGCTGAAATTTTTAGAGCTTTCTTCCTTTTAATATTTTGACAGCATCCCTGATTTTTTTTTCAGACTTTAGACTCTCAAAAAGAAAAAAGAAGCACTTTGCAAAGTAACTCTATATATGTATATTTAAGAGGCATCATAAAGTAGACCTTCTATATAATAAGCTCTTGTTTCTGAAGGCAGTCAGTTTTTCATCGTTCTTTCTGTCCAAATAGCATCCAATCACAAATCCTAAGGGAACCAGGATGTGAACCCAGTGATCACGCACAGCTTGGGCAAAATTCACCATGACTGCTAGAAAGAAAAGCATAACAGATAAGAGTTACAGATAGATCTGGACATGGAAAGTGTTGCATACCTGGCACCTTTAATCTCACTCACTATGATCCTACAACAGCGTAATAAACATGAGGGCCATCAAACACTCCCTGCAAGACACAGGCTATTCTCAAACCCATACACAGGTTTCTTAGAAATAGTCCTAACTCACTCTTGGTCCTGGAAAATAGGATTTTATTCTAAAATGGGAAAGAAGTAGAAGACCTCTTTTAAAATACCCCTGGTGAAATTTCCCTTTAGGTGTTCTAGAGTAATGCACCCACTGAAGTTTGCTGTTCTGTAAACATTCTGTAAAACGTTACAAATGCATGTATAACCAAACTCTGGTAGACAGACGTTTATTATTCCTAACAAGACTGAAAAATATGCTGTACATTCAGTGGGGAATTGACAGATAAGGAAGAAAGGCCATTTCTATAATCCAGCGACATTTTCCCAATCTAACCAAAGCCTTCCAAACCAGCTCTTGCTGGAAGTTGTAAGAGACACCAAGGAAGTCGCCCAGCTGCGGGCTCGAACCGGCGGCCAGCTTACAGGGGAAGACACGGCCGGCACCGCCCCCTCCCGGCCGCTCCCTCAGCCGGCCGCGATAGCGGCCCGGGCCGGGGCTCGCGGTCTGACCCACGACGGGGCCCTGCTCGCTCCCGCCCCGCCGGCCGCGGAGAAACGCTGCCCCCTGCCCGCCCGCCCCCCCCCCCCCCCCGCCCGCCCCCCGCCCGTGCTCGCAGGGGCAGGAGCGGCACAAAGCCCCGAGGCCGAGAGGAGCTCCCGCCCGGCCCCTCCGGCCCCACGTCCCGGCAGAAGGGAGAGGACACGGGGCGAGGCGTTCCCGGGAAAGGCCGCCGCCGGTAGCGCGGGAACACGCTCGCAGCTGCCCCCCGCCCCGCTGCCCCGGCCGTTACCGCTCCTCGCCGCCGCCGCCAGTCTCCGTGCAGCGGCCACACCAAGGGCAACGGGCGGCGCCAGTAGGCCGGGAGAGCCCACGGGCTGCGCAGGGAGGTGGGGTAGGGCCCTCCCCCCCCCGGCGGCCTGGCAGTGGTGCCGTCCGTTACCCTTCCACCTTCCCTCCTCCTCCTCCTTTCTCCCCGCCTCCCGCAAGATGGCGGAGCGTTTCGCGCGCTGCGGCGGGGGTGGCAGGCGCGCGCCCCGCTGGGCTTGAGGGAGGCCGGCGCGCGGGCGGCCCGCGAGGCAGGTAGCGCCGCGAGGCAGGCAGCGCCGCGCGCCCGCCGCTCGGTGCCCCTCTCCTCCCCGCGGGGCGGCGGGCGCGGCCCGGCCCGGTACCGGGGCGTGAAGCGCTTGGCTCGCCCTCGCCGAGTTCGCCCCTCTCTTCCTCCTCTCCTTTCTCCGTCGCTTCCTCTCGGCTCGCCCTCTTGGCGCCGGGCCCGGTCGGCGAGGCTGACCCCGTTAGGGCCGCTGTCCCGGCGGCGGGGCCCGGCGGGGCGCTGGAGCCGGCTTGTGGAGCTGTTGGCCCGCCCCGCCCCGCGTTGGGCCTCCTGGGGCTGCCCCGGGACTGAGGGGCCGCGGGCCCCGCCTGGCCCCGGGGCGGCGGTGCGGGCTGCGCCGCTCCTGCTGATTCTTTTTTCTCTTCAATGGTAAAAAAAAATTTCTCTGCCTAGTAACAAAAGACCTACAGCTGCCAAACGTTAACGTCTGAGACTGAAATGGTATCTTGTAGCTGTATTGAACAGTATTCAGTGCGCTTATCCTGTGTATTCTCAGAAGCGCATGAAGTTAGAGCTAAATAAATAGACTTTTCCTTTGGATTAGTCAATGAAACCTTTTTTTCTCCCATTCAGGTTAGTTCTTTTGGAGATCAAATACTTGGGAGAGGAAAATGACATCGATTATCAAGTTGACTACACTTTCAGGGGTGCAGGAGGAGTCTGCCCTTTGCTATCTGTTGCAAGTAGATGAATTTCGTTTTCTTTTGGACTGTGGCTGGGATGAAAACTTTTCTATGGATATTATTGATTCTCTAAGGAAGTAAGTAGTTCACTTTATATGCTTTTGTAAAATAGGTCTTGTCTTTTTCTGAAAATTTTCAATACCATGCAGTGGTTTCTGTATGGTGATGTTAAATCCATCTTTTGGGTTTAAACTGGTTCTGGTTTGCGTGGATTTTTTTTTTTAATAATTTGAAGTATGTTTTATATGAAGGGAATTATGCTGCTGAAACATTTCCAGGAAAAACTTCTTTTCTTGTGAGTCTAATGAGTTACATCTATTAACTGTAATTCTCAAACTGTTCTGTTTGTTTTGGCTTGGATGTTTTGTTTTTGTCATAAACATGACAGAGCAGAGTTTATCGGAGCCTTACCTTGGGTCTAAACTAATTTAGAATGGTTAACTAAGTTTGAAATGAAAGAGTCCTTAGTGTATGTAGGCTGAATACAAAGTGGTTCGATACTCTCTTCTTGTTCCAAGATGAATAGACCGTCAGGAAAACAGCTTCCGTTAGCTTCCGTTACCTTCCTACAGCCCTGCATAGAAATAAACCTGTCTAGACTTTCATATTGAACTTCTGCAGGTTTACTGCAAGGAGCCAAGCACTGATTATGATGTTAGGACTGAAACATACAAGTTCCTGTAGAAAATAGATGCTGTTTTTATAGATTAACTTTTCTAGCTTTGACACACTTCTATTGTCTGAAGTCTTTTAACAGTGGATTATTATGTAGTAAGGATGATACATAAGATTTTTTTTGAGTGTCTTATTTTAGAAGTAATTAGGTAAAACCCACTTTTTAATAACAGCCATCTAGAAGGATGTGTGTTTCATAGTTACTATGTGAGGGAAACAAAAAGCTTTCAGCCCAAATCGTATTTGCATTTGTTGCATATATTTTATGCCCTCAAGTTTTTCAGGTCTGATAAGTAGTAAGCTTTTAGTCTGAGTTCTTATTTTATGCAACACTTTGCAAGAAAAAAACCTTACATTTTTAAAATGAATAAAACACTACAAATTTATGTGCCACTTAAATGATGTATTTGACGTTTTCTCTTTTTAAAGAAGTAAGTTTTGATTTGATCCTTTTCAGTTTAGGGATCGTTGTATTTTTTGTTACTTGGTCTTTCTCATCAGAAGAAAAGTTGTAGCCTGTTTTAGGTTTTTAGATGTATATACAATTTGTAGCGTGTCTGCAATGATAATATTTTTGGCCCCTCAGTTATTGTACTCTTTGATGTCCCAAGTATATATTACATCTCTCCAATCAAGATTTGACGTGAAACTTACGTCTTTCAGACCTTGAAATAGTGTTTTCAGAAGTCACTTGCATTTTTAAGTCCTTGAATGTTTGGAAATATCTGTAACTTTTATTTATGGCTTTAAAAACTTTGTTGTAAACCTGGAAGTATTTAGGTTTTCTTATTTGGCATTCAGACTTTCTATGTATTGTCAAAATAGCCATAATAGGGAGTATGTAACACCATACAGAACTCTTTTTACCAACTTCTGTTGTCCCTCTTTTTATAGACATGTACATCAGGTTGATGCTGTACTTCTTTCTCATCCTGACCCTCTACACCTCGGTGCTCTTCCGTATGCAGTTGGAAAAATGGGGTTGAATTGTGCCATTTATGCAACTATTCCTGTATATAAAATGGGGCAGATGTTTATGTATGATCTCTACCAGGTATTTAAGTTGACACTTTCTTACATAATGTCTTTGGTATGGTAGAATGCTCAGGTACTTGAACGCTCTATACTTCTTATTTGTTTTAGTCCCGCCATAATACTGAAGATTTCACACTCTTTACTCTGGATGATGTAGATGCAGCCTTTGATAAAATACAACAGCTGAAATTTTCTCAGATTGTGAACTTGAAAGGTAAAGTTGTCACCAAAGTTTAAATAAACTACTTTTAGTGAAAGACAGCATAGTCATTGACAGTTAAAGTGACTTTTTTTCTTCAAGGGAGTAAGTTTTGAAATATGCATTTTGCAGGCCTAAATTCAATAGCCCTGTGTTAATCTGCATCAGCTGAACGTTTGCCTCAGTAACTGTGTATGGAAATATGTGGAGTTTCCACTTAATGGGGAGGAGGTCATGCCAAAGCATATTTAGGTATTTGTTTAGTGTTTTTGGAATTTTTCTTGGAATTTTCTTGTGTCTCAAAAACATGTACTCATGCCTAGTGGTAGATACCTCAGAACTCATCAGTAACCAGTAACACAAAGGAAAGCTTTCTAGAGAATGAATAGGTTGCAGAGATTAAGTTACAGCATGTGGATGATTTAATGAGGAGATCTTCACCGACTGATACTCAGTGTAGTTCATTGCTAGCAACTGTGGCATCCACAGAATCAGCAGCTTTTCACTTATGTTGAATTTAAAGATAGAATGAAATGGAAACCCTGTTCTTGAACAAAGACTATATACAAGCTGACCACCAGCAGCAACTTGTCTCGGAGATGTATCTTCCAGTTACTGGATGCTGCTTGCCAAAATACTTGCCCCTGTAATTTGGAAAATAGACATGGGATGCCATCCTTGAAGGGCTTTTGACCCTTTTCAAGATACTTGTAGCAAGGCTATGTCCACACTGCAAACTTCTAAATCTTAAAAAGTAATTTTAGTGAACAACTTTAAAGTGCCCTACTTTCCCATGTTTAATGGAGATGATTAGAAAAGACTAAATGGATGCATTGAAGAAGATAATTTCTAGGTATTATTATTCAAGCTGTGCATTTCTGTTCAACTTGGTAGAATGCAGTAAAGACAGTGAATGATGGTCATGGGTGGTTTAGTTTTAATTTGATGAAGATACGAGCTAGCTCCAATGACAAGGAGTAACAGTGCATTACAAAAAAAAAAAAGGCATCAGTGCTGGAAAGATCAGTCATTCCTGACTGCAACACCTGAACACCTTTCTTGGTATTGTTTGGCTTAGATGTTTGTAATTCTGGAAAAATCCCGTTTTGTGTAATTTTTTATATGTGGGTTTGTAAGTAGCTAGACAGTGAATGATATAGTAAACATTTTGTGTTGCCCCAAAGAGAGGTCTGCCTTTCACCAGTGTACTTGCTTTCATGTAATATGTTTGTTATATATTATATTATATATAACTTAGGTCTGTAGTTACAGCAGCTCTTCAGTGCCTCTAAGTACTGGTGGAGGGAGGAAGTGATTTTCACTTTATTTTCTTTTTCTGGAGGCAAAATAAGAGACAAAAAAATCAAAGCTACTGGTTAGATGAGAAGGACAGATATGTTACTGAATTTTTTTGTACTTCGTTTGACTTTTTTCCCCATTAATAATTCTGGTGTTCAGTTCTTTAAAATTTCTCTCTCTTACTCAGAGTAATGGATTTGAATACATGTAATGTCCCTAAAATATTGAAAACTTTTGTAGGCAAAGGACATGGTTTGTCAATCACACCATTGCCAGCTGGCCACATGATAGGAGGCACAATCTGGAAGATTGTCAAGGATGGAGAGGAAGAAATTGTTTATGCAGTTGATTTCAACCACAAGAGGGAGATGTAAGTTCAACATAGCAATACATATTTCTTGGATGTTGTGTTTGGTGTGTGTCATGTAGTGTGTGATAAACAGGTATGGAAGTAGCAGTGCCTTTCCAGCTCTAATAAGACCACTAATTTCCCTTGCATTCAGATTAATCAATTTGAAACATGTATTAGCTCTGGGTTTCTTTATTCCACTAAGTTTTATTTATTTGCAAGTTTGAAGCAGGAAACATTCAGCTGCTGAGGAGTTTTGATTTCTGTACATGCAGACTTCTGCAAGCTAGCTGTCTTATTTTTTTCTCATAAAACAGAAATGCAAAGAGTGAGATTTTTTGCCTTTTTTCCACAGCCATCTGAATGGATGTTCCTTGGAAATGTTGAGCAGGCCTTCGTTGCTTATTACAGATTCATTTAATGCTACTTATGTACAGCCCAGGAGGAAGCAAAGGGATGAACAGCTACTGAGTATGTATTCTGTTTAGGCTTGAAAATAGCAATGTCATTTATTAACCACTGTAAGTTGTTTTTCTATGAGAAAATCATCAGCATCCAGGCTAAGAACCTTTATTAATATTTAAATTACTTTTTTTCTTTTTTCTGCTGGTACTCATCCAGTGGGTTAAAGATTTTCTTGAAACAATGAACCATATTTGAAGGCAGTGTATTTTACCCAGCATCAGTTAACCTCTAATGGATTTGTTAAATGACCTTCCTCACCACATTGTTTTTTAAATTCCCATTTTACAGTATTTTGTTTTTAATAAAAAAAGAAAAACCAAGAAAAAGTAGTATCAAGGCAGTGAGATCTTCAGAGCTACTGGAAGAGCTCCAGCTCCCTTTAATTTCAGTGGAAATGTGTTTTTGAATCTCTTCTGAAGTTTAATTTATTTCTGTGTTCAGTATGCTTTTGATTGTGATTGCTAGTGTGGTATAACAAACAAAAAAACCCCAACACCACAAACATTCTCATTTTGGTTCAAAGTGTAAGTAGGTTTTTGTTTTGTTTTTTATTCTTCTTAGCTAATGTTTTGGAGACATTACGAGGTGATGGAAATGTGTTAATAGCCGTGGATACAGCAGGCAGAGTTCTGGAACTTGCTCAACTTCTTGATCAGATCTGGAGAACGAAAGATGCAGGATTAGGAGTCTACTCTCTAGCACTTTTGAATAACGTCAGCTACAATGTAGTGGAGTTCTCTAAGTCACAGGTTGGTTTTGATTTTAAAATACAATTATTAAGAGGGTAATGGAATGTGCATGCAAAAGCATTTTGTTATTCTTTTTAACAGTAAAAAATGGCTAAATACTGGGTGTTGTCCTTGCTCTATAGTGTGTGTGTCTCGGTTCTTGTGATCAAGTAAGAGTCCAATCATGGCTGTGCACATGTTTCTTAATGCTCATTTCCTTTTTTTATCGTAAGCCTTGTTAGCATAGTTTAGAGTTGTTAAAAAAGATGACTTACAGTACTTGTTTCTGTGTTGTTTACACTCAGCAGTATTTCTCCACTTGCTGAGAATCATTAATGTAATCACATGCATATTGCATCCTGTACATATTATCAAGTTTGTACATTATCATTAGAACTTGTATTCTTATACATAACTTGTTTTTAATACATATTTCAGGTTGAATGGATGAGTGACAAGTTGATGAGGTGCTTTGAAGACAAGAGAAACAATCCTTTTCAGTTCCGCCATCTTTCCTTATGTCATAGTTTATCTGATCTAGCTCGAGTACCTAGTCCAAAAGTTGTTCTTGCCAGTCAGCCTGACTTGGAGTGTGGGTTTTCTAGAGATCTTTTCATTCAATGGTGCCAGGATGCCAAAAACTCTATAATTTTAACTTACCGCACTACACCTGGAACATTAGCAAGATTCCTGATTGATAATCCTTCTGAAAAAGTTATAGATATTGAGGTAAGAGTTGTCTATATACTCTCAGATTTCTTTATTGTGGGCCATCTGGGAAATATGAGCAAAACTGAATTTGGTTTCCTTTTTGACCTATTGGAAACTTCTAGTGGAGGAGGGAAATCGGTATGTTGCATGTTTATCCAATTGTGGATAAACTCACTTAAAAATAGGTCTCATTCGTAACTGCAAAATGCTTTTTGGTGGTTGGGTAAAATTAATACTCTATATAGATGAGCATGAAGTTGCTTTTAAATATTTAGACAACACTTTTCTTTGTGGTTTTGTTGTTAGAGAAAAAATTCTGTTTGCCGTTGATATACATATCACAATATACGATGGATTGTTCTTACTGGAAAATACTCTGGTTTTGGACGAGGGGAGCATCAAGTCAAATTAGTATAATATATCCCACCACAATTATAAAGACAATCAAAAGCTAGCAATTAAGACACATTTAATCATTATTCATGCTTCCAAATTATTTTCAATAATTTATATACCTGTATCTACTTATCTCTGGTAAATGTTATAATTTATGGGAGTCTCCTGTGATTGCAGTGATAATTTCAATCCTGATGATGCAGCTTTATTTTAGTTTTAGATTGGATTGGAAGCATAGAATTACAGTATTGGACTGTTAGCAGAATTCAGTATTACTCAAAATGACCTATACTCTAATCTGATTTTCAGAAAAGAAACAAAATTTACCATTGTTTTACCTGCTAGTATGACTTCACCAGGTTCTTCTGATTTGATGTTAGTGACACAAAAATTAAAAAAAAACCCACTGCTCATAAAATCACAGGATGCTTGGGTTTGGAAGGACCTCTGGTCCAGCCCTCCTGCTACAGCAGGTTCACCCAGAGCAGGTTGCACAGGATCACATCCAGGAGGGTTTTGAATGTCTCCAGAGAAGGAGGCTCCACAACCGCTCTGGGCAGCCTGTTCCAGTGCCCTGGCACCCTCAGAGTAAAGAAGTTCTTCCTCACGTTCAGATGGAAGGAACTGGCTGTGCTTCAGTTTGTGCCCGTTGCCCCTTGGCCTGTCGCTGGGCACCACTGAAAAGAGCCTGGCCCCATCCTCTTGGCACCCGCCCTTAAGATGTTTGTAGACATCGATAAGATCCCTCTCAGTGTTCTCTTCTCCAGGCTACAGAGGCCCAGCTCTCTCAGCATTTCCTCACAAGGGAGATGCTCCAGTCCCCTCATCATCTTCGTAGCCCTCCGCTGGACCCTCCCCAGTAGCTCCCCGTCTCTCTGGAACTGGGGAGCCCAGAACTGGACACAGCACTCCAGATGCTGCCTCAGTGGGGCAGAACAGAGGGGGGAGGATCACCTCCCTCGACCTGCTGGCCACGCTCCTCCTAATGCCCCCCAGGATCCCACCGGCCTTCTTGGCCACCAGGGCACACTGCTGGCTCATGGGCAACTTGCTGTCCACCAGCACTTCCAGGTCCTTTTCTGCAGAGCTGCCTTCCAGCAGGCCAGCCCCCAGCCTGTACTGGTGCGTGGGGTTGTTCCTCCCTTGGTGCAGGACCCTGCACTCGCCTTTCCTGAACTTCATTGGGTTCCTCTCTGCCCAGCTCTCCAGCCTGCCCAGGTCTCGCTGAATGGCAGCACAGCCAGCTGGTGAATCAGCCACTCCTCCCAGTTTGTGTCATCAGCAAACTGGCTGTGGGTACCCCCAGTCCCTTCATCCAGGTCACCGATGGGTAAGTTGAACAGGACTGGACCCATCACTGACCCCTGGGGAACACCACGAGCTACAGGCCTCCAGCCGGGCTCTGCGCCACTGACCACAACCCTCAGCTCTGCCGCTCAGCCATTTCCCAATCCACCTCACTGGTTGCTCACGTAGTGTCCCTGCGTTTACCTATGAGCATGTTATGGGAGACTGTGTCTTTCTGAAATGGAGGTAGACAACATCCACCGCTCTCTCCTTGTCTACCCGGTCAGCCATTCCGTCATAGAAGGCTGCCAGGCTGGGCAGGAGTGATTTCCCCTGGGTGAATCCATATTGACTACTCCTGACAACCTTCTTTTCCTCCACATGCTTAGAGGTGACATTCAGAGTGAGCTGTTCCATCACCTTTCCAGGGATGGAGGTGAGACTGGCAAGCCTGCTCATCTGAGAGTACTTGCATTCACTTAGATTTCCTGGAGATGTTTTAAGAAATTTTTGAAAACTAATGGTTTTTGATACTTTTAGAAATGCTTTTCTGTTAAAGTAGACTCTACTGATTGATTGCATTGTCATAATTTTACCATGCTAAGGTGCCATACGTTTGCCTAACATTGTCTTGTATGTGACATATGAGTTGTATTTGTCCTTTGTACTTAAATACAAATATTCTTGTCAGTAGTGTGTAAGAGAAGTATTGAAGTCAGCTACTCATAATAATAGCAATTCTAATTCTGTCTGCAGTTGAGAAAACGTGTCAAGTTGGAAGGAAAAGAACTTGAAGAATACCTAGAAAAGGAGAAACTAAAGAAAGAAGCAGCTAAGAAGCTGGAACAGTCTAAAGAGTAAGTATGTTGGCTGTTTTTGCATTCTGATTTGGTCAAAGTTGAGATTTGTGTGTGGTCATTCTGCTGCTTCAGCCATTTACAGGGATAAATGAAAATCATAGTTTCGATAGACTTGTCTGAGGGCACTGTGGAATCAGGAGTGGTTGTCTTTAATCTGTTGTTTATGATAGACCTGTTTCATCTGCCATTTGACTGTGAGGTCTTTCTCAGATACACAAAATGTGTTTGTCCTTGGCTAGTGTTATATCAACTTATTTTCCAGTCAGTGTGTTTATGTAATACTAAAGCTGAAGGGAAAGAGCTAGTGGTTTTTTTATGAATGTCGTTTCAGGGCAGATATTGATTCCAGTGATGAGAGTGATGCTGAAGAGGATATTGACCAGCCAACTGTACATAAGACAAAACATGATTTGATGATGAAAGGTGAAGGTAGCCGGAAAGGAAGCTTCTTCAAACAGGCAAAGAAGTCTTATCCAATGTTTCCAGCCCCTGAAGAAAGAATTAAATGGGATGAATATGGCGAGATTATCAAGTATGTGGTGGTAAATGCATGCTAACATGTAATAACTATGAAATAACTAAAAAGTAAAAGTAATAAAAAGTGCCATTTTGCCTCTTGCAGTACTGTTACATATTCTTCCAAAACTGCAGTAACTTTTGAACAGATAGGACAGTTTGCACTAAGTCTCACAGGAAGCTTGTGATAGGGTTGAAGCTGCAGAGCGGTGATCCCTGGCCTGTGTTCACACCTCTTGGGATGTGTTTCCACTCCAGGCTTCTTTTTTTTCCTTTTATCTTAGAAGATTTGATTTTTTAAATAATCTGAGGTTTTTTTCTCCTTTAAATTACACATAATTTTGATGAATTTGTAATGAGAGGGAAGAACATTGTTCATCCTAGAAAAATCTAGCGATACTTGTATTTGCATGATGAATACTTGCTAGAAAACCTCAATTTGCTAGCATTTCCCGAGATACCAGTTTGTTGTTAAGATAGGAAGGTGATATTTTCCATATGAACTCTGTGCAAATATAGAAATAATGAAGGAAAGTGTAATAAAATTGTCGGCAATAACAATTATAAGACATTTCAGTACTAATAGTCAGCATTGTTTGTTTTTTATGTTCTGTAGTGCTTTGGTTTTACTGTAAGACTATTAAAAGCAAAATGCCTTTCATTCTTTAGACCTGAGGATTTTCTAGTTCCAGAACTTCAAGCAACAGAGGAAGAAAAAAGCAAATTAGAATCTGGTTTGACAAATGGAGAAGAGCCTATGGACCAGGATTTATCAGATGTTCCTACCAAATGTATTTCTGCAACAGAATCCATGGAAATTAAGTGAGTGCTTTTGTTCTTGTCAGTTCTGCTAGAATGGTGTATGGGTATGGTGCAAACTGGGAAAAGGCTAGCTTGGAATTAAGAAAGTGGGAAAGGGCTTGCTTTTTGTTTTGCTTCTTCCTCCTCACCCTCAAGCTATCTAGGTTAGTTTTTTACTAGCCTTTCTGGGAGTACAGTACAGAATCTTATAGTTCCCCACCCTGAAGAAATTCAGTTTGTTCCCCATCTGATGGAGACAAGTAAGAGGAAGAACAAACAATACAGTAGTATGTTAGCATAGATACTCAAATGTATATCCATTTTGTTAAAAGAACAACTTGCCCAAATATGCTTCTCTCATGTTTTGGTTAACTATGCAAGTGAATTTTGGGAATTTATAGTGTTAAATACACATAACATGCTCATACCTGGTAAATCTGTATCTTACAGATGCATAGTATAGCTTGTGCTGACAGCTTTTGCTGATACAGAATAATTTCAAAATATTTTCTGTTTTTAAATACTTTGGACCACTTAAATGTTTAATCTTTTAAACTAAAAAGTGTTTTTCTTGGGTTTTTAATTCAAACTAGAGCCAGAGTTACATACATTGACTATGAAGGACGCTCAGATGGGGACTCAATTAAAAAAATTATTAACCAAATGAAACCAAGACAACTCATCATTGTCCATGGACCACCTGAGGCCAGTCAAGACCTTGCAGAATGTTGCAGAGCTTTTGGTGGAAAAGATATTAAGGTTTACATGCCAAAACTGCATGAAACAGTAGATGCAACTAGTGAAACTCACATTTACCAGGTGAGGTACTAGAATTTGTTAGTTGTGTAAGTAATGTGAACTGTAGTAGAGCTGTATTGGCAGACTTTAATTTGGTCTTCCATTCTTTGGGAGAGGAGAGGTGTTATTACCTATGTGTACACTTGGTTTTGTGTGATCAAAACATTAGTAGAGTTTTCCGTCTTCTAGGTAAGCATTCTCCTTAAGTTTATTATTCATAAGAAGTATTTAAAAGCTTAAACATGAGATCTGTGTGTTTTTACCTGTAGGGCAAAAGGCAAGGCTTCTGTCCATGGGAGCACTGGTTAGCTTTACTGAAGTCATAATATATTTATAATACTGATATTTAGAGTACCACTGTACACTACCTGCAATTCAGGATTCTTTTTGGAATCTGAAGGGGGGGCCTTAAGAAAGCAAAGAGGAAAAAAAAGCCCCCACCTTTGTATCTAAGAATGAACATGTAAAGTTAAGATTATGTTTTAAGTTTGTTAAAAATAAATAAATCATGCCCCTACCCCCCCAAAAGAAATTAATGTGATGGTTCTTGGAAAGTGAAGTTACGATAATATGTTATATTGTGTTAATATATTGCGCTTAATTTTCATGGTTAAGCTCTAAATAAGAAAACTTGGATAATTTCTGTGAAGTATGTGAAAATCTGTGTTTATTTTGTTGGTGGGGTTTTTTTTGTTTTGTTTTGGCTTTTTGGGGTTTTTTTTAAAGCTGTGAGGATTGCTAGTGTGCAAGAAATGACATGATTTTTCACAAAATACTTGAGTAAAATTGTAATTGCTTTGATTTCCTTTCAGTTTTTATATATGTTATATATCTAAAGGGTAAATTCTGTCTTCTGTGTAGCTTTAGTTTGTTTTTCTTTTTGAAGCTTTCTGAACAGATGATGTACGCTGGAGACATTGAATTAGAAAATAATAGATGTGAGTGGGGCATAAGAATCCTAGTCCCTTGAGTGGACTGTGCTGCAGATGGATAGTTAGTTGCACTATCTTTCATATAGTTGCAACTTTGATTGATGATAGGGATCATACACAGTAATATGTGGATAACAGCCTTTCAGAGTAGGGCTTAATTTAACAGGTTAAAGTCCTGGAATGTACCAGACAAATCAGGGCAAGGTAATGTTTTGGTTGCTTTAAAACATGATATTTACAGTATCCCTTCTTACAATAAAATAGTAATTACAAATATTGGAGGGTTGAAATTTGGAACTGCTGTTCAGTAACCTAAATGCATCAATAGAAACTTTCCTTAACTTTATTAAAGCCAACTGAGGAACTTCTTGGACACAAAAAAGGTTTCTGATGTTTTAAAAATAAGTGATTGCTCTTGCTATAAGTTTTAACTCACGTTTGCAGTTGTATAGGTCCTTTTTTTATTTTAACCAAGACAAAAAAGGTATTGATCTCCACTGCTTTTTAAGTTGAGTAGTGACATGAGGGTTATTATATTTTGAAACTATAGAACATCTTGCCTTGGTGATACTAATTCCCTCCTTTCCCTTTCAAAAGAGTATGAATCAAACACATGTGAAGAGACAGTGAAAGGAAAACTGGTAATTTTTAAAGCTTGAAGTAAGAAAACTCTGTGTTTTCCATCAAACTAACAGTACTTTTATTTTTGTGAAACCCAGGTCAGGTTAAAAGATTCTCTTGTCAGCTCCCTTCAGTTCTGTAAAGCCAAGGATGCTGAGTTGGCTTGGATAGATGGTGTTCTGGACATGCGGGTTTCAAAAGTAGATACTGGAGTTATTCTGGAAGAGGGAGAGTTGAGGGAAGATGAAGACTTAGAGATGCAAGTGGATATGCCTTCTTCGGACTCTAGCGTCATTGCACAACAGAAGGCCATGAAAAGCCTCTTCGGTGACGATGACAAGGAGATGTGTGAGGAGAGTGAGATCATTCCTACTTTGGAACCTCTGCCACCTCATGAGGTACAGCAGTTATGTTGATCTGGGCTTCTGTTTTTGAAGAGCTCTGTATTCATTTTTCTTTTTCTAGTGCTTAGAGGCTGATATGGTGACCTTACTAAAATGAAAGCCTAACTGAAACTGGATTTTTGTGTTGGATTTTCTCTTTGTTAAACCTGGTACTGTGCTTTGTTCGTATTTTAGGCTTTTCAGCAAGGATGATCTCTTGCATCCATTAACAGTGTCTAACATATACAGTACCATCTATTTATGAAGCTAAGTTTTTAATCAGCATGTTACATATTTGTAGTTAGTACTTGCAGATTTGAAAATTAATCGGCATTTAGTCACTCTTGGATTTTTTTGTTTTGTTGATGCTGTGGAAAATACTTAATATACTTGAGGTACAGGTCTTTGACATTCATATGTCTGCTTCTATAGTAGTGATTTGAGAGTTTGTTAGTTTAATAATTTCTATAAATTCATCTTTACTCTTAAATACTTTACATGTGAGTAGATATTCTCTCTCTTTATTGAATTATTACAATGCCTTCTAACTCTAGAATTGCTTTTAGGACTGTGCAACAGTATCTTAAAATGTAGTCAGTTCTAGGAGCTAGATAAATGTGGAGAAAACACTGAAGTCTGTTCAGATTAATGTCATAGAAGTCATGTAGTGATCAGCAGCTGCAGTTCAGTCCCTGCATAACATCGCTTGGAAGGGGGATCTTCAATGATAGCTTTCCATTTATCTTCGATATTTGAGCAAAGGAAGAAACTTTTCCTTTACTTGATAGATAACTTATAAGGCCTTCCTATCCTGGAAATGCCTTGCTGCAGGTCAATGGAAATAAAACCAGTCTTCCCGTTTATAGTCTTGTAGTCTAGTCCAGACTGCTGCTAACACACTGACGAGGAGATCTTTGGGAAAATGGAAGGTATTAAATAGCAGAAGTATTAAAATTGTGTGTGTTGTTTAAAGGTTCTTGGACACCAGTCTGTATTTATGAATGAGCCAAGACTGTCTGACTTCAAGCAAGTTCTCTTGCGAGAAGGTATACAAGCTGAATTTGTAGGAGGAGTGCTTGTGTGCAACAATCTGGTGGCTGTTCGCAGGGTAGGTGTTCTGTGTCTTAAACTTCGGTAAATAATATTTTAAGTGAAATTGGAGTTTTCGTTAGTGTAAAGATAATAAATTGCACCATGTCTTTTATTTCAGACTGAAACAGGACGCATTGGATTGGAAGGCTGTCTCTGTCAGGACTTCTATAGGATAAGAGACCTTTTATATGAGCAATATGCTATTGTCTAAAGGAAGTGCTGCAAAGATGTTTTTACTTGAACTTTTGAAGACTGGGGATTTCGCCCATTTCGACGACTTGTAGTTTTCTAATTTATACAGGGGAAGCCTAATTCATAAAAAAAATCAACTACCCTGAACATGTAAATAAATAACTGCTACTGTTGTTCATAAATTTGTTGGTACATTCCATGTTGTTGACTTTCAAACTGTTACGACTTGCCATCTCCCACATAACACATTATAAATGAGTTTGTGACTATGAACCCTTCTCAGGAAAGGTTCTGTTTGTCAAGACATGTTTTGGTTTCATAGATTCCCTGCTAAAGTGTACAAAATACATAAGTCATTCTTCTGTTCTAAAATAAGATTAGAGGGGAACTGTGGGTTTCTTTGGTTTTGTTCTTTTTGGGGTCTCTGTGATTTATTTTTTTTGTTTTGTTATTTTTGTTCTTTGTTGGTTTTTTTTCTTTTAACTTTGGTTTACAGACAGTCTTGAGTTTTGTTGTGTGTTTTTTGAATGGAGGTTAGTTAAAGTACATTTTTAATAGCCCACTTAAAGCTGAACTACCTATACTTCCCCGCAGTGTTAATCTGGCTGCATCTCAATGTTGTATCTGCTCCATCTTACTGATTTGTTCCAGAAAAGCATTTCATATTCTGTATAAAGTATTACTCTGCAGGATCAAAAAATTGCTTTGGAAAGGTACTCTAAGAAAACTGGATAATGCTGTAAGGCAGCTTAAAATCTGTTAATTTTGTGCTTCAGAGTAACTTCTGTACAAACATAGAATTTGTAACTTCTAATTTTGCAAAATGGTGCTTACTAAAAATTTTTTCTGAGTTCTGATTTTAATGCTTTCAAAGTTTAAAGACTTTATTCATGCCCTGCTGTTTGTTCAGAGTGCCATGAGCTAAGTTCAGGAAGAGTTCATGTGATTTAATGGTTTTGCACCCTGTTTCATTCTAATTGCATGTTTTTATGCCATTTTTCATTCTAGTTGACAGTGGCACTTCCTGTAGCTGCTGCTGCTAGGAATTGAACTTACATCCTAGTTGAAGATGATCACAGGTTTGGGCACCTTAATTTCTCAGAAATTAACTTATGCAAATAAATGGCCTCGAGTTAATTTAATCCTTTTTTCCCCTGTCCATGTGTGAACCACCAGCTTTGGCAGTGGAGGGTTGCTTGCTTGTTTTTGCATAAAACAGCAATGTAATACGTGCTCTGTGTATATGTTTAAATAAAACCTTTTGAAGAAGTGGCAAAAAATAGCCCTGTGGGCTGTCAATGGAAAGCTAATTTACTTTGCAACTCATTCAGATAGAAAACTATCTGATCTACAGATGGATTCTTTTAAAAAGAGTAACTTAAAACTGAAGACTCTAAAACAAACAAACAGCAACAGAAAAACAACCAAAGAAACCCAAACCTGCTAGAACTATATACTAAAAATGTAAAAACTTTGAAAATTTAATGCAAGTGTGAATGTGGTTTGTTACACAAAGAAAATCTTGGTAAGAATGACTGAATGGCTCAACACTTTTTTTTTTTTTTCTTGTTACAGTGTAGAAAAACGTTTATTTTCAATTATATTGACAGCCAAAACTTCATAGAAATGCTCTGGTTTTGTAGCTGTTTTGTAGCAATGCTATGTAAATGTATATGATACTGGATGCTTGCTGGTGAAAACTATTGTATTACTACTGTTGCTGATACTAATGAACTTTTATAAAGTGAGTTACTTTGTACATAAATCATATTGGCCTTAGGACTTTTAACTTGAGGGCTTAGGGTGGGCAGAGATCACACATGCCTGCATGGAATATACTAATAAAAGAAAAAAATCCCTTAGGAAATCAAACTAAGAATAGTGCTGTTTGTAAGAAAAGGATAAAGACAAGATGGTGTGATCACAAACCTTTGTCAGTTTTGTTTGTTGGTTTTTTTTAACCCATTGATTCAAATTCAGCTAAGTTTAATGAAAGTTTAGTGTAGTCAGTCACTAAATTCCTGTGTCGTCTGATAAAGAAGAGAACCCCAAATTAATGCCATCACTAAGGAAAAGGCTCAAGTATGAGCAAAACAGCTAAATTGTTTAGTTATTTTTTTAGTCTATCAGCATAAGCGTGGGCTGAAATCAGTTGATATGCGAGGCAACAGTAGTCATCCGAGTGCTGGGACTGAGGAAAGCTGGGTTTGTGGACAGTTCTGGTAGTGAGAGGGGTTACAGGACATCCTTAATAAACAGGCTGCGGCTGTGCAGTGGGGCAGGTGTGCTGCTTGGCTATTCATTCGTTGCTTGTAAGCAGTGTGGAACTGAGGCAAATTCCCGTGAATTTTGTCTAGTCTGCTGTCGGTTCTCTGATAGGTTATTTCTGTTGTTCTTAACTGCAATTTGCTGTAAACAATACACCTAACTTCTCTATATCTATTTTAGAGTTACTAATCTCGTTCTTGTTCCTGTCCAAAAATGAAAGATTAATTTTCCCTTATCTCCTCAAAATGTCTGTGCTTTCATGGAATGTAAGCTGTGTTTTCTGACTTCTGCATTTTCTTCATTAGCAGTTAAAACTTGGCAAGGAGTACCATTTCTTACTCTTTGCTCTATTGCTCATGAGGGCAAGAATATTAACTTAAGTCAAACTTAGTTTTGGTACTTACTGACCACTTAAACATTTCCTTCCAAGGGTCATCTTGGATAATTAGGATTCCTCAGCTAAGAGGCGAAGAGGTGTGGATACACAGGAAAGGCATAACTTGTCTTATGCCATCCCTAGGGTCTGTAGTAGGTTGTGCGTAAACGTGCCGATGGGGTAGAATACGAAGACATATTTGAAAAGATAAGGGAACGTAGAAGCAGAACTCCTTAACAATAATTCCAGAATTGATTCTTGAGTTGTTCCCATTGTCAACATAGCTTTACCCCGAAGTTAAATAACTTTGTGGGTGACAGTCTTGTTTTTAATCGTTTTACTTTGACAGTATGTACTGGAGGTACTTTTCTGGAAACCTTTCTTCTCCTTCCCTGAATAATATTTAGACTTAACTGGATCCACGTCTCAAAGTAATGTGTTAATGGAAATGTAGCATGCCCTGCATTCAGTGAGAGTAACAGTCTCATGAGAGCATTTGAGATCTATTTGGTGGAAAAACTTGTTTGGAAAAGTAGGAACTCTTCTGTATCTGTACTAGCTTTTAGTTGCTGTCAAACACTATTCATTTGGAATAATTTAAAGCAAAGAGACACCCTACCAACTCCCTGCCCCTCCTCCCCCAATAATTGGTATAGATGGTTGTACCCTGAAACACCTTGTGTAGAATAAACATTTCTTTGATAAGACGGGACATGCATTAATATTTCAGTTAGGAAAGAGGAGTGTATTGCCTGGGAAAAACTCTTCAACCACGAAAATTTTTGGAAACTTTGGTAAAAGAAATCTTAACTGTAAGGATCTGAACATTGCACAGTATTCTGTTTCATGGCATTTACAGATGTTTTCATAGTTTTAAAAAGATGGTGCTGGGGAAGATGAGCTCACAGTCAAATCTGATAATGAAATGCATCCAATAAACAGAATTCTAGGTCTTGATCTGAAAACTGTATAGGGACCCTAGGGTAGTTCAAAATGGGATAACGAAACTAGATCAAAAGAATCTTGAAAATTGCCTGTTGAAAATTAAAGTATTTTTTAAAATAAACAGTTTTACCTTCTTTGAGACTTTCTGACTGGAAAAGAGAGATGAGACAAAGATGAAAATTTGTGTCACTAGGATTTGTTTTGTAAAGGAGGAGTCCATTGCATGGCTTGTTTCCTGCAAATACAGAACGCGGTAGTTAGCCAGAGTTGATATGAACAGTATTGATCTTACAGAAGAAGAAAAAGAAAAAGAGGAGGAGGAGAAAAAAACAAAAAGTACTTTTATTCCTTCCAGTGAAGTTGAAAGCTTCCATTATAGTAACAAACTTTTGTAGAAAATAATATTCCATGAAGTTGCCAGCAGAGCAAGTATTTCATTGAATGTTTTGGATTCTAATTCTAGTTTTAAAATTTAGGGTCTAAAATTGCATCGTCCCTGTATGATAAGCAGTATATGCTGTGAACTTCTAGTGTACCTCACACTGTTTGACCAGTATTAATCAAGGGATGAAAGAGCACATTGTTTCACATCGATCTAAACTAATTACACTCATAAAATTCTTAATTTTTTGTTGTAAAAGATGTGTTGGTGTTTGCGGCAGAGAAATTCAGAAGAGTGGTTGCAGTTCAGTGGTAAGTAAACTAATCACTCCTTTCAGCTCAGTAATGCTTGCTCACAGTGGTAGAGGAAGAATGTAGAAGTAGTATATAAAATATCTGTTAAGTGACAAGTATGTTTTCTTATGCATAGTGAGAGTGTGGAAGCTTGAGAAATATGTGAGTTATAAAAATATGGGAGAAATAGATTGTTTTATGCAGTGCACTTTAAATATGACTCTGCTTGGTAGGTTATATATTACCACTGTGATACAAAGTTTAAAAAAAAAAAAAAGACAAAAAAAAAAAAAGACTGCTTTTTTGAGTAGAACTTCTAATAAGCTATGTAGCTGTTTTCCTAGAAAAGAAGAATCCATAGAAACTCAAAACATTATGAAGGACCAAGCCCGGTATATAAGCCTTAAGCAATAATAACCTGTCTGTTGTTGCATAATCCTCTTAGGTGATGCAAGCTGGATCTGTGGTTCAACAGCTGAATGATAATGAGCCAAGCATCTGCCAAAAGGTATAGTTTGTAACTGCAATCTGGTATTCATAAATTTTGATACCAAGTGAATACATTTTATCAGTTGTGTAGGCTTTTCTTAAATATTTCTCATTTTCAGCGCAGTTTTTCTGAAGTGCTAAAAACTTATCTAAAAGGTTTTTTTGACAAATGATTTAGAGAAATTTGCAGTGTTGTTAATTTCAGTCAAAAAAGAAAAAGACCCAAGCCATGTCCAACTCAGACCAAGGCTGACTTTGGAAACTGACAGCGAAATCAGTGGAAAGAGTTCATCATGTGGTAGTGGCTGTGGTGGCCTTGCTTCTATTTAAGGTGTAGAAAATAAAGCATAATATTTAATGTCAAGTAACAATGTCAGAATTTTTGCAGCTAAAGAAATATTCCATCTGCAATGTTTTAAAGGATTTTTTTAGATACAACCAAAACTATTTTTTTCCTGTTGTGGCTTATCAGTTTATAGGGATATTTAGGTGACAGTTATGAAGAATGAACTCTTAGCAGTATAATTGTTAAGCGACAACACTTGGAGTGACCAATTTGTCAAGCTGGTGGTTTCACTGATACCTTCTTAGAGTTGTCACTTAACTCAGTTGCCTTGTCTGCAAAGAGCTCGGTTAGTTGTCTGGCCAGTTCTAAACCATAATGTTGTGATGCAGAGCACAGTCATTTTCTGGACTGTTTTACAGCTGTGTAAATTGGAACAACAACTCTAATCTAGGGTGAGCCGTCTTAGATCACTGAGAATGAGTTCCTGCAAAGAAAAAATGATTAATAGCTTAGAAGTTGAAGGCTAACCTTTTATTGGGGTTTGTTTAAACTTGTAGTTTTATGTAAAACGATTGCAGTTAATCTAATCTGAAGAAACTACTGCTTCCTATCCAGGTCTTTATATTTCTGTAGGAAGAACAATTGGCTTTAGATGTGACTGGCCAGCTCTCAGTGGTAATGCTTGCCTTAAGGTATATTTTTTTACAGTAATTGCTTCAAAATAACTTTTTTTTTTTTAATTTGAGTCCATCTGGGTAAGTTTTATAGTATGCTCACTCAGCTGTTACTACCAGTGTTTCTCAGAAATAATTCTGAAGGGGGTAGGTAAACATTTTTACTGGTAGTAACATTCAAATTGTGTAGAAAAATTGTGCAAGAAAACTTGTGAAAGTCCTTGAAGGAAAATAATGGAACATAGGTGGAACTTGGTCATCAGTAAAACTTGGTAGGACTAACTGTCAACTGTTTAATTTTTGTATCTGTTAGTACACCGTGATAGAAATATGCTTTTAAGGAATGCTTTCTGATGGCACTGTGCAATGAACTATTCAAGTTAAAAAAAAATTGTCACACTTAGCTAACTGGCTGTAGTGTATGCTTCAAGATGTGAACCTGAAAATGTTTTCATGGTATAGATTACTTATTAAAAAGTGGGAGGTGGGACATATGATAACGTTGCCGCCTATTTTGCAACTTTACCGTGTGGCTGGGGCAACAGTTGTAGCTTATCCAAGTTATTATTTGTATTGGGACAATATTTTTATCTTCTGTTGTTTTCAGGGAACTTGTCTAGCTGCTGCGGAGAGAAAAAAAAGCTGAGTGTGATGTGATCAATACTTCATAAATTACTAGCCAATCCATAATAATGAGCTATCCTTAAAAATCATCAGGGAATTACTTTTTTGCCATTTCGCAGCTCCTAAAGGGAGTTGCACAGCTGGCAGAGCATATTGCCCGTCACCATGCCAGACTTGGCATTTGAAAGCCTGCCAGATTGCCTTGTGCTGTTGTGCTAGCCATGGATCAGCAGTTTGCAACAGTATGAAGACAGCAAGCATTTTATTTTTTGCCCTTTGATCACATGTGTTAATAATGCATTTATAGAGAGTCCCACCTGCTCTCTGAACCTGCCAGCTTCTTGTGTTGCATTACCCGGGTAGGTTAGCCCCCATGCTGCAGGAATCTGTAGAGATACGTTCTTGATGTGTTCTGGTAAAATTTCTGTTAGTATCAAAGTTTGGAGTCACTCTATATAACCTGTTTTTCATGTTTTATGTAATTTTATTATGTTTCAGTATTTCATAATCTCCCTGATTTTACTAATGCACAATATTGCAAAAGCAGTATAAAACTAGTCAACAGACTTTACATAATTTGTGTATCTCTAAACCTCTTACGCTGATTAAAAGTGTTAAGGCTATTAGTATTTTTTATGTAACTGGGTCTAAATTTAGTTTTTGTTGCAGTCAAAAAACGCTCTGGTACTGCAAACCATGATCCTAACTTGCTTCCTCTCGGGAGACGATAGCAACAGTTCTTCAGCACAGCTTTTGTGTTTCTGTGTATTGATGACTTGAATAGTTAACATAATGTTTATCATAGAAATGCAGTAGCAGCTTTTCGTAGTTATTTCTGTTCCAGAAGTGTCAAAATACTACTCTTGTTCTTGTGTGAAATAGGATTTTAATTGCTTTTGGGCATTATTTTCATGAAATCTTGACTTTTTAAAATGTGATTTGAGTAGCCCGTAGGCTACTCCTCCATTGGCTGGGAGGATAAGACTTGATATTTTAATTTATGTTAAGTTCTTCTGGCTCTTGTATGGAAAGGCAAAAAGAAAATGAAATCTTAAAGTGGAAAAAGTAGGAATCATGTGTGTAGTCCATACCTTCCAAACAGAATAGCTGTAAAATGCCTGTGGGACAGCCTCATTCTGCAGAACTGCATCTGTTTGTTCATTCTGTGTAGCCTCTTCTTACAGTTTTAGCAATTATTATGAAAAAGCCGTGAAGTCATGTCATCATATATTAATGACTTTATTTCCTACAATATTGTGCATTGCCTTTGTTCAGTCAGGATGCATGGTCTTAGTTTCACATGTGCATGAGTTATGTCATAGCTGACAGCTTGCTGTAAAAAGACAGCTTTAAAAAAAAAAAAAAGACTGCATTGGTAATTGAGGTATTAGAATATATAGTGAAGGAAATAATCAGCTTCGTGTTCAAGGAACACATTGAAATGATTAAACATTTGAGTAGCAGCCTTACTGCTATTTATATACAAAAATGAGTGCCTTTAAGCTGATATACAGAAATGGGTGTAATGTACAAGATTTTTTTAAATACAAAATTGAAGCTTATTTTTCTAATGCATGTGTGCATGATCTTAGAAACAGCTAGAGGCTGCATTGTGTGAGCTGTCTATACAAGAGTCAATAGTTGTATACCCAAGAATCAATAGTTGTATACCTAAGAATACAGAACTCGAGTAATTCACACTTAGATTTGCAGAACTGTTCACCTGATTGTTTTGTAAGAAAGAAATAGCTTCCAAATTATACAGTTAGTTCTTTGATCTGGAAATGGAATTTTCCTTTGCTTGCCAGAACATGTGCTCTAACAATGTTGAAATTGTTCTAAAATAACCCTTCTAACTACAGGGGGAATACTTTTTCTTTAAAGTTTACTGCTTTACAAAACTAACAGTCTCCTTGAGACGGGAAGAATATCTGCCTTGGTATTCTTTGTTTGCAAATAAGGTATGGATGGAGTGAAGAAAGAGCTTTAGACAAATTGAGAGGTAAAGAGAAGTAACCAAAACTGGGGTGACTTTTGTAGGGAGATGTTCTGCTTTGCTCAAGAGCATTATGGATATTTTATCAACTGTTCCCTGTAGAACTAGGCATGAGTTTAAGATTTGGGAGGGGTACTGGAGAGTTTTACTGGCAGATCTTTCGGTATCTAAGCCTATCGTGTAAGAAATAAAGAACGGTATGTTTCTCTCCAGGATAGGATTAGGTTAGGGTTATGAACAGCAGCAGAAAGAGTTAAGACTTATTCATGGATTACACAGCAGGGTCTGCAGCTCTAGGCTTGATAGCTGCAAGGCTTTAGGAGTGTTCTATGCTGGGTGGTTGGGCTTATTTGATTTATAGTTTGTTATGGCTAAGGACAGAGTTAGGGGTACCAGGGTTACAAATCTAAACTTTGTACAGAGAAGTTAGAATGAGGGGTGGTATTGATAATACAGAGTAGAGCACTGAAGACAAATCACAGGTATTCTTGACAACTTACGCCTTACCAACTGATACTGGGTTGACACCAACAACAGCAAGTTACAGGGTTCTTATTTCTTGTCTATTTATAAACTTTTAACATATGCAGCCCTCCATTCACTGTCACGGCTCAAAGCACTGGTCTGTAAGGTTTTGAATACACAGCTCTGTGTAACTTCTTGGAGTAAACAGTATTTACTTCTGCTTTTTGTTTCATTGTATCGATCATACCATTCTGCCACTTAATAATTCATTAGCTAGTTCAGTCATATGCAACGTAGTTCTATGAAATCTGGGATTAAAGGGAGTTTTTACAGTTTGGCTCCTAAATAATAGGAAGTTTTTTAAAGTATTCAATTACTTCATTAGGTTACTGACTTCTTTTTTAATTCCTTGAGCTTTCTAAAATTGTGTTTAAAATAATACTAATTTTCTAAACGTATACTTTTGTAAGCTTCCTTATTGCAAGTGCTCTGCCACATCTTCTCTGTATTGTGGCTCTAAGAGGGCAGATGTATGGAAGTCTCTGAACAGAGTATTGCACTTTGAAAGTCTGTTGCTTACTGATGTACGTACGAGCATAACATCTTTCTCCTGTCAGCATTGCAGCACATGGTGTTACTGCACAGAGCTTTGACATCCTTTGTGTGACTGATGAGAACTGCTGAAGTACAGCATTATTTATGCTATTTTGAAAACTGTCAAGTCAGCTGCTTGGTTTTGAATCCAAGGTCTCTTTTCATTGTCTAGTGAATTTGTAGCCCTGCAATTGGTAACTAACTTATGACTCCATGCAGGCACCTGTGATGCCTCTGTGATTGGACATCTGTCTATGCTGACAAAATGATATACTTCAGGGAATAGGGGGGGGAAGGATGGAATTGGTGAAGACAGGCAGATTCCTACCCAATTGTCTATTTTTATTTCTGTGGAATATGCCTAGGGATTACTTTGTGGATCATCAGCTTCACCTTATTTGTGATTTATGTTTATAATACTCCACTTTCACATAACTATCTTCTCAAGCACAAGGCCTTTTTCTCTTTTCTACATTGAATCTTTACAAGTCTTCCACTCTTTGATCTGCTGCAGTGTGGGAAGAAGAGCAGTTACTCTTCTACACCACCAGGTATGTCATTTAGGTGAGTAAGAGCCTGGTGGTCCCGTGCTGCCTATGGAAACTGGAGGATGTGATTCAGAATGTGAGAACCTGAGACCTTCCCTTGGTATGAACTGGGTTTCTGCACAAGGTCTTCTGAGTTTTTTGTGTATTTCTTCCCTTAGGAGTCTCTGTTCATTCATGGGTACAGCGGATTGGATGGTTTTGGGGTTTTTTTTTGGTTTGTTTTTGTTGTTTGGTGTGGGTTTTTTTAAGTAGGGAGACTAAGCTCAAGTGAAGAGTGCATTAAAGCAGCATACTTGAATTTCTCATTTCATTTTACGGTTCCATACATTCTGGCTTTTTCAGACACCTCATTGGCTCCTTTGGGATGCTCAGCAGCTCTGCTTTTTGCCTTTTCCGTGAACTCTTACTCAACTAATGCTGCTTTGTTGTTTCCACTTTTCTAGGCATTTCAGCTTGCAGATGTGGCAGTTCTGAAGTCAAACCTGAATTAGGATGTAGAGTCTTGGTATCTCCTGAGGTGGGGGTTTATCTTGTAACACTTGCGGCTTATTCACTGTTCATTGAGAGAGGAGCTGCTGTTCTGTGGGGAAGTATGGATGCCTGTATGGGGCAAGGCTGTTTTTGATTTGAATTCTTCAGTCAAGAAACAGGATATTAGGCTAATGGAAATTGTCTGCCTCTGCATTGCTGCTTGTTGTTTAACCTTGCTGTCTGATCAAACTAGTGCAATTCACGGAATAAACATCCCGATCTAGTCACAAAATCTGTAGAAGTTATAAAGACTGTGTCATGTGGTGTTTAAACCATGAAGTCTTTTACTCCTAGAAAAACAAAACTGAGGAAAAAACCCCACGCCTTGTTTTCTGTGGCTTCTGGTGAAATTTAATGTACAGAACTGTTAAGACCAACAGTGTCTTTTCAGAACATTGCATTCCTAATGATAATCTTTTGCCATCTTGAATGATAAAATATCAAGGAGGTTATAGATTTTTTTTGAGTGCTCATCATATCCAGTAGCTGTAGCAATAACTCCTTTCAGAATCCTCTTTGCTGGTTTCTACTAGTTACATAATTAAAGAATATGGTAGAAGGCATCAGGTTGAGAGATGAAAAGTACATTCTCTTGCTAGTCACATGAAAGTAACTGAAGAATTTCAGTGCAAACACCTCCTCTGTGCTTTTCCTGTGTTTGAAAAGCAATCCCAATATAAATGACTGTGAGTGCAAGTCATTTTGATTAAAAAAAAAAAAAAGGCGGTTGTGATACCAACTCTACAGTTGGCCAAAAATAAAAACTGGTATGGCTAATGTTAGTGAAGACTAGCCTTCCGTCGTACAAACACAACTCATTTGTCTGTATGCCTTGTCTGGGTGTGGTGTCGTGCCTGCCATGCTCATACCCTCTGTTTCAGGTCCTGTGCAGCGATACATGTGGCACCGTAACGCAGAGCCTGTGCTCGCCAGCTTGTGGCACGTGCCGTGCCTCGGCAGCGGTCTGAGGCTGCAGCTTTGAAGGCCAAAGAGGGGCATTGATGTTGCAGCCCGCTGTGTACATAAAGAAGCTTCTTTGGAAAAGCAGGATATATGCGTGTCTCTGCACAAAACAAAATCTCTTTTGGAGAAAGTACATAATTAGAACCAATGATACTTTTGTGTTCTGTCTGAACAAACTCCTCTATTATAATCTTCAAGTAACTTAAAAAGCCCCACTTCTAGTACCTCACTTAAAAAGGTAATGATTTTTTTTTTAACTCCCCTTTGTACATATATTTGAAACCTCCAGCAGAAAATGCTAATTTTTTTCGGTATGTATACTTTTAAAGCATGAGTTCCTTAGCAAGTTATGCAAGCTTTTGGGAAAAAAAGAACTATAAAAAGAAATCTGAATGAAACAATTTGCATAGCAATAGCAGCCCAGTTTAGCTATATATGCTAAAACAAATGGAAATCTGCAAGGGGCGGGGGAAAAATCCCAAATCTAGAACAGATAAACAAATCCAAAATAAATCATGAGAGGATTTTCCACAATTTCATGTCAAAGACTGCTGAACTATTAGTGCTGTTCCACTTTAATGTTATGTCAATGTTTGATTTATTCAGTAGTATAAGAGCAAGGGTAGATGGATTCCTTTTTTTTGTGTGTGTTTTTTTTATTAGTTTGGCTGTAACGCTTAAGCTGTGGGATGCAGAGCAGCTTGTCGGTGCAGGGCAGTGTGCTGTGGGCAGCGGGGGTGGCCGGCTGCCCTGGCTGGGGGGCTGCCATCACCTCCTCGTGCCACACCAGTGCTGATGCGTGAGCAAGTGCTGCAGCCACGGGCGGCCAGAGGCACCCTGCCGAGGGGACGGCCACTCTTGGAGAAGGCGGCCCACGCCAAAGGAGGTCCCCCTCAAGGGGGACACGAGGAGGGACAGTGGCTGTGGGCGCAGCACTGGGTTGGAGACACAAAGATGTGGAGTGGCAACGTGCAATCAGTGAGAAGGAAAGAGCGGCAGGGGAGAGTGCTGCTGTGCCACCCTGCCTGCCGCCTCCACCGCTTTCGTGAGGAGGTGAGATGGGCTGGCCGTTCACCCAGGAGAAGCTGAGACTAAAAAGGGGGAGGAGAGCTGTTCATGGGTGTGCTTATGGTCTTCTTCCTCACACACACCCCCTCTCTTTTTTTTTATTTATTTCTTTTCTCCCCAGTACTCAGATCAGTGATCAGAACTTGGTGTTAACTGGCAATAAATGACACTAACAAACCCATACCTGAATACCCCTGGAACCTGTGACCGCCCACCTCGAGAGGTCCTTTCAGGCCCACTGACTGACCCGGTGAGAGGGATGGTTGATGGCAGGTTTGTGTAAACTTCCAAAGTGGTGCCAGCCATTAGTGATTGATTTGCAACGTTACAGACATCATTAAACATCTCATTTTCTATGAATACCTTTAAAAGGCTTATGCAGTATTATGGTTTCTCGCCAGATAAGTAAATTACATGGAATGTGGAATTTCTTGGAACAAAAACACTGTTGGGTTTGTCGTGTTGCATGCGGCATGGTTAGGCAGGCATGAGCCAGCTAGCATCAAAGTAACAGATAAACTTGTCATTTAGGAACAGACACTAACGAAGTGTGAGCTGCAGCCATATGTGGAACAAACATCTTTACAGAATCAGTCGTGACTTTCTCTTTGCTCTTGTCAAGCTGAGCACTTTGGTGCACCGTGTGCTCTGGAGGAGGCACAGGGAGAGATCCTTGCTGGGTAAGCAGTTAAAACAAAGGAGTGAAAGCTGAGAGCACTGGAGTTTTGGGAGACATGAGATTTGTGATAGAGTTGCAAGGGAAAGATTTTTTTCAGCTGGTACTTAGAGCCTCAGAGAAAAGGGATCCACTTGTGTTTCTGTGTGCCTAAATTTGTATTACAGTGTCTCACTGACCTTTTAGAATTGCATTGCCTACTATATTAGTTAAACATCGGAATTCATTTAGCTACATGTCTCTTGCATCTTTCATGATACTGATGCTTTTCTTTGGCATTGTTGTACCCTTTGCAGTTGTGCTACTACTATTAAACCTGTTAGACAAAGGCCTAATGATTTTCTGGGGTGGTGGATAGGGGGAAAAGTACATTTATGTGGGGTGGGAGGTGTTAATCTGGCTGCTGTCAGAACCTGTCCCAGGGAGACTGGAAGGTGAGATAGTGCTGGCAGTGACTGTCCCCCCACCCTCAGTCTGAACAAAATTCCTCCTTTACCTTTTCTTATAGCAGAGCAGTCCTATCATTTCTAGCAGCTTGCAGAAGAAAGGGAAAAATCCCATCTGCTCAGGGAGGGAAAAGAGGGGCAAAGCCCACTGTCAGCTGTCTAGCTTCTGCCTGTATTGGCATCCTGGCTTGGGGGTGGTGGTGTCAGACTTTTTGGGCAAAGTAACGCAGAAATTTAGATGCTTCGATGTGGTTACAAGCTCATTGTTTTGGTATCATGTATGCTTAGGTTTGAGGTATTGTAAGTCTAGTAGAGTATTGCCTATTGGTTGAGCTACATGCTCTGATGAATTACCTGATGAGAATCTACAGATGTTTTTCTTTGTTGCTGCAGATGACGTTTTAAACTAGCTGGGCTGGGAGGCCAGGTGCTGGATCCTCTGGCCAAATATTTACTCAGCTTTTTGGATGCATTTTCCAACTTCTGCTGAATTTTGTGTTCTGCATTGAAAATCTGACTTGGGCACAAGGTAACTAATTTTAAGACTGGTTGGCTGCAGTCATAAAGATAGCTAATAGTGGTGGTCCATGCTGCTGTGAATACTAATGTGGTCAGCTGTCAGTCACTGAATATGTCCCACCGTGACACTAAAGCTGGGTGTGATTGAGATGTATGAGTGAATGTCAGCTTTAATGTAAACAAACTGGGCAGGAACTGCAGACTTGTGGTGGGTTAGTGATAAAATAAATGGGTTGTATTGACAGAGAGGGCCTGCTTACTGCTGTGTTCTATGTTGGCAGGACAGGCAGAGATGAAATATATGTCAAATGGTTTAATCTAGCTTTCACAGTCTAGAGCTGTTCAACTTCATTTTTATCTCTGGATATAATCTGGGCTCATATGGCTTTGGGTTGGTGGAAGTATAAAGGTGGCTTTAAGTGCCAAATGGGCCAAGAAACAGGGCCTGGACTGACGAAATAGCAGCATTTTCTGTTTGTTTATCTGCTTTGGTTTTCTCTTATTTTATTAAATGTACATGGACATGCTTGCAGCTCCAAAGTTCATTCTGGGATCTGTACTAAATTCATTAGGAGAGGAGTGGGGAAATAAGAGTGAATAGAAGGATGGCACATTTGCTTTACTACTATGACTGGCTTCACATAAATAAAATGTAGATAAGAGATGCTGTTATATGAGATGTGATTTCCAGCTACTCTTCAATCTTCCTAGCATGTAAAAAATTCCAGGAGTCTTCTGACATGTGCTGTCCTAATACCTGACCTGCACTCGAGTGGTGAGTTACAGGCATTTGTGTGTTAGTGTAAGGCATATGGATAAATTCTGGATTTTTAGTGTGTCTTAAATTGTGTAGTCATGGCCTCTGTAAATGGCCTTCATAAATCAGCAGTTTGGTAGTGCAGCATAAATGTAACTGCTTATAATGATCACAGAAAAAATACTAGATGATGAAAATGAGCCTCATCAAAGCGGTGATGGGATGCAAGCATATTTTTTTACTTTTTATAAAGTTTTCTCTCTTAATTTCTTTGCTTACTTTTTTTTCCACAAGAGTTCAAAATTAGATACTCATTCTGATGGAGCAAGTTATCAAACCTCCTTACAGTGACTATGCAGCGAATCATTCACTGGGGACCTACATGGATGGCTTACAGTAAAGCTGGAGTGTAACTGGTGTCCCTGATTCCTCCTGTCATAGGAGGGGAATTAAAATTAGCTGTAAGAAGTAAGTTCAAAGGGATAGCTTCTGACAAAGCAGGCATCTTATTGCAACTCATGGCTAGAGCCAAACATGTAGACAAAGTGAAGAACAGTCATATCTGAACTGGAAACATGAGCTCTAACCCTGGTAAATTACTATGTGATGGCTCACGTGGTATATCACAATTACATGTTGATGTGTGAAACAATTTTTTACAGTTTAGCCTGAATTTTCTCTTAAAGTGGTAGAAGATCCTTGTAGAGAGCAGAAAGTCAGCTGGCCAAACTTTCCTTGGCTCTGCCATCAGAGGCTTTAAAACTAGGATGGCCATACAGGGGCATTGGTGTCAGAGCATTTCCTCAGCAGAAAGTGAACACTTGTCCATTCACCCCTAAGGGGTTAGTTGTTAGGAAAAAAGAAATCATGAAAAATTGAAAAACAAGTTCATTATGTATGCAGGGAGTGGACTTAATTGGTTGCATTGGGAAATCATCAAGAAAAATCCCTTCTTTTGATTTGACTCATCCCAGACTGTCTTTCTCAAGTTGTCACTTGCCTGTGTGTGGTAGATTAAATGGCATCTGTTTCATTTTTCCATAGAAGTATGCCTGAACATATGAAGTGAAGCGTTTGGTTGATCACATGGGTTTTTTTGCTAGTGCAAGGTCTCCGGGGGATCATCCAATAAAAACTGGAAAGTGCTGCTGTTAGAAATAAAAGCAGAGCCCTTGAAATCAAATGAAGTTTACATGTAATTATAAAACCCACGCAGAGGTGGAAAACCAAAGCCAATTAGCAAATGGTATCACTTGCCTCTCTCTGGGATTTTAGCTTACAGTCTTCACTCTTTGTTAATGCCAAACATGAACGTAGATTTGATTGTCAGTAATGCTACACCATTTTGTCTTAAGAAATAAGACACTACATGCTTCCATGTGCCTATTTCGGAGATGGAAGTTTTCCAAATCCTGGTGTGGTGGGTTGACTCCAGCCAGCAGTTAAGCACCCACACAGCTGCTTGCTCACCACCTCCCATGGTGGGGCAGGGGAGAGCATAGGAAGAACAAAGCAAGAAAATGCCTGGGTCAAGGTAGAGATGGTTTAAAAGCCAAGGAAAGAGGAGAGGGGGAAAATGCTGCAGAGGTGCACTCACAATCTCATGATCAGACTGATGCCTAGCCAGTCTCTGAGCAATGGCTATGTTGGAAGATGTTCCACCCTCCCTTACCCCAAGTTTTTTTTTATCACCGAGCATGATGTCATACAGTATGGAATATCCTTTTGGCCAGTTTGGGTTATCTGTCCCAGCCATGTCCCCTTCCAAATTCTTGCCCACCCCCAGCCTACCTGCTTGGGCAGGCAGAGTGACAAACAAGAAAGCTTTGATGCCCTACAAGCACTGTGCAGCAACAGTCAAAACCACTGCTGTGTTATCAACACTATTTTAATTGCAAACTCAGAACACAGCAGGGCATGGCCTGCTATGAGGAAAGTGAACTCCATTCCTGCTACGCCACATCTAGATACTATCTTTCAAAATGAAGCAGTCCTTCCTCGTTAGGTGAGTTAGGTGCTGCGGGACTGATGAGGATATTAACTTTTCTGGCTATCTGAAGCAAGGTAAAATAAGGATAGTCTGGAAATGGGTGAAGTACCATCTTTAAAAACATTAGGTAAACCTTCACCCAAACTTTGGTGAAAAGTTTCACTGATTTCTGCCCTCCCGGCCCCATTTTTGGTTGTTTTTTTTTGAGGTGCCATATGAGCACTGAAAAGAGGGAAGGACTCTTATCGCATAAAAATTAAAGTTGAGTGGGAGGCAAAAGGGAAAAGGAAGGTGAGAGAAAAGGAAAAAAAAGCTTTTCTGATTAAATCTTACTAAATTTTCTGAAAGAGTGGCAAAATATCTAACAGGGAACAGATCCAACTGACTGAGAGATCTAATACTAATTTTCATCCAAAGGTGGCACTAGTCTTTTGCAGTTGGAGTTTTTGTTGAGGATGGGAAACACAGATACCAAGAAGCCCTCAACTAATCCAATGCTTACCATTAATCCCAAACAAACCATCATTAGTATCTGGTTTTATCCTGCTTAGTCCTTGCTGAATAGTGAATTATGTAACCTTTGTTTTATTAACGTTTAATGGAAGCTTATTATAAGGTAGGTTACCTACGAAAAATGGGAGGAGAAAAAAAAAAATGTAAATTTGCTCTTTTCTGTTCTTTGAGGGATTTTTTAAAGGATATCTTAAAGAAGTGAGTGGATACTTCATGATAGTTCTGTAAATAAACTGAAAACTCACTGACACATTGCTTGGCAAAAAGCAGCTGTTTGGAAAATTACATGGACCTTTTCTGCTTGATTAGCAGATAATATTGATAGGCATAACTTAATAAAGGACCGCAGGACCATATTTTTATGGTGTTGCCATTCTCCACATTATGGTACAAAATAATTTGATCTGATGTTCAGTGCAAAAATAGGTACTTTAAAGTCTTTTCAATTCATGCCTGTTTTTGTGTCCTCATACTAAAATCAGTCTGCAACAATGTAGGTATGGTATAAATAAGATGAAAAAATTTCCACAGGCATGATGTATGGCTCATCGTGCTCAAGATCATGGCTTTCTTTAGTGGGAGGAGTTGGTGCTGGAGAAGTTGTAAAAGGAAGTCACTAGGTGAGTGTTGCAGGGAAAGGAAAGGATTTTCAGGCAGAAAATGTGAAGGAAAAAAAAATGTCCAGTGCCACAGGATGTTAGGATTTTGATGATGCGGTATTGCAGTGGCAGGTAAACCAAGAACTTCAAAGCAGTTATCTAAGACGCATCAGAATAAATAGTGATATAAAAGGAGAAAAGAAGTTTTGTAACCTTTGATGGAAATGTGTAGCAGACCTGCAGCAGATAATGCGTAGTGTGAGCACATATAATGTGTGATAAGAGAATATGTTCAACTCCATTTGCCAGATGTTTACTTTCAATCTCTCTCTCATTTTTCCCAAATGATAGTGGCTCATTATCAAATTGTCAACATTTTTGCAGTATTGATAAAACTCCAGAGATGGGAGAAGTCCCAGCAGTCAATTATATAAATATATATATACACACACAAAATAATTTTCATGCCTATACTGAAAGAGCTGCAATAACAGAGATTCTGCTGTGGGAAATGATGGTACAGTGCTCTCACTGAAACCAGATGCCGGGCAGTCCTGACTTGATGTTCAATGTGTGGAAGGTCATTGAAGATCTTACCCAGGTGCATTTTCAGCTGTTCGGTCATTTATGTCCTCCTGAGCTTACACAGCAGTTCAGCTCCTGCAAAAGGCTGAAGATTTTAATTGTCGGAACAAAATCCAAAAAGTCCTTTTGCTGTGTATGTGAGGTGTTGCATCAAAGTTGTGCCTGCTGTTGATTGCCACATCTGAGATGATCACCTGAAACACCTTGATAAAGCTTAAATGCCTCTCCAAAAGTGACAGACTAATAAAAAGGAAACTTATTTTAAAAGCTCTTGGAAGATTTCATGCCTGTTTGTTTTTTTGTTTGTTTGTTTTTTTAATTAAAAAACAACTTAGTCATTCTGCTCATGTAGTAAATAGGTGACACCTTGAGTATTGATGGAAGTGTTGCTATCATAGATAATCGTTCCTAATACTGAGTCAAACTTACAGCCTCTGTCCTCTTGGAAACATAACACATTGAGAATAGTGTAAGTTTAGAACAGCTTCTGTATAATTTTGAAGGCAAAGGTTGATGTAAACAGAGGTAGAAATGTTCTGAGAATATGTTTGCAGTTACCTTCCTGTTTGAGTACTGCAAAGAAGTTTTGTGATATTTGAATGATCCAAAGCTGACTCAAGATATATTAAAAATTTCATAGAAGGACAGCAGTGCTTTTATTAGCTTAAGTGATATCTTTTAAAATAACAATTTTCAAAATCATTTTGGAAATACTTTTTTCATGAATACATCATTTTTCTAATAAAAGATTCTGCTTTTACCAACAAATTTTACCTCTGATGTTGTTAAACCATCATAGCAACTGCAGTGGTGTATAGCCATGAGAAAAACTTTGAATTGTGCAGAATACTAATGGAGGTGTTTTGATGGTATCTTCAGAAAGTACAAGTTTAACCTTTCCATTGCAAAAAGGTATACTAGGAAAACCAAATCTCTGAATTATTGGGGAAAATGCCAGCAATTTCTTGAACTAAGTAACGCAGCATTACATGAATCTTCTTGTGCCTGCTTTTATCTGCAAGCATGGAGTGTTCATGTAGTTTTATTTTGAAAAGCTCAGGACAAAAGTTTAAATTAGTTTTTTTTTCAGATACTTCCAATGACTGTGTTTGATTTCAGCAAATATGTTGTAGGACATCTAGAAAAGCATGGATTCAGCACACTGGATGATTTAAAAAAAAAAAACAAACCCTCATATTACTGCTGATTCTCAGATTGGATGAATCAAGGAATTCCTTCTGCAAATCATTAATCTTGATTTGACCAAAATATCTGGTAAAACTCATAATGACCATTTTTATCCTTTGAATCATAAGATACCTTTATATTAATTCATCTGAGTGAACGGTTTCCTAGCTATTTGAAATACTGGTTTTATAATTTCTACCATCTTGCACTCAATAGTCAGAATTTTCAACACATACCAGCTTGTTGTTTTGCTGTCAAGTAGTATTGGGAAAGAAGCAGGAATGTCAGTTTGTTCTTAGAAGAAAGTAATGTCAGGGACAGAGGTTTGAGTATGAAGATCCTGCAAGGCATGCTTGATTCTGCTATTGCCTTGTTTAGATTTCAGCCATATCCCTTTTTCCTCTTCATCAATTGGAAAACAGGAATGTAAGAGTGATAAAAATATGGCTAGCTTAAAGGGAAGGTTAAGCGATAATTTATTCAGCTGATAAACATCCACATTGTGACACTTCTACTAATAGAGTGTGCTTTGCTTGGCAGCCGAAGGGATGATAATAGCCCATCATCTCTTGGAAATGAAATTACACTGGAGGTAAGATGCAAAATGTTAACAGTGAAGGTAATTAACAATTGAGTGCAATAGCAGTTGACAGGGTAGTTTCCCCACTGGGTAGAATTTCAAACTGAAGCTGAATAGTTTGTGAAGGCTTGCTTCAGGTCAAGGTTCTGAGCCCTATAAATAGTGGATTCAGAACTGGAACAACCATGTGAAACCCTCTGTGCTGAGTACTTGTACATGAGATGATGGTAATGTGGATATCTGATCATCCCTTAGTAGGGAATTGTGAACATGAATTATTGCACCTAATGCTTCTAATGTGTTCCAGGAGCCTTGGCTGAGAGATATAAATAATGATTCATTGAGATTATTTAATCTACTTTATATCAAACTAGGTAAACTAAATCAGTTTGAATTGATTCTGTCTTTAAAATAATCTAAAAATATAGATTATAGGATAAACTTTCTTTTTTTTACTTTCTTTTTCTGATACACATGGACAAAGGGATGAATTGTAAAGAACATGGACTAACTAAGAGCTAAACTGTTGTATTAGAACAAAGATTGACTTCTGATCAGTTAATTCAGGAAGATGTGAAACCTTGATTGAAGGTATGAAACTTCTTGATTCCAGGGGGTGTAATGCTGAGAAATCACTGAGGATGTTAGCAGAGTCAAGTTCTCTAACAGAGCAATTGCATTCAGAAAACTTGAACTCAGCTGGGCTGTTCAGTGATTCCCAGGAGGTGGAGTTGGTGCCAGCAGCATGTTGAAGTGGCGGTGCGTGTGCTCAGGGCGGCTGGCGGTGTGCTCGGAGCAGCTGGCAGCGTGTGGTACTCTTTGGGTATGGCTGAAAACAGTGTTGTCTTATGCCAAATCTTACGAAGGTCTGTGTGTGCCGATGTTCTGACATCCCCAAAAATGTGGAGATTCCTTTGGTTTTAAACAATTCCGTAAGTTGCCAGCAGAAGAAAAGTTGCTGAAATCTGGATTTTATTCCTGCTCCCCCACCTCCCTTCTGTTCTATAGGAGTTACAGGAATGGAGAGAGACATCCTATAGAATTCAGAATCCTTCTCCAGTGGTTTTGATGCCCTAGTAAAATACAGGAGAGACTTTGTTGCTGGTGCGGCCTTCCAAATAGAGGTTCAGCAAAAGAAAGCCACTCTCCTGTAAATTGTATAGATGTGTAACTTTCTACAGATGTTAAGTTTCCATGTCATCTCTGTTATGTTTTTAGGGAGTAATGCCATACTGTTACCTTCTTTCATAAACATCAGGTATTCTCTGCCCCAGATTTGACATGTTGGAATAATGCTGCAAGTGGAGAGAATCTCAAGGTAAAATACTCAGAGTGGAGAGCAATGGCTTCTTCACTAGCACCACTTACGTGCATAGACTGTGCTGGATAGTGGGGAAAAGGTAAGCGTGCAGGCCTCTGCAGCTGCTGTCAACAGGATGGGTGACACTATTAAAAGATCTGTACTGAGCAACAAACGCACGTGAAGTAGCAGGTGGTTGTCTGAGCCAAGTTAAGAAAGATGTGCCTAGGCACATTAAATCCAGCTCAAATAATCTTCATCAGTGAGGACAGCAGATTTATGTTCCTATGAACAGGCTGTGTCTGAAATAGCGGACACAGCTCCCAGAAGGGATTTTCACAGGCTTTGGCAGGCAGCCTCCGGAGGGATTTTCACTGGGTGGGTGTTCCCAGAACAGATCGTGCGCATTATTTTAAGGGAAAGTTAAGAAATGAAAGCATTTCCCCTCTACTCGTTTACTCAAACACTTGGCCAAGTTTGAAACCCTTCCTTGTCGAGTTCCCGCTCTGCTGACCTGGCTGCAAGATGCCTGAGAAAAGTTCTCTCAGCCTAATGCTGGCTGTGCTTGTGTTAGGTGTCCAGGGACTATGCGATGTCTGTATGCATGTGGATAGGCCCAGCAAAGCTGAGCTGAGGGAATTGGATGGTGCTGGAGGAACAGGAAGGTGCTTCCTGCCCACACGCAAACTGGGTGTGCCACCATAGCTGCACACCCAGCAATCTCAAGAGCACTGAACGGCGACCTTGCTAAGCCCAGCAGCACACCCAGCCTGGTGGCTGGGCAGAGGGGATGTGATCCGGCAGCAGCAGAAAGGGAGGGTGTCTGGCCAAAAGCCACAGCCTCCCTCCTCTGCCCTAAACACATGGGGAGAGTTTCTGTGCCAGTGGCTGCTTCCCATGGTTCTTCCCCGAGGTGCCAAACCATTCACTGTGCTGACTGCTGAGAAAGCAGCTCGTAGCCGGTTTTGCTGGGTGTCCTCTCCACCAAACCCCATGCTACCCCTGTATCTGCATGCCTTCAGGCTGGCCTGGGCTCTGCATCTTTACTGTGCAAAATTGGATCTTGCCCTGGCAAGTTAATGCGATTAACCCAGCAGGTGATCTTCAGGATCAGTTCTGATAATGCCAAGTAGGTGAGGCAGTGCAGACTGTGGCAAGCCAGTAGTTGTTTGGGAATTACAGCTGGTTTTTTCTTCAGGGCCTGGGGAAATTTGTGGGAAAACTCCTTCAGCCTATACCTGGCTGCTTCTTAATCCATTCTTTCTTGCCTATATAGTAAATACAAACAATCCTAAAACAAGTAATTGCCATGTCAGATGGTGTCCTGCAAGCGCAGTGGCCAGCACCTGGCCCCGTGTCTGTAGCTCCAGCATCGCAGGTGACTCCCGCCACGGCGCTGCCCTGAGGCGCAGTGTCCGTGTCCGCGGAAGATGCGCCACCTGAGTCAGGAAACCTTATTAGTTTCAGGAGAAAGTAGGAAAGTTTTTTGTTTCTGTAACAGCTCTTGCTGTGCCATCTGCTACTTTTTATTCCTGAACCTGGCGGGCGCCATGTAGTTCATCAGTAACTTGGGTGCATGCTTTCTCAGCCACAGTGAGGACCCGCAGCTATACGCCAGTGGTCCCGAGGCCTGCACCCTGGAGCAGCGCTAGCAGGGCTCCCTTGCTTCCTAGGAAAGCTGGCTGTATTTTCCCATGCTACACGATCCACGCCTGTGTCATTTTACTTACCTGTACTTTGAGAGTCTGGCACAGATTCATGCTTAAAAATATAGTGGGCCTCATCCTGCTGATGCGAACAGGCTCGAGCCCCTTGGCATTCGAGAAACCTGGTTTACATTGACTGGCAAAAAGGTGCGTAGCGTCTAAGACCTTGACAGACACAGACATTTTTATGTTCTCAGTAATCAGTAGAAGTAAGATGAGAGAGCTTGTCCCACTCTTGCCTTTTACCTGAATTCAGTGCCACAGGTTGCAGTGGATTTGCAAGTGTGTATGTGAGCAGACATGGGGGACTCTGTTCTGCCCTGTGTCACTCAGTGACATATGTACCTTACTCGTTTAAATCCTGATCAGAAACTGGGAAAACTATGGCAGACCATTGCACCGTACTGCCCGCTGGTGTGGTTTTGCACCGGTTTCATGCCCTGTTCATTTCAGGACATAGTTAACTGCTATTTCAGTGAGATTAGTTTTGAATGCACTGCTTCTTGGAGCATGCCTCTAGATAATCAGGTTAAAAAAAATAAATAGATCTATCTGTCTTCTGAGAACTGACTGAGAGTCTCTTATAACAGAAGCTTTCCAGTTTAGCTAACTAGAAATACTATAAAGCCTCTGCCCTCCTACGAAAATGATACTCAAGTTTTGAATTAGTTTAGTTTTTAACAGTTGTCTTCATATGTAGCATTCTTTTTGGCTATTTTGATCTAATATTTATTGACCTCAGTCTTTTAATTACTGTGTGGCTTAAGGAAAGCCCATAGACAGTGATAACACAGAAAACTGGCCTTATGGTCTATATCTATCCTAGAAAACTCTTCTTGAAGGTATCCATGCCAGGGTGTTTGTGTTAAAAATCATATATTAGGTTCGGTAAATACATGGTTTGGGTACTTCTGTATCTGCCTTTTGGCTTCTGAACATGCTGCCCAGGGAGACTGTGCAATCTCCAAATTGAGAGGGTTTCAAGCCCCAGCTAGACAAAGCCATGGCTGACCTGTTCCAGTGTTGGAAATGATCCTTCTCCAAGTGAGAGATTAGGCAAGAGCTGTCTAGGGGTCCCTTCCAATGAGCATTTTTGTTATTTTGAATCTGAATTACATTTATCAGCTTTTTCCACAGTAATGAAAAATTAAAATTAACTTTGACAATTGTATGAAGTCATGCAAGCATAAAGGAAACCTTCTAATGTTGAGACTTGAAATAACAAGCATGGCAGTGCTAAAGGACAGTGGTGCCCGAGATTCACTTCATAACAAACTTGAACACAGTCTCAGCAAGTTTCCTAATTGGTCTTGAGAGCTAGCTCAAAAAGGGCACTTTGGGACCTTACTTTGGGAACACGGACTTGACAAAGTGACTGTCTTTCTTGAACATAACTGATACAATAATAAATATTTGTCCCAGCTGCATAACCTTAGGACTCTTTCCAGTGGGGATTCAGCAAGAATAATTCCCTGAGTAACATGGAGCTCCTATGAATACAAACACCTTCCTTTTTATAGAAATATGTGGGAAAGTAAGTCTTCGGCTATATAATGGGCTGCGGAATCACCGGCATAACAATTCTGATCAAAGTTGACACCTCCCGTCTGTTTCTATATGCAGTCTGTTCAGCTTAAATCATAAACAGATGGTGTCATGGTGTCAGTGTCTCACAAGTCGTGCTGCAGTCACTGGGTGTTAGCTAGGATGCAGTTGATGCCTAACTTTGCCACTTTACCCTTAATTGTTGAGTGTGTTTCATCCATAGAAATAACCTTTTATTCATCTGAAGCCAACCGCTTGCTGGTTTCCATGGCGTGGGTAGTTAGAGAACAGGTTTTTCCACCAGCCAAGCTGTTCATCTTCCAAAGCTGCCTGGCTGCAGTACCATTGTCAACAAGTTTTGCAGAGGATCAGGGGCTGGTAATGCATACCGACACCCTCCAACCTATTTCCCATCTCTTTGCCACCCACATAGTTAGCCTGATTCTCAGAGCAACACATGCTTTTGCTCTCTCATCCTACTAATTTGTTAGCTGGGGTAGCTACTCATCTTGCTTTACTCCATTTGATCTGACAAGCTAGGCAGAGTGTTGGAAGAATAGCCTACCTTCACATAAAAAGCCTCCCATCAGTCAAGGATTTTGAAGGATTGGGTAATGGTGATGTAGGGCTTAATTCTTCTTATTTGTGACTACTGTTGAACATCTGGCACTTTAATAGGAGTTGTTTCTGGCTCAAAATCCAATCAGCTAAATTCTTCCCCTCTGATTTCTCCCTGAAGTTGCAGCTGAGCATATTCAACTACATTTGAATGACTGAAATTAATTTTTCTCATTTGTGGTTTCCTCTTTGGACGTATCAAGGATCGAGTTTGAAATTAATCTCTGTTGCTCTGATTTACAGCCCGATCAGCAAAGCTGGAGCAAACTCCAGGGTTTCTTAATTCTCCTTGATGATGCTAAGATCCAGAGTCTTGGCTATGTCCTGTTCAGAGAGAGGCTGGTGCTTCAAAGCTTGGATGTAAATCTGGACCCAATGACCTTGAATGACTAGGAGTCATCTGCACCTCCGTTTAACTGATACCTCTATCAGTCTACTAGGCAACCTCTTTTAGTAGGGCAGCTGCAACTCTGTGATGTGACATTTGCTATCGACAGCTCTGTCCCAGAGCCCGTGGCATGGGATGGACTTTGTCCTAAGTGGAATGAGACTTAGTTTGCAGAGAACAAGGCTCCTGCAAATTAATTCCTCACCTCAGCAGCAGTTTCAGCTCTTCTTGGATTTCTCCAAAGCTTATAAGAAAACGACCCTGTGAGTGTCAACAACACCTGAATGTCTCGCAAGTCAGAACAGCCAAAGTTCAGCTGCACTTCTCCTCTTGAACATGTGTGTCTGTGTTCAGAAGTGAGGCACCACATCAGTGATTTATTTCAAATAAAGCAACAGCAGACAAAACTCCAAAGCAATTTTCAGCCTGAGTAATCACTGCAAATTTGCTCCAAATGTTGAACAGATGGAATCTGTATATGACTTCTCTGAGTATAAACACAAGCACCCTGTCATATTTCGATTGCTGATGTAACAACACAATGTGGCTCTTTCTAAAGGGAAAGTACATGAATTTGGGGGTCTGATTATTTGTTTTCTCAGTGCAGTAAAAGATCTGGTGTATTCACTTGCAAATAACACATGACAATTGCCAATTGGTTCCACTTCGCTCAAATATTTGCTCAGCAAAGCATTAGTATGAGTTCTCTGCAAAAGGTGTATCCTTCATGGTAAAACCAATTTATGCTTAGTTTAGTTCTGCTGTTGCCACGTTTGTTTACTTCTGATATGCAAATGGGCATGAGAACAGAAGTGGGAAAGAGGGGATCTGATTTTGAGTTGTGGGCTCCTCCCTAGTGGAAAAGGAAGGAGTCCTGGCTGTCCCCAGACAGGGCACTCCTGCTGTCTCCTTGCTTGCTCTTGGGCTTTAGGAAAGTCCCTTAGTAGTTCATGCCTGTATCTGTGAACTGAGAACAGGTGGTTATTTTCCTTCTGTAAAAATTTTTGAGATCTGTTGATGAAAAATACCTAAGTTAATATTCTTATTGTTATGGCTTAAGATGGGGATTGCAGATGTGGAGAATGAGGCTCCTTTCTATCTCTGCTGCTGGTGTTTGTGACCCTGCATAAATGCTGCTGTAGCAAAGGAGGAATAGGGGTAAGACCACCCCTGCTTCTCAAAGGAATGACTGGAGAGCCTGCAGGCTTCTGGTAGGTTGTTCAGGGCAGGTTGTCCTGACCCTTCATGCATATTCCCCAGAAGGAACCTGTTCCCCGCCCCACAGTGCCTCCAGAGATGACTGGGATCACAGCTTCCTTATGAACGTGTGGAAACTCCGTTGCTGTTCCTTCCCTTGATGCCTGCCTCTCCGTATTTTCCTTCTGCTCTGAAGAATGAGCCAGGATATGCCCCCTGCCTTGTTCACCTCCACTATGGTGGGTCTCCTAGTGCTGTTTTCATCTCCTGAGCAGCTGGGATTGCTACTCCTCTTCCTCTTACCCCTCTGCCAGCTGCAGACCTGTTAGCAATGGGAGGTGTCCCAACGTCACCCCCCTTGCGGTATCACCAGCGCAGCAGGACTCTTCCTTCAGAAAAGTTACACTGCTGCAGATGAGTCTCCTGAGCTTTTCCTGCCACTATTTTCCCAATCACATAAATTCATTACATCCGAAATATATCCTGAATGGAAGAGAGGCCAAGCAGCCAGATGATTGGTATGGTATAGCTGATTGCAACGTCTGCTAGAGCCTCATTAGTATTTTAGCTTTCAGACGTAGTTGCAGGATAGATTTGCTAGCTTCATTTGCTTCCAGCAAAAGCTGCTTTAGGCTTACACATGTGAGGCCAAGTACGCCGAGGAAGGATTTAACATGGCAGGCCTACGTGTTAATGTTTTACATAATGTTTAATAAGAAAACCAGCTGTCATTTGCTCTTAGTCTGTTGACTGGATCTCCAGCAGTTTCCGATACTTACCACGAATTCTTTCCTGCTGGAGATACTAAAGGTGTCAAAACCTCACACGCAGTGTAATGTTTGGGAATGTGCGATATTCTGAAATGTGTACAGGAATTTCCAGCTTCTGCTCTTTCTTTCTAGATCCTGCTAATATCTATATAAATACACAGGCATGCAAATTTTCACACCTCAAACTTCCTTTTACTTCTCTGTTAGCCTCCTCCTCTCCTTTTTAATACATGTCTTAAAACTTCACTGTCGGCAGGTTCTCATCACCAGCCTCCACTCTGGATCCAGTTATTTCTGCTTGACTTTTTTATTTTTTCTTCTTCTTTTTTTTTTTTTAGTTATTTTATTTTATTCTTTTCCACCTTTTCCCCTCCACTAGAAAAAGAGAGGAAGTGGAAGAACGTTAGAGTAGTGTTCCTAGTACAGGTCTCCCAAGGGACCTCTCCTCTTATGCCCCTGGAATTTGGTTGCTGGAATCTCTCAGCTCTGCCATTGCTGCCCCAAAGTGCAGAAGTTGGTCTGTGAGCTTCCTGTAGTATCACTTGCTGTGTCTGCTGCCTTGTTTGTGAGCTCTGGCCGATCTGATATTTATGACAGGGGCTTGTTGTCTCCACTTTGATATCTATCATACTGAAGAACCGTCAAAATATTTATCAATAATATTGGTAACTGAGAAGCGTCTAGCCTAGGGGCTAAACAGCAATTTGTAATTTTGTTTTTTCAACTCTGCTGTTCTAAGTCTGTGTGTGTGTTCCCTCTGACATGTGAGCAATTACTTGCAAATGTACAGATTTAGTCAGATTTTTGTTGCTTTGAATTACTTTTTGATGTTTTTCGTTGATGGGTGGTATGTCATGGCTCACAAGTCACAGGATGATCTCCTGATTCTCACATCATCAAGTAAAGGAAATTTAATTTACTGCCCCAAAGCCCCTGCTAGTCCTTGCTTGCTATGTAGCTTTTTTTGGTTATGTTCTGAGTGCATAAACCTTTTCAGGCCACATCATTACTGAGCCCCAGCTTCCTTTAACTGGGACCTCATCACCTTAAATGTGCTTTGATCTTTGCTGGCTTGTTTCCATTAGACATTCTGCGGCTGCGAATTTGGAACTGCTCAGTTTCATCCCAGTGTTGCTATTGGGTAGTTTTAATAACACTTTGCAATCTCATAGAGCACCTTGGCAATACTAAGTTAGGTAATTCTTCTAGTAGTGCTGTGTATGAGAATTAATGAAAGCATATTCAAAGATGTAGTTATCTTCTAAGGGACCAAAAAGGATAGTCTTGTTTTTCGCTTCACTCCTTGATAGAGAAAGCCACAACTGAAAAAAATGCAGATACTGGAAAATCAGGGTAAATATAGTTGAATAAAATCTTGTTGAAAACATTATCGTCGATATATTCAGGGCTAAGCATTGTCTTGGATCTTGTGTAAGGAATTGTGTGAGAAGGGTAGTACCAAGTGTTACTGCTCTGATGCTATGCATTAGAGCTTTATCTCTCCTCGGTATTGCTGTCCAGGGGTACTCTCCCGTATTATGGATCTAGCTTATACTGCTTCTAACAGGAACAGGCTTCAACCCTGCATGTCTTTTACCCTGCTCCTGGTGGACGGGCTTGGCTTCTAAGATTGATGTAGTTTAATTTTTCAAGATCCAGGTCATAAGCAAATATTTTTCCTCTTCACTAGTGCCATTGAGAAGGCATTCACCACTTCTTTTAGAGTTTGGTATCAGATGGAAAATGCTTTCCTGAACAAAGAGCAAGGAAGACCATGCCCCGGGCACCTGACCTCAGTCTGGATGTGATACTGCGGATACTGCTGAAAGAGAGACTGATCACTTGAAAGATCATGAGATTTGTGTGATGTTTCATCAGCTATCCGCTTGTTCATTCACGTGAAACATAGGTAAAAAGATCATGCTGTATTTTAATACATTGCTCTTTCAAAATCAGAGCATAATTTTCCAAACTATGTAAGTTGCTCTACATGTTTTTCTCATCTGAACAATATTTAGCCCCACTGGCACTTTTTAACTTCCTGCATATTTTAAAACTGCTGTAGATTTTTAAATCTTTCCTATTTCATATAGCTTTCACTGTCTGAATCCTTGAAAAAAACTTGAAGTTCCCTGTGCTTACACTTTTGAGAGATGAAGCTGTGCCAGAATGCCTTCACTGATCCTGAAAATGGTAATTAAAGAAATGGAAGTTACACGTATGCACCAGGAACCTGGGGAGCTGCGATGTTTCTAGCTGCAAATAGTTACGTGGCCTAGGAAAGTTTAGCAGGCTGACTGTTGGTAAGAAATGTGGACCCCATTATTATGACTATTTTCAGTATTTCTTTTGGTCACACATGGCTTCTCAGAAGAAAGCCCCCAGTTAATTCTCTTACTGGTCTCTACTCTCCACAAGTTTATGTGACAATCCTAGCTGTGGAAGGAGAAGAGAAAGAGGGGTTATAGTCGGGAGAAAGGACCAGAAGGCTCCTGGGTAAATAAATGCCTACTTAGACATGGTGAGAATTTCTTTTACCTCCATGGAAAATGCTAATTAAAAATTAAATTCAGAAAAATCACTGGGTTTTTTTCATTCTCAGGAACTGAACTCCAGGAAAGGGTCATTTTTTCACCTTAGCCCAGTTTATCTATATTTTGGCTTTCCGGAGAAAAATATATTTTTTAAAAAAGAGCTTTACTCAGAAAAGCATTTGGCTAAAGCATGCTCTAGTTTCTCTTCAGATCATATGAATCTTTCATATAAATAGACTGCTGTCTGTTTAAAAAAAGTTTTGAAATAAAATTGCTGGCCAGCCTGTCTTTGTACTCAGCACTGCAGCTGGTCTGAGGCCTCAGGTCAGACTGAACATCAACTGCAGTCACGCTGCAAATGACCTGCCTCCAGCAGTTCTGAAGGGTGCTGGTTTTTCACCATATATTTTTGTCTTGGTAGTTCCTTGCATGTGGCACTTTTGCATGTTATCAAAACACCTCTCCTATGCTGTATATAGGTAGCACTGCAAGTGCTGTGTCTCTCCAGGTAAGAAAGCAGGCTGCCTAGGAGGATGAAAACCTAAGCCCCGGGCATCAAGCTGAGTTGTGCTCAACAGAGGAATTTAACAGGCATAAAGAGAGCCTAGCACAGTTTCTGTGATTCCCAGGGTGCTGATGTACTCCTAGCACGTGTTACAGCAGCTCACTGCTGCTCTGGCTTGGTCTGGCTCATGATCGTTCACGGCACTACGCTTACGTTGGTTAGTGCTCCCCAGCGCCCTTCTGCAAGCGCTTTCTCCCTAAAGGGCATGTACCCTGGGCATTAACAGCACACAGAATTTATCTTGTCTTCTTAACACTACCTGAAGACACCTGCTTCTTGGAACAGGCTTATGGCTTCTTTGTGTTCCTGGAGCTGTGCACATGTGCTGTTTAGACAACCAGGATCCAGTCTAGAAGAACTCTGTAGGAGAGCCATGAGATCAGCTTCTCTCTTTAGTGAGGAATTTCTATTAAAGTTTGTATTTTTGTTGAACGTGTGAGTTGGAGTGAAAGGACACGTTTAGCTGATGATGTCTAGAAACAGTTCTGTGTTGGTTGAGTTGTAGCATCAATGGTGATGAAGGTCATGCATTGCTGATCTCAAGCAAGGACACTTTCTGCAGCTAATCTTTGAATAAATGAGCATATCCTCTAACAGACACCCTGAAGACATTTCTGTGTATTCTGAAACAAGTGTCGTAGCCTGGTATTTTTCCTAACAAGCAATTAATTAGTTATAATAAATGATAGTTTTATTCTTCTTCCACCATCATCTTGTTGTAAATAATTTTTTTCAGTCCATCACAAATCTGTTGAGAACATTCAGAGAGAAAGAAAAACCTAAAAAGCCATTGCACCCAAAAGGCTACTCTGCCTCACTGGTCGTTCTCACAGCCGTTAGCTACTCAGTGCCCCAGTTCAGGAGAGATGGCCTCTGAAAAGATTTCTGTTGTTTTCTAGAAACCTTTTTATAAGAACAGTATCAAAAAGGTGACAGGGAACATCCATATATATTATTAACTGTTAATACCAATACCCTCTTTTGGTCTTTTTATAAGCGATGCCAGGTGAAGAAATCTGTGACGACCTGCAACAGAGCAACCTACTTAGCTCTGCTTTGAGGTGGGCCTGTTCTTAAGTAAAGGACAGCTCAAAACTTTTTGCAAATGCTATTCAGTAACTACTTTTTTTTTTTTTTTTAAATCATAGAGACAGTGCTGGGTTTTGTAGATGTCTTTCTTGCCTGCAATTGGTAATAGTTTTTCAGATGATAATGGAATTGTGTAAGAAACTTTCACTTGCTGTTTCTCTGATTGCCTTTTACATTTTGCCTGGAAAAAAATCTATTAACTTTGTTTAATTTTTTTAAATAGCTTCTCTGCTGCCTTTTTCTTTTGTAGGGCCATATATACTGGCGCATTCATGTACAGTATGCTGCTGGCTCTGCATCATTCAGCTATGACCCTTCTCAGAAAAACACGAAAAAAATTTCAATTGCAAAACCAAACCCTTCACCTCTGGATTAATCCTTCTGCACTGTAGATAACTAACTTAATTGACATTTCTTATGGCTCTTACAACGTTGTGCCTCATTTCTCTCCATTAGCAGTCAAAGCCAGGGGTGAATGAGCTCTTAACTGTTTGACTTAAGTTTCATGTCTGAAGTGTGGTGGGATGAATCCAGGTTACTGCTTCATGCCCTTTGTGTATCTGTAGTGGAGTTAAAAATAGCATCACAGAGCACAGGACCCAGTCTTGTGTGTTGGAGGCTGCTCTTGTTCACAGTAGGGCTTGCAGCAGCATTTCCTGTGTGCTTTTTGAGTCTCCTCTAAAAGCAGAACTAGTTTCTCCAGACAGGCTTTTTCCTCGTCCTTATTGCCCTGTCCTTGCTCTGTGAACTGCAATGAATCAATTGCCCCATCCCTGATTTGCTATTATCCTCTTTTTGCTGATAGGAAATTGAGGGAAGGAGAAAGTAAGAGCAAAAATATCCATGAGATTTGGGCTTTTGGGGTGGTAAGGTTACCTGCACTTTTAGGACTTGTCCTTCTCTTGCTGAGATACAGCCCTTTTCCAGGAAAGTGTTTGGGTACAAGACTCTGTGTCCATATAGCTAAAAAGAACAACATCCAGTAGTGTGCTTAAGCACTGGACAGTAATTATCCATATCACTTATTTGGCAGGTTGCTCCCTGCTGCGGCTGGGCATGCCCGTTGGCACTCTGTGTGGCTAAGGGAAGATGATGCTCCAAAGACCATCCCTCACAGGCGGGATGGAAACCACTGTGCAGTGTCTGACTCCCTCCTCAGACCCCCAACACACTCCTTACTTCTTCAGGCACTCCTGTATGCCCTTGTGCCATGCTGCATGGCATGTCTATTTCACATGCACTCGCTATAAAATTATCACTCTGCTGAAATCACATGATGTGTTTAAGTCCCATGATTTCAGACATTTTTAATTAAACACCATCCCATGTCTCAGTGATCTCTTAAGGCCACAAAGCATTACGTGGGCCCTAGAGGACATGCACGGCCAAGTCTGTGCAGTCTGGATGTGACCCGCTGTGGGTCACCCGGCCTCAGTCTCCGTCCTGTTGTTATTTAGCAGTACAGATACAGGCAGAGAGGCTGAAGCTCTGGAGCCAGGTACCTCTGTGGGAAAAGGACAGATGATGGGGGTGCTGACTGCAAGACCTGGAGCTGAGGGAGCTCCTGGTGTTTAGGACAAATGGGGAAGAGCCATCTACAGTACAGTGGCGCTGGCAAAAGGTTCCTGTCTGGGCCAACAGTAATGTCATTTTGGGATTTATGCAAGCTGATGGTGCTGCTAAAAAGTGATACCCTGAAGGGAAAGGTGAAACAGCCATTGGCTGTTGGAATTTATCTGTGCTAGTTGTCCAGGTCTCCAGCCTGTAGTCTAGGGCAAAAGCTACCTGATTCATATGTCCTATTTGAGGTGTTTAAAAGATCTTTAGAACTTAGTGAAGCGAAGCACACTCTGAAATCTGGTAGAGAACTACACTTGGATGAATAGCTCTCCCCTTTGTGCTGGGACTTCTGGAGAGCGTTGACAGCCTGAGCCTGTTTTGACTTCCCCCCGCGCCCCCCCCCCCTCCCATTTCTATTTGGTACCAGAGTTAAATGCAGCATAAGTTGTGCTCAGAAGGTACTTCTGCACATTTGACACTTCTCCACACTCTGGCACTGGCAGCTAGAACAAAGCCAGAGTGAATGAACTTGATCACAGATGTGAATATCTGCCTGTATCAGAATACCAAAAGAGGGGAAGTTATTTTTGATAATTTTCGTTCATGCAAATTTGCAAGGCTTTTTCCCCACAGAAATAGAAAACGGGAAGTACTTTTTGGTCAGACATGTTCTCTGTAAATTCTGTGGTTTGTGCTCTGTACAACTGTAGTTACTGACTAGCAACAAGTGGTTACTGTTTTCTATTATTGTTTTTAGAGCCTAGAAATAACTGGTGCATTAAAAGTAGAGGGGAAAAATAATGTAGTGTTTCAGACTTGTTTTGAATGTTTGTGCAATGTTTTGAAATCAACTACCTGAAGTCAGAGGCTCATGCACTAAGCTCTGGTATACCTGGTAATACTGGCAAGAGTTGGGTATATATGTCTGCCATGTGGGAAGTTAACAGCAAATCTCAGGTGACAGGTCTTGCAAATAAACCAGGCATGACATCTGTAGATCACAACCTGTACCAAAACCCAGTAGCTGAATTTCATAAAGCTCTCTAGGAGGCATAAGCCTGAAATTTTCAGTAGTAAGCCACTAACCTTAAGCTCTAACAGATGGAAATTAGGGAGACTATCAACCAATGAATGCAGAATTAGGACCTGCCAACAGATCACTGAATGCTAATACTTTACTCCTGGCTTTGCCCTTGCAATGCTGGGCAGTGGTGAAGGTCCCTCTGTAACTAATTTAACTTTTGAAACTCCATTTCCTTGTCTGCAAAATAAGACAGTGAGTGATGATGTTTGCAGAAAAGATCCACTGATGAGAAGAACTAGATTCCAACTTGGGGTATGGTTTCTTGCCCATGTACTGAGCAAGCCTTTTCTTTGTTCTTTTGTAATGGACTGCTTGTCCTTTCCTTCACCTTGCATGTGGTGTTCCTTTAAATCAGGGGTCCTCAAACTACAGCCCACGGGCCGGATACGGCCCCCCCCAGGGTTCTCAATCCGGCCCCCGGTATTCACAGAACAACCCCCCCCCCGCCCCAAGCCGGGGCTGGGGGGGGAAACCAAGCAGCCGCAGATGGCTGCCTGCCACTGCATCCGCAAGCCGGCCCCCTGGTTAAAAAGTTTGAGGACCCCTGCTCTAGAGGGAACCAAGTAAGAAGGGCTGCATGAGACAGCCTCAATCATACCTGTATTCCTGTGCTGAGTATTATCTGTTAGTGAACAATAAAAGGGTTTCCACTGAGCCCAGTGATAGACTCAGCAGATCACTCTTTGGATGTATCTTGCTCTCTTCATTGTCTAGGTACAGTAGCAGTTAATTCCCTCTGAATATGGTCCATAAAGTCAAATCAAAAGCCAATACCCTTATTTTGCTTGTTTCATGAAAGCTGAGTGAGATAAATGTTTATGTGATTTTCATTTGGAATCCGAATTCCACTTGGTTCACTGAAATGTTTAATCAGCATTGCTCAAATGTTTCAGCAGCTTCCTACTGAACCTCAAGACTGTAATAAAACCTGAAACAGAGCAATTTATTTGCAGGCCATTAAGACAATTCAGAAAATTATCTTCTTTTCAGAAATGCATCCTACAGGAGCACGGAAAGTAATAGCTTTCCATTTCACCCGCAAAGAAAATTAAATTTCATTTTTAGTTAGACTTTTGCACATTCACATCCTTCCTCTCTAGGGAACTTGTTTTTCTAATAGCTACAAAGCTTTCCAGGCTCCCAGAAAGAAGCCAGAAAGGACTTTAACAAGCAGATGTTTCCATAGGACATCAGGGTTATGCATGTAACGCAGACATGCCCCATCTGTAGCTCAATCATTGTACCAAAGTCTCCTGCTCCAGCAGTGCAGCCTGCCAGTGTGGAGGCCCTGGGGAGGACCAGGGGCTTTAGGTGGATGTTCTGGTTCCCTTCCACCAACGCAGCATGCACCAGATGAGGCTAAGCAAAACTCACCTACTTTCCCTGCTTAGTTCTGCCACTATTTTTAAGCCTTACCTGCAAGAACCTCTGTCCTAGCCTTCACTGGGCTAGCAAATGCCCATCTGATCTTTTATTGCATTTCTACAAACATCCACTGATGACCAAGCGCTCCATCTACAGAGTGATGTAGGACCAAGACCCAGAAAGGACTGAGCCTGAATTTTGTTGCCCACTTCCCAGTCTGCAGGAGTAGAGTTCATCTCTGTTCCCTCTCTGCCAATTGCCTCCTAACCTTGGAGGTTTCTAACCGCCATAGGCATCCTCATCTGTTACTAAGCCGTTCTGCAGGTATCTTCAAAAGTTACTTTTGGTAGGGCCAAGCAGGAAACCTGCTTTGCTTGTGTGACAGGCTGTACTGGGTCTGGCTGGGAGGGAGTTAATTTTCTTCATAGCAGCTGCATGAAAACCAGATTGGTTCTGGTGGTGTATGGGGTGTAGATGGCAAGGTTTTGATACTAGGGGCAGGGGGGTGGGTATGCAGGAGTGGCCTCTGTGAGCAGAGGCTGGTATTGCCCCTGTGCTGGACACAGCTGGTTCTAGCCAGCTCTGCAATGCACCCACAGCAGGACCCAGCTGAGTCCATCTGCCAGGCTGGCAACACCTCTGTGAAAGCATATTTAAGCACAAAAAATGCCACAGAGGGGGAAGAGGGAACAAAAGGAGTGAGAAGCAGCAAAGAGAACACCAAGGTCAGAAAAGGAGGGGGAGGACGTGCTCCACTGTACTGAAGCAGATATCCACCACTGCAGCCTGGGGAGGACCCAAGCTGAAGCAAAGGAAAAGTGTGACAAGGAAGAAGCAGCAAAGAGAAACCCCTCTGTGCGGCTTGGGGTGAGGGGAAGAGTCTGGAGTGGAGGAATAAAGTTGAGTCTGGGAAAGGGGGCAAGAAAAGTATTGGTTTAATGTCTGTCTCCTTGTTTCTCACTACCTAAACCAGTAATTAAATATCTATTTTAACTGGCAAGATATCAAGTTAATTTAGAATCAGAGAATGGTTTGGGATGGAAGGAAACTTTACAGATCATCTAGTCCAACTCCTGTGCCATAGGCAGGGACACCTTCCACTAGACCAGGTTTCTCAAAGCCCCATCCAACTTGATCTTGAAAACTTTCAGGGATGGGGCATCCACAGCTTCTCTGGGCAACTTGTTCCAGTGTCTTACCACTCTCATCATAAAAAAGTCTTCCTTATATCCAATCTAAATCTACCCTCTTTTAGTTTAACACTGTTGCCCTTGTCCTGTCACTACAGGCCGCGGTAAAAAGCCTTTCTCCACAGAATCATACTTATTTAGGTTGGAAAGGATCTCTAAGATTGAGTCCAACCATTAATCTAACACTGTCAAGTCCACCTTTCTTATAAGCCCTCTTTCTGTATTGGAAGGCCACAATAAGGTCTCCCTGGAGCCTTCTCTTCCTCGGACAGAACAACCTCAACTCTCTCAGCCTTTATTCAATGGTGAGATTTTCCAGCCCTCTGACCATTTTTGTGCCCATTTTCCATTTCTTACCCCAAGTGGAATCTTTTCCCCGTGACAGTAATTGCTAAGTGATCTCCCTGTCTTTAGCTCAGCTCATGAGCTTTCTTGTTCCTGTTTTTTTGCCTTATTTTCTGCCCCATCCTGCTGGGGGTGTGAGGGTAGAGAGTGAGCAGCTGGGTGGGAATTTGACAACTGGTCGAGGCTAATCCACCAGAGGTAGCATCCTTGAAGCAGATTTAAAGTACAACCATAGCATAGGTTTCTGCTAAAATGGCTCCTCTTGCGGCTGTTTGCCCATGGCACACATTCAGTCCCTTCCTCACTTAAAAGGAGCCAAATTCTTACCACCCTGCCCTGTTGGCTAGGTACCGGTCTGGCTTTCTGCCTTGCCTATTAAAGTTGCGACTTTTAAAAAAAACATTAAATGTTGGCTGGACCAGAGATGGTAGGGAAGTGTAAGTGGTGCACTGACTTGGCAGGTTGATGCTGGCTACTGTCCTGACCAACTGTATCGTGTGGACAAGTCGTTGAAGGAAATGTATAAAAAGTCCATGGGGCAGGGATTAGGATCTGGGGGATCCCTTCATCCATCTGTGCAACAGATCTGCTCAGCAGGCTGAAGAGTTATACTCCCTTTTTGTCTCTTGGGAGATTCAAGGATATCAGGTTTTGCATGAGAGCTAGTAATGCAGGGAAATTATTTGGTGAAAAAGGACTCTGACTTCTAGGGACTAGAATTTCCTAAGTGTCTTTGGCATACAGCAGGTCTACAGAGCTCAAAGAGATCATGCCTGCTTGCATCACGGAGTTCAAGTCCTTGCTCCAAATCAGCCAGAAGTGGTGATTTGAAATTGTCTAACCATTAGCTGGACCTGTTTCTCTTTGGCTTTAAGCAGTGAGTCTCAGAAATGGGCTCACAGCTGACATTTCTAAGCAGATATAACTGTATGTTCTTCTTAGTGGCCTTCCCTGTTGGCTAGGCTCAGACAGCACTTTGCTTGGCTTGCTTGTTTGCAGTGAGGTGAGCTCCACTTTCTACTGCTCCGTGACATTAACTGGGGAGCCCCAAACACCTTACCCAGGACTGTGAGGTCTCTCCACTTCGGACTAATTCTGTTCCCCTTTGGATTTAGCCCTCAAGTCAAAGTATCAAATTTGTCTTCCTTGTGATTAATCCTAGTTTTAAAAAACAGGTCTCTAGAAACGTGAATCATTAGTGTGTTTTATCCTCTAATTTTGCACGTTACATAGGGGCAGGTCGGAGACTGCAGCTTCTGAGCTAAACAAATCTGAGACTTTTGCAGAGACCTAAAAGCATTCTCAGAGTTCCCTTCCGATCCTCTCTTCCTGTGCTAATCCAAACAGTCTCTTAAGTCGGCAGGATTGTGCTTCTCTTAATTCCAGCAAGACTCTGCTACCCATTCTGCGTTTCAGTAGTCTGGGCACTACCCCATCAATTGTCTTCTCATGGAGAAAAGACAGCTTTTTCTTGTATTACCATCACTCCTGGAAAATAAAGCATAGAAGAGAAGAGAAGAGAATATTTCAGTTGGAAGGGACCCACAACAATTATCTAGTCCAACTGCTGACAAACATCTAGTCCACTTCAGGGCTGACCAAATTAAGGGCACTGCCCAAGTGTCTCTTAAACACTGACAAGCTTGGGGCATCGACCACCTCTCTAGGAAGCCTGTTCCAGTGTTTGACCACCTTCTCAGTAAAGAAATGCTTCCTAATGTCTCCAGTCCCTCCCCTGGAGACAGGGTATGCTAATAAGCTACTTTTGCCATGGGTATACTGGGAAATATCTTTACTTAATTAGCTTGATGGATTATAATATTTACTCACAATCACACGTGGAGGTGCACTTGGTTTTGGGAAAAAGCTGTATTGTATGTGAAAGGGTTAAACTGAATCAGTTCTTCCTGCAGAGTAGCCAGATGTGGTTGTTTTCCTCTCCGGGCAGACAAGCCTGGCAGTAGCCCTATGAGGATATAAATCACTGTGAAGACTTTCTGTGAAGCTCAGCACTGTGGGCTGATAAGATCCCAGTTTCATCTTTGATCAGCTGTGAAGCCAAGGCTGGCAAGGACATGGTCTTGTGCTACCTGCAGACTTGTTGGGGGGGTTGGGGTGATTTTTTTAACTTCTTCATGTCTTAGTTCCAAGTTCCTAAGTATAGTTTGGTTTTGGCTGTAGACCATTAGTTGAAGTACTAAGTGGCTGTTTTCTGTGAGTTTCCTCTGAATCATGAAGAGGAATCTGACAGTAAAGCAGCTAGGACTGGAAGAAATAACCAGAGTCCCAGGTGCTACTTATAGCCTCTTCAGACTAATTTTTGAAGTTGTCTTTTTAGAAGTTATCAATTATTCAGGTACCAACAAAAGACATAAAACATATTTTAAAGTACTAAGTTTTCTGTTCTTTCAGCAGCAATGGCTCTCTGTACATAAAATCCTAGAGAGACTGGGTGAAAACAAGAGCAAACAACAACAATACTTTTCAGCCACTGGTGACTGATCAGATGAGCACAAGCTGTTTATCCATCTCTGCTGCCACTCTTTCTCAGCAGTAATGTTTCTGACTAAAACCTTTGTTTTCAGGTTTTGTGTATGGCTTGAATCCCTCTCTCTGGGAATGTGCAGTGCTGAGTGATGCAGCTATTTTTTTCCAATTAACCCAGTCTTATTTCCTACATCCTAAAATGTCCTGATGGCATATGCACCTGTTCTGGGGTCATCATGCCCTTTTGCTTGACTCTGATCAGGCACACATGCTGCTATGTAAGGATCAGCAAACACACCCCTTCTCGACCATTAGCTCAAACCTGTGTTCTGTTCTCTTCTAATTTGGGAGTTTGGGAGAAAAACAAAACCTCTGTGACATTAACTTGGTGAATACTTTTGTTTAAGTTGAATTCTCTTGAAAGGCAGAAGTAGGCTGGAACTGAAACTTCACAGCTGAAGTAATATTTCAACTATATCTGATTTGTTGGGCTGTACCTTGCTTGAAGGTAACTTAGACCCACTGCATCTTTAGCTGATACACAGAGGGTTAGAGTTGCAGCTGCCTTGTGAAAACACTGATTTGATTCATATGCTAGTAATATTTCTCTTCCATCTTCTCCATCTCTTGCTTGGAAACTTCTGATATTGGTCTGCATGTGTCAGCTGACAGCAAATTTCTTTGGCACATCCACATGAAGCTTGTGGATAATGTTTACTGCTCCTCAGGCTATAACAGTAATTATGCTTCAAATGGCAGAGTGATACCTCTAAATATTGGAAATTTCTCTTAAATATGAAACCTGTGACAAGGCATCTTCTAACCATGTAGTAATTACATATGTATACATAAACTTCTCCTTGATTTTATTTATGTGTTAAAAAGATAATTCGTATTAAACCTTGTTCTGATTTAAGTATTAGTTCTTAAATGCTGTTTTTGGATGTTAGTGATTTAATTCTTACCACACAAGGAAATGCTTTTACCCCAAAGCACAGATGGGAAACCTGTGGCAGAGAACTCCTGTGTGGCTGCAAACAGGGAGGACTTGGTGAATAAGACAGAGGAAGGCCGGGGGGGGGCGGGGGGGGATGGCTGTGCTGGAGTTCCATCTACCCAAGCAGAGATAATGGGTTTTGAATTGAGGTGTGGGGGAATCGTTGGTTCTCATACTGCTTACAACAGAGGAAAGCAGGAGCCCTCACTCTCTGCTTTTCAGTGCCACCTTGAAAACACAGCTTGAGGACCTGGCTAGTGCAGAGCTAGGATCATCAAAATTCATTATTTAAATAGATACAGTGACTATCTTATTGAATCTCAATGAACTGTTTATGTGTGAACCTTCATTTGAAATGTTACCCCTAATCAAACACCAGGAGAAAAGAAGCCTTCATGTTTTCATTGAGCTCCAGTGCTTCATTTTATCTCATGATACAGTTTCCCTATTTTATTTCCTTTGTATTGAGCCTCAGATCAAAGCGATAACTTTGTTAAAAAGCAATCAATTCTAATCAATTTCATACGCAGCAAAGGAATTGCTTTGACTAAATGAAAAGCTTTTAGCCAAGTCTCTGTGGCTATCAGACTGTGCTTGCTGGCACTGCTCTGTTCTGCGTGTCTCAGCTTCCCTCGGTCCCTGGGCAGTACAGGGCCTGCCTTGCAGCGCTGCTGGTATCTCTGCGCTCTTCCCGCTCTGGGAGTGTGAGCAGCTTTAGTCTACTCAGCTCGCACAAGAAAGGCCTGAATAATTACACCTTGGAGACTTTCCTAGAACGGAGGGTAAACAGCAGGCAAGTGGAATTTTATTCACTTCTAATCTAAGCAGAACTTACCCAGCTCTCGGTATCCAGCATGGAACATTTCAGTTTACTACTTTTTTCATTTACCACTGCTCAGTCCAAAACCAAGCAGTAAGTTGGTGCATGTGCTCAGCTCATTTACTTCCTGGGGCTTTCACATACCAGGGCCACATTTCTGGAATTCCTCCTATGCTTTAAAACATACAGCTTCAGTTATCTCCAAGCTTCTGGTACTAACTTTGTTCCAGTCACCAAATTTTACCTTTCTGCAGACCAGTTAGGACAAGATACTGCTCCTCCAGAGGAGGCTGCTGTGAGCAAGGTAGCCCACGGTTCAACAACTTAATTTACTATTCAAATTGTGCAGCTGATGTGGAATGCCAGGCAAGAAGGCAGTGACTGGCACTTGCGTTAGCATTAGCTTCAAGATGGGAAGCAGCCTTTGCTGCCTGGTTCTTCCTATTCTCTCCCAAAGGCGGTTCCTGATGTGCACGAGCCTGCAAAAAGGAGCAGGGTACAAAAAGAGGGAAGAGCAAAATAAATACACAAGACAAAGGCTGAAGCATCAGAAGACTGTCACCTGCTGTAGCCACAACTCAGATTAACCAGTCATGCAGGACACTGACAGCACTGCAAAGACGTGCACTCTTTGCCATAGCCAATGCAAATATTGCACCAATGTATATATCCTGGTTAGACAGGTAAAAAGTTACATTAAAATGATGAGCATTTTCATTGCATGGCCTCAGAATTCCCTATAGAAAAGCACCCTCAAAACTCCTTCAGGTCTCAAATGTAACTAATTACTGACCTCAGCAGTGAGCTAAAAGACAATAAAACTTTTATTTTTGCCTCTTTTAAATTAGCACAGTATTTGTCAGGCCTCAGATATCTTTGGTACAAAGGCACTATTTTAATAATTTTAAAATGATAAAATCTGACAAAAACTTGGTACAAAATGTCCTTATTATGTATTCTCACATGGTCTTGGGAGGACACTTGAGAATGATTGTAATGATATATGGACCTCGTACTCGAACTTAAAGGCAATAAATTATTTTAGTTCTTGAGCAGTGAGCAGCCAGTACCGTATCCTCAAAGAAGGCCAGAGAAGTGTTTTAAATGCTGTCAGTGGGAGTTCTAAATACACTCAGGACTTCATTAGTGTTTGCATATTTTGTAAGACATTCAGATACTACTAAAGTGATGAGCAGCAAGATAAAACCACAAAGCAGAGTGGTAGTAATAACCACCACTTTAATAGCTGTAGTTGAGTTAAGGGACAAAGGCCATTTATCAGAAGTAAATTGTTAAGAGTTTACACTCACCTGGACTTACTTGATCTCATAGAATTCTGTGGTGAGCTGCCAGTAAAGTTAGCTCTCAGAAAGTGAATGTTAATGCAGAGTCCGTGGATTGCTTTGCCAGTGAAGTAGAAGTCCCATCTGCTTTGCGTTACCAGTAGGGATTTCAAAAAAGCTTGTCATGATCTGTATATGTTTCCATTGCACAAAAAGACCTCAGACCCACACAAGAAGCAAGTGCCTTGTAAAATGAGATTGTTGTTCATTACATAGAGATCATATTTCAAAAAAGTATGTAAATAACCCACAAAATTCAATCCCATTGAAGGTACAGGTTGTAAAGATCCTATTCCTACCTCTTGGTCTTAATGCTGCAGACTTCAAAACGCTTCTTAGTTAAGAACCATCCCTTACACCCAAAGTGAATTTGGGGTAACCATGCTTTAATTACATATTTAACTGTGAGGCTGGAACCCTTCCATCTCTTGAGTGAGAAACCTGCCTAAAATACATACCGACACAAGATACAGTCTCTTAAGTAAATGAAAGACAGCTTAGAAATTTTCTCATTGGATATTTGCCACTGAGACTAGAATAGCTCACAGGGGTCTTGTGGAAAACAGCAATGGCTTGAAAGATCTGACAACAGAACTGAATGCAAGAAAAGTAAATGTCTTAAATAAAGGGTCTGATCCAGCTATATTTAAGGAAGTTGTACCAGTGCTTGTGAAAGAATATTGAATTGAGCTCGGATAAGATTTGAGAAGTTGCTAATGGATTTTGATACTGTTGTTATAGCTTTTAATCTCATAGGTAGGCTGCTCTGACAAGAAGTGATCAGGAGCAGTCAGCATGGCTTCACCAAGGGAAAGTCATGTTTGAGAAACCTGATAAACCTCTACAACAAAGTGACTGTTACAGATGATTGTCAAGAACAATGGATATTGTCTACCTTGACTTCAGCTGTTGACATTGTCTTCCAGAAGATTCACATAGAAAAGCGGATGAAGTATTGGCTAAATAAGTAGACAGTGAGGTAGATTGAAAATTGGCTGAATGGCCAGGCCCAGAGCGTGGCAATCAGTGGAACAAAGCTGGAGACCAGTAACTAGTGGTTTATCTGAGGGGTCAGTATTAGGTCCAATCCTGTCTAAGATCTTCATTAATGATCTGGCTGATGGGGCAGACTGTACCCTCAGCAAAACTGGGAAGAGTGGCTGATACACCAGAGGGTCATGCTGTCATCCAGAGGGACCTTGACAGATTGGTGAAATGGGCTGACAGGAACCTCATCAAGTTTGACAAGAAGTGCAAAGTCCTGCACCTGGGGAGAAACAACCCCATGCAATATGTCCTGGAGGGCCACCCAGCTGAAAAGCAGCTCTGCAGAAAAGGACCTGGAAGTGCTGGTGGACAGCAAGTTGCCCATGAGCCAGCAGTGTGCCCTGGTGGCCAAGAAGGCCAGTGGGATCCTGGGGGGCATTAGGAGGAGCGTGGCCAGCAGGTCGAGGGAGGTGATCCTCCCCCCTCTATTCTCTATTCTGCCCCGGTGAGGCCACACCTGGAGTGCTGTGTCCAGTTCTGGTCCTCTCTGGTCCAGTTCCAGAGAGACAGGGAGCTACTGGGGAGGGTCCAGCGGAGGACTATGAAGATGATGAGGGGACTGGAGCATCTCCCTTGTGAGGAAAGGCTGAGAGAGCTGGGCCTCTGTAGCCTGGAGAAGAGAACACTGAGAGGGATCTTACCAATGTCTACAAACATCTTAAGGGTGGGTGCCAAGAGGATGGGGCCAGGCTCTTTTCAGTGGTGCCCAGCGACAGGCCAAGGGGCAACGGGCACAAACTGAAGCACAGGCAGTTCCTTCCATCTGAAGGTGAGGAAGAACTTCTTTACCTTGAGGGTGGCAGAGCACTGGAACAGGCTGCCCAGAGCGGTTGTGGAGCCTCCTTCTCTGGAGACTTTATAAACCCTCCTGGATGTGATCCTGTGCAACCTGCTCTGGGTGAACCTGCTGTAGCAGGGCGGGGTTGGAGCAAATGATTTCCAGAGGTCCTTCCAGCCTCAATCATTCTGTGATTCTGTGACTGTTTGCTGTAACAGACTGAAGGCTGAGGATGAATTTATCATTTGATTCAAGTTTAATATTGAACATCTTTGCTCAGCTAACAATATATGAGAACAATTTCTTGGTGTAATTCTTTTTCCCAGATCAAATAGTTTGAACTGGAGTGTATTAAAGGAATCATTTACCTGAGATCTTTGGGACTGAAGAAAGCACCTACAGGAAGAAGAATGCCTAAAAATAGATGTGGCAGATGAACATGAGCATTTCTGGGTGCCAGATTACATGTTATACAATCACGCTCATCCTTTGCCACCCACGACTTCCTCTGGATGCACACCTTGGCTTGGGCTACATGAAAACAGCCCTTTGGACCTTGCTTGCACATCCTTCTTCAAAAGTAAAAGTAAAAAGTAAAAAGAAGCAATTCAGCACAGGGTGAATCTGAGACTCTAATGACTGGGCAGGCCTAGGTACAACAGGGTACTGTGAGGCAGCCTTACAGAGGGCAGAGCTGTACGCAGACACTAAGTAGTTCTTTACGCTATTAAAGATCTCGTGACATGGCAGTTGGACTATACTTTTCGAAGTACACTCTGCATAATTGTATTTTTCATTGCAAAGCTGTATGGAGCTTTAGTACAAGAGTGTAATCACTCACTACTGTGTTTTCTGATGTTTGCTAATTATCAGCTGTGACATGTTATTTAATGTGAATGCAGCAAGCGTCTGCCTTGTTTCTGCTATAGATTGACACTGAATAACCTGGCAAATATATTAACCTGTTCATTTGGCTTTAGTTTTTCTAAATGCTTCAATTTAGGCTGTGAATTCTTCTACTTAGAGAGCATTCATCCTTTTTCAAATAGAGTACCCTACTTGCCTTCCCTTTTAAATACCTCTGCTATAAACCAGTGGCAAACTCTAAAGCCAAACCAGCAAAATAATGTGGGAATCATCAGGTGAATACTATTATTTTAAATTTACTTTCAGGTACCTTTCCTATCCATACGAGGGATATATTTCTTGTATGTGATAATGCACATCTAGCTGATAAGCCAGGTACTAATTACCATACCCTGCATTTAAGATTCCCTAGTGACAATCAAAGAACAAAGTTCTTGGGAATGATTAACAATCAAAGCTAAAGATAACAGTTGACTTCAGATCAATCTGATCTTTACCAGAATGCCTTTGGCTACAAAGACATGAAGTAACCCCTGTAATCCTTTAAGTGAGGTTACTCCAATCATAAAGAGTCCATAAAAATAGCACTTGAAATTTAAGAGGTTTACGGTGGTCAGGTCCCTTGACTAGCTGTTCTGAAGAAACATCAAGGGAAAATATTCATTACACACAGTGCCTGCTTAGGCTCGGGAGGCCATTTAACACCTATAGCACAGCTTTCAAGCCGGGAAAAATGCTCTTCTTTTTCCTGTCCTCTACACAACTGGTTAACTATCAGTTCTGTCTCTCCCTCTGCCCCCTCATCTTCAGCAAATACAAGAGATCCTCTCTTATACAACATTTGGGTCACTTACTTTCTTTGGAGTGTGCTGTTACACTCCACTGTAAATATGATCAACTCTTTGCTTTTTCACCTTAATGTTCTGCTTTAACTATGCTGAATCCTAAGGCATATTCTATTTTGGGAGCATCCTAGCTTTTGGCATGCTTATGTATCAAGTCCTCAGCAACCTGAAAGTAGAGTGATGGTTAGTGGCCAAGGCTGCAAATCAGCTTAGCCTATTTGCTGATAGATATGACAGAAACATGTGCCTGCAACTAGTTGTTTTCTCTTGCCAGGACATTTTTAGGGGCAAAAAGGAAGATTTTTAACACATTCAATTGAAAATCTTTCCCAGACACATTATCTACATCTTTTTAACATAGTGTTCTGGGGCTATTAGTTTTGAAAGAGCAGGAAGAACAATTTAAATCTTACTGGAATCAAGCAAATTGGATTGTCGTGGCTAAGTTCAAGTGAAAGCTTCTTGTATATGAAGAGCTTACAACTATTTGGCTGGCAGAAAGCCATGTGATCTTACTCTTATAATCTGAAGGAGACTTCTAGATGGTGACAATTCCTGCTGCTCCACTGGCTGCACGTGTACAGATGCAGAATCACAGAGGTACTGAAATGAATAGTGAGGGATGAACAGCAAGAAGAGAAGGCAGGATGCTGCTGCTCTGTTGTCAGTGCTGCCACTTACTCTCTCTGTGACAATTCTGTTACAGTAATTTCCACTCTTATTTATCACCTTAATGCCAAAGACTCAGGAATGATGGACTTGGTTCCCAGGGTGATAGGTACTCAGCAAACAGAGAACAAAAAGGCAATTTCTGCCTCTAACTCCATGCTTGCCATCTAAGAATAAGATATGATCCAGCAGGATGCAGACAGCTAAATGGGAATACGTGAGATCCAGTGGAGACGCTATGCTTAGCATCAGAGGCAGGAGGCTCCAGCATTTTGATGACACAATGGCAAAAGAGAATTTAAGAAATATTTGAGGGTGCACTTAAGCATGTCTGTAAAACTTTGTAGAGCACCTGTCTTGTATGGGGGACAAGATAAAGAGAGATGATGCATGTTACAGCTCCAAATAAGTGGGTCCTGACAGACAGTCTGATTAGAAGCATATTTTGATCCCTCTGAGAATGTCAAGGTGAGCTAGGATGGGGTGGATGGTTCAAGAGCCTGGAGTGAAAAGGTGAGAAAGAAAATACATTCATGCAATCAAGAGGATGAGAAAGTGAAGAATCCAGGCAGCACCACAGGAAAATTATTTTCTAGAAGGATCGGAATGAGAAGTAAATAGCAGGGTTACTGGTAAAAACAACTTGTCAGGCTGAGATGTTGCCTGGACATGGGGACAAAAGATAAGACACAGAGTGGTGGGGTGAGAGGATGGCAGAGTGATCCCAGCTGAGCTAAAGAAGATGAAGGAGACATGGTGGGACAGACTGTAGCACTGTTGTCTTCATGTTAGAGATCACATGTGTCTAAGGAGGTACCAGAGAGACAGGCAGATTTGCATGTGAGTGAAAGGCAGGCCCAGATGGAATAGAGCAATTGATCTGTCAAATACCTACACACAGACAACAAGTTGGTTAGTAACTGGTGAAATTACCAGAGCACAAGTATTGTCAGAGAGTAGACAATCAAGGATGCAGCTCTGGAAAGGGTGCCCAGGTGACTGCTGTGAAGAGGACACAAAGAAGGAGCAATTCTGGAGGGAGTGGAGAATCAGAAGTCACTGAAGCAAAGCTATGAAGAAAAGTGTGGCCAGCAGGAGCTGGCGGGTTGCAGTGGAGGAGGCTGGTTCAGAGCTACTCCTTGAGCTGTGCTTTGAACTTGGTTGTTAGACATCCCAGTGAGTACACTGCTGCCATATTTTTCCCTCCATCACACTCTTTCCTGGCACATCAAGTTCTGCTGGGCATGTGTTAGCAGGAACAGGCATCTGGTAAGGCCTTTTTTCATGCAGACAGGAGGTGCTGTCCTAAGGACATGAGCTTGGCTAGCCACAGTAGACAGTAGATGTTTTGTGGGAGTTGTCACAGGAAAGCCCTTGCACTTCCCTGCCTCTGCCAGCACCCGTTACCCCTTTCTTTTCTTCTCCAACTGACTGCTGGAATGAGCCAGTAGAAGAAGAGAGGGATCAGAGACAGAGTTTGCCCAAAAGAGAGCTGCTTCCGGGCAGCTTTTCCCACAGAAAGCAGCTATGTTGAGTACAAAAAAGGTGGGAGAGGGCTGAGTGGGCAGAAGTGTTTGTGGAGAAGTGCAGCTGAAGTGCTGCAGGAGGAGGGCAGCATTTTTATGGACAGAGGGCCAGAAGGAGAGGTTGAAGACTTTTGGTTTTAGTCCAAGTCTAGTTCATGATGTGAGTTTCAGTGGACGTCCTGCCCTCTTCTACCCTCCCTGTCATTCAGCTACCTGTATAAGGTCAGGGTAGTGTTAATTGGGTATGAGGTTTAACTGATACATGTGCAGTGTGTAGAAACCTCTGCATGATCCTGTTCTCAAAGTGTAAAGTATTATTTACCCCAGTCTTGCAAATACATTCTTCCCACTTCTCACAAGTTATTTTGGTAAGTAGAGTTTCTTCCACTTCCAGAAACCTGTTGTTGTTTCGTTACAGGTAGAAAAAAAAAATAAGAAAACTAGCTCCGTGAGTTTCAAGAAACTTTGCTGGTCTAAAGGAACAGTCCAAAGACCACGAGGTTGTGGGGGATGAAGATCTCTTCAGTTTCCTTTCTGAAAGACACCTTAAATCTAGCCAAACTTCTCACATGCATTAAGCCAACCGACTTTCACTGGTTTCCCAGGTTACAGTTCATTAGTGTGTGTATCACAGAAAACCAGGAGGCACACTGAAATAGGGACACTGTAGATTTCATTGTTGCGTGCTGCTAACAGAGAACTTGTTTCTCATACAGACGATTAGACAGGCAGTGGTACTTCAGGTATTTTTAACTTGTGATCTGATGAGTGTTTTAGAAATAGGAGAGCTGACACAAAGGATCACACATAAATCCACAGTTCAGAGCATAAGGGGGTGCTCTTCTAAGCTTAGGGCATCTAACAGCCACTGTAATATAAATGATACCCACAGGTGGGAAGGATTAGTTTGCTGAACACTCCGCTGGACTCCTCTTTCTAGAACCTGCATGCTGGCAGGTTTTCTGACTACAGGAGGGATGGCTTGAGGCCTGGGGGACTGCTGGAAAACTGATGCTGTGGGCTAAGAAACCTACCCCCATGTGTGGTCACAGAAAATAAACACCGTTAGCACTCTCCCCACCTCACTCCAAGGAAATATCTCCTTCAGCTACACGACAAACAATGTGCCATTTAAAGGTCATGGGGAGACTGGGGAGATTTTCTGTGTTTTTTTGCATTCAGAGACCCAGTCTTGAAAGGTGCTTCCTGTGGGAAGACCACAATGTCTGCACAGGTCTTCAGCAGCCTCAGTGGCCACCTTGTAGATGCAGTGATCCAGGCACACAGAGCATCTTCCAAGGACCAGGGCCATCAGTAATCAATTGAGGGGTTGGGACTGCTCATCTGCTAGAATCAGTGCTTGTCATACTGACTAATGCTGCTTCCTTGGTCCCTGTACTTTGCTCCCTGCATATACCTCACCAACTGTCTTGTTCTAGCTCCTAGGGGCATGCAGCTCTGAGTGTTTAATAGTCCCCAACACCATGGGCTCCAGCACAGTCACCATAGAACAACAGCAGTAACAGAAACAGGCAGGAGGGGACAGTGTACCTTTTGTGCTTGGTGCTGTTTCAGAAAGAACTTCATAGCAATATACACTAAATGGCTGGAGTCTGACTTCAGAGACATTAATAACTAAGCTTCATAGTGATTAAAAGCTGCTGAAGGAAAAGGTGAGCCTGGAAAATGAAAATATGCTTCCTCAATCCCTTTCCAACTGCCCTGCGAAGGAGGAAAAGGGATCTTGGTAGAAACTCTCTAGGAGTATATCCTTCCCCAGTTACTTTCCTGGATTTGGTGATGGATGGCACAGCTCACTGCAGAGGTTATTGGTACATTCAGACATCAGTTTCATAAGGCTATTATTACCAGAAACTGTGGGCTAATTAATGCTTGCATGAGAAGTTAATGAAGGACAAAGATTCTTTACTGCTGATGGTCTCAGTGAAACAACTGTCTGGAACATATGAAAAAGCTATTGTCATAGCAAATTACCATTAAAAAGAGCCACGTGAATATACATCTCTCAGGAAAAGTGACATGCTCTTTATTTTGTGGCTCTTATTCTAATAGTGTCCCTATGATCCATGTGCAGTATCTCCCCAATGCACCCATTTGGCTTCTTGGTGGGCGTCTGTACAGTTCAATGTCTCATCATTCCGCACTTCTGGCAGACTCCTGTTTATCTGCCAGCTGAGACTTGTTCTCCTGTCTAAAACTCCTCATCTCTTCTCAGTCCAATTTAACTGTGTCATGACTTACATGATCCCTGAGCCAAACACCTGGACGTAATGCCAGCATTTTAAGCAACATTAATGTCATTGTGTATCACTGAGCAAACAAGTGTCACGTGCTATTCACTTGTGCAAGGTACTTCTGTACACTGTTAACTGACTTGAGCTTTCATTTCGGTAGTAGCTTTATCTCTGTAATGGATAAGGGCCAGCAAATCCTTGGACATGGACTTGGAGGTACTTTAACTCCTACCTCATAAATCAGACTGGATGGGCATGTGCATTAAGGCACAAATCCTGCTTGAATTCAGGCAAACTACGAGTAACAAGATAGAGAAAGGTAGGTCTGGTTAACGGTGTTAACATCTTCAGATGGGATCATGTTTGCTACTCAGTTTAGAAAAAATGTGACATACAAGCTAGATGTCACCAAAAGCTACTACATTTTCACTTCCTTTTGTCCTCCCTTGCACACCTAAGAAAATGTTACATAAAACAGAATTGCTTTTCCTTCCAAGAAAAAAATTGTAACTTCTGCTGAGTTCTGCTTGGCTGGTTGATGAAATTACTTTCCACGTGGGTCATGATTATCTGACTGGCTGGGTATGAACCATTCCTCATCCCATCAGGCTGTGAGTCTTCCAAGATTGCTACAAATCCCATGAAAGTCCCCAAACTCTGAGTTTTACCATAATATTTAAGTTAGCTTAAAGACATGTAAAGCTGCCAGGGGAAAGGGAGCTCCTTGTTCATTTGGTTGCTTGGTAAGTTCTTGAACGTTGTTTATCCCTGCTGGTACTTGAAATGACTTGCAAAGACAAATTGGTGCGTGGTTTTACTCAAGTTGTCTGTGTGTTGCTCAGGGTTAAACCCAGCAAATGCATACCAACCAGGGAAAATGACTTGAATGTGGCCAATCAGCTATTTCACATAAAACTAAGCCTACAATAGAGAACACTGGCTCATCTCACAAAAGCTGTCTGGTACTTGAGGCTATAGGGACCCTGCTGAGCAACCTCCTGATTCTGTTTTGGGAGGGCAGTTCATCTGTAGATTTGCATTCTTGATCAAACCTTTACAGTGTCACTTCTCTTGGTCGTTCTTTATTGATCTTGCTAAGAAAGGAGCCCATACCTTGTCTGCAGAGAGGTTATTTTCATGTAATTACTTCACAATGGTCATGATTCAAGGAAAAAGTTTTTTTACTGAAGAGGAAGGGAAGGGCTGCAATAGTTCTGTAGCATCTTCAACCAGGTAAGGGCATGCAAATTAGCCCACACAATCCCATCTTTATGGAGCATTCTTATATGCAACTATCTACACAGCGACTGCATCCAAGCCTGGCTGATGTTTTATTAAAAGCTTATTTTGAAAGTATCTTTAAAGTAATAGAGAGCAAAACTGGCTTGATCTCTGTGTAGCCTTAAGGAGGAAGGAGGGAAACAATGGGAAGATTTTTTCTGTTCTGTAATGGATCTGGTTCAGCTTGAGGTGCAAGATACCGGTGACTCCTCTGATGCAAACTTTCTTGACTTCATAATGGTCCCTGTGCATCTGTATCACTATGGAGCAGTCCTTTTTTTGGCATAAATACCACAATGAAATATTTAGTCATGTTGGTACAGACAGGATAAGTAACTCATCAAAGGTCATGCAGGAAGTATAGAACTGAGTGGGGCACTGACCTGTGGATTTCAATAGGCACTGTTCCGTATAGGAGAAGCTGTCGAATGATTATACCTCAGAGTTCAGGGAATTCTACTTTCAGGAAGTGCTAGGTGAGTGGCTAGAGTAACTGGAGAAAGGGCTAGCTCATTGCATGGCCTGGCATGTCTGTCTTTCTTAATATGCAATAGCAAAAAGGAAAAGAATTTAAAAAAATCAAAGAAAACTGATTATAAACACCATAGATTTTCTACCCCTGCAGGGGTGGACTTAAGGGAGGATCAGTTTAGTAGCACTAGTATGTAGATATAATGCAAATCAGAGTAAGCTCGGCCACACCATCAGCTGCAATTGAAACCACTACATGTGTTAACAGGAGCATCAAACCAAGACAAACTGTGTAAAATCCTAGTGATGCTTTAAAAACTATTTCAGCTTTCAAAAAATGACATAAATAAAAGGTTTCTTTGTGAGAAAAGATCTGGAGAAACAATAGACCATCATATCACAAAACAGTAATCTCCTGGATTGTCACTTCTAAAAAGGTGAATGCGTCAGAAATTTAGGGACAAGACAAATGTGCTTGACTAAGACTGTCCAGACAGCTCACATTAACTTTACTAAGAGCCATAGATATGTACATGTGAACACATTCATCTGCAAATGCACAGAATAAGCAGTGAAGAGACTGAGACAATTAGTTTGCTCATGAAAACCAAGAAATATACACCAATATTTGTGTAAATACAGAATGCACAGAAAAACTGAATTAAAAGGAAAACATGAATATATGATGGAGAGTGCAAAATGTCCTGCATCTTGGGTCATATGCAGTAATTTTTGCAGAGTTTACAAGTAAATGAAAAACAAAAAAGCACCATACTAAGACAAAATGCAGCAACTCCAAACATGAGATTTGATATGTGTATGATGTGATGGAAGATAAATAATTTTCAGACATCTGACTGGCCTTAACTGCAGAGGTCAGCCAGTGATACACAAGCAAAAGTAGCGCAACATCAGAAGGGAGTAAACAGTTTCTTTAAGATCAAGAGGAGAAAGGAGTGATGTAATGGTGAGAACAGAGTGAGATAGATTTTGGACCACAGAGAGGATGGGTAGCTTTCACATCAAAGTCAAGTAAAGGCTATCTATTAGGAATGCTCAGAAAACTTATGTGAACTCAGCAGAGAGCTGTAGGTGTCAGGTTCTGTATTGACAACAGAGTAAAACTGCCCTTGACACAATGGAGGGTGTCCTGCAGTAGTGTATTTCCATGCTGGGACTTAGACTCACAAAACTAAGTACAGGGAGCAATTCAAAGCACTTCAGTGTTGCCACAAGGAACCCAAAATGTTTTTGGAGCTGCAACTCTGCTCTACAAGAAAGGGAATGACAGGGGGACAGACGACTTATCTTAAAGCAGCCTTCTAGTATGAAAAGACAGCAATAGAAAATAATCTATGCAAACAATACAGACACCACTTTCTTGTGAAACATCAATGAAGCAGTGAGATGAACACAATATCTGTACAAACCCAACTGACTCTTCATACCCAGGTCATTCTTTCAAGTATACCTCCGAATCAAACATTGATACTTGGAAAATGAGCTATCAGTTTTCCAAATACATTGGTACATTGGTACCTGGAAATGAGAAAAGTTCGTTACTGAAGCAAGATTAGCAAATGTATAATGAGCTAGGGTATGGATATCTGGCAAAAGTATTAAGGTGGTTTTAACTGCAAAAGATTAAGCAACAAAAATACCCCATATTTCCAAAGCAATAATGTTGACTCATGAATGGGTAAAGCTGAACAGGCAGATAAAATTGCTAAGATTTTGTTAAGTGTCGCAAACCCCAAAGAAAATGGGCAGTAATCTGTTACCAGATAGAGGAACATTTTGAATGGTTCTCAGTAAAAGTAACCAGCACAATGGCTGGTAGTGTAGCTGGTACAAGCACTACTTCAGCTTGCACAGATGGAAGAGAATCACTTGCCAATCAGTAAACTAAAAGCACTCTGAGAACTGTGGGGTCATGTAAAAATCTAACTGTTTTGGGGAAAAAGGATAGAGTTACATTTCATGGAGAGATGAATATGTAGAGTCTCTACAAACGCGAGGCAAAAGCATGACAATGGAAGATGGTGAAATATTTGTTGTCTTGAGATTTGAACATCAGCTCTTAGAAAAGACATAGGCAGAGGGAGCACTCAAACCAGAACTGCAGAGACAGGACCAAGTGCCAGCGACTTCTTGCAGTTCCTGCAGACATGCACTCTTGCCACAAGTAACTTTGAAAAACTGTATGGTAAGAAAGCACGAAAGAGCTACTGTTCTAAACAGAGAGGGTAATATTCTCTGTTGCTAAGGGAAGTCAGGGCTTAGTTAACTCATCAATTTTTCATAGCGGATACACATATATATGGATACAGAATATGCCTCACGGTACACATTCATGGAATGATTGCTATATGAATTTATTAACTCCTCTCATATATAACTCCTTTCATACACATGATCTTCATGTTTAGTTTTGCTATTTACAGTCTAGTGATTACCATTCTTCACCACAGTGTGCAGAGATGTTCCTTCGCTAGCTTTAGGCACTGGATACCCTTAGCAACCCAGCATATGGTGTGGTGCCGGCTGATCTGGGTATTTACCTGGCTTCTTATGCACTTGACATTTAGCCACTGGGCCGTTCTTCTTACTAATGTCCTTTCTTTAACTCAGTCTTCATAGGAACAGACAAGAATTCTTATTTTGCATTTTGCGAATATGACAGTTTCGGGTAACAATTTAGCTCTTTCTGGGATAACAAAGTATCATCTGGTGTAATGAAAAGTCCAAAGCACTGGTACTGTGATAAGTCTTCAAATATTTTTGGCTACTAGTCTTGGATTTTCACTCCCAGGCAAAATGTACACACATCACAAATATAACTACAAGGTAATGGCAACACTTGTCTTCTGCCTCCTTGGTACCAAGGAGTTTGAGACTTAAAATAGTGATGTGCTTGCCGCACGGATAGTATTAGATAGACAGATGGTACACTGTTCTCACTTTGCAATCATACAAACCATATTTCCATGGACATATGTAGACAAACACATATCACCTATTGCCCGGTAGTCAGTGTGTGAATACAAAAGGTTAACTTGCTAGGTGTGCCCTGGTAATTAGAGAACTGTCAAGTGTTTTCTGCACTGCTGAACACATTGGTGCATGCTGATGATTTTCTAAGGTTTTTTAAATATATCTTTCTCTTTCTGTTCTTTTAATAATTCCTGCTGGAATGGAGAAATGTAGCAGAAACTGATGTGCATGCAGAAGAGACTTCCTTCTTCCTTACTGTTTATATATATGGAACTTGGAAAGTCATGTTCCTCTCATGCATTGTAGTTGCTAACTTAACTAGCGGCATATCCTATAAATGAGGTCCAATTTTCAGGGGAATTGCTACATTTCCTTTGAGGCTTCTAACACAGAGACTCATGTTGTAAGTGTCCTAGTTTGTTCTTTGTTATTCTTTTTTTTTTTTGCATTTAAAAATTCAATCAATTTTTAAGTCATTCTCAATAGTGGCTGCAGTGATAATCACGTTTGGTTTAAGCACCTTTTTCCATTTAACTTTGCCAGGATTATATGACTTCCTATCCCAACTGTGTAAGCTCTGTGGCAGTTGTTTTGGTCCCTTTCATTACAGCTAAGCTTGTTTCAATGTGATTTCTATTTCTTTATTTCTGAAATGTTACCTTTATTAAATTTTTGCTTTCTTAGATAAAATACGAAACAAGCATTGCAGAGGTGCATAGGGAAATCTACTGTATAAACAAGCAGTATCTTTTTCTACAGATATGGAATGATTCTTTGTTTAGGGAATTCCTTAGATATATGAAGGGAATGAAATTCTGCAGTTTCTCTCCACACACACTCTATTGGTTTTGTTGGGGCTTTTCCAAATAAAAAATCAAATTTTAATACTGCATTATTACCCAGAAATATGTTGCCAGTACTCTACAGAAGTTTTCCTTAATTCCCACTTCTCTGAAATGGTCTTGTTATACAATCCTCAAAAATTGTCAAACAGAGCACTGGGAAGACTTGGTGAAGCATATTATCTTTGATTTTTTATGTTGCCCTGTGTACAAATTTATCTAGTCAGATGGTGATTTCAGAAGCCTGGATCCATCACAGTTGTTAATATCATCTGAGGTTTGCTGAGTCTTTCCTTTCATGTCTCTCATCTTGTCCACAGACAGCAGTTTCCAAATTGATCCAAAGCAGCTATTCCTCCTGGAATGACTGTAAGGAATAGCTGGATAATGATGATTGGGCAGAATTCATTTATTAGTCTTACTCTTTTCTGCAATGTCATCTCTTTTCTACAGCTTGCTATGGTGCAAGGAAAAGATCTGATTCTTAATAAGCAAAAAAAATTAATAAAATCCTATTGATTTCTGTCGGTGCTGATTCAGGTTCTTTGCTCCATTTTAGTCATAACCTTGTCAGGGTCCTGATCACAATTGGTGCATTGAAAATACAGATAGTGTTCAAATGCTGAGAGCTGGAACAGTTGCTGAACTGACAAATGAATCCTCAGGTTTTATGTTCTTCAAAAATTTTGTAATATGGAGCTGGGAGCCATTCAAAGTTTCAGTGTTTTGCTGGCTAATGAGAGCTTTTTATTGCTGTTTGGTTGTGTGTATGTGATGGTATGGACCAAGGAAAAATATCAGCCTTTTTAGTGATTCTGAGTCCCATCTGTATTCTGCAGCATGGAGCTCTTGTTCTCTATGTGTCTTTTGTGGGAAAGTATTTTAATTCCTACTGGAATTCCTACTATGAAATCACTTTTGGAGAAGCAGAGAAACCAATACTGATGCACAGACTAATGCATCTGCCTTGAGGCGATGCTTTGTTTTTCTTGGTTTTTTTTTTTTTTTTTGGCACAGCTGGCCTAGCTCAGCAAAGAGAAGTAAGATGTTAAAAAAGGTGAATGGTTTCTTTGTACCTTTGTTGTCATAAACAAACAAACAAAAATTACTGAAGGATCAAACTCCTCTAAGTTTCAGGATTTAAACTAATTTCCAGCTACCTGGAGTCTCTTGTTGAGACTCAATTTCTTCAACCTTGTTTTGCAAGCTCCAGTACTAATTGGTGCTCAAGATACATGCTGGACTAGGTGGATTTTGTATTTGTTTCCACCTGCAAAACCTCTCCCTATCTTTAATAAATTACATTCTTCAGTCCTTTGCATTGCTGGATGATCATTAATACTGATTCTTACTAAGCCTCTACATACACACACACACACATACATATTTACAATGTCCAAGTTACTTTCATTTTACTTGATGGAGTTACAGAGTGATCTATTGAGACATGACAGCGTGCACGTTGTAAATAATTCAAGAGTGAAAGAAGCTGCATGAGCCTTCAGAATAAATATTGCACATCACCTAAAATCAGATAGACATTTGATTTCACTTCCTTAAAATTCCTTAGGTAGCAAACCAGGTATGACTGAGAAGTTTAAAAGTACAGTTGAGCTAGAGCTAAAACAGGTCCCTCCTCTCTAAGCCCACTTCGCAGTAAAGTCTGAGACTGTAAAATGTTTGACTTGCTAAATAGTACTATATTTTTAAAAATATGATGATGCCTTAGTACCTTTGAATTCACTGGAAAAATCATGAGCATTCATACTAGCCAGATATTTTATCATGGCAAAGAAAAGATTTTCAGTGTTTTGGATTCTATGGTAATGATTTTCTTGTTACAGCCTTTCAACAGCCTATAAGTAAGAAAAATAGCAGCTAGGATACTTACCTGTTGTAAATCAGCATCTGAAAACCTCTGGTGAGTGCGCCAATGCTCAGTGTCTGTCTGTCTGGTCCCAAGTAACTCAGTGTAATCCCCTCCACAAAGCTCTGAACAGGGGCCCTGTGTCAGTGACAGCAAAACCCAGTCTGGGTTCCCTGTAGCATTACTCACATTAATTTGTTCATCTGCCTGTTGAAACATGGGAAAAAAGTATCAGACTCTGGGCATGATTATTATTCTGTGAGTGATTTTAAGTGGTTTTTTTTCTGGATCACTGGCTGGCTCAGAGGCTTGACAATGAGCTACAAGACTTTTCTTCTCTTAGGACTTGGTCCAGGGTCCATTTGAGTCAGTGAGCAACAACTCAGATAGAAAGACTGAGAGAAACAGAAGGGTATCAGGCAAGGGATGAAATGGGTCTTTGTTCAAGAAGGGTACTTGATGTAAACATTCAAGAAAGAGTAGCAGTGTATGTGCTTATTAGCTTCCTAACCGCCACAAACTGTGCAGCAGTGCAAATCCCGAAGGTTGGGGGTTGCTGCATTCCTACTTCAAACAAGTGGCATGACAGGACGTCTGCCATGGCAGCTAACACAGCTGTGGCACATGGTGGGGTAGGCTGTGCCAGCCATGGAGCAGAAGGAAAGCAGGAGGCAGCCTCGCTCTGGAAGCTTCTGATCTGTTCTGGGGGGACAAAACCAACAAAAACAAAGCTGTTCCCTTTCGCTCAGTTTTCATGGCAAAGCCACAGCTAAGCCTTTGGAGATTTTGTGGGTTTGCTTTGCATATAATTAAAAAGTCATTAATTAAGGTTAATTTTAAAAGTGAAAATAAAATAAAGGCTAGTTAAATCTTCCAGAATACTTGCCGCCTTTTTTTTTTTTTTTTTTAAAATTTAATTTATTAGTTTGGAAGGTTAAGATAGGAAATACAGTTCAGTTACACAATAGTTTGCTATGTAACATTCACCTCAATGACCCAATTTATTTCCAGCTTATCAACCATCTTGATAATTTGGGCAGGAAAAGTATGATAGATTTCCAGCAGTGAGAAAAACAAACTGCATAAAACACAGCCCCTCTTTTCCTTTGCACTGTCAATGCCAACAGCATAACTAATTCTGAGACTTCATCAGTCACAAGACTAAATGCAACTTGATACCTTTTTTACATGATTGTGAAATGGACAGTAGATCGGTTTTCTCTGATAAACGTTTAATTAGCTGTACTGTTATTCTAGTTCAAAGAGAACTGACGTTTTGGTTTGGGTTTTTTTGTGTCTAGAGAATTGTATAAACTATCTTTTATCAAAAGCTGTGGAGTGAATATACTTTGTGATGACCATTACAGCCTGTCTGATGCCCTGATGCTCTGTCAGCCTGTTGTGAATTGGCCTGGCTGTTCAGTTCCATGTGCTCCGAAGCCAGCTGGGTATGGGTAAGATCTGCCGCTCAGAGTTTGCTGATAGCAAGGTCTCACCAGTGTCCCACGCCTCAGTAGACCAGTCCCCTCATGCTCCCTCATAGTTTACTTAAGTTGTAGGCTAAGTGGATATCTCGTTTACCATCTGACCCCCTGCTGAACCCTCCAGGAGGAAGGCACTTTCAGTCGTGCATGGTTAAATCAGTGGTTCAGACTTGTAGGACCTGGCCTGCCCTCTCTCCCCTCAGGGTGCTCCTAATGTGCAGTGGCAGCTGTTTATCTGCACAGAGTAGACTGGCAAGTCTCTGAACAAGAAGCTCTACCAGTAATGCTTCCATGTGAAGAAGACAACCATTGTTCCAAGAAGAAAGACGCTTGAGAAACTGAAAGTCAGTAAAAATCTCAGTTGGTCCCAAGGGCGACCCTTTGAGCAGGTGCTGGGCACCCTTCCTGAGGAAGGCACCTCTGGAGTGGATACTATAGGCCACCCTGGGCACCAACAGCCAGGTGTTCAGTGTACAAGTCAAACCAGAGCTGTCAGTTTGCTAGAGATGCTAAACCACACTGCCAGTCTGCAATGACAGAACTTTTCTAGTGGCCAATGATGCTAGGAATCATTTTTCTTTTAATCATCAAGGCAATTTCCAGCCCTAGGGAGAGGTTTTAGACATCTCCCAGGACCCTTCCTTTGCCCACAAGTGGAGGTACAATGGTTTTAAGCATCATCTAGAGAAGACCAACTAAAGCTCAAGTCTCTAATGTTCTGTTCCTGAATCTGTTCTGAATAGAACTTTTTGTGTAGCACATTTAAATGTACTAAATGTTTCTGTGGTCAATTTGCTAATGTGTGAAGTGAATATGATCTTCATTACAGGAGGGTTTTTTGAGCTTTTCTTGCCTAACACATCGTGGAACATTGGATTTCCTTTGTTACCTTCCCTACAAACAACATACAGTTCAGTAACGCTAAGGCTGTGTAAAGTCGCAGGATGTTTTATGATGTGAGCACAGGCAATAGCCAAAAGTTGCTCCTTCCCATGCTTGAGACAGGTAATTAGGGTATTTCAGGATGATGTATAGTGACAGATTGACAAAGGTATGCTTTTATATTTATTCACAAGCATAATTTAATACCACTTCTGAGCAGAATGGTTCTGTGTATTCATGTGCATAACTGGAAGCTTTTTTTAATCTAAATTTTAAATCTAGCTGCATTTTTACTTCCACTAATGCTAATCTTCTTTTTCCTGTAGTCTGATTAAACTTTGCAAATATCTTGGATCACAACTCTCCAATGCTCACAGCCCACTGCTATCAGTAGGGATTGATTTGTTTGAGGAAGCTGGTGTTGCTGACCCTCAACAATACCATTTCAGCTGCCTGACCTTGCCGATAACTAACTCTGGTGGTTATCTCCAAGAAGTGGCATTATCTCCTGTGTCAACAAGGACTTTAGTTACTTCTGCACAGGGAAACTGTTTTCTTGTCACAAGCAAAAAGGTGGCCCCTTGTCACTTACAAGAAAGCAATAAGTACAAACACATGCTCAGCAGCATCCCAATTAATTATACATTTTTAAATTTCAAGTTACCCCAAAGCATGTCTCTGGATTTACTGTTGGATGACTTACTTTCATGTTTAGCTGCCTCCTCACTCCATTGTTTCCATGGTAACACCTCTGAAACACTGCTTCTTTCTGAGGAGGTGAAATGTAAAGTGGCTGGAATATTTGAGTGTTTAAATATTTAAATGAAAACAACAAAAAGATGGTGGGGTGAGTCAGCCATGACAGGTAGGTGACACCCACAATAGCTGCTATTAAATTGGACCATGGGGTAGTACTACCTTTGCTGTTCTACTACAAGCTGAAAAGAGCAGCCAGCTGAGAGGAGCTGTGCTGAGCCTGTGCTATCCTGGTGCTGAGAGACTGCTGAGCATACTTATGACCCAGGCTAGCTGAAATAGCCTGCTGCTAACCTCTGCAAAGAGTTAGGAATAGCAAAGTTGTTAATTTGTAGGAGCGCTCTATTTATTATTTGCCAGTGATAAACATTTCTTGTTAAAATCGCAGTAACTACTAATGGTCTTAGTGTTTTACTGTGAAGTCTGTTGGGAAGTTAACATGGAAATACTGTAAAAAGTGTTCCTGCTAATGCTTGAAAATACACCGATGTTTGCTTTGACCATGACTTTCCATTAACAGTAATGGACATCAGTTATGTGGGTTTGGAGGAGGCTGTGCTGCAGATGTGGCAGGTTTTGTAAACTTAAAGGGAGCTTTTATGGAGGATGTTCTTCTTAAAGTACTGCAGCTACAGCGATGTCTCTCTCCCCTGCTACACTGACCCTTTTCAAATTAGAAGTACAAGACTTGGTCTTCAAAGTGGATGTAGTGGTACTCATTTCCCCATTTTAGCTCATCTCACTCGCCCTTACAACCCACTTTGATTAAGGTTCCCTTTGTCTGCTTCCACAGATGGCTGTGCCTAGCCTACTTGCTTAGAACCATCTCCCTGTTCTTGTGTACCAAAGCTCTCCCTTCCTTCCCTTAAATGCCTTCTTAGACGAACACCTTTCCCCTTGCTGTTCTGAACCTGGACTCTGAACCAGCCTTCTCTGTATTCCCCTCTCTTGTCTGATTATAACAAGGAGCAAATTAACCCTCCTTCCTTATCCCTTCCACAGGGGACAACATGAAACAGCAATGAAATAAATGACCTAAATTCCTCATAGAAAACACTCCACTGAGCACTGTTCCTGCTCACTTGATTTCTCTGATTGCCATTTCCTCTAGACTGTCGCAGCACTCTCCAAACTAACCAGCTGCAACAAGGTCTTTTACCATCTCATACCAGCATACTCTTCATGCCAGTCCCTCTGCTGCCTTTTCCTAGTCTCTCCTCATCCCGGGCATAGGTTGTCACTACTTCTTCCTCCTCTCTCTTCCTCGGCTTCTCTCTCTCCGTTGGCTGCCCCACCACTGAACAGCACCAGCCACAGCTGCCCCTTATCTACATCAGCCAACCCACCGCCCCTGAAGCCAGCCCACAGATGTATGTTATCAATGATAACTAACCCACCTTCATTCCTCTACACTAGACTATCATTTTACATGATTCTATCCACTGAATTTATCTTCCCAGTGCAAGGTTGTTTTCTTCCTACTGTCTATAAAAAACCGTGATCTCTACTAGCTTTACAGAAATAAATGGCAAGAATTCCCCTTCTTCCTGATCTCTGATTGACAGCTACAATTCCTCTTAGCTTTAACGTGGTAGGTTTTCAATAGAATAAATTTTTGGGTTTGAAAATCTGTGGTCAGATGAGGGGGGAAAATTCCCAGAACTCTCCAAGCTCTGCTCACTAACAGTGTTAAAAAAAGATGCCAGCCAAAGTAGGACAAGTGAATTTTCTTAATGTTATTCACCATCATTTTATTTTAAAAGCTTTGCTAGGCAGTCAAACAGCAATTTCAGTATCAAGATGGATATTAAGTTTCAGAGCAAGCCCACTCAACATCAGGGAGAGTTGATACTGCCTTAGAAAAAGGGAATGAACAGGATGACCTCTCTGGGCTCCTTCAAGCATGTTCTACAAGCCTCTGAATAAAGACAGTTCTTGCATTTTCAATATTGTTGTTTCAAGGACATACATTTCTGCACTTGCTTATATAGCATTTGGAGCCTGCAGTTTGTTTTTTCCACAGTCACTAAGGATGAATGCTTGTTCTTTTCTTGGTGATTTTGATGGACTAATCTAATGAGGGAAAGGAGCTGCCCTATTGAATCTCTCAGCTACCCCAACAGGACTTTGATTGAACTTCTTTGGCCCCCAGGCTTTCAAGCACTGACACCATCTGAGGATTTCTGTGTGTGAGAATGCGCCACAGCTTCCTCCTGTGTATTCATAAGATCACAGCAGCCTGTGGTTTGGGCTAACAACACATAGCTGTTGAATATTTTTCTCACTGTAATGAACCAATGTTTGCTTAGTTAATGATCCTTCTCATTTTGAGGGACTTAGCAAAGGGTTTTGGAAACATCCCAGTGGGTATGAAAGCTGAACAGGAGTGTGGTTGATTAAGGTGTGTGAAGATGCGTGCTCAGTAGCTGTTTTGAATTTCACTTATTTCACAGACACACAAAAACCTTCTAGAAGGAAAACAAATGGAGAGCATTTTACAAAACTGAATTTAGATTCTTTATCTGGAAGAAGAACAAGATTATGGAGAACAAAGTTGTTGTATAGTAGTGGAAGAGAGTGCTACAGTTAATCTGCAGAGCTTTGACCAGCCAGAATCCCTCACATTTAGCATTATGTCAGCTAACCTCGTTCCTCATAGTTATGGGTAAGCACAGTCAAATTTCCTCAGGCTTTTAAGAAAAAGGCTTAGAGTCAATACTAAGCTCAAACCCATGTGTAGATTTAAAAGGAGATTTGAAAAGGAGGAGGGAATTCCATTTACAAAGAGTGGAATGAATGAAAAATTTACACTGAGCCTAGAAGATCAAGAGGTGGGGAACAAAGTCATGTGAAGCAAACAGAGGCAAAGAATAGGGGAAGCAGGGAAGTAGGCAGAAGAGGAAGTAACTGAGGGCAGAGAAGAACAGAAAATCAGTGGCAAAATGTAAACCCAGTAAAATCAGCTGAAGCTGGGATTCAGTGGAGATAGCAAGCTTGAGAAACTGAGAAAGACAGAAATGGTATGTGTGTAGGGGAGGATATGCTGTGTAACAGAGTCCTCTAATTTAACCCCATTTCAGTATGGCTTTATGCATGTGCATGAGTTCTTCAAATCTGGCAAGCATTTAAGCAGATGCACATATCTCTGAGAAATCTAGTGGGTGTTAAACATAGATGCTGCAATGAGTTCGCAGGGCTTAGACAATACTGATTTAAGGAGACAAATATTGAGGTTCTTCTAAGAAACTCCCCTTTTTAGATAGATACAGATTGAAATCTTATGGGCAGAAGAAGATGACATTGAATCCTACTGGTCTGCATAATGTCTCTCATTCTGCCCTGCAAGAAGACATTTTGGTGGGCTTAGAGAAAGAATAGAGACAGTGCACCTAAATTAAAATGTGTTAACAGCACACATGGGACATTAGGAATCAACTGATCTTATTTTCTTGTAGCTTAAAGTAGATCACATCAAGAGCCCAGATCTGGTTGGTACCTTTTATTCTTATTGTATAGCAAGAAGATTATAAGTAGCAGCCTGACCTCCTTCCTGGGCTTATGTGAGGCTGTTTATGGCATGCAGGATATGAGGAACTCTTGCTTGTAGTGTTCCTGCATACTGTGGGAGAATCCCATTATCATTAAGTTATTATCATTAAACTCCCAAGCAGGGTCCTGGGTGAGTGTGTGGCTGCTAGCTAAGTGTTGAATGGGGGAAGTAACCACAGATGCTTATCAGAAATAGAAAGTAGCATTACCCAAGATTATTAAAGAGAAATCAGCATTAGGAAGACTGCAAGATATAGAACACAAGGGAGTAGTTGGGTAAGTTAGAGGAAGATGTGGTTCCATATTTCATTGTGAGAATGACAACTTCTTCATAGCATTTAAATTCCAGTTCAGAGTTGAGTTATTCATAGCTTTGGAAGCAAAACAAAGGTCTGAGTTAAACTACAAAAATAACTGTATTAAGGAAAACTTCTGCCTTTGAAGCATGCAAAAGCACACTATGATAACACAGCTGGCAACTGTCCACTAGAACTGGAAAATGAATGTGAGATAAAAATCTGAGAATGAGTAGAAAGACATTGAGGATCTTAGCACAAGACTGAGTCCTGTGATGGGTCCTAAGTTGGAGCTTCTCTGTAAATCCAGTGGTCTCAGTTCAGGGTTTACCCATCACAGAGACTCTGGCAGAATCCCTCAGTACTGATGCCAACAATGGATCTGCTTTCTAAATTTCAGGTATGGTTCAGCAAAGCACCTTTTACCAATGCTTAAAAGAGCCACCCCGGCATATACTTAAGGAGATCTGATAGCCTGATTTGCAGTTCAACATTTAAATACTGATGTGCTAATATTTGGGTTTTTTGCAAGCTTGTATTCTCAAGTCATATTTATGTCTGCTCCTTTTCCAGGGACTGGGTCCTAAGTAAGCACTAGATTGCCCCCTTCTTGGCAGGCAGGTGATTATGGACAGCACCAAGCTAAGGTTCTCTCCATGGCTTCCTTGTAGGAACCATCTTGACGAAATAGCAAAAGCAGGATCCCAGTCTCCTCCCTCACCAATGCCTTTCCTCTCAGTTGAGTTTTTATGGCTTATGGGAGATTTTCTGGGTTTTCTGGAGTGAACGTTGTTGGCTTTTCTTTGATACTGTATCTTGCAGACAGGGGGATTGATACTGGGATGCTGGTTATATCAGTTGGAAAAACTGGACTTGAACAGGCTCCTAGGGCTGGTTGGGTGCCTGTCTATCACCTCCTAATCCCCAGGTCTTTGCAGCTGATGCACTCTCAGCTCTTCTGTGCTGGAACAGTCTTCATGGTCAACTAACAGGGTCTCAGTTCCCAGTTATCCTGCTGGGATATGGACTGCTGCTGCTGCTGCTTTTCCTGGTCCTTTTAGAGGATGCCATAGAGAATTAATCCAGACGTTATACTTCTCCTTTGACTCTCAGCAGCATCAATATTTTCTTCCCAGATGAGCTGCTTTCATGACTCTCCTATGAGACACTCCCCTAATTCAAAGCCCTTCAGCTGTTAATCAGTTCAAGATACTAATGTACCTGAGATGAAACCCAAGCAAATTTGGCAGTACTAGATGAAACTAGTGTTAGTCTGTGCTTCTAGTGAGATGTTTTAGTGTGAGACATACACAAAAGTTAAATAATCACAATGATAAGCACAGCAACAAGAAAGAAAGTTTCTCATGTCTGGCTTAGGTTAAGACAGTAAGAGCTATTTAATATTTTCTTCCTCAACACTTTGTTTTGATGATATTTCCCAAATACCTCTAATTTCCAAAACATAATTCTTTCAGGAGAATTCCTAGGCCTAGTCCAGAAAACGTGTTGTTCTAATTGGAGTGAAAAAAAAGAGAACATTCAGAGTATCACCAAACCACTCACTGTGAAGGCATCACCGAGAAAACCATGTGTGTCTTACTCTTTCCATTTTTTCTTCTTTTTTTTTTTTTTTTTTTTTTAGACAATTAATGAAAAGATCCATTGAATTTACATACAGTTGTTCTGGTTGCAGTAAGAGATAGCAATAATTTAAGATTTAAAAAATGGAAGTAAATTTCTCTAATGCCACCTTATGCAGAAAGCATTTGCTTCTTTTTTGCCTTGGACATTGTATCACCACTCTTTCATACACAGCATGGATGTCACACAGATTCACCTCTGTGTGAATGGCTTGAACGTACTCAAACAGAACCTCCAGACGCAGGTCCTGCCTGCTGTTGGGGGAGAGGTAACTGAGAGCTGAGTTCTGCAGTGCACCGCTTCACTTTGAGACATCCTAGTTACCTGGTTACCTGACACATTTTCACAGGAAACACCAAAATAACAGTGATTTGGAATTCTCTTCTGAAAGTTTAGTATTCAAGAACAATTTTGAGGCTGCCTTGTAATCACCAGACTGATTAAAAATGCTAATCAGAAGCTGGTATGATTAGGAGATTAGTACTGTCTGAACTTTGATCTACCTCATTTGTGTACACAGGGAGGGAGACACACTCTCATGCTGAGAACTGCTTTCATGGGTACAGATTTCTTTTTTTGTGAAGGATTCACAAAAGATTTCATCGCTTCTTTCTTTGTTGCTTCCTGCTTTCAGTTCCTCACAGGGATGGCCCCAGGGTTTCTATAGTCACTAACTGTTACCTCTAAAACACACAACTTTTTAACAGCCAGAAAAGGGAAAAAAAAACCCCCTTTGTCAAAAAAGGCAATATTATACTTGCATTGCTGTAACTACCCATGTGCTTTGGTTTGAGCCATGTGATGTTCATATGACCTGACAGAATTAATGAAAATCCCTCACATGTGAAACTCAGGGCCTCTAAAAATGCTTCACTTCCATGGTCTTTGTGTAAACAACCTGTAGACACAAATATGGAATATCCGTGAATCAAAGCTTCACCTCCAGACCTAAATTTGCCTCAATTACAAACATGTCATTGCATGTCTTAATATCAGTAACTCTTCAGATCAGGAGTACCATGGCTTTAAAAATATCTTCAGTGTAAAAAGCAGGTAAGAGAACAAACCTGGTAAATACAGAAATCACAAGCAACCTCCATCAGCTGTGGGGAGAGACCCAACCATCAGGACAACCTCTCTGAAGCCATGGCCCTGGTCTGCCTTATTGGTGAAGAATATTATAAACTTAGAGTGAGTGGATACTGAAAAAACCCCTAAATCTCTGCAATCCCTTCCAGTGTCACTATCCTTCTATTGCTAGACAAAATGTTCATACAGAAAACTGCAGTCGTATCAGCACCGCAACTCTTATTTAAACACAGAACAAGGGCGTGGCAGACTTGAAGTTCATGTTGACACTCAGAGTGGAAGGGGAGGCTTTAGTCCCAGAGAAGAGGCAATAAAAAGTCACATGAAGAATTAGATTTCAGGCATTATGACAGCTGACAGGGTATGCAGTGACATCTCTACCCAGGTGGTCAACCAACAACTTCAATGGAGCTTACAAGGTCTTCCAATGAAAAAAACAGTCCTGATCTAAAGAGCTTCAGTTGCCTTTATCCAGCTTCCCATGCCTCTGCTTCTCATTAGCCTGTAAGTTCTTTCAGCCAAGGATGGCTTTCATCTTTCTGGGTTCAGCTGTGAGATTTCCTGCTTGGCCATGGAGAGAAATAAAGGGACATAAACTGACTTATACTCTTCTCTATTACCTTTTTTGTGGTAGGCAAGAGCTTTCAGAGTTACTTTTCCTCTCTCAGCAGCTACAAAGCGAATGAAAGAGACAAGACTGTGGTGTGCCATTCTTCTAACAGGTAGTTGTTTTCCCGCTTTAACATTAATCAGGAAGTCAAAGGCTCATCAGAGCCTAGGAGCCCCTGGAGCTTGAACAGTTGAGGCACATAAATTTCGGTAGCTATGTGTATGCAAGCAAGCAACAAGGTCAACGCTAACGCTTCCCTTTGGTTCTCCAGCTTGAGTAATCCCTTTCAGACTTGAAACAACTGGGCAGCCTTCAGCATGAATCTAAAGCAATTTCGCATGCAGTATGTACCAGAGCACCCTGAGTACTGTGCTGCTGCATCTCACTATAGCACATCTAACTCATAAACATAAGAAAAAAACCCGTATTTGCATGAAGATGGGAAAACAGAGGATTAATGGTATTTTATTTGTGAAGATTTGCTCTTGTAGCCTAGGATGTTTGATTATAGCATGACACCATTAGAAACAATGCCAGATATGAAGCGTTGTACGTTCTGAAGCACAAGAACACACATGCAGAAGGAATCACCTGAAAGGCCTTCCATTGTAGACCAAATGTGGTATTGAAAAGAAGATCAGATGAGTTAATCCCATTTTGTCTACATGTGCTTCCTGACACACACAGCATTTCTGGAACTCCCAGAAGGAGCACAGACCCGATGCCTGTGCTGTTGGAGGAAGCTCCCAGAACCGTTCTTGCTGGCTAAACCATTTAATTAACGTAAATACTAAATTTTAGTTAAAAAAAAACCCACCTGCTTTGGGACAGCCTGGAACTAACTGCTGTTTCATGAAACGGGTCATTCACTTTGTGGTCCCGAACACCACAGGTTCGTCACAGCGCAAGCTACGACGAGCGGGGGCCAGACAAGCGCCATGTCCCTCCACGGAAGCCCCTCTTGACACGCATCTGCTAGAGACAGGTGGCGGAACCCAGAGCCCCCGCCCGCCGCTCCCCGCCGGGCTGCCCGGGGCTTCCTCCCACCGCCCGGAGGGCTCCCGCAGCGCGGGCGGCGCCCCCCGCCCGCCTCGCCCGGACGGCCCCCGCCCGCCGGCGCCGCCGAGGGGAACGAAGCACGCAGCCCGCTAATTCCAGCCCCCCGCCCCTGAGGCAGAGGAGGGGCGGGTGCGCGCGCGTTGCCATGGGTGCCGGAGGAGCACCCAGAAAGTTGCGGGAGAGGGGCGGGGAGAAGGGGCCGGGCCAGGCCGGGCACTGGGGGGAGCGGCCGCCCGGCGCCGCGCTGAGAGCGCAAGGGCTCAGGCCGGCTACTCCCACCTGCCGCCAGCGGCTGGCGGCGGCGGGAGGGAGGGAAGGGATAAACTTTAAACTTGGCCGGAGCGGGCGGGGAGCCGCATGGATGCCGCCGTCCCTCGGCGCTGACTCGCCGCCCGCGGCACGCTGTGGGGCGGCCGCTGCCACCGGAGCGCCGGGCGCCGCCGCGCCGCTTCCTCCGCCGCCGGCCTCGGTGCGTGCGGGGCGCGGGGCTCGGCCCGGCCCCTGAGAGCCGCCCCGGCCTGCCGCCCCCTGCCGCTGCCCACCTCGGGCGTCGGGCGTCGGCTTCTCCCCGCGCTGCAGCCCGCCCGACATGGAGCCGCCCGCGGGAAGCCGCCAGGAGTGATCCCCGCTCCGCGACCGACCTGGCCGTCCCCTCGGCGCCTGCGCTTGCTCCCATGGAGCGGGACGAGACGCCGCTCGCCCCCCCGAAGACCATGCTGCTTATGCTGAGGAAAGTTCGCAGGAGGAGGGAGATGCTGCTGCAGCAGCTGGGCTTCATCTGCGCCATCCTCTTCTTCGTCTGGTGCATGTCCAGCCTGCTCTCCAGACTCGGTGAGTGGCTCTGGCGGCGGGACCGGCGGGCATCAGCAGCGCCGGCAGGGCGGCCGGAGCGGCCCCTGGGCTGCAGCCCCGGGGGTCCCGGGGGCTGGCGCGGTCGGGCGTCCGCGGCCGTGCCCGTTCCGAGCTGGCCGGTGGCCGTACCCCGGCGGGCGGGGCGGGAGGAGGCTCCGCGCCGGGCAGGTGCGCGGCCGCAGCCCCGGGCAGAGCTGGCAGCGGCGCCGCTGGCGACTGGTGGCCAAGGGCATCCCAGCACCGAGCCCGCCCTGGCGACGGCCGCCGGGCCTCGGGGGGCTGCAGGTGCGGAATCCAGGGGGAATGGGGGTCAGCTGCGTGCCTGGGAGCGGCCCTGAAGTAGTTTGTTCCCCCTAACGCGGCATCAGAGCGGAATCCTCTCCAGCCGCCTGTGGTCCCCTCGGCAACTTCAGACCACCTTTCGTTTTTATCCTCTAGGTTAAACCTCCATCAGCTACAACTGCTGCTTCTCTCCACCACCCCACCATCCCCAAGTTACAGTGTGGAATTGACTGAAGATTCTGTCTTTTAGTCTTTTAGGCAAGGAACAGTGCTAATCTCATGTTTTATGGAGAGAGTCTGTTGCATCCTGTGTGCGAGTGCTGTGTTGGTAAACTGATGCATTTATAATTAACTACATCGTTCCTATTCGTGGTTGGTTTTTTCTCTACCCCGCCTGCTGGCACAGGTTGGACTGTAAGTGTACGGCTTCAGGCCCTCTTCCTGGAATATGCTTTGCATCCCTCAGATATGAAGTCTAAGGTTGCTGGGACAGCACGTGGGTCTCTAGGTAGGACTGCTGACAGACCTTGAGGATTTAAGAACAAAATCGAACTAAGCCCAGATCCTATGCCCACGTTTAATATAAGAAAATCAGATTTTGCCAGACCTAGAGTGGGTCATCTCCTTAAATTAAAGCTGAAGTTAAAATGTGTGATGTAGGGAGGAAAAAAATGGCGGAACTTGTCATACTTTATAATGCTTTTGTGCTCAAATTATTGCCTGGGCTGTTTGAGATGTATCTAGGATGGCAACAAACCATCCGTTTAAGAATGAAGTGTCTTTAGACCATATTAGCATATTGCTTATCTTTAGAACTTTCAACATTTTTTTTTCTTGTGATTTTAGGGTATACTGTTGCTTGCTTTATTTAGAACTGTTTCTCATGCCGATGCTTTTTTTTTTTTTTTTTCTTTTTTCCTTTTTCCTTGCACCAGCTATTTACTTTCATAAACTTACTGGTGTGTGAAAGCAAGTGATTGGGGTATGATTATGTTTACGTAGTTTGAGGGTGGTGTGGTTTTTTTTTTTGGCAGATAACAGTTTTCCAGACTTTTTTAGGTTTACATGAAAAATGTCATGACTAATGAAAGTTTTTAATCTCCTGGGTTATCAGCTAAATCCCTCATAACCTAATTTTTGATGGTATGCTGCATCAGGTAGGGTTTTTTTCAGCTGGCTAATTTACAGTTTATTGTATCCATAAACACTGACCATCTGTTCTCTACGTTTCTTATAATTGTGGCATCAGAATATTTTAGCAAATACTTTAGCCAAACAAACTTCTAAGCTAGATTTTTTTTTGCAAGAGTCACTGTAACAAGGCAGGCATTATTACATGATGACTGAATCTAAACTCCGAAGATCATCCATGGAAGAATTTTTGTTATTATAATATGTTCATTTGGAATTGATAAGGTTGAGATGGAAGTGATTTAATTAAGAGGTTCTATTCTTCCTTTGATTATTATAATTGCATACCCTCTATTATTACAAGTGCTCCTTCTGTACTCTATTCAGCAAGTTCCATTCGGAATGCTTCTGGAATATGAGTTCAGGCAAAAGCTCTATTGATTTAGAAAGAAGTTTGTTTTTCTTGAGATGTGGGATTCACAGTACAGTTATTTTTTATTTTCTTTGACAAGTTATGCAGGGATTGGTATTGTCAAGTATACCCAATACCAAAAAGATCGGCCTCTAGACTCAGAATAAACCAAAATGTAACTGGAACATGCCCATATGAATTTTTATTTTTGAGAAATCAATAATGTAATATATGCAAGTGCAGATGACTAAATGGAAGTGTGATTGTTGCTCACATCAGCATATCTGGGTCTGGTTTCACCTACAGGAACTGCTAAGTGTTGAGTTTCACAGGGGCAGGCTTCAGCATTTGCTTGCTGCAGAATATTTTCCTGTTCTGGGTTGCAGACAGGTGTTCTGACAGCCAGAACAAGCTAACAGCTCTGATACTGCACCTTTGTAGCTAGTTTCACCCTTTGTGGCCAGGAGCACCTAGCATCCGTATGTTGGCACGTGCCCCAGTCACCTTGATTTTGCGGCATTCACAAACTGTTCACACCCCTTGCTAGTGGGGGCATATAGTCCAGTTAAGATGGTGCAGGAAAAAATTAGTAACAGTGGGCATAACCTCTTTCTTTTTAATATAGGCCGAGAATCAACTATTGCGGACAGACGTGTTTTGCCTGAGATATGGAGGAATAGAAGGTTAATGGCATCACCTAATGGGACACATGAACAAAAGAACTGTACAGAGCCAGGTAAGATGGAGAAACTTTGTGATGTCTTATTAAGCTCTTGAGATGTATTGCATAGTGCTGTCATGACCAAGCTGCAGTAATGTGTTAGGGTAAACATAAAAGTGTTTTAAAAAAAAAAAAAAAAGTCAGGACTGTTCTGTGTAGAAATAAGGTTTCTTGTGCTATATAATGCCATGACTTTATCAAAGGTAAAAAGTTATTTTGACTTTTGGTGATTTTTCCTGTCTGGCTGATGAACTGGTAATATTGCATGGGTGGCGCAATTGGTATGTTGCACTGGTAATGAGAGGTGTAGTCTTGAAACTATGGGTAGCTAAACATGCAGTGTTTGAGATACCATCAGAGCACTGTAATTTGTGTTCATTACCTTTATACATTTTATCATGTTTTGCTAGTTTAATGACAAGCTATGTATTCAGAGTAGGAATTTATATTGTGTGCAGGGGGATGATGAGGTAAGTAATATGGAAACGCTGGAATCCATTTTACTTCAAGATATCTATACTGGCCAGGCAATAATAATTGATTGAGGACAGGGATAGATGATGCATTTTAGTGTCAGTGTTAGTCCACAATGCTTTCATCTTCCCATCTGTCTTTCCAATGTGTATTTCCTTTCTTTTTCCTTGCCTCTCTGTGGTTTACAATGTGTGGGAGATGAGACATTTTGCCAATGGCACTAGTCAAATTAAATTAAAGTTCGGATTTTTAATTATTTTTTTTTATTTAATATGACTCTTTGATCAACTTTTTGATGACAGCAGAGTCTGTGCCTTCTTGCAAACAGTGAAAGCATGGACTCTGGGATACTGTCGGACCCAGGCATTAGAAGGGTTTGAAGTGGTACTAACCCCACTCTGTTACATGTTTGTTGTAATGCTGACGTGCCTGTCATACAGATTGAGGATCGGTGTTATGCTTATGCATTTCTGAGAGAGGAGTGGAAGAATGTTGTGCAAAGTATGTGTGTCCAAAAGCTTTAACTGTATCATTTGATGTCCAAGAACAACTCTGTGCTTCTGTTAAGAACTTCATAGGTTAGTTTGCTGTTGTCTCATCTGTAACCTTATGATCCTGTTGATTTGTCTCTCAAAGTTGTTCACAGACAAGAAGATGAAAATGACCTTTTGGAAACATTAATTATTTTTGATGAATAGTCAGAAAATACTGTTCTTTCCCACTCTTTCGTTTTTCTCCACATATGTGGATACATCAATGTGATCATGCTTGAACACATACTTGGCAGCATGTTTGGAGCCAAGCCACAAAATTGTAGAACCTGGATCAGAAAGGTGCCCATCAAAGTTCTTGATGGGGATTTCCATTTAGTATGAATGAGAACTTTTTTAAAATGATATGATAAAACTGCCAAGGGACAATGTATGCTTACGTGTAAATTGGAATACTACGAGCAGTGCTGGCTTCTCCAGATGCTTAGAACAAGTAGCTCAGCTCCCTCCATTTCTCTAGGTCTGTAAGATTAGTTTAAAACAGTTGGAATAAATTGATACAGTTGGGTCATTTTGATATGCTTTCTGAAATTCAGGTGGTTGGAAATGCACTTTTCTCTGTAATTGCAAGAGCTGGACTCAAGAGAGGCCCAAATATGCCTCAGGATATGGAGATTTTAAGAAAAGTATCATGAGACACATTAAATTCAGGAGTTCTAGTCACAGTGCTGGAGTTAGCCTTTCTTTTTAAAGGTGTTTCTTCTGTTAAAACATAGATTTACAGATCAAATGTGTCACAGGATTGCAATAGTAGCATTTTTCAGGCACTTCCTGTTATTCTGCAGTTATGTACAGATTATTTCTCTGTATCTGCTGCAGCTGAAGGGGGGCGGGGGTTAGGTACTGCAAGAGTGGCTAGATGTAAGATACCTGCAAATAAAGGGAGCATCTGAAAATAGCTGAAATTGACAGGACATGTTTATTGGACAGGAACAATTCTGTAAGAACCCACGATTGTTGTTGCTCAGTAACATGTTCTGTAGATTTAGTTTCCTTGTTTTGGCTTTTTTTGGGCGGGGTAGGTGAGGTGTGGAATTTGGTTTGCCTTTCCCCTCTCCATTCTTGTCTGGTAGCTACAAATTAAGATTTGCCCTGTAATGAGAAGAAGGTACTATGACATAAAACCAGTCAAAAAGGAGTAAATGGCATAGCTCATCTCCATGGGAATGTAGCTTTTGTAACCCCATGACTACATCTGGAGAAAGTAGTCCCAGGACTTGATAAAGATTGCATAGAAAATTGGTGAGAGAGTGTAGATATTTGGTTGGAATTTGCAAGTTTTCAGTCATGCTCTTATCCTGATGTAATGAAAATTTCAGGAATGTGCTGTCAAACTCTTCAAATGGCTGGATTTTATTTCTGGACTTTTTTCTTTTTAATCTTAAGATAAATAGTTTATATGTATCTATGTTGTACGAATACAGTGCTCTCTGTAGGCTCCTTTATGTGAAGTATTTACTCTTTCCTATGTCACTTCTGTATGTGCCTTAGGCACTAGGGGCCCTACAAATGCATGGAAGTGTGTATGGTATGTAGCAGTTTTCTTATGTTATGTGGATGTTTTTCTATGTGTGTTTAGGATACAAGAACTTCATAATACCTTGGGAAATGCAAGTTCTTGCTGCGAGGCTGTTAATCCTTTGTGTCATTGCAGTGTTATTGCTGTGCTCCCTCTTTATTAGCTTCCCACACAAGTCTGCAGCTTTATTTCCCTTTTCCCAGAGGCATCCAACAAAGTTAATTTATTTACCACTTCACCCCCTTTTCTTACTTACATGCAAATAAAAAAAAATCCCCAGTTGTCAGAAATTGCAGCTATAGAAGTTTATAAGACCATGAGATCCATGCAGTTCATCAGTGGTAAGGAAGGCTCACCCTTGGTAATACATCTTGGGAGAAAAACTCCATAAGCTTCTAGAAGTAGTGTTAGAAGCTTGTGGAAGCTGTTGTCTGCTAGAAGCTCACATAGCCTACACTGTCTGAGATTGTTTCATTTACTGAAGTAGATCACTTTGTATTGTGTTATTCTGGAAACATTATTAAAGCTTCTGGGGCCGTTGTATCAGAACAGAAAAAACTTTGAAGTCTTGGCAGTGCTGCTTTAAAAAAGAACCCTGAGGATCTGACAAAGGGAAGGAAAATATATATATGTGTGTGTATATATATACATATATATTTGTGTGTGTATGTTTATATATATAAAACTAAAGGAGAAAGGTTTTTCTAACATTTGGAGGTTAGAGGGACTGATATTCATCAGTATCTCAAGAGATGCTACACATTTTTTCTGATAGTAACTATTCTGCCGTGATATGGATTTATAGATACTATTTACCCCATAACAGCAGCAAAGAAACTGTAGGTCAGCTCTAGGAAGGAGGTGGAGCACTTGTGAGTGCCAAGCCAACCTCAGTTCTAGTCTGGACTAAGACCAAATCCTCACCGAAGTTAACGTGTTGTGTAGTGTTTTTCCATTAAAGATCCCTCCTGGCTTGAAACGTGCACTTTGTTGGAAGCTACTTTGCTATGAAAAGGTGCAAGTCTTTATATTGTCCTGGAGTTGGGCTTGGAGGGCTTGTAAATTGTACATAGAATGCTTTCGTGGGAGCCTAGGATTTTTGAATTATGACATTTACGTTTATTTCATATTGATCAATTCTCTGGATGGCTGCTGTGGATATCCCTCTTTGAAAGAAACCAAACTACCTTCTCCTTATGGCTCTGAAAACTTTTCCTGGATAAATTTCTGTGTGAGGAGGGGTTGATCTGACCCTCGCTTAAAGCAGAGTGATCAGAAAGGGAGGGTAGTTGTCTCTACCATCTTAACAGATCTCATTAGTTTGCAACCAATTTTTCTGCCTTATCCAAGCTCTTGCTTCCATCTGCCATCAGCTCACTAGCTTTCAGTGCCATCTGCCCAGCAAGTCTGATGTATAGCTTCTCTGCTCCAATGGCTTTCCTCTTGTTTCAAAATGTTCCCATGACTCCATGTCCTCCAGAACTCTGAATAATGTTGCCAGAGCAATTACAAGCTGGGGTGACTGGGGGGTGCAATGTTTCTAACAGTGTGACTCCACTGGGTTGTGTTAGGCTGTTAAAGCAACTGATCTGCGCTCCTTTCTACTGGGAATATCTTCAAGTAATCCCTGTATACAGTACAGAGAATATTTAAACAACTTGTTGTGAATTAGAAATATATTGGAACATATTTCCATTAGTCTTCTGACACTAGTCAGTGAGCTGCCTTGAAACTGTAACAGTCAGTGGCATTTTCTGTCCAGCGGTTTGTCAGCTGTGGACAGTTCATAAGCTACACTGATTTTAAGTATCCGGTGATTTGGTTCAAATGTTCTTCTCCCACTGTTATCAGTGGGTAAAGATGAATTGTGGGTTGGGGGAAAGGCAGGGGTTAGCATTTCTTCTTGAGCCGTGCTCCCCTTTTTACTTCAGAATTAAAAGGCGCATTGTCACAAGGCTTTCTATTCTTGCACTGAGAAAGAATCAGCTCTCTATAGTGAAATAAAGCATGTTTCCCAGCAGCATGTGTATAACTGAATTCTGAGTCAGAATTGAAAGTCTGTGTGAATTTTACACAGTTAAAACCTTGAGGACCTTCAGCGCTGAGGGATCTGAGACCTCAGAGGCAAGAGGGAAAGTCTAAAGAAAGGAAGACACTGCCTTGGTTGAGGAGGGTCGGGTTAGAGATGGCTTAGGCAGACATGACACCCACAAAACTGTGGGCCCCAACGGGTGCACCCCCGAGTGCTGAGGGAGCTGGCAGATGGTATTGCTAAGCCACTCCCCATCATCTTTGGATGGTCACGGAGAACAGGAGAGGTGCATGAGGACTGGTGGAAAGCCAGCGACACTCCGGTCTCCCAAAAGGGCAAGAAGGAGGACCCAGGAAACCAGGCCACTCAGCCCCACCTCCATCCCTGGAAAGGTGATGGAACGGCTCATCCTGGATGTCATCCCTAAGCATGTGGAGGAAAAGAAGGTTGTCAGGAGTAGTCAATATGGATTCACCCAGGGGAAATCACTCCTGCCCAGCCTGGCAGCCTTCTATGACGGAATGGCTGACCGGGTAGACAAGGAGAGAGCGGTGGATGTTGTCTACCTCCGTTTCAGCAAGACACAGTCTCCCATAACATGCTCATAGGTAAACGCAGGGGCACTACGTGAGCAACCAGTGAGGTGGATTGGGAAGTGGCTGAGCAGCAGAGCTGAGGGTTGTGGTCAGTGGCACAGAGCCCGGCTGGAGGCCTGTAGCTCGTGGTGTTCCCCAGGGGTCAGTGGTGGGTCCAGACCTGTTCAACTTACCCATCGGTGACCTGGATGAAGGGACTGGGGGTACCCTCAGCCAGTTTGCTGATGACACAAACTGGGAGGAGTGGCTGATTCACCAGCTGGCTGCGCTGCCATTCAGCGAGAGCTGGGCAGGCTGGAGAGCTGGGCAGAGAGGAACCCAATGAAGTTCAGGAAAGGCGAGTGCAGGGTCCTGCACCAAGGGAGGAACAACCCCACGCACCAGTACAGGCTGGGGGCTGGCCTGCTGGAAGGCAGCTCTGCAGAGAAGGACCTGGAAGTGCTGGTGGACAGCAAGTTGCCCATGAGCCAGCAGTGTGCCCTGGTGGCCAAGAAGGCCGGTGGGATCCTGGGGGGCATTAGGAGGAGCGTGGCCAGCAGGCCGAGGGAGGTGATCCTCCCCCCTCTATTCTGCCCCACTGAGGCAGCATCTGGAGTGCTGTGTCCAGTTCTGGGCTCCCCAGTTCCAGAGAGACAGGGAGCTACTGGGGAGGGTCCAGTGGAGGACTATGAAGATGATGAGGGGTCTGGAGCATCTCCCTTGTGAGGAAAGGCTGAGAGAGCGGGGCCTCTGTAGCCTGGAGAAGAGAACACTGAGAGGGATCTTATCGATGTCTACAAACATCTTAAGGGCGGGTGCCAAGAGGATGGGGCCAGGCTTTTTTCAGTGGTGCCCAGCGACAGGCCAAGGGGCAACGGGCACAAACTGAAGCACAGGCAGTTCCTTCCATCTGAACGTGAGGAAGAACTTCTTTACCTTGAGGGTGCCAGAGCACTGGAACAGGCTGCCCAGAGCGGTTGTGCCATCTCCTTGTCTGGAGACTTTATAAATCCACAATCCACCTGGATGTGATCCTGTGCAACCTGTTCTAGGTGAACCTGCTTTAGCGGGGCTGGGCTTGTACTAGGTAATTTCCAGTGGTCTTTTCCATTCCTGACCATTCTGTGATTCTGTGGCTTCAGGTAGGATGTGATATATTGTAGAGAAACTACAGAAGTCTTAGATAATTTTGTTAACATACCATTGAGAGTACAAGAGCCTGTTACTTTTTCTACAAAAATCGATAATGATGTTCTCACTGACTAGAGGAGACAGGACTGACTCTTCAAAGCAAATTTCCAAAAGGACAGAAAGAACGATTTCTTATGCGTTTTTAGGAAAGACACAATAGGAAGCATTGATTTCCATCAATTTCATTTAAGAAATGCAGTGCTTAGTTAAATGCGTAATTTTTAATATGCTAGATTGATGTATCCTTATTTTTCTTAGACACCTTAATATGTAATATCATAAACTTTGTTTAATAAATTCTGATCTAATGATACTTTTGTTGCTGGTAGAATAAGTAATTTTGTGCTGATGTAATTTCTCTTTAAACAGTTTGATAATATGTATTTCAGTTTACAGAATATGCTCATGATCTTCCCTAGATCAAACTTCCACTTTGTAGCATGGATAAATGCCTTAGACTCCCATTTTTAAGGAGGTGATACCAATAATTTCACTGAAAGCTTTTATTTCATGAACAGTCTAAAATGGTAAGCTCGGCATAAACTGCAGGTTCTATTACTATGCATTCATACAGAATCTAACACAGAAAGACAGACCGTGGTGTCATTGAGGTAATACAGACAATAACTGTTATTTGCAAATATTCCCTACTAGCCTTTTAGTCAGGCTTGCTGTCAGCCTTGATGCACAGAAAATGTGCAGCTGTTGTAGATAGATTTATTGATAGTACATGCCTTTTGATTTAAAATATTTCATTACACCAATGTATTGTACCCTCAAAGACCAGGAAATTTACCAGCCTTAAATCTCCTATTTTTGCATTGGTCCGGAAGGAAATTAGAATGAGGGAAGGTTTAAGAAAAAATTTCTTAGTTGCTTTATGCATGTGGTATTTACATAACAGATGCAGTGTCCAGTGAGCATGTGTGTATGCACAGAAGCACATACTTATGTAGTGGAAAAACTTACTAACTAGTTAGTGTGTAGCTTATTTCTGTATCCACTTGTCATATGCTTGTGGGGTTTTATTTGTTTTCACGTGGTTTTGAGTTGTTTCCCCACCCCTGGTGTCTCTGCACTCACTCTTGTCCCTGTAGGTGCTGAGTGGTAAACATCGATTGTGATCTCACTTGTATGGTTTCTGTTTCTAAGGGGAGATAGATATGTGACAATTTAAAACCACTTTTAGGGGACTAGTTGAGGGCAAATGACAGATGTTTAATTGCATTTTTTATTTGTGTCACTCCCAAGATCTCCTAATTGGAATTCATACCTAGATTTGGGCTGAACTTCTGACACTCTTGCCTGGCTTATTGATGTGGGTGTTAAAAGGGTTGGCAGGTAAATGTCATTTACATTAATTGGGAAAAGTGTTTTGTTTATTTTTTTGTGAACCAGTTAAGGAAATGTGCTTTGTTTGAAGTTAGAATTCAAAAAATAACCAACCTTCTCCCTGAGCTGTTAATTTTCTAGCAGTGTATTAATACTGGCATCCAAAATAGTAGGAAGAAATGAGACAAACATCTCTCTGTGCTTTGGCTCAACCTGCTAGTGGCATCCCCTGGAGAGCTGCAAACAGAAGACGAACTCCACAGTAATTTATCCATTTCCCCAGGTCTAGGTGCTGGGTTTGCAGGAAGTAGTTTAACACACGGTAAATAAGTGTCTGACTAAAATGGCATTTAGAGATGTAGTAAACAAGGTCAAATGAAACAGAAAGAAATACTATTTAATATGTCACTGTATATTCTTAAAGCTAATAAAGATGTTACTTGATATAATCTTTATTTCATATGAGTCAGATTTATTTACAGTTGGGTTTAGTCCAGTTGAAGCGCGCTGTTGATAAGGGCTTTTGCAGTTAAGTGTTTTGCTCTGAAACCAAGAAGCAGACTTGAAACTTGAAAAATGGGAGTTTTTGAAGTGTAGCAATTTTAACGTATGTGGACACAGGCCCTTAATTTCTTTGACTGGAACAACACAACCAGCTTGAATGTCCTGGTGTGCTAGACTTAAGATCTAAAGTTTTCCGTATCAGCCCAGCTCTAATATTTAGATGTCTGATAGCCTGTATTTCAAATCACATTACCAAAGCATTTCTCAAATGTTAATGTTTTAATAGTGCAGCATCTCCTTTTCTGTGACTGCATACAACTGGGGCAGACAGCAGCTGTGTAAATTAGTGACCTGAAGTCAAAGAGGAAATATGTGATAGAAGAAAGAATCAAATTCAGATACCTCAGTCCTGATCTAGGCTCCTGCAAAGATCATGTTTGCACAGAAATTAGGACTAGTATGACCTTCTGAGTTTCCATCCAACCTGAGTTTTCCTATGATCTGATATGGACACCAACTTAATTACATGCCACCTGGGACATCTCTGAAATCCTGAATCGCGGATTTCAAGATCAAAGTTAATGAGACTTGGCCATGCAGATCTCCATGGTATAGCTGACTCTTACCCTTAATGTGGATAATGTGTGTGTATTTAAATCTGTTCTTCACTAGTATGACCATGCAGGTAGACTTTTTAGTGTGTGGAAATCTGCTCCATTTTCCACTCAGAAAATTGTGCTGTTTAAAAGTTGTGTTTAAATTTACCCATCCTTATGCAGGGCAATTTCATTTCCACTCCTTGCTTTTTACCTTAATGTCTGTGACATATCACCATGTATTGCAGTTGAGACAGAAAATGCTGCTTTCTTGCTTTGTGTCATGCACAGTTGTTACCACACCTCACTTTACTGTTGTAGAAAGCAGGTTGAAAAGGCATTGTAAATTAGTCTGTGAGCGTTAATCCATAGTCTTAGGTCAGCCTAGGACAGAGTCTTTGTGAGGCACTGAATTATTTAATAAATGTTAAAACTCTACGTTCATTACTTCATCTCCGTGCTCTTAGTGACTCATCAGTCCATAATTTGGATCACCAGTGTGGAGGATTCAGGCAAAACTGTGCAAAACAGGGCTGCAGGGAAGTAGATTGTGAAAAGTACCTGGAGGTAGAAAATGGTCACCAGAAGCTGCAAGAGAGATAGAGAAACTTGGGGATTGGAACTGGGTGGTAGAAAGACTTAAGATTATCCAGTCATGGAGCCTGCAGTTGGAAAATAGGGGAAAGGGACACAAAGACATGAGTGAAAGGAAGCTGAATTTGGTTAATAAACCATGGGAGAATCCTGGGCATAGCAGGGCATGGTGGCAGGCCCTGGAAAGTAGTAAGCAGAGAAAGCGATAAGTATGAAAAATCAAAATGTGGTGAGAGGTTTGATTTTGGATGGTCAAGGGATCTAGAACGAAAAGCAAAGGGAGTCTCTAAAAAGGGCTTAAGTTACAAAAGGGATACCTTTCAGGCTTGTGTTTGGCACATAAAACTGGAAGCACTCACAATTTATATCTATTTTTAATTTATTTTTTTAGGGTTTTTTTAGTTTTGTTTTTAGCATGGATTGGGTATCAATGAAGAGCATTTTCAGAGACTATGCTAATGGCACCATCTAGGTATAAAGTAATGTAGGAAGCTTCACTGAAACCAGGCCCTTGTGCCCCTCAGCTCTGTCTCTCTGAATCTCTGTTTTGAGGTTCAAAATGACAAAGTGTGTTTAAAAATACACTTGGGCACAGTCTACAATTGCATTACAGTAAGTCAATTTTGAACTTTGTTCTGCTAATACTTCTGATAAGAACCCTCATAACTGCATTATTTTTTCAGAAGTTACAAGATTTTATTATACATACCTATTACTGTATTCATTAGTGCCAATGACTTTTTATGGAATAGATGTGGTTATCCACCTAGCAGGCTGAAACTGTTCCATGAACCTGCTGACAATTAAACTGGCATCACTGCTGTTCTACAGGGAGGCAAGGCCTTCAGGCAATAAAGACTGATGGTTTCCCTTATTCTTTAAAGTTGACAGACATTGAAGACACTATAGTAGAAAATGTAATAGCCTTAGAAACCAAGTCAAATTCATTCCTGCTGGGACTCTACTGATAAGTTGAAGTGCAGCAGAGCAGACACTTCGGGTAGAATGCAGGCTACATGCATATGTGCTCATTCAATTGTTTCCTTTTTTGCAACATTAAATTAATAGTTTAATGTTAATGACAGGTGGTGCATTAATGATCTTGAGAGAGTGACATTCTCTACCCATAGTGGGGAACAGTGGCAAATGTACCTTCTTGTGAGCAAGAAGATAATTTAGACTCTGCCTGTTCAGTTTCCATGCATACTTGCTTGTTGGACTATTCTCAGAGATTGCCAAAACCTGATGGATTTTTCCCCTGCATATGATGCAGTCACTTGTCCAACGGGTTGGGGGTAATATGATGGGATCTATTGCACAGAGGTATTTAAACTTTGAATAGCAAGATGTAAGTAATCACAGATGGTAGGAAACATTTAATCTTTGGGAATGCTAACAGAAAAAAATGGATGAAATTTATGTTTAGAAGCTCAGAGAGACAGAAATGGGGGAAAATAGATACTTATTTTACTCTCTTTCCCATTTACTGTGAATCAGTTTGTACCTTGAATTTTGTGAGTTCCTACCCCAAAACAGACTCTCAAAGAGAAAGTCATTTGTTCTTTGGACTTCTGGGAGCATATTCATGGTGATGTACACTGTCTTAACCCCACTATGTCATTACAGCCTGTGACAGTTTACAGCAGCTGAGGTTCCACCCTATAGATTTCTTGCTGGATGGTGTGATGATGTTTCTCATTTAGTTCTTTGGTGAGAATCTTCTGTCTTTAAATACTTTTCATGCCTTTGTAAAGATTGCATTCTTTGTCTGATTATGTCATGCTGCTTTAAATCCCTCCACAGGATCTTTGGCTACTATTATCTAAAATTGTAAGGCTTTTTCTTACCTTCTAAAGCTTTTCACAAGCCTTCCTCTTCCCTGTTGTTGCTAGCCATTGTCTGCTTCCTTTACCTGCACTGAAACTTTTAGATAAGTTTCCAATTCCATTTGCATTTTCTTGGGGTTTTTTGTGTAGCTGCTTGCAGATTAGTATGTGAGAGAAACAATCTGGAATATTATAATTCCTTACTTTTTTGAATCTCACTTTATGAGCCATGGGTATCATGGTGCTCTCAGGAGATTGGCTAGCCAGGATTGACTAGACCGGGAAGAAGTCAAAGCTAGCATATCAATTAGTCCTCCTTAGACAAGGAAAAGGAAAAAGATGATTGACAAAAGCAATCTTCCCCAAAAATTGACAAAAGTGACTTCCCCAAAGTCTGAAGAGAGTGTCAGTAGCCAAGCAGTGTTCCCCCTGCCCCACCCCACCCCCCCACCCCCCGCCCTCAATCACAAATTGTAGCCATACTAAGTTCATTGAGCCTGGAGTTGTTGCTGCTACCATCACTTCTTTGCTTTCTTTCCTGATCAGCTCATAATGACTTGACTCTTCTATTGTGCTTTTTTTTTCATGAGAAATGTAACTTTTCACAATGGAGATGTTTTTTCCCCCACTGTATGTTTTTTAAAGAAACTAACATTGGTCAGACACCAAGACTAGTATAAATGGGGCAAGGATATGCCCAGAACTGCTTCAGTATGCTGACTGGTTTTGATTTATGGTGACACTAAAGGTTGTCAAGTGAAGTATCCAGCTTGCCTCTAAGTAAAGTGGTTACTACTTCCCAGCCAGTTACACCAGGCAGCTGAATGCTGCATTAAGGAGTAATTACCATTTCTCCTTCTTCACTTAGAGGGAGAAGGACTGATGGAGGAACCTTGGAACGTATAGATTTTTTCAGTTGCTCCCATAAGAGGGTGAGGCCTGGCTTGCCCATCTGTGGGCCAACTGTTATCCACATAGAATTAAGATGAAGAATTGTGACTAGGGAAGTTGCAGGTCTCTGCTGTGGTGATGGTTCTACCACTGGGGAATGCTGTTGGTTGTTTTTTTTTTTGATCTCTCACTGTGTGAGAGTGACAGTATAAAATACCAAAACTCCTTTGCCAATACAGGTATAAAATGAGCACCTCTTGCTGCTTGCAGGCTGAAAAAAGAGAGTTCGGCAATGTTTTCTCATGTGTGAGCAAACCTGTGCTTGTGTCTGACTCAAGTTTTTTGAGTATTTGGTTGTGGGTTTTTTTATTTGATTGGGGGGCAGAGGGTTGAGGGCAGGCTTTATCTTGGCCATAACTGACTTTTGAGTGTGGAGTCAGTACTTCAGATTTGAAGTTAATCAGTTACGTTTGTTAATTCTGTATGGGTTTACTATAGGTATTTGGTTATCCAGGATTGATTAGTAACAACAGCACCTGATGGGAGAGTTCTTACTTGGAAAGACTGACTGGGATCATCTCCAGAACTGCTTTAATCTGTGGATATTCAGGGCAACTAAGTTTAGTAAGTACTACTTAGGTAATTAAAGGTTGGAGCTGGGCTGCTTTCTCTGCAAGACTACAGAGTGGTAAAGGGAAATCAGTCAACTTAGTTCAGTGTTATCTTCTATATAACACAGAGTCTGTTCCCACCAAACTCAGAGTTTGATTTTCTAATATATTACGGGGTTTTGAGAGTAGAAATAGTACTACTCTTGATGTAGTCTTGGAGGTAGCAAAACTAGCACAAATTGCTTACGTTGAAAGGAGTATTTATAATTGTTTATGAAACAATCAATATCCATTTTGTACTCTGGACTCAAATCTGCTTTAAAAAAACAATGCAGACTGGCTAAAGAACAATTAATTAAATATCTGCTAAATAACTGCTTGTGAAATTCTCTTTACTTAGTAACTGTTTCACCGGTTTGTTCAAGGCTAATTTGCATGTAGAAAAGATGTTACACTGGAAAAAGGACAGTTGGTGCGAACAAGCACTTCAGGGTCCTTAAAAAGTACTGTTTCTGTAAGATCAGTGGCATTTGAAATGGGTCAGATTTGGTGGTATGCATGAAATTATTTGCAAAATCTTTTGGTTTTGTTGGACACTTCCAAAATTCAGTGCTTTCTCCCCCATTCCAGCCCCTGCAGGTTGAATGCTGTACAAATGCCACTAGCATTAGTGTTCTTCTGGGATGAGATTGCAGATGGGATGGGAATAGCGATGCATGTAGTATATACTTCTTAATGAATAAAATCACTGTCTTCACACCTAAAATCCAGTAACTGAGCCTGAATCTCTTCCACCCAGGAACTGATTCCGAATATTTTGGTCATGCCACATCACTGACTCCAGGCTAAACTCTTTAAGAGTTGAGCACTGCTGTGCAGCACTGAGGAGGAGAGATTGCACCTCTGCCCAGATATGTTTTGACAGGGGCCCAACTGTGATCTGTGTGTCAGTTCTGTTCTCCTCCAAGGGGTTTTCAGCTGTGGGGGGCAGCACATCTGATAACCTGTGGAAGAGATGAGGACCCCCTGTATCCAAAGTGTAGGGTGGAATATGGCTATGTTGGACAATATTGGCTGTGTGCTTGTGTGTTAGCCCTGTGACATCTCACTGTGCTCAGGCTGTAGTACGGGGTGATATCTCATGATTCTGGAGTGCCTACAGGCATGATCACAAACTGACATCTTGATCACTATTATCATGTTTTGTACAGAAATCTAAGTTCAGTCACTATACTAAGTGGAGAGAGTTTTTATTCATCTTGTTTGGAGTTTTTACAACAAAATCTTGCTTTTCTTTTGGTGAGCTACAGATATGTTTGCCTTTCATTTTAATGACTATTTTAATGTAGTAGCTGAAGTTGTGTTCAGCAGTTCTGTGCCTTGACAGGAAATGTACAAGGCTGCATAATAATCTTATACACCAATCTGTACTGCAAGAGACCTAGATCCAGTGTTTGTTTCAGCATGGCATGGGGACCAGGAAATCCTCAATTCTAGCTGTGGCTGCAGCAGTGACTACCCTTTGTGATTTTCCCCTATATTCCTTCACTCCATTAAAAAATGTTTCTTCCTTTTTTCCTAGGGAGCAAAAAATTAATTGAACACTAGTGGGAAACCTAGATCCCGTTCCCTTCTACAAATATTAACCCGTTAGATAGTGCTCTGAACTTGAAAAGCACCTTTATAATAGTAAGCAGTGTTCTCCATAGAGAATGAAGATGATCTGGGTTTTCCCAATGGTAGATTTGCACCTGCTTAGGTGCCATAGTATAAATTCTGATTTAAAGTGAGTGTAAATGTGGTGTAGCTTGTCTGTGAGGCACCTGTTTCTTACCCTAAGATTACTCACTTCGTTGCTCTGATTAATTCTTTTTTTCCTCTGCAGAAATACCTTTTCTCCTTTTCTGCCTGTGAGATTTACCTTTAATATGGCAAAAAGAAATGGTTTGCTTGTCTTAAAATAGTGTCTCAAGTTAGGCATTTACAGGAGTAAAAATCTGAAGTTTTGCAGTCATTATGTTCCCAATGAATGCATTTATATTCTGCTGGTAAATATATTTGTGTGTTCAGGAAACAACACTAATTCTTCTACAAAGGTAATTACTAAAAATGATCTTTCTATTCTTTATGTAAATGGTGCAGCATACTCTTCAGTGACTTGCTATTTTAATTGTGTGGTGACTTCATACCCTTAATCTTGGAGAGGCAACTTAGATCATATTATTTAACAGGCATGGGTAAAAGCCTCTTGCAATTATGAGATTAACCAGTCATACTATGTTTTGATTCTTCCTGAAGTCTGATACGTGAATACATGTGTGCTTTGACTGAACCTTTTTTTTTTTAATTTTACTTTAGAGAAGAATTGTGTTTTCTGAAAGATGTTTCAAAGAATTTAAAAGGCTTAAATTCCATGGGTGTCTCTTCAGATGCTGCTATGAGTGCCAGGCAGCTTTACCACTGCAAAATTAAAAAAACAGAAATTTGTCTTTACTGGCTGTTGAGCTTTATGGTCTATGTTTTATGAGAAAATGATTCAGATAATTTGATTTTCTTTGAAACAAACTCAGGAAAGGAGTATGCTTTTTCTTCCTTCTAAGAAAACGTTCACTCTCCAATATATGAAGATAGAAACACATAATAAACACATAATTAAGGTTTTGAGAAAAAACATACTGTTGTGAGGTGTTCATTGATGATAAGTTTGTGCTAACTGTGAAAGAGCTCTGGCCTGTTAGAGGATGGTGCATCATTGTATTTATTTGTTCTTGCTACATTTAACTTTATGATGTAAAATAATTTTATGGGAAAAGTATGTTAATTCAGATGTCTGAAAATAGGACCAGGCTGGCTTTTGTAAGTCAGCACAGATCGTATTTCTTGAGGTTGTGTAACAGCTATTGATGTGATGCTAGAATTTAAACTTCAGAAAAAGCTGATTAGTGTAAACCTCCCACATAGTGTTGAGGACAGGCTGGAGTGACAGCTACAGTGAAATGACCCAGGTAAACATGGTTGCACTTTGGTATCACAGAAATAGTCCTATTTCTCACAGTCTAAATATTTGTATGTGTAGATGTAGAGGTTTGTATTTACTTACTTTTGGTGTCTGGATTAATTTTTCGTGTAATTGACATCTTTTTTTGTCCACTTTTTGGAAAGGGAGAGTGTGGAATGGAGTTTTGCAGTTGAGGTACTAGCATGCAAAGAGCAGTTCCTGGAGGGGACCATTTTTGTCTCAGGACAAAGCTGTCTAGAACTGGAAGTTTGTTACAATACCCCATACTGCAATGCATTCACTTCAGTTTGAAGGGCAGATTTTTAAGTATACTCACAGTGGATCTAATTCATGATATCAGTTGGCTCACTTGAGCAAACATTCTACTTTAGTACAACATCTATGCACAACTTCAAAATTAAACATGTAATCAACCTGAATTTGTTGATCCTTTCTCAAACTGGGATGTTTCCAATGCCTTGAGTATCCATCAGGAAGGATCATTCATGTTTCAGCCTGTGTTCAGGCAAAATGGGTGCTTACAGTCACGCAGGAATCGAGGTTTTTGAATGTTTTGTTTTGATTTTCTTCGAAGGAATATTTTAGTGTTGTCACCCCACTGGCCCTTCCTAAGCCACTGTTCACATCAGTAGAATGTCTCCATACACAGCAAATGCAGCATTGGACTACTTAATCTATTGGAAGCTGGGATCTTGCTATTATTACTTGCAGATATTACCTGCATGCAGGTTCTCTGATTTATATCAGGGGTGATACACTCTTAAGAAGCACTGCTACTTGTAATGGGGAATGGAGATTTTATATGTCTTTGTCTATTATAGTTACATGAACTGTAAAGCTAGTGTGTGAGCTGACCATCTAATGACCTTTAAAAATGCAGCCTTTGGAGAGATGAAGAGGGATTTGTTAGTTGGCAGATTTGTGCTAGCAAGCTCCAGGTTATTTACAGAAGTCTGGAATTTTGTGCTCTTGGATTTAAAGAATACTCTGTGTGTGTAATTCAGATCAAAGGCAAAGTATTAAAATCTTAATTCCACTGAGGGAAACATCCTTTATTTTGGCATTCTCAGAGACATTATTCTTAATTCATCTCAGTAATGCACCTTATAAAAGAGAAGGAAAGTTTTCTCTTAATTTATTGTGAAACTATTTTTCTTTCACAGTAGGATTATGTAGTAGTCTGTGAAGCTTACTCGTCATTTTAAATAGTGAAACTCTGTTCTGACATTGAATTATGCAAAATCATAGAGTTGCTGTCAGGTGTTTGTATTTCCTGTGCTAATTACATAGTGAAAACATTGACATGCTCAGTATTATTGTTAAAGTACTGAAATATCCCTGTGTCATCAAAATGATGAGAGAGTGTATAGACAAGTAGGAGGAAGGAGGGGAGCCAAGGGAAAGGGCATTTGAAAACTATTATTGTTGCTGTTCAAGAAGAGTATTTAAATTGGTACAGATGGAAGGTGCTAAACTGCATTTCTGTGGAATTTTACAGCTAACTTAAAATTCATGGGTTATACATCTGAAAAAGATCACGGTGAAACTGATTTGTCTGGTGGAAAGCAAAGTAGCCATTACTTGAAGTGTTTCCCTCTCAGAGAGGGAGACTATGAAAATGAACTGCTTCCAGGCAATCTCCTTGTGCAATCTTTTGCATAGAAGTACCTTGAATCATGGTAGATGACTTCGGATGCTAAAACAGAAACTGTAAATCTCTGTGCTTGAGGTTGTTTGTTGTCCCTGGCCTGTGGAGAAGTGCCAGATGGCTTAGCAATTGTGGTGCATGTTGTCCAAAAGCACTGTGCCCCCCTTAAAAATTAATTCCTTTACCTATTTCTGTGCATCCAAAGCTACGGAACTGATATTGGCAGCTTAATAAAGCAAAATGTTGTTGTTGTGTGAGTTGTACCCCTGTCCATAGAAGTTGTTTCTCTGACAGTAAAATAACTGGATATGTTACTAAAAGCTAATTGATTCCATTCTCATTAAAGTCAGTAAGAAAAATTCCCTTAAACAGGAGGGGGAAATGGGGTGTAGAGTGGAATTTTAAGGGCCTCAATACCTAGATATAGACAGATTCTGTATGAAATCTTTGGAGTAAATATTCTTAATTCTCTGGATCTCAGTTGGAGTTAGATGTCTTTGGTGATCTCACGAAGTGCATCCTTAGGTACCTGGACATCTTGGCACTTCAACAGTAGTGGGAAAGTTGAAGAAAACTTTCTGCCATGTTTTAGAAGAACTGTGTTTTCTCTCTGGAGTGCTATAGGCCACTAAGTCCAAATCTTACTAAAGCACTCCCAGTGAAGTCGGTGAGGAATTCTGAAAACTACATGAGTTTTTGACAAGTACCTCAGGTAGGATTGGATGAGTTGCCCTCACGACAGAATCTCTTACGCTAAACGCAAGGAGCTGTTGAGGCGAGGCATAGTGTAGCAGCAGAGAACAGAAGTCTCTTGACTGTGGGGAAAAAAATTATGTTCAAAAGTTAGCAGTTCTTGTGGAGCTGGTTGGGAACTGTGGAGCTGTTTTGCCTTGCTAGCAACACTTTCTCACTCATTTTGGACCAACTTATTAGTGAATGTGCAAAGATGCAGAACTATTTTACTGTATGAATCAACATTAGGTCTGTAGTTGAGACAGTTATAATCTGTATCTTTTTTTTTTTCAGGGAGAGGTGGTACTCTCTTGAATTGGTGGCCAGGGAGATGTGAGAGCACTAGCCTGGAAACTGAAGGATATAGGTTTAACTTTTAATGAAAATGGCCATAGTAACTGTGGCTTGTGCTGAATTCAGCCTTACTGACTTGTGTAAGGAGTACCTTGGGCATACCTAATTAATCTAGCCTCTCAAGGCTTTGGCAGATTTTAATGCTGTTTTACCCTGTTACTGGAGTAGTGTTGCTCAGGTAAAACTAGTTGCCTCTTTCCTGAGATGAAACTAACTCTGTGCAGGTGAAATTCTCTAAGGAACCTGCTAGATAAACAGGGAGGTGCTGAACTCCTGCTTCCTCCAGGGGTAGGTAACTGCTAGTGCAGACTTTCTGGTTTGTTTCTTTAGGCTTACATACTGAAGTTCTGTATTAGTCCTGTTTTAGCCCTAAATTTGGTGGTGGGTCTGATTTAATCCTCCATGTTTCAGGCCTCATTTATGGAGTTTGGCTAAAAATGTTTTTCTCTCTCACAGAAATACAGTCAGGTTGCATGTGTTAGACTGAGATGCTATGCTACAGTAATGAAAGCTGCAGAATACTGCAGACAGACAGTCATAACCACAGAATACTTAGCACTAGGGACTTACGTATACCCAAGATACACTTGAATTGTTTGTCAAATTGAACATTGCATTTGAAATGACTCCCGGAAAATATTTAATGACAAAATTACAGGCCTTTCGAATGACATACCAAATATTACACTATAGCTCTTTATGTGCAGATTTTAAAAAATATTCACCCATTTTAAAACAGTGATGACAGTGGCGGGGTTTTTTTGTTTTGTTTGTTTTTTAAGATGTTGAGTATTTGGCTCTTTAGACAGTGGTGAGCACTTACCGTTAGAAGTTTGGTTCCCTGTAGTGCATATCTTGTTGGTTGTTTATGATGATAGTAACTTTCATGTGACATTAGCCATTTAAAGGTTAGACTGTTAGTCATTTAGACTATGTTTATCCTCAGTGGAGACAGACATCCCAAATACTTTGCACACTGAGGGTCAGATGAATTTATTTTTTCTTACTTTTCTGTTCTGAAGCAAGCATCCTTTGTAGTCAGTGTTATATGAAATTTAGTCTCCAGAGAAACAATTCAAAGTACATTTTGTTAAAGGCCCAGCATTGTGGTTTAATCCCAGATGGCAACAAAGCACGACACAGCTGCTCACTCGTCCACCGTGGTGGGATGAGTGAGAGAATTGGAAGGGTAAAGGTGAGAAAACTAGTGAGCTGAGGTAAAGACAGTTTAATAAGTAGAGCAAAAGCTGTGCTTGCAAGCAAAGCAGAACAAGGAATTAATTGACCACTTCCCATGGGCAGGCAGGTGTTCAGCCATCTCCGGGGAGGCAGGGCTCTATGAGGCATTAATGGTTGCTTGGGAAGACAAAACACCATAACTCTGAACGTCTCCTCTTCTTTCCCCAGCTTTATAGGCCAAGCATCACATCATATGGTATGGAATATCCCTTTGGTCAGTTGGGGTGGTTGTCCCAACTGTGTCCCCTCCCAACTTCTTGTGCACCCCCAGACGACTTGCTGGTGGGGTTGTATGAGGAGCAGAAAAGGCGTTGACTTGAAAGCACTGCTTTACAATAACTAAAACATCCCTGAATTCCCAACACTGTTTCCAGCACAAATCCAAAACAACCCTGTACTAAACTACTACGAAAAAATTAACTCTGCCCCAGCCAAAACCAGCACACCCAACTAAGATGGTGGAAGCATGACAAACTTCTTTCTTAATTTCACAGAATGAGAGAATGGTCAGGGATGGAAAGGACCACTGGAAATCATCTAGTACAAGCCCTGCCCCGCTAAAGCAGGTTCACCTAGAGCAGGTTGCACAGGATCACATCCAGGTGGATTGTGGATTTATAGTCTCCAGACAAGGAGATGGCACAACCACTCTGGGCAGCCTGTTCCAGTGCTCTGGCACCCTCAAGGTAAAGAAGTTCTTCCTCACGTTCAGATGGAAGGAACTGCCTGTGCTTCAGTTTGTGCCCGTTGCCCCTTGGCCTGTCGCTGGGCACCACTGAAAAGAGCCTGGCCCCATCCTCTTGGCACCCGCCCTTAAGATGTTTGTAGACATTGGTAAGATCCCCCCTCAGTGTTCTCCAGGCTACAGAGGCCCAGCTCTCTCAGCCTTTCCTCACAAGGGAGATGCTCCAGTCCCCTCATCATCTGCGTAGCCCTCCGCTGGACCCTCCCCAGTAGCTCCCCGTCTCTCTGGAACTGGGGAGCCCAGAACTGGACACAGCACTCCAGATGCTGCCTCAGTGGGGCAGAATAGAGGGGGGAGGATCACCTCCCTCGACCTGCTGGCCACGCTCCTCCTAATGCCCCCCAGGATCCCACCGGCCTTCTTGGCCACCAGGGCACACTGCTGGCTCATGGGCAACTTGCTGTCCACCAGCACTTCCAGGTCCTTCTCTGCAGAGCTGCCTTCCAGCAGGCCAGCCCCCAGCCTGTACTGGTGCGTGGGGTTGCTCCTCCCTTGGTGCAGGACCCTGCACTCGCCTTTCCTGAACTTCATTGGGTTCCTCTCTGCCCAGCTCTCCAGCCTGCCCAGCTCTCGCTGAATGGCAGCGCAGCCAGCTGGTGAATCAGCCACTCCTCCCAGTTTGTGTCATCAGCAAACTGGCTGAGGGCACCCCCAGTCCCTTCATCCAGGTCACCGATGGATAAGTTGAACAGGTCTGGACCCACCACTGACCCCTGGGGAACACCACGAGCTACAGGCCTCCAGCCGGGCTCTGCACCACTGACCACAACCCTCAGCTCTGCTGCTCAGCCACTTCCCAATCCACCTCACTGGTTGCTCACGTAGTGCCCCTGCGTTTACCTATGAGCATGTTATGGGAGACTGTGTCTTGCTGAAATGGAGGTAGACAACATCCACCGCTCTCTCCTTGTCTACCCGGTCAGCCATTCCGTCATAGAAGGCTGCCAGGCTGGGCAGGGGTGATTTCCCCTGGGTGAATCCATATTGACTACTCCTGACAACCTTCTTTTCCTCCACATGCTTAGAGATGACATCCAGGATGAGCCGTTCCATCACCTTTCCAGGGATGGAGGTGGGGCTGAGTGGCCTGGTTTCCTGGGTCCTCCTTCTTGCCCTTTTGGGAGACCGGAGTGTCGCTGGCTTTCCACCAGTCCTCATGCACCTCTCCTGTTCTCCGTGACCATCCAAAGATGACAGGGAGTGGCTTAGCAATACCATCTGCCAGCTCCCTCAGCACTCGGGGGTGCACCCGTTGGGGCCCACAGTTTTGTGGGTGTCATGTCTGCCTAAGCCATCTCTAACCCGACCCTCCTCGACCAAGGCAGTGTCTTCCTTTCTCCAGACTTTCCCTCTTGCCCCAGGGTCTGGGTAAAGAGAGGGCTGGCCTTGGCAGTGAAAACTGAAGCAAAGAAAGCATTCAGTATCTCTGCTTTCTTTGTGTCCTTTGTCACCAGGCCACCCACCTCATTCAGCTGTGGGCCCACATTTTCCCTAGTCATCCTCTTCTTACTGATGCACTTGAATAAGCCCTTATTGTTGTCCTTGACCTCCCTTGTCAGGTTTAATTCCAAATGGACCTTAGCCTTCCTCATTGCCTCCATGACACTTCCAAATTCTGACCACATCCCTGTATTCCTCCCAAGTGGCCTCTGCTGTTGAATTGTATTTCTTCGTTTTGCCTATGAATTTTTGCTTTGCTTTGTCTTAGGCTTTTGTGAACTGCTTTCATTAAGAGACCTTTCTGGAACAAATAAGATTTTGGAAGAACTTGTGTTTGTGTGACTTTGAAGGACGTTCAGTTGTCTCCTGCTCTGTATCACAGAACAAGTGACAAGAGATGTATAGTCTAACTGGACCTCTCCATTATTCATTTCTTTTTGATTAAATGTAGTAGAGGACGGAAGTTTAGAAAATAAAAATTAGGAAACTGTGCTTATCATCACCATCTGCATGTGGAGTATATGATTTCAGAACACCATCTGATCCTTTCTCTCGGGGTCTGGCTCTCATGTTGGACACTAGGAATATTTTAGGACTCATGTCCTCTCCTTGCTCTTCCAGGACTGGCAATTTACCCCCTCAGTGCTGTTAATATACACTGCTCTAAAACTGCTTCCCCACCAACTAGTGTTGCTGACTCACTCCTCAAACTCTGTTCATCGCCAAATTTGTCATGCAATTCCCTCAGGCAGGGCAAGGACAGCTCCCTCTTGTCACTCACTGCCCCAGGCAGCAGCTCAGCACTCTTTGCTTGTGACTGAAACCTGCGCTGGAGGTTTCAATTCTTCAGAAGCCCAAGTCTACAGAAGGCAAAACTGTTCCTCAGGCATGGTATCACACATCATCTTACTAGCTGATACCTTCTACGGTGTACCTTTGGGTGCTTTTGTTACTGATTTCCTTATTCATGTGCTGAGCATGCACACACAATCTATCAGTAGCAGCATTGTCTATCTTGTTCATACTATGTATTTTTAAATTCTGTATTTCAACAATTCACAGTCTTCATATCTTCACTGTACATTATCACTGGCTTCTGTGTAGAATGTCACTAAAATGTGGATGGACTGTGGGCTTTCGGCACGTCTCATTTCCAAAGTGTGTTACACCTGAGTAGCAGAGGTAGTAATTAGACTTCATAATTTTGGGGCATGCATAGAAATGTTTCTTGCAACCAAAGAACATAGACTGTAATAAACTCGGGGCACTTGTTGTTTGGATCTCTTTTTAAATAGAGGAGTTGAATTGAGAGGGTGTATTTCATGGAAAGCGTGAGGGAATTGGGCCATCACGGGAGATGGATGTGGTGCCGTTTGTGACTCCCTCCCTCTGCACTTAGAGTTCCCCCTCGTGTTCACTTATTTGTCTTACCCTGTTTCTGGGAATGCCCATAACCTCCCAGTCTGGTGTGTGAATACTGACATGTTCCGTCCGTTCAGTAGTATGTATATTCCGATTGAGTGTATTTGACCAGAAACCAAAGATTATATTTTTTTCTGTAATTAAGTAGTGAAACATCAAAGGTGAAATATTTTCTTCCCTTTCTTTAGACTCCTACTATATTCTGTGTTCTCCCCTCTGTGAAAAGCAAGTCCACCTCATCTCAGTCATATGGGTGCAGTGTAGCACTGGAAATAGACATTTGGCTGACGGGTCAATAGAGGCATACAGCATCGCTGTGCACATGGCCATGTTCCTCTGCTATAGCAGAGCATTTCCATGATGTCCGGTTACCTTTGGAACAGCAACCAAATCTGCCCTTTTCAAACACTCAGTGGTCAGCATTATTTTGTGATTTCAGACACTTTTATGTAAATTGTATGCCCTGGAACACTTGTTACATATGGATTTCTTCAGGAAAGAACTCTGAATTTGGAACTCTGAGAGAGAAGATTGCAAGAGCAAGTCATGTTACTGTGGCATAATTATCTAAAACCTCCTAGGGCTAAGGTGCCCAATTGAGAGATCCTGTGATGTGTCACATGCCAGTTTTCACTGACATGTGCATGTGTTGTGAGTGACCAAAGCAGAATATACAATTGTGTGTTGTCATGTGAACCTTTTTTAGTGTTTCCAGTGTTTGAATATGCTAGTGAATAGCAGGGGTCATCTCAGGTGAATATTGATAAAACCTGTATAGTGTACCGTATACTACTCTGGTTTTGTTTACTATAGATATTAAAGCAGAATTACTCTTAAGTAAAATGTTTAGAAGGTTATACATTTTTTTACAAATATTTTTTTCTTGTTGCCCTGCTCTACTAAGGCAGGCTGCCTTAGTAACCAGAAGTCCAACAGCACAAGCTTCCAAGTGACAAATTACTATTAGTATATTTTTGCAACTTCATTAAATGATCTAAAATAGCTTAATTATTTAATTCTACATCTGTGGATGTTTTAAGGAAGTATTTTAAAATCAATTGCTAGCTTGATCTCATGCAATACATAATCAAATTATGTCCCTAATTCACTGGAGCACTTAAGCATGTTGTTAACAGGCTCTGCTGAGGGTAGAAATTTTAAATGTTCTTAAATGGAGACCTCAAAATTTAATTTCATATCTTTGAGCTGATATTATTGTGGCAGAGGGATGCTCTTTCACAAACTGTGAAACAATACTATTGAAAAGAAAGATTACTTCTAATTATTACCTGTTCCATGCATACATTGGATTATGGTTGAGATTGACACAGAGCAGTGCTTTGATTCTTACTGAGTGAGTGTCATGTCACTGCTTCATTTCTTCTGTTCTGAGTTTGCAACCAAAGCTGGAGGTTTCTTCTTGCATGAGCTATTGATCTCATTCCAACTATTTTCCCCAAACCCCTTACCACCAAGTCCCTCAACAGATCATGTAAGCATCTGCGGAACTGGTCAGCAGGCATTCCACCAGACTGAGAGCTCAGAGAAATACATGCTGTGTTGAAGTACCTTTTGTACATAGGTGGCCTACAGCACTCTCATATGTGAGCACCTTGCTTATTAGATCTAACAATAATGAGTAATATCAAATAGTTTATTCTTACAAGCTCTCCTCTCCCTAGAGGCAGAGAACAATTATTGGATGCATTTTACAGTCAGAGAACTGAGCCCAGGAGCAAATTTAAACACATAAAGGAGTGAGGCTATGCACAAGTTGAAGCCAGAAAGGTTCAGACAGGATGATTTTCACCATGAGGGAAGCCAGGCATTGGACCAGGTTGCATCCAGAACAGAGACAGACGATAAAACTCAAGAGAGAGAGGTGATTATTTTATGGATCCCCTTTGGCATACCATTACTTCAGTATTCCTGATCTTAGGGCTGGTACCTGTCAGATTAGCAGGCTGACATTTGGTGTCGTACAACCTAAGCATCTTTCCAGCTGTTGGCTTAAGTAACTGAATCTTCTTCATCTAGGTCATAAGCTTGTAGCCTAGATCTGGGTTTTGTCCAGAATTAAAGCTGATCATGTACTTTTCTTATATTTTAAGCAATGTGAAATGATTTCATGTGCTTTATGGGTAGTTCAAATACAGGAGTAACTACTAACGTTTCTCCCTAACTTCTTTTTGAAGTATCTTCAAAACATTCAACTTGGGAAAACCAGAAGCAGTTTTTTGCCAAGACATTATTTTTGTAGGTGTGTAACACTTTTTAATATATCTCTTAAATTCTTAGTGTATTAAAAATAGATGGGAATGACACCTACCGAAACATCTGTGATACCAAACAGGCATCCAATCAAACATTTGGAAGTAGCAGAAAGGAAAGAGTTGAAAGAGTATGCCCCTTACTCTTATGGATCTCTCATCAGTGTTTTTCTGTTTTTCTCACTGATTTTTCTATTAAGTAAAAATATTAAATAAGTATTTGTCAGAAAATTGAGTCATCTGTGAACACATGCTGAAAGGGAGGAAATTACGGAGTACATTTTGATCTAAAAAGCACTGTAATTTTGAACCATCAAAAGCTTTTCCAAATGTCTCTTGAAACACCGTACCTACTGTACTGTAAGCAAGATAATGCCTGCTGTTTGTTACTACTACAGATTACTAGATGTGCTATCTTACAGTGTTAAAGCATCTAGCTGAAATTCTGTTCCCAACATAATATTTTTCAGCTTATAAAGGGGTTATTTTGACTCTGTTCATATTGTGCTTTCTGGTCATATATGCATGAGAAGTGCTGATAGCATAAGAAGGTGGAGCACAAGATGTTCATACACACAGTTACTGAAATATTCACTTACTGCATACAGAGGTATGGATGTCACATGTCCATTACAGTTATGCCACACCCTAACGACACAATTAAGGGAAGAAAATTCAGCGAACCTCATGAAGGAAGATGGGGAATCTGTAGCAGACCCTACTTTTATTCTTTGTAGTATTTGTGTCTGCATGGGTGAGTAAAGGGATGTGTACAGCTTCCCGTATGCCAGTACAGGCAATCTGTCAGAACCTAGCCCTAGGCGAGAGTAGTACTGCTAAGCTGCTACTTCTGGCGCTGTGCAGCTGGGTAGGAATTGTCTGGAAGTATGTGAAATCTTAAAGCTCCCTCTGTGAAATGCTGGTTTTCTGGTGTTAAAACTGACTTAAGACCAAACCTTTGACCTCTTGTTTCTGGCTCATTTTTCCCTTTTACTGTTACCTTTGTTGTGCTGTAAAGCAGCTCAGGTAAAACTCTAGGTAAATAATCGCCCTTATTTGAAGGCATTTCAGAATAGATGTACATGCGTAGCTTGGATAGTGGGGAGAGCAAAAGCGAGAAAAAATTGTGTGGCAGGGCAGATACAAGACAGGATCTACTTACTCCAGCTTTGCCGTGACCTGAGACTTGGGTTTTTTTCATTACCTGTAGAGTTACAGCCTTGTTGTAGCACCAGCTGGGAAGGTTAATCTGTTTCCCTGGGCCTGCACACCCCCTTGCTGTGCAATAGTGAAATGCCCATAATGTGTCCACAAAAGTGCTTTGCTGGTTCTGGGACTTCCAAAAAAATCTGAGCCTCTATGTGATTCTTCCTGTAGCAACAAAGTACCTCCTTCCCCTGACCCAGATAAACCAGGACGCTTTCTGCCCTGAGATGTAAATCCAGAGACACTGACCTTCAGCTTTCTAGAAGGAGAGCAGACACTGTGTAGATCTGATAAATACTGTATTTTGAAATCTGAGCATACATGTGCAGGCCAGGATGATTGTCATGAGCCCCTGATTCCTACCTTAGTCCTGGATGATGCAAATATGAACTGTTCCTTACTTGGGAAGTATTTTTTTAAGGCTGAACGTTCTTGCAACCGCTGTGGTAAACACAATAGAGCAGGTGTATAAAGTCACCAGTTAGGTAGTAAACCAGAGCTGTTTCTGTGTCCCTTGTTACTATATTTTCTTCTTTTTTTTCTTCTACTTAGTGAGTAGAATTTGCAAATGCTGTTTACTCTTCTGTAGTACTTAGAGCTTTGAAAGGTTGTTCTTGTCTTACAGAAATTAGCTATTTTAAAAGGCATAAATAATACAGACTAATTACTTTCTGTGCCACATTAAAAAAATATCAGTAGTATTGTAGATGATTTCTTTCTGATGACATGGGCATGAAAATTTTCCATTTGAAATAGCTCCATGACAATATGAGGAAGCTCTGAATGTGAAACAGCAAAAAGTTTGCAGATGTGTAATAGGCAGGTGTGTGATTTAGATGAGGCCATGGCTGCTATTTTGAAAATGAGCTTAAGAATTATGTTGGTCGAGGAGGTAGTCTACAGTGTAATTGTCTTTTGATTCTAGACATGGGCCTTCTCTACTCATCGGGACTACCTTAGGGCCCAGTTAAATAATATCTAGAAACTTTTTTTAAGTTAACTGATGTGCAAATTTAAGCACTTTGTTGAAACAGTGAAATTAAGAAATGCAAGCAGAAAAGTTATACACAGGTGTTTGTACTCAACTTTTTTATCATGAAAACTACCATTAGATTATTAGTTCGTTGTGTTGATTTAGCTCAAAATGTAACAAAGTCAGTCAAGTGCAACTCTTTGTTTTGCTGTAGGTTGGTATGCTGAATATAGCATGTTTGTCTTCTGGGGAATGACAATGCATTTCAGAGACTCTTTTAGAAAACACTGAAACTGCTATACTATGTCTGAGGGCCACTTAATTTCCTTTCTTTTATTGACCAGATTCCGTCTAAAGTGTTAGCTCTTCTATTGCAGTGGTCAAGGATTTCTCCAGCTAAGCAGAATTTTTAAAATCTACTCAGTTTCATGAATCAAACTTTCCTTGGCATCCAGTATACCAATGCCACTGGAACCAACAAATTAAAGCTGAGACAGAACTTTTCTTGCTGCTTTCCGCATGTCTGGGAGTCACAATTATGTGCGGTGCCTTCAGCATTAGATGATGTCTTGTCTGCAGTTGTTTCTCTTATGTGTATTATTAAGAACTTGGAGTCCGTTGTCTATGAAATTTGGTCTATTTTATGTTGAGTCGAAGCTTCTTTTGGCTACAGTCAGTCAGGGTTTAGTGTGGAATTTTATCTCATGACTTAAAGTTTAGGACGAAGGTGGTGGCACTATTGAGGTTTTAAGATGAAACACCCTCCCTAAGTGTGTTCAGAAAGGTCTGTTTGGAAAGGTCTATTCCTCAGCAAATCTATGGTTCTTCTTTTTTCCCTACTCTCCCAGTCTTTTCTCCCCCCTCATCCCCAACCTCCTAATGTAGGTACTACTGCTGAGTTGCTGAATCTGACAGTTTCCTTGTCTCTAAATTTTATCCTTTCATTCCCAATATGCATTCCTCCTGTACTCATCCTGGGTCTGATACTGTTCATATATGCAACTTCTTATGTTGTTTATGTGTTTACAGCTGAAGCATGTAAACACAAGTCACCTGTTGCATGTGCATCTTTTTGATTCATATGCATATTAGTAACGAGTCAATGCTAATTCAGAATTTTTTTTCTTTTTACATTGACATCCTCACTTTTGACATGTTCTTGTTCTTGATACAGAGGTTTGCTAATGATGTACATAATGTACCCTATGGCTTAATTTTCTGTATTAAATTATTCATGCATATATGTCTGATGGTAGAACTTGACCTTTTATTAAATACAAGATTTTTTAAAATGTGCTGTTATCACACCAGCTTGAGATGACCCTGAGTATACATAAGAGTTCTTTGGATTCAGCTGTTTTCTTCATTTTTCACAATATGGATTCACAGCGAGTATAATCTGTTTTGCAATTCTGCCACTTGGGTGGTGCAGCTGGGGTTCGACACCTCACCAGCAGCCGTATGGGGATCATATGGTAAGCATCAGCTCTTCATTTCAAGGGAAGCTACAAGCCATGGACTCTTTCCAGCCTTAGTCACTGCAACCATTTCACTGTAGTTAGCCTCCGTATCTGCACTGCAAATCAGAGACAGCTGTCCAGCTCAGGAAGGGTTTTCAGGGTGTTCTGAAAAGGTGTGATGTGGGATGTTGCTTTCACTAAACTGGTTATAGCAGGTGTTTACCTCCGGGTAGGACACCAAGGAATAGCATCAGTCTTGCTTGTGATCGCTTTGTGCAGTACTAGTACTGGTCTGGGCACATAAGCCTTAACAATTTCCTTAGTGAACCAATGAAGAAAAATGCGATAAAGTTACCTGCTTCATGTATATAAGACTGGGTAACTGTTATTTTTTCTAAATAAGAAGTGAATTAGTTTTCTGCATTTGGTATTTGCTTTATGTTTGTACAATGATGTCTAAGTATGGATCTGCAACTAAGATACGCTATCTAATAGCATTTTACAGCACTAAAGTACTGTTTGTCTCTATAATATGTAGATATGCTACATTAGCCACCAAATACACGTGCCAGGAATAGAACCTGCATTTTGCAAACATTTGTGGAGATAAACTTGTGTCTGCCTCTGTGACTCAGGGACACAGGAACGTCTGTGCCTGACCAAAATAGCCCATCATCTTTTTTCTTGTTACAGAACTGAATGCCTCAATGCCCATATGCTTATCAGCAATTTGAAATAATTTATTGTATAAGTTGTTGAAATTCTTGTGGGTTTATATCTCATCATGTCTTAAGCAGTAATGAGATCCTTACCCTGGTATAAATGATATAATTATCCTGAAGTCTTGGAAAACCTGCCACTTTCATCCAGCAGGAAATGGAAATCACAAGCAAGTTTATGGTAATTTCACAGTAAAAAATCAAATTAATAGTTTAACAATAAACATAATTCAGCTTCAAAAATATTATTTAGCAACATAATGTATTGTTTTTAAATCTAGAGTGGATTAATAATTAAATGATTGTGGGGTTTCTTGGCATAACTTATCCTGAAGTACATCAAGTAGAAAGTTAACATACCTGATCAGAAAGGTCCTTTCTAGCTTCAAAATGTGCAAATCAATGAAAACTGATTGGAAAAGAGGAAAAAACACTTGTTGTGGTAGAAATGTTCTAGAATATCACCTCAGTGATTTTTGCCTGTCTTTGAGAACAGGATATGGAATATTCATAGGACAAACTATTGCATTTCTGATTTGAACCTTGGGGGAGCACTGATGAAATGATCCCCTATCAAGGAGATTATTTAAACAAAACCACACCGGTTGCTTTTTGGAAGAATAGTAGTAAGCATTTAGAAACTGGATGCTAAAAAAAAATCTTGCCCAATATGCAAAGATGATCACTGCTTGATATTTCATCTTTTTTAGGTTTTGACTTGGTTCTTAGGAAATGGGGAAACACACTGAAATTAAATTTAGGAGTAATTGTGAGGATGGTCGCCCTGCCTCTTCATTTTTGGGCACTGCAGATGTTCAGATTGTTGGACATACTAACAATTCCAGTTGACTATTTTTGTTTAAAGATTTCAGCCTTCCCAAAGCAGGAACACCCACAAATGAAGACTGTAATTCTAATAACAGGGTAAATGGTTTGCTTTCTCCCTTCTGACATCAAAAGTAGTGGTGGGTAAACTGGAAGATGTTTTTCCAATATTCCTGTGTACTAAGAGTCACCAAAGTGTTTCATATAGACCAGCTTAAATAAGTAGGCAGAACATTATACCACAGTGAGCTGGACACCTTCCAGGTTCAGCAGTTCCCAGGGACCATGAGAATTTTATAAAACCTATCTTTGCATATATTTGGTGTTATTAAGTAAATGTTTAGATTCTAATGATAGCTAAGTACAATGGAGGTCATCGTTTAAACCACTTTTCTGGCAGTTTGTATTCTTTTTGGTAAAACAGCACCCTCAAGTTATTTTTATGGTAAATTGTTAAATGTGATAAACTGTTAGGTATGAAATTTAGATTTAGAAAATTTATACTGTGGTTGGAATAATGATATACATTATTCATTAGTACAAATGTAAAAGGACTTGATCTTTCCTTTTCTCTCTTTTTTTCTGTTTTGCTTTGTGTTTGGATGAATCACATGTAGCACACCAAAAGAGAAATTAGAAATTTCCAAGTCAAATTGGGTCTTACAGAAAAGGTGAAAGGTTCTTGTCAGCTTACTTTATCAAAAGCATAGACCTAATTAGTTTCTCAGGATACTGACAAGGAGTTACAGATATTTTGCTCACTTAATTTTCTTGCAGAGGGAGTAGTTTCTTTGAAAATGATTTTCAAAATTGCCTGATATTGTTTTACCTAATTTGATTGCTGGCAGTTGATGACGTTCTAATGATGCACACTTTCAACCTCAAAGAAGAGAAGCTGAAAAAATAAGCGTAGGCTGCTCCTAAGGGAAACTTACTTCAACGATTTATATACACAGAAAATGAGAAGTGAAGGGGAAAAGCAAACTACAAAATGTATTTTCAATTACGACTTGGGCATTGTGTGTTTTTGTGACTAACATTCATGCTTTTTCTTCCACTGAAACTACTCCTCTGTATTTCAGAAAAACTTGACAGGTGGTGTCTTTTGGATAACAGATCTTCAAAATTAAAAATGTAATAAAGGAAATTTATTGGTTCCTTTAGGCTGTTTCAGCTTGAGTGTTAATACTCCGTCTGTTTTTAGGGGGTTATCTTATGGTACAATGGATGATGTGTGTGCACAAACTTTTTTCATACAGACTCAGAACTTGCAGAAGTGAGTTAGCTTACCAGATTCCTTTCTGTAATGGCATTGCAATTACAAAAAAACATTTAAATATTGCTAAAAGTGTCTGACAGAATTTGAGAGGTAATTAGAAACTTAGCAAGCTTTTGATTATAACGAAAGGCCTGCCTGCTAGCTGCTTGGCCTTTGTCCAAACTCGTGACAATGAGATAGCAAGAATGTAGGTAACATTACTGTTGAGCGTTTTAGAAAGCAGCTGCATCCGTCCTTCAGTGTTAGTTTCACTTTTTCTTTTGTACACATTTATAGTGAGATATGCCAGTTATTCATGAAAGTTGTATTGTGATTTGTTGTCAAGAATGCTCTTCTCTTTGCAGAATGAAGGACAGTGGGTTACTGTGTACGTAAAAATCGGGTTTACAGAATATTTAGACACCAGAATTTGGCAGGATTAAATAAGATTTCTATGTTCTGTTATAAAGGTCAGCACTTTTGTGTGAGTAGACAGGCTTGTTCTGTATCTAGACAGGGGAATGCGTCCCTACCAGTAGCCTGAGACAAGAAATAAACAAGCATTTGAGTATCTGTGCATTAAAGAGAATTGGTATAGCTGAGCACACCAACTCATTCATTGTCTCTGGCAAGAGAAAGGTCCGGCTGGTGGAGTAGAGGCTTTCAGGGCAGATTTTCTGCTAATCTTTACCAGTTCATGTTCTGTTGGATTTCATGCAATTATTCTTCATTTGTGACAGCACAAGAGGTAAATGAGGCTTTTTGCTTTTTGGATTGTATGTGTCTTACCATAACTTCTTTTTTAGCAGAGAAGGGTAAAGGAAAATGGAATGCTTCATAAAGCAATGCACAGGGCACCTGTGACCCAGATACACAGACATTTTACTGCTAAGGCTGTCTATCCTAATATTGATAGAGTGATGAAAGAATTAATTTCTCTTTTATAATTTGCCAAGCAGCTAAGCATGTAAACAGCTAAGCACAATGCAATTAAGTGTGCTGTGTAGTCTTCTATGTAATCTCAGCAGAATGCCCCTTCATCACCTTGTAGAAAGACCTCATAGGATTTGAGGGGTCATGCTGCTTTGTGTCTTGATCTTTGCTGATCCACTTTGTTTTCACATTGAGATTTCCCATTTTCCTGCTTGAAACAGACACTTTAATAAGTTAAATTTCTAAGAAGATAGTGGCATGTTTTCTTGCTTGCTTGACAGTCATCATGATGAGGGAAGGCACGGGGTTTACCAACAGCATATTTGTTAACTAAAACTGAACTGTCAGTCGTCTTCCTGGAATTTTATGAGCCACTTTTGCAGCAAATATTGTTCTGATTAGATATGAGTTATGTCTTCCAAAACAATTTAAAATGAAAAAGACAACTAAAAGCTCCAAAGGTATGTTATAGTGATGAATTCTGCACTGGTTGACAGGTAATTTAGATGACCTGGTAGGTTTTGTCCACTTAAAATTTGTATCCATGGCAAGCCACACCAGGTGGTGCTGTAATACATGAGCTTTGCAATTCTTATCCGTAGCAAGCTAATGCTTTCTTGGGAAAATAAACTGTATTAGCACTTCATTTTTTTTCATTCCAGATTTTCTCAAAAGGGGATAGTACAAGCAGTAAGGGACTCATCTTGAGCCTTGATCTTACATTAGAGATTATTCTTGAAGCATAGTTACTGGGCTGAAATTTCTGTGAAAGAATAGATTTCTTAACAGTCAGTTCAACTACCTCATTTTGACAAGCGGTATATTCGGTTTGAATACATATTTTAAATTTTGCATCTATTAGCTATTAATAGAAATTATTTCTTCTCCTCTTCTAAGCATCTAGAAAGTGCTGGAAGGTCTGCATTTGGCCTTGTATCAGACAGCCATAGAAACTAGAGAGAAGACTGCATCATATACAGCCAGGTAGTACGCATCACACCCTCATGAGTGGAAAAGTTTTCCAGGGTTCTCTTAATTGTATCTTCATCTCCTCTCTTGATTTCTTCTTGTCACTTTCTTCTCATATTTTATATATTTTATTTTTCCTTTGTTTCTTTTTTGAGGAAGAAATGCATCAACCCACAAAAATTCTGGAAGTCTGATTATTTATGTACAGTACTAGCAGCTGAACTCTTAGACTGTCAATATGGCAGCTTTTCAGCTGGAGATAATTACTCTTTTACATAACATTTGCAGTTGGATTCTGAAGTAATACGCATGTTAGAAATGTTTAAGTTATTTTACATGAAAACATTCAAAGTAGATTCTTAATGGAATTTCTTGTTAGATCCATTGAGTGTAGTATCTCTTCTATTACACTGCACGTGGAAACCAGAATTTTAGACATTTTCCCTCTAGTATCATGGAATCTGAACTTCCTAGCTGAAATTTCCACAGTTGATTGAGATTTGGATACCAATTTCAATAAAATCAAAATAAGGCTAAGTCCTCCAGTTGTCTTTGAAAACTTGCATCTTCATTCTTTTGCTACGAAGTATTCCTCTTTTGTGTTGCAGTTTTCTAAGACCAAGAATGATGCTTCTGTCTTCTTAATTGTTTCCTTTCGCTGTAGGTGATAAAAAGCTGTTTATAACCATCCTTCTGTATCCTGCTGTGACCAGAGTTATGTTAAAATAACTGGGTTTTAGAACCTTTAGAATATGGAAATAGAAGGAGAAAGGGGAATTATTAGTTATTTAGGGCTATATTGTAATACACAAGAGAGCTGTATATTGAAAAGACTAGGAAGAATATATAGGAAAATGTTACATACCCTCGCTCTGGCCAACAATCTCTAAAATAAAAAGGCCCAACCCAAAATCCAGTATATAGTATTTATTTTTTTTCTTCAGATGTGTTTATAACCAGTTTCAAATATGTTCTAATTTAGTAAATGAAAAGAAACTTAAAACATTGTTCCCTCCTGTATTTTTCTTATTTCTAGGGGTCTGTAGGTTTGCAAGATGCCAAATAGGATACCTAGAAAGATATTTATCACAACTGAAAAAAAAAACCCTAGCTTTCAACAGGAAGTTCCACACCTTGGCTTAGTATAGCATGTATCAATTTCTGGTTTTATTTGAGAAAGCATGTTTACCCATGCTTTAAGGTGCTTCCCTAGATCAGGACCTAAAATAAAATGTAGGGAAATGACTGAGATGTAAGAATGTCCTGTGGGTGCTGGACCTTGGACAGGAAGGCTGTGGATTATAAGTGCAATTTCAAAGGGCTGAGGGAAACTTTGGTGTGAAGAGAGTGGGAGGCTGAGGTAAGCATGGGTGGCAAGGTGGAAATGTGAAGCTGAGAGCTGGAGAAGTGACAGCACATGGTCAGGTTGGATAATTACACAGGTAATTACTCATCTATGATTGTGATGCTCAGACTTTGTTTGGGGCACCTGCACTTGCATAAACCAGCCAGATGGAACTTCTGCACCTCCAGTCAGAGAAACATAGGGCTGTAAGAAAAAAAAATCGGGCCATCTAGATTCATTCTCTTTTGGGACAGAACTGGAACAAACATTCATGTGGCAGATCCAGGTCTTAAAACTCCCACTCTAAATACCTCCCCTCCCCCCAGATTTTATTCAAATCAGTGTAACAGTGGCATTTAGAGACTGTTTCTTCATAAACATAATTGCAAGATTTCTAACAGTTAGGACTTTGAGGATTATATTTGATGGTCTTTAGGATGTACACCCTACTCCTAATGCTGGGTTCTTTTGTTTTGATACAGAGTTGCTTCTAAGTATGGCAGTTCAGCCTAGCACTGTCTTCTAGTGTGACTCTGGTAACCCATTATATTGCTTTCTTTATGTTTTACTAAAAGCTAAAGAGTGAGTGCACGTTGTTTTACATAGAACTCAATTTGATCTCAGCTGATGAAATTCTTTTTCTACTTTCCCTTCTTTGGGAAGGTTATATAATTTATATGGTTGAATGGGAGAGGGAAGATGTATTAGTGGATTGAGTTAAGATGGGGTTTACTTGTATGTGTTAGCACAGATGTTTCAAACCTGAGCTAACATGCTGGTTTACCTGGTTGTGCAATTCTGGGAAGTCCAAGTAGAAGCGGATGCTTCCAGTTCATTCAACTCTGTGTTTTGCTCAGTGTGCTCAAGAGTCTGCTTCAAGTCACCCACTAAAAAGCAGTATTGTTTTTACTGCTGCAATTCAGTGATTCTTTTTGCTAGTGGAAAGGCAGATGCCAACAGGATCAGATAGTCTCAGAGCTTATAGAGTTTAACACTTCAAATCATGAAACACATCATTGTCTAAAACTGTGTTCTCTGAGACCACAGTGGCTACTTTTTCCCTCTGCACAGCATGCACTCACATTGCAGTGTATTTTATTTCCTTTGCTGAACTTCTCTTTAAGAAATAGACAAAATCTTGAGACCATTATGTCTGGTATCACTAAAGTCTGAAATATTTCCAGCAAAATCACCAAAATAATACACACACCTAAGCGTATATAGACACATATATCAAAAGTAGAAAAACACAGCTAGCTTGTGTCTGATGCTGTTAACTAAGCTTTTACAGGTACAAAGACTGAAGTAGTAGCAAGTCCAACTGAAACACCTAAATGATCTAGGTCTCCTACCTCTCAGTGGATGTCTTGTAGATGTCTTGAAATTGTGTTCTTTATTCTTGCTGGTATGTTTATGTCTGATAACAAAGAAAGTAGTTTTTAGCTTGCCATTTAATATAAATACATGCAATGTAAATACTGTTATTTACCAGATCTTCAGTTAAAACCTCTTTGTATCCCAATCTTCAGAAGAGACAAAATGGTGAGAATGGAAATGGATGATCTGAATCCAAGTGGTTTATTCAAGGTCATATGTCAGGGGTATTGCCTGAGCTGAGAACAGAATAGTAGCCTGAGTGTTATAGTTCATTAATTAATAACTGTTCAAATGTCAGCCGAAAAGTAATTTATATTTTGGCAGAGAAAAGATTCTTAAATCTAAAGAAAAATTGTGTTGAGTCAGGCCAAAATGTGCATCATTTTTCAGGGGAAAGATACCATGAAAATAATAGGGCTTAAGTAAATACTGCTGGGATTATTTTACTGTGTTTTGGAATTCAGTATTGCAAATTACTGAAGTCTTGCAGATTACCTGCCCTGAATTGCAAGTTTTACCTGATAGAGGGTGTTCAATCAGGCTCTTTGTCTGTTATTTATTTTTGTGGATTCTTTGGGAAATGCGGTTTGACTGTTTTGGTTAAAATGTTTTGAACATCTGTGGTTCCCGCAGGTTCACTCCCCGTGAAATATGTAGGGCAATTGCCATTTGTTTGTGTGTCCATCCCCTCAGGGAGAACACTGGGACAGTTCTTGATACGTCTGTATGCTTCCTCTCATACTGCTGTGGCTACCTCTGTTTCTTTCCTGCTCTTGTCTTTAGTTGTGCTCTATTTGATATCTTCTGCTTTTCTCATACTTTCCTTGAACTTATTTTGATTTTTCTTTTGGCATAATTAATATTTCTTCCTTCTATTGCCTTCTTTTCCTTATAACGTCTTCAGCTCTGCCCTGATGGGTTTAATCATAACTTCTCTGATAGTAATTTCCAAGTATGTGTATCTGTGCCGGCTTCTCACACATTTTTCTGTTCCCAGATCTTGAACCTTCAGGCACTTCTTCCTGGATGTCCTTATGTGCCATTAGCACACCCCTGGATGTTTAGTCAAAAATGGTAGATCATTTTGCCTCTCAGCAGTTATTCCTTACTGTGCATGTTTTGTGTAATTTCCCACTCCTCCTTTTATTTTCTGTATTTCTGTATGCTCTGCACTTATTTCAGTCCTCTCTTAGCTTTTTGTGTCTTCATAAAGTCTTTGATTTCTTCCCCATTACATGCTGTTTTCTCCTTAAAACATTTTACTCCCATAGCAGTTTATCAGTAATCACATCATCCTGTGTAGTGTTGTCTATGATTTCTTTTTGTTCTTATGATATTAACTATTGTGCTTAGTTTTAGTATTACGTACATACCTTTTACAAATAGTGTATACACAGTAATGAATTTTAAGAATACTTTGAAGATAATCCACTACTTCAGCTTCTCCTAACAAGGAGAACATGCCATAATGATGGCATGACTTATGTATGAACTGAATTGCAGCTCTACTTTGTTGCATTTGAATTGTAGGAAATTGCTTGCAAAATTAGCTTATTATTTTGATTATTTTTAACATATACAGGCCTATGATCTCACTTTCATGTTTCTAGGATGTCAGTAGGGTAGCATTCAAAGGCTTACTAGAGGTGTAGCTGGCTTTTAGGCAAAATGCATGTAAACTGGCTCTGTGAAGTCTCCTCCAAACAGTTCCCTCCTGCAGTCTGTATCCCTTAACCCAGAGCTATGCCAGGTGGGGTGGGGTTTTCTTTGATGGAAAATGAAATATTTGGTTGCATATCAAATGTGTGGAGAAATGTGGTTTTGTAAAGTCTGTGCATGTATGTTTGTTTTTTTTTCTGGAGGAATTAACGTTATTCTGTATCCTATATCTGGTTTTCTTACAGTGCTCTTGCTGTCACTACTTTTATCAATGCAGTATTCACTGAAGGTTAGTCAACATTCTGATGCCTTTGTGTGGCTGCACTTCTTAGCAGGAAAAGACTCAGCTCCTCTTGTGAATGTTCATGTCAGTTATTCCTGGATACACTGTTCCTTCTTTAAATGTTAATTTTAGACAATTACCACCCCCTGCACAGCTGCTTCCAGCTGCTGCCGACACCTCCTCAGCCTGCTTGCCACAGCTGTGCCATTCTCCTTTTCTTGGAAGTTGCACCTGCTTTTGGTTTGCAGACAAGTTCTTCCAACTTGATGTGGTGGCAGAGAAGCCCTGTGGACAGTACTCCAGCACTCCTCCTGGGCTGCAGCCTTCTCTGTCATCACTATATATTGCTGGTATTTTTTAAAGTCTACAGGTTATTACTGTATGTGTCAGAATCTGTCATTTCCTTACATTTTCATCATTCTCAGCTCAGTCTTAAGTGTGATATGCCTCATTTGAAAACCAGGGCAGGCCTCTTCCAGCGTGAAACACCACTTGTGTCTTTGAGTCCTCTGCTCTCATGTTTTCCAGATGTTTCCACAAATAATTGAGTTTATTTCAGTCTGGCAATCACATTCCTAACTGCCACAGCATCCCTTCAGTAAAAAGGGGTAAGACTTAGCTTGGGATGTTCTCAGTGTGTGTTACTGTATGTGGCTGGAATTCTCTAATGCTCAGACATTATCCTTGCTTCTTGAGCATGCCTGCTCAGCTTTATTTTGTTTGTGCTGTTTTTTATAGTAGCTGCATGAACTGGACTTCTGTAAACCTTACTTGTGTGAATCCATTAGAAAAGGGCATCAGTGCCATTGGTTATAATTAATGGCTAAAATGTCAACGTATGTTTCTCAATATGTAGGATTCTGTTTTGCCTGCCAGTGATAATTCCTTATAATTATTCCTCAGTGTAAGTAGTACTATGGTCTAGTAGAATGTCGTTTTGCTGTTTAGTTACAGCTTGAACTGTCTTCTGTGAAATAAACTGCAAAGGCAAATATGCCTTTGCGTAGTGACTTTTTTCAGATGAGATCATCACAGGAGCTTTATCAGAGTACTTAATAGGTGCCTGTTACAAAAAAACAAAGAAGTCTAATTAAAATGGGACCGATATTAATAGTGACTTCTGTAACTAGCAGGCTGGATTTGTGCTGATGACTTACAGGACACAGCACTCATAGCCTGTTAGGGAATTGAGGTCCTTGATTTGTGCTTTGTAGTCGTTTCGAAAAGCCATGAAGACTTTGTTTCTGTCATCATTGAAATGCACCATCCACACGTTTTTTTCTACATCAGAATTCTTTGTCTCATTGTAAACTCATACTTGAGAACAGCATCGTGCACTTACAATGTTTGCACTGTTTATGCCTCTGAACCTTTCTAATTAAAGAAAAATATGTGGGATGTAAATCAGCAAAGCTTCATTAACTGCTTCTTAATTTCAATATTAGCCTTTCAGCAGAAATATGGTTAAGAAATGAGAGTTAAGAGAACAGAAATTGAACTGAAATGAGTTTTACTCAAATTTGTTATGTCTGCCAAGTGCAAATATGTTAAAATCCCAATGTTTAAAAAAAAAAAAAATCCATACAATTATTTTGCTTACTGAACCATTTAAGCTGTTTAGTCATCTGCAGATATTTCAAAATCTCCCAACTGTTAAATTCAGGGAGGAAAAAAAACTGAACTGAAGGAACCAAGCTGTTAGTTGGTCAACTGCCCAGTCGTGTATTAAACGACAATATATAGTTCACAGTAAGAATGGGAAAAGTTTTGTCTGTGTGGATGGAACAACTTCTGGAAATCAAACTGGTATGTATCATTCCCAACTGTGGCATTAACTATGCCATGCAGTTGGGAAAATGACGTTTTCTCATTCATTTTATGTCTTCACTGCAAAATTAACTTGGATGATCTATCTCAGATTAACATAGATGAGAGTAACAGCATTGGAAAGTAACTCAAGAGCTTCACACAGTGATTGAATGACTGCAGAGTGATCGCGTTAGTGGCCGATGAGATGCACTAATGTAAGCTGTAACTAGTGCTTTCTGAAAGGCTAGCCAGCTTGAATTGAAGCACTGCCATGCTCAAGTTAAAGATTTTAAAAGGTGCAATCCATTATTAAGCAAGAAAGGTTTACCAGGACTTACTGATTCACAAACCAGGTACATTTTATGCCCAGTATTTGGTGATTGCAAGGTACCAAAAGAAGCATTTTCATGGAATAAAAGACTAGGAAAACGGTACTCATCTGGTAAGATCCCTTGGTGTTTGTAGCTGGTTTGCAAATTCTTGAATCCAGGGAAATCGAAATACACAGCCAGTCAGCTTGCTGCGTTCATCAGCTACATTCAGCCAGGCTGCTGAAGGGAAGTACAAACCTTGAGTCTTCCCTCTGACTGTGAAAGAGAGTGGTATTACATGACACAGTGATGCTATAAGTTAATAGATACAGTAATCCAAAATGGGCATATAAATAACATTTGAAATGTTATGTCTGGTTTTCTGAGCAGGTGAGATGTGATTGATCAGATCAGTTTGAAGCCATGACACCTGCTCTATTCTCCTTACGTTAGCAGAAAGCAGATGAAGTTTGTGGTGAGGCTCTGCTTTGAGTACTCACTGCCCTAAGTCCACCTTTCTTGGTTTTGTGACCATGCTGGTCTTTCAGCACCCTTCTGCTCCTGCAGCCATATTCTATCAGGTTTCTTACCATGATTCTGGCTCTGTTTTCTGCAGCACAGCAGAAATACAAGGAACCACCTTATTTCTGTGTGGCAGGTTTTTTTTGCATAACAGTTTGAGGCAAACCTATATACATATATGTAGAGAGAATATAAACTCTGTGTGTGTGTGTATGTATATATTATGTATTCAGTGTATTTCTAATATATATTAGGAGGGTGGGTTTTCCTTTTCAATCCACCTAAACAAGTGGTAGGAATGCAAAACCAGTTTCTGAATCATTTGATGCAATGAGACGAAGATGATACAAGCTTATTTTAAGGTAGAAGATCAATGCAGTGTTATTCCTGTATAGGCAGGTGTGAAAGCATTCTGCATGTTTTGCAGCTGGTTATGTCTTGTGTGGTCCTACTGTATTGAGTGGCACTGTAGAGTATGATGTGGGTAACACTGAAGTCTAGCCCCATTCAGAGTAGACTAAAAAAGATCCCTGAATTAGCTATTTCTAACTACATGTATTTTCCTAGGCACCATCTTGGTGTGATGCTTCTTGAGAATATTTTAGGTGGTGCTTCTAGAGATTTTTTTAATTTGCTATATACGGTCTCAGAAAATGCTTTATAATATATCTGTCTTAAATACCTGCTACTGTTTGGTATGATTAGATGAGTATATAATTTTCCTATTTCTCCTCTTCTTAAGAATCTAGTGCATATATTTAATGGATGTTTTTTCCCTTCCTTAGCTTTCAGACATTGATTCTTTTCCTACCGTGTTCTGAGACTCTCTGTAATTCCCTGTCTTTACTTATATAGCTAACTCAGTGGTATTTATAGACAGTGATTGTTTCCTAGGGGTGTCTTTCTGAGACTCCAGATAAACATACATTTCTTATCTCTCGGGGACAGGCAATGTAGTTTGGTGATTGTTGAGCCAAGTGCAAGCGGTGTATCATCGGGTACAAATAAATTTCTCATGTGCTTGACTGGGATTTTCTGCTGAGGGTTACCCCGTAGTCTGTATGCATGCTGTGTAGTAAACCAGTGCAGAGTAAGCTGGAAAGAACTGTAGATATGACTTTCATCAATTTTCTGATCAGCCAGTGAAGTTTGGAAATAAATTAAAATAAAATCTGCTAGCACTCTTTAAATGATTTCCACTTTTGATGGCTGCTTTGGCATGAGAAGCACTGTTCTCTGACTTGGTTTCAGGCAATGTACATGCACGCAGGATTGTGGTAGTGTGATGGTTTTTTTTAGAAAGCAACACTCCAAACTTACAGCTGTAGTGTTCTTCCAGTAATGGAGAAATACCTGTTTAAGTGAACTGGCAGTGGTACCAGAAGCACTGAAGCAGAAGCTCCAGCTATGACCTATATGTCCAGGCTCCCAGCTGGGCTTGTACCATATGTGCTGAAGCTTGTGTGACAGTAGTTGCCCTATTATTGGTAGCTGACCTGGCTAGATGAGAGAGAGAGATGTGTTTTATTAAACCATACATTCTTCTGTGTGCTTAACTTCTGAAGTCTAAAAAGCCCTGTACTAATCTTTCATGATTGGGCTGTGACATCGCTAAATCAACGTAGCTTTTTTCCCCTCTTTCTTTCCTTCTCTTAATTTCACTTCTGTGACCTTTGGCCTTGTATCCAGCTTTGTGTATGCGCTGCTCAAAGTGAAGATTGTTTCTCTTCCTTTATGTGAATTGTATGAGCTTCATTGCAACATTCATTTTCACATACTGCCTAATCATGGAATAGGATTTCACATGGATGAAGACAGTGTGAGGACTGTAAATTTGGATTGTGGAATTAATGTAAAGTTTGTCTTTTTACCTTCCAGCAGTGGACTTTCCTGCTGTATGGCTCTATTCTGGATTAAGATTGTTTTTATTCTGGAATAATTGCTATGCATTTAGGGAAAAAATCACTTTCCCTCTCTCAAATCGTAAGTGCCGCTGCTTAAGATGCTGTTAAATACGTGGAAGTCTTCAAATCTTTTAAGAGCCTGATTTTTACTTAGCAGATTTCACACCAAATGTGAAGCTGCTGAAGTATACCATAGAGGCTAGGACTGAAAAGAGATCATTCTTGAAGTACTCCGGAAGTGTTTACAGCTTCTTACTGAATTTCTAAAGTAAGGAGAAAATGCCACAAGGGACATTGTCTGGGGAAAACTAGCAGAGAACTGTGCAAATCTGCCATTTGAAAAATTATTTATGTATTCATATAAATGAATCATGGCATAGGAGCTGAAGGGTTAAATCTGGGTTGCCTTAGATGGGATTACTTGTGTAGAAAAAGTGAAGTAGGCTTTAGCCTATGGCATAAGAAACATGTTGGCTTAATTTTATTTCCTTGGCAGAAACTGCATGCTGGAATGTGCATGTATTTGTGACTTTGAGGTAAAGCATATGAATTGGGAAGTAATGCTACTAAACCTGTGCACTCAGAAAGTGTAAACCTGGCCTTGCAAAATTGTGATGTTTTGACAGATAAACAAGTCTGGGTCTCTTTTTGGTTTGTCTTCGTAAGTCTTTTAGATTTTGGGGCTTGAGCCTATTTCCACAAACACAAAGGCTAGAAGCAGATTTTTTGTTTAAAGTAAAAGCTGATGTTCTTGCATAATTGCATGATTCCAGAACCATGGCTTCAGGAAAAGTGAAAAACAAATATCCCATAGTTTACAATGAAGTAATGAGAATTTGCTACACCACACAAACACGGCTCACAGGGAGAAACTGTGGTGCTTCTGTTTGTGCATATGAAAGAGTTTTTCAAAGCACCAAGGGGTATATGGGACAAAAAATTATCCTAAATACTTTACTCCAAAACCTGACTTCATTATAGAGCCAGTGTTTTTTAACACTTTGATTTTGGGAGCTTAACCTGTTCAACTTGAAACAATTTTTCAAAATTCAGCTTCCTTCCAAAATAAAGCAAAATTCAGAGAATTAATCAGCTGATCTCAGCTTGTGGCATCAACAGCCTGATTTTTATAAGGGCTGGGCATGATGTCCATGATGAGATGAGTTCCATGAAATTCTTGGCTTGCCTGTGCTGAATCCTTTTGGGAATTCTGGCCCCAGAAAGGTCACCTAATAAATAGCCTTGAGGGGCTTCCTCTGTTCCCTCTTAATTGATGGAGCTTTTTGGAAAAAGCACAAGGAAATTCACTGGTGGAAACGGACCTGAATTGACAGGGGGTGGAAGAAGTGTTTGAGTAGTCTTTTTGCTGCTGCCTCCCAGCATTTTCCTTCTATATCCAGAAAGAAAAACTTCTAAGTAAAGACGGTTCGAGCAATACCCATACCCCAAAATAATACCTTATTGTATGCCTTTATCTGTTTGGTCTCTGTAGTCCAGACTTAGTCTGCTGGTGCTCTACTACCTGATCCGCAAACTAGAAAACCAGTTTATTTAACTTAATCTTAGCCTAGCAGAAAAGATCAACTGTAGTTTTTCTGCTGTTTCAACTTGGAGAATAACACAAATTTCCTGGATGCTTAAAATCCCTGCTTGAATTTAGTATCAGAAAAACAGTATAAATACATATATTTTAAACACTGAATTCCATTTTCTTTTCCGTGCATTTGGGGGAAAAGAATAGCATGTGCCAATAGAGCTGCTTTTAAATAAGCCATACTGCAGCTTTTGCTGAAGTAGAAGGGATTCAAAAGCCTATTATTATGCATTAGCCGTGCTGAAGGCACAATAGCACAGTTTTATTTAAACTGCACTTCTGTTCTGAAATGTAGCTGCTCTGGTGGCTCCTGCGGTTGCTTGTTTCTTCCTTCTCGGTGTTTTCTACATGTAATCTGTTCAGTTTTCAAGTAACCTGGTAGCTTTTCTAGCTACCAGCAATTGGAACTTGTTCTGTGGTCTGACTTTCATCAAGTCAAATTTTGCCAGTCATTTTGCAGTTTGAATGTGGCTGTCACTTCTACTGAGGATGAACCTGGCAGGAAATAACCTCATATTCTGTGTTACTTGAGGTCTGTCTCCAGCAGGTATAAGGAGGTGGTAACACCCTATTTTATTCACTGAAGAAGGCTAGGAAGAAGGAACTTGGTGGTATAGAAAAATACTTTTTATAGTCAGTTTGCTAGCAGAGGTGCTAATTAAACAGAATCGGTGATATTTTCTAAGGAAAACTGTTATTTCCTACCACTCCATCTATATCCATTCATAAATGTGAGCATCTATCATATTAGCTCTGTCCGTGGCAGTCAGCTTTTCTTTTTGAAGGACAGGTTTGATCCCATTGTTATGTGGCATCAACGGAGTAACAATGCATCCTAGTTTTGAAATGGGTGACATCTGCCAAATGAGCTCTTCAGGTGTTCAGAAAGGAAGGAGACCTCAACCTTGGGCCGAATTCACTTAACTGGTCTGTTCTTGCTTGCATATTCAAGCATCACAGAAAAAGATTCTTCGAGCTATGAAAATCTGTAGTGTAGCAAAATCTGTCAAGGACAACTTGTGTGGTGGTTGTTCCTTGTAGATCTCCTGAAGGAGTCATTTGGTGAACAAGGGGAGAGGTAGTGGTCTACTCTGGTTGCCAAGCTGTTCATTAGGCATAGTACAACAACAGTGTATGTAAAAGCAGCTCCATAAAAGCTGTATATTCAGTAACAAAATTGGGGAGTTAGAACCCACCTTCTGTAAAAGTGTCCTTTTGTGCCAAATGGTGTGTGGTGTTTGAAAGTGAGTTACTAGTCCACAGTTACACTTCCCATAATTTTTTCAGTGAAGTGCTACAGCTTGTCTGGTTGGTTTTCAAAGCCCTCTGATAGTGAAAACAAACTGTAGTTTTCCCTGGCTATACAGCTTAATAGATTTGTAGTGAAATCCCTGTGCAGGTGTCATTGAAATTGCGGACAACACAGCCTCTCCGTGGAAGCAAACTTCTGGCCTTATTGTGTAGAGGTGAGCAAACTGAGTTTATGAATGGATAGGCTGAACAACTAGCATAAATACTTTCCGTCCTTTAGTTCTGGAAGACATTTTCAAGTCTGACTGGGAGCAAATACCCCCGCCCCCCCACAAGACCTCAATGCACTTGAGGTAATAATACCAAAACCTTATAGTGTGATGTTTGATTCTCCAGCCTGTTTGCAGCTGGAAGTGTTGCATGTGAAAAACATAAGAAATTATTATTTTTGTGTTGGGATGAAAAAGTGCTTAAGGGTTTAATAACTGTCCTTTCTTATGTGTTGATAATTAATCCAGTCATTATCCCTTTTCCAAAACATTTTTCCCTATCAGGTAGTGATCTTGCCATGGACGTTACTTTCTACCTGTATTTAAACAAGACAGAGCCACGCTGAGTCCAAAAACGTGCATGGTCATAGGGCTCCCTCCCTCAAATGAAACAAGAGGCTGTTGACCATAGAAACTATCCATTTTCAGGAAGGAAAAAATGAGGGAAATGTGATTAATCAAGTGGAGGTTGACTGTATGAAGCTTAGAGTGAAATACCGGAGGGAAATTCTATGTATAAGATACTCGTTTTTGCAAGTGACTAGCATCTGTGGTTAACTCATAGAACAGTCATGAGGTAGTACAATTTAAACCTGTTCACATTATTCCACAATTTTTATTCAGTTCTGAGTGGAGGATGAACCATTATTCCCCCTAAGCTGGGAAATAACGCGTCTGAATAAGCTGCATCAGTGCTGGACCCTGCTAGTGTTTGAACTGCTTTGGCAGCCTTGGCTCAGAGTAGTGTGAACACAGCTAAGGCGGTGTGAGACAGTAAGTAAGAAAGGGGAGAAGGTGGAAAACATTTTAATATCCTGGTTTAGAAATCTGAAATATAAAATAAAAGGGTTGGTGTCCTTGAGTGGGATTTTGAAGAATACACGTGTGCTTTGTGGAAAACCAGTACCATAATTATGGAAGATGTTAGCACAGTTCAGAAATTCTGTGACTGGTCACTGAGACCAACAGCTTATTTCACAGAAGCACTGGAGACCTGTCAAATGGAGGCAGATTCAGGGCCCTGCACTACATTGAATTCAAGTCTTTTAATGTAAGTTGTTCTTAGACTGTAGTAAAACTAGGTGTTGGTTAATTTCACCTCTGTTCAGCACTGATTTAGAAATATTTGTGTCCTGATTCTTAGTGAATTTGAGTGGACTTCACAGTTTGATAGCTGTATTGAAATCCTGGATCACGGTAGATGTGTTCTAGGCAGGTTCCATCCATCTTCTGTGGAACTGCGACTTTGCAGTAATAAGGTTGAGATAAGCTGTATGAAGGCATCAGTCAAGAGCTTATCCATAGGAGAAAATAATGTGAAATAACTGTTGTCAGAAACAAAAGAAAACTCATGATGAGGTTCTTGATCTTTAGCTCTTTAAAGGCAGTTTCTAAAGAGTGTGTCAGCTGGAAGCCAGGGAGAAAAAAAAAATAATCCATGATCCCAAACCTTGGGATTCTTTTACAGTTATCTTGAGGACATTAAAAGCATTGACACAAAGCCCAGTACATATGAAATGCTGCACTCTGTTATGCTGATGCGTCTGTATGTTGCAGTAGTTGTGCATCTGTGCATCATCACTGACTCCCTGGATGAGGAGATGAGATTTCATCAAGCCTTTCAATTTTCTTTTCGTTGGCAGATAATTCTGAATGTGTTTTTATTTGATTGTTGGATATTGCCTTAATGAGTGCAAATACTTTTTTAGAAAGGAGAAAAGAAACTCAATGTAAGTTCAGGGTTTAATAAGATATTAATATTACTTTTTATTGTAGCTAATTCAGCCTTGTATAGATATTTTCATAATTTCATGCTGAGGGATGAAGAGTTTTGAAGGCTATTTCATTAATACACCATGCTTTACAATATATATAAAAAAATAATTTAATAGTTTAGAGTCAGTTATTTGCTTCATAAGCCGCCACTTACCATTGCATAGATAATCACATTTAGCAGTCCTCTTTTGGTTGAGCAATGCAAATGGAATTAATATACCACAGAGACAAAATTTGCTCATAATTCTACTGTTTGTGAGGTGAGGGCTATGGAGGAGGGTACTTAATGTGCATCCTGCCATATGGTACTCTGCCTGCAAATAGAAAAATTGATCTTTGGCATCACATGGTGTTACACTGATGCACAAATGTTTCTCAAAGAAGCTGGGTGGTATAGCATATAATTTCATTGCGATTCGTTTGGATGCTTTGTTGCTGTCCAGGTGGTAGAATCCATAAAACCAGTTAACTAAAGAGTTATCTCTAAAGGAATTTCCTTGCAGATTTTTTCAGGTAAATGTCTGCATGTCTTTGAATTGCCCATTCCTGGTTTGCTTTAATACTGGTGCCTAGATTAGTATCCAGCAGAAACTGTACTGACTATTTGAGGAAAAATCGACATGTCATTCTGCTACAGAAAACTGGAAGCAGCTGTTTAATGCGAATGGGAACTTTAAAGTTTGGTAATTATTTTTTTCTGGATGGCATCCAGGATTATCAGTGAATTGTTCTTTTCTTCTTTGGTCCTTGTAAGATTTTTAGGTTACCAGTTTTCATGTATAAATGTGCTTGCTGAGTATACCATTTTTCTCCACTGACAATTCAGAGTTAAGGGCACATTAACTTGTGGTGTTAGAAAGGGCTATTTTAAAATACGACATTTATGTGAATTTTTTTTTTCATTCATGCTTTCTGTAATTCGGAGAAAAATATAGTTTTAATGTACTATGACACATTTATGATCTTCTAATGACTTGTTAAAATGTGTTATATCTAATTTGGGAAGTACTATTAAAAAGGAGGATTTTCATATGACACATTTTATATATGAGTAAAACTAATTTCACTGTGATAATACGGTCTTCGGGTAGACTTTATTTTCAGTGTTAACACTGGAACATAAGTAACATGTTAACGTAACTAAGACAAGTCAATACTTTTCTATGAGCAAAAGCAACCCTGCGCTGCTTTTCTAAAGTGCTCACAATACTGACAGTGCACAGGTTATGCAAGAGGATCAGGTGAGTGTATTATGACGTTCCCCGAGACTACCTACGTGTCTGTTTGGCTGTACTGAGCTCATCACAGTCATTTCTGAGACTGTCACCACTTCAGCACGTGAGCTAACATGTGGAACGTGACAGGGAGCCGACCTCCTTGACATCAGTGGTAAAGAGAATATGGGAGGAATTTCTCCCATTGCCATTAGGATGCTTTCAAAGTGGCTAAGCTTCTTTCTGTAAAAATCTTCCCAGTGCACTGGTTTTGAAGAACAGTACGGGCCAAAGCCACAAATGTGATTCTAAGACATACGTATCCTATTCATTGCCAACTCAGCTCATATAGGACCCCTGCACTCAAGGAGATGTGGTTGGAAGAAGTAACCATTTTTTGGCTTTCAAGCAAATCTTCTAAGAGATTATATTATTACAGAACTATAAATTAGTGCAAGTTGCAGTACCTGAAGGCTTTTGCAAGTTCAACTCTTGGTGTACAAACTGTTGACATTTTACTGCTGACACCAAGTAATGATGCATGCATTTGCTTAACAGGTATAAATAAGCTCATTTCTGCACAGTGAGGTGTTTGCTATCACTGAGACACAAATACATGTGCATGAATACAACACTAGGCCTTGGGAAGATGAGGCTCTGCAATGTGAAAAGGGAATTGCACATAAGCAGAAATACATGAAGTGCAGAGGTGCCTAAAGCTGCTTGCAGTGTTTAAACAAAGGGCACATTTGAAATATTCAAGCTGGCTTATGAATATGATTATAGAGGGGGTAAAAATGGAAGCATGTAGTTCTGTCTTCTGTCTGTCCTTCTTCCCCTTATACCTCTGCTCTGGGTGAGTGAGCTGATCGACAATCGCCGGAATGCCAGGGCAAAGGGGTAGGGATTGCAATCCGTAGATGTAACATGCCCTGGAGGGAAGAGGAACACGGGCAGAGGGAAAAAGTTGCAGGCATTAAAAGGAGAAATGGGCTTCTCTGTATATCATTTGCCTAACCTCCTTCCTGCAAACACAGAGTGAAGCCGATTGTGTGTGTCCTTTCAAACAGCTACAGCTTGCCTCTCCCTATGAGGAGAAATAAGAGTTGTAACAGGCTTGAATGCTTAGCAGGTATTAAGAGTTAGCGTGTTTGCTGCCTCCGTGAGTAAATCAGATGCTGATAAGGTGAAGAAATCACATGTCGAGGCAGGTTATAAAACCACAGATCCACGTGGTTGTTGAGATGTTCTGTCAGGCTTAGGAGATTTTGAAACTTAACTTCGTTGGCAGATTGCCAGTCACAGTATGGATGGGGCATATGGGAGCAATGCTCTGATGGTACCCAGAAGTAATCTGGTAACAGCCTAAGTCTGGGCAGGTGTCACTGGCACGCCTGGGTTACCCCGACTGCTGCATACCACATCTTCGCTCCAGAGCCATGCAGACAGCTTAAGCTGTGCAGCTGCTATTATATTCTATTGTGAGGCATGCTATCTGCATGCTTCGTGTAATTCTTCAGCCACAGACAGCTCAGCCAGAGCTTTTTATCAAAGGTGAATCATCCTTTCTATCATGGCATAATCAAGGATTTTTTTGTTTCCATGACTCAGAGGAAAAGGTGATGTCCCCTCCAAGTCGTGGCTGGATAAGCTGCTTTTATTTCCCAACTCATTTCACGATTAGGGAGACTGAGTGAGCTACAGAATTATGACAGTTCCAATATAGACTTGGCTTTCTTGGTGCCCTCCCTTCCCCCTCAATAAATCTGTGCTTGATAAGATGAGCTGCAGGAGCCACGGGTTTGCAGTAGTACCAGCAGGATAAATATTTCTGTATTTCTAGCTGATTTAAGATGATTGGTGTATGCTCCCCTCCTTTTTTTGGCAAAGGTTAGCCCCATTAGATGTACTGCTCTTCATTTAATCTCCTTCTCCCATCTGTTCTGTCTCTTTTCAGGAGAAACCGAGGAGATGTAGCTCCCACTCGGGCTGCCAGATAGCTCTGTCACCCGTACATGAGAAAATCTCTGTGAAGCAGAGTGCTGCCCTGCTGCTCGCACACATCAGATTGTACTATGAGGGTAGACCAAGCTCTTTCAGACTCCTTAATAATGTCATATCCCCTCTGTCAGCTCAAACAGATGAGGGAATGAATACCAGTGCCCCCCTCAGTTAAGTGATGTTGTGTCCCAGGCTTAAACTGGGAGCCAAGGCAATCCAAACAATCATTTCCTGAGCGATCAGGTTATCTTTGCAGTAGGTAAGAAAACCAAATCTTTAAAATATTAAAACCACGATACAGCAAGTAAATAAAGAACAGTGTCTGTAGATAAGGTATGCAGAATTTATAAATCACAATTATATAAAACCTATGATTATCTGGATAATAAAACCATGAAGACAGCAAATGTTATACTGAAAAACTCCAAACTACCTTGGAACTCACTGGTGGGTGATGAACCTGATAACCACCTGTGATGGCATGACTGGCTGGGTAGACAAGGAGAGAGCAGTGGATGATGTCTACCTTGACTTCAGCAAGGCATTAGATACTGTCTCCCGTAACATGCTCATAGGTAAAACTCAGGAAATGTGTGTTAGATGAGCAACCAGTGAGGTGGATTGGGAAGTGGCTGAGTGGCAGAGCTGAGGGTTGTGGTCAGTGGTGCAGAGCCCGGCTGGAGGCCTGTAGCTCATGGTGTTCCCCAGGGGTCAGTGGTGGGTCCAGACCTGTTCAACTTATCCATCGGTGACCTGGATGAAGGGACTGGGGGTACCCTCAGCCAGTTTGCTGATGACACAAACTGGGAGGAGTGGCTGATTCACCAGTTGGCTGTGCTGCCATTCAGCGAGACCTGGGCAGGCTGGAGAGCTGGGCAGAGAGGAACCCAATGAAGTTCAGGAAAGGCGAGTGCAGGGTCCTGCACCAAGGGAGGAACAACCCCACGCACCAGTACAGGCTGGGGCTGGCCTGCTGGAAGGCAGCTCTGCAGAGAAGGACCTGGAAGTGCTGGTGGACAGCAAGTTGCCCATGAGCCAGCAGTGTGCCCTGGTGGCCAAGAAGGCCGGTGGGATCCTGGGGGGCATTAGGAGGAGCGTGGCCAGCAGGTCGAGGGAGGTGATCCTTCCCCCTCTATTCTGCCCTGGTGAGGCCACACCTGGAGTGCCGTGTCCAGTGCTGGGCTCCCCAGTTCCAGAGAGATGGCAAAGTACTGGGGAGGGTCCAGCGGAGGACTATGAAGATGACTTGGGGACTGGAGCATCTCCCTTGTGAGGAAAGGCTGAGAGAGCGGGGCCTCTGTAGCCTGGAGAAGAGAACACTGAGAGGGATCTTACCAATGTCTACAAACATCTTAAGGGCGGGTGCCAAGAGGATGGGGCCAGGCTCTTTTCAGTGGTGCCCAGCGACAGGCCAAGGGGCAACGGGCACAAACTGAAGCACAGGCAGTTCCTTCCATCTGAACGTGAGGAAGAACTTCTTTACCTTGAGGGTGGCAGAGCACTGGAACAGGCTGCCCAGAGCGGTTGTGGAGCCTCCTTCTCTGGAGACTTTATAAACCCTCCTGGATGCGATCCTGTGCAACCTGCTCTGGGTGAACCTGCTGTAGCAGGGCGGGGTTGGAACAAATGGTTTCCAGTGGTCTTTTCCAGTACTGACCATTCTGTGATTCAGTGGCAATTTCATTAAGGAAGAAATCTTACTTACCAAGCTCCAGAGCCTTGCTTCATTTCCTTGAGTTTTAAAGAAGATTTTGTAGCATCTTTATGTGTGAACAATTGCATGCCATGAATTCAGTGTAGAGAGGTGCATTATCATTTAGAAAAGCAGTCTTTGTATTAATGTATTTTAAATTATCTCTTTGAGGCAAGCAGATAGTTTTTGCAAGTAGATATTTATTACAAATACTACATCACAAACTGTATATGAAGCCAGATGTTTTGTAGTGAACTGTTTTGCTTTTGTTTGGTGATCAGAATCCTGGGCTCATTTCAATCTTCTAGCTGTTACCTTTGACATCTTCTGGTCTTCTGATTTCCTATTTGATAACTTCAAATTATTTATTTTATAATTTAAAATTATTTAACTTCATAGAAGTGAAGTCACATTAGAAAGATAGTGATTTCTATTCATGCTTTTTGAAACTTCAGTTTATACTGACACCCATTTTTGATGTCATACTATGAAATATTTTACAGTCAACCAAATGAGATTACCAAGATGGGTAATAGCTTCCCAGATGACACATCCATTTTACCAAGTTATGGGACAGGATTATATTCGCTGTGATGTGTGGTGTCAGTAATGGGGGTGGTGCGGCTGTGATGGGAGCTGCAAATCTTTGCATCAGATTATGTGAAAGGCTGTACCCCACGGACAGGGTCACGTTACCGTTTCTAGAGGCTCAGGAGAGGGCTCTGGTGTCTGCTGTCCTAGTGCACTGTGTGTATTCTCACAGCCACCGTTTGAATGGAGAAGACAGAGGACAAATGGAGACGGGATAAGAAAAATACATCTCCTGAATACATCCATGTGGGTATGGTATTTTAGCCAGTGATGCAAGAACAACCATATTGTGTAAGATGCTAGCAGCTGTAGCTCTGGGTCTTTTCACCCAAAGAAGTCTCCTTAATGCTTTTTTAGTTAATAATCATTTCAGGTAATATTAATTTTTAATTTTTTGCTATACTTTATGTAGTAAAGAATAATTCATGTGGTAGAGACTCCACATGAGAGAAATTTTGCTTTTGGCAGCTAGTGTAGCTGAGAAGTGGTTCTTAAATTTGATAGTATTTCAGTATTATTCCAGAATGATATTCCTCCCTGATTGCTACATGAGGGGAATGATACTATTGTATTTTACTATATTGCATATTACTAGATATAGCAGTATATTACTTCAGGGAATCTGCTTAGCTGTTACATGCATATAGGGTTCTGTTGGCATCTTAAAAGTAAATAAAAGCATTGCATATTGCTGCATGTGGACTGATAGTTTGTGGATTATCCTGCACAGTCTTCCAGTAAAAGAGGAACTCTTTTACCGTCAACTCTAAATACACAGTATCTCAAAACTACAATGTAACCAGTTTTCTCCCAGTTTGTATGTATTTCCACTACCCTTTTCGTCGTTTGAGGGTAACCAAACAGAAAGGAAGATGTGTTATTCACATATTTTGATTTTAGAAGTATTTGGATTTGTTTGGCTCAATAGGGCAATGTTTTTTATTTAAGGTGTGGTCTGCATTTGTATAGCAATGCTATTTCCTCAGACTGTTTCATAAGGTTACAGATCTCTTTACAGTGCAAATCACAGCCCTTAAAGACTCTGGAGTTCCGTAGCAACTGAGACCCACTCTCTTGAAACTAGTCCTGCTGAATGTTGATTCGCTGATGGTCTTTAGGCACTGTTCTCTGCATACCGTTGAATGGTATTCCATAATTCAATGAGTGATTGGGTATTATTGTGCTGATTTGTTTGTATATTGATAACCACTGTTGCTTTCATTTTTCCTTGTGATTATGGAAGGGGGACCAGGAATAGAACATTTACCTAGGAGCAGGAAATCACACTCAGGAGTACCTAAGCAAAAGTTAGTATAGATTTTTATAGCTTTTGTTGTCTGAGATTTAAAAGGAAAGATGTACCTGTATCTTGGGAAAGCTCTATTCAACATACCAAGTGGTGATATCGGTTCCAGTCAGAATACAACAGTAAGAATAGATCTTATTGGAAAGCCTAATGAAAACTGGTAAAGGAATTGCAGTCAGTCATTGTTGATGGGCTTTTATTTTATGCTAATTTTTTTTAACAGTCTATTTTATAGACTGTTAGTAGCTTTAAAAGTCTAGTGGCTTTCAAATATTAGGTTGCAGGATTTAGAGAGATTTCATAAAATGTTAACTTTGAATTTTGGAAGGAAGGTATCATTTATGTATATAAAGTTTTAAACACTGCCTGCTGCCAGTGTATTAATACAAAAATAATACAGTTATGGTAGTGGGCACTAAGAAAAATACAGAGCTATGCGATCTTCAGCTTTACATGGAAACACTGTTCAAGTCTTTGTCAAGCTAGATATATGCAACATATGTAGGGGTTATAGTACAGATGAGAAAAGGTATGTTTGTATTTATATAAAACTCGAAGACTGAGGAGAAGTCATTCTGGACTTTGAAACCAGATTATCCTCTCACTGCAGCTAGTTTTTTATCATGTTTCTGGTGGTTACAGGTAACTCAAATTTAAGATACTTTAAGAAGTGAAATCCTTTTTTAAGAGTTACAGCGCAACATTTCCTGAAAATAAGGCTGGTTTAGAGTATGTGAACTTTAATAGCTATGAACATCAACCATACCTCAAATTCTTGGTTTCCGTGTTCATGGTTATTGTTTGCAGAATTATAATCAAGAAACTGAGAAAATATGCCATTAAAGTTGACAATGGAACAGCATAAATATCATATATTGTAGTCTTAAGCATTTATGTAAACTGACAGAGTTGAATGTGGGGAAGGCAATCATATATTCTCTCGTTTCCTTCCCTGAGATTCAGTATATTACAGTAAGTTCACAAGAACCTTCTGGAGTTTATCTTGTCAGCTGTTGTAGTTGGAGTCCAACTCAGCCTCACACAGGGCACCAATTGTTGCAGCACAAACTATCAGGCTGCAACAACGCCTTTACCATCAGTCAGATTCTACTGTCCATGCTGCTCCACCTTCCTCCAGAGGTCAGACCACACTGCTCCTCCATCAGACCAGCCATCCCACACTCCTCAGGGCTATTTAACTACTTCACAGAATGAGCTACAGCTGCACATCATCCATGTCAATCAACCCACTGCCTTCGAGGCAAGGCTACAGCTGCATGTTATCAATGCTAATCAACCCACTGCCTGCATTCCTCTACAGTCAACCTACATCTGCAACTCCTTGCAGAAAGGAACACTCTTTCTGAATAATAATTTAATAACTTCAGTGCATTTTGATTCTAGTGGCTGAAATAATGGTCACTCTTAAGTTTCCCAGACTCCTGTCTGAGGCACTATAAATCTCTGTCCCTGCCTTTTTTGTCAGTCTGGATGTTTTTTATCTCATATATTTTTTCAGACCTTTGATTTTGTTGCTGTCTGTCTCCACCATTTGGAATCTTTTGTCATTCTGTTGCCTTTGTGTGGAACGTAGGTCCTTTAACTGAGCTCCACACAACTTCACTGTCACCCAGAAATAATCCCCAAATTCATGTCTTTGCATTCCTATCATCCACGTACCATTTTTTGTTTCATTCTTTCCTTCACCAGATCTAGATAGTAGACTTTCTGGAGAAAGTACTTAAAATCACTTTCATCTTTGTGGAACTATTTGCAAGACTTTGGAGCCCTATAAAAGGTTGTAGTTAAGAACCTGAATAGTTACAACTACCTGAAAGCTACAACTTTTGCATAATTTTTCAGGCAAAGAACACTTAAAACCAGGAATATTATTTCAGGATGATTTTTTTGTGGCTGTGCTTATCACTTTGGAAGCATATTTAGAGGAGACACAGACAAGATGATAGTAAAAATAAGACATTAAGAATGTGAAACTCTTAGTACAGTGAAGGCTGGTTTAAGTCACTGAAATGATGGTAATTAATAACACCTAAGTATTAGTTCTCTGTTTTTTCTACAGAGCAGGAAAGAGATTCTGAGGTGGCAAGCTATAGTATAATAATTTGGAAGATACACTCGTGTTTGATCATATATTTCTACAGTTGCATCCTTATATTTTGGTCTTCTATTTACAGATGCTTTAAAATTAAAAAAAAAATATCTATATTTCTCTTTCAGCCATTAATGAATTTCCTGAAGATATATTTACAAATAAAGAACGTCAGCAAGGAGGAGTTCTGCTGCATATCATTGCTGTAAGTTTTCCTTTGCTGCGCTTCATTTTTGTTTTCCTTTTATTTTTTAATAAGATTTTAATCATCGTAGTGTCCTAACTAAATAGAGCTCTGTATATATCAACATGTTTGTTTCTGATACATTGATTTCAGTATTTCTAATATGTCTGTATGGGTACAAATGCTCAAAAGGTAGCATCTTAGGGACATGGTTTAGCGGTGGACTTGGTAGTGTTAGGTTAAGTTTGACTCAATGACCTTAAGGGTCTTTTCCAACCTAAATGATTCTATGATATTATTTTTATCTTATTTTAATATTATATATTTGCAGCGCCTATGCATAAAATCCTGGCCACATGGATCACAGACTTGTGTTTTCTTGTGTTTCATCTTGTATAAACAGGGTTTGGGATTCCTTTGGCAATGACATTAGGCGTGATGTGAAAGATTCTTGATTCTCTTTTTTTCCTGTTGCGCCTCTCTGCAAAAGATGCAGTTGTAATTACAAAAATAAACTAAGCCTGAAGAAATACAGAAAATGCCATGGAGTTTTATATTTTATTGTAGACAAAACAAAACAAGTAAGGTCTGTGAGCTCCAGTTTTTCATTCCCAGCTCAGGGAAAGTAAAAAGGAGTTGTGTTTGATGCACAACAGCAGGATGAGGCCCACTGTGTGAACACAGCACATAAATCCACATAAGACAGTGAGAAATCACATATATGCAGGGAACCAGGATCATTCCTGAGAGGTTTGGTGCAGCGATTCATGGTCAGGGCCTGCTTATTTCCAGGTGTGGTTATTTCTTGAGTATTGTTAATCAACATGGTGTTAATTTCCATTTAATTACTTTATCTGATAATTAATTGAAAATATAGATGATGATTACGTAGTTTTGTAAACCTTACCCATTACTTTCCTTTATATGAAGTCTGTTCTGGGACCCTATTCTGTCAAACAGTGGTACCTCTCATGTTCTAGGGTCTGGCAAACATTCTTGTTCTTAACTTCATTTTACATTCAATAATCTGTTTTTATGCCATAAACTGATCAGCAGAGGGATTTTTATTTGGAATGGAATAAAAAATGAAGCTATATATTTTGGTTAGTCTCAATAAATACAGCGTTACTTTCTTTCCTCCTTTCATGTACAGAAAAAATCTGAAGTATTTAATGAATTTATTTTCTTTACAGGCTCTTTATATGTTCTATGCTTTGGCTATAGTGTGTGATGACTTCTTTGTTCCATCCTTAGAGAAAATTTGTGAGGTATGTTGAAGAACTTTGTTCCTCTTTTGGAAATTCATTTAGAGACTATTATAGAATCAGACATTTTATGCTGTCGTTGTTTGGAGTTTATTCCTGTCAAATTTTTGGCCTCAGTCTTTTTCAAATGATTTGAGCTTTTCATAAAAAAAATGAACCTAGGCATGTTGGTTCCCCTGGTCACACTCAAGGAGAAAAAATGGAACATTTAATGAGATCAGATGGCAAAACCCACTCTTAAATACCTGAAGCATATAGCTAGAAAGGATATGACATATGGATGAGTTTGGTTTATTATTATACTCCTAGTTTTAAAAGTCACTTTTGAAAAGAAATCATACATAGACGAATTAATGTGTTGGCAATGCAAATTTTATTGCACATCTACCACTGTATCAGCAAGGAGAAAGCAAGCATATGTGGTCCTGGCATAAACTGGAGAAAAGTGAGAAAATGGAGAATGCAAGAGAAAAGTATGTACCTTGGTTTGATATGGAATGAGAATACATATTTTTATATGCAAAAAAATTTAGTAAATAAATGTAGTTTCTCTAAATAATTGTTGAGAAGACTTTGCAAAATTACATGTGGAATTCTAATTGAGTTGTTTGGGACAGGGTAGAATTTATACTTTGCATGTAAGTGGTGTGTTAGGTAAAGCTTTGGTGAGCAAAATGAATACAAAATACAAAGCCAGATTTTAATTCCTTTTTGAGGGCAAAATCAAAATCTCATATCCTTTGCTTTTTAACAAAAATATGTATGACCATTTTCTGAAAAACTTCTGTAGCTAGTGAAGTATTTTCCTATGGATATATGTACTAAATTTCTATTAGTGTTACTCAGAGCTATGTACTTAGACTTAACAATAGAAGAACAAATAGAGGAATAAGGGAGGTGGCGTTATAATAATAAAATACTCAATAGGGATCTTTTCTTTCCCTTTGCAGATGTTTTGTCTTCAGTATGCACCTTACACACCACATTTAAGTTGTACCACTTGGGTTGTACCAATTAAATTGTCACTGATCCTTCATAAAATCTTTGCCTCTTGTCTCATGTTCTGCTGAACATTAAAACATCCAAGAAGAATTCAGATAGCACATGTTTGAGCTCCTGCAACAGTATGACTGGTAATAGATCAAATGGTACAGTAAGGGCTTGTGTTTGTATTTTGTCAGGTTCTGTAGGATGCCATTTTCATCAGCTCAAAATGTTGCATACTGCCTGAAAAATACAGGATTTCTGTACTGGTCCTTTTTGGTGCTATTCACTTTTCTATCCTTGGAAGAAAAATAAGGTACTAAAGATGAGTCTAGAGACTCTCAAAAAGGAAAAAGCTCCTCCATAAAACCTTTATAGCTCAAGGGAGAGATAATCAAGAGAGTATTAAAATTGATGCAGCCCACCTGTGGATCTACACATGTTTCTACTGGTCTGAGAACTCCAAGTTATCTATATCCTGTTACAGCTTAAGAGACATTGTCATAAAAATACATCTGTCTACAGTCCACAGGCCTCTCTGTGTCTAATTGGACTAATTTTGCCTTTGTCAGCGGACTCACTTTTGATTACCCTAACTGCAAAGTGAAGCCAGAATCAGTCCTGCTGTTTATAAGATTTATTCACAGAGGTTGTATTTTTCTCTTACGGATTTTTATTTTCAAATCTTAGAAGCCCCAAGGCTTCCCTGAATTCTTGAATGATTGTATATAGAGTTCCAAAAGTAAATTAATGAAAACAATTTGAGATGTTGACAATCTTTTTGAACCTGCAGAGATGTTTTTCTCTAATCAGTTATGTGTAAGTCACAATTGACTCTTCAGTTATATGTAAGTAGGTAATTTTATCTGACACTTCACTGAGTTAGGGTATAAACATTTTACTTGCCCGAAGTATATTTGCCTTTTCAAAAAGCAATGTCTTAATTTGTATCATAGTGACTGTTCATCCTTTAACGGCACTGTGGCCAGAAAATGAAGAGCTTCTGTCTTTGCAACTGTAGAACTGTGTAATGTAAATACAGTAGCAGTGCTGAAATTACCAGTGCTTTTCTTCCAGAAACTACATTTGAGTGAAGATGTTGCTGGAGCCACATTCATGGCAGCAGGGAGCTCCACTCCAGAACTGTTTGCATCTGTTATAGGTAAGGAGCCCACACACTAGCTTTTATGAGATCTGATGTTAAAAAAATCAGCAGCAGATCAAGCAGAGGTATCCAAAAGTGCTAACATTCTTCTGTCAGTTTATAATCAGCAATTGCAGCTGTCAGCTAGTCTGTGGTTCATGGTATAATTAACCGCTCAAAATATCTCATGAAACTGTGAATCTCCTCTCAAAACACAGAGAGGAATGGCTGATTCTGAACATAGGAAGTGAAAGAAGAGATTTATTGCAGTCTCCTGAGAGAGGATTGGAGATACTTGATGCCTCTTTGACTTCTTTCTTCACAAATAAAGGAAATTAATTTTAGCAAGGAAGTAGGAGAACAGGGAACATGGGAAAAGAACAAATTAAGGTATAGATAAGTCAGATCTGTTAAGGCAGAAGGACACGGTGTACATTACTTACAGAATTACTTGAAGTATTCTCTGAAATATTAAAGATTATTGGTATAGAGAGAAAGTCTAAATGGCAAAAGCGGTACCTATTAAGAGAAGGAAGGACACAGGATTACAGATAGAGAACAAGAAAAGCAGCAAAGGAAAAAAAAAAAAAAAGAGAAGTTTGGGTTGGAAGGGACCTTTAAAAGTCATCTAGTCCAATCCTTCCTGCAATGAGCAGGGACATCTTCAACTAGATCAGGTTGCTCAGAGCCCTGTCCAGCCTGACCTTGAATGCTTCCAGGGATGGGGCATCTACCACCTTTCTGGGCTACCCTGTTCCAGTGTTTTACCACCCTCATCATAAAAAAATTTCTTCCTTATGTCTAGTCTGAATCTACCCTCCTTCACTTTCAAACCATTACCCCTTGTCCTATCACAACAGGCCCTACTAAAAAGTCTGTCTCCATCTTTCTTATAAGCCCACTTCAGGTATTGAAAGGTCTCAATAAGGTCTGCCCAGAGCCTTCTCTTCCCCAGGCTGAACAATCCCAGCTCTCTCAGCCTTTCCTCATAAAAGAGGTGTTCCATCCTTCTGATCATTTTTGTGGCCGCCCTCTGCACCTGCTCCAAGAGGTCCACGTCTTTGCTGTACCGAGGACTGCAGAGCTGGAGGCAGTGCTTCAGGTGGGATCTCACCAGAGCAGAGGGGCAGAATCACTTGCCTTAACCTGTTGGCCACACTTCTTTTGATGCAGCCCAGAATTCGGTTGGCTTTCTGAGCTATGAGTGCACATTGCCGGCTCATGTCCAGCTTTTCACCCACCAGTACTCCCAAGTCCTTCTCTGTGAGGCTCCTCTCAGTCCCTTCGTCTCCCAGCCTGTATTGATACCGGGGGTTGCCCCAGTCTAGGTGTAGGACCTTGCACTTGGCCTTGTCAACCTCATGATGGTTCACATGGGCCCAGTTCTTGAGTTTGTCTGTGTCCTTCTGGATGACATCCAGTCCCTCAGTTGTCAGCCGCACCATTCAGCTCAGTGTTGTCTGCAAACTTGCTGCAAACATGTCTATGTTATTAATGAAGATATTAAACCGTACTGGTCCCAATATGGACCCCTGGGGGACACTGGCACCAGTTGTCACTGTTCTCCGTTTGGACATTGAGCCACTGACCACTACCTTCTTGATGTGACCATTCAACCAGTTCCTCATCCACTGAACAGTCCACCCATCAAATTCATATCTCTCCAGTTTAGAGGAAAGAATATTGTGGGGGACTGTGTTGAAGGCCTCACAGAAATCCAGATAGATGACATTTGTAGCTCTTCCCTTGTCCACAGATGTAGTCATTCCATCACAGAAGGCCACTGGGCTGGTCAGGTAAGACTTGCTCTTGATGAAGCCATGCTGGCTGTCGCAAATCACCTGCCTGTCCTCCATGTGCCTTAGCATAGATTCTAGGAAGGTCTGTTCCATGATCTCCCCAGGCACAGAGGTGAGGCTGACAGGTCAGTAGTTCCCAGGGTCCTCCTTTCTACCTTTTTTAAAAATAGGTGCAATGTTTCCCGTTTTCCAGTCACCAGGAACTTCACCTGACTGCCATGACTTTTCAAGTACTATGGACAGTGGCTTGGCAACTATATCAGCAAATTACATCAAGTCTCTGGGATGCATCTTGTCAGGTCCCATAGACTTATGTATGTTCGGGTTCCTCAGGGATCACAAACCTGATCTGATCTTGGAGTGGGATGGATTTTGCTCCCCCAGTTCCTGCTTTGTGGTCCATCCATTCAAGAGGTGTGGGAAGAGAGGTTGCCAGTGGAGACTGAGGCAAAAAAGTTGTTGAGTACCTTCGTGTTCTTCTCATCCATTGTTACCAGTTTGCCAGTTTTGCTCATCAGAGAGGGTATGCTTTCTTTGACCTTCCTTTTCTGACTGACATACCTTGCAGAAGCCCTTATTATTATTCCTTGCACCCCATGCCAAGTTCAGCTCCAGCCATGCCTTGGCCTTCCTGACCCCATACGTACACAACCTGGGCAGTGTCTCTATCCTCTTTTCAGGATACCTGTCCCTGCTTCCACTGCTCATGCATTTCCTTTTTGCCCATTATTTTGACCAGCAGGTCTCAACTTATCCATGCCACTCTGTTGTGTTCCTTTCCTGATTTCTTACACCTGGGGATTAAGAGCTCTTGTGCTCTATGGAAAGGGTCCTTAAAGGTCTACCAGCTCTGATCTTCTCCCTTGTCTCTGAGGGCAGTTTCCCAGGGAGTCCTATTGAGTAACTCATTGAACAACTGGAAGTTTGCTTTCCTAAAATTCAGGGTCTTGATTTTGATCTTCACCTGACCCATATCCCTCAGGACTGTGAACTCCATCGGTCAAGCTGCCTCCAATCTTGATGTCACCAATTAGCTTACTTGTGTTGGTGACCACCAGGTCCAGTATTGCATCCCCTCTTGCCGGGCTGTCTATTATCTGGCTTAAGAAGTTATCTTCAATGCACTCCAGGAGTCTCCTGGATTGCCTACAGCTCACCATGCTGCTTGTCCAGCAGATGTCAGGTGGTTGGAGTCCCCCAGCAGGTTGAGAGCCTGCAAGTGTGATGCCTCCTGTAGCTGGAGTAAGAAGGCTTTGACAATAGGCTTCCCTTGACTGGGTGGCCTGTAGTAGACAACACCAACAAGGTTCCCTCTGTTGTCTTGGCCTCTGATTCTTACCAGTAAGCCTTCAACCTGCTCATGAGTATTCTTCGGAGACAGCTCTTCACAGTCTATCAATTTCTTCATGTAGGGGCAACCCTTCACCCCTCCTTACTCACATGTCCCTTCTGAACAGGCTGTAGCCATCGATACCCACACTCCAGTCACAGAATTTGTCACACCAAGTTTCAGTAATGGCAACTAGGTCATGGCTTTCTAGCAGCACAGTGGCTTAAATCTGATAAATCTGTCTTTAGTAAAGCCTCAGTAGGCTTTGTGCTACTATCCTGACTGGCATAATTACAAACTTCATGGAAACACAGTCTAAAGGTATGCGTTATAACCTCATGTCCAACTTACTAAAAAGCAGCAAATATAAACTTTTAGGCTCCCTTTAGCAAAAGATATCCAATTTCTCACCTGGGAGAAAAGTGTCTGTGCTTTTTTATATTGTTTGAAATAAATTCTGTGTTCCTAATGTGACTGGAGATGTTTTATACTCACTTGAATAGATCACTGCACCACTAACAACCAAGCTGTGAAATACAGGACTTAGGGTTGAAATAACTAGCTAAGAAATCATTTACTTTTAATAAAAATATATATGTAGAGATGTTAAGCCAAAAGATGGGGAGCTGCTAGCTAGACTAAAAGCACAGAATATTCCACAGAGAAGTGAGCATTTATTATGAAACATGTTTTGTTTAAACTTTGAAGCAACCTCTTGTTCTCAGGTAGTACACATTCTAAGTAATTGCCTTTGACCTAAAATGAAATGACAGAGGTAATAATGCATGTTTTGCTCCCTCTGCAGGTGTATTTATCACTCATGGAGATGTAGGAGTAGGGACCATTGTTGGTTCAGCAGTTTTCAACATCCTCTGCATTGTTGGTGTCTGTGGACTGTTTGCAGGACAGGTTTGTAAAATAGTTACCATTATGGAGTTCAGTTGCTTATAATTTTAGGGGTTTCCATGAGAAAATATTAAAAAAAGAAGTAGGATCAGTCAAAACAAAAAATGATCTGGCACTGTGAAAATGTCAAATGTTGGAAAGAATTTGCAAATGCTTTACAAATAACAAATGTTTCCAAAAAGTTCAGCTGTAGTTTCAGCAGTGTGAACATACAGCATACAGAGAAAACTGGTTCCTGTTCATACAATACCATGTTCACATTAAAATGATCAGTGGCATATGCTGATCCTTCCTGGTAGTGATGGTGTTCAAAGAATCTAGGACTCAAGCATGAGATTTGCTCCATCTATTCAGTGGGTGATTAGACTGTGTATCATATTTTTTTCAGGTATTAAGTCCGATATATCCACAAATATAATGAAGTGAGAACCATTGTTTTGCTGCAGCACATTGAATTGTACTTTAGGATTGAAATTATGACCAATTAAAATATCATTAGTAAGAAATTTATTTCATTAATGGAAGTTTCTATATGATTTTTATTACTAGTCCCTATTATATAGATCCATCGTCTAAGAGACTTGATATGTCTTCCTGTTAGCATAAAACCGCAATAGGTTCCAGACTTGTTGGTGATAATAATTCTGCTTACACACAGTAAGTGATTGCAAGACACAGGCCTTTTTCTTGTCTTTAAAGTCACATACTTTTGTTGGCTGAAGGTGTGATGTTTTTCAGGTGGTTTGTCTCACCCAGTGGGCTGTGTTCCGGGACTCTGTATACTACACGATATCTGTGATCATACTTATTGTTGTAAGTAGTTCTCTTACCAATTAATGTGTTTCATTGCTTGAATTTTTGGAGGACCAGCCTGTTAACTATTGATATACACTGGTAAACAGTTATTTCCTTAGCTAGTTCTAGTGACACCTGGAAGCGAGGGCTCAGCTCCACAGCATGGTCCAAATGTAAAACCTTCATACAGCCCCACAGAATACGTGTCCGTTGGTGTCCATTCATTTTGTACCTACAGTCTGTACAGTTCTGGAGGCTAGCAGGCTGGTGTTATACAGTGTAGTTAGCACTCTCTGACTTAGGGGACTGTTTGTTGTGAAGAGGAAACATTTTGAGCTGCACCTCTATTTTAAATAGGGAAGGTGACTGTTTCTTGCTTCTAAACAGTAATTTTATTTCACAGATTCTGGGTAAATTTTTCTAAATAGAGCACAGGTGAGATACCACTTTGTTAATCTAGAGTGATGTAGTCATTCCTGAATGTGTGCATTTACTGTGTCTGGTAGCAGGGAGGGGAAGAATCCACTTAGTTTTGTAATAAATATGGGTCACTAGCTGTCCATTCAGTTACAGGAGTTACATAGGCTGGAATAAAATGTGTATAACCACTTGGCCTAAGAGCACAAATAAAATAGTTGCATTTTCTGCTGAAACTAGTCTAGCTGTTTAAAGTACTCAGAGCTGGGTCTCTTCGGAATACACAATTTTGCTGTCATTTACACAGCACGGTGTGTGAGTACAAGTGTGCATATCAGTCTTTCACATGCACACACAGTTTTATAAAGAGTATTAATAACAGTGACTGAGAGGGATCCGAGCCTTGTTCACAAGGTTTGTGCTTTGTGAGGGGCGCAATCCATACAGTGAAAGTTTCAGTTAGAAAGGGTCAAAGCTCAATGACCTTCTAGCTAGATAGCTAGATATGACTGAAATTTATTAAATTTGACTGTTTTTCAAGATAGATCAGAAAAATGGTCAATTTATGTGTTTCCTTTTTTTTTTTTTTCTTTCTTCTAGTTCATATATGATGAGAAAATAGAATGGTAAGTTGTGTAAATTATTCCCTGAAGTCCCATATTTGCCCTGAGACTGATGACTAAGTAGAGTTGCAGTGTAATTGGCTTTTATTCATAGATGCTGGGACTATAAACTGGATTTGACACCTAGGAAATCCTCTGTATTTTCTTTGGTTATATATTTAATGATAATCAGGGAAAACTAAAAGGAAATTTAAGAATGTGGAAACATTAACAAAGTAAATAGGCTATATGTAAGGCCTGAAGACTCAGATGTGCAGGGAGGGTAAGCAAGTTCTGCTGCTCTGATTCTGCCTGTTGATATTTATGGGGGTACTAGGTGTCCCAAAGAACAGTCCAAGGTGACATCCTAGTGGAAGATCATAAGTATCTTCTAAAATAGTCTTCTCAGAGTGCCTGGCCTGTGCTTCATCACTGAAATGACAAAAGGCCTTGGCATTATGATCCTTAGAGGGTAGCTATGGTTTCAGTCTGCATACCACATTTCTGAAATAATGCATTACCTTTTATTTGCATGTTTATTGGAACTTGAGAGTCTGCTCCCCTCCCCTATTCTGCTGAGGCATTATCTAATCTTAATGATGTGAATCCTGTGTACGGAAATGTGTACTTGTACTAGATGTTTAATGCACACCCCTACGTAAACTTTTAAAGCATACAGCTGTTTGAGTGGCCTTTTAATCCTTTATTTTTGTTTCTTTGAGGTGGGAAAGCCTTGTACTCATCATTATGTATTCATTCTACATACTTATCATGAAGTAAGTACTTTTCTTCTCCATATGCCCTTTAGGTGTTAATTGACCATCACTCTTTTGGTGTGGTTTTGTCCTTGGCCTTCCTGCTGAGGGCAATATAGCCCATCATGTTTCTGAGTAAGAACCCTCGCTTTTTTATGCTTGATCAGTTTTGCACTAGATTTGTGCTCAGTCAACAGCAAATATTTTCATGTATCCTTTACATAGTGCACTGAGGTAAAGTAGTTTCCAGAAAAAGTTGAAAGAAAATTTCATTTATACAACAATGTATGAAAAAGTTCATTGGGTACTCTGGATTGTAAGCACACAGCATGTCAGATATTACACGTTTTGTAACCTCTAAAGAACAAGGTCAAGAAACATTAGACAGAGTGCTAAGCATGTATTTGTGTTAAAACAGTCTCATACCAGATTGTATACTGACGTCCTTCTTCTGTAGGGTCATTGCCTCTGACAGGAGAGTCAGGGGTCTGACTGTTACTGCAAGGGTCTGTGAGTCCACCCTCCTGCTGCAAGTTGCTTAGACTTATTCCCTCGTGCCCCCCCCCCTCACCAATAATCCTTTTTGGAACTTCAGCCTCCATTTTCTCATACATCAGGTCTTAGCAGAATTAATTGACAGCCCTCTTGGATCCCACCCTAGTACTAAAAGAGATGCATTCTTTCTTTAGAAGGGTATGGTCAGCAGTCCCAGAAATGCTCAAGCATCTGCCATGGGAAACACAGTACTGAGAGAAACAGTGAGGTGAATTACTAGTTGATGCAGGAGGAAAGAAGCCATTGTGCAGTGAATGTCTTGGCTACAAAACCCACATCTCTGGTGGTTTTGCCTTCACTAAATCTGCTCTAGTGTCCTTTTGCAGTTTTCTGTATCTCATGATAGGTGCAACCCTTGCTTTCCTATCAGCTTGCCACTGAATTGAATAGTCCTTTCTCTTAACTTCCTATTAGTTGTCCAAGAAAATGCATGTAGACTTTACTGCTTGCCTGCGTAAGTTGTTCTCAGGCACTTAAAGTTTGATGAGGAGATGCAACAATCCAACCTTTTCAGATCTTTCCTTTGCACTTCCAGGTACAACGTGAGGATGCAAAATTTCTTCAGCCTTAAAAGCAAGAATGTTGGAAGTGGTGACACAGTCAACAATGAGCTGGAAGATGGTAATAAATGTTATGCCTCTAGTTGTGATGACCCATCCATTCCATTACTATGGAAAGGTAAGGCTGAGCAGACAGGACTTGGAAAAAGAGTAGTTCACGGGATACCCTTTTTATTTTTTTAATGCGGATCAGAACAGTGTTGATATTCAGTCATAAGAAGGATTTTTTTTTATTGGGTTAACTTGACAATTCAGCAGTCAGACTGCCAGATGAAAAAAACCTCAGTCACAATTATTATTTTTTTTTATATACTGAAAACAAGCTGCTTTGCACATTGGCAATTTTGCTCCCTTTTCATCTCCTGTTCAGTGATGAGCTACAACACTGTGAAAGAAATATTATTTTTTTTTGCCAGGAAGAAGGTAATTTTCAGTTCAAAAATTAGCTTGGAACTAGAAGCAGAGACTTGGGTGTTGAAGGAAAGGACATGGGCAGATCAGTGGGCAAGAGGGATTATGTGTTGAGTTCAGATCCTCGGAAGACTGACTTTCACATGCCTAAACAGCTTTGCCTACATTGCCAAGCACATATGTAAAAATGAGAAATGCAGGTTCTTTGCTGTCTGTGTCTTTGACATAAAGGGGAAGAAGTTGATACTTGCTTCTGGTACTGAAGGTAAGCAAACATTACCTGGGTATTTTTGGCTTTTTTGTAAGCCTGTTTTTACCATTGTCCTATCCCTTTTCTCTTCCATTCCCTCTTTTCGCTGTAGAGCAAAATCATTCCTACTTTCAATGCACAAACTGTATAATTTAGTGAGCTCTTGGGCTACTCTTAACAAGTGAAGTCTCCTCGCTTTGTTCTTTGCAGATGTTTCCTATTCTAGGAGACTGAGCTCAGCAGCAGCGTAGGTAGCATTGGGAAAGGTCCGTATGTAACAATAAATAGTGGCAAACAGGAGTTTAGAGCAGACTTGGAGAATCGCACTCTCTTCTGCTTTTGGTGTTTAGGCTGGAGTCTCTTCAAGGTAGGTTCTGTCACTTACCACAGGTTTATGCAGTGACAGCACATTGATACTCTGGTCTCAGATACGGTGTTTAGACAGTAGTTTAAAAGAGATTTAAAATTACTTCTCACGGGACTTTGCGGCATAATGAAATGAAGATGTCTTTGAAGTCCTTTGGTCTCAATCTACAATGAATTTTTTGTGACCATTGACTATGATGTAGTGAAGTCTGTCACTTGGATATGGAGGTACGTACATACCAGGTTCAGAGGGTACCTCCTAGGGCAGTTGTTGCTTATGTTTTATTCAAGTGGGGGTGCAGGAAAAGAGTCACCCAGTGAAAGAACACAGATATTAGTGGGTTTTACCTCTGAGGCATTTGTTGGGTTCTGATGTTATATCCCTGCATGCTTTCCTCTCTAGCCACTGTGTGGTGAAGGGATGATAGAGCAGAGTGCTTGCCTGTCCACTTATATCCTTCTCAGGAAATGTGAAGATTATTTAATACTTGTAAAGAACTTGAAAAACTAGAAAAAGGAGCAAGAAAGCTAATAAACACCTGGACTCATGAGAATGGTGTCTCCACTAGCAACTGCCCACAGCAGATTTCTTCTCTAATTTTCCCCAAAGATGCATTGAAACTGCAGTTTCAGTCAGATTCCCTTTGCCTTCTCTAGCAGCCATTACACAAATGCATGCTGCGTTGGAGGGACCATTGTTCGAAGTGTGAGAGTATAGATGTTGTCACAGGCAAACCTACCTGGGATGAGAGAGGATACGAAGAAGAGATTAACGAGGTGACTGGGTCTGAAGTGAACAGTGTGAGAGGAGGATGGCAGTGTTAGCCCAGCTGCTTTGTAGATGATGCTTTGTGTGTCAAGAAGCTGTCCTAGAAACCATCTCATGGCTGCCTGTTGCATGTCCCTCCTGTTGAATCAAAATATGCCATGACCTATCAGTGACTCGCTGTTAGTTGACACTTGGTTGGCTTTAGAAGCTGAGTTGCACCTTCTGCAGCAGCAGCTTTCAGAAACAGGGGCACTGCTAGTAGCAGGAAGAGAACTAGAGCTGGCCCTTGCCTTACCTCCAGCCAGTGGTTAGCAAGTTTCAGGATCTGCGGAAAAGCATCCCTTGGCTTCACCAAGGTGTAGGTTTAACTTTAATCTGACTTTCCACAGGAGGAAAGTCTGATTACTTCGCAAAAAAGAACAGTTGCTTTGGATGAGGAACTTCCTTCCTACCAAGGATGGTTAGTCTGTTGCTCAAGTGCAGGTAAAAGGCAGGTTCACATGCTGCACAGCTCTCTCTTATGCTTGTAAGTTTTATTACTTTCAGGAGCTTCCAATGGTGCAATATAAAAACTTCCGTTACTCACGTTTCAGAGAAAAAGGACAGCTTTTCACCATAAGATAAATTAAATCTCAAGGGTGAGTTCTACACGCACAGGTAAAGGCAAAATATTTGTGCTTTGTGGATGATGTTCCTGTTTTAAAAGTACAAACATGTGACTCACTGCCCTTGGCTTTTATTATGTTGTTGTGATTTAATGCCAGCTAGCAGCTAAGTACCGTACAGCTGCTCGCTTGCCTCCCCACCCCTACCTTTTGGAATGGGGAGGAAAATTGGAAAATGTAACACTCATGAGTTGCACTAAGAACAATTTAATAATTGAAACAAAGTAAAATACAATTAAAAACAGTAATAACAACAGCAACAATTGTAATGAAAAGGAGAAAGAGAGGAATTAAACCCAAGGGGAGGAAAAAAAAGATAAAAACTCAAGTGATGCATGATACGATTTTTCACCACTCGCTGACTGGTGCCCAGCCAGTCCCTGAGCAGTGATTGGCCCCTCCCGGCCAGTTCCCCCAGTTTATATAGTAAGCATAAAATGTTCTATGGTATGGAATATCCCTTTGGTTAGTTTGGGTCAGCTGTCCTGTCTCTGCTCCCTCCTGGCTTCTTGTGCGCCTGCTCGCTGGCAGAGCACGGGAAACTGAAAAGTCCTTGATTAAGAGTAAGCACTACCTAGCAACAGCTACATCAGTGATCAGTGTTATTCTCATACTAAATCCAAAACACAGCATTGTACCAGCTACTGAGAAGAAAATGAATTATCCCAGCTGAAACCAGGATATATGTTGATCCAGATTTCCACCAGGTGGCATGGCTCGATTCCTGCCTAAAACCAGAAACTTGGAAATAGTGGGTTTCTGAAGGCCTGAACAGGAGTCAACTAAAGTCAGCAAGAAGCTTTCTGTTGATTTTGACGGGGTTGTTGGAGATGACCCTTCATGGTGAGCAGGAAGTTTAGGTAGTTTGTTAAAAGGAAAAGCTGTTCTCAGAAGATATTTTTATAAGGAATATCACAAAGGAGAAGCAAAAAAAGGCTTTTCTCTGTCTCAAATAAGTGAAAACCACTTTTGTGATTTTTAGGTGGAGCCAGTTTGTACTGTATGGGGCCAAGGTATGTGTATTTATGGTCATAGGGAGTGAGAATGAAAAGCTGTTGTGAAAATATAAGAGCAATTGCTGCAGCAAGTCAAAACAGCTGCAGTTGGTTATGTATATATTTATAGTGATGTACTGTACATCAGTGCGGAGTTTCTATCACAGTATGCTGAGTATCTTTGGTCACTGTCTTTTTGATGCTCTAAGAAACAGTTGCAGAGCAATGGCAGTGCTTTCATGTTTTCCATGACGCTTTAAGATGAAGCATTGTGGAGACTTCACTGGAGAAACTCACTTGAGAGTTGATGAGACTGTTAAAAGAGATATGTGGCCTTTTTGCCTTACTGAGTGCTGTCAAACATTTATTTGTCTAACTAAAGCAAAAGTTAAGTTACTGTGGTTGAGTCCTTTTCTGTGAGGACTGGTTCCTAGGAAGCTTGTCTGGCTATATATTCCTCTACAGAAAAGCTGCAACACTCTTTAACTGTAAAAGTCATTGGGATGGATGTGCTCCTTATTTTTGTCATCAGCTGCAGTACTCAGCAAGGTTAATGTGTTTTAGATGTTGGGGCAGGGGGAGGATAATTGCTCCTTTATGTTTACCAAATGCAAAATTACTACTAGTTCTATTCTCCGTTAGAGATATTAAGCTGCAAGCCAAGACTACAGAGTGGATTCTTTGAGTAGGACGTATTTCTTTGTGAAACTAAAGATCTCTTTATGGTACTTCAGGCGACCCTAGTGTACTCATTGAAAACTCATTTTAGTGAAACAAAGCAATTCACTCAAATGCTAAAGGGTAAAAGATATAGCTGTTTACTGGTGATTTACAGGATTGCTAGGTTTTTCTTGTTGAATGGTAATGGAAGGATATATGTCTTCAACTTCAAATGTTTTAAAAGACACTTCAGGCAGCAAAACCTTTATTGCATGATGTGATTTACATGGATCCAGTCTTCTTCCTGAAAACCAAAAATATTTCAACACTGTGACGAGTAAAATAACAATATATATTTTTGTCTGCTTAGAACAGGTCCATTTTAATTCTTTTCTTTGAGTTGAATGTTTTCTTAGATTTCCTTTGCTTCCTGACTGGAATCGTGCACTAATAATTATCTTTCTCTTCTACTTCCTAAATTCTCTTCCACTTCTTAATGTAAGTAACCTAATACAAAATGGGAGTGGGAGGGTGAAGCCAACCTAAACAAAGCAGAAAACAAGCAGCAAAGAATTTTGTTGGGTTTTTTCCCCACACATGTTATTACATGTAATATTTAATACTTATTAGTCTTAGGTGTATTTCCTGCCCTGCTTTCTAACACTGCATGGGTATGTCTCCTGTCTGCTGAGCCTTGCTCTACTTGCTATGTGTAGTCTGTGGCATTTGTGAGAGTATTGGATTGTTGTTGAGCTCTGAAAGTCCTTGGCTGTACTTGTGTTGGTTCCCAATATAATTTTGTCTCTCTGTGTTCTTAACACAGTAGAACAAAACTCTTAACCTTGGTACAAGTTCCTTTATATTAACAAAGGCTTACTTATACCATACATTTGTTCTTGACAATTGTTATTTTTCATTTCAAATCTTTTCATGTTAGACATGTTGATAATATTGTGTGAAAGTAAAATTAAGGTTTCCAGAAGGAGTAAGCACAACATTAGGAACTTGTGGATCTGCAGCACCTTGATCCAATGGGATAGCTTTAGAGGTTTCAGGAGCACTGTCTACACTGCCATAGTGCAAGTGCTTCTAGGGAAGGCTTACAAAACTGTGGTGGGACATAAGTAAGGAAAACTGGTGCTACTGCATGAATGGCTGGGTAAAAACTGATCCTGCTCATCTGATAGTGGGTTGGTGGTTACCTTAGCTGAGTGAAATCCCTTCTCAGCATGTTATCTAAATGAAGTGCACAACTGATGAGCAGATTCACCACGCTGAATTACAGGAAAGTCACTTGTAAATTCAAGCATTCAAATGAATATTAACCCCACCTGAGCCTGGAAAGAATGACTCTAGGTATGGCAAGCATGGCAACATCAATTCCACCACTAACGCTGTCCATTGTGATCATTAGTGAAGGGGATGCAGCAGTATGGCAAAAACAGTGTTGTGATGGTGGATGAGATCATCTGCTCCAGTCCCCCCAAATACCGGTTCCCCGAAGCTGGGTTACGGATTATGATTACAAATAAATTTGGACCACGCACCAGAATGCGGATGGCAAGCCGACTCATCATTAATGAGGTAGGTTCATTAAGAAAATAATAAATGACTATGAGACAGAGGGATTGCTAAAGAGCTGTGCTCATAGTGATCCTGGAATTCAGATTGTCCCGTGTTCCTAGGAATGGGCTAGAGCTTTGTCTTTCTCTAGCAGCTGTGTCACAGCAGATCTGAAGATGGATTCCCAGCTGGTGATGCTTCCTGTCTTAATGGGAGGGCAGTCACCAAGGAGGGACTCTCTTATCTCCCTGCCAGATACTTGTTTCAGAGTATATGTGTGTGTGTGTGTGCATGTGCACATTTGGATTTTATCTGTAGCAGATTTGGTTTTGATTATTACAAAAGTGGTCAGGCTGAGAAAGGATAATGGAAAGGGCAACCAAAAATTGCTAAGAACTGCTCTTACATTAGCAGCACATCAGGATCACATCAGAAATTTCCCTGTCTCTTTAGTCTTCAGTGTAGTCCTCAGCTGAAAATAAAAGTGGACCAAAATATTTTCATGAGGGGAATTTGCCCTGGACAGTTTTGGTTTACTCTTACTTAATATATTGTCACCACCATGTATTGATTGTTTCATACCCTGCAGCTGAAGTGACAGGACTGGCCAAGTGATTCTTTTTGAGCTTGTATGAAGTTCTTGGGGTGAAATCTTTGGTCTGCAGATTTTATCCTTTGCTCCCCACAATGTCAAATATGAGAGGTTTTTACTCTGCCAAATAAATTAATTTCAGTAGTTGACGGAAATAAAAGCTTTAGCAAGTTCCTGGAATTTTAACATCATAAGACAGTTCATGTGTCTGCCCAGCTATGTGAATATCCCGATGAAAGAAAGCAGCACTAATATATTTGTTACAAAAGTCCAATCTAACAGTAAAGCGGTGAAATGCTTATTAGGAAATCAGCTTGGTGGTGTACAGTCAAGAGCAGAAGATCAGATAGGGCACATAGTGGCAGCTGGCTGCAAAAGTTCTGCTTTGATGACAATTCATTGATCAGGAAAAAATTATTTCTTAATGGATATGTGCACAGAGAGCTGATACTTGCTAGTTCAACATCTGCAAAAACATTTTCTAAACGACAGCATTTTGGATCTATGTTCTCTACGTATTCTCACTGCGAAAGCTTTGTGAAGTATTCAAATACGAGTTTTCTTTATTTTTAATTACAGTGCGTTAATACTAGTTTTGGGGTGTGTGTGTGGTGCAGTTACTTTAATTTTCAAAGTATTTCAGAGCACTTTTTAGGAAGTTTCAACAATTTTTCATGAAAAAGAGAACACTTATTGACCCTGGATTATCTCACCTAACAAACTAAAAATATTTATTTTTTATAAAAGTAGGAAATTACTGTTACATCTCACATTCTCCAGTGTATTAGTGGGTATATATACTGACAGTTAAAACCTATCCTTGCAATTGGTGAACTATGTATTGGAACTGTAGCAGTCTATACATGTCTGCAGGGGCAGTTATGAGCTTCATGAAAATATATACTTGGACAAGGGCAACAGGGGTTATTCTTGCTTTTGAAATTATATGTAGGACCTTTACAATTACCTCAAGGAATGGGGATGAGAAGGCGGGAGAAGAGTTGGACCTGAGTAGGGATGATCCTGGGAAATGGGTCATTTATAAGCCAGCTGTAATAGCACAGCAATGTCTTGAGTGTTACTGCTAGATTATGGTGCTGTCACTGGTTTGAGTGGGAACTGTTGAGTGAGAAGTGCTTCAGAATAACCATGCTCATTAAAACATGGTGTGGAAGAACAGATATGACAACTTTCTTCATTATGTCTTGAAAGAGTCCTGCCAATAATTTTGAAGTGGGTGGTCAGCACTGGCCTGATGAAGACAGGTGGGCCACAGGCAGATTTGTTTGTTTGTGGCTGGAAGGAAGGCCTCATGGGGACACATCACCACTCATGTGACTGGGGCTGGGCAGACGGCAAACCCCAGATTTAAAAAAGTCAATGTTTTCCAAACTATGGAAGTTTTGTCTTTGACACTATGCAGCGTCAGCGGTTAATCCAGTCTGCCAATGGCTCAAGCAAACCACTTCAGAATAGGAGACACGAGAATATGGAAAATGGGAACATCCCTGCAGTGAACCAAGAGGAGGAAAATGAACAGGACAGTCTGACTCCCTTTTCGTTGCCAGGTAAGACTTGCTTTCCAGGTGTTTATAGTAAGGAAACAGAAGATAATTAAATTACCAAACACTGGGTTGTAAGAAAAGTTGACATATGTGGGGAGAGAGGAGGAGGGGGATCCATGTGACTGTCCAAAGGGTGTATTTGATAAAGTACGACTGGGCTGGAGGCTACTTGGCTAAAAGCAGATCTTAGGAAAGTGTTTTCCAGCCATCACACACAATAATGGTAGAAATGCTGGTTTGCCAGAGGCAAAGGGAAAGCAGGTAAGGCAGGTTAATATAAATAAGTGTGTCAGACCAACCCAGTAAGCACTGCACTGCTACTAGTTTTGAAGCCAACAGTTAATAACCTGCTGGAGATTGCTAGGCCAGAGGCAGTTAGGTGTATAAATATATAACAACTCAATTTAGTGACTGTAGGGGAGGCTTCTTGAATGAAGAGGAAGAAAAGTTTAGGGGGAAAAAAAGTGTTTAATATATTTGACAGTGTATAAAGTTCTTAGAGTAGCAGTATGCAATAATATTCACCTTTTGGTGAATAATATTCACCTTCTGGAAACTGGTGTGAAGGGCTATATATAACCAAACTTACTATGTTGGTGCCTTTAGCACATTGCAGGTTGACTCTCCCCCAAATGCTTTGGACATTAGACAGCAGAAATTAGATCACTCCTCACAAACATGTAGTCAGTAGTTGTCTGTCACACAGTTATTGTTTAACACAAATATTACTTGACATAAATGAATATCACATGCAGTGAAAAAGAATTTTCTATGCTGTGTATGATCCTGATTTCTTAGAGATCCCATTGCTTCAGTTGCTATCATTTCAGAAGAGATGTTTGTGTCTGAACAAACATTGAAGCATACTGTGTGAAGACTGGATAAAACCATATGTTTTCATGTGTTACTGTGCTTTTACAGGAGCTTCTTGCAGTCAGCAGTTACAGACATTCATGGGGGTGAAGAATGGAAACAAACCGATTCACTGAAGATAGGGCCATTAAATGGCCTCCTCATAATCAATGAAATAATGAAAAAAATGGTTTTATTGTATGGTGAAATAAGTGGATCCAATTCAGCAATATGCTTGTGCACATTAACAAGTTATTAATAATAACAACAATAATAAAAGTAATAAAAAACTTCTAAAAACCCCAAAATGTCTCCCCAAACCATCTTAAAAAATGCAGGATTCAATGCACGTGTTGGCAAAGAGTATTTTTTAACTGAGTTGCTTTTAACAACTTTTTGGATTTAAGTGTTAATTAGGGCAGTACAATCATGCATTTCTTACATTCCAGGACAATGCAGAAATCTTAACATGTAGCAAACATTACCTGAAGACCATATCTGGATTTGTTCACGACTTGGACAACTTCTTTGTGAATAAAAAGTAGATTTCTGAGTAGAGCTTCCTAAGTGTGTGATACAGCAGACAAAATGCTTTGAACTAAGGAGGGGGTTATTAGTTACGCCATTGGCCTTTTTAAATGCAGTTTTTCTGCATTTTTGAGAAAGTCTTTAAAGATAATTGAGGTGTAACAGGCCAAAGTGGAACAACTGATGATACGGTTCATAGTGGAATAGAGCAAAAGTTCAACATGAACTCAGAGTTGCGTAAAAGTGGTAAAGTGGTTATTTAAAATGCTCATCATTATCTTCAGGTTTTGCTACTCCTGTTGTCTGGAGATGATTATCTATTAATTGGATTCTCATTGCTCAACTCATCTATTCTGAGGGAGAATTCTTTTATTTTTGCTTTCAGAAGTACCACTTTAATAACTTTGGAGAAAATGTAAAGAACCGGCATCGTGATTTGTTGTTGTTTAAGTACTGTGGCACAATCAGTAGCCTAAAAAAATCCTGACATTTAAAACTGGCTTTAGTGAAAAGATAGTTTGCAGGCAGTTTCCCAGAATCCCCTCTGTTTTTCTTTTGATATATTTTCAGGCCAAGAATAAGGCACGTACATACATTTTCTAAAGATCAGAAGTTCATGTATTCTTTTAGTACTGTAAAGAGCTCTATGAAGAATAGGCTTTCACTTTCCAATAGGACTTTCCAAGTCAGCTGCTTGCAGTGTGCTAAGCAGAAAATTCACCCCGGTATTTTAAGAGCTCCAACAGAAATGTCTGTGAATTGGCCCAAAGCCTTTTTTTGTGCTGTTCTATAGTCACCTTTTTTTAGCCTACTTGGGGGTTTGACTTTCCTCCCTCAAATTGCATATTCTAGATTCTTTTGCAAGAACAAGTTTTTATGAAACAGAAATAAATGTATGTGAAGTTTAAGACACTACATCATCTCTGAGCGATTCCCAGCAATCATTTGCAACCTGTAAGTTTTGCTTATTGTTCTTGTTTATTCTCTAGTAATGGCAGTGCTTTAGCGCACAGCAATAGAGAATAAAATTTGTATGTGGAAAGTCTTAAACTACAGCATCTAGCCTGGATCCCATAGGTCAAACATTCAGAAAGATTCACCCCCAGGGTATGGTTAAGGCCCATCTTGAAACAGGAAACAACAGGTAGTTTTTATGGAAAATACATACAGGGATCACACAAACCAGCCTTTGCCTTTGGTTGCTCTGCAGGGAGAAACATCCTCTTTAAAAGAGGAATTTCTTTCTTGATCTAACCTTCAGGCCATGATGGTTGTCTTCTAAGAGAAAGGCTCATTTGATACTTTACAGTTTAATTACTCTACAGTTCTTTGGAAACAGGTCTTAATCTTTTTTAAAAAAAAAACAACACACCACAAATCAGAATAAAGCAGGATGAAACTGAGCAGGTATTTGTTGACAATGAAACTATGCATAAAAGCCCTTGCATCACTCAGTAGTCTTTTAGAGCCCAGACTCAGAATAGCACTTCTGTGCAGCTCTTTGAGTCCTGGAATCCCATTCACTGTCACATGTTCAGGATACTTTAAAATTCTCAGTGTTCTCAGCTCCTGCAGGTTTCACAAAAATAAAGAACTCCTCTTACAGGATTGGACCATGGATGCTTTATATGTCATGACGGTATTAGCTAAAATAGGAAGGATAATAATACCCAGAGCTAAAACAGGGTTGGCAACGAAGGAGATTAGCAGTCCTGCCCATTTTTGTATGGATCCAAAGTACAAAGACAACATGTAGGATAGAAGCAAAAAGGAATTAACAGGTATCTACTAAAAATGTAAAAAACATTTATACTTGGTCAAACCAAATGTTTATCTTGTCCAGTATTCTGACTGCAACCATGACTTCATGAAGAAGCCTGAGGAAGAATGAGACAGGACAAGGTGGCCTTCAGCTGTTTTCAGCTCAAGGACCTTTTTAGACTGGGTGTAATGTCCGAATATTTAAAAATCCTTTATATATTTCTTTTTCATTAACCTGTCTAATACTTATTGAATCTTTGTAAACATATAACACCCATAACATCCTTTGGGAAGGAGTTTCACGGTTGTGTGAAGAACCATTTCCTTTTACTTGCTTTGAATCTGGCTCCTGTTAGCTTCATTTGATGTTGTCTTTTATTGGAATACACAGTGAACAAAGCAAACCCCACATACCTCACTTAAACACTCAGGATGCTGTAGCTCTTTGTTATATCCCCTATGGATTTGTTTGTCCTCAAGGTCGAGCTAGAGACAGAAAAGAGTTCCATGTAGAAACCACTATAGTTTGTCTCTGCAAACACCGATGCGGAGTTCTTTCAGCTTCTCTGCAATGCCCCTGTGTTCTCTCAGTATTCCTGTATACTTTGATCACTAGTGGACCCATCAGACTTCCTGCTGCTAATGTATTTGAAGTAAGATTTATTGTGATATTTTTTTTCACTTTGTACTTGTTCCTCAGACTCTTTTTTTTTTTGGCCAGCTTTATGGCACTTTTTTGGAAACATGACTTAGATGGCTGAGTTAGGAAGAGACCTAGTTTCCATAACTACTTTGATGATGCAAGAGAAAAGCTCTTCCAAGAAGGTAGTTCAGAGCAGGACCTAACTGTAGTATTCTGAAATGCTTTTTTTGGAAGAGCTTCTTGCCATTGCCTTTGTAATGGCGCACCTAACTTAGAATTTTATTTCAGAACACAAGTGTGCTTCTGAGGCACATCTCACTGTTGTCCTCATGTACTGCACTTTGATTTGCTTCGTGTGCTTGGACCTCATGCACCACACTGCTTTTGTAGAAAAGCACTGAGTGTGCTTGACCTTGGAGGAGGATACATAAGATAAATTGGAAGAAACGTGGGCAATGGTTTCATTTGGTAACTCATCACTTCATTCTGAAAGGGCAAAGAGAGACTTGAGGAAGTCTATAAATCCCAGATCTCTCTTAAAAAAAACATTGATAAAGTGAACAGTAAGGATAAAACATACAAAATAACCACGCCAAAATCCAGCCAAGTCAAACAAGGTATGGGGAGGACCTCTGCTCAGTTCTGTTTTATTCTTGTTGAATATTGTTCTGTGTAAACCTGTAGTAACTCTGAGACTAAAACTTGTTTCTGCTTACTGAAGCAAATCCTTTTCTCAAGACCAGTTCCCACTGTACCAAAAATATGTTTTAAGAGAAGATTACAGGCATAAATCCAAATATACAAAGTGTGGTAAAGGCACAGGCTGAAAATAGAAATCTGAGTTGTTTTGGATAGATCTCATGGTCTGGAATTTGGAACTTGTATTCTGGAAAATGGAACTTCCGAGAAAAGTGTCAGTAGTTTGGAAAACAGTTTCTTTTGGATGAGAATGAGGAGTAAAACCTTGGTATTTTCCACAGAAAAAAAAGAATAGTTTCCAAAGCTCTGTTGCAGGAGAATTGCAATAAGAATGTTTTAATATATCAGCTGCCCACTTGGAAGGCTGACAAAGGTTGTGCCTTCTTGGATACCCTTTTACACACTAGATAGCCTGTCTCTAGTGTAGTAACACAGTCTCTCTTGCCTCCACAATTCCTATGGAAAGTTGCAGAGCTGAAATCAATAAAGATTTTCCAAGAAGGTGAAGAGGCAGCTGCTGTATTAATTTTCCTAACAACAAATTAAAAACCATTTTCTCCGAATTTTTTTATTTTGCAACAAAGGCATTTTTCAGTGGAAAATAATTCTGATGGAAAAATCACAATGGATCTAGTTTGTTGTATCTATTTCAGTTGTTTCTTTGTTGAGTACCATACTCGGCACAAAAATCTATATTCTTCTGTTGTGTTGTGGATACTGCACATGCTCAGAAATGAATTAGGCTTTCAGACTGGCTAATTTACCTATATTAAAGTTTTCCAATCAGTCTTAACTCTGATGAACAACAGCACTTTCTAGAGAAATGTACTAGCGGTCTGGGTTATTACAAAGGTCCCAGTGTGAAGGTGTGTATGTGACTGTTACACCTTTCCAGGTCAAGATTTGAATTAATATTGGCAATGATATGTGTGTGTAAGTATATAGCCTAATGAGGGCCAAGAGGTTTAAAAGTCACTTTTCCCCAGTTGGGTTTGGTTGGTTGGTGTGTTGGATGTTTTTTTCCCAAATGAAAAATGGTACAGAGATTTAAAAAGATAAAAAAAGGAAAGAAAAAATAATGAAGTGGAGCACCAAAAAAATCTGCACCAATAATCTTCCTAGGCCAGCCTGGACGTGCCTTATTTTTCTTCTAAGTTTACCATTGTTAAAAGCAAAAAACCCTAGAAAAATAGAAATCATTAGTAAACTCCAGGAAGCCTTTCTCATTTTGCAGATAGACTTAAGCAATATTCTTTCATAGTTGTGGTGAGGTGTGCAACAAACAAAACACAACTTTTCTCAGCTATGTGGGTTGCTGCAGGAGCCTTCAGACCCAAGGTCCACAGGAGTGGCCAGTACTGCTATTAAAACAACTGAGCTAAGGTCTTGTAATGGGACTGTGTTTTTGCAGAACAGCTATGTATTGAATAATAGCCTAAATGACAATGATAATGTTCTTCTTTGCAGATGTACTAGGGAGCTAAGCAAAAATCATAAAACAATTTGTCATGAACTAAAAACATGCCCCAATTCAATAAATTTATTACTAAATAATTTTAGTTATTATTTTAGAGTGGGTGGTCAAAACCAAAACAACAGAGCAGCACAAGAAGTCATTTCAAAAGAACTAAAAAGAATAAAACTAAAATTTTCAAGCTGTATATTCTTTGTGCAGTCATCTAAGCCAGGGAAAATGAGTGAAGTCATCCATTTCCTAAAGAAATAAAGTCTCACTTTATTGAGATTGCTGCTAAACTTACTTAATAAATTCTTAAAAAACTACTGAGTTACAGAGTAAGAGAATACTTACTTAGCACTGGGTGCCACACAAGTTCCATGACCCAGCATAGTAGGAGCTGAAGAATATGGCCTAAGGCAGAACCAAGATGAGGTATACTTAAGGCTTTATATAAACATTTATAAAAGCTAGCAGACCCTGACACAGTGTCAGGTAGGCTGCTTTGGCCATGGTGGTTCAGAACTATTCCAGGCTAACTGCAAATGGCCGGTCAGCTTCTCTGTTAACCCAGCAAAACCCAGAATTACATGCAGTTATTATTCCCTAAATCTCAAGCCTGGGTGCGATGTAATGTATGCAAATGTCATTTCCACTAATCATCTAGGTGTAAAAAAACAGTTCTGACTCATGACGCGTGGATGAAGCATCCACTAATAGAGCCAGGAATTTAATGGACAGGCATCTATTCAAACTGAGCAAAGATAAGGGAAAGGCAAGTACTCCACTAATATTTCCATTTTTGTGGAACTAAGCAAGCATAATAGCAATGCTAGTGGTAAAGGCACTGTGAATTCTCACAGTTAAGCACTTGTTTAATTCAGGGCATCTAGACAACATCCCTGTCAAGATACGTATTCCCCAGAAGAGACTGAGTGCATCTACTTATTCTCTATTTTTCTCCATGCGATTTTGTTGCTTGTATTCATGTTATTGAAAAGGGAAATGGGACTGAATCTCCTGTGTGTAGCAGCACTGAAGTCAGTCAGACTATACCCACATCAGATCAGAATCTGCTCCATGCTTTTTTCCTGTCAAACCGTCACCCACTCGCCCTGTATTTGGAATTACACACTAAAGAAATTACTGGCCTAGGCCATGCTGACTTGTTTGACTATGAAGCAAGCTTAGCAACTTGGGTAGACAAAGAGTGCAAAATAACTAGCCAGGAGTCTTTTAATGATCAAAACTGTAACAAATTAAACAGGAGGAGGTATAAATTACTATAGGATATTCACAGCCTTGTTAACAGATTTAAAGTGAGATGTGAGCTAAGAAGTGTCACTTTCTGAACAGAAAAGATAACTGTTTAAAAAATCTGTATAGCAGTATATGCAACCAGAAGGAACAAGGACTTTCCTGTAAAATCTGTAATAGAGCCCAGTGACATGTAAAATTTTAGAATTAGAATTGACCATAGGAGACTTCAGTAGTTTTATGTGTTACAAGTTCTACAGCCACAAGCTACATGGGAATAAAGAGCCAATCTTAATCTAACATTTCCTGGTGGGTTGATGACATCTCCAAATCCACAAGAAAATCTCAAGTTAAGGAGCTGATTTGTAACTTAAGCATGACAATTTAGTACTAGAATACATACTGAAGTAAATTAATAAAGACTTGCATTTGGACTCACCAAGTTAAATTAGATTAGTAAATAGCCTCATAAATTACAAAAGTATTATTAATTTGTAAATGTTCAATATTTAATTTCATTGCATCTGGTGCACTCTGGTCCAGAGGACAGATTTCAATCTGATTAAATTCACTGACAAAAACTCCCATTAAATTAACCTTAAACCCCCATATTCTTGCTGAAAGAAAATTCCTGGTGAAATTGATAAGAGCTTTCACTGATTATTACCTGCCCTTTATAATCTAGCTAAATAACTTAACTGGAAGGTATTCCTGATGATTTTCTTAAATGCTATCAACCATTTTATTCAAAATGACATATTGTGACTCATGCATATCATTACCAGTTAATGATGGAAATCCTTCCTAGCACAGTTCTAAAACGATGTAAAGAAAACGCAAACAAAACCCACCGTGCTGTTGGTAGTGCTACTTTGGTTTAGCCTATAAACAAATTTGTTAGCCTACTTGCAGGATACTTCATGAAACATACAAGTGTCCCATTTATCTATGTCCCAATAATAAAATAATAATTCTTTATGTGATTTATGTGCACATTTACAATACTTCACAGTTTTAAAAAATGAGAAAGTCTGTACTTGTCTTCAGTGATGACAGTTCTCTGGTATTTCTCACCCATTGAATTTGGAGAGCTGTGTGATATGAGGGATGTCAGTGTCTTCAGTTTTCTTTATTATAGGGGATAAGAGACAATCTCAAGGTAGTACCGTGTGCGGTTAGAGAGAGGTAACAAGTCTAGATCTCCTAAGTACCAGTTTAAAAGTTCCGCCCAAGTGACCACAGTGAAGTGTGTAAAAGAAGTTTGTTACGTTCATAGGTTGGGTCTGTGCTTCTGTTTTCTGTAAAGGTATTTTCTGTTGCTGCACAGAAGGTACAGGTTATTTTCACTACAGGAATTTCCATCATCCTTTTTAAGAGGCATGGTGGGGGAGGGGTTTGGTTGTTTGGTTTTGGTGTTGTTTCTTTTATTTTGGATTCATAGTAATAGAGGTATTTGAAAGAGCAACAAATGTGACTTAATTTTTGTTTTAAAATCAGCCATGTTTTTAAATAAATCATTGTAATTCTTTAATGGATTTACAGATATTTTTTTTAAAAAAAAGATTTACAGACTTTGGCAGGCTGAACGATAAGATTCTGGATGTGCATGCAGAACCTGGTGAGAGTGATGAGACCAAGTATAGCTGAAAGGTGTACTGGAAAATGAGCTGATATGCACATTTGTAAACATCCTTCTGGGATCTTCTGGGATTACCTGTTGTGTTCAAAGAAGTGTAACTGGGGATGGGAAAGCTGAACTGGTTCTTTCCTTTCTTTGCCCTGCAGATGGAAAAATGAACAAAGTTAAATGGATTTTGACATGGCCGTTGATATTTGTGCTCTTTTGCACCATTCCAAACTGCAGTAAACCACGGTGGGAGAAGTGTTTTATGATGACATTCGTTTTATCCACTCTCTGGATTGCCTTGTTCTCCTACTTTATGGTGTGGATGGTAAGTACACGTAGCAGGACTTCCCACACTAAGTGAAGTACACTTCTCAAAATAGATAATAGAACTTTTGTGTATTTGTTAAAGAAAGGCATGTAATTTTAATGCAGCCTCTTCAGCTCATACTCTAATTATTATAATTCTAGCTTTCTGCTGTTCTTTTCTGCCCAGGTAATTGGGCCTTTGCTGTATAGGACCCAATACCATACAGGAAGGTGCCAGCTTGATTTTTCAAGAGAATGTGGACATCCACATCCTAATAATAAAAAGGAGTTTAAATTAAAATGTTTAACTATCGACAGCTGAGACACCTTTAGAAATTTGGCTACAGGGTCTGATACTGAAACATGCATAAAAGGCAGATGGATGGCAAAATTTGAGCTCAGAAGTGGTGAAAAACACTTTGAGTAGACTGGAAAATGCAAGGAAATCCTTCTTAGTGAAGAGTATTGCAGGTATGTTTCCATTTGCCCTAGATCTGTGAGAAGCAGTATGTTGGATGTAGACCTGTAAATTGTTGTCAGTTCAGGAGCACACTTACTTGACGATTTGAATAAGTTCCTATATTTTCTTTCTTACCCTCTTTCAGTTTCTCAAGTTTATGTTTTCAGTGAGAGAAGAGGCATGAATAGGAAAGGTCCTCAAATAGTTTCTGTGGTGGAAAAATTAGCCATACTTTTGAAGTATAGAAAGTTACCTTTTCTACAGTAAAAGACGGAAAACCAAAAAGTTATATATACCTGTAAGTGGAAGATTGGTAGGATGTGCTGCTAAAGAATTTATATGGCCGTATTTCCTTTTAAAGGAAAATACAGTGAAGAATCTTCAGCTGGTTTCATACTGGAATATATATAGTCTCACATATACACACTCATATATATACGTACACACACACACACTTTTCTAGTCATGCATATGGAAGAATTTTTATTCATGAGCTTCTTACCTGCAAAATCTTTTTTGGGTGGAGAACATCTCTACCTTCCTCAAATGTGTCAGACATTTGTGAACTGCTTTATGTTTCCTCTTGTGGAAGATTGTCTTCTATATACTTTTTGCAGCTTTCTATGTAAGTTTTGCATTGTGAAGTAATCCTCTTAACATAGACTGTGTTGGAGAAGTTCACATGCCAGCCAGTCATTCTGCCTGGCATACTGGTGCCAAAGCCACTCATTTCGTTTCACACAATATGTCCTTTGAAAGGCCACACTCTCTACCTTGGTTCCTTTTGTAGATATCCCCTTCACAAATGAGAGATGTGCTCATGGAGGCTGCAACACAGCTTATTTTAAGAGGCAACCAGACTCGAATACCACATTACCACTTGCAGCAGGAGAATCATGCCCACTCCTCTTTCTGAGTCACAGCCCCTGAGAATAAGGTCTGTGAGCGAGTTCCTAAAATACACCTTTTCTTTGGTGAAGGGTCCAGTTTTCCTCATGTAAGGGACTGGCAAACGTTTTCATGACAACGACACAGAGCCTTAAAGACTTCCACCCTTAGCAGTCTCAGCAGGGAAGCAGCTGCCTGTCCCTGACTCAGACTTCTCACTCTCAGAAGACTATTTCCTTTTCAGCTGCCTGTTCAGTCTGTTTTCTTGATGTTTTTTCAGCCTTCTTCAGATGTTCCAGCTAAATACAGTTCCCTGTCCTTTCCAAGAGCTCTGCTACAGGCGCCAGCCATTCCCTAAGCTCTTTTAAAGCTGCATCTGGACTCTCAGGAGACAGTATAACCAGACCAGGTCCCTTTTAGATTATATCAGAAGTCATGCAAGACAGTGGTTCTTTCTTCATGTGTTGGGATAAACTAAGTTCTTTATATCTCTGCCCCTATATTACAATATAAATTGGTTGCAGTCCTTTTGAGAATAGAACCAGCAAGAAATTTGCTATTCTTGGGAATAAAAAAGATCCCACAGGTTGGATAATGTCTGTGCTTCTCCTTAAAAGATCAGTATGTCCTGTTAGAAGGACTTTTTGTTTGTTGATAAGATGTTGAATAATGTGACCCAAAGTACTTTTCCTTTTCACAGGGTTGGTTTTAGGCCGGTTACTTCACAATGATTTAATGTGCAGAAATGGCTAAGTATCCTGAGCCTAATCATGTTAGGGTCCACACCAGAAATCAAAGTTAAGTGTATGCCACAACTGTATTGGAATGAGGAAACTTTCCAAATATGATAGGTTAATCTGTTTTCCTCACTGTTCAGGTGACTGTGATTGGATACACCCTTGGGATACCAGATGTGATCATGGGCATTACTTTCCTAGCTGCAGGAACAAGCGTCCCGGACTGCATGGCCAGTTTAATAGTAGCAAGACAAGGTACTGTGTCTGCTGAAGCATAACTGCAATCTTACACACATGCTCTGTGATTTACTTTCTTCATACACACAAATTCTCAATGCAATTTTATTCTTTTTTTTCTTTTATTTTTACTCTTTCAGGGCCTCAGTAAAAGACAGAACACTTTGCTAATTATAGTGAACCAAAAAGTAATCCCTGTTCTGTTCTTTTGCTTCTTGGGACTGGGTACACCCTAGCATTCTTAGCAGGTCATTCAACACTCAGATATCCCATGCACGGTATGCATCAGTCAGGGTAAAAAGATTAAAGTAGTAGACAAAACTGGAATATCAGCTATTAAAAACTGCATTGAAGAATATATGCTGACCAGCACTTGTCCATGTAAAACTTGCATGATTTCTAGAAGACCTCTTGAACCAAAGGAAGTGAAGTGGTTTATGAGGATCTGACAGAAGTGATGTTGCTCCAGGCATACTTCTCATCTAAATGCAAACCTCTTTCCCACTGGGGATATATGAATAGCCACACTGGAAAGGGTTTTAGGTAAATGTCAGCTATGTCCTCATCAGCTTTCCAACTGAAATTGTCAAAGGCTTTCTCATGTATCTTGAAGTCGTGATTAAGTTTCTTTACATTTCATTTTTCCCTTGAGAAATACCCATAGCAATGTCCCTTCCTGGTGTTGAAAAACATTAAACCTGACAGTGTGATCTCCTGTACTGCAGCAGAATAAGAAAAGGTCCTAATTATATTCTTTTCCACTATTCCAATTCCCATAGTCTTTTTTGTTTTTCCAGATGATGAGATCTCCAGCACACATCATTGGGCAAACAACAAGGGTTCTGAAGTGATAAATGAAGTACTCAAAAGCCCCACCTTTGTAGTCTGAGATAGGAGTAGGCTGTTAAATGTTGCTTGATTGAAAATAATTATATATTTCAAATATTTCATTGTCCAGGTTGTATGATTTGTTGTGTGCAGGAAAATCTCACAAAGAGCAGTAAAAAAAGTATTCAGGATTCTTATGGAACTACCTTCCCACTAAATTAGTTTTCCATATGTAGTACTAAAGTGGACAGATTTTTTACAAAAACAGAAGGAAAACATGTTACATTTTCAAATGAACAGACTGCTTCTTTAGATTAGTTCTTTAGCATTAGGCAAAAATACTGTAACAATTGTTTCCTCTGAAAGTGAAGGTAAGCACTAACTTGGCAAAAAGTGATTCAATAGGCCAGTGCCTAAGGGAAATCAGCAGAGGCAGAGAAGAATTCTGCTTTCCTCACATCCTTGACATCGGTGCGGAATGAAATGTGAGCCAGTGACGGGCATTAGGAGTAGATTTTGAGTAATGCCTAGGGACTTCACAACCATTCACTCCTTTTTTCCTTTCCTGTAGCATCTTATTGTTCCTGAGGTGAAATCATTGCTGATTAAGCCCTACAGAAGTGCTTATTATTTTTGACTACCATTAGGTTGGGTTTTTTTCAGGATCACTTTTCATCGTTCACATGAGATAAAGGCCACATGCCACATATTAAATTCAGTAGATAATCTCCAGGTTCCCTGTGGCTGCAGACTACCTAGATCAAGACTTGTTTTTTCATTGGCATTGAACTCAGATAGTGAATGGATACCACACACCCAGTAAAAGTCTCCAAGGCACAAGGAAGATGTAGTTGGAGTGAGCAATTTTTGCATACTTTTTTCAGAAGTCATGCAAAGGTTATGGAAATTGTCTCCCTACCTCAGATACTCTGATCAATGCAAATCATTCCCCTTTAGTTTCCTCTAGTACAGAGTAATGGTCCTATACTTTGTTTTTACCCAAGAGTTGTGTTTTTTTTTCTCTTCAGGCCTTGGTGACATGGCAGTATCCAACACAATAGGGAGCAATGTCTTTGACATTCTGGTGGGCCTTGGCGTTCCATGGGGTTTGCAGACCATGGCGATTGATTATGGATCAATTGTATGTATACTTAGAAAATCTTTAATTTGTTCTTTTGTGTATTTCAAAAAGATATATCCTAAAAAGAAAACATGCAAATGAAATTTAAAAAAATAAACAACCTGCAGAGCGTGTTATTGGTTGCTAAATAAGGTGTTACTTCTTGGCCAAGGAACAGGGAGTTAAGGAAGCAGTTCTCCTTCCACAAGCTGCAATTAATTCCCTGTTTGTCAGCTGGAGTACATTATACTCTATTGCAGAAAAAATAGTACCATGGGTAACTGTTCATGGCTCTTGTCATTTTCTTACTACTACACAGCTTCAAGCACACCTGTCTGTCTCTCTATACCTTGCTATTTTTGTCTGTAAAATGAGAATAACAGCATATCTCTCTCTCCTGAGACTCTTTTAACATAAAATCCATTATAAATGTTGATTTTATTTTTTTTTACAGAAGTGGGATTGCTTATACATTTATTTTGATTCCTTAATCTTCCTGTTCTTCATTATGTTAAATCTGTCATGGATTGGCATAGTTTAAAATGTGTAAGTCAGTCACTATTCAAAACAGAACGCGGACCATAAAATCAGTAAATTGATTTCTGATCTGCACAGCACAGGTATATGCTGAGCATTTTAAAGGTCTCTTCTAATTCCCACAGGTTAAGATAAACAGCAAAGGACTGGTCTACTCAGTTGCACTTTTGCTAGGATCAGTGGCACTTACTGTAAGTATCTGAGTGTCTCCCCATGTATTCCAATTGCAAAATACTTACTAGGTATTTACACATTATAGAAGGATAAAATGGAAATACGTCTTATTCCCAAAGCATTGGTTCTTGTCAAGTATCATTCTTCTAGCAATGCCATGAGTTTAAAAGCTCCCATTGTCCTCAGTGAGCCTCAGTGTCCTCAGGGACCTCAGTGTCCGCCCCATTGGTTTCAGTGGCAGTGTTCAAATTGTGGGATCCAATGATACTTCTGTGCTCCTGTGTCCAGCTACATACCCCAGGCCTGTCTCTGCTTTATGTTGGAACAAGACCCAGGTATGCATCATCACCCTTCGCCCTTGTTTCCCAAAACCAGCCTGGACTAATCAAGTGCTGTAGCTAAAACTCTTAATGAAGACTAGTCTGTAAGGACTGTGAACCTCAGGACTTTGAATAGGCATGCTAAATGTCAGTCAGCGTAAGACAGTTGTAACACATGACTTGTTAAGGTGAAACAATAACTCTGTTTCAAAAGTCAATTTTGCTGGTACTTAAGGTCTGCTCCTGCTGACTCCCAGGGAACCTCTGTGGGAAGAATCAAATCCCAAAGGTATAAAAATATCCACTGTACTAACATCTTTCACTCATTGCCTGCAGAGGCTCAGTAGAGGAGGGGATCATCACTGGAGATTTCACACTGTTGCATGACTACGTCCTATAAAACTCCACATCACCTGTGCACGACTTAAGTGTTAGAATGACCAGGGCTGTTCACTCTGCCACTAACTTCCTAATGCACCTGATACTTAAGCTGTGGGAGCCTGTTCTCTTCTTGTCTTACCCCAGTTCTGCCATGCTGCACAATGTCTGTGAAAGAACAAACAAATGTTCTGTAGACATTTGTATGTGATGTTGCTGCATGCATATTGGTAATCAGCACTTTGGAAAAAAATGGGAGGATTATGCAGATGTGCTGCTATACTAGCCGGTCATGCTTTTCTGAAAAGAGTCTCTTCATAGAAGAAGCTGTATCACCTAGGTTTGAAGGATCTGTTATTGTCTCATTTGTTCTGCTGGATGCCATGATTTGCACAGACCCTCCCGGCAAAACTCAGTGGAAAGTTTTGAGCAAAAGGAACAATAATTCACAGGCACTCAACACGCTGAAAATAAGTGCCTTCATGAGGACTTCATTGCTTTGCTACCTATAACTTGTAATACCCCTTAGTTCTGGAGCTGAGCAGAACTTCAAAGAAAGCACCTCTTCTGAAGTGGTTGAAAGAATAAACATTAGGTGCTGGTGTACTGCTGGGGCATAAGGATCTGTAGGGGAACACTGGAGGGAGAGACATTCATGTAGTTCATGTAGTTCAGTGCAGTGCTTTAGATCATACTAATCAAGGAATAACTGCTGCATGACTAAAATGTGCCCCACGTAGTGAAAATGCACCACAGACTGAAACAAGACACCTAAGTGTCTGTTTCTCAGTTACATAAAAAACTTGTGAAGGTGCTTCGAAGTGGGTTCATTTAGTATTTTGTAAAAGGATCTTGCGACAGCTGAGAGTCAGGCCAGAGTCTGAATTCTTAGTTTGGGCTTTTACATGCATGTCAGAAAGACATATGTTGCTTTTTTGATCTTTAAAATACTGAGAATACGTTTTTATCTTCGTTGAGGATCTCTCAATTCAAAAGACACTCATTTTTAGTTTATAATAGTTGTTCCCAAAAGTCTCCTTTGGGCTTAATTAACTAACACTTTGTTTGCTTGCAGGTGTTTGGGATCCATGTAAATAAGTGGAAACTTGACAGGAAATTAGGCATCTACGTGTTGTTTCTTTATGGTATTTTCCTGTGTTTCTCTATATTGATAGAGTTTAATGTCTTCACCTTTGTCAACTTCCCTATGTGCCGAGAAGAGCTTTAAAGCACTACAAGGAGAGACACTGAAATTTTTCTGATTACGATTACACGTGCTGTAAATGACAGGAGGCATTTCACATTTCTACCTTCTTTCCATCAGTAATTCGAGCGTTGTTCCTGCTTCATCAGCTAACAAGCACTTTTACCTGTGTGGAAAGAAAGCATACCTTTCTTTTAACATGCTAGCTCGAGGCAACCAAAGCATTTTCCTCCTCTTTGGATATTGCTGCTCAGTCATGAGGCTGTGTGGATCTTATGCAGAACTCTAAAATGACCCATTTCTGGGACATTCTGTTGTGGTTTTCCTTCTCCTTTTGCAGACAATCAACCATCACCACCAAGGTTAGCAAGAGGATGGGAGAAAATTAATTATAGTTCTTTTGGTTTTGACATTTACTTTCCATGGAAGGATGAAAGGCAAGTTCAGAACTTTTTGTGGCTCAGTCAAGATATCTCAACTACAGGACCAGAAAGTCCAAGGCACATATCACGGCATGTACTGTTGAGGACATCATTTCCGCCTTCAGGTGCTCTGCTAATAGAGGAACTGCACTGACAGTTTTTGATGGCAGTGTTGAATATTTACCATTCTTTTCAATGAATATGAACAATGTGGCAGAGAAAGAAGAGGAAATGGTTCTATGTTGTATCACTTGTGATGATGCACACTAAAAGTCAGAGTTATCTGCATACTGAAGAAGAGAATTACATGCAGAAATACATACTTGAAAAATATGTTTTATCATTAGTGAGGAATGCTGTATACACAAATATAAATTAACATTTGTGGAATATTACACCACAAGAAAAACTTTGCGTTGGCCATTGTAAGCCCATTGTGTAAATTTAGAAGAAACTAAACAAATAAACTATAACTGGGTGCTCAGTAACTATCAGTTTTGTCATCAGCTGAGAGTAGTATCTGAACATAATCCAGACTTTCTGACAACAAAACCCACCATGATCATGATTTGATTTGCTTGGTGGGAGGAAGAAGCTTATTTCATCAGTGAAGAAGCTGGTGTTTTCTTCTCCATGTTTTATTTATTCCCAGAAGCTTAATGAAGATGAATGTCTGACACAAAGCAGTGCAGTTAGACAAAAGCAAGTCTGTCAAGAGAATATGGTCCTTGATTTGATTGCATGCAAGTTTTGAAGCATGATACACTTCTTTGTAAACCCCAGCAGAAGCCAGGTTTCTATATCCTTTCCACCAGCATAAATCTGTTAAAAGAAATTGCTCTGGATGTAATTGACAGCAAGATCTGCCCAGAGTATTAAAAATAATGGGTAACATTCCACATTGTAGCAGTCATATGAATGCAAATCACTGAGACAGCGTATTTTCAAATGTTACTAAACTTCAAAAATGTTAAAGCTGTATGTGAATGATCACATAAAGTTCCTGAAGAAGCACAGTTAACTTTATACATAGATTTTTAAAATTTTTTAATGTTTATAAACCAAAACAAATCTATCAACTAACAGTCGATGCATTTTTAAATATATTAATATTTTCCACTTAAGATTATGTATTGAAAAAATCCCATTATTGTGTCAATGAAACCATACTACAAAACCTTATCAAACAAGCACTTACTAAGAAAGTTCCTTATTTTGACATATATGACAAATAATTATGTTTAGCCATCTCACATGCAGAATACTGTTTACACCAGGCAATGTGTTTACAACTAAGGCTATTTTAAAAACTATTTTCCTATAAATTAAGGAGTGTGTTCTGCTGGTGAATTTTTTTAGGAATCGGATACTTGCAATGTAATCTTAAGGAAAAAAGAGCACTGTATTTGTTACTTGCTTTATATTTTGCTACAAATGTCAGTATTGATATCCATTTAGGGTTTTTCACCTTAATTAAGTAGTTATGTAATTAAACTAGCCAGTCCTAAGGATGGCAACAAATACAGCATTATTAAAATGCTTTATTCAGTAGGCAAGCGTGACAGAAACACATTTGATCTCAAGTATGCTGGTGACCCCGTTTCCAGGCGTTCAAGACATTTTTGCTGTAGTGTAAAGCTGAGAGGATGGAATTCATGTTCATCTTTGAGTCTTGTGTTGCAGAAAGGCTGTGAACATGCAGCATACTGCTGCACCACTGTAGGATCATCCTTCTCTAGTCTTACTCTCTTCCCTGATATCTTTCAGGAGGACAGTTTGCTGCTGAAAATCTTGTGATGGCTTAGATACAAGGCTGAAAGGAGCAGAGAGAGGGGCTGAGTAAATGTTTTTTTTCCTGTGTATTGCTGTTGGTTAGGCTTGGAGAACTAGCTGTCTCCAAGCAAACATTTGCTCTTCTGTGCACCGGTCAGGCAGCTCAGATGGCTTTACACTGTAGAAGAGTAATTCCAAAATCTAGTTTTGAATGCCTAGTGATCGGCTGAGTTGAGAGTGATGAGGGCATCAATGTTTACAGTGCCAGGACTAGCAAATTGTACTGTACCTTCGTATTTCTGAGCCAGGCTACTTTAGAAGACATGGGGTACTGATTTGTTCTGTAGCAGCTGATCTCCAGCCCAAATATGCATGAAATTGTGTTTGCTAATGCCATCAATCCTTCAGACATCATTTAGAATTATTCTGCCTAGACTGAGTATCACATGCTCCAGAAAACCAGTGTTCTGTTATAGCAAGAGACCGTCTCAGAAGGTAAAGCTGACCTTAAATCACATGGCCTGGCCTGTCATCTGTAGCCTTCCCTAAAACATAGACCCACTTCACGACAACTTACGGTGAATTCTAATGCTGCATTTCATGAGGTGGACTCATATGCATCTTCTGCTATGAGACAGGTTTACCTGTCTAGCCATGCTTACCATTATAAATAACATTAGTCAGAATTTCCTCTGACACCACCACATGACCAGGGATGTATTGTTTGCCAAAGAATTATTGGATGCTGTATCAGGGCCTTGATGACACATAATCTCATGACGTAGTTTAGAGTCCCTATGTAGTTGTTATCTGTATGCTAAAATAAATAAAGATGGTAGTTACAGACCAAGTGATGCAGATAAACGGAATGGTCCGAGAAAGATCCAATTAACAAATTGTTGTATGTCAGATTAACCCACATCAGAATGTATCAGTAATTCAGGAGGCTATTACCAAGTGATAGCGGACTAGTGCCTTTCATGTGTATACAAAAAAAATAATTTGCTCGTGTGGTCAGGAAACCACTACAAATTTTGCCATTTTCCAGTCAAGAAAAGAAGTGATTTGTGCTTGGCTCTCTGCAGTTAGTACAGTTCTATATTGCAGCTGTTCAGATTGTGTCTGTTAGATTGTGTAGCCATGTTGTTGTAGTAACCATTGCAAAAGTTAGCTGGCTGAGTTTGGAATGCATGTCACTATGTTGTGTAAGTTAATGTTTAGCTCAAGAGTGAAAAGAAAGCTGGTGGATGTGAGAGGGAAAACTGTTACTGTGATCTGAAAATTGCCAGCATGCTAACACTGAAAAGTAATACAACTCAGAAAAAGATATCCCATATCCAGCAAAGCTTAAGTTCGGTAGGGTTGATTCCATGCTTTAAAGCTAAGCATATATCCAAGTGCCTTGCTGGACTGTGTTCTAAGGTGACAGTGGAGCATGGTTTCTGGTTTTTATGTCATATTCAGATCTTCTCATATAGTATTGGTTTTGCAGTCTGAAGATTTTATTTATTTCTCAAATTAAAAGTTTTGGCCAGAATCTGTGGACTTCTGCTCTGCTGATACCACTTTGGATTTCCACTCTTGTAAATAAGAGAATGGGTTTCTTGTCTCAGACTTCACAACTGTGCATCTGCCCTGGTGTATGAGCAGGATCAAAACTGAATTACAGCTGGCCAAGGAGAGCTTTTAGCAGCTCTTCTCTGCTGCAGTTCCACTGTAGTAGCACAGTCCCACATAGACCCACAGGGTGCAACCCTGATTGTAGTGAGCAAGCGGGAACGTTTCCATTGAGTTCAGCAGTGTTTGATTACATTTATTACCATAACGATTGTACTGCATTATAAAGTATTGCCTGAGTAAAGATTTCAGGGTCTACAGGTCTAAATCTAAAAAGCTACAGTTATGGTTATCTTAATTAATATTTGATGATCTAAGGGCTGCTCTCTGGGCTGAAGTCTAGCCTAGGAGAACACCTCAAGTCTTCCCAACAGGTACAGCATAGTCAATCATCTTTCTCCTGGCTCAGTCATTGGCGTGCCAATTTTATTTAATTTTTATTTGCTTGCTGCAGCAGTAACAAACATCTAATTAATTTCTGGGTTTAGATTATATTTGTAAACATTCTGTCAACGTGTAAACAAATAGAAAAGTTCTTTACTAGTCTAATACTTGGCAATTATAGGGAAGATTCTATTCTGTCTTTTATTTCCTTTGTGACTGTGCTTTAATTACACACACTTGTTTCTGTTATGTGTTTGCTCTAGTTGCACAAATCCCTCATGAGTTTTGTTGTCTTCCTTTCTTGGATTTCTTGCAATTGTAATGCCATTTATTTGCATCCTACAGTTAGATGGTTTTGGTAGAGTACTTTAAGCTGTGTAAATACAGGCTGATATTCATGCCAAGGAAAGATTGGACCTAATTTAACATGAAACAGACACTAAAATAACACTGATAGCCAGGTGAAACCAAAGAATCTTTCTCATTGAAATGTATCACCTTTGAGCATAATGTTATGTCATTGCAAGCCTCAGATCTCACAGTTACTTGTGTTTAAGCACTCAGAAGGAAAAATCTGCAGCATGCATTTACTACACAATTTCCCTTCTATTTTTTGAGAGTCTGAACTCCAGATTTTTCATTTTGTTGGGTAGTAGATTTATATGATGGTTACCTAGGTAATTGACGGCATTTAGTTCCAGCAATTCTGTACCAAACCCTTTATTATTCCCTTGAACTATTTAGAAAACTGTATGCAAGTGATCAGTGTTCTGCTGAAGAATGTTGTTCAACTGACATGTGCATTCCAGTTTCTGACCTACTGTGTACATGTTTAAAAACCTCCTTTTGAATAATTTAAGTATACACTTTTCTCACATTTCCCCCCGTGTGGGGTCCTGATATTTTCTCTCCAGAGAAAGCTGTGAAATCCTATACATCCCTGTCCTGAAATGTGAGATACGTGTAGCAGCTTCTCCACAGGCTGAGATGTGTAGTGATTGTGGCAATTTGTACATCACCTTGTTCTGCTTGCTTGCTACCATACTTCTGACATACAGTGCACTGTCTGAAAGAAATGAATGATTATGGGAAATTAATGCCATTTGGATATTTTCTTACAAGAATTACCAGTCTGACTTTAATTCCATTTGTTTTTCTTTTTTACTTGCACGAAGAATGTAAGCAATCATTGCCATCTTATTACTGAGATGATCTTGGTAAACTTGAAAGACAAATATAAAGGTTGATTTATAGCAATAGGGAATTGTAACAAAATCTAAAGGTATCAGAAAATATCAAAACCAGACAGATATAATCTCTAGAAAGACTAATACCAACCGAGATGCTTCCTTTCAGAAAGTTTTTTCAGCAGGATTATGGCCTTCATTCATATACCAGTTGTGTATGCAATCAACACTTGTAAATCTGCTTCCCCAGCAGCATCTATGTTTCAAATGGCCGAAAAGTGCGGCAAAGTTATGGCCAAATTCTTGCCTTCGCATTTTTGGGAGTGGTGCCAGTGGTCATTAATATCCTGATAGTTGGCACAAATATGTATCCATGGAACTGAGAGTAGAATTTGGCTCCCGCTATCTTCTCCGTTGCACGAAAGTATTTGAAATCATTTATGATCACTGAAATAACTTCCGAACCTTTTAAAACTCCCTGTGTTTCATATTTGCAGGCATTTGCAGTGCACCCTTAGGAGGTGCAATACCTCTTTAAATATTATTAAAACTTTCTAGAACTGCTTACTTTGAAAACAGAAAGGGATGGGTTTGTAAACTGTAAATAACAGAAATTATTTATCTTGTTATTTATTTTTTCAATGACTGTGACCTTATGCACTGTGAATGCTCTGTGATATGGGGTCCTTTGTACAGATAAATATGTCATGAAATCCAAATGGATTTAATGTGATAATTTGTTACAAAATGTTGGCATGATATTTGATTATTTTTGTTGTGAAAATTTTAAAAAATAGTTAATTCAGCATTTATAAAAGATTATAGCAGTCAGTATTGTAATGCACTACATAAAAATATGTACACTATCAATAAATTATATAAACAACGACAGTGTTTGCTGTTTTTTTCCCAGATGATGAGAACCTGTGAAACTGTCTCATATTTATTGTTGAAAATCTAAAATTTCAGGACCCAGCTAGGATATGTACCTGCACTTTCTTGGTGAAATCTGGACTCTGCTGAACTGAATGATGGAAGGCCCGTGTTTTCATCTATTCCAGGGACTATCACCTGGATCAAGGCATTATTCAGGGTGAGTTAAAAGTATCAGTTTTATTCACAGCAATTCTTAAACACATTATCTGCATTTTGGGACTAGAAATGTGTGATTTGCTGAGAGCACAGTTTGCTATGCTGAGGTGCTGATCCAGAAGCGTATGGCTGTCTCAGAAACATCCTGATCAAGGGTATTTTGTCTGCTTTATCCCATGGTATAGTGGTATCCAGCAGGTTCACGCTGAGTACTGGATGCTGACTGGAGGGGATGGAAGCAAGGTGCAAAATCCACATAGTACCACCTCCACAGTTACCTAGGCTCTGGAGATACTGCGAATAGAAGGAACAATTCCTCTTACCTTTGGTTGCCCATTTCCCAGATCCCTGTAGTCCACCTCAGGGTCTATGATGACTTCTGGTATATGTACATAGTCTCTGGTACAGTCTGTTCTGGGCTGACAAAAAGCTTTTAAATGCAGTTCTTGGAACAAGAAGAGCGAAGAGTTAACTTCATCTCATGTGCTGGTGTATTAACAATTTCATTAGACAGGAGTCTTCTGATGAATACTCCTAGCCAGTTTACTACCAGGAGATGCAAGTTAAAACAAAGCTTGACCTTACTTTTCTTAACCACAATGCATGCTTTTGGAATACCAGTTGCTGTATAAACCTGTCATTAGCCACTGTGGTTTTAGTGCACCTACAGAAGAGCCCTAGTGAAGTGGAGAAAAGGGATATCCTGCATTCTTTGACTTTTACGTAAGGGTTCATTCTTTGGTGTATGCTAGGCTGAATTTTTCTAAGCTGGGGAGAGGAAAAGATTCCTTCTCACACACAGAATTAACTTCTAAAAATCAAAATCTGAATGTGGAAAGTACCTCTTCTAATCCCCCATAGGTCTGACATGATGACCCATCATGATCTGTTATGTAATAGCCTCTATAAAAGGCACATAATCTATGGATTAGTGGCACAATAGGCATGACAATTCCTACAGGCTTTTATCATATCATATTATTGATGCAGCTGCTTCCTACTGTATGGAAAGCAGAACCGTCGTGTAATCTGTGCATATGCTGAAAGCGCTTTATTATGGCCAAAGTGCTCATTGTACTTAAGGGCTTCCCCCATAAGCCATTCTTAAACATTTCCAACTCAGCTGCATAAAAATACAAAAAAAGAGCTGCAACATGCTGTGCCTTAAGATGGAAAGGGTGAATCAGTCCTAGAAAAGACAAGAATTCCACTGGATCTATCAGAGAGAAGCAGCATTTTGCAGTAACTGGATGTTATTTTGTCATTTAGCTTTTGTATAATTGTTTACTTCCAAAGCCTGATAATAGAACAGTGTCACATTCCAAACCTGTCAAATCTCTGGCTTAAAAAAAACACCCAGCAAAGCTCAGACAAAATTTCTTATGTTAAAATTTATCTTAATTTTAATATTTTAAATATTTTACAGAAATATGTAACTATGTTGCAGAAATACTAAATATTTTGCAGAAAAATATGAGATTTTTTCATCAAATTTATTCAGTATCTTGAACAAAACTGATTTCAAGACTTGAAATTTCTGAAACTCTACGTTCTTTAAATTTCAAATAGTGTGAAAGATTGCACACAAAAAAAGAGCTTCTTAAATCACATGAAACGGAAATAGCACCACAATACTGGATTTTGGTATTCTGTGTTGCCATTTTTTTCCTGTGTCTTTTTAATAGTTCTAGTCCTTTTGTTTCTTCTTCCCCAACAACATCTTTGGAAATGCCTAACACTCTCTGAAAACTGATGTTCTGCATTTGCGAAGTCTTAGGTCTTTGGCTAGGATGGCTGCATATTTGTGTGAACACAGATTTCCCCCATCTGTGCAGAGCAGCACACCTTTACAGCTTTTTGTCTCCGCAATCTTATTTTCCAGCCATACGAGGGTAAATTCTGAGTGGGCCTGGACGCTGTCGAATTGCAGTGGAGGGAAACAAAAACCCTGGGGGTACAGCTGGATTTGTGTCATGCATCTAGGAGACTGTTCTTGTGCCAGTACCCAAGGTGCATTTCAAAGGTGCCCAGCTGTGATCAAATCTAGAGCATGTGTTTTTCTTGGACCTCTGTGCCCAGATTCAACAGAAGGATTCAGAGCTGAGATCTGACAAGCCTGGAGTTCAAGACAAGTGAATCTCAGCCAACCAGTTTGTGTAAGCAGGCTAAATTCTTCACTGAATGAGTTCATCATCAGAAAATGACCATACGAGTTAGAGTGAGGAGCGCCTGAATTTAATAGAAAAGAGCATTATGAGATATAGTAGCTGAAAATTTAAAACTAGACAAGTCAAGGCAAAAAATCAGGTGTGAATTTAAGTAGTGTCAACGATTAAGCACTAAGACACCTTACATAGAAGGGTGGTAAATTTTCCATCATGCAGCCTTTCAGTCAGGCTTTTTGACTTTCTAAGAGCAATCCATCGAAAAGCCTGAAGAGAAGTTTTCTAATGTCAACAGAAGTTACAGGCTTGATCAAAAAAATGTGGTGAAAAGTTTGTCTTGTGTTACACAGAAGGTGTGGCTTGACGATTGTAAAGGTACCTCTGACTTTCCCTAACAGTGCCAGGAGAACTGGCTCTATGTTCTACACTGTGATTTAGTTTCCCTCGTCCCAATACACTGGTAGCTGCCTGGCATTTGCATTTCCACTGTGGGCTGTATAGCAGTCTGCTTACTCTTAGAAGCTGAGAAATGCCTTCTAAAGATAAAAGGGGCAAAAAGTTACCTTTGTCGTCTTCTCTGCAATTTCTCCGTGCAATTTCTTTTCTCTGCCTCTGCTTTGTACTTCTGCCTTATTTTTTTCATTATGTATTCTCCTAACATCAAATATTTCCAGAACAATAGGGCTGCCAAACAGGAGTGCCACCAGCCCTGTCTAACAGTGCATCTGTCAGTCCCCACTTCCACAGCTGGTCTGCATTCAGTCAGGTTTCCAGTGCAGCAAACACTACTTGACCACTTAACTCCAGGTCAAATGTGCTCTGAGACTGACTGGAGCTTCACAGCATGGATAGCTGTGCATTTACTAGCAATCTTACAACATTATCATTAGCTTTTACTTTAACCGGGAATTTTTTTTTGCAAAGCTGTCTTCTGCCAGTGTTAGACATTTCGTTTTCTCAGGTCCTATGTAAATATAAAGGTTTCCAAGCTCCATCTGGATCCAGTTACTCAAGCAACAGAAATACACATGCTTCAGGAATTTGCAGAGGGAGACTTAATGCTTTGCTGCCTTATAAAATCCTTTACAAAGTTCACCATGCTGTGTTGCCTTCTGATATACCTGTAGTCTGTAAAACAATTTCCCCCAAAACTTGAGATAGAGAAGCAAATATGCTGACAGTCTCAGGTCGTTCTTTCTAATAAGGTTAACCTGCCTTTGCTACTAAATATGGCTTTATAACGCATGCACGCACGCACACACACACACACCCACACCCCTGACCACCAAAGACTGCCTCTTCCTGAAATCTCCCGTTCATATAAATACAGGAAGTAGAAATAAGTGAGGCTAAAATCAGGTCTTCTTGGTAGTTTGCTTTCATTTCAGTGCTTGTTTAGCCCTCTGCCCTCTGATACTACTGAGCCTGAAGCTGGTTTTAAACATCCTCCCCCTGCCACCCCTTGAAATATCATCTTCAGTACAAAACCTAAGGATGTGGAGGTTCTGCTCAGCGATGGAAAGGAACTGCTTTCTTTACCAAGGAACTCTAAAGCCACTGTGAAACAGAAAGTGTCTTAAAGTTTACTGTAATGATGAAAACATCAGCAGGAGACAAGGAAGCCAGGGATGACTCAGGGTAAGTCCTGAATCTTTAGTGACTGCTCATTTTTAGTAGCTGTCGCTTTCCTTTTCCTACTTAACAAAGAGTTCTCGACTGCATTTACTAGCTGGCTGCTGAGTTATCAGCTACACAATCACAATGGTGTGGCATGATTGTTCTGTAATTTACAGTATTTCCTTTAGCTAACATGTTCCAGCTGAAAATAAACTGCAATACCTTTATTTAGCTTGAATCTTAGCTGTTTAGGGAAGAAGGAGGATGAATTCCAAGCTGCAGTTTAGGGCAAAGGACAGAATAAGGGAAGTTTCTGCTTTTGGAAACTTGACAAATCTTTTCTGGGAGGCTTGCTTTGTTTCTACTGAAATGCTGAGAAGTAGATAAGGGCTCGCTTCTCCCTGTGAGCTGATGCTCATTCCAGCTCCAGCATGCTAAAGTATGCACAAACCCTGTCCACAGACTCCCGGACTTCAAATGTGCTTTCTCTTAAGAAAAGGCTTCAAGCTTTCCTTACTCCTAGTCAACAGACTCGGCACCTTGCAGGATCAAGCCCCAGTAAAATATTGTAGGAGAGAAAATGGGTTTTGATTGGGAGGACAATCAGCTGCTGGGATTTTAGGATCAGGATGGAATCTGCCTGAGGCTCAGTTGTACCATAAAGCCCATGCTGAAGCTGAGAGTTCCTATTTCCTGCTGAAAACAATTGGGGGGAAATTACATAGCTGCTGAAACCTTTGGTCACTCCCCTTGGACAAACATAATACCAGATACTGAGAGTGATTCTTACCTGTCTGACACACTTAGGCAGGCTGTTTCCCACAAATAAAAGCTCCCGGATGTGTCTATTGATGGGTGCAAGTGGAAGAAGCTGTGTAGGTGGATAGATATAGGATACTTGCATTTTCAGGCACTGTGTTGCAAGTCAGTCCCCTTTGACTTGGAGCACAATCAAAAAGGGGATAAAATTGCTGCTGGACAGGCCAGTGTGCTATAGTTTCACCATATCACCATTCCTGTTGATGGAGGGAGAACCCTGCATTACAACTGTCCTGCTTTTGCCTTGTTCAGTTGTTTACATCAAGTGGAACAGCGACACTTCTGTTCCAAGGTACAATTCTTCAGTTCCACGTAATGTTAAACACTGAGGGACAAAGATCACACAGCCATAAGGAAAAAAGAAAGAATCCAATCCCTGTAAACCAGAAAGAGGAACTTATTATATGGTAATCCAAAGAATTTGCACTTTGCAGCTATTTCCTGCATTTGTGATAGTTAAGATGACAAGTACTGAGAAATGGAAAGATTTATACTGTTCATCTCTTTCTCCGCTTGTCTAAAAAGCCACATTCTTGCAAAGGTTTGCTTTCAGTTTGGAGTTGCAGGAGAAAGTAGACAAGCTATAGACCCTAGATTTGGACCAATCAAGTGGTTGCAAGAATAGTTTATGAGCATCTGAACAATTTAACAGAATGGCCTTTTATTTCATTAACTGATTGTCTTAATTTTCAATCTGTCTTCTACTCATAAAAAGGAACTTAGGTGTTCAAAAAATCTGTTTTAACTTTGTTTATATGCCACAACATTGCTGAAGAGTCTCAAAATTACACTTCAGCATGCCTACCTTGTGGCCTCCAACACACGACATTAGAAATGTGTCTAAGGGTTGTTTAGCTAATTTCCTGTTATGGTCACATTGAATTAGGTACCAATTTTACAGTGTATGTATAGATAAAATTTGGTAGCTTTCAAAAGAGGTGGTAACATAAGGCAAGCTGCTGATGGACAATTACCTGATTTTAAAATTCTGTGCTGATTTTAAAATTCTGTCCTGATTTGTACCTGATTTTAAAATTCCATGCCAAAAAATCACATGAGGAATTGCTGAGATTGCACCTTCATTCATTATTAATTAAATGGGAAAGCTTACTTACATGCACAGAAACTATGACAATGCAAATTATTATAAAAGTACCCTAGCAACTTTGAAAAGTATCTATCTATCCATTCCTAGTAATGACTGAAAGGTCTATTCTGCCTGTAACAAATCAATAAAGAGGTTTTGCTGACTTACACCTCTGAAATGGCAGAAAGACAGTGGGGAGAAATCTGCCTCCAGAATTAGTAGCTCCTCGGAGAGGAATGTGGAGAGAAGAGTAGCTAGGGGCTGGAGAGAAATCAATCTAATCAAATTCTTCCAAAATGGGTTGGGAGAGGAACAGTGAAATTTAACCAGTAATTCTGACCTAGAGTCAGGCTAACTCCAAGGAACATTAGTAAGTGGTGAGATCACAAAACATCTGGAGAAATGTGAGCTGATTGAGCCTGGTGACCATGGTTTCATGAAAAGGTATATGCCTTCATTCCAGCATCTGGCAAATGTATGGAGGAGATGATGAGGAGAGCAGACGGGAGCTGAGACAGAGCCATAATATGCAAATATTAAATAGCCCTTTGAGAAATAATGGCTGGTTCAGGTAGCTGGGGTGGCTTACAGTGGTTCTCATTTCCAGGGCACTAGGCCGCCTAATGAAGTAATGATCGTGCATCTTTTCAGTTACATGTCTTTTTGACAGAAAAAGCATCATCACAGTTGACAGATTTAATGAGATGTATGTAGTAGTCATAAAGAGGTCAAGAGTAATCTGGAAATGGAACAACTCTCGTAGATTCGGAGATTTTAGCTTCAAAGGGGACTATCGTGATTGTCTAGTCTGATCTCCCGTGCAGAGGTAAGTACCCTGTCAAGCTCATGACTTCTGCTGGAATGGGAGCTTTTAGATACTGTTGGCCATAAAGGCTTTCTTTTCTTAAACTTTTCTACCCAGGCTACCTATCTGCCTCTGCAGTGGGGTGTAGAGGAATGCAGGCAGTGGGTTGATTAGCATTGATAACATGCAGCTGTGGCCTTGCCTCAATGGCAGTGGGTTGGTTGACATGGACCATGTGCAGGTGTAGCTCATTCTGTGAAGTAGTCAAATATCCCTGAGGAGTGTGGGATGGCTGGTCTGATGGAGGAGCAGTGTGGTCTGACCTCTGGAGGAAGGTGAAGCAGCATGGACAGTAGAATCTGACTGATGGTAAAGGCCTTGTTGCAGCCTGATTGTTTGTGCTGCAACAATTGGTGCCCTGTGTGAGGCTGAGTTGGACTCCAACTACAACAGCTGGTGCCTGACATAGCTGAGACAAGCGGGAGAACCTGCGACCCATAACAGACACTGTGAGGGGTGAGCTGTTGACAACTAATCAATATGGGTGTATTGGAATATTTGTTGTCCATCTTAACTCAAATTGCAACTTTTGGTGCCTGATGTAGATGGGTGCAGAAGAAGAAAATTCTGTTAACAATGCTTATAGATATATTTGGAAAAAGTAGTATAAAGTGTAACAAGAAGGCAATAAGAACTTTGCTAGTATGGTGCTAGTATGATGTACTAGTTACGCCAGAAAATGTCTCATGCGTTCAGACATGGCAAAATGCTGGAAAATTACTTTTTGAGGCTGCCTCAAGGGGAGACAAAATTGCTACAGCGTCGTTAACTACATGGAGATTGATCATAGATTCTCTAGAACAATCAGAAGTGGACAGAGAGACAAACCCTATATTAACAATGCTAATCAACCCACTGCCTTCATTCCTGTACAGTGGGGTAAATAAATCTAATACCAATATTTACAGATTCCAACCAAGAAAATTATTTTTAAAAATTCTTTAAGAGCCTTCCTTTCTAATGGACTTAATGTAAGCTTACTTAAATCAGTAGAACAAGTCCCATTTGCCTCAGGAGGTCTTGGGCCCAATGCAAAGTATTGCTCAAATAAAACCTCAACCTAGAACGTGTGAGATGTGGTGTTTAAGTGAGGAAGGAACAGTTCAGGCAGCAGGAAACAAAGCAGTGTCATCAAATCCCTCTGCTGTCTGTCAAGCTTTGATAATGGGTACACTTTCCCGTCCTCAGGGATGGTCCTTCTCTGGAAGGAGGCATCTGTGCTCAAGATGCGTTGCACCAAGTTTGGGATATTACTGTAAAGAAACAAAGAAGGAGTTACTCTCCAAAGATACCCGAATTTGGTACATCCGGAGAAGAGACATAAAATCTGAAATTCCTTTAACGGAAAAATGTATTTACAACCACACTGACTTGTCATATGACCTTTCCAGTGCTTCTCAGTATATGAGTACTCACCAAACTTAGCGGATACTTTGAGCATGTTGTGCAGTGATACTGGTGGTAGCACAGAAGGCAACTGTTCCTTTGTTTGCTAGAGGTTTGACCACACTGGCAATATCGCCCCTGAGCAGGGAGCTCCTCATCGTTACAGACAAATCTCCTACCTGTGTTCACAGGAATGGGGGCATGAATGTAAGCAATATTCTGCTTGTTGCCTTCCTATTACAGTTTTTCACTTACGTGGCTACATGCTGGTTTGTATTGTAGACTTTCCAACCTAGAGACAGCATAGGCTGGAAAATGTACATGTGTGCATGCATCTCTCTTCTGTGTGTACAGGTGTACATGTAGAACAATGTGTCCTGGAGAGAAGCTGTGAGGGCTGGCTGGCACAAATTTGGGCTGGCTCCACCCCTTATCAAAGCTTGTGTACGTAGTCCAGGTATCTCAGAGATTATCTATTTTATAGTATTTTTCCAAATGGTAGTAGGGCTGTATTTTAATTCATCCATCAGTATACCCAGGTGGCTTCTCTGAGATCAACAATATAGGCTTGTGACACTCAGAAGGTTCTCTAAAACAACCTGGAAAATAGTCATAAAAGCCAATACCTAAAACCAATCCATTAGAAAAAGAGGCTGTAGCAAGCTTTAAATACTTGCCTGCTTTGATTGCTAAACACCACAAACTGAAGTGTTTTAGTGAAACTAGGACAAAATAGTGTCCATCATATACCTTTAGCCATTATAATTTTGGAAGGGAGGAGGGGTTTTGCATTTGGGAATACAAAGAAATAGTTCCTTGGAAGGGTAATTAGAAAAGGCAGCTGTTTGGAATGACTGATCAAATTCTAGTGCAGATGGATCTGTGAGTATAGGGTAGGTATGGTCATCAAAAGCACTGTGATGTCCCAGAAGACTATTGCACTTTTCCAGCTGTATCACGAAGACATTCCCCCTGTGTAGGGAAGGATGCATATATGTTTGTGATTGTTTGGGTTACACTTTTTAAGAAATTACAGATGATTGACAATGACTGTAGATATTTAAGAAGTCATTATCAGATGTAGAATTGGAAAGAACCAGGGGAAAGCATGTTTAGAACATCTTCTCTAGAAGACCAAGGAGGTATTCTAATGCCCTTTGCCATATTATCATCAGTCCACAGTGGTCCTGCAGTCAAAGGGTGTGGGATGTGCTGGGGTGGACTTGGTCTTGGCAGTCCTGGTGTTCAGAGCAGCAGATGCATCACAGACCACAGTGCTGACCTGAGGCCTTACATGGAAGAGACTTCTGGGGAATTAAAGCAGGAATAATTACAACCTGAGATGTTTGGTTATTTAAAAAAAAAGTGAGGGGACTGTTTTGTGGTTAAGGAAGCATGTTGCCCCAGTGTTGATGCAGCTGATGACACAAAACTGGGAGTGGCAATTCGCTAGCAGGCTGTGCTGCCATTCAGTGGGACCTGAGCAGGCTGGAGAGCTGGGCAGAGAGGAACCCAATGAAGTTCAGGAAAGGCGAGTGCAGGGTCCTGCACCAAGGGAGGAACAACCCCACGCACCAGTACAGGCTGGGGGCTGGCCTGCTGGAAGGCAGCTCTGCAGAGAAGGACCTGGAAGTGCTGGTGGACAGCAAGTTGCCCATGAGCCAGCAGTGTGCCCTGGTGGCCAAGAAGGCCGGTGGGATCCTGGGGGGCATTAGGAGGAGCGTGGCCAGCAGGTCGAGGGAGGTGATCCTCCCCCCTCTATTCTGCCCCACTGAGGCAGCATCTGGAGTGCTGTGTCCAGTTCTGGGTTCCCCAGTTCCAGAGAGACGGGGAGCTACTGGGGAGGGTCCAGCGGAGGGCTACGCAGATGATGAGGGGACTGGAGCATCTCCCTTGTGAGGAAAGGCTGAGAGAGCTGGGCCTCTGTAGCCTGGAGAAGAGAACACTGAGAGGGATCTTATCGATGTCTACAAACATCTTAAGGGCGGGTGCCAAGAGGATGGGGCCAGGCTCTTTTCAATGGTGCCCAGCGACAGGCCAAGGGGCAACGGGCACAAACTGAAGCACAGGCAGTTCCTTCCATCTGAACGTGAGGAAGAACTTCTTTACTCTGAGGGTGCCAGGGCACTGGAACAGGCTGCCCAGAGTGGTTGTGGAGCCTCCTTCTCTGGAGACATTCAAAACCCTCCTGGATGTGATCCTGTGCAACCTGCTCTGGGCGAACCTGCTGTAGCAGGAGGGTTGGACCAGGTGATTTCCAGATGTCCTTTCCAGCCCTGACCATTCTGTGATAATATTCTGTAGGTTTGAATTATTCATACAACCAAAGAAGACTTCAGAATAATTTTTCTGTATAGTTGTGGATCAAAATTGAGGAAACTGTTTTATATACAAATATATATGAATGAGTTGTGTCCTGCATGCATAGGTGTGCAGCTCTTCTAGGAGAGCCAGCCAGCAGTGGAGTACTCTGAAATTCGTGGTGACAGGGGCAGGATGCGTCTGTACGGCACAGTGGGAGATGGGAGGGTGCTGGATGCATCCAGGCACTGGCATTGATCTAGCTGCACAAAGAGAAGCAGCAGTGAGAGAACAGGTGAACAGGCACACAGGCATCCATAGGAACGATCTGCCAAAAAGGGTGCACAACATCTGCAGGGGTTAAAACCTGGCTATCAAACCATTTCTATACTTCCCTGCCAGAGAGGGCTGCCTGTGGCATGCAGGGTGGTGAATTTTTATCCTTATGCAATGGTTGTACCCCATCTGCTGTGGAGGGGTATGGGGCTGTTATACAAAGTTGCTTGTGTGTATGATTTATTTTCTGCAAAGACCCTTGGTACCCCGCTTTCCCTCCACTGTTCTGTTTGGCATCCATCATCTGCTTTTATGATGTAGGAACACAAGTGCCAACCCCATTCTCCCCGCCGATGGAGAAAGCCCTAAACCACAAACATGTACGTGGCTGAGTTGGAGCCACATGCTGGTGTCAGTCTAGAATAACTCTCCAGAGCTGGAGTGGGGCTAAATTCAGAATCCATCCCAGGTTGTCAGGTGCTTGCTTCTCAAAGAGGCAAGGCAAGTTTTCAGCCGGTGTTTTTTAACTGTGAAGTTTGGTTCTCTGTGTGTGTGAAAGTACATGATAAAACAGCACTGCAAAGCAGCTGTGGTCAAGCAAGCAGCAGTATTTAAGCTGTGCAAACATAATAAAGCTACAAGCATCACCCAATATGGTAAATACTGTAGCCGCAAGCCTTTCCTCTCTCCAATTTGTACCTCTCTGAGCTATTTAAAGTAATCCTACCCACCTCCAAAAATGAGATCCCTGAATCAATATACTCTGCTGGAGTGGGAATATTAAGGCAATGCTTCCCTCAAGATACCAGCTGTGAGAGGTTTGGAGTGCTTAGCTCCTCTTTGCCTGCACCCAAAATAGTATAAGTCTTTTTGCAAGTGAAGATGATTACTTGAGCAGGAAAGGATTAGCAGATGTGAGCATTGCATAGCTGGTTATGCTAGTCACATTTTCCTAAATAGAAATTCTATTAGATGCACGCAAGCCAGGGAGTGCTGTGGAATGCAGCTCTCTTCAAATAGATGAATATATACATGCATATCTGTGTGCCTTCCCCAGACTTTCCATCGCCTTTCTGTTGAACAGGGAATATATTTGTGTGAGTAAAGGATTTCTGCTTTTTGCATTACTGGTACCTTTAGAAGGGACATGGTGTTTTCACTAATTGTAATGACCTTGTATGGGTAATACAAAGCCCTTGTATGTGTGAGAGGATCTCTGGGTGTTTCATGAACCTCCCAACAACCAGCTGAAGGCAAGTATCTATTACTGCTGCTGTAGGAAGGGAAACTGAGGCACAAGCTCATGGAGCTGATTTGATTATAGTCACTGTGTAGCCCACTCCCTGGATCCTTGCTAAGCAGTTAAACCCTGGTCTTGCCCCAGACTGTCCTTTAGGTTTGGGGTGATGCCAGAAAGAGAACCCAGTTCTCAGCCTTTACTTTTTGGTGGGTGAGTTCCCTGCTGGATTACAGAGCTGAACTGACTTCCTCAGGGTTTTTTACACAGCTTCTACAGCTCAAGCAAGAGAAGTGGTGAAAGTGTTGGGAGTATGCAGGTGGGGTCAGAGGACTGCCCTTTCTGCAGTGTCCTGCCCTTGCTCTGGATTAGGGGGAGCATGGAAACACATCCTGAGGGTGGTTCTCTGAGACAGGGCTGCAATTCTAGCTCAGATAATGATCCTGCAAGGGCTGGGGCTGCTGGTGTTTGCTCTAGGTGACTTGTCTCTGTGAATCAACACTGTTCCTGGTAGGGTTGAAAGACCTGTCTTACTGCTTGACATTGGCTCCTGACCATATCAATTAGTACTTTCTATTTGCTTTTGCAGGACTAATGAATTGTTGGGTAAGTTCAAGTGTCTTACTGAAACCAGCTGAATACATACAATGTTTTGGATGCAGGGGGAACCTCACCAAATATAGGGAATCCACACAGCTCCAGTATATTCCTCCTGTGGCCCTCTGAAGAAAGCCAGCCTTTTGAAGCCTGTGTCTTGTAAAAGCAGCTGTTGGGCAGAATTGGAAGCAGCTGCAGCCCCTTGTGAACCAGATTAAATGTTGTGTTGCTTGGGAAAATTTACCAAGGAAACAGAGACCAAAAAATAGCTGAGTCTAGAGACTAACAGCTCTGTTGGCTACCTGCAACACTGGTCTGCAAATTGCTAGCAGACTTCCAGGCAAAAGAAGGTTGTCCCACATATTTGGCTAAATGATAGCCTGGGACCTGGCCCAATCTTTCATCTTGCTTGCCAAGAATTTTTCTCTCTCTTCTCTTTCTTCCCCGACCCCACCCCCCCCACCCCCTTGAGTTCTCTCCAAGGAATTTGTCACTCCTGATACCCCACACAAAACCAGAAACCAGGCAAAGCCTGGAGCTTCTCCTGCTGAATCAGCAGACAGGAAAGAGCAAGAGCTTGGTTTTGGATGACTTGCCTTTCTCTCCAGAGGACAAATATGTAACACAGGACGTTTTGGTGTAATTCTGTACTAAACTCCTATTCTAATCCTTTTGAAGGATTAGTAATTAGTTGGACTGGATCTCATTGGTAATCTTTCTAGCCAAAAGGGAAAGTGACTGTGTTACCCTCCCAGTAGGGATGGGCCCTGTGGGCTAGGACACTGTGGTAGAGGTTGCCTGAGGGGCACTGTGGTAGGGATGTACGGTAGGGGTTAGTCCCTTGGCCTGGCATTCTGATATCTCCCTTTGCTATTAGACCTAGCTATCTAGAGCTAGCCTGGAATCACCATGCCTAACTGTAGGTGTTTAATTGTTGTGTCCCACTTAGGAACCTGTGCACCCATGAGGTCTTTCTTACTGGAGAAGCGGCAGCTCCAGGCAGTGATTCAGAGTGAGCGGTGCCAGTGGGCTGAATCCAAGTCAAATATTTGTTCATGCTTCCCCAAGCCAAGCAGGGAGCCGGGCCTGAGACCTATGTCCAGCACAAACCCACTTCCACTCTCCCACCCCCTGAGTCAGCTTGCCTGGGGTCAGACAAGCAATGACAGCCTGGAGGTGGGGGTTGGGGTGGGTGCAGCACTGGTGTTTTGAGGAGGACGTGACCAAGGCAGCCATGTTATGGATAGTCTTAAACTGCTGTCAACCCACAGCCTTTGGCTTATGGTTTATTTAGATCATAGTCCTAGTGACCAGGTGTCCATAAACACTGTTAATTGAACAAACTTGAGGTCCTAGCAGTGGTTTCGCTGGGTCTGCAGGAGCTGACAGACTTGCCTTGCTGTTTGGCAGGTTTTGTGGTCACATGCTGAGCTCCCAGCCCCTGCAGAGACATTTCAGCGGTTTCTGAAACTGCTCCACTAACCAGTCCTTTGGGCCCAGGTTGTCCCACCAGCACAGGATGATGCGGGCCATGCCCACCCACAGGGCAGGTTGCTCAGCTTAACCCAGCAAAATGGAACACATCTCTCATCCTTATGGCAGGGAACCATGCCCTTTCACCACCTTTCCATGTCCCCGAAAAACCCCAACGAGCCACCCAGGAAGGCAGATCTCTAACCCTGCCTCAGTCTGAATGCAGGCAGGGATCCTTTCAGAGCGTAAAGCAAGAAATAAACATGTTTAGCCAATGCCTAATCAAAATTAAATATGAATAGCTTGAAAGTGCTGGAGTAAGGCTTAAGGACAACAGACAGAATAGGTTCACACATTTAGATATATTATTTTTCCTACTAACAGCACCGTTTATTGAAGTGCATTCACAATGACATTGGAAGGAAATCTTACCCAAAATACAAACATTTGTGTGTAAGGAAGTCTGCAGATCAGTGACTGAATGGCTGAAGACCCTTTGTGTGGTGCCTTAACGAGGGGGGGAACCCCTGAAGGCCTGCGCTCTGCTCCTGGAGATACTGCAGGATGAAAGCTCAATGGATTTATTTCCCTTGGCAAAATGGCCATTTCTAGTTGTAATTCATGACTGAAAGAAGTGTTCAGGTATTTCTTAGAAGAGGAGAAGGTTGTCTGCTTCATGTGTCTGTGTGGTTACTACTTCGTATCTTGTGTGTCTCATACGTCTACACTAAATCCACTCACAGGGTGAGCAAAGCCGTTGCTTTTTTAAGTAATCTGATGTTTTTCTTAATATTTTGCCCAGGGTTTTGGCTCTGGCACATCATGCAGCTTAAATAATTTTTGATATATAGGGCTTGAAACAGAATGGCTTTATTTAAACAAAACTACAGTCTATTCTTCATGGAGTTTGAATTTGGGAATTTCTCCCTCCCCTTTATTTTCCGTTTCCCCTTCCCCTCTTTGTTAAGTGAATACAATATAGAAAAGCATTCCCCGGGCTTTCATGCCTATCTTCCTTTCTGGCCAGATGAGCTGGGAAAGTGCAAAAACAGTTGGATGGGAGTGCTCCGGGCTTCCAACACCAGGTCTTTTTCACAGGCGTGGAAGAAACCCGCCTGCCTTCCACCCAGCTGGTGGCTCTGTGGGCCCCTCCTGCTGCACTGGCACCGGGGCTGGCCTGCCTGGGACTTCCTTGTGTAGGAAATTCTTTCGCTTCTTCCAAACATTTGCTTCTGGTTCCTGCACCTCACAAGCCTTTCCAGAGAAGGTGAATTATCCAGCAGACTGTTTCACAGCTTGTTGTTAAGGAAAACGTGCTTTCTTTAGCTCCCCTGGCCGTGCCAGGAATGACTCCTGGCTAGACTCGTGTTTCAGAAGCACTCCACTTTGCAGTGAAAGGGCCTTGCAGAAGGATAAACTATCCTTCATTGCCTATGCACAAAGAAAAATCTTTAGTTTTGCTGGTATACTGAAATGCCGAAGAGAATAATTTGGGTTTGAAATAGGCAAAGCCCTGATTATGAATATGGGGGAGAAGGGCTTATCTTTAACACAGCAACTGTCTATTGTTGGTAAAGGAGTAGGCTGATAAAACCTGCAAAGTGGTTTTGACTTGCAAAAGTGTGTTTTGGCTGAGTAAAAAGAGAAAGACAGTTGGCAAGATATTTTGAGACAAATTGTTGATTTCAAAATGTGTTTGTCCAAGGTACGTGAGGACAGCAGTATAATTTGAGAGGTGGATGCAAGCCTAGTCTAGTTACACCAGCAGGCTATAGTAGCCTCAGTCCACCGCGAGGCCGCAGGCAGCGTGTACCATCTGCATTAACTTGTGCATTAATGAAAGCAGGGAACAGCCAGGCTGAAGGAAAAGAGCTTTGAAGGAAGGACTCTTCCTTCAGGGAATTTATGTTTGGTTTTTATCTTGTTTCTGCCTATGTCATGGCTGTGAATGTGAGAAGGCTTGTTTGTTAGTAGAGCTGATCTGGATAATAGCAGTAATGTGAATTAGCTTGTATTTTGTTGGGGGTGTGTGTGCATATGCAGTTCTTCATAATGTGCATACCTTTGTGTATGTAAGTAGAGGGATAGACCTCTACTGTCTGGAAACATAGTGAAGCAAGCAACTTAAAAACATTTAGTTGCACCCCCCTGCTCCCTGAGAGGTCTCCTGTGCTGAAAGACCGTTGATGAAGCCAGACAAGAGGTTTTGACAGGGGTATTGCCACTGCTTCACTGTAGGCACTTACAACTAAGCCTGAATAATTTAGGAGGAAGAACAGCTCTTCTAGAAGAGCTGAGAGCTGGCTCCTAACACCTGAGATGGCGTTGCAGATGAAGTGAGATGCACTTCACTCATAAGAGAGTTTATTGATATAAAAACAATTTAATGAAGTTGCTAGTAAATGCAACAGTGGTTTAACAAGGCTCAGTGGCAATGCACATTTGATTATTTAACTGTGTAAAGTACAGGGTCAGGAAAAAATTGTCAGGGAGACCCTCCCTGAAACTAATGAAAGGACCCCCTTGCTTTCTAAACTCCCTCTCAGAAGGCAGTTTACATGCAGCTGAATCCAGACTGAACTTGATCAATGGTTTATGTCTAAAGGATTATATATGCACAATCAATCCATTACATCACTTAGCTAAGATTTCAAACTTCCAGTGCACTTATTCCCAACGCTTACCTGCTATATGATGCAATAAGGAATCTTTTAACCTTGAGGAATAACCTTGAGAAGTGTCCATACTCAAGGGGCGATCCTGGCATGCTTGCCGCTATGCGGGAGAGCTCAGTGGGCCCTGGGCTGTCCGCTGTTTGTAAGTAAAAGATAATTGACTTATTGTCATGTTTGCATGCCAACTACAGAAGTTAGTTTCTTCCAAATTTGCCTCGAGTCAGACCTTAACCAGCACTATAGTTAGGTGCCTTTATTTAGCGCTTGGGTATTACGGTGTTGTCTTCCCCCGAATCCCCTTTGAGTTGGATGCAGCCATCACAGACCAGATGCATCCCTTACAATCAACACTGATGGTTATCACTTGAGTAGGGTTACAGGAAATAAAGGTCGGATGGGGGGGGTGGGGGGAGCACTCTCACAGATGGGCACCCCTGCAGTGGGAGCTCTTTCTGAGTGACTATAGCAGAAACCCAAGCAGGTAACGCAGCTGCTGTGGTTGCGTGGTTTATGGGAAGCGCTGCAGTCATCCCCTCCTCCTCCACTCCTGAGCAGCTTGGCCCTGCTGCTTATGCCAAACAATCATTAGTCTTAATCACCGGGTTTACCTAGTGGTTAGTGACAGGGGTTACATGTCCCTCCCAACACCAGTAGCTCCTATCGAGCAAGGCTTCTTCAGAGCTGACCTGACTTTCAACATTTGAACAGGGGCAAGATTCTGTTCAGTTCAAAATCCAGGTAAGCTGAGGTCACGTCCTTTGACTGCATGGTGGCAGTAATGAAGAAAAACACATTTGTTACCTTTAAGCTTGGTAATGGCAGCAGCCAGGGCATCGGAGATTAGCACAAGCTGTTATTCTGTAGTGAACTCTGTTTTTGTGTAGAGCCTACTCCTGTGGCTCGTCTAATATCCTTAAAGCCAGCTCAGCTATCCTTGCTGTGCTCTGCAGACAGCAGTACAAGTCCATGCAGTTACTTCAGTGTGATGCTGGCCTATCAGACCTTCAAGCTGAGCCCTGTACTGTATAAAACAGCAGTTTGGTGTCATATGTGAACAGAAAACTGGTCACTTTAAGTGCAATACTTAATAGAACAATACATGAATTGGTGTTCTTCCACCTGCACGAATGGCCATTACACCCTTCCCCCTTGTAACAGCACTTGCTCATTTTTGTGATTTCCTCTGTTGGTTTCCATAATCTGCGAGGTGAGGGCTCAGTTAGCTGGTGATTGATTTAAGGGTAGATTAACTGTCCCCATACCTGCTCCCTCTGTGCCCGTTAGCGGAGCTCCCAGGCAGGTTGATGACTTGGTCCGCTTTGGCAAACATGCGAACGCATGCTGGCAGGGTGTAGCTGGGGAGAGGTGGATGCCTGCAGTCTGTGTTTGCAAACCCCTGAGAGCCTCCACAGGGGTGGGAAGTTTGGAAATCCCTGGCAGGTACAGAAAAGCTCGCAGATGTGAGCCTTCAACTGCAGTGTGCAAAACTTCACTGCTGAAGTTGAGGGTACCTGTAATAGAAAGTGGAGTAGATGGGGAAGAGAGAGGTTTGCTGAGCTATGAGGTGTCAGGGTATTTAGAAAACCTTTAGTTTGCCTTACCTTTTGACAGCTAGAACAACTGCTGCCTTGGCCTCTAAGCATGGTACCTTCCAGGCTAAGCAGGAAGGCTTGGACATGCAGAGCGTCAACTGTAAATCAAAGACCAAACAGACGAAGGGTGGACATAGAAGTAGGGTGAAAACAAGGAGATCAGTGAGCAAGAGGAAGTGCTCTGCCAACCCCAGGTTGTCCGCAGACCACAGTTCGAGAAGCACAACTTCCTGAGCTACCTGTTTGTCACCAAGGTGGACAAGTAACATAAGCATTCTGCAAGGTAGAAAGGACTACCGCACAGGCAAACCTGCTTCACGGGACATGCTGAGACTGTCATGTCACTTCCATTGTCCAATTTTCTGTATATCTGAGAACCTTACAATGTACAAGCTCCCACGGCTTGCCTAGCACCCTACATCTTTTCCCTTTTTGCTTATCAGACAACAAAAACCTTGATTTTTATTTCTGACTGAAGAGTGTCAATCAGCTGGGAGAAGACCTCAAGAACTTTCTTCTCTTTCTGCTTCTTGGGTTTTTCATTGTGGTTTTTTCCTGGGTTTTGGTTTGATTTTTGTCAGATCTCTTGGCTCTATTATGAAAAAGCATTTATTAAAGCCTGAATTTTCTGTGACGCAGTGTTAACATTTGGTGCATGGTTAGCTGTTGTGCTATGTTTTTTTCCATGTGTCACTTTGCTGTCTTCCCATCTTCCTACTACTCTGTTTCATGATAAAATGACTCAAGAAGTTTACAGATGACGGAGCTCTCCCTGTAGCTATGTTGGGTGCAGTGCCTCAGTTCCACCACCTGTTGGAAGAAATCAATCAGAATCCAGCACGGTGACCCAAGCCAGGTCCAGAAAGTAAATTAATCCTTCTCCATTTTGGATTCGTTTGATCTGAACTGATGAAGTGCGCAAAGATGAGCTGGCATATGAGAATAACAAGAAAGCATCGAGAAATGACCACATTTAAGGTGGAAGAAAAATGAAGCTTGATATTTTTTACCTGGGGCACTGCATAACTTCCCTCCCGTGCTATGTCTGTGGCAGGGTCTCACTGATGAAATCTTGTTGCATTTTTGCTTCTACTTATGTAACTGACTGTTCCTTCTCCAGTGTGTTTGGTTCAGAACTTCATGTTCTTTTCATCAGGAAAGTGGCTATGCAAAAAAGGGATACAGATCTGCCTCTATCACCAGCGGCACAGAGCCCTGCAACTGAGTCTGAGCGGCTTGGTTGTGACATGGGATGTAAAACAGGGCTGTGAGTTTTCTTTCAGTCTTCTACATCTGATCCATCTCCACGAAGCCCCATGCTCCCAACTGTTTTTCACCCACAGAAATTACCAGCATTGTCCATCTACTTTGACCAGGACTGGTGTGTCAGCTTCAGAAGCTTCTGTCTTTTCCTCCCGCTTCATGTGTTCCTTGTAAACTGTATTTCTGTGCTTGAAGGGTTTCCACATGTGAGCTTCAGACACAAGGTGGCTTGTCCTGAATGATATCACTACAGGTACCACGTGGCTTTGGTGCAAAAAGTTGCTCTTCACCTGGCGCATCAATTTTATTGCCACTTGTCCTTTCTCCCTCAGCAGCTAGCCAGCTGGCACACATTTTAAGACCTGTGATGCCTGCTCTGCTATAAATATAAATATACCAGAGTATCTCTTTCCTTGAGGAAGCACAGCACATCCTTGCTCCTTCTCTTTCTTGACATCTTCTAATAATCAGGGGGAGAAATAATAATAATAAAACATAATAACAGAAAACTAGCTCCTAATTTTACACCTGGTCTATTTAAACAATGCTAAGGTTCTTAGTCTTTACTTATGAGTGGATTACAGAGAATTTGACTTTTGATTTAAGGTTCAGCTATAATAACAACTGATGTACCTTCTTAGATCTGGTTTGGTGACAGCCAGAGGCTGCAAATGTGCAGGTGTGAAGAATTCAGGTGACAGTCCCTGCTGCTGTTGCACACAAATTCTCTGTGTCTCAGCTGCCTCAGGGAAATTCAGAGTGACTGGGCCTATATAGTACAGCCAGGAAGCCCTTAGTGTCACCAAGTTTGTGGCAATATTTCTAAAGTCCCTTGCAAAGGTATGCCCAGGTCTGCACCTGCATGAAATTCAGTGGATTATATCCCCTTGCAGTTCTGATGATTTTAAAGCAATGAGTCATGGTGGTGTCTTTACTTCAGTGTACAGTCACTGTGCAATAATTCAAATCACAGTTGTCATTATTAATACTTCCAACAAGCAACCTGACACCTTCTGCCAAACTGGGGCAGGTGTGTGAATGTAATCACTGTGTGACTAATTAATCTGTGTTGCTGGTCAGTACGCAACACACAGCTCCCTGCATCCCAGCTGAGTTCAATTTAGCAGAGTGGTTGCAGGATTTAAAAGTACTTTGCAGTAAGAACTCAATAAAAAAAGAAAAGCAGGCAGCTCTAGGGCCAGCTTTTCAGCTTTGCATGGCACCTAACAAAAATGAGCACCCATCTGTATCAGTCAAGGGGTTTTGCAGGAGTGTGGGAGAAGGAGGATAGAGTTGCATGTTATTTCTGAAAACTTTGAGCTTAGAAATCATTGACGCGTGAATTCTGTGTGAGTGAAATAGCAAAGGCCAGCTGCTCAGTGTGGTGGCCCCGCAAATCCCTTCAACTGGCAGCACAGCAAGAACCTGGAAGCTGACTGGGCTCCCTCCTCTCTGTGCAGCTACAGAGATACCATGGAGCCAGATTAAACTGCTGGATTAAGCACTCCCACAGCCCAGCATCTGGATCTTCGTGACAGCTGTGCCCAGGAAAGAAGTCAAGTATCTGTGCTATAACTGCGTCAACTGGTGTGTCATGGGTCACAGCATTACAGCTGGGAAAGGTCTGCTAGGTCGTCCACTCACATTTCTTAGCCAGCACAGGATTTGACTCAATAAAGAGTTTGCTGCTGCTCCAAATGTGGCATTTTAAGAGATTTGGGCAATGCAGTCCTGGTCCCCTTCTCTTGGCAATTTATCTATCATCTGTTATAACCTGCTACCAGGAAGAGTCTAGCCTAACATTCCCATTTTAATATGATCCTATTAATGATCTTCATGCCTTTCCTTTTTATCAAAGCCTCCCATTTCCTCTGTCTGTACTGGTACAATAGCTTGCTTAATTCCTGCGGGGCTGGGCTGGCTTTTGAGGGGAAGATACCCCACACCAGGGCTTACATCTCTGAAAGCCCCCAAAAGGCTGGGTTCCTGTTCTGCCAAAAAGCCTCATCCACTGCCTTAATTATCTGCACTGAAGGGTCCCACATATTCAAATCATGAAATGTTTCCATTAAGACAAATATTTTCAGACTCTTCATTTTTTATCTTGTATGTCTAAGTTTGGAACAATTTTCTATTTTTCGTCCATTCTTCAAAACGTAGACAATGAGCCCTACATGGAGCCGCATGCATTGGGAGGTCAGTTCCGTTATTTTTCTTCACCAGTCTGTTCTTGTTGCTAAACCTGTGTTGCTGCTGTGAGCAGGGCTTTGTCCAGATGAGGTGCCTGTCAGAGGGTTCAGAAGGCTGAGTGTCTCTGCCTGCATGGAGCCTGGGTTCCCTGCCAGTGTCACTACATGCCTGGTGCTCGCCAGCTCCAAGCTGCTTTGTATTCTTCGTCTTTGATAATATACCTAATTTCCCTCTAGGCAGTGGGATTCCTGAGCGTCAGTGCTTCGCTGCCCCTTTTCGTTATGCCTTACAAAGTTCAGCTGGAGCTATTGCAATGCATGTCACCTTCTGGTGCTGCAGCAAGACATGATCAGCATTGGTCTCCTTTTGATCTAGATTTCACACATCATTGGCAAGATCAGATTCATGCTTGTGTGACCAATTTGGAGAGCAGCTTTTGCTGACAGTATTATGGAACATTTCATTATAACTCACATTTCTTTTCCTTCGGCTCATTTCTTTCCCGTTACCGAGTATGAACGTTGCTATCCAACACCTTTTACTTTCACATGGTTACTAGGAATTTATTTTAGTTTCTACTGTAAAGAAAGAAACGAAGAGATGAATCAAGTTAACTTCCCAAAGCTGTTCTCCACTGTTTTACTCTATATGTTCAGATGATACTGATTAAAAGCATATGCTGTTGCATCTGAAAGAAATCTCCTCACCTGTGTGACAAGCAAGGCTTTTATCACAAGTGAAGAGAGTGTTTCACTTACTTTCATTTGCTCTTTTAAGCACAGCTTTCTTATTCATACCGTTGTGGCGATGATCTCAAAAATGGATTGATTAAAATCAAGATTCTGTGGACTATACCCTGAATAAGCAACCGGGTTTGCAGAGTAACATGCATTTTCTAAGGAAGCTGTCTCCATAGGGTGGCAAAAGAAAAACCTACTAAAAACAAAATCTTGCTGTTGGTTTTGGGATTTGAAAGGCTATTTTTATGAAAACTTAACTTTTGGGATAAGCATGCTGTGTTAGGTTAGGCCTTTGAAAGCACTCCTTTTTTTAGTAGTTTGTCTGACCTTATTTGAAATGTACTACTTTTAAGATCTGTATCTTTAAAAATAAAAGGGAAAAGAAAAAGACTTGAAATGAGACCAAATTGAAAGTGAGAGTCCTCCTTTTTTCAGCTCTGTTGTCTAAGCAGCAGAACTAGTGCAGAAAAACACATATTTTATGTATGTCCTCCTACATTTTCTTTGCTTTTAAAAGCAATTCATCATATTAATGAGAAGCCCATATCCATGAGTCTATAGCCTTATCTGGTAGAGCTCTTATGACCAGACCTTTCAGCACAACTATTTCCACTGCCCACAGTGCTAAGCACATGTGTAAATACTTTGTTGAATCAGTGCCATAGCTAGGAACCAGCATTTAATACCAGTCTGCCATTAGACTGCAGGGACTAAAAATAAATAGAATTAGTTCTTTGTGTCTCTGATCAGAACAAGAATCTAAAGGAGAGCGTGTCCCAGAGCTTTAATATTCTCAACAGTGTAATTTCAGTATTCTTGTCTTATACAGCTGAGAATAAGCTCATGAATGAGCTGAGACATAAGGTATAACTGGGCACTGTTAACATGGTGCTGCAAGATGGCTCTTCTCTTGTCACTCAGCATCTCCCATGCATCTTTTCGGAACTTCCAATTATGTCTTTAGGGCTGGACAAAATGACAAATGTGGCAGGAAAAAAAAAGGAATCAAGTCTTCATTTTTCTCCCTCCTGAAGGTCCCTCTGTCTTTCTCCACACTTCCTGTGCTCCCTCCCATTCCCCTCCATCGGCACAGAGAAAGGGTTTGCTGTGTCTGTATCCTTGTCTTGTCCTGCAGGACTTGCTGTGTGGTGCTGAACAAGGCTGTTCGTGGGGCTGCACCCTGAATTATTCTCCTGCTGCAGGTCAGCCTTTGGGAATCAGCAAAGATACCTCTTCCATAGTGGATAACTTGCTGCTGAATGCGTCCTAACACCTCCGCCGCCTCTTCCTCCTCCTGTACTCTGTGAGTGCCAACGGAGGTGGAGGATTCCCTCTCTTAATGAACAGCTACCAGTGGCTCCCTGCGTGCAGAGGAGGAGGATCATCCGCCTCTGTAGCCACCAGCACAGACTGGTCAGTGGAGACAGAGAGCACTCGGTGTTATTTTTAAACAGTGAGGTGGCTTAGTCGGCCTTTTTACAGACTACCAAATCTGGGCACAGAGGGTGGGTGCCAAAATGCGAGAGCAGCTGATTGTGCCTCTGGCTGCTGCTGGCAGGCTTCCTCCAAAAGGCTCTGACAGCAGGGTGTGGTACCACACCAGTGGCCATCACAGCTCCTGTGTCATCACGGAAGTGCTTATGGTGGCATGGCCACATGATGAGCTGCAGACCTGGCCCCCGCACACCTCAGGTGGACACTGGCTTGGTGTGTGCTTACTTCTAGCTGCTGGCAAGGTCTGCAACCCCTTTTCTCTGCTGCATCGCTCCCTTTGAAGACACAAAACATTGCTCTGACCCTTAAGCTGGAGGATGGGGTCCAGGGGACAGGCATCCTCTACCCTCTGTGACGCTGGCTGACTCTATGCTTCCCTTACTTCTGTCTCTGGGTACCTGTGCTTAGGCAACATAGATGGGCTGAATTCAACAGACCTCAGCACAAAACGCCCTACAAGCCTGCAGTCTGAAACCCAGGTGTGCATTACTATGAGGCTGTAGTCCTTAGGATATGGTGTATCTCTCGGTCGAGGCCTGGGCACCCAGTTTGCCTCTGTCACAGCAAGGCTATGATGCCCATAGAGGAACTCTGGGTAAGTGCCTCAGTGTGTACTTGTGTGTTTGCTTTTACAGTCCTTACTCCCCCAAGTTTTTTATTTGCAGTTCTGCTTACAAGGGACTCCCTTGCTGTGTTTCAGCCCTATCAGAGATACAAGTGAAGAGGCAAAAGAGACACATCTCCGCCAGGCCACTGCTCTGCGAAACTGTCTCCCACTTCCAGGGATCAGCATCCTTGATAAACTCATCAAGACCTGTCCCATCTGGCTTCAGCTGAACATGAACCAGGAAAGGGCTGGAGCAATACTTGACAAAGAAACAGCAGGGGTAAGTCCAAAGTATTTTAAGTTCAAACAACCACATTTCCTGTCCTTGGTGGAGCTGGTTAGGAGACCAGCACCTTTTTTCATGTGGGATCAAAAATATTTAGCAGACTCTGCTCTCTGTTTCCATTACCATTTGATGCTTTAGCCACTCACGATGGTGCAAGACAGATATAATGGCTTTGGGGAATCCAGAAATCTTGTATCTGGTTTTATTTACTTAGCATGTAGATTTGTGGAGATGCCTTCTCATTCACTACCACAGCCATGGTGTGTTGACTATCCTAATTTGGACAATAATAATAATAATAATAATAAACCCTGAAGAAAAGACCTTCCAATTCTGGGAGCTGCTGGGAGTAATTTTTATTGCAGTAATTGGTATCTGATCCTCATAAGATGAGTGTTAGAAAATGGCAGACTCCTGCAGAGGAAGAGCTTGCTTAAGGGTAACAGCTCTGTAGGAAAGGGAGCTCTCCATCCCCAGAGTCTCAGAGGTGAGGCACATCATGGAGTAGGTGTCCTCGTTGGGTCTGGGGAGGGCAGGTGCAAATGACCTGAGCTGATGGCAGAGTACAAGGGCAGTTCACTTACTCGTGCTCTGAGGAGGTTGGACCTGCCCCTTGGCTGAGTCAGTCTACGCCAGGGCTAAAAATTGGCACAGCCAAGTGACGACCTCCAGTGGGACTCACCTGACCAACCCAGACTGTGCCGCGCACCTCACCCTGGACCAAACTTCTCAAATAAGTCGGGCAAACTATTCTCTTTGTTTTTCTGCACTGACTGTAAAGGGAGACCTGAGTGACTGTCTCTGATACAGCCGTGTATGGCCCTGAGCCTCCTTGGTCATTAGCCACTCCTGCAGGCAGGGCCGTTCCCCACCTCTGAGAGGCTTTGGGGATAAGCCTTGCCTCTGTTCCTCCTGCTCATGCTGGGCTCAAGCACTGTCCTCAGCTGCAGCTTGAAGCAGGCAGGAGAAGAGCTGGTGCATCAGAGATGTCACACAGCAAGGGCCAGCTCTCCTGCCTACTCTGAAACCACCTGAAGCCAAATCAGCACTGTGCCTTTCCCACCACTGGTGAATATGGGAGAAACTGGCTTGCGTACTAGTCGTGACCTGGGCAGTAGAGTTAGGTACAGCTCAGAAAACCCACCTTCTCCTCATCTGGATAGCCATGGTCCAATTTTAGCCTTTGGAGCCATGGCAACCAGTCATGCCAATCAGGAAAACAGAAGTGATTCATTTCCAGGTTTCACTTCTCTCGTTGCTTAAATTTAATTTCAGATGAAACACTTGACTGATGCAATGTGAGATAGTGCTGACTGAGATCCAAGGTTGCAGTAGTCTCTTAAGGTGTGTTAAAGGGACCGTGCTGTCACACAGGTGTTGGGACCTGGGGAAGGGAAGGCTTCTATGGCTTTTTCTTACCTGCAGATACTGTCTGTGGTGCAGGAGGAGGGTCTGCCCTTTAGATATAGGCCTGTTTAGGCATGCATGTGTTTGCCATGTGTTTATTTAGATTTTATCTGCACTGCTGGTGGACCTGATCCCCTAGGGCTCAATTTCTTACGAATGGCAGAGGCCAAGATGACAGAACTGTGCGAGGTTGTGAAGCTGCCCCAAAGCTGCACGTTTAGCATGGAATGCTTCAGAGTGACAGGAGATGCCCTTATGACTCGGACTCATGCCGAGAAAGGCCCTGGCTTCTCGACAAACTTTTTTTTCTTAATTCCTCTATCCAAGAAATTAATGTTTTCTTGATAGTTTTCCACTACTACATTATAGTTGATTAATCATTTTATCAATTCACATTTCTTCTTTCTAATATTAATATCCAGACTCCAGAATTAGCCCAGTTTTTTAATTCGGTTTTTATAAAAATACCTTGACTCTGTCCTGCCAAAGCCTGCTATCAGAGAACAGATAAAGGTGAAGATTACTTTGTCTTTCTGTCTGCAGCTTCAAGGTACAAGCTGAAAATATCCTTGAAAATGAGCTTTAATTAGAAACACATTTAGGAGGCTCACACAATAGAAAAAATATTTTTCTTTTGTATTTGTTTTCTCTTCTTTCTTTTTTCTTTTTCTTTTGTCTTCTGTCTTCTTTGTTTCTTTTTTCTTTCCTCTTTCTTCTTTCCCCTTTCCTCTTCCTTCTTTTTTAATTCCACTGGTCCCATTGGTGGTGGCTACAGTGGTTAAACTGTTTTCACTTAAAGACTTGGGTCTCCTCTCAATGTATATGAATACCTGACGGGAGGGAGTACAGAAGACTGAGCCAGTCCATTCTCAGTGGTATCCAGTGAAAGGATAAGGCGCGGTGGGCATAAATTGAAACACAGGAAATTCTGTTTAAACATTAAGAAAAGCTTTTTTACTGTCAGGATGATCGATCGTTGGAACAGGTTGCCTAAGAAGCTGTGGAGCCTCCATCCTTGCAGATGATAAAAACACTGCAAGACACAATCCTGAGTGACTTGCTGTAGTTGATCCACCTTTGAGTGTGGGGGTTGGACTAGATCAGGGGTCCTCAAACCATGGCCCGTGGGCCAGATACGGCCCCCCAGGGTTCTCAATCCGGCCCCCGGTATTTACAGACCCCCCCCGCCCCCCCCCTCCCCCACCAGGGGTTGGGGGGGGAAACCAAGCAGCCGCAGAGGGCTGCCTGCCACTGCATCCGCGCGCCGGCCCCCTGGTTACAAAGTTTGAGGACCCCTGGACTAGATGATCTCCTGAGTTCTTTTCAACCACATCTGCTCTGTGATTTGGGGACCAGTTGATGCACTTGGCATCAGTGCTGCCATCCAGAGGGATCTTAGACAATCTGGGGGAACAGGGCTGGCAGGAACCTTCTGAAATTTCACAAGAACAAATGCAAAGCCCTGTCCCTGTGAAGGCAGACCCCTGGCAGCAGTCCAGGCTGGCACTCTGCGGGAAGGGCCACGTACGAGTGGCAGGCAGCAAACTAGACACTACTGGGGGGGGGACTGCATAGCAGCCCCCTGGGACCTACAGGGAGGTAATGGAGAAGATGAAGGCAGACTCTGCTCAGCACTGCATGGTGGGAGGACAAGAGGTGACAGACATACATTGAAACCGGAGGGGTTCAGGCTAGGTACAGGGAAACACTTTCTCCCTCTGAGGACAGTAAGTGGTGGGACAGGTTGCCTGGAAAGTCTGTAAGTCTCCACGCTTTGAAGTTCTCCAGACTTGTCTGGACAAAGCCTTGAGCCACTTGGTCTGGCCTCATGGTTTTACCCAGAGGGTGGACAAAAGCCCTTCTGGGGTCCCTGCCAGCCTGAATGATCTTCTGGACCCATGAAAAACTCTGCCATGGGACACTGTGGCCACCAGAGCCTTTGGCCTTATGTTCCGCTTCTGGATACTTGAATCCTTTCCCTCTCAACATAAAAGTGACTCCCGTGGTTTAGACCCAGACAGGGACATTCTAGGGTGAATTGTCTGTGATTTAGGGCACTTATGTGTGGAGCATCACTTGACAAATTCTGAGAGCGGCTTTATACTCTTCAGTTAGTGAAACAGTTTGCCTTAGGCTTAAGTGGAACATCAACGATGCATAGGCATTTTGCTGGTTCCTTTGCAGGTCTGAATTTCACCCAGATGAAATGTCCCTTTATTCATTATTTTTGTTGTGTAAAGTTCAACCAAGTGGAACAAAGCTAAAATAAGGTCATTTAAGGGTGGATTGCACAGATAAAAACTTAATTGCCAATGACCTAAAATAATGTTCAGAAGCTCACATAATGTAGCTAAACTTTTGATTCCTTTCTCCTTTTTCAGATATTCTTGGTTAGGAAAGACAGTAATGTGAACAACATGGTCCTTGCAGTCCGCCTGCCGGTGCAGAACGAGGCTCCCGGTGTGCTGGAGTACAATATTAAAGAAGAAAAATCAAGTAAGTTCTTTACATTTTTTGGTCTTGCTCTGAATATTGTACTGAATCCTCTTGTGATCACCAGTATTTATGTAATCTCACTTGCAATAAGCAGGTTACTCTTGTGACCAGCAGCAGATCTTGCTTTTATGGTGCAGTTCAGTTAATACTTCCTGCAGCTGCTTTACCTCAGCTCCCCTGTGGTTCTGCACCTTCTGTTATCATTTACAGACTTGCAACAGGAAAATAAAGCACCCCCTGAAGAGCAGGCCGGTGCTTTGATCAAGTGAGAGGAGCTGCCTTGCACCAGGTGGAAGTCCTGGGAAAAGTACAAGGCACTGACAGACTAAGCCTTGTTAACTCACTGACGCTGTCTCTAGTTCTGCCACTGAATTTGGGGCCCACCAGGCATCTGACATCTGCTACATTACATTGCCTTTTCATGCACCTCATACAGGCATGCTGAATAACCAGTTACCCCTTTACTGTTTTCAATGCCTTGCTGTTTCTGGGAAGCAGCTAGGTCTTGGGGCTAGTGGTATCAGTGCTGCTCCTGATCGGACAGCCAGGTCTGCTGTGAGCTAGCAAAAATTAACCCAGTTCAGAGTCAGCTATGTCTAATGGAGCCCTCAGTGTAAGTGGATGTGTAAGGCACATGATTTCCACTTTCCAAGAAATATTTGTAAACACACAAATTTTAGGATAGTCATAGAAACACACACTTGAAAGAGCTCATCAAAATAACTTCACGCTATTTATTTATATGAACACATCCAAATCCTCTGTCATTGAGGATTGCCCCAAAGCCAGCTCCCTGGTGTATATGTTTTACTCTCATTAACACACTTGTGTTTCCGCTGATAAATGTTGCAGCTTATTTCTTCCCCCTTGACGTTGCTCAAACGAATGTTTTTCTTCGCATATGTTTCTTTGCATACCTCTGCATCATTAACCGACTTTAAAGCCAGAGGGACAAGTGAATCTCTTAATCTGCTCTAATCTCAAGCACAGACCACAGACTGTCGCAGCACTGCTCCTGCACACAGCGCGGCTGCCTGCCTGCCTGCCTGCTGTATACCCCCTGGAAAGCTTTCTCTCTCATCTGCGCATGTATTCAGAGCTTCTGCAGGACGGCAAGAATAGCAACTTTTTTTTGCCGCAACTTCAGGTGTCCAGACTAAGAATGCAAGGACAAGAGTTAGCTGTGGGGTGGGGAAATTTTTCTCTTTATTTAGTTATTTGAAGTTGACCTAGGACTTAGGTTTCGCATGGTAGGAAACTGGTTTTTCATTATTCAAGTTTTCCTTTGGGTAAGTTAAAAAGTGGAATCCTGCCATCTAAAAATGTCATTTATAGAAATGTTACTTCTTGACTTGTGACCAGTGCTATAAAATCTGATTTCTTTGAGGAGAGGCAAAGTAAAACATAGTACAAAATTTTCACTGTGAGCTAGCCTAGCTAAAAAGACATTTCTGCCATGTTTTTCAAACTTACTTGCTCGCTATTTCTGATTTATCACTAACAACACAAAGGAAGTGTTCAGAGACACAGCTTTCTAGTGGGAACAAAAAATTAAATCAGTTTCCACCACTTTCATAAACGCTGTGAAGCAAGTGGAGGAGGGTAGTAAAAAATTAGCTGTCATTCAAAAAGCAGGAAAACTGCCATGATGTGTGCAGCAATCCCAGTCGCCATGAGGCTGATGCATTCCTATGGTGGATATTCACGTTATTTTTAGCTTGAGTTCTGTCAGTGTTGAACTGTAGAAAGTCTCTCAGTTCTCCATCCCACACCTTTTTGACAGGAACACACTGAGCACAGAAATGGTCATGCTTTTGCTTCCTTTCTCATTTAGGGTAAGTGGCCTGGCCTTTGAGTTGTGAAGAAATTGAATTCCTGTCAGTAAAGCAAAAGGACTATATCTAGTACAAGGGGAGATGGTAAATGTTCTGTGTCTCGGAGTTACCTAATACATTAGCTTTGGTTTATTGTCTCTGCGTTACTCCAACTGCTTTCTAAACTTTTTTAGGAAATAAAATTGTATGTTGTCCAAATGCTTTAACGGGGTTAAGACTAGAATTAGTTTCCTTGCTGAAGTACCCTGGTACGTCTGGATTGCCTTAGCTTAATGAAGTGCCCTTCACTCTTCTCTGGTATTCTGTAAGTGTCAGGGTTGGAAACCTCTGAGTCCCCCGGAAACCTTATCTTGCTGTGGAATGCAAGTCTGTTGAAAGTTAGGTGTTACACTTCCTGAGAGTGTGTAAAGCACACCAGCTGCATAGCTTGAGGACCAGTGTAGACCGGCAGGGTTTTTCCAGACATCTAGTCTTTAACTTCAGAAAGTCCTGCTAAAAGAAGGCTTCAGCTTGCCACTGAGCATGGCAAACAGGGAGGTGAATCCCGATAGCTACCTGCTCTTTGAGTCTGCATGCAGTAGAGCTGGTGTCCTTCCAATGCCCTTCAAAAGGAGGAGCTGTAATTTCCCTGCTATTTGAGAGCCCCCCTTCAGAGCTATACTGGGGACAAGAAGCTTTGGTTGTGCTGGCCTTCTCCTAGTAATTCCTTTCTGAGTTGACACATGAGCAACGATCTGTGTAATATGCCCCACAGAGAGCTGTTTATCTCCTTCTGTGAGAGCTGACTCCTCCTAAAGGTTTTGAAGAAGTGGGAACATGTTCTCCCTGTTACCTCCCTTCAGCTTGTTCAACTTGACAGACTTGGTACATGCAGATGTCAACTGAAAGCTGAATTTGCATTGACATACATAGTTCAGATTTTATGGAGATCCTCCTTTCCAGCTAAAATTCAAGTTGCAACCCATCCCAGCTTACTATTTTGGAGCACCTTGCCAGCTGCCTCTTGTCCTTCTCATCAGTGCAATCTCAGCTTCACAAGTGACACAAAGGATGCGCTATCCTTAGGGGTGACATGATGGCTCTGTGCTATCTCTACTGTGATGTCCATCTCTTACTTTCACCATATGCATCTTTAAACAGGAAGTTTTCCTGCTCAGCTGTTTGTAAAAAGCTGCTTTCATCCTGTCCTACTTTTCAGAGAGTCTCTGAAGCGGTTTTCCCCAGTATCAGAATGATGGTACAGAGGTTGCTGCTCAGCCCCTGATACCCATATATAGCTGGCCATTCAAAGAAGCAGAAAAAAAACCCAGAAGCTTCCTAGCATTGCAGTGCCAAATAATGGTGGATCATTGTTTTTCTTTTCCCCATATCAGGTCTGCTTTGTTGAGGTTTGATGAAATATTTAGGGAAGTATAATTTTCTGACAAGAAGACCGGATTTAATTGTGGGTTTTTTTAAATGGAAATCCCCAAAGAACCCACTAGATCAGAGGTTCAGGAAATTAAACCTCTTCCCATTTTTTCATGGGGAATTTTCACCTGTTCTGTGAAGAAGATCTTGGAATCATATAACGGGAGAATTAAGAGATTGGATTTTAAAATCTTTCTTCTGGTTCTTCATCTTTGGTTGTAATTCCTCCAGAGACAGGAAGGTTGAAGTCTGGTCACAGCAGCAGGTATAGTAGAGACCCAACAGCAGATAGCACGTGGTTCATTAGGAAGATGAGAAACCTGGAAACTTTCAGAGCCTTAGATCTCTGTGGTTTTGCTTCTTGGTCTGAAGGATCCCTTACTTCTTACTCAGAACAGTGGGAATCTCCCAGAACAAAGGCTTGTTACAAGATTTCTTCCATTTTGAGATGCAGTGTTGGGAGGTACCTCTCACACTCTGCTAAAATCTCAACTACTTTGAGCGTTTTCAGTTCTGAAAGTTGTCCCTTACTTCTGCTTCATCTCAAAATGGAACCTTACCCTCACCTACCCCAAAAACTGAGCACCATTTCCTCAGCTGACTTGTACCCTTTGCTCTTCTCGGCGTACCAGTTGTAACCTCAGGTCCCAATTCTCATTGCCCTTTACAGGTATCATTCCACTGGCATCAGTGACATTGCAGCAGTATTAAAAAGAAAAGAATCAGATGTTTAAAATAAATGTGCATGTTTGAAGTAACATATGGTGAGAGCTTGAAAGAAGCATCTGAGTGGGATAGACGACTTGGTGCAGGCAGTGACAGTTGCTTTTAGTTTCATAGAGTTATGAAGACACAGGCCATGAGGGTAAAGTCCTTTAACAGAAGAATGCTCTAGCACCGTATACTGAGTGTAATACTTCCTTTTTTCTGGCAAATCTTCTGAATTACAGCTGAAGATAATGTGATTTCATGAAACACAAGTTGACCATATACATCTCAGGAATCATGCATATATGCTTTGGTGCACAATATGGAGTAATTGTTTTCCAAACTCTTCTGTACCACAAAGAGGATGTGATTCCTTTCCAAATATGCAAAATCATGCTGAACAGCAGAAATGTCTGCAATCGCACAGAATAAAGAACATATTATTTATATTAATTGAAATTTTTATAGAAAAAATTATGGAATTGATTTGTCAAGTAAGCACTGAACTACTCAGGCTCATGTCCTAAGGAATTTGAGGCTGGCCTGATCCTGCCACAGATGTCTGCTCTTGTAATCATGCTCCTGCCTCCATCACTGTGGGTGGCTTTGCTTGCTTGGAGATTTAGATTCGTGAGGCAGTTCACATGAGCCCATGTTGTGGAGTTGTTGTCCTTGTTCCTTATTTAAATTGTATCCATGTGGGACAATCTGCTGCCAGGCTGGTCCAGAAGCATCTCCTCCAATGTGCTGGGCCAAGGCTGAGTTGGACCCCCAAAATCAATGAGTGCACAGCTGATGGAGGGCTTTGTAGCGAAGCCTTGTCTGCAGCGTGGTTATTTTGTTTATTACAGGAAAATTCTGAGATTTAAATTAAAACTCTGCCTGCTTTGACCCTCCTAGCTTCTCTGAGACAAACACTGAATGAGCTGGGGCATAACAGGTCTTGAAATAGCCTTAGCACATTCAAATAGGAAAGCCAAAATAAATTCTCTCCAAGTAATACAAAAATGTCCAGATCACAATTAATACCACCTTTGAAAGATGAGACATGGTGCCATTGGACATGGTAGATTATACTCAATTTCTGGTTTATGGATAGCAGCTGTACTTCAGGTTATATGGTATGGGCTTGTGGTAAGGACCCACAATATACCCTGACAGAAAACATAAAGGCAATTACTGCACTCAAAAACAGTTTAAGAGCAATCACTGAGTATTACTGCAAAGTTGCAAGCCTGGTAGCAAGAAGGATGTTGATAAAGAAATCCAGTGTCCTGCCCTGGTCACCTAATTTGGCCTTTCTTAAAGTTAGACCAAGCTCAGGCAGTGCAGGCTGGAGCCTGATACAAAATGCTTGAGACAGACCGTAGGGATTTAGGAAAAGACCACAACTCAAGTAAAACACCCAGCAGCAGTTTACCTGCCTGGTTAATTCTCTAACTGCTTTTACCAAAGGAGAACTGTTTGCCATGAAAGTTCATGAGGACATGACCATTTTGTACATCCACCATCCACTGAGCTCTGCCCAGCAGGACAGAAAGAAGAGTTACACTAGGTCTAGAGGCAGCAGGAAGGCAGGCCTTGCTAGGGAGTAAAAACAGCAATTTAGATGAGCAAATGTGTTTCTTTGCACATTGGATTTTAGGAAAGATGAAATCAATCGGAAAAGGGAAGACATTATTTAAGGGCTAAGATTTCACAATTTACTTTCTTGCCTTAATAATCCCAAATAGGTGCAGTCTAACACAGTGAAGGCAAGCTTAATTATCAAAGCCAAATTTGTCCATCATTACCACATTACTCCAGCCACCTCTACATTTCCGTTCCTCCTTCCCAAGTACACATGGGAGGAATTTTTTTTTTATTATAGGCTAATGCCATTTGCACAGGATAAAAAGGGCATGTGCAGGCATTCTGACTGTCCTGTAGCAGTAACAGATGGTAATTAAACAACAGTAATCAGACAACAGCATGTTTAAAGAAGGACATTAGAGTAACATGGGGATGGACTTTGTTCATCTTTGCAGGCTTAGCTCTAAACAAAGCCGCTGAAAGCCCTGGTCTTTACAGCCCAGCCAGCCTGAGGTGAGGGCTGTAAGCACGCTTGGCATGATGGCAGAACTCAGATGCAAGGGATACAAATTCCTGCCTGTGTCCCTGCATGGGCTGGTAGGTCCAAGCACTATGTGAAGGCACTCAGCAAGGGAGCACAAGACAGAGAAGAGGAGCTAGGAACCACTCAATAGATGCTCTTTGTTGTATTAGACATCTTCACGTGCTGATAATGGACTTGCCTATTGCACTCTGCTGGCACCCTGGCCACTGTAGCCAGATACGGTCCATTATGGCAGATTTTGCTGTTTTATTTTGTTAACATTTCTTTTAATACATGTTGCTGATGGATTAACAAATTCAGAGACTCAAGTCCCCGTTGCTAACATGGCACAGCATGGTCAGGTGGTATTTTCCCACATGAACTGCACTGAAGTACTGGATGAGTGAGGTCATGGGAAAAAAATGGGAGGATAGCTCAGTTACTGCAGCCTATTCACACTTTAGCTGTTTCAATGAGAGTGGTCAGTTGTGCAGATGAACTTTGTGATATGAATATTTTTGTGGAACTGTTGGCAGCTCTTGCAATAGCTTCCTCTGTTTTGCAAGTCTTTTTGCTAACACTCAGCCTGCTGGAACCAGGGAGTAGAATGAAGATAGACAGAAATTATTTTATTTTTTTTTTCAGAAAGAGAGATAACCGTAAAAATTGCAGAGAAAAACTTAAAGTGTAACCTTAAAATTTCTTAAAGACTCAGAAAACAGAAAATATAGGAAAGCAACCTACAGGAAAACAATCTCCTATTTTTAAAATTAATTTTAATTGTACTTATTTTGGATCCCTTCTGAATCGGTGTCATGGTTTAACCCTGGCCAGCAACTAAGCACCACAGAGGGGCTCGCTCACTCTCCCCCAGTGGGATGGGGGAGAGAATCAGAAGGTAAAAATGAGAAAACTCATGGGCTGAGATAAAGACAGTTTAATAAGTAAAGCAAAAGCCGTGTGTGCAAGCAGAGCATAACAAGGAATTCATTCACCTCTTCCCATCTGCAGGCAGGTGTTCAGCCATCTCCAGGAAAGCAGGGCTCCATCACATATAATGGTTACTTAGGAAGACAAACACCATCACTCCAAACATCCTCTCCTTCCTCCTTCTTTCTAGCTTTATATACTGAGCATGATATTCTATGGTATGGAATATCCCTTTGGCTAGTTCGGGTCAGCTGTCCTGGCTCTGCTCCCTCCTGGCTTCTTGTGCGCCTGCTCGCTGGCAGAGCACGGGAAACTGAAAAGTCCCTGATTTAGACTAAGCACTACCTAGCAACAACTAAAATGTCAGTGTGTTATCAACATTATTCTCATACTAAATCCATACCATAGCAGTATATCACCTACTAAGAAGAAAATTAACTCTATCCCAGCCAAAACCAGGGCAACTGGAATGGTGATGGAAAAGGTGGAAATTTGTGGTACTGACTGAGGTCAGAAAGATGGGATCTTTCACTTCATAGCTAAAGTGAATGAACTGAAGTATGTGCTGCTATTCATGACACTGACTTCTAAGATAAAGGCATTTATTTGGGTAGCACTTGCAGATTTTCATAGGAGGGTTTCAAGACAGGGCTGGATGAAGCCTTGAGCAACTTGGTTTGACCTCATGGCTGACCCTGCTTTGAGCAGAGGTTTGGGCTAGAGACCTCCTGGGGTCCCTGCCAGCCTGAATAATCCCATGAAAGGCAACCAGCCAGTGAGACTGAGTCAGACTGTGGGCAAGCTCAGGGCAGAGAGCAGTTCTTAAAAGTGATGTCTTAGTAGAGCAGTAAAAGCAGTTCTTATTCACTAACACCCAGATTGTGGGAGAAATACTGCTAAGATTTAAAGAGGGATGGTGGTAAAAAATAAATAGAACATAATTATTTCCTGGGTTAGTGTCTCACCTGTGATATCCCCAAAAACCGTAACCTTCCTTTCATTGGTAGATATATTGTGTATGGGGGAAAGGAGGGAATGTGGTCAGTCTATTCAATCAGTGCAGATTTCCAGTTGAAGTAACTCATATGAAGTATCTCAACATGCTTGAAAAGGCCCAGTAATGCCCTATAGAGGCAATTATGTGCCCCTTGGCATATTGCAGAGCTGAGCTTGCTGTAAGCTGAGATAAGACTTCATCATGTGGAGTTAATAGCACTGCAAGGTTCCTGGACTGTCTTTGCACAGGTGCTGAAGGGACTTTTCAGTTGAAATAGGACAGTCCAAGGAGTAAATATACGTTCCTTCCTTCCTTCCAAAGCTGAACCTCTTGAGACAACCTCTGACTTGTCAGAGTGCAGGCAGAAGGGCCCATCAGAGAGTACATTTGGCTACTTCTGTTATCACTGTAATGGTACCATCGTTCTTTTTCAATGGTCACTTTAACCAAAACAGTTGGCCTCCCTAAATGAAAACCCTGCAGCTTTCAGCACCAGAGAAAAGAATTCTTAATACTGTAAACTAAGGCATGAAAAGCAGGGCAGGACTATTTATAGCTCTGATTTCCTCTGAATAGATGAGAGACTAAACCTGACATTACAGAGTGAAAAGATCAAGGTGTTTGGTTGGGGTTTTTTAATACCCTTTGCCACTGTTCAGCGATAAGCAGAGAAAGAGAGGACTGCCTTGGCAACCATCTCATGAACTGCCCTGAAGAATTGTCTACCAGCTAGGAAGCTCATTAAGCATCTTCAGCTTCAGGTTTACTGTATAATATTATTTTACTGAAAAAAAATTATATGTAAGGCAAAAATATCAATAGTTCCAGTAAGTAGCAGTTGGACTACTGAAGCCTCATAAGCACAAGTAAAGTAGATGGAAAAGGGTGTGGGCACTGTCCCTAGTAGAGGCAGGAGCCAGGCTGTAGGTGAGTTCAGGCTGTAACTTTGTGCTGATACCGCTGTCATGAGAAGTGCTCTCACCATCTCTCATCTGCCATCCGTGTGTGTCCATGCACCCATGTCCTTCTGGTCCCTGTGTTCCTCTCCCTCATGAAGATTATGGCTGGGAAGCAGTGAATAGCTTGGATACGGGGGTGTGAAAGCAGGTTGGTATGGTAGGGCAGTGCTTCCTTAGAGGTGCTACCGTGTGCTGGGTTATTTGAAATAAAGCCTGGAAAGGAGAAGAAAGTGACGTGGGGGTCAAGGGACAGCTGGTGACTTTGCGAAGGGTGGGTGGCAAACTGGGAGACAGAGGTCTGGGAACAGAGCAAAGGGGGGCTGTAGGCAGCCAAGGATGGGGTCACATCCTGTAGTGCTGAATGACTGTGTGAGCCTCTGAGATGCTCTGGGGGAAGCCAAAAAGGAGTCTGCCCACAGAGGCAGGAGCCCAGGACTGCCTTGTGGTGCAAGGAGAGGAGGCTGCAGGCAGGGGGCAAGCACTGTTAGGATGGGAAGGAGGTCAGTGCAAAACTGTGGCCAAAATGTCCCATAGCAGCGAACCTCCTCATGGCAGAGCATCACTGGTGACGTGCTGAGGAGCTGCCCCTTCCCCTCCCTGCCAAGATGATTTCAGCTGAATTTTCCCGAAGAAGTCAGTGTCATTGCACCCATTTTATAGCCTGAGAGCTGAGGCACAGGTTGCTGAAGGGACTCAGCCAGCTGCACACCACCAGCCCTGAAGAAGCCCAACCAGCACTGTATTTACTGGGCTGCAGAGAGGCCCTTTGCCTGCCCAGCACTTTGTTCAGCACTGAGGTACCAACACTACTATTCAGACTTTTTTGGTATTCTTTCTGTGTACCCTGACAGGCAAGTCCACTGCCGTACTGTAAGGGAAGCCAATTTTACTGATTTACTTCAGAGGCATATTTTCCTTTATTGTTGCATGATGGAGTGTGTGAGGCAAAGTAAGAAACCGTTCTCAGCTCTGGGCCTGACTACCCTGAAAAAAGCAGAAATGTGCTGGAAAGAATAACAAGAGTTATCAAAGCCCTTGGGAGAGAAGATTCCTCTTCCATTCTCTCGCTAAAAATGGCTAATTCCATCTCAATTAAGCAAATCATACATTTCAGCAGCAGAACATGTCCAGGACTACTTTTTTCAAGTATTAGCCAGTCAATGAATAAAAGTTTGTGTATTTTTAGCAGAAGGGGCTGGAAAAGCTGAATATGTAGTTACCCTTGAGGTTCAAATTTTAAGCAGTTCAATTGCATATAAGGAGGCCTCTGGGCATGCAGGCTAGTGTCCTATATTCCCATAGTAAATAACTCCTGTTCAATGTGTTAGACGCCTTGCTATTAAGGAGGGTAGACTGACAAATGTTATCTTTTCATGTGGTTCCTGTTGCTGCTGATGGTGTCTGTACAACAGCTCTGAAGTTGTAGAGCTACCCTAGTTATCTTCAGATTAGCCTCACTCAGACACAGATAACAATCTACCTGCAGCACCGAGGGCTCAGCACAAGCTAATTTCCCTTGTTTATGCAAGTTTCTCATTAGCAAGAAAAATCTACTGTCACCTATGAAGCTTCTCAGCATGAAAAACCTACCATCAAGCAAGTCCACTCCATGGCATGAGATAACTGGGCAGCTCTGCCCCAGCCCTCCCACCAGCTCAAAGACTGCTTTTTTTTTTGTTGCTTTCTGCTGGATCTCATCCGCTTCCACCAGCAGTGCAAGGCCAAAGGCCACCTCTGCGTGGGCTGTTACAAGGACACAGGAGATATTATCATTGTCTGGTCTACTGCCTGCGGTTTGATTGGAGATAAAGGCTGAAAGATTTCGAATCCCCTAAGAATGTCTAACCTAGACACCTTCCCAAGGTCAGTCTGCCTGCCAAGGATGAAATTTCTGTTACCCCCATCATTATTAACCCTGAAAACTGTGTGTCAAGGAGTTCCCACGCAGGAGACTACACTGAAGTAGGAGCCCAGAGTCTTGGTTTGGCAAGAACAGCGACCGAGGGCTTGGGGTGTATTGTAAAACACCATATGAGGACACATTTTATAACCTGTTGTGCAAGTTCATAATTTCTCTTCTAAATGCAGATGTGCACAAGGAAAGCAGAAAGTCTCATTTGAGCTATTCCACATCACTTTGATGCACTGCTTATTTTAGAACATAAAGCACTTCTAAAATGTAAGACACTTGTGCAGCTGCTTTTTTCAAGATGTAACAGTGCCAGGCTTCTGTGTGGTTTACAAGATGTTTTGGAAACATTCTGGTTGCTTATAGTGTGTGGGTTTTTTTCTTTTTTTTTTTTAAACTCTCATCTTCAAGAGTTACCTCCCCTCTCTCCGGGCAACCATTTTCATTTTTACTTTAGGCTTTAAACCAATAGGATTGTAGGGAAAGCCTCTTGGAAAGAAGGCCTCAGGGTCTTGTTAGCTTTTTTAACCCTCCCTTTGGGGCTTTTTTGCCTTATTTTTCACTCCCAAGAGGCATAATGCAAAATCTGTGTGTAATCAGAGCTAGAGACTATGCGTGCTGTTCTAGGATAATATTGTCTTACCCTGCTCTGCTTAGTACCTTCAACGTAACCCAAAAAGCTTACTGGTTTTAAGACAGCTACTCTACATCAGTACCCATAATACCAATGCCCTTGTCTTAGTGGCTAAACTGCAACAACTTATAATTTTTGTCCTTGGACAGTGTTTGCTATCTGAAGATCTTAAAGAGCTTAATAAACAAGAGTTTAGACTTGTAAATGAGGTAAATAAGATACTGCTAAAAGTAAAATGAGGGCAGTAAGGACCTCATATGTTGACCTTTGAGTAGGACTCTTGAAGGCAGTGAGAGTATGTCCTGGTTTCACAATCTGTCCCGCTCAAAAGAATGGGAATCAGAAGGTCTTCTTCAGTGAGGTTGGCAACTATGTGGGATCACAGCTCTTGGAAGCAGAAATATCATTTTTTCCTTTTATTGTCCACCCTATTGACCTCTGCCAGAGGGTTAGCCCCTTTCATAACTCACTTTCGTAAAGTTGTTCTGGAAGTCTCTGATGCTGAAGTCTCTCATGCATGTGGGTACTGGATGGCTTCCCTTAAAATGCTCAGAAATCATACTTTTTTCTGTATGATTAACCTCAACTTCATCTCAGAGCCAGAGAAATAAACTTTTCTCCAAATTAAATGGAAAAAAATGGTTTGATAACATATATATTTCACATAAGGATTGATTCTCAGGGTTATCTGTGCAACCTGGAAATTGTTGCTAAGATCTAAACCTCCAGAATTTCAAATCACAGCATTGTTTTCCTGTTACATGAGGCACAGGGGAGACTCTAATATCTGAAAACTTCATTTACTTCACAAAGTTTTACCAGATAAATTTGCCTTCTGAGAGCAACTTGCAAGTACCTATATTCAGTTTGTCTTGTCAGCCATAGCCCTGAGCCCTGACAGTTTGAATCACCATGCTGGGCATGTAATGCCATTGTAATGTACAGGTGGATGCTGAATTACCTGGGAAAATGTGACTTCTCCAGCAATGATCCCCCAGTGTTCAGCTGCTTACAGCAGGGACCGTGCCAGTCAAATGTGTCATCCTGCTCCCCTTGGTGTACTTGGGAGCTCTCTCAACATGGGAGTTCTCAACATTTGAGAAAGGCCATGTTTTCCCCCTCATCCCTTCTGTGTGAGAGCAAGAAAACAGACCCTGTGTGGCTACATCTAAAGCTCCAGCTAAACTTCACATTGCCATCTGGTCCTGGGAAGAAGTCCTGGATCTCCCCAGCCTCTGACTGAAGAAACAGTGGAAACCAAGTATGGAATTTCCACAGACAGGTGGTTATTTGAGCACTGAAAAAGGAGATGCAGAGTGAGAATCTGACAAGGCAGGCAACTGCTTTGAAACCAAACAGCCATTCACCAAGCTGAGCTCTGCTCTTAACCCCTGAAATAGCTGGCAGTGCTCTTGGGCCTGCCAGGACTGTTCACATGGATACCTGTAAGGATAGCACTGAGGAGCTGTGACACTTTTCTTTTAGCTGGGTTAGCTGTGCTTGAAAGCACCCTTGAGAGCCACCCTCTCAACCCCTGCTGAAACATGAATTGCAATAAGGAAGAAACAGAACAGCGAGATGACTGTAACACATTCCGGCTCAAGCATCCTGCAGCAGAGGCAACGAGACCAGGCAGCAGCAGGATTTTATGCTGGACTAAAGGCACACAATTTAAGTGGACACCAAGATGCTGCCCATCTGCTTGGATGAATGTGGATGAGCCAAAACACAGTGGAGTGCCCAAGACCCCTGTGGCTGTTAGATGTGAAGATGTTCGGGTTTTTTAGCACCAGGATATGCACATGGTGCTCAGGCAAACAGTCAGCTCTACTGAGCATCCTCTCCAGTCAACCCTAGCCTGAGAAGAGTGCAAAAGCCTGTGTTTTGCATCTTCTTTAATGGTGTTAATTTCATTTTGCACATTATAATTATATTTTGTGAAAAACAGAGTTTAAAAATAGATTTCTCTTACACTTTTGAACCAATCTCATTAACACTTTATCACTTTCATAATTCATTAGCTTCAATTTCCCAGGAACTGCCACCAGCAGTGGGTTTTGTCATCATGGCCAGAAATATTAAACTCTGTAGGAAACCATAAAATTGAAATCCTATGAGAAAGCATGAGCTGCATACACGACAGAAGACTCTGGCAGAAGTCCAAACCAGGGAAGTTTCTGCCCTTCCTTGATGAGGGGAAAAAACAGAAACAACTGAGTTTCATGAAAGAATCACTCAGAAAGACAAGAAAGAGAAAATGGACCAGGGTTGCCCAAGACAGTCTAGAGCTGTGCAAATGTAGAAGGAAACTACAGCTTAGACTTCAGTTAAAAAAAGCAGAGGCATCAGATTACAGAAGAAATGAAAAAGCCTTGAGAAAACAGGTAAAACAGTGACAGTGTTTACAAGAACACAACACTTGAAAGCCATACAGTACCATTCAGAAGATCATAAAAAAAATAATACAAGAAACAATGTTAGGGACAGATACTAGGAACTTTCAAAAACAGAGCTGTTGCAGAAGGACACCATAAATACCTTAAGGACTTCCTCCAATGTACTCAAAATTTCTCTCCAACTAGCTGAAGGTCTTTTTCTTAATACCACCACCAGCCTAGTGCATGAATAAGGGCCTGAAGGAGATTTGCATGCACTCGGGAACTGAAACAATAACCTAAAAGGTATTACGCCATGCTCTCATGTATCTCTGTAAAGTGTGTCAGGTACAATGAATGTAGTGTGTCACGACAAATGCAACAGCCTGGGGCTACAGTAGTCACTGCAGTCCTCTATTACAATACCCAGGGACAGGAATATGCTAACCTGATCCGTGCAACAGCTAAGGAACAGCAGCATCTGGAAGCAGAAAGTCAGTAACCTCTGTCTTGGAGGCATCCCATCTTCATAGTGAGTAAAGGGCTGAGGGCAGCAGAACAGCAGCAAAGCCGCTGCTCACTGCAAAGGCCAGTGCAAGCAAGGTCATGGCAACTGTGTTATCAAGCCAGAGATTTATATCAAAGGAGGGATACACCAGTGAGAAGTCTAGTTAGGAGACTGTGGAGTTACAATCTTAAATCTTAAAATAGAGATAGACAAGTGGAATCACTCCCATGATGACAAATGTCACAGTTCCCAGAATCTGGAAAGATAAGAGCCTGTCCAAGCAGTACTTCTGAGTTCTCACAACTATCAACAAAGCTGCTGCAGAATAAGGAATTCATATCTTTGAATTCAGATGTCTCTGCAGGATTATACAGATATCAAAAACAGTGAATAGGACTAAGAGCACTAGTAGAGAAGAACAAGCTGATGTAATTGGGTCCCATGAGCCTATGTAAGCAGTAAGAAGATGGGAATCAGGGTGGTTTGTCCATGTGACCAGAACAACAGGACTAGCAAACACAGTTCTGTGGGGAAAAATCAAGAGGAAAGGAAAGCAGAATGTTCACGGACAGTGTGACTCAAAAGCATCAGCATCTGCATGGAGAAATGATAGGGACATCTAAAAAGTAAAGGAAACATGAAGCCAGTTCCCATTAGTGCCTAAAGATGACACTCTTCAGATCATGTTGGTATAGTAAAGATGAGACAATCGTAAGTATTTATTGCAGTTCATAACCTGGCCGTGTCCTGTTCACTTACTGAGTTGCACAAGGAGACAAAACAGAGTATGGTCAACAGTGAACTACTAATTCATATTAGTAATGCTTCCATCACCCATAGAAAAAAATTCTGTTAATTCTGATATCTTTGTTTCAGACTGCTCAGAATTGCCCGTTGATCTAATCACTTCCCCTTTTATTTCCTGAAGGTGACTTTTTTTCTGTGGGCCTCTAAATATCAGGTAAAAAACAATATGCCGTGGCAGTATGTTTGGCCCACAGAACCCAGCCTATTTTTTCTGTTGCTTTTGATCATATTCTTGACATCCTGCCACTGTTCTGGTGAGACACAGAGATTTCCTTGCTCTTCAGGTACTCTGAGTGTAGTTTTATGGGCTCAAGAAAGGTGAATTTTGTCTCTGCATTTTTCAGCAGGATTACAGCAGTCTGGCAGAAAAGTGTCTGCTTTTAGATTTTGCCAGAGTCATGAGTTCCTATAAATGGCAACATCATGATCCCTCCCTGAGTAGCAGTGCTTATGTCAGTGAAATGTCCCCAGCTACCCACAACACATCCATAGCCAGAAAAAAGCACCTCTTCCAGACTGTCTTCTCAGAGCAGGGTGCCTTGAGGGCAGTAGTGGCACTGGGGGAGGTATATGTTGTCCCCAACAGTCAGCAGAGTCCTTTTAGCTGTACAAACTTGCTATTTTCTGCATCTTTCCAAGAATCAGAAACGTGCAGCAGGACCCAGCTAATGGTTTCCACAAGTGAATGACAACCATTCCCACAAGAGATGCTCCCATACCAAACCCATCATCTGCCACCAAACAGCAAAGCGGTCAGGAAGCTCTACTTACCGGCGATGCCTGCTGGCAGTTAGCAGGTGTCTAGATAAAAATAGGTCAAGGAAAAAGTGTTATGGTTTCTCCCAAGGAAAACCTTTCCCACAGCAGATTGTAAGGCTTTCCCTATGGGTGCTATGCTGGGAGCGGGTCCAAGTGGCCATGGTAGTCCTGCACAGGCTGCTTGACACTCTCATTGTTCAGAATAAATTTTGGGCAGAGTATTGGCCTTGGTGGTGCTAGTACTTTAAGTAATGATCCATCTAAAGCAGTGTTTTTCTATTACTTGTTTGCAGGCCACCCAAAATGTCCCAGCAGAGCTGTGGGTCTCTGTGTGAGGAATTCCAGCCTGCTGACAAATACACTTGATTTTGTTACCTTCTATGACCTCTCAGAGCAGACTGAGAACATTGCAGTTTCTATATACACCCTACTGAAAACTCCTGTCCTTAAGCTCCAGTACCTAAACTGCTTTACCTATATAGTTTCTGGGGATTTGTGGTGTTTTATGCTATTTAACTATATATGGGAGGAGATGTAGCTGTACAGTGACAAGGCGCTTCTGTGTGGATACTCCTGACACTGAGGGGCTTAGACTAATATTCTTTTGTTCATTCCCAATTCATTCAAAATTCAAGCTCCCAAATGGCAGAGCTTCCTGGCACAGAAACAATCATTAGTCCCAATCCAAGTGATCTGCTCATGTATGTAAACATGTACAGGTGCAGCTGCTCTCTAACCTTCACCTGCAGCTAGGATGCCAAAGTGAACATGTGGTTCTTAACAGAAAAAAAGCCCTTAAAACCGTCGTCCGCACAAAGGGCTTTATTTAATTGCTGGAGATTCGAGTGAGTTCAGACTCTTGGGTTTTGGTTCATTCTCTGGAACAGCACTGGATTTTGTCTTTATTTTTGTTTCCTGTGTCAGAGCTTCGAAGCAGATGAATTTCAAACTATAGAAATTGTTCGTGGTAGATGATTAATGAAAATTCCTGACTGAAACATGATTCTTATTATGGAGGAAGAAAAATCTTGCCAAACATTTATTTTTCCAGTTGTGAGAGAAAAGTAAGGGAAGAGATTTTTTTGCTTGAAGTACATGTTAAATTCCACATTGCAGTCTGGTATCAGTGCACACACTAAGGTTGATCTGTTCATGCTGATCCAACACCAATTGATGTTAGGAACGACTTCTGAGAATTACACAGCCTTTGCCTCTTTAAAAAATACCCACATCGGTATATTCAGCCCAAAATAGCGACCTGCCAGGCCTAGGGTAGGACAAAGGGAGAAGTAAAAGGAGGAAATACCTTGTTTGGGGAATGAACTGTGAAGCTGAACAAGAGACAAGCTCGAGCCTTTCCTTCCAGTGGGATTCTCTGCTGGCTGGACAACAAGAGCCAGCGCAGAGAGCCAAGGGAGAGGAGAGCCAGGCGGATGTCTCCTTCCCACAGGTACTGGAGGCCCTGCTTTATGGGAACGAACAAGCAGGCAGGCCGGGCAAGGAGCTGGACATGTTTCACAGGGCTGTGAATCATGGCAGACTGAGGAAGCTGAATCATGATAGCTGAGCTTCATGTCCACAGCTCTGAACTGTGGTCTAGAAAACAGAGTGAAGGAAGATGCAGAGCAGTTACAGGCACTGCTGTGTGGGTGTGAGCTGGTGCTGCTCCCCAAGGACTCCCAGTGTGCTCCTGTGGCAGGAATGGTGCAGTTCTGGGGCTCCAGTTCTCTAGCACCAGTAAGTGCGCATTTTTGAGAATCCACAGCAGATTTCCTTAAACTTGTCAATTTCTGTTTGTGATGGTGTGTTGTGTATATATGGGCACAGACAATTCATGAGACTGTAAAGCTGAAGCAAAGATGGACAATTCTGCAGATCCATCTCTTTCTCTCTTTCTTGAGTTATTGGTCAATGCAAAATTTTCTCCACCATCTGGTGAATTTTTTCTAGCTTAGCAGCCAAAAGCTCTATAATGTGTGAGATTTGGGCTACACAATGCCATAGCGTGGAGTCATCTTGAAGAGCTGTAATGTAGTGTAGATTGCATTTTGCCACTTAAAGGAAAGTGCTGTTGCTGTAAAACACAATGGGAGGGTGAAGACAGGGGAGATACAAATCGGCTGTGCTCATACTGCCTGCGTGACCCAGGTCAGAGCCCACACATGTAGCAATGAACCAGTAATTTCTATTTTTTTTTTTTCTTCAAAGCACTTTGTCCATCCAGACCAAACCAGATTCCAGCATGGAGAGTCACAAGGTCAGCCCCGTATGTATTGCGGATATGCACATCCTTAGAGACAGATGGACTTGTAATAAACCCTTTGGAGGTGACCCAGGGTTTTTTCTTCCCATTGTTGCTATTACTGTCACAATACTCTAATATCTTGAGCTAGTCATTCCAAAAGCCAGGCTGAGACATTTCTTCTCTAGTGTTTCCCTGAAGAATCTCATTGTGTTTGGCCATCTGAAGCCAGTTCTTTATGCTTCTTCATATTAGTCCATGCAAATACTGGACAATCACAGAATGCAAGATGTGTGAGCCAAACCCACCAGCTTTTTTCACCATACAGATCAAAGAAAACTGTTGCTGACTGTCTTTTTTGTTTTTCATCAGTCCTGTATCTGGAAGGATCTGTCCTTGTATTTGAGGATGTCTTCAAACTGGTTGCCTTCTACTGTGTCAGTAGGTGAGTTGGATTCATTGCTTCCATGGAGGGGTCGCTTTACTCTCCCCTCTGGACTGCCTTTCCCCAATATCCAATCACAGCACATCCCCTGCTGTTGCCTCCAGTTTCCTCTAACCTGTCAGAGCAGGAGCTATTTCAGATAGTAGTATCTCTGATGAGGCTAGGCCACCCAGTTTCTAGTCAGGCACACCATAACCACAGCGGTCCCTGAAGCTGGAAGCTTTGTCTGAGGAAGGTCTGTAGGGCTGCACCCACAAAGGACTGAGGCACTGGACTAGGGCTAGGAGAGCAGGGAAAAGGGTCCTGGATTAACCATCTCTTATTTAAAGCAGCTTTAAGCATACACACACACCTGGCAGGGACTTAGCAAACCTGCTAGCGGACTGTTGCCTGTGGGTGACTCAGAGCACTTAGTCACTTATCGGGAACCTGTCAAGGAGAGTAGTCTTGGAACAATTTATGTTCTTTAGCCAAAATTAAAAAATAAAATAAAGCAATAATGAAGAGACCTTGTTTGTTTGCTCAGTACAGAAATACCAAACGTAGCGGGCACAGAGATGGGAAAGACCTGTAAGGTCATTTTCATTAGGGCAAGGTTTGATCAGCAGCTGATGAGTCCCTCTGCATAACTATGTGTCTGCAGTGTCCTCTAATCTGTGAGTTTGTGCCAAGCACACTGCAGCAATATCTCCACAACATTCCTGTTGCAACAGGCCTAGTTTGGGGTTGGATTGAAACTTCTGACCTCCTCTATAGAAACTTAGATGACTCTTAAAGTAGGTATTTCCATTTAAGAGAGGACAGCAGATTCAGGATATGTTTACAAGGCAGTCATGTTAGTGACTTGGTTAGGTCACAGAGTGGGAACAGTCTATCTATGGTATGACACAGTGTGCTGCAGCTTACCCAGCTGGTAACATTCACTCTATTTTGAGGGCTGCTTCTGCAGCCAGCTGACTTCCAATGCTGCTGGGCCAGGACACCTGCCTGCACACAAGGGACCACACTCTGTCTCACCTTCATCAATGAAAAGACATTTAGCTATCTAGATGTGTATAGACCCTGTAGAATGAGCAGAAATTAAACCCTGGGCCCATATAAAGATTTCTGCCTTACCAAAGCGAGTAAGAGCCCATATACAAACAAAAATTGAGCATTTCTAGTCAAATGGCTGGTGGGAGAGAAAATATGCTCACCTCTGCTTTCCTGCAGAAAAGGTCATGGCTTAAGAGTCTCAGAAACAAGGAAAAGCTTTTCTGTTATTTCCTGTTACAGATGTTACTTCTCAGTGTCAAATACACATTCACATGGTTCATATGATTTCTCAGGTCACTGTCAACAGACAAGGTAAATAGGGAATAATGTTCTGATAGAAGCAGGTAATAAAAAAGCTGCTTATGCACTGACATACCATTTTCTGGCAGGAGCTGTCCGTGATGGTGAGTGGAGAGGCCTGTTCTCAGGGCTGTAGTAAATAGTCATCTATAAACAGCTGGAAACAGCTTATCACGGCTGATGGGCTTTTCTCAAAAGTCTTTCCTGGTTGATTTACCCTAGATCACAAAAATAACATCTGTAAGTAACAGGTGACTTGATGGTTTATCTGCAAGCTGCCACCCCATGAATAAAACCAGATATTTTTTTCTATTAGAGTAATGTCTTAATGTTTCCTGATTTTTAGACTTATTTTTCTACCAAAACTGAAAAATAATAATAATTTAAAAAAAAAAAAGGGAATTGTTCATACATATAACAACAAACAAAGCAAGCAGAGTGTCCATCGATCCTCTTCCTCTTTTAAACCTGATATCTGCCATGAAAAAAAATAATAATCCTGGGATCACATCAGTGTATGTCAAACAATATGATAACAGAGTGCTCAGTGGTGCAGGGAGAACCCTTGCAGTACACAGTGGATCAATAAAATATGTGTCTGTTAATAAGGGCAAAAATAGTCCCCCTGCTTTCATCTGTCAACAGATCAGTCCTCCCCAGGTCTGCAGTCATATGCATTTTTGGGGTGTGCATTTGTGTAGCAAAGAACACCTGCTCACAAGGCCTGCGTTTTCTAAAATAATTTCCTGCAGTTTGCAGGACTTTTTGTTAGATTTTCTAATGTGTAAAATGATCCTGCACCATTCCTTCCTACCTTTTAGGGACTGTTAATGTTTTTTCTAGTCCTTGTTAGAATGGGAATTGAGGTAGGAGCAGGTTTAGCAAATTGTCACTGGGCAAGAGGCAAACCTGAACAGTTCACTGGCAACCCAGGAGTTCCATGAAATTATTTGCGATTTAGGGTGTGTTTCAGTGAAACCTAACTAACGTCCTTTGAGAGACTGTATCTTTTTTTCAGTGAAAATACAACATCTTTCGAGAAACCAATCAGTCTGAAGTCTCAGAGCAGAGAGTAGAGGGATATGTTTTCTCAGTGCCATGTAGCACTTCATCTTTTTCTGTCTCTCCAGCCAGAGGTTACCCTTCCCCAGGAGGAGTCCTTCTTCCCTAACCCCACTGTGTCTTGCTCTGTCCCCATGCCTTACACTTACACTGATTTTTAAAAGGGAAAGCAAGATAGGGAAAGAGGGGTAAACAGAAAGAAAAAGGACTGTAAATACCCTCCACACCAAAAAGAATGGCTTTTCTAATTGCAATAATTACCATTTGCAACGCTTCAGTTTTCATGGGAAGGTATTTCAACCCTTGTGGCCTTCCTTGAGGTGAGAGGCGTTCCTGCTGTTTCCAGAGGAGGAAGCAAAATGCAATGTTTAAGCTAGTGGCATGGCACAAAGCATCGCCACAGGAGCTGGTGATCTCTTGTGAAATCAGAGCAACTCAGGCTGGCACAATGTACATGATGCCTTACTGGCCACGAGATCTCCCTTTGACAACATCCAGGACTTGGCAGAACAGGGATGAAATTGCATGCCACTTCAATCATGAAAACCAACAATAAAATTAGGAATTCTTAACAATTGTGGGGTTTGTTCTTTTGTTGATTTTTCACTGTGTTTCTTTTTTACAGGGATTTGCTGCCCTTCACCCTGAAGCTACCACAAGCAGTATTAGAAGCCAGTAGCTTTCAAGATCTTGAAATTATCTCTAGTCTGGGGATAGGTAAGTCCCTTAAAGCAGCCGGAGTTTTGCTCAGACTTGTGAGAACCATGGTGCCTCACACAGACACAGTGCAACTAGAGGATAGATGAACTATTGTCTTCAGAATAACTGAGGAGGCCTGAATGCAAGAGAGAAGATGCTTATGATCTTCATGTTTATACGAGCACACTGAAAAAAGGTCTCTTGCCCCTTTGGACATAAACCTCCACTTGGACTTCTGTGCAGGGCATGGGATCTACAGTCCCACTGTATAAGCTGGGGCTTTCAACACTGGAAGCATGGCACAGCCTTTCAAGAGTAGCCTACACATTGGAAGTAGTTGACATCTGAGGTATATGAAAAGAGGAAAACACTTTTGCAATTTCCCCTTATGATGTGTGTGGGTAATGCTGATGGAAATGTGATAAATTTTAATTTTGATATTTCTGCTTTCTCTTGCAGGATTTCTAGTTGGTAGAGAAATATGTAGTGTCCCAGCATGTTCTCTCGCCTCACACTAATAAGATGCAAAAAGGAATGTTATTTTTAGTGACAGCACCAAATGAGCAAATTTTAGATCAGATGTGTAATGCTACAGAGCTGGGAAATTCAGTTCTGTTAACTAAAGGAATTATCCCTATTCCTTCCCATTTAACACTCTCCACTTGAGTAATTACAGTTAGCCACTCTCATACTACTTTGCTTTTCAGTTTTCCGTCAGCTGTTGAAAGCAGCAAAACAATGGTAAAAGCTGAAGAGTTAGCTCACTTAAAGATACTCACTAGAGCACCCTGGGGCTTTACAGATCTATTTTTGGATCTTCTGCATTGTACCTCCCAGAAGGCATGGGCAAACCCCATGGGTTTCAGTTCAGGAAGCTTGTTGAATTTGACCATCGGATTTGCCTCTAACACATTTAGCATCCCCTATTTTGAATATGTTCCAATTTGTAAAAGCATCCTTGAGTATGAGCATCCAGCCAGCACTTACTGCTTAAAGAAAGGTACTTTGCAACTTGAGATAGCAAGTTGCAAGCTTATTATTAATTTTATTATAAGAAGTGTAAAAATTTGGATTAAAATGTATGAAGAATATCATGATTCTCCAACCTTCGGCTTAATTTGAGCCAGCAGAGGAAATCCTGACTCAGGCAACAGTCTCCAGCAATTTCTGAAAGGAAGGATTAACTAAAGCACAAGCAGCAAAGCAATATTGGTTGTAGTCTTCTTCCTCTCCTGTACACTAGTGGTCATAAAAGTGGTGATGCTTGGAGGTTTGCTTGTCACAGGTCATTACATGCCAGGAAAGTTTCTGACAACACAAGAAATCCTGCTTTTGTGTAAAGATTTCCTGGGAAGTTATGCCAGCTTCTTGGAGTGCTGTGCTGTCTCAGTAAAATCAAACAGGCTTAATTAATGTATTAATGTTTACTGCTTCCTTGAACAAAATGTTGTGGGTACAAATGGGTACACGAGCAATAAGTGCTGCCCAAAGTGGCACTCCCAAAGGAAAGGTAGCATTGTTTGAAATTCTTGTATATTGCTTTTTATTTATTTCAAAGTTGCATGTTTTTGAGGGTGTAGAAGTAAGATGTCTACCTGCAAGCTGGATTGTTCCACGAGGGATCTGGCTGTTATGTATTATTGTCAAAAAGGATGTACTGCAGGCCCTGTAGTCCTGACCTCACTGGTACAGAAGGCATTTTGGCAGAATTAGCGTGATTGCACTGCACAAAGAGCACATACCACCACAGATGTGCTGAAGCCTCACAGAACTGCTCAATTATCCCTCCTAGAGTGTAAGCTAAGGGAGGATCCAGGACAGCAATAGGAGATGATCAAGCTGCATTTCCTTCTGTATGACACAGTGTGGCTGGGCTGGGAAATGCCCTCTCTGAAGTAGCTGTGTAACCCTTGGTAGGACCACCTCATATGGTCCTTCGCAGTCTGAGGGGAGCATTGCCTGTCCATCACAGTGTTTTATTCTGACCGCTGCTGAGAAAAATAACCAACTTCCCTTTTGTAGAGTGGTTTACTCACCATTTCCTCAGCCCATGAGACTCCACAGCATTATATTCTGACTTAAGCAACTGCCACTGCCCTGTATTTGCTGATACCCAGCAAGAGTTGGAGCATTTAAGGGAAATCATACCCCAGACAGTCTCAAATGTGAGGGAGTTGGCAGTGTGATGCTATTATATAGTGCAGTTGCTTCTGTGCATCTACTCCTGAATTCTGTTGTCAAGTGTTCTGCTGTTCCTGGCAACACTTTATTTTAAGCTTCTTTGTTCTCCTCCCTCTCATGGTAGGAAATCAGAGAATAAAGCTGTTCTAACCTCAGACCTCCCTAAGAAAACATGCTGATATGCTTGTAAAGCCAAATTAGCCATGGACACTAACCTAGGCTATCACAGTTTTTAGAGAGAGGCTAAATCAGCAGTTTTATCCCGATGGGAATGGACAGCCTTTTAGTTCACCTGTGCATGGCTTACTCTGTGCCTATGTTATAGAAATGCTTGGTTAGAGGGAGCAGAGGGGCAGCAAGGAGTCAGCCTGGCTCTCCTGCCCTGCACCCACCGGAGGAAAGGGAACAGTCCCTGTCCCTGGGACAGCTGGCTGTGGCCCAGGGAACCAGATCGCTGTCAGAGGGAGGGAAGGCCAGCAGTGGACTCAGGGCACCAAGGGGGAAAGGCAGGGCCCTGCAGAGAGCAGGTCATGGCAGCAGTGGAAAGAAGACAGCTTTTCCAGCAACAGCGTGTTGCTGGCTGCAAGCAGGAAGCCATAAAAAGTCACGGCTGCACCAGGGGGCAAAACGGGAAGAGGTGGCCTGTCTTTGGGGATGCAGTGGGCAAGGTAGAGATTTTATCTGAATGCGTTTCGTCACTGAGTTCTATGTTGGCTTTAGTTGAAGAGTTTCTTTGCTCTGTTTTGGAATTTCCTTTGAGCTTTCCTGCGGTGCTTGTTTTTAGGAAGAGTCGCAGGCAGATGCTGCCCAGGGCTCTGGCCAGCTCAGCCCTGCACCCCCTTCCATGTGATGGGCTGGGGCCAATGCTAGTGCAGCCGACAGGAGAATGGGGCCCTGGCGAAGCAAGTTGAAGACACCGTTCTGAGCTTTTCCCCTAGTTTGAAGCATGTCACACACATAAAACAAGCAACCCTTTCTTCACACTGTTTTGTGCAGAGGTGTGAAAGCTTGTGCACCATTTCTTTTAACAAAAAGTAGGACTTCTACATACCAGTAGCAGCTAAAATTGTCTCAGAGTTTTTTCATTCTTCTTTTCTTTCATTCTTTTTTTTTTTTTTTTTTTGACAGATTTCTGGGATTCCTCCTTAAACCACAGAAGAAGAGGAGAGGCATTATCCCACCCTGCAATAGAGTCTGCTTTCAGCACTGCCCAGGCAGACAGCCTAAGATCTACCCAGTGTTTTGCAAGCAGCACAAACCACTGCTCATGTGAAATTGAGCTGTCAATAGGAAATGACAGGCTGTGGTTCGTGAATCCTATTTTTATAGAAGAGTGCAGTAATTCTTTTCCCCCGGATGTACCTCCTCCTAAAAGCCATCCTGTGAGTGCCAATCTTCCCCCTGCCACCACGCTCACTGAAAGGAGGTCTCCCCGCCGCCCCCCTCCACCTCCACCTTCTCAAGCTCTCATTCAGAAATCTCTGAAGTTCCTGCAGGACCCCATGACTGCCTGTGAAGAAAACGAGCTGCTTCTTCAGCCACTAGGAAAGAGCATTAAGGAAATGAAAATTGTGGGCAGTGACAATAAAGAAGAAGGGAAGCAGAGCTACTCAGTCAATGAGCCCTCGGCAGTGAGTCCCAAGAAGGGCTCCCAGCCCTCTGTCCCCCCACGGAGGCGGCTGTGTGAGAGGACCTCAGAGGAGGGCTGTGTGGGTAAGCCTGGAAGTTGTGAAACGCTGCGAGTGGAACAGACGGAAGAAAAACAAGACACAAGTACAGAGAGCAAAGATAAAAGGTCGCTGTGCAAAAAGGCTGTAGAAATGCCTGGGGAGGTTCCCGAAAGGACTGTATCACAATTTCAGGAAACAAAGCCCGAACCTGCAAAGAAGAAGGAGGACATGCCTGGGATACAAAGCAATGCTATTCAGCAAGGAAAGTCACCTCCTATCCCACCACCAAGAAGAAAGAGGCTTTCCCAGGTACCAAAGATCCCAAGCTCCTGCCAGTCAAAGCAAAGAACAGTGGCAGAGACTGCCACAGCGCAGGCTTTGTGCAAGAGCAGCTCAGCTACAGTGGCAGGTGGTGCCACTTGCACAAACACCAAGACTGAATCAGGACATGGCCGCAAATCTGTCAGCTCAGCTGAACTGAAAGGTTCACACTCGTCCCTGGAAGGCCCAGGAGGCAGCACTGTAGCTCAGGCATCAGCGTCTGAGCCAGACTCCTACTCCACCAGCAGCACAGAGGATGACCTGGAGATGCTGAGTAGTTCATCTGGTAAAAAGACACGGTCTGTGATCTTGGACAAGGCCAAGAACAGGCTGTCCTTTGCCAGCTTGTCCAATGTCTTCACAGTCTTTTTGTCTAGTGACAGGAAGCTGCAGAAGAAGATAGTAGAGTTGGCACAGGACAAGGATTCATACTTTGGCAACCTGGTGCGGGACTACCGAGTGTACAGTTTAGAGATGATGGCAAAGCAGAGCTCCAGCACAGAGATGCTGCAAGAAATCCGGATGATGATGACGCAGCTGAAGAGTTACTTAGTGCAGAGCACCGAGCTGAAATCTCTGATAGACCCAACCTCCTATACCGAGGAACAGTTAGGTAGGTGACTGTGCTTTACTCATCCTCAGGCAGGATTTGGGAAGGTGAGGAGGAAGACGGGATTATAGAGACATAGGTTCTGCATTACAGAATTATAAACCATCTCCTAAAAGCTGAGGGGTGCAAACTGAAGTCTACTTTGTGGTTGCCAGCAATTGGAGGAGCAGCTCTAAAAACTGGGAGACCAATGAGGGGGAAAATCGCATTATGAATGTTTTAAAGGGAAGAGTTTAAGCAGAAAAGATGTATGTGTGTGTAAAAGAGACATATATGTATGTATGTATGCATATGCATATACATATACACACATACAAATCTGAGTCTGTGTGTATATATGTGTGTGTACGCATAGGCACATACACGCAGAGCTGTGTTCAAACACAAAAGACCAACTCCCCCTGCACAGCTGTGCTCCCCATGGCCTTCCACATCCACTGCCCCACGCTCTCCAGTGAGGATGGAGAACTCCCTGCATGTAGCAGCCACATCAGGGGTCAGTCACTATCTCACAAGGAGTGACAAGACTACAATGATTTTGACTGGCACATTGGAGGAGTCACTCGATCCTATTCTGTGCTCCTCAGAGCTCAGAGGTGTGGAAGAGCTGCCTGCTACAAGACCACTGCTGGCTCCAAAATGCAGAGTTCACTTCTCTTTAGCACAGACGTAGTTTGCTTTTGAGGAGAAGGAAAATAATACTTCTGGCTGTTTAGAAGTGTTTTGTTGCTTCTCCTTCAATATTCTGTGAGGGAGTAACACGCTACTTCCCTCCTTGCTAAGAAATGCACTGGCCTGTAGGATTTTTTATCCCACTCAAAACCATACAGCCAGAAAAAGTATGCATGCGTGCACTCACACAGTCTTGACTTAAAACTGTTTCTTGAGGACCAAAAACCCATGCAGCACTATTTATGAGATCTCTAAGTTGCCTTAAAGCAAGCTGGGAGCTGGAAGACCCCCAACACAGAACATGGCCAACCACAGAAGTGACCAGGGATTCCGGTGGATCATGCAGTTCCAGTATTAGGTGGGACCCAGCTAAGTGGTGAGCCAGGACCCAGAGGCACTCAGCTGTCAGTCTCAGCAGGCCCTGATGACTTCTTTCTCCTCAGCAAAGGCTTCACCTGATCCTGCAGTCTCTGCAGCAGAACAGACCTGCTGCCAGCCCCTTGCCATATCTAGGAGGGGGGAGCTACAGTTTCACTTCTCATGCACTTCATATAACACCTGCAATTTTTGTCCCAATAACCCCTTTCTTCAAGGCAGAGGGGGGTGTCAGCACAGAGAAGTCTGTCTTGAGTCTGGATTAGGGAAGGTGGAGAGGAGGCAGAAAGAAATGTTCTTCTGCTTGGTAGAGTTGCATCTGTGCAAGGATCCCCCCACCTTCACACAGACAGACCTAGTTAAATCTAGCCCTGTTCACTGGCAGTTCCTTAACAGGATGGTATGATCCAGTCAGCCTAGGGAGGACTGTCTTCTCCTGTGGAGGCCAGGGATTCCCACCACGTAAGATTTGCCATTTGAATTTGCCCTGCTTCAGGCTGACTCTCTGGATTCTTTAAAAAAGTTGCATTTTGTATACATAAATGTTACTGCCCTCTGTTTCACTCCTCACTGATTAAGCAAATGAACTCTTTTGCCGTTGACCTTTTTGCCTCAGTGCAGGGGTGACAAAAGGATCCCTTGCAGTCCCTCTAGCTCTGCCCCTGGTTTCTTGGAGTCACACAACAGACTTTCTCACAGTCTCTCATGGTTCCTTTTGCCTCCTGCTAAATATTAAGCAAACTCTCAACCCACACAGACTATTTCCTCATCCACAGGTGGTGTAAGAGATGACTTGAGTATCAGTAAATTAGAGTCACCTGAGTGGTAAGGGTGAGAAACTTCAGACCTGATGCTGGTGTCTGCCTCTGAGCTGGTGGTTACAGCCCCTCTTCAGTCACTGCAGAGAAAGGGGCACTTTGAGGATGCAATTAATTTAATCCCAAAGCAAATATCTCAAACAGGTCTGAGAGATATGTTGGAAGGGACATGAGGTGAATCCTACATGGACATCTGTAAGGGCAGGGCTGTAAAAAAAAGGACAGTTAGGTGAGGTTCCTCATCTCTTCACAGAGTTAGCTTTCCTGCTGCCTGACAGTGCCATGCTGGTCAGCCAGGAGTCAGGCAAAGACAGGCTGCTGGTAGCAGGACCTCTCCTACAGCTCCAGCGGCAGATACCGCACATTGATGTTCATCTCGAGCCTATTCAGGACTTCTGGACTTGGTAATGAAACATTTACTTTCTGGGATGTAATTTCTGTTCCCTGCTCACAGCTATGCAGTAGTGCATGAATAACCAACCACATGCTTTCTTAGGAGTTTTACTTGCACTTCTACTAATATGTTAATTATCTCTCATGGACTTTTGTATTCTCCCTTCTCTATGCAGAAGTGATTGCTGAGACGGCTTTGTACAAATGTGTTCTGAAACCTCTAAAAGAAGCCATTGATTCTTACTTAAAAGAAATCCACAACAAAGACGGATCTTTACAGCAGCTAAAAGAGAACCAACTTGTGATACAAAACACAACTACCACTGACCTAGGTGTCACGACCAGTGTGCCTGAAACTGTTGTGCTGGAAAAGATCCTTCACAAGTTCACAACCATGCACAAGGCCTACTCCCCAGAAAAGAAGATTGCCATCTTGCTGAAGTCCTGCAAACTCATCTATGACTCTATGGCTCAGGGAAACCCAGGTACAGCACTCCTACTGAAATGGTGTCCCTCACTGGTCCTTCTCCATGTATTAAGGGAACAGTGTTTATGGTACAGTTGATGTGGTAACATTCAGATTGGAGGTAACAGTGATGGTCAGTGTGTTTGGTATCAGCTGTCTGCAGGTTGTGTTCAGAATGGGGGCTGGTTAGCGACTGTGAAATTCTCTACACTAATAACAGCTATAAAATTTTACCTGGTTAATTTTAAGCTCCGTAACTCCCGAAAACAGACATCTGTAAGTGGCTGGTTTATGGGTAATGTTCTTTTTGCACAGGTCTTCACACACTTCTCCATAAACTCTCAGAGCTCTGACCCAGCCTGTAGCAACTTAAGGTAAATTCTAGGAATGGCTCTTTGGGAAAAGTCTCTTGGTTTGGCTTTTACAAAGTTTTGCCTAAATTGAGAAGGACACACAGAATGCTAGTACTGATGCTTCAGTAAATTCCAGAAGCCGCTACTATGCCTCTTCGATGTGAGGAAGTATGTGCTCTGAGTATAAATATAACTTGGGCCTCAGGCCAACCACTAAATGCACACATTAGGCCCTTGGCCTGCAGACAGGGTGCATTTTTAAAGATAGACCAGGAAGCCACTTCCTTCAGGAATCTGCCTTGCCAGTTTAAGAGCTTTCTTTGTATACTGATGAGCTGATGACCAGCCATGCATATGTTTGGAGAGAAGCCAGACAATAATTTGCAATAACTTGTGGTTGTTCATAAACTCAGAATCTCCAAAGGTGCTTTTAGCTGTTCTGCTTTATTTTGTACTGACAACAGCCTTGGAGTAGTCATGCAGGAATTCTGTCCCTTCTGAGCCTCATCTCAGGGTCATCCCTTGGACAGTATGCAGCAAGGTTCAATGACCAACCTAAACATGTTAACAGCAGAGCAAGAAGCCACCCCAGCACTAAGCCTAAGCGGAAGGCAGATAGTACCTCTCACTGTCTACAGGCATTATGAGAAGGTTTGGACACATATAGGGGAATTTGTGGTAACTTTGTTAAAACAATTGTGTTAAGTTCGAGAGTAAATTTGGTATAGATCAAAGACTTGCATGCCCCCTTAAAAAACACATAGAAGACACAATCTCCTTCCAATGCTGGTGGTGTCTTACCTGCCTGTCACACCTCAGCTCAGGGCTGGAATTTCTTGGTTGCAGGAAATGCCGTTGTGTCATTTTATGTGATAGAAATCAAGACTCAGGGAAATAACTCAAAAACCCCTACATGTCTTAAAAGATTGACATTCATGAAATCAGAAATTTTGTTGTGGTATGCTATGCTAACCAAAGCATTTTGGCCAGCTCTGCTGTTTTCTCATGTTGAGTACTACTGCAGGCAGGTTGTAGGTCAAAAGCTGACTTCATTCCTGTGCATCCAGTTCCCTCTCCTATATATATGATCAGTAATGCAAATTAGGGGCTGGTCAGAAGAAAACTGGCCTGGAATTAAGGAAATGTACCCCAGTGAATTCAGACCAGAAAAGGAGGTTAAGGGGAGGTGAATGCTACAATCTAACTCCTGGATGACAGTGGACCTGGAGAGATTGAATGCAACATCCTGTAGACCCACTTAGAACTGAAAAATGTGAAACCTCTTCAACAAAATTAACTGATCCCAGATCACTTTGACTTTCCACCTGGCAAAGACAAACATTCTGCAAACTCAAAAGTTTTTCTGACAGGGAATTCCCAGCTGTGGGCTGCTCAGACCAGATTTCAGCGAGTAGGAATTCTCCTCCTGCTCTCTGCCCTGGAAAGCAGCAACCCAGGGCCCCATCTGCTTTCAGCCAGCCCTGAGGCAGCACAGTGCTTTTAACACAGGAAGAGCAGAGGCCATGCTCGGCTTCCTGTGCAGCAGTCTGTTCTTCTTTTAGCTCCTTTTACTCACTGCTGAATTAGAAAGTTCCCTCTTCTTCCAAGATCAGAGCAGGTGGAACACAGAGCTAATAATTCCTTCTGCTGCAGGACCAAAATCAGTCTACCTGTCACATCGTAATTACTTATGTTGCCTGGTTTAATTTGCAGTTTGGCAGCTCAGGCCAGGTCTTTATTCACTTTGCTGACCGGAGAACAGGGTTTCATCTCAAAGCAAAGTGCAAATACCACCAAATCAAGCACCCCTTTTTTTCAGACCTGTATGGGAACACAAGTTTTTTAACATTTTGAGACCCATGTACAGCAGTCCAGGTTTGGCCAGGGTGTCCCAACAGGTACGAAGTTTTCTTTAAAACTAGGGATAAGCTTACTCAGGAACATCTGTGTCTGTGCTAGTGCCCACCTCTGCACTGCTGCAAGAGTCATGAAACTTTGAAGTCAGCCTTGACTGACTGACCGAAGGTATATCAATCTATTTTAAGAAAGGAGTTATTTGGTTTGATTGAAATTCATACTACATGAAAAAATCTGCCTGAAAAATTCACTGTGGTTGAAGTCCCTGATACATGACTATGAACTGAATGGGTCAGATCCTCAGCTGGCTTGAACTAACATTTATCCCTCAAGTTGAAGGCAATCAACTTGTGGATCTGATTCATCACAAAGAATCAGGAAGGCAACTTCACAATCTTTGTCAATACACCTTTCTCCCAACAGACCGCTGAGTACAACTCTAAGATATAAGTCTATGGTGAAGTAGGACTCATTACAGCTACATGTAGTTGTAGGTGGCCACAGATGGGTAACATGTCTGGCTTCTCATTATAGACAATGGAGACTTACTCACTGGAGTTCAGTTGATTCATCTGGCTAGATGTAGGTGTCTGCTTTAGGGTGAGATGACTCATGACAAACTCCACTGACGATATTGATTAGTCCATCATTGGCTATAAAAGGAGTTTAGGGGTACTGGTTCAGACGTTCACATGTAGAGTGTAGGTAGTGGTATTAGTAAGTGAATCCTCCCCAAAGGGACAATCATTATACCATGGTGGTGTCTCAGTGAGCTTTTCCAAGTTCTGCGCAAACTTAAATAACAGCAACATATGCCTCCAAGAATGTAACCTATGATCTAAAAATACGTAACCTGACTGCTAAAGATACTAGGAGTAGTTAGTACGAATAACAAGCATTAAAAGAATGAAAAAGAAGAGTCTGGAAATCCAATCCACCCCTCACAAACTGGCTGGCATTTTTTTGTGGCATTTTTTCATCTGCACACTAGAAAAAGTAAGAGGCAGGACTCGTGGGGAGCTGTAAGCTCCCAGTTCTCTGACTGCACCTGCATTTGGAAGGCATGCCCAAATACCACAGAGAGAGTCGGGCACATAGCTGATTTATACAGAGGAACTGTAATCTTATGTAGCAACAACCTGCTAATTATTTATCTTTCAGAAATACCTTTACTCAGACAAAATGTCAAAGGTATATTGCGTGGTAGCAGTAGAATGAGAATCTGCTTTTTGCTCTATCAAAACCACAAGCGACACTTGTGGAGTGATAAACAAGATGCAAATCTGCAATGTGTGGTGTATACTGGCAGTGGTAAGCCTGGAGCACCCACCCTTGTGCTACCTGGGAGCTACCACTCTGTGGAACAGAACTGATGGAAAAGCAAAAATAGAGGAGCAGTAGGCATTGGTTTATGAAGAAATACTGTGTGAGACAAACAGGCAAAACCTGATCAGTCCATGAGTGGGAAAGATCAGGCATGGAAAGGGTCAAAGCTTAAGCTGGAACTTTGAAAGATGGGGAGACTGCTTTCTGAGGAGATTCAAGATGAATGAACAGGGGAACAATTTTCTTACTGCAACATTTTTAACTTGTGGACTACCTAAGGTTATGAAGCTTCATTGTTTGAGTATCTTTGAACTGCACAGAGCTGGAGTATATAGTTCAAAACCAGTTTTGTACTAGTGATGGAGTTGGCTAGGTGACTGGCTCTAAAACATCTGATTTAATAATTCCTATTGCATAGTTCCACATGGCTAATGCACAGTCTGCTTTTGGAAAAAGAGGATGGGTAGGACACATATTCCATTGGAATATTTCTAGTCCTTAACTTTTAGAATGAAGTTTGCCATCCCCTGTAGGATTGAGCAGCTGGATATTAGTTGCCCTGATGCATTCCTGTATGGCTGCGCACTAGACAAAGGCATGGACATGCAGCAGTGTATCTTCAGTGGGGTAGCTGAGCTTGTGAAAAGGCCACTAGCCTCAAACTTCAGCAGCCAGTGTAGAACCGATACTAGAAGCTCTAAAACTATGTCAGAGCAATGCCACCACACTGCTCATTATCACATCTCACTTCTGAGAAGGAAAATAAAGCTATACATAACACCTTCACTTTGTTGTCTTTAGGAAGAGGATATTTGTATTAAGTTGCTATTAATGAAGGCTGATGGACTAGAGGTTATGTTTTTTCTGGCTAGCACAACGTCTACATTTGCATTAAAGAGTTTGTTCCCCTTGAAAAATTTGAACTAATTCTTCTGATCTGAAAAACATATTCTTTTTAAGTGGATTCATGCTGCCTGCATGTATTAACTCTCTTAATTCAACTATACCATAAATCAAACCTTGCTGAAGTAGTATGGGATAGACAAGAGACAGCAAAATGCTAGTGAGTGGAAGAATGGTAACAATCTTTTCTTACAATCTTGAACAGATCTCATTTAACCTTTCTGTACCTCAGCTTTCCCAGCTATAAAATGAGGCTAAAATTCGTATTCCCTGGTAAGCTGCTGCTAGTCATCATGCCAGTGGTTCTAAACTATTACAGCAAGGTGCAGAGCATCATCACTGTCTGCTGATTGTCAGAATATACATGGAGGGAAAAGACATGTATGAATGTGTTAAAATAGGCTGTAATTTCTTTATGGAGGCTTGGGCAAAATTCCAGTTGCTTTAAATCATGTATTTAATTAATAACCATCTATTCAAGTGCTGTATTCCAGCCAGGAGCTGACGTTGTACTTGCTTCACTATAAACATAACAGGATGAGTTTGTGGCAGAAGAGAAGGCTTATTTTAAGCTTCTTATACATATTTATGAAATAAATGTTTCCTGATCCTGCAGGGAAGAAGGGGAAATAAAGCAAGCAAGTCATATCTGGAGTAAGACAATACCACCTTGAACAAGCAAGCTCAGTCCCAGTGTCACTGAGACCGCTGGCAGGGTCAGAGCTAGATTTAACTCCATCAGCTGCAAATAGACCTCTCTGTGAGAGACCACAGATGGAGCTAGAAATGCAAGTTGGGGAACTTGGCTCTGGCCCAGATTGAAAGTGGAGCTGAGGAGGTAGCAGCCTGCAGAGAACATCCGTGCTGCAGCTCCCAGATGGATACTGGTTAGTGCCCTGCTGCCTTTCATGGCACAGGGAGCATGTGTGTTGCAGGATGCTAAGCAGCACCAACCTCAGGTGTCTTGGTTCACAGGCACTTTTTCATGTATCTTTGTGCCTCTTGGTCATATTTGAGTTGCTGACAGCACCTATTATCCCCATGGATGGATTGAGATACGGGCATCTCAGGGCCATAGGTGGTCTGATGGCTGTACAGGTCTAAGTTAGTCCCTGTGCCGGCTGTTAATCCAAGGCAAGGAGAACAAGGGGAGGTTCAGAGTTCCGCCCTCTAAGGCACCTATCCTTTGGCTCCATGTGCAGTTGGTGGGGAGAAGCTGTTGCGATGCCTACAAGGAGCAGGCACAATATGCCATGCCTGACCTGCCCTAGGCAACACGGGAAGTTTGTGGCAACACACAGATCCTTGATGATTAGCTTTGCTTTTCTCTTGTTGACACCTACAGCTCCTGCTGACTTCAGCTTTAGCTACAGACGTGGGTATTTAAGAATTGGGCTTCATATTCCCACAAGTGGATTAAAATGATGTCTAGTAATGTATGCAGGTTATGAGCATACAGAATATGGAGAATGAGTACTCTTTCCATTATTGCAGTCAGACATCCCTGCTCTGAGTTTATTGATCAAAAAGAAACTGTATACCAGATTTTTGTATTTAAGCCATATAAACATCTGGAAATCCAATAATATTTCTATGAAATCTTGAAGTTGAGAAAGTTTTATAAAAAGGGCTGGTGGGCAGAGCAGCTAAATCAGCTTAGAGAAATGAGATAGCAGTGAAAAATAATTGACTCAGTGCCTGCTTGTACATACAATCACTTCTCAGATAATAAAAAAGAAATAGAGAGATTCTCTAGTTCTTGAAAAGAATCCTCTTACCTTTCATTTCAGTCGACACTAGAAGTTGATGGCTGGGGCCATGGAACTGTTTAGTTCCAAGTTGATGTTTCCACTCTGCATTGGTTGGTCAGTCCATTATCTATTTGGTGATCTCTTTTGGTGACATTTTATTTTAAAAAAAAGCAAAAACAAAAAAAACCACAGCATTTTTTTTCCAGTCAATAGGAATTCGTGTTGTGAAGTAGCAACTTCCTTGGATGCCCTAGCAGACACAACATGGATTGGTCATGAAAAAGAAGTGGTAGGGAAGAGAAAATTCTGCTATTGGTGTTGCACTGGAAATCCCTTGGCCTTCAGTAAATCAGAAGCACCCAGTCGATGCCACTGGTCAGTAACTACAACATCATAAAGAAAAAGTTTTTAAAGAAGGGTAATAAGCGAGCCTAGCAAACTCTTTGGTACTTCATCTTCCTTTAGTTTTATGCAGAACTAACTCTGTTGGCATCTGATTTACTCAGGTCAAAAGGAGAACAGGGCTTTTCTCTGGGCAGTTTTTCTAGTACATTTCCATGTCTTAGTTTTGCTAGACAATATTAAATAGCTGTAATACTAAGCTGCTTGTGTTAAGATAATATATATGACAGTAATGAATTAGACCTTTCACAGAGCTGAAGCTTTCACAGAGGCATAAGCCAAGGCAACAACAAACAGAATGTCCATCCAGCTGTTAATGAAACCATAAAGTCCTTTTATAGTTTGGTTGAAGACCTAAGGCTGTATCATTTAAGTAAAGGCAACCATAATAAAGCAAACAGAATTGAAAGTGTTAATCCAGCTTTCATTAAATAAATTGTCTTTGTTGCAGCATGTGGAGACTGTTAGACAGAGTTACAGCCCTGACAGTCTATCATCTTCCAACAGTTTGTTTTAACTGAATCAACTTTCTGTTCACTAGATATATTACTGGGTTTACTTTAAAGCCACATCTATTTTTTTTTTTTTTTAATCAGGGGCTAAGATCATGTTTATTTGAGGCTTCAGAAGAATATCTTTCTTTGCCAGTGCAGAATCTGTATCAGCTATGATGACAAAAAAGGAAAGCTGACTCATGGCAAAGACTTGAAATAAGTAAGTGGGAACATTTGAGAAATAGGAATTTGTGCCCTACCATGGAAAACCATGTGGACTATGGGCCAGAAATGGCTAGGGCATAATTTCACCAAAGCTACATCCAGGATAGCTTTGATTCTTTACAAGTGAGACACACATGGCCCGTGAAACAATACACATGGCCCATGGAACCAACACATGGAAGTGCTCAGATGAGGAAAAACTGCCCACAGTCTAAGGGAGGACATGCAGAATGAAAGCAATCTGGTCTTAGGTTAAGAGTAATGGTCAGCTCGGAATGTTGGGAAGATAGGCCTGTAAAGCAACTTGTTATTATGGGTTCCATGATGAACTTATGAGATGTTGGTGGAAAGTGAAAGCATCTTTCAAATAAGAAAAGTAACCCTTTGCGAAGCTTCAGTTTGGATTCTATTTTAAGTAGTAGTTATTTATAATAGTGACTGTTAACATGTATGCTTTTTTGTCCTCGGAGATCCCAAAGAGCTCTTACAGCTTGCATATAAGATCACTTTGTTGATTTTGTTGATAAGGATGTTTTAAACACAGAAAATTTTGAGCCCATGAGCAGCTGTTCCTGTAGCACTTGCTGCACACCAAGGCCAAAAACTAGTCTAAGTCCAATGTGAAAGGCTTTTTGTTTTCTTAGACATCATGGCTGGAAAGATGCTTCCTCTTAAAATCCTAGCTTTTGGGAGACCGTTTTAATTAGGAACATGGAGTGTGATATTTTGCCTTCTGAAGGAACATAAACACAGAAATCCTCAGTCCGAAAACCCACTATTCTATTTTCTGTTCTTTGGTCCCACATATAGAGCAAACCTAAGAGAATAAATTTCCCTAATGCATGTAGACAACTTCACTGCTAACACTGCAAACGTGGATTGCAGTCTTGATGGCAGTGTCAAATCAGAGGGCTGAGCTGGCAGCCTTTACACTTTTCCAGGATTGTCATTTGTCTGTGATCCATGAAGTTTAAGTTTCTTTTTCCCCAGTTAATAAAGAATGGCAGAAATGGAGCTCACTGAAAATTTTCTAGCTCTTATTTTGGGCTTGAAGCAAGTTTACTTACTTTTAAAGTGAACTAGCTTTCCCTTTGTCAGCATTTTTCTTCGCTGATGCTTTCAAGCTTTAACTCTTCAGATAGTGTAAACTAAAGTCTGCAAAGGACATGCTGGCTGAGAAGCTGTCATTGTTGTTTGGGAACGTGTCTTTGTAGTAAGTTTATTGGGACCACTCTGTGTTTCTCTTTGCTCAGGGAAGCCGTACGGTGCAGATGACTTCCTGCCTGTGCTCATGTATGTGTTGGCCCGCAGCAATCTGGCTGACGTCCTTCTGAATGTGGAGTATATGATGGAGCTCATGGACCCTGCTCTGCAGCTAGGGGAAGGTAGGAGGAGTACAGTGTTTGCTCTGGGGATATTCGCTTTGGAGATCGTTATTTACCTTGCTACAGTGTTTGTGAAAGTGAGGTGGCAAGGCTCTGGCTAGACTTTGTGGATAAACTTTGGCCAAGCTTTTATAAATCTGAGGCTTTAAAATTATTGTCAAACACTTTTAACTGTTTTTAGCAGTGCAGTGCCATTAGACACCAGCTAGAAAGGCAGGGACCCAGCATAAAAGGCTGAGAGAGCTGGGGTTGCTCAGCCTGGAAAAGAGAAGGCTCTTATAGCAGCCTTTCAACACCTAAAGGGGACTTATAAGAAAGATGAGGACAGACTTTTCAGTAGGGCCTGTAGCGATAGGACAAGAGGGAATGATTTTAAACTAAAAGAGGGTAAATTTAGATTAGATATTAGAAAGAATTTCTTTACTGTGAGGGTGGCAAGACACTGGAACAGGTTTCCCAGAGAAGCTGTGGATGCCCCATCCCTGGCAGTGTTCAAGGCCAGGCTGGATGGGGCTTTGAGCAACCTGGTCTAGTGGAAGGTGTCCCTGCCCATGGCCAGGGGGTTGGAACTAGATGATCTTTGAGGTTCCTTCCAACTCAAACCATTCTACAGGTCTGATTCTATGATAAATGAGAACTGAGTTGCTTGGCTACTAACCTAGAGCAGAGGGATCTAGTTTCCTTGGCCCAAAGGCTGAAAAGTTAAAAGGTGTTCTCCTAAAATTAAACTGCTGCTGCAATCCATTGTGCGGACACTTTTTATTTATTCCAGTGAGAAAAGAGCACATTTCTTCAACTGCATCATATGCCTAGAGCCATATATCATTCTCATGGCCACTCTACTCCTAAATTTGAGTGACCCCTTTGACAGTGTTCTCTGGCTGAGTATCACAGCAAGGCAGAGAAAGGAGAGTCACATTGGAGAGGAATATGGAGTTTGGATGTGAATAAAGACCTCTTCTATTACAGGGATAAATATGCCAGGGAACTGTGGGCCTTTAGTTACTGCTTGGGAAGCAAATGGTACTAACAGCGACGGGGGGAAAACAGATCGTTTATCACCAGGTAGTCACCAAACCAATAAAATGGGTTTATTTTAGACTTTATAAGTACTGAGGTTCTAGAAGGGGGCTCTGGATGAGCAACAGCAGACAAATTTCATTTATATTAAATGGAGGTATAGGTCTGTAACAAAGAGCATGTCATTCCCACACAGTGCAGAAGTGGGCAAAATTACTAACAGAATGAGCAGCAGCAATGCAATCGTATTAGTTAGGGCTTTCTGCACAGGCTGATTTTTCTGCTGAAAAGAATTGTTAGCAGAAAAAATGTTAGCCTAAGGAAAGCATTTTGCTGACATAACTAAGATGGTTTTGGTAACTAGGCTTCCCACAGGTTCTTCGTTTCAAAAGGGCACACTACCAGGCGGGTTACTGAAGTCAGTGGGGTTGGGGAGCTCAGGGTATCAAAGGCAAAGCTGGCTGAAAGTTCTCTTAAGTCAAAGATGCAAAGACTGTGTGAGATGTGCCCTCCAGGCAAAGGGGAAAAATTAAGTGAGGCAGTTCCAGATCGAACTGGCTGAAATAATCACATCAGAAAGGAGACTAGGAGTAACTGGGGATACAGGGAATGGAAAAAAAAGAAAAAGAAAAAAAAAGAACACTTCAATGAAGACATCTCTGAGATTGCAAAGTGCAGGGCTGGAACAGGAACTGGCAAAAGTTAACTTGAGTTAGGCCTTTCAAAGTTAAATGGCAAAAGGTGATTCAGGCATTGAGATACAAGGGAAAAAAGGAAAGCAGAAGTGAAGAAACTGTGAAGTTATGTGAGGTCAATACACAAAATCATTTAAATCTGGCCTCCAAATTAAAGCTTTACTTTTAATTTTATAACAACAGTGATGTGGATTACTGGGGCAAAGGCAAGGACAGAAGATGGGGGATGACTGTGTGGAAATAAGATACTGGAAAGTGGAAGAAAAATTAATCCTTAAAGAAGATGTCATAGGGGGCTAGGAGATCTTCCTCCCTGAATTATGAGGGAAGGGCTACGCCAGGCTGCAGGTCCCATCCTGGTCAGAACAGGAGGAATGACAGACAGGGGAAGGCAGTAACTATGTTTAAGACGGGGAAAGGGGCACTGGCAAGCCTGTTATCGGCAGCATGTCGTGGGAGACAACACAGAAGTGGTGTTCTCGGTGTGTGCAGGCCTACACAGCTGTGGGACGCTCCTCATCGGATCCACCTGAGTACAGACAGTCAGATGGCAGCGACCTGTCTCTCCTCTCCCCCGCCAAACTCTGACGGTGCTCTGCGAAGGCCGCCCTTCCCGTCCGCCCCCGCCGAAGCGGCCCGCCGCGGTGGCTGCAGGGCTGGCCGGGGCGGCGCGGCGCCGTTGGTGGTGTGGCAGTGCCACCCCGCGGCAGCGGCCGCCGTGCGGCCCCTCACCGGCCGGCACCCCCGCCGCGCCGCCGGGCGAGCCAGCGCTGGGCCGGGCCGGGCCGGGCCGAGGCAGCCTTGGGGGGCGCCGTGCGGGCCCGGGGCGGCCGCTCGCACCGCTTCAGCCTCGGCGCGCTGTCGCCTGGGGGCCCGGGGGACGCGTCCCCACCCTCGCTGCCCCCGGGACGCCGCGGGGCTGCTCCAGCAGCTGCCCGCTGCCCTCTCGCAGGAGAGCCCGGGCCGAGCCCCGGGGCAGCCGGCAAAGCCAGCGCTGCGGGTGGGCGGTGCTGGGGTGCCGTGCAGCCAGGGCAGCCCCCTCCTCATGTTAACCCTGACCTCGTACCAGGGCTCACCTCCTGCTTTGCTGACGAACCCTGTGCTTATCATGAGCTTCCCTGGCTGCTGCAGCTGGTTACTTGTTGCAGCAGCAGTCAGGGAGTTTCTGAGGGAAAAGGGCTGGCTGTGGGCTTTTCCTGCTTTGTCCCGTTTCTCTGTTTTAGCAAGATTTACCCAGCAACTCTGAACAGTCCAGGAATTACTCTCAGCCAAGCAGCTGGGCTCCCTGTCTAGTTGATAGAGATGGAGGGACTACAGGGTAACTTGTCCTTACAGGTCTGAGACATCCTGCAACAACGCTGAGCCCACAGGGGACCTAAACATCAGAGGGGCTGAATCCAGGCCTTATACTTTTCCTACAGAGACCTCACTATGATTGTTACTTTCCCCCTGCATTATGGGGACTGCTCAGGAGCCCAGATTACTTACTTGTTGTACTGGCCGTGTTAAGCACAACACGATGATGGCCATGCCCCCAAAACCAAACCATCTGTGGTCAAAGGCGTTGGTTTGGGTTTGTTTGTGAGACCTGCTTTTGTACTCATTTGCCTTCAGTCTCTGTTTCCTCCTAGGGCACCTACAGCCTCAGCAGTCTGGGCAGTGACATTGCGATGAAGCAGAAGGAGGTGGAGGACGCTGGTTGTTAGGTGTTCCTTCTCTTGGGTTAACATCAGACACCCCTGCAACTCCCTGCAGCGAGGCCCAGATAGTGCGAGTGTTAGACAACTGCCACTGCACGGGCACAAGCAGTCAGGATGGAATTGGAAATGGATGGCCTGTGCTGGTGTGATGTTTATACAAGACCACCTTCTTTTGCAGGCTCCTATTATTTAACCACCACCTATGGGGCACTGGAGCACATCAAGAACTACGACAAAATCACTGTCACACGGCAGCTGAGCATGGAGGTGCAGGACTCCATTCACCGCTGGGAGCGACGGAGGACGCTGAACAAGGCCCGGGCTTCCCGCTCATCAGTGCAGGTAGCTGACATTATTTTCTAGGGAAAAAGCCTGGAAGATGAACATGCTCTCACTATACTAAGTTTTAATATGATAATTATTTTTTTTAAGGTAACCCAAATCACTATTAAAAAACAAGAGTACATACATACAGTGCAAGATTTCTAAATTTTAAAAAACACACCTCATTTGAAATATATAATACTTAACAAAATGCTTTTTGAAATCTTGAAGTACTCTCACAACAGTATAATTTTAAATATGACTGCAGAGTGATTTTGTTGTGCTTTCTTGAAGGAGGTATGCTAGAGGCCTTCACATGTGGAGAGCTGTGGTGGGGAGGCAGGGAGCCCTTCTCCTCCATCACCCTTAGTGGCTGGGGAAATCACAGAGTCATAGAATGGTTTGGGTTGGAAGGAACCTTAAAGGTCATCTAGTTCCAACCCCCCTGCCACAGGCAGCGACACCCTCCACTAGACCAGGTTGCTCAAAGCCCCATCCAGCCTGGCCTTGAACACTGCCAGGGATGGGGCATCCACAGCTGCTCTGGGCAGCCTGTGCCAGTGCCTCACCACCCTCACTGAAGTAAAGAATTTCTTCCTAATATCTAATCTAATTCTACCCTTTCTCAGCTTAAAGCCATTATTACCCTTTGTCCTATCACTGCATGCCCTTGTAAAAAGTCCCTCCCTGGCCTTCTGGTAGGCCCCCTTTAGGTACTACAAGGGGGTATGTTAATGGGCTAAGCTGAGATGTGAGCAGGCTATGCGGGGGTGGTTCCTAGATGGCAGAAAGATGTAGGAGGACCTGAGACATCTGGAGGGCCGGTCAGATGAGCATCTTCCAGAGTCTGGCTTCACCTGTCTGGCAGCAGGGAAGACCCAACAATGTCAGGTTAGCTTTGAAGCCCATGCTGTGTGTGGCCTGGTGAAGACCTCCCCACGCACCAGAGGGAGAGGGTCCCAGGAGAGATGGGTGTTTGGGGCCTCCAGCCATGATGAGGCTGGGTCCAGGACTGGGGTGCCCTGTCAGCCCCATGTCCTTTGATCAAATTGACACCCACAGGGAGGCAGCAAAGGCTACGTCTCAGGTTCTGTAAAGCCTTCACAATGCAAAACTGAAAATTGTGAATGCTTCCCCAGAAGATTCCCACCACCTCCAGCAACATTAAGGCAGGTTTTTTGTTCCTTTGAGTGAGAGGTAACATCAGAGACACATGAGCCCATCCTGGCAGAGGTAAACAGCTTGCTGATGTGCCCCTGCACATCCCTCTGGCTGCCTTAATCATCTGCAGAGATACACCAAAATTCCTGGAAATTTTTTTGACCTTCACAGATACAAATTAAACACACAGGTTCCACCGTGACCAAAAGCTCTCTATATTCTGTTCCTCACAAGTTTGGCAGGAGGAAAGTTGTCCCAACAGTTGTTATGGCCTGAAACAGGATACAAGTAAATCAGCCTCCTCAGCATAACAACATAACTTCTTCTGTTTCCTTACTGAGGGAAGGAAGTTTGGAGGACACGCTCTCAAGATGCTGTTTGGGTGATGGAGTTGCAAAGGTCGCCACACTGCTAGCCCTTTCCTGTTACTGTGAGACAGGGTTTTCAGGCCAGATCTCTGAGGTTTTGGCTTGTTACTCTGGTCTTACTACTTTGCACCCTATTTCTTCAGGAGCTGTAGAAAGGTGGGAGAAGGAACTGCTGCAGACTGCTCCTTAAAATCACAAAAAAGCTTTCACTTACGTGTCTTTATAAGGCTAATTATTTCATTATTTGTTGGTTTAAGTATTTGCTGATTGAGAGGTTGTTTATCAGAGGGGACAGAAGAGAGAGTAACTGGGGCATTAGAGGAGACTGGAGGATATTTGGGAGCATTTAGGAGCTCTAATCAGCTAGAGTTTTGGGCTGAATTCTGCCTCCTTCAGTCCCAAGTCACTGTGCTGACTGCAAGATCTATCCTCATGTATCTTTTCAGGACTTCATCTCTGTTTCCTTTCTGGAAATCGGTGCTCAGTCAAGGACACTTGCTTCCCGGAACGACACCACAGCTGAGCAGCTGAGCCAGCAGTGTGCCGAAAAGTTTGAAGTCTCCCATCCCAAGGATTATGGACTCTTTGTTTATGTTGATGACCAGTGGCTGCAGCTGGACAAAGACGCCCTTCCTCACCATATCAAAGCCTCCCTGCTGAAGAGTGAAATCAAGAAAGATTTCCATTTTATTTATAAACCAATAGATCATAAAGCCCCACCAGTTCCAATTGTCAAAGAGTCAGACTTTCCCTAAGGGCCATGCTGCTCTTCTGTTGTGTTTGTTGTCATCCTGGAAGGGCTGGAGAGTTTATCTCATGACATCCTCTGGTATCTGCAGACCTCAGAAAATCTCTGGAGCATGGCCTTCAACACAGGGCAGATGTGCTAATTGTAGATGCTGTCTTAATACAGGGCATTTCTCAGCAGAGTTCATTTGCAGAAATAAAAGGAGCATTCAGGAGAACATTTATCCTTTGGAAAACTTGAAGTATGAAACCTCAGAACCTCCCACTGGCAATGTCACAGAATGTAAATGGACAGTGGAGAAAATCCAGAGATCTTGCAGAGAAGAGGACTTTTACTCCATAATAAATTATGGCAGGTGTGAATCATCTCTGTGCACAAGGCCTGTGTCTGCACACACCTCAATGCTATCTGGAGGTAAGACTACGTTTATGCCTTATAGTATCTGTTCACCCAGTTTGAATAAATTGAGTCTTGTCTAATGTATTCAGTGGCATAGGGTTGCCTCCGGTAGCAGAACTCCATCTCTGTCTTGCTGTCTACAACATGCCATTGCCTTTGAAATTCACACAATTACAGACCATGTAAGATGATCCTGTACCTTCACTAAAAATACATTTTCTGCCATCTACTTGTCACTGAAATCAGGTAGCTTAGGCATTTTCATCAATGTATTTTTCTTAAAGATTGAAAGTCTTCACCGCCAGTTTTACATGTACAGCAGTTTTAATCACAGTGGTTGTATGATAGTGTCATTGGTTATTGTATATTTATTTCCATGTGTGATACAGTGCTATTATTTTAAAATAAGTGTTTGTAAAGAACTTAATAATTTTCCCAGTGTAGCAAACCAGATAAAATATGAAAGTAAAAAAGAGCTAGAATTAAATATCTGTCCTTTTTTACCTGGATATAATTTTCTCTAGTGTTTTCATAGCTATAAGTCCCACCAGGTTATTACTTTAATAAATTCAGGATGCTGCAGATAGAAATTGCTGGTTTTCCTTTCTACCTGTATTTCAGTCATTCTGTCATTGCAGACATATTTCCTTGCAAACCTGAATTCCCGCAGAATAAATAGAACCAATGCAAAAATGCATGTCATGAAATTACAAAAAAGTATCCAGGATTGGATAATGGAAGCAGGAACCTTAATTGCAAGACAGATCCATGTCTTCTGGGTGCCTTCATTCCCACTGTGAAACCAAGTTGCTGGATTGTCTGCATGTGGGAGACAAGTAACCTCAACTGCAGCTACAGCCTTGGGTCAGGCCTAGCAAAGCTCTGCTTAGGAAGAGAAGGTGTTTCGCTGTGGGTTTTGCTCAAAGCTACTATTGTTTCCTTCCACCGACATTCAAAGGAAGAACTGGGGCATGCTGGGCCAGGTTGCCCATGGTCCCTGCCTTACTCCTGAAGCTCCAAAGGCAAAAGGGAATTGCATGTTACCTGATCACTCTCTTAGCCTCTGGAGCTTGAAATGTCTTCGTCTACTGCCCCAGCTGTAGCATGCACTGGCCAAATCTGCACACAGATAGCAAACCAGTGCTGTGTATCTGCCAGCTGGGGCTGCGTGCATGTCTTGTCAGGAAGGGAGAGCAATCAAGAATGAGGAACAGTGAATAACTGCAATCTTGGTTTCCAGGACATCATGTGCAGAGCTTGCAGTGTGTGACACCAGCACTGAGCTGACTCCAAATTCATCGTTACTTCTGCTTGTGTACAGCTGTTGGCACATCCGCCATGCTGCTGGGCAGCACACCTGCAGAATGCTGGAGCTGAACCCCTCCCTCGCACTGCCATTAGCCTCCTGCAGGTCAGCATGCTCCTGCTGGGAGCCTGTGCTGCTCTCAGAGTGGCACTCGGGATGCCATGACCAAACCTGAGATACAGGTTTCCAGTACCGATCTGATGGAGGGGATGCTGCTCTCCGGGCACTCACAGGTATTGCTGCCTCCAGTGCCTCCCCAGGACTGTCAGCCCCTGCCCCGGTGATGCTGCAGCAGGGCTGGTCTCCAGCATCCCCCAGCTATATCCCAGCCTGGCCTCAGCCTGTCCCCAGCCCCAGGGAGGTGCCTGATGCCCAGGACTGGGGCTGCCCCTGGTGCTCCCTGCTGTCCCACTCCTGGCTGTAGTAGTGGGACAGACCTCCAGCGAGCCCCGGTGGCCCTGGGAGCTGCTGGCCTCTCTGCCCCAATGGGAGCCTACTCATGTCAGTCCTGCAGGCTGTGGTGAGGATGTCAGCTCTTGTCCTTCCGCCAATGGCTTGGTGGCAGGCCCTCACCAAGGGGCTAGGTACAGGGTCACCCTGGGTGCTCTGGCTGTGGGGCAATGTGTCCTCACCCTGCCCAGCTCCTTGGCCCACCACCATCCCTGAGTGCTAGGCAAGCTCATGGCAGTTTCCCCCCCGTGGTGGAAGAAATGCCAGTAAATACCTGACACACAGCACAGAGAGGCTGGTTGTCCTGCTTCCACCATAGGTGTCATCGGTGATCTGCTCTGTGTTGCCCATACTGAAGACGATCTGGACTGTCACCCCTGGGGTGGCAGCAGGAGGGTCCAACCTCTAGGCAGCATTACTTATAAACCTTCCTTTTTTCTCAACCACCCCCCCCACACACACACTCTCCAAATCCTCTGTTTTACACCTGGTCTCCCAAAGGCGACACCTCCCCTGCCTCTCACCTCCCTTCCACACCCAAACCATGGGCCCAGACTAGCTCTGGCCCACCTCCCGCTGGCCTCCTCACCTCTCTTGATAGGACTCCAAGCCATGTACCCACCTTACCTCGCATTACCTATGCACAGGTATCACACTGCCTGGGGTCCACGTATGGCGGGACTGGGGGTGCCAGACCCATAGATCGGGGGGGAGGTGGGGTGCGTCTGACCAGCAGCTTAGTTCTGCCTTGGCTGCTGCAAGTTATTTTAAGCCCCAGGAGCAAAGATGCAGATGTCTGCCAAAGTCCTTGGCACGATCAGGTTATCTTTATACTGTAACATTCACGGTTAATGAGCCTAAAGTAATCTCATGTGGGTGAGGCCAAAGTAGAAACAGGCAAGGAAGGAAGCCAGGGCAGATCTGCTGGGTATTTCCAAAGAGCAACCGGACCTTGCACTAGCCAGGGTCAAGCAACAGATGGACGAAGTGAAGCACAGTGTCCTGGGATGGCTGAGTCAGCAGCTGGACCTCGGGGCAAGGGGAAACCATAGATTATACAGGTGATCAGTGGAGCCCGTGGAAACCACGACAGTGCTAAATCACTGCAATCCAAAAGGGCTTCGACTAAAATTTACCAAAGCCTAGTCCCAAAATCAGACCTGCAGATCCCAGTTTTCAAAATGCAAGGCAGATGAATTTTTGTGAGCTTTTACACAGGCTCTCAAATTGCACATGCAACATTTTCATCTGGCATAACAGCTGGAAATCTCTGATTTGATTTGCAAAGGTTGCCATGGCTCTGCTGAGCTCCAAGATTATTGACAGTAATGCCAGTTCCCGTGCCTGGCTGCGAGCTGCCTGGAAGGAAATCCCTGTGCTGGGGCTCAGTGCAGAGCAGGGCTTGCTCTGAAGGCGGGGGGCACCTGGCCTGTTTGGTCACATGTATAAACCACCAGCAACAACTTTGCTAAACGTACAGATCTGGGGTACAGGGGTGACCGCGCTCCTCCAGGGCCTGACCAGAGCTGTGCCTTGTCAGGGAATGCAAGCTGGGAGATGACCCAAATGATGGGGTCCTGGAGGACCCAGGACAGCAGGATGGCTGCTGCCTCTCCAAGCTCACAACTCAGTGGTGGGACTCAGGCCCTGTCTGCACCAGGGTCACACAAAACCAGCCTGTCCGGAACAAACGTGCTGTTGTTTTGGTGACCCTGGCAAACCTCAGAGTCCCCAGCGTAGAGACTGCTGGAGCGGTTCAGCATGTCCCTTCACCTGGACCCTGGTGCCCAGGGTCTTGTGCTGCTTTGGGCTGATATCTGACACTTTGGGTGGTGAGAAAAAGAAAAAAAAAAGCAAAATGTGGGAATTAAATGGGCATTTTTAAATGCTTCATGGGATTTTATTAATTCGCTTTGCCATGGGGTTTCCTCATGCTGCAGCCCAGGCGAGGAGGAAGCAGCCCAGTCTGGTGATCTGCAGCCTCCCCTGGTTAGTCAAGATGGTCATGCCATGACTCATGCACTGGCCCTCACACGGAAATCAGCAGACAGGAGTGTTTCAGGAGACTTTGACCAAGGAGGCTTGTGCAATGCAGCCAAGGCCTCCCCAAAACACACACTCGCAAAGAAATGTTGTGCAACAATTGCTCATGTACTCACAAGCAAAGGAACCCAGTGCGAGAGCGAGGAAGAGGGAGACCTGCTGCTGAACCTGGCGACTCCTGCAAAGAAAAAACAAAAAGCCCATGTGGCCACCTCCTGTGCAGAGCTGCTTTAATGCCACTTTGCACCCAGTGATACCATCTGTCAATAATTCACTGAAATGATTACACCAACAGATCCTGTATAACCTAAAATAAAAGTCGCTGAAATCAAAGGCAGTTTTCCTGTGGATTTTCTGGGCCTCATCATGCATCAGTCACCAACTGTACTTTGACACCCGTCATGAGCCTGGCTTTTTTCCACAGGCTTGTGGAGTCACTCAGGCTGGCAGGGACCCCTGGAGGTCGCCAGTCCAACTCCTGCTCAGGTGGGGCTGCCTCCCAGGGCTGCTGGGGGCCTCAGCCTTCCGTGGGGCAGGTCTCCAGGGCTGGAGGTCATACAGCCTCGGCAGGGCCCTGGTCCAGCACTTCAAACCCTTGCAGTGTGAAAAATGGTTTCCTCCTAGCCGTGCAAACACCCTGCCTGTCCCACCAGAGTCCCTCCTTGGATGGACGTTGCTCCTGTAGGATACTGGCCGACTCTGCCTGCGCTGCACGGAGTTACAGACTTGTAATATTTCTGTTGTCCCCTGCCTCTTTTGGGGTATCGTGTCCCTAGGAAGGAAGCGGCTGCTGATTCAGAATTGCATGAGCTCTTGGCATGAAATGCTGCTTAGTCAGGACTTCAGCTTGTGTCCTTTCCCTCCGCTGCCCTTCCATCCCTGTCCCCACAGGGCAGAGGCTGAGCACAGAGCAAGAGGCCTTCAGCCTCCTGCCCCGAGACAGGCACGGCTGCTCAGCACTTACCTTAAATTATCCTGGCGAGAGAAGACACAACTTGGTCCGGCCAGAGCTGAACTACTACTGCTTACTGCAATCTTTCAAAAAGTGCACTACAACTCCAGGTGAACTGCCTTCTGCTTCATTGCCAGTAGAGAAGGGAGGGTGGTTACACACGCTCTGAACAAAACTATGTTCCATGTAAGTTTGCATTATATAGAACTAGTCAGCATATAGCACACGGCGGAGGCTGATCGTGCCTCCTGCCCTCCAGGCCCTCTCAGAGGAAAGGCGGTGAACTGCTGTGTGCAGCAGGACGTTGGGTAGAAGCACAGGGCAGATCTGGCAGAGAACAGCTGCGAAAAGGGCCTTGAACTCTGTTCCTGGCAATGAGGAAGCAGAGGACAGGAAGCCCTGGCTGGTGTGACACTCTTCCCAGGGCTTAAGGATATACACAACTATTCTGCTCGCTAAAGTTTTTGTAAATAACATAGCCTCAACTTTGCCCTGTTCTGCCTGGTGATGACACTTTGCTGGGAACCTGACAGTTTTCCGTATTTTGCAGCAGTCATTCCTGCACCCCCGCATTCTAGGAACAGCAGGCTGGGCAGCTGCATGCCTGCAGAAAGAGTGAGGGCGTCTGCTCTTGCCCAATACAGCACAAGATACTCTAGCGTAAGACTGACCTTGCACAATCCTAAAATTATTTTCTCATCAGTTTCTATTACCATCCCAAAATAAACAGCCTGCCATGTAGGCACTAAGCCTGTGTGATGCTATTTGCAGGCCTTAAAACCCGTGTATTGACAAGTGCAGTTGAAGGTGCTGGGGTTTTTTCTTCTGTGGGGCTGTTCCCTGAGCGACTGCAAAGGGAATGGGTGTCTGGATACAAACTGGAAATCCAACAGCACATTAATGCTTTTTGCAGGATATGGGTAAGAACCTGCTGCATCTCAGACAGCATTGGGGGCGCAGCGACACCTTCAGCAGATTGCCTCTCTCTTCCATTTCCACACATCCCTGAGGGAAGGGGTACCACCACCATGGGTAGCATTTAGGATGGTGACACTCTGGTCTTGCAGAAGGGAAACAGAACAAAATCTCACTCTCCCACATTTCAGCTTTGCATCCTCAGAGCTAAAGGCTCTGCAGGAGGGCCAGGGCACAAGATAGTACTGAGGCACAAGTGCCACCTGGGTGTCAGTGATGTGTGAAAATAAAAATTGCCTGCTAGTAGCCAATTTTTCACCTGATAACTACTTTTTGAGGACTATTTAGTATGGCTGGAGACTCTTAGCTGTGAAGTGATGCTACCTGGGAAGAGCCTGGAGGGCTTCTTTTTCTCCCCTTTGCATTCTAGATATAAAAAGACCAAAAGCCTCTTCCGAATACTTAGAAGAAAATGGGTATTTCTAAAGGGTGAAGAAAATTGTTGAAACTATGAACTGATGATGCTAAGTGCTTGAGAAGCAGCATGGATTTCTAGGGTAGAGAATAAATCTAAAAGCAGAGATGTGTAAAACACAGCAGATTTAATGTTTATATTCAACCAGGGCTTTGAAGGACTAATTTTTCCTGTTCTTTCAAAGCAACTGGGGGCTCTTGGTATACTTTCATGACAGCAGCCAGACTGCCTAAAAGCTGTCCTGTATAGCCAGCCCCTCCCTCCTGCCATCATGGGAACACCTGCAACACATTCAGGCACTCAAGAATTTCATACTCTCTTGTTTTTAGAGTTCTCCTACAAAGCCCCAGCTTTACAGCTGAAAAGAAATAAGGAACTCAAAAGTAGCGCATATCTGAACTTTCAACAACCCCCAAGGTGCAAACTTTAACTTCTGAATTCAGTAAAGCCTAGTTCCACATACCTTTACCTTTCCCCATCCATACTGACACTTGCTGTGCTCTGGGATTTCTCTCACTCCGCCAACAGCTGAAAGTGCTAACGCTCCTGGCTTTATCTGGCTCTTTTCTATATAAAAGCAGTTTCAGTTACACCCCCTCTCCTTTGAGTGGAGCTACTCAAGGCTCTTCTCCATCTTGGAGATAGTGCTTTAGATTTTGCCAAAGCTTGGGGGTTTTTTCCCAAGGAGAGGAGGTAATTTTGCGTAATTAAACATACTTTGGAAAGAATCCTGAATTCTTTCTGTATCCTGTCTACACATGTAAAAAGGTATGGACAGCCTAAAACTATTTTGAATCATCTTGTAACCTCTAATTTTCCCCTGGCTTGTCATTTAACTGAGTCACCTCTAAGGAGTGGTGCCTTCCAATGTGACTTTGGGGGTTTTGATAATGTTTGCTCTTGTTGCTTTTGGGGTTTGTTTTGTTTTTTGTTGGTTTGGGTTTTTTTGGTTGGTTTTTTTTTTGAGATGACCCACCTTATAAAAGGCTTACAGGGGACAGGTAACCTTTTAACGCAGTATCGTAATGAGCTCTCGTTCATTTTCAAGACACAAGATGTCTAACACTGTATTGCCCTGCAGGCTGATGAAACTGTCAACTTTATTTTTATTCACAGGCAATTTCTGTACTCTGTTGACTTCCCACAGGTTTGTGTGTACATACATCTAATTATAGCATTCTGGTGCTACATTTACAGCATTAGATATTGGGTTTTTTTTCTTTGGGGAACAGTTCTTTCTACCCACAAAGACTTTTACTGTTCACAGTTTAACTGTGCTATTCACATCCAATAGTTCTTGAATGCAACTTATTTCTTCAAACTGTTAAGAAGTTAAAGCATAAAGAACAAGCTTTGGTTTCTTCACTTTTTAACCAATCTGCAAATCAGTCACTGTAATGGTATTCATTATTTTTAAAAAGCTAGTAATTGGTAACAGTATAAAAAAAATTCAGAATTAATAGCTCAATGTTTAAATTTAGCATAGATTTAGCAATCCAGATAGGTGGCTTGTAGTGTTCATCCGGAGATTCTTAAGAGCATTGCGCTTTGAAACAAATCATCCATCCTGAAAGCTCCAGGTGCTCTGCTAAAATGCCCCTGTCACACCAGCAGGCTGTCAGCAGGTGGGGACGCAGGGGAGAGCACCGGCAAGCACTCTATTGCTCATGGTCAGGCGCCTCAGCTCCCAGCACAGTTCAGGTACAGTGGTTGACTCTCTTCATGTTGCATGCATGTAAAATCTGGATTATTATAGTTATGAAAAGTTATGATGTGTAGTAAGGGTTATATTGGGGACTGTTGTTTCCGTCAATACCCAAGGCACACTTGATCCATGGCCAGGCATATTCTGCAACAGAGAACAATAATGATGAGAAGCTTTTCCAGCACCCTGCTCTCAAACTGTCTCCCAAACTAAGCACAGGGGGATGCCATTAGGAGCGGGGGCAGGGGCAGCAGCAGCTCTTCACCTTCTGGGTTGAATGCTGCCTAAACTACCAGTCCACTCGCCCATTCCCTACTCCTCTGCTCTCCTCTCCCATTTCTTCCCCTCAATGACTCACAAGCTAGGGTCCCATCCTCTACCACAACCTCCTAAGAGAGAATTTTGACACCATGAGTCCCTTGCCCCTACTGCACCACTGTAAGGGTCAACCTGGACCATTGTCTCCCTGCCTTCCTACCACACACTCAGATGAGGGCCCTAGCACCGTACCCTCTTTCCTCACCAGAACCCAGCAGTGCCGCCATGTTCTGACGGGCAGCGGTGAAATACCAGCAGTTCCCAACCTTGCTTCAGTGTAAGATCATACGGGAGTTACAGGGCAACACCCCTGCACCAGTCATGCTGTTTTGTTATGTGGTGCAGTGGGATCCTCTGACTGGCTAAACCTTCCCCTGACGGCCTTCAACAAGGAAATTAAAGGGTTACTGGGGAAACAGATCATCAGGAGTGGGAGGGAACTAATTACGATACGCTTTCCAAAATAAGCATTCGTAACTTTAGAGTGAGAACTTTACTGACAAAATGGTCAACAGAGAAGAACAAGTGAGAAGCTTTTTGCGTTAGGCTCCATTTGCCTATCACTTCTGCTTTTTTTAGCCACAAATAAAACAACACAGTGCACCTGGGAACTCATTACCTGTCAATGGGGTATCCTCCTTCACAAACGTTTACCAAGGCATACAGCTGTCTTAGTGCATACTCATACTGAAATAAACAAACATTGTTAATAATTTCAGTGATGAACAGCCAGTAATGTTTATCCAAATTAAATTGTGGAAGTAATTTAGAGATGCTACTAATATTCAAGGTGTTTAATTGATGGGCTTGACAATCTAGTACTAGGCTAAATGGATCTTTTTTGTGTGCATTTTGTTCTTTAAACTTCATTAGGTAAATTCAGCTGCACGTTGGCCGCTTAGGCAAGGCTCATCCATCTAACCAATTTCAATCAAAAAAATCCTACAAGACAAAAAAACAAACAAAAAAAACACAACCCAAAAACCGCTGAAGAAGAACTAAAGTTTTACAGAGCAATGTGGCTTCCTAACAGCCTGGTTGATAGAAGCTCCAACTGAAAGAGTACATCTGCTTTTGATTTATATATGGTACTTAAATCTTGGCCAGTTGCCAGGTAATCCCATTGCTTTCTGCTAAAATCAATTAATTTGTTGTTGACTCTTAGCACACACCACTGCCACCTTAGATTATCTTGCCTGACATCAGGACTGAGTTTTCCAGAACAGAAACTGACCTCTCTTGCTCTTACCTAACCAGTGCTTAGCTCAACAGGATTTGGTCCTCAGCTAGGATCCCATGAAGGGTAGACAGTAATAAAACCCCTGAACTAAAAAGAGGCTCTCAGGAATTCAAGCAGAGCATGGAAGCAGCAGCTAGGCTATCGCAAGGAACTATCCAGCACACAATCATAATACAGAAATCTGAATGTATGAATTCAGATGAATGTAGATTATGAATCCACATTAGCGGTGCCTGTGTTTGTTTTGCCAGTAGAGATGCTTTGAGCAGAAATACAACATGGCTTATTTAATATTGGGATTTCTGGGGAGGGAGCCAATGAAGGGACAGCAATAACTAGTAAAAGTTAGGGATTATTTTTGGGTTTGTTTTTACTGAAAGTATATTTAGTAATCTTTCTTATCTACAGGTGCAGTGGAAGTGGTTTCCTGCTTCCAAAAACATTACTTACCCCTTCTCCAAAACTAAGCTGTGTGACTGCCCCCAAGCTAGCTTTTTACTAAAAGCTGATTTTGCAGATATGCTTATGACTACCGTGCTTGTTTTACTGGTAGGTTTATCAGGTTATATCTAATGCTTGACTTACCAAGGGTAAGTGCCAGTTGAAGCAATGAGCTTTGAAGTGGTTCACCGCTGACTGGTAGCAGTCGTAATTGCTGATGGTCAATCTGTCTGACAGAATCTGGTTGGTCTGTTCTTTTGATCCTGTTACTAAGGTGATTATCTTTCGCATGGATTCTTGGATAAATTCTTTCACCTGCACATAAAAGAACAAGAACTTAAAACATGCTTTTTCTAAACCTAATTCAAAGACTTTCAATAAAATTTCTCTTTAAACTTCCCTCAACTTGTGCTCTTTTTAAGGAACACAATTCTGCCATTTCCTTTTAGCCCAGTCTTTTGTACCTGTCTAACACACAAATGAAAACTAGGGAAACAGTCAGACTCCTGGCAGATCCTCCAGAATCACTCACTGTCTTCCGTGTCTTATGCCAGAAGAAAAAAAACACCAGTACCACCAATACTGACTACCATTCTGCAGGAGCTATTCTATCTGGGAGACTCTGGTTCTAATGAGACAAGTTTCTCTATTACTAAAGAATAAGTCCCCCCAACAAGAATCCCTGTGGATGCAGATGAGGAATTTCCTGGTAATAAAAGCTGTGAGACTGACTTATGCATTTGCTTGCATTTGCCTAGACAATCACTACCGATTGTGCCTTGTGGAACAGATCCCTGAAATGTAAAGGAGGAGTCAACAATCAACTAGAAGTTACCAGTCTGAAGAGTGATTTTGTTGCAATCTGCAAAAACTGGAAGTAATCCCATTGGCTTCAGGGGTGTTGCTTCTGCCATTGCTTATGATGGAAACAAATTTGACCTGATGCATAATTAATTTTTTGGTTTTGCTTACCTCCAGGTGTGTTTTCATCTCTGCAGCAATCTTCTTAGCCTCATAGATGTCATTGGTAGCCATCAGCTTTCGTTTCATGATTGCATAAGGCACATCAGGACTAGGAGTCAGATCATAGCGTTCTACAGGTGGCAGCGGAATGGGGGTAGCTTTCTTGCCCATGCCCTGAAACTGCATCACTTTCATGGAGGAGATGCTCTGAAGAAAGTAAGCAAATGTAAACTGTCAATCACCTCCAGTAGGTAGTCTGTCTTTGCTTTGCCATACCAACTTAACTCTCTCAACTTGCTTTATTAAAGAAAATAAAGATCATGGGGGGGGTGGGGGTGTTCATTGAGTTTTTTAATACAAGGTCAAGGCTGCCAAAAATTTGGGAACTTTTATTTCCAAAACTCACTGTGGGAAAAAAGACAGTCAGGTTAAGTAACGTGACTTCTTTTTTAAAAAAATACTTAATCTGTTGAATAATGGGACTATTATAAATGATATATATCACCTCTTAGCTCTTTCCATTTGAGAGATCAATGAATTTATTAACATTTCATTAATATTCATAATATGCCTGGAAGTGGCAAATACCCTTCTTACACTTGATTGAAGTGTAAATCACTGACAGAGCTTGAAGGACAACTCATATCCTGACTCCTTGCATTAAAGTATAATAGAAGGCTCCATTTCCTTTAGCATCAGGACTATCACCTCTTAAATGCAAACAGGCCTTCTGAGATTAACAGGTTCATTTTCTAAACCAACCCTGCCAGTTCACAGTTGTTGGTTGTTTTTTTTGGGGGGGGGGAAGTTGTTTGTTTTAGGGATAAAAGTACAGGGCACAAAAGGTTTTAAGATACATCTGACCAGGAAGCCTTGTCAAACACATACTCTGTTTCCATACTGCATCACATGGCTGGTGTTGGTGCGTTTCTTCACCAGCTGAAATTGCTTGTGGAGTGTTTCTTTTCTTAGATCTTCCTGCATGAAGAAACTTTCATGTGGTCAGAGATATTTAAATTCAGCTATTCTAAAAATGCAAAGAAACCTGGAAAGGGTCTTAGCTGCCAGTATGTAGAAGGAAGTATAGGGCAAAGAGCTATACAACCTTTGAAAGACGTAAAAGTAAAAACTGAAAAGAAGATTTGACAGCATATTCTCAAATTGCTTTTAGTGATTTCCTGATCTCCTAGCGAATGGGCAAGAAACAAGTGGGCTAGCATACAAATCCCCTATTTGTTTAATTAATACTGTTTTCTATTATGCTAACAAATCAGTTAACCACAGTTCAGTATTTAAGGATCCCTGAAGCAGAGGTACAATTACTGAACTGCCCACTTTGTTTAACAAATTTGGAGATGTTGTCTCAGATTAGCAGATTAAGATTATATGAATTTGAAACCAGAAGTTAGACAGTTTGTAATCTTATATATAAAAAAAGATGACAATGTTTCTGAAAGTTAGTTTCAGAAATCATTTTAGTGGCCCAAAAAAGGACAGATTATATATGGTTCTGAGTATTAGATAAATTTACCAACTTGTTGATTTCAGTCTCACCTAAAACCAAGTATTTTCACAAATCATATAAAGGAGCTATTTTTAAAAAGCTTAGTGCTTTTTTTTTCATGCATGGAAATACAGAAGCATCATCGAAGTAACTTACCATATCTGAATCTTCCATCCAATTCACACTGTACCAGTCCCCAAGATAAGTCTGCCTTTCGTCATCATAGTAACAGGCATAAGATGACTCTCTAGGATTGGCAGCTGTTGTTGCATAAACTGTAATACAAGCAGAAAGTGGGGGTTTTTCCCTTTTTTTTTTAACTCCCCCACATGATTTAGTACTTAGCTGCACGTGATGTATTTGTCTCAGTGTTTTGGCTTTTGATCATTTACTTCTAAATAGCAGCAAGGAAAGAAGCCTGTTAATCATTCTGTTCAGTCAGCCTCAGTGCTGTTGTAAGAGTTCCTTCCTTGCTGCCAAATGTGTAGTCTGCGGTGTTTAAAGAAGAATATGCACTTCTCTGAGGGAAAAATCTACCATTCAAAGAACTGCCTAAGAACACTGTGCACTGACAACCATGTATACATTCACTTTCTTTATTACAATAACGAGGACTTTTTCCCAAACTTGGAGTAAATCCCCTAAATCATCTTTTCTTCCAGAAAACACCAAACACCACCTTTAAGTAATATCCTTTCTTGGATTAACACTGCACTGAAAGAAAAGTAAAACAGACCTCTACAACATCTGTCCCAAGCACAGTATTCCCATTAAGTCATCTCTAACACAACAGAAATACTGTAAACACATTTTTACAGGTATTAAGGCAAAACCTATTCTGGCTTTTTGCCAAAGTCAACTCATAGGATAGTTGTGCAACTGAAGGAAAGTCTGCGTTTCAAAACAAGAAAGTCTTAGGAATGCTTTTATAGAGCTATAGTGCTGTTTTTACTCAGAACGGAACTGAAGTTCAAAAGCAAAAAAAAAAAAGTCTTAAATCTCTGGGTAGTAAAGTGCTCCTCTTAGCACCCTTTAAAATGCTTACTCAGTAACCGGTTAAGCTTTGTAGTTCACCACTGAAGGCTGCCAAAGATAGCTTTGTACTGTAATACATAAATTGCCAATTTTCTGCTTTTGTAAGACTGTGACAGAGCTGGTGGCAAAAATAGAGAGTCCCCAGACTAGAAATTATGACTAGAACAAAGTCTGAAAAATGCTGATTCACTGAGCATTTATTTTGAACAATCCTCAGTATGAAACATTCTGTATTAACTTTCTGTAAATCTTTGACAGAGCTGTAAGAAGTCTGGGTGGGTGCCAGGCAGCATACTCCATGGCCAAAGACCCAGGAAGCCATGGAGAGGCACATGGCTGATCTTCCCTGGAATCACAGCTTCAAAACTACAAGAAAGCCAGAGTGCTCAGCCTCCCTGCCATAGAACAGCAGTTTGAAAAGACAGTGATTTCTTGTTCTAATCAAGGCTGAGCTCTCAGCTCTGCAGCAGAGAGCCTAGAAACCCTGAAAAATACGAGTTCCACTTTGTGGGTTATTGTGCAAATGAGTGTAGCAAAACGTTCTGGCAATGGTGTCCCACAAGCGCCTTTGCTATTCAATGAAACCGACAGCAGAAACTTCACACCTGCTGTTGGCAGCGGTGAAGCTGAGAAATACCAGTATAACTTAACTGCTACAAATTAAGGACAACCACATAGTTCCTGTGGAGAAATACATTTTCAACTTCTCACTTGCAAGAAACTGAAAGCCCTGTTAAGTCTTTATAAGAGTCCCTTAATTCTTTAAAAGGACCTTCCCACAAATGGAAAATATTAACTTTCTCTAATTTTTCTGCTTCCCCTGCTAAAACTACACAGAAGAGCCTTGAGCCTATCCTTGATGCACAATCTGTCTAGCTGTGACAAGCTGTGACATTTAAGTCCAGTCCAGTAAGTTAACTGATTGCTCACCATTGATATTATCAGCCAAATGATTCATCATAGATCCAGACTCGCATGCTTCAATGTAAAACACCATCTATAAAATAAACCATAGACCTTAAGAAATTCCATGAAGAAATGGAGGAAAGTCCTTCAGTGCTTTTCAGCTGTAGCTAGTTGGCATGTACTGCTATCCCTGAAACAAAAGCTATCCATAATGCTACAAAATAAAACACAAAAGCAAATAGACCAATTTTTCATTTTTGGAACTAAAGTATGTGGAAGCAGGAAACAATCACTATGAAAAGGTGCCATTAATCTCTATAGAATCCACAGGGACCTGCTGACTAATGTACAAAGCATAAATCAAATATACAGTCACTTTAGGCACAGCAATGTGCCACTATTGAATGTAGTATTTCTGGAACCAATGGCCATTTATGTGTTCCTAAATACAGCCAGCCATAGTAGACTGGTTACCACAGAAAGTTGCCTAAAAAAGGCAAGCTACTGAAATGTTCTAAATACGAGGTTTTCTGCTTAAAACTACATGTGACAAAATAAACGCACAGAATTTTCTGTACAAGGTACAGTCTCTTAAACTATGTTAGTAACTGTAAGTGAAACATGAGGTATATACAGACTTCCTGTAGTAACAGTGCAGCCTGAAGTGAACAAAGCACAGGAAGAGACAGTCAGGTACATATTATGAGACTGAAATCATTATGGATGTTTTCTCCACTGTCGGTCAGAATATATACCATTATCAAAAGGCAGTACACTACATCTCAACATCAACTGCACATATACAGTAAACTAACAACGGAAAGAGACAATTTGGAAAGGATCAATCCTTTAAAGTGCAAAGTAATAATCCAAATTTCATTGCATGGCAACAGCTTCCTCCTGCTTTAAACAACTCTCAAAACGAAGATAGATCCCTCTCTTCCACACCAGCTGCTCTTTTAATCTCACAACTTCTGATACGCTTGTTTACCTTCCGGTATTTTTTGTGATGATACATGTACCAAATAGTCTTATTCAAGTCCTTCACGTGAAGCTGTAAAATAAGAAGGCCTGTATTAAAACCACTTACGGCCAACAGACACACAATGCACATAACAGGAATAAATACTAACTGTTGTGAATACGTATACTGTTTCGCACTAAATATATCCAGTGCTTTGCCCTTCTGAAATACAACGTTCTATTTACCACTCTGGAAAAGATGAGTAATGGTCCCAGACAAGAAGTACTGTGCACCAGAAAGTCAAGTCATATGTGTGTGAAACAGTGTGCTTGGACCACCAAAGTCCAATGAAATAGTAAGTGACACAACCTAATTTTGACTGAATGCATCAGATTCAAACTGGAAAAAAACCAGACTGCAGTGATGAGAATATTGCTCTTTTTCTGTCTCCCCCTTCAATATGGCAGCGCATCAAATATCTTCATGTTTTACATTTATTACTTATTCATTTTAGTATGTCACTAAAAGAACGTTTTTAATGACAAAGTAATCCCCCCAAATGCTTACATCATCATCAGGAAAAGCCAGAAGTCCTGGAGCTCCATGATCAGTGAAATAAACAAACACATGATCCTTGGGACCACTGTAATGAAAAAATTGTAAACAAATTCTTTCTAACCACTCCAGCCTCATATTCGTTACAACAATAATCATCTGCTTCTCAGTGCCAAGACATGTCAATCTTTGAAAATAATACCACTGAAGCAATCTCCTCCTCTTGGTAATATTTTTTTCTCCCAAAGCATACTACTTTGAGTGCTTATGAGAGGAGATAAGTGTCTGCAAAAGGAATGATAACAGGGATACAGGCTAGTCCCTCAGGTATGGGGAATCTGGCAATTACACTTCATGTTTCAAACTGTAAACTGATTGCTGGTGAGGCAGGGGCTGGTATGTTGAGTACGGTGGGGGGGCAATTGTTTTTTAATGTCTGTCTGTTATACTGCAGGCATTTGCAGCAGTCTGGTTAAAAAGGAATGCTTTTATAACTACGTTATACTGAGACACCAATAACACAGGGATAAACCACAAAAACAGAATTCTATGATAAGATCCTTAGGCACATTTACATACTACCTTGTTGTGATCTGTATGGCCATACTTAGCCAAATCAGTGTCAGCCTACACCTTCGTGAAGAACAAACACACCCATTAGGCTAAATCGGCATTTGCACTGCGTGGCTGTGCAGTCAGTTGAGCACTGCATGCTCACAGGAGGCTTTGATTCCCTAACTGTCTAGTGCACTCTTTGCTGTAGATTTTTATTGCACTCTAAATGAAACAGATCATGTTTGGGTGATATTAAGGTCTTGCCCTAACAGCCAGATCTGCAAAGGGATTTTGCTTGTAAACTGTACTCAGGGACCATTAAATATAAAATATGTCAACAGACTGGAAAGAGTCCCAAAGCCCTCCTCTCTTCCTCTGTTATCGGTGGTCCAGAAACCCATACTTGCTTTTGCTCTTTCCTGACTGCAAGAGGTATAACTGCAGCAGATCAGGGGAGACTGTCCAGCTTTTTGCCTGGCCAATACCCTGCTGGTTAGGGAACAACCTGGAAAAAAACCTAGAAGCTTCCTGGGTTCTTGTCCCACTCAATTGCAGAAGTCAAGCCACTTGGAAATTCACACAACAGAGCCTAACAAAGAAGGGCTGGGTGTTATTTTTATGGCTCCCACTCTTGACTAAGTGTAAAAAATTCAACCAAGGTGAAATGCAAATAACCGGACTTTTCTATGTGGGTTCAAGTTGTCTTCCCAAGTAGCTCAAGAGTCTTTGGCCCTCTGCATAGCCACTCCCTTATTTGACTTGTAGCACTGAGCTTTCACAGGTAACGTGTTCTGAAGTACCTCTTTTTAACAAACACTTATAGTTACCTCTTGACCCATTCCAGCTACTAGAACAATCTAATAAATGTGCAGCAATTTATTACCTTTTTGCCTATATGCCTTACATATATAATTTTCTCTCTCCGCTTTTCAGGATGAAGTTTAAACAATTGAGAGCAATAACTTATTTGACTACGGTCCTGCTCCTTTTTTTTATTCTCCCGAATGCCAAGGCAGGCTTCTTCTGTTCTGTTTAATTGCTTTGCCTCCAAAATTAAACTGTCAGATTAAGATAGCCACAATTGTTCTTTAACTAGGTTAGTCCTTCCAAATGGTTAAATTTAAATTCTTACAGCTTTTAGAGGAAATACTGTACACAGAAAAATATAACATGATATAACTCTTTACCAGCAGTACTGAGTCAAAAACGTAACACACCTTAGTAAATAGGCATCATACTTTCCTATCTCAAACTCTGTAGAAGCAAGATGAATAACTGACACCAGGTATCATTCCACAATGTGTTCTATTTGGGCCCTCAAATATATTGCTTTTATTCTTGAAGCATCTGAATTATACAAGCCTATATAAACTACACCCATTAATGATAGATTTTACATTCTAGTTAGCTAGCCTACAATTTATTATTGTTCATACATTAGAATACTGTGAAACTTACAATCATTTATGCAACTTATGCTTAAGGTATTTGTAAACTAATACATCAGTTACAAGGTTAATTGCTTGTATCACTTTTTCAATTGCAAAGATTTTTATTGCATTAAATATTATAAACCATAATTCCATTTCATTACATACAAAGCCTGGATAACCTTATACCTGCCACAAAGACCAAGGCTGGGATTAGACATGCAATTTATGCAGCTGATGAGCTGTTTAAGCTATCTCTGTCCCTCTGCCCCGACTGCCAAGTCTCACCACTTAAGGTGACTAATACAACTATTTGTGTACATTAAGTCAAGCCTTAGCAAATCCTTTCCAGAGGTCTCCAAACTTTAATAAAACTCTTTGAATAGCCACTCTTGCAAAAGAAAATAGTCTAAATAACAAATACCTTAACAGAGTTGATACCATCATCTAGTTTTTATACCTTAATCTATACTGGACTCCATACCAGTCGAATATCAGCAGTTGCTTCTTGGTGCTGGACAGCTGAAGAAACCAGAATCATTGCATTTCTAATGTGAATGACCTGGAATTGCTATCGATAATCTTGCTGGATTCTCAAGTTGCTCTAACTTACCCTCTTCTTCTGTTGGAATCAGTGCCAATATACAGCTACACGTGCAATTATTTTCTAAATTAAACTCATCTTACCTTTTCAATACTTTTCCTGATCCTATGCCCTTCACCGCTTCCACATCTCCTCTGAGAACAGCAAGGAAATTCTTTGGAGTAACATCCTAAAGTTTTAAGAGGATTACAAGTTAAATCCGATCATAAAAAGAACAGTAAAATTTTCGTTTAGAAGATGGCTTCTGAAAGGCAGAATCAATACTTGGATGGCAAGTTTTGCTGGCCATCCTTTTCAATCCGTCATTATATAACGTATTAGCCACTGATGACTGACTCAGATACCGAAATCATGAAATTGTCAGGTGAATGGATTACTGTTCCGATTTAATGAACCAATTAGTCTTACACAGCTGTTCTTCAGATTGAGTTACAACATTTATGAATGTAAGACTTTTCCTCCATTTATTTCTCGTGCCACCACAGAAACAGTGTAAAGGTTTACTTTCATGACCACTGCTTCACCTCAAAGCATGTACTGCTTATGTTCATCTTATGTGTACCAAACCACACAGGCGAATAAGCTGGAGGCTTTATACTATGTGCATTTTGGAGTGTAAGCCTCAGGCTTAACGGCTGTATTCAGAACATTGTCTAATGCTAAACCTTCCCTGGGGAATGGTGTTTCATTCCTACCTCCTTTGTATAGTCCTTGGGTACTCCAGCATACACATCTGTGCCATTAGGTCTATTGATGACAATGCCTTTTGTTGGATTTCTGAAAGGTAAACGGAACATAAATCTGAATAGTTAGCCATCTGTCACACAGTGACCACAGAACTGTCCTGACTGGCCACCTTGCCTGATAGAGAGTATGGGCACTTGAACCATGTGTCATTAAGTGATCTCAGAATATAAAGGCCTTTTCACTTCAGTCAGTCACTACGCTTGCCTCAAGTGTCCTTACCCTCATGGTACCTTCAGCTATCCTGCCTCAGATCATGTCCATGTATCTGGATATGTAGGCAGGTGGTCTCTTATACTATCATCGCTGTTTACTCTTTGCTCCCAGTGCTGATGTGCATGTGAAGTCCACTGATTTCTGTTGAAGCTGTCTCAGTATTAGAGGCTTTAAATGGAACTGTTTCATATAGAAAGCAATTATACACTCTAGACAGTCACCAAGGATGGGACATATATGTTTCTTTGTTGAATGTACATGCTGGGAATTAATCTGATAAAATCCTTTCAAAAAAGCCCTGCAAGTAATACATGGAGCTTCCCTATGTTTGTGGCTTTAGGCTATTTATCTGCCGTGAACTGTTACCTGAGAGTTCAGATCACTTACTCTCATAACAATGAAGCTCTGCAGTCCTCAGTGCCACAACTGATGCTGAGTGGATTAAGATTAGAATGCTCATGAGCATATTTCAAAGAATTATCGTGCTGATAGATAAAACGTCTCTATGTGTATCACAGTAAAAACTCAAAACACATTGGTGACTATGGTGTGTTTGTAGTAACCATACAGTTTGTAACTAGTGCACATTCATCACTTACTCATCATTATCAGCAATGTCATCATACATCATGACAATGATCTGTTCATCTGGAATTCCATTTCGGTGTACAATCTGGTATGCATGGCACACATCTGCCTGAAATTAAGCAGATTATCATTACTAGCTTTAACAGAGATTTTACATTTGAGACCAGAAGAAAAATAGCTTTGCAGGCCTAAGAGCTGGCTATTGTCCAAAAGAAACTGCATTCAAATATAAGAGGTTGAGGGTTGCTAGAGGGCTGAAATGCATAGGTTAAACCAAAACTCAATGTCTTTCTCTCACTAGTAGCTGCATTAATAACAGCGACTTTGATTAAAATCTCTCTCCCATTTACCTATTTTGTTTTCTTATTTAAACAGAAACCAGAAGTTACTTCAGACTTGGTACAGCTAACAAAATTTAACAACACATTTTCAGCAATGTTCTGTGAGAAAATCTAAAAGAAAACCCTTGTGCACTGACAGACAAAACCAAGCTGTGCCAAACAGAAGAAAAGAGTTAATTTCCACCAATTTCAATTAGTTCTGCACCATGCCTGCATGACTAAGCATCAAAGACTGTCCTTGGCTTAAAGAAGTATGGTTTACCAATCTCACCTCTGCAAAAAATTTATTAGATTTTGTTTTACTAGATGAGAATTTTTCCTAAGGAAAATTTTCTTTTTGATTATGTATTTCTTGTAAACTGAAGTAACTTTAGGGCAAGAAAACAGATTTCAGTAGAAAAGAAAAATGCAGAATTTTTGTTCAGGATCTTTTCCTGACTTGTACAGGATAGAAATAAGCAGATTTTCTTTACAGAACCATCTTCCCATGACACAGAAATAACAACACTCATCAAAGTGTTATTACAGTAATGCAAACCTGTGACAGAATGCTAAATTCTTAGAAAGCCCAGCCCAAACAGATCTCTTCTTTTCAACTTGCAGTCTGCAAATGACCTAACAGGACATTAACAATCATTCCTAAGCTCTAGATCTATGACATGCCACATGCTACAAAAAGCGGTGCAGATTTAATGGAAGAAATCTCATCTAACAAATGCACATTCCAAATGCAGGCAAGAAGCAAAGCTTTACAGCTTACTTTTGTTTATCTAATCTGATTTGCTAGTTTGTAAACCAAACCGAAGTGGTTTAATTAGACATCTGTAAGTTCAGATGATTTAGGAGCATTAGTAGTTTTGACTAGTTTAACTGCAAGGATGCTGTAAAATCATGTCACTTTATAATCCTTGGTATTGTTAAGTGTAGCTGAAGCTGAAAAGAGAAGGTAGGTGTGCAAGGTTCTGGGAAGGGCGAGGCACATTCCATGCTAATGAACTCTCCCACAGCAAAATCTCTCCACGTGACTAACCCTGCGTGTTGAATTGTCCTTACTAAAGCGGTTCCATTTGCTACTATGCAGGTCAGCCTACGTTCTCTTCCACCTGTCCTACACAACCTCCACTGTTTATAGTTCTCCATTTCCTTGTATGTCATTATACCAGCTGCTGCCTCAACAAGTCAAAAGGTCGAGGTTAAACAGAGTTATAAAGGCATCATACATAACATGAAACAGTAGAGTGCAGTTTGACTAAACATGTATTTGATCTTCAGAAGCAACCCAAGCAGAAATAGAAAGCACTAAGGGCTTCTCTACACCGATGAGTAGATCATCAATCCCCTGACACTCTCAAGACATAATACAGATCTGTTATGCTGACAGAAACAGTTCTAGGCTGGCAACACGCAGAAATGCTTAGGCATACTATCATGATATAATATCAACATATTCAACCAGCAATAGACTGTGTTCCCACAGTCAGTCGCTGGCCAGTAGGGACTTCAGAGGTGTTTTTCATTAATATCAAAATATCCAAAATTAGCTGAGCTTTGTAACTGCGTATTATCAGCTTTTTTCTCTCTTCTCTTCTGATTCATTGCCTGTTTGCTCACTATGTCCTGTCTTAGTAAACAGTAGATACTGGTGGTAAATCTAAATGGGTTAAACTCCCCAGCGTAGAAGGAAATAGATCAATGTAATCAATCCCTCAACATTAACTTATACCTGTTTGGGGACTGTCCCAGCCTTCTGAGGCTTTTTCTAAGGGAACTACATCTGCTGGTAGCATAATAGTATCATTGACACAGGCTAGAGCAGCAAAAGCATGCTTTGCTGCTAGCACTCCTTTGACTGAAGTGGGACAATTCTGAGCAAACAGTTAGGTAGGGGTTTTTTTGCACAGAACTAGCTGACCTGACTAGCCACCCTTGATATTGGTTGTATGTTCCTCCTGTTCCCTCTGTACACGTGAAAGACCAAACCTCTATAAAACCAGAATGGAAACAGTCTGCTGCTAGAGTAGGGAGGCGTACGTGAATCAAGAGTTATTTCCTGTTGATGTGTAACTGCCTCTCAAATTTTTGCTATTTGAGCCTTGTTTCTTCCAGAAATATTTCTTGCTTACCTGTATCTGTAAATCACCCTAAAGAGACAGCTAATATTGTTCCAGATCTCTTGTTGGTATTAGTATGTGAAATGAATGCTATGAATATTTACTGGATAAAGATTCATATCACTAAATGTAAATCACCCTTTTGTGGCCATGTTTTGGGGTGGACAGTGGCTGCCCTGCACAGAAGAATAGAAGAGCAGAAGGTGTCACTGTACAGCTGCTACTGCACAACAGACCTCACATGCCAGCTCCAAAATGGACACTATTAATGGCATGGTTCAGACCTTTCATCCCCTGGTTAGTTTAAACCTGTTGGTACATCAGCAAATTTTTATCTAAGATCTATGCTTAAATAATTAACTCCTAGATTTTGAAAGCATGGGATCAGAGGGAGAATTCTCCTGTTTTCTTGGGATGGGCATTTTGTTTTCCAAAACATTCATTTGGGGAAAACTCTAAAAGAAAAAAAACATCCCAATTCTCCTCTGCCATACAGCTGTTGACACATTTGAGTGACGCAGCTTTCAAGCAGACTGCTGGGGGGAGTGGATTTTTGGAAAAATCAAGTTGTTTTATGACACATGCATGCATAAATAGTTCCTAAAGGGAAAAGCTTAGACTTCTGTGAAATTGGTTAGTTCTGGTCTTATGACCACTAGGTTCATAGCTAAAAAGCATGTGCAATGAACGGTCAGCTTCATTGCAAAGTGGCACTGTTCCTGCTACAGGTACGCTGAAATGCCACAGACTTAAGAAAGAATGAACTCTAACGTATAAGCATGGTAGAAGAATACGCCTGAAACACCAGCAATGTTTCATTCCCTTGCTTAAACATACATCAGTGAATCAGCCAAAAACTATTAACTGTATTAAGAACTTTGTAATTGAAGCTATGGGAAAACCTTTCCTATTTTGTAAGCACAGTGAGGAAATGTTAATTGAAGCCAAGCAGCCAAGCCATCCTTTATGTCTGTTATCTCCAAGACTGTAGAGAACTTAAGACAGTCCCAGAATAAGATACTGCTCTGGTTGGTAGTGTGCAAAACCCTGAACATAGTCCCTGATCCATAAAGCTCCGTAAGAATATGACTAAAAACAACAACTGAAAACACACCCAGGTATGCAAATTCAAATGTTTTTATTTTCAACATTTTGTTTTTTCCAGCTATTTTTCTCCTCAAGTATGTACTCCACCTTTAGCAAGACTGTTTCACATCAGGCTTTCCACTGACTATGTTTTTTGGAGTACCCAGAAAGCATCCGTCTGCATCCCTGTGATCCATTTGCGAAGTCGACTTTAGGTTTGAGTTATCTAGTGCAGTCATGTCCCAGGAGACGCAGAAGTATAAACAAAATTCTACTTCTCTTAAGGAAAATTAGCATTCTCCAAAGCCATCATTTAGTGCTATATTTGATCATTTATGTCACTAAGATTCCCAGAGCTATACCATCTAGCTCTTTGCGTGGTAGAGAGCTCAGCAACTTTCCCAGGGAATGGGAGGAGTTCTCTTCCCGGTATATATTAGGGGTGCTCAGATGCATTTAGGGAATAGTAGCCAGTTTGGTAATAAAAAAGTTCCTATAGAGAAGTCAGGATAACAGCTGAGGAACAAAGAAGAGCATGTTGATAGTCCTTCCACAGCCCAAGCAACTCTAGTCAAAACCACTAAGATATGGGTGACACCCATGACACCAAAGAACCAAGAAGCCACAAGCATAAAACAATATGTAAGCTAGTTTTGCAATGGCAGTAAGCCTGTGACATTGGGCTGTATACTCTTCAAAACACTTTAAATCAATTTTAGGAACTTGATGAAATAACTGTGTAAGACAAGTTTAGATCATGCTAATTAGGAAACAGTCTCAATTCAATGATCAGAGGAAACAAGTGCCTGCAAGGTGTGAATCTTGCTCATAGTTAAGTGCAAACGTGTGGATAACTGGCTAGCTGAAAAGGGTCACATAGCCATAGTCCAGCTGGCTGGACAAAAATGCACATGGCTCTCAGCTTATGTGAAGTAAAGCAAAAATACACTATCCTTGGCTGTTCTTGTTACACAATAACAGGAAGATTTCGGTGGGAAAAGAATGTTGCAGGTGGGAACAGATAACTACAAAGAGAAACTAGGGGCGGGCTTGGTATTTAGGCAACTAACCAATAATGAGCTTAACTTTTGTAATATGTATGAGCTAATTATAAGAAGGCATAAAAGGTGACTGTAAGAGACAATAAACAAAGTCTGCTGATCACTCATATTGAGTGACTGTGTCTTCCCTCCGTCATGACACAAACGGTGTATTTTTCCTGTCTAGACTTGAGGTTTGCACCACTGACAGTGGAACCTGACCACTGACAGCTAACTTACAAGTCTCAGAAGGAGTTTCAGACTCCTTGAGGTTACAGGTGCAAACTCCATGTTTCCAGGGTCTCACAGTCTTTACAAACTTGCTGTTTGTGGGGTCTGTACAGCATACAGAGATGGACTATATTCCCTGCAACTTTCTATGTATGAAGTTGGAGACATTTTTGAAGGTGAAAATTTCTCCTCTTTTTATGGTTCTTTAGTCAGATGAACACATATTGCCACCAAGTAACTATTGCAAAAGGCAACAATGTTTTGCCTGCATTGTGTGCAAACAGCATGCAAAACAAACGGATCTCACAAAATATAAATGTGACACAAACATGCCAACATCATGTATTAACTGTACCCTGAGCAGCTGAACTGAGCAACTGAAACCCAGAACTGTGTCTGCTGAGGTCTCAGATTACAAAGGGATATTCTGAGTGCTTAGTTGCACGTACAGAATAGTAACCAGCCCGGTGGTAAATAAATAGTCACACTGAGTAACTACTTACAGGAACATTCATATCTACAAATTCACTTGCACACAGGCTAGATCAAAGAAGTTCTGAAGAAAGGTGATGGCAGGAGGAAAGTGAATTAGAGTATAACATACTTTCTTCTGCAGTTTCTCCCTTGGAAAGCAAAGAATTGCACAAATCCGCGATCCTGGAGTGCTGCTTCACTTTCTGATAGTACAGATATTATTCTACTGAAAAACAAAATGCGTTTCTGCATGTGTTCACTATGGAATGACTTCCATGATGGATGAAGCACAGAACTGGAAGCCCAAGTCCTATTCCTGGTTCCACTTCAAGTAACTTGAGCAAATAATTTAAACACTCAAGAGTGCTTTTGCTTCCACTGCTGAAGGGTAGGGAGCACTAACACATGCAAAGACATGGTGATCAGTCTGCATAAGGTTTCCAAAACTCTGTTGTAATTCCTGAGATTTCCATAGTACCTTTCCTCCTCTGTACAACCCTCCTAGAAGTCTATGGTTCAGCTGGTATTGCTGGCAACAAGTTTTCCCAATTTTCTTATACCCAAGGCACCTTTCCCTGGATTACTTTTTGTGACGTGCACAGGGCAGATTTTCTATGACTAACTGCCGGGTCTGTCTCACAGTATGCCCTCCCACCATGGATGCTCACTCCAGCCAGGCCCCTGAGGCTGGCCACAAAAGGCTGCTAAGCAAGACAGCACAGGCTGCCAACCTGCTGCATCTTGTGGGAATTGATCCTTTTTGTTACAAATCATAGGCACAGTATTTAGCCCAGGACAGGTAAGTAGCAGCTCAGCTCCATTGTGAAGGATCCTTCACACAGACTCTCTTATTTTATGATGCCAATTTCATAACTTTGATAGGACTATTAGTGGTGTACTAATTTTCTTTTTTTCCCAATGTTAATACTGTACCTGAAGCAAGCAGTAGAAGCTCAAATACAGAAATTTCTAGGACTGAAATTCAAACAGTCTAACAGTGCAGATATTTTACATGGTTATTTGACAATATCTTCAAGATTAAGGTGTTTAAAGAAATCTCGTTCTCACTTTTCTAACCTTGAAAAGCAATTATTAATAACTATCTGCAAAACATGACCATACTCAAAAGTTAGTTTGCTTGTGTGAAACTGCCATGTTCAAAGGACTTACTGTTTGACACCAATATGTAAGTGTGCATCTTGTGTTTTTCATAATCCATTATACCTGGCAGATAAGACTTGCCACTGAAGGCTCATTGACAGAAAGGCTAAAAACTCTATGCTTGGGCAACTGTAGGAAGAGAATCCTCATGAGCCACAGCTTCAAAAACGTAGTTTTATTTAAACAATAAATGCTGTGGTATTAAAACCTCCTAGGGCAGAAGGGAGGCAGAGAGACTGGTTATACAGCAATAGCAACAACCAGAGGACAACTCAGTAATTACATTTAGACATCCCAGGGCAAGCAGTGATCAAGCACAATACTAGTATTTCTATAATTGTTTTCCAATTTCAACTTTAAAAATTTCCTTTCTGAGATTTAATTTGAAATAGGAATAGTTTATATTAAGGCTGTAATATTCCAGCTATGGTTATCAGGTGATAGCTACAGTGCAAGGAGCTGACAAAATCCGTAAAACCAGTTTGTCAAAGTGTTGAGCTATCATTTGCTAGTAACAGGTTCTTCTTCAGATGCCACAAGGCTGTCAGTCTGGTTCATTTTGTTTTAAGCTCATCACTGCACTGAAATTTACAAACTGATGGTGAGCTGAGCAGGAGCAGAAACATAACCATAAACCCCAGAATGCCCAACACATTGAAGGCTCATTTCTTCCTCAATCAACACAGACAGGCTTCACCTTCTCTAGATTTTACAGGCAGTTACATTAAAAACAACATATTTTAAAAGTTTGTGTACAGCAGATGTATCCTGTACATTTAATACAGTTTAACTTTTAAAATGCTTGTTTTGTACACTAGTGTTTCAATCTCTGTTCAAGTTCACCTTAACAAACAATAGTCTAGTAAGCTACTTTCTAACATTTAGAAATTTACAAATGTACACATAAATCAGCATTAAATGGACTCTGTTCTCCTGGAAAGCAAGTAGTTGCAAGTTTAGAGCAAAGACTTTGATTAAGTGTAGATTCATCTGTTTAAGGGATCACCTAAGAATTCCTCAAAGGAAAAAAACCTGCCATAGTCTCCTGACTTCTGATTGTTAAGTCTTGAACTTAATCAGTTAAGTCACTTGGATTTAATTCTGTCTATCCTGACACTTGTGCTCAGACCACAATTCCACAACACACTGGCTTTGACAGCAGTGTCACACTCCAGAGCTCCTGTTCCCTCTTCTTTTTCTGGCATTCACTCTGACCCCTGCACCCCAGTGCACTGTATTGTTGTTGTGCCAACACAACTTTAAGGTCATGCTGTTGGACAGAGTGAGCAAACTGGTTCTAGTTAAAAAGAACCCCCTTCTGCATGTCCTCTACCCCACAAAAAACATACTGTGCATTTGCAGCCTCTGCAGATTTTGTAACTGGGGAGAAGAAAGGGAGCTTTTTCATAACATAGGGAAAATAGGAAAACAAATAGAAACATGCACGTGTCAACAAAATGAGGTTTAATTCTAGACATCATTTGTTCACCTGCGACTTGAGGTCAGAGCCTCTAGCTTAGTAATAGAATATTTAGCCTAATCGATACAGGTCTCCCAGGGTGCAGAAGCATGATTACAGGAAGAATATCGCTCCTCCTGCTTATGACAGCTTTTCAAAAGATGAAAGACTGGACAAAGTTTTAAGAAAGAAATAAATTCGAACAGTGGAGAGGAATTCTTGGGATGACAATAACAAGAATTAAGACCAGGCCCTGAGCAAATTTGTTGCTGTTCATTTTGAAATCCTCACACACTCTCGGAAATCTAGAAGTAGAAACAAATGCCCAAATGACAGAAGGTCTGAACTAATCCAGGCAGCTATCACCTCCCCATGAGTCTCACAGCAGGCATTTTCTGGCATGTGGCCAGCACCAGCATATGAGACCAATGATCCTTACCTGGTGTCGATAGTTGTACCAGCCGTTCGAACCTGCAACAATCACTACCCAGTGCTTGCCTCCATCTTCAGGTTCTTCCATGGGGAACGTACTTATGCCCAGAGCACAGCACAGCAGCACAACTGCTTTCAACATCATCTCTCTTCTTAACTTACTCCGCAAATGAGAGGGGAAAAAAAAAACAACTCCCTAATGAAAAAGTTTGAGAAGTAGATCAGAGGATATCAATCAAAACAAACACAAAACAAACATCAGTAGTATCACAACTAGCTTTTCTTGCCTGGGGGGGGTGGGGGTGTTTTACAGACCATTCAACCCACAGTACAATTTCTTGTCGTATCTTCCTTTAGCACCAAGCTGCTACTAGTTACAAGAGTTTTCTGTCAGTTCTCAAATCCGACTGCTGAAAGCAGTTCTGAATAGGACAACCAAGTCTTTCAGCTCTCTCTGGTTGTTTTGTTCTATAGCTGGTAATGAATAAGCCTCAAATACAGAGCAAGCCACACTATCAAGTATTTCACAGATAAAACTTTCTCAGATTAATACTATGATCTTGGTCTTTGCTCATGTAGTTCCCTGGTTTCCACACACTGGCAATTAGCCCATTATTACTGAGTCAAATCCCAGGTGATGTAGACACAAGGACGCATAGACATGGAAAAGTGCTTGGGGAGTTGGTAGGTCAGAGTGTCACAAAAGCTCTCTGTGCCCACACAGAGAGGGTGGAGAGAGGCCATTCTGCACAAGATTCAGCCCTAACTGCTGGGGGGAAGTACAGACTGCAAGAGCCTCATGCTATTTGTGCAACCTGTCATGCTAGCGGAGAGCAAATGTGAACCAGTACCACATGAAAGAGTAGCATTTTCGTCTCTTTTGCACAGTGGCTAAGTGTTTGCACAAGGTGCACAGCAAGAGACCTGGGTCTGAGCCTGTGGACATCAGATTCAGAGAAGCAGAGCCAGAGAAGAGCTTTGAAAATGGCTCTTTCTACTTTCCTGAGAGGACCAGAAGTAGTGTTCCCACTAGTGAAATTCCTGAGTTTAGAGTGTTTGCTCTAAAAGCAAATAATCTCGCCATATGTAATAGAAGGTTTGCTGTTCGGGTTGTGAGCTTCTTTGTTTTGTCAGGTTGTTTGGTTTTGTTGGGGTTTTTTGGGGGAGGTGGGGGGCCGTGCCAGGGGGCAGCAGGCTATATGTACTGCTCACAGTTTCAGGTCTGCTGCATCCAACAAGTAACTCATAAAGCAAACTCCTCTAAAGATTTGCATGCTCTTGGCACGTGAACAAAGATTATGTATTTCCTCACACACTGAGAGATGGAATTTTACAGTGGCCTACTTACAAAAAAGATATGCTGGAGGTTGATCATTACTGCTATGTATGGAAGAGGTGGTGTAGCAGTCTACCATGGTTTTCTCTGGAATAAAAGTTGGAGACTCCAAAGCCATACAACATGGTCACAAGGCACCATGTCAACCCTACCACTAAACCAAATAACTAAACAGTATCTAAGCCAGCCTCAGTTTCCCACAGTGAAACCCATGCATCTGCAGCCACTCAAATGAGGCCGAAACAGCAGCCAGCTCACCTCCAAAGCAGCTGTATACAGAGAAGACTACTAACATAACGTCATATGGATCTTTCCAAGGCTGAATCTACTGGTCACTAAAATTAAGTCTTGCAAGCAATAGTATAAAAAAACCATGTTACATAAATTGGGAAGGTTGGGAGTTTTGCTTCTTTTTAAAGGAGCTAGCACAAAGTAAAGGAAGTTGTGTTAGCGTATCAGCTCCTATAGGAAGAGCTGTTACCACACAGAAAAAGCTCCAGAACAGAACAGAAGACAGAACCAAATGTTAAGCACCATGAGACTGCTTCTTCCAAAAACTCATTTGAATCTAGGAATCTTATTTTTCAGGAATAACCCACTCCTGCCACTGCCTGCAAGCGTGAGATTTGGGAGCAAGAATAATATACAATAATTTAACAATTCAGGGTTTGCTGAATTATTAGCCATTTAAGTGAATATGAAGGAATAAGCAGTTTGATAGACAATTTCTCATGTTGAGCTGGAATTGTACATTCTTGTTGCCACACAGTGACAGGCGGCTTAGTATGGCAATTCCGCCTTGGCTATCTTGTCACTTCTTCAGATGATTAAGACAAATAACATACTAACAACTGCTCTGAAGATACACTGTGTTTACAACATCCACAAAACCTGCCTGTTCTGTTGCCTACAGCTCAGCTAAGAATTCTTTAAAACTTTTGTAAAGTGCCACAATATGCCATGGGCCATCAAGCCTGTTCATTCCCAATATTCAGTTTCAGGTATGCCTAACTCCCAATATATTAGACAAGAAAATCAATATATTTTGGATGATCTGCTTAGAAATCTTAACTGAGGTTGACTTACTGGAATATGGAGCTGAATTTCATACAAACAGATGCCTCAGAGCTCAGTATCTGTTTCATACGAAGAACCTTTTTTCCATGTTCATTAAAGCGTAACTTTTCCTTTCTTCAACTAAAAACATTACTTATATTTACATGAAAAATACGAAGAGAAAATAAACGGTTCAAATTATTGTTGAAGGGCTGGAGATCCTTTCACATGGCGCTTAGCTCTTAGAGATGTAAATCATTGATTTGAATACAGGACATACTAATAGAAGCTGTGTTGCTGCCAACTGTTCACTGGGCCATATAACACGATGGCTAATTTCAAGACAGATCCCAGCAGATAGGCATCCATCATGTGGAAACAGTCACTGCCACCAGCTGTCAGTTACTGATACACCACACAAAGGAGGCTGAAGTAGCTTCAGAAAAAAAAATGCTATTGAGTGCTACGTCCTGAATTGGAAACAGTTTGATGGGACTGTCTTGATTAGTTCATGCTCCAGACTATATTAACACAGATCTACAGATCTCAGGACCCCTGCACGGGGCCATGCTATGCAGGACACGCTGGTGTACCAGATACCAGCCCTGCATTCCGCATGCAAAACAGGTCTAGAACAGAAAATCCCAAGGCCAAATCACAAAGACTTAAGCTATGAAGTCCCTCAGGCTGTCCCTTCTGTGTCTGGGATTCAACAATCTCTCACATGGTACAGGGATATCCAGATCCTCAGGCTTCTCACCTCTGCTGAGACAAATTTGTGAATGGTGCAGAAGACCGGGGTGGTGGGGAGGGGAAGACCAAACAAAAAACAATCAGACCAAACCCCAATAAACATTTGCATTGTAATAGAAAAACACATGTTTTGTCATGAGTTATATTTAGAACAGAAAAAACCCTCCTATTTTACACTAATTAAGGACACATGTACTAATAAACTGTGAGTAAAAAATGCTGAGCTCCCCAAGGTTCTGTAAGCAGCATTTAAATAGATTTAACCATTAAACACATGTGCAGTGGCAACAGGTTTTTCATTGCTTGTTTCCAAATACTAAAGGAAAAACCCTAAAAAAACCCCAAACAAAAAAAAACCACCAAAAAATCACAACCAAAAGACACCCAAGAAATCCACAACACACCAAAAAATCCCATATTTCTGCTTGTTTTAAAGAAAGCCTTTGAGTGCTCAGACAGGCAATTTAAAAGATTATTTCTGGTTTGTGTTGAATAAGCTCTTGACCTACAGTTGAGAAGAGAAAGTTCCCATCACATGCTATGTCTTCGGGTCATACTGGAAGAGAAACTAGCTCAGCTGACCAGCTTACCACAGGTAAATAAAAAGACTTTTTCTGAAAGCAAGGAATCAAAGATCTGCCACATGTGACCCTAAATGCATGCAAACTGAGACTACATGGAAGAACTGAAAATTCACTACAAGATCATCTTAGAGCTTTGGCTGATCCCCCAAAAACCATGAGAAGATTTGATCAGCACTGCCTAGTCTTCCTGGTAGAAGAGCTAGTTAACTTTGCTTTGGAGACCACATCATGAAAAAGGCACATCTCACAGACATAACGGGTTCAGCATCAGATCTACATATGCAGAACCACAGCATATACACACAGGCAAGCTGCTAAGCAGTTTGCACAGTCCAAGCAAGCAGCGTGACCAGAACTGGATGATTCTTGCCAGAACAATTTACTCTGCTCTTAAACCCTGTTCTTCCTGACAGAGGCACCTTGACCACTTCCCATTACATAGCTAGCACACATCTCTCACTTGATAAGAGAGGGATGCTTAAGAGAGACTGCAACTGGAAGCGGCTAGGTGCTGCTAGAACAGTTGTTCTGGTCAATACCCTGTTCCTGAGTTCCCAGCTTTCCTTTATTAAAACAGTCCACTAAGAATAAAAAAAAGTCTTAGAACAACTGGATATCACCCTAAAGAAAGGCATTTTAGTTGATCAAAGCGTTTTCCACTAGTGTTCAGAGTGATGTTAACACTTCAGTAGCCTAAACTCCAAAAGCTCAAGCACAGCCTCCAAGGGCTGTGTAAAAAGAAATCATATATCCATTTTCCCTTCATGTGAAATAAGTGAATTAACAGTAATCTCAGGGAAGAATTACAGCCTTAAGCAAATCAATTGATCATTCCAGTTTTTCTTTCAAAACCCTACTTCTTTTCAGCTATTCTTATGACGACTAGCCTTTTAGCTTTTAGAATCAAGTCATAATTCCGTTTCCCACACTGTGCTTGAATATTGCTTGTCACTATAATATCGAGATGCCGATTTCTACAAAATACATGACTCATGATAGTCCTCCTCACAGGAAACTAATGTCTGCAGTTCTGTCAGCAATGCTCTGCCTACATGTGGTGCCAGCTGCTATGCAAACTGAAGCACCTAAACCCATGATTAAGCCCCTGCAGAATTAGTTTGATGTTCTTTATGCACTTGTATGGTGGAAAGAAAGTCTTTGCCACTGTAAACTCTGAAAAGGTACATTCTGAAAGAGATTATGGTCTCTGTTGCAAAACAACTCTTCTCAAAGTCTACTGGTTACCATTTTATGAATCAGCTTAATTTGATTAAAATTTGTAGTAAAATAGGTTAGTATAGCTACTGAAGATGAGTAAGTCACTTTTACTGTAAAGACAAGAATTTCCAGTTGTGTTGAGAATGGTTTAAAATTATTTTTTAAAATAAAGGTATTTAAAATTAAATAAAGCTTATTCTACTGTTTGCAGATTTCTCTGTCTCAGCAGCAGAGAGATGGCACCATTTACACCTGGTTACACACACACACGCGCACACACTCACTTCAAAAGGCCCAGATTAAAGTTTGGCAGATTGTAGGCTTCTGTATGTGTCTACAAATATACAAAGCCTCTGCAATCACATTCTGATGGCAAAAAAACCCCACCTACTGCAACACTGCACGAATAACTTTCATTTGTTACACAGCACGATTCAGGACAAGGGGAGTTGCGGTTAGACGAGTAAGTTGGTCGAGGGTCAGCATTTCTGCTCAACAAACACAGAGAAGTTTGGAGCGTGCACAGAATGAAATAATGGAGAAGTGATTACTCAGAAGGTTCCCGAGTAGAGGATTCCTGCACTTCACATGTCTTTTACCACTGTTTTTAGAGTTTCAGCTCTTCACTGCAAGATTTGTTTTAACCCCCACATACAGACACCCAAGACAGCGCTGCCCCATCCTTATGGGGACTAGTGGTGCTACTAACGCCGAGCAGCCCTCCACGTTAAGGCAAGGCTGTCCACCAGCTCTCAGTAACTGTAGGTACCTTTCAGACATCATCAGCTCTTTGCAGAAAACCCGTGAATTCTTATTCCGTCTTTTCCCTTGTTAAAAATGTATTACCGGGGACTAAATCTGTGCTGCTGCTACTGCTGCTTCGCCCCCGATGTGCCCCCTCTCTCCTGTGCCAGCCGGGAGCAATGCCCCTGAACGAGCCGCTTGGATTCCTCTCCCCGGTCGAGCCGCCCCAGAAGGGAGAGCTCAGGTACAGCTCCCGGGCCAGAAGGCTCCGTGACCGGGGGGGGGGGGGGGGGGGGGGGGCAACTGCGCCCCAACCCCTCTGTGAAGGGCAGCGCCGCCAGCGCAGCTCGGCGCCCCGCAGCGATGCCCGCAGCGCACAGGCAGCACGGCACCCGCCCCTCCCCGCCGCCTCAAGGCCAGCGGCCCCGGGGCTCGGCAAACCGCCCCCCGCCAGCCCCAGCGCCGACCGACGGCCGGGCCCCGAGTTGCCCCCACCAGCCGAGGGACGACAGGGCGCTGGGGCGAGTGGAGGGGGCTCGACGGCGCTCGGAGCCGTTGAGGGAAACCGGTGCCCCTCGGCCGCTCGCCTGGAGCCGGCGGGGCCCTTCGCGCCTACCCCAGGCAGCTCTACCCCCGGGCAGCGGAGCAGGCCAGCACCTCGCCGCGGCTCCCCTCACTCAGGCGCACCCCGCCTCCTGCCCGCCGCCGGCCAGCAGCCGGCTGCGACGGAGCCCTCCCCAGAGGACGCGGTCCCGCGGCTAGCGCGGCGCCCGGCCGGCCCTTACCGCACCGCCTGCACAGCCGTCGCCGCCGCGGCCGCTGTGATTGCGGCCGGCGCCGTGCGGAGCCAGGCGACCGCGGGCCGCGGCGGGCGGCGACTGGCTGCGGCCAATGGCGGCCGGGCGGAGGAGGGGCCGCGCTCCCGCCCGGCCGCACTACGTGCCCCAGCAAGCCCGGCGCCGCGCCGCGCCCGAAGAGCCACGGGCATTGCGCGCAAAGCACGGCGGGAGCTGTAGTTCCTCGGCGGCGCGGCGCGCCGGAAGGCCCGGGGCGCAGGTGCGAGCGTGTCTCGGGCGGGCCGGGCAGCCCCGCGGCGGCGGCGGGTGGGAGGGGGTAGGCTGGGGGTGCCCCGTGCCGTGATGTGCAGTGCCGTGCCCCCCGCGGCGTTTGGCCATGGTGTGCTTTGGCAGGAACGGGCCCACGCCGGCTGCGGGCTCCCGTCGGAGCTGCCCTCCGGTGACCTCGGCCCAGGACGAAGGCAGGCGGCCCAGGACGGGCAGGAGGAGGAATGTCTTAAAGGGTGTTTCATGAAACGGCAGGAGAAAACGTGATGTCCCCGCATCGTCCTTGTGTGTTTCAGCAGGGACGGGGCCGGCTGAGTCCCGGCTTGTCGCGCCGTGCCGCGCTGGTGGCCTGCGCCCGGCTGTGCGGGCGGGGCTGTGGCGCGGACCGGGCCCGCGCGGCTCCGTGCAGGGGTGTTGGGTGGGTTTGGTTATGGGCTACGAAAAAGCCTGAGAGACGCTGATGTAAAGGCTTCTTCAGTTTTCGAGAAAGAGAAGCAAAGATCCTGTTTGAAAAGCGGAGGCACACGCTCTCTGCCTAATAAACCACACCGCGAGGAGCGCACCGGCTCCCCCCTGGCAACAGGCTGCTGCAAAACCAAACAGGTTTGCATTTTGTCACCAACCGTGGTTTTGAATGTCTGCATAAAGTCGTAGTTTTGCTCTGAGCCTGCCATTTGCATCATTTGTGCTCTCAGTTTTGCTTATGGTCGTAAATTTAAAAAGGTCGTTAGAGGTTAATCATCGGTGTGTTTCTAGAAGGTAACTTGGCATGCCTCCTGACACAGCCCAGCTGTTAACAATTCACCCTGGTTCTGAGATGACCTCTTTGAACTGACAAAGACCATCATGGTGATTATCCAACAGGAAAAACCAAGCCCTGTGCCTTCCTTTCCCCTCAATTTAATGTGACCTTCATAGCTGCGTGGGTTATGCTTCTGTTTTCAGCATTATCCTCCTGCCCTAAAAGTTACCTAATATCAGTTAAAAGTATTGCTGACCTGTCATGCAAGTCCAAAGGTGTTTTTCATATTGTTTGTCATAGCTGGGCTATATGAGGTAAGTACACCTTGTGTCAGCTGTCACTTCTACGAAGTAATAACATCATTGCCAAATAACCTATACATTCTACACTAACTAAACATCAGCAGGATTTTTGTTATTGTCAAAAAGAACAGGTGGAAAGATGGCTACAGGAATCCTACATCTCAGTCGAAATGTATCAGACAGGTACCAAAGACACTCAGATTTGTACTACTGAATGCAATTATTGCTTTGATGGTGTTAGAAAGTTAGCAAGCCTTCCTGAATTGGGTGGGAACTTTGTCTAAGGGAAAGTTACACATAGTGTTGCTGGGTATGTGGGCTGAAGTAAGCAGAGAGATTGCTAAGATACAGTCATGGAGAGCCTCCAACAGAAGTGGCTGGATCTTGTGCAGCAGGAATCTGGACCACTGCTACCATGGAAGAGAAGAAATGAAAGAAAGAATTTTTTGTCAGTCACACAAACACACATTTTATGACTATGTAAACCATTGCATTGTATGGACATACAATCTTTTTTAGAGAAAAGCACATAAGAAAGTGCATATGTAGGTAAAAACATGAGTTTATGAAACATTTTGCTCCTTGCTCTGACAGTGCTAAAAAGCAAAAGTAGCTATCACCTGTGTATCACATAGCATAACTTGAATGCTCTGCAGTGCAGTTCCACCAACCCACCAAAGCCACACACTACAAGTGAGAGCTAAGACACCAGCAAATTCTGGAAGTGTTGACCAAATGTGAACAAAAAAAACCCCAAACCTGAAACTTAAAAACTACAGATAAGGTGCTTGCTTTCTTAACGGAGAGACTTTACCAACCAAGGATGGGAAGTCCTACAGACCAACCACAAGGCTGCCATTCTATAAGCGTAGGTAGTTTAGCTCTGATTCTGTTTTAAGAGTGCTCTGAGAGGATCCTTACTCCTACCTCCAACATTGCTGACACCGTGCTGGCATAAAGTGCTGGCATGGTAGTAGTAGCTTGGGTAACGGAAAGGTTTCCCCAGAAGAGGTTTTCCAGGTTTCTGGCAGAACTCTGGAGATGTTTTAACACAGGTATTTGTAGTACTATGCCACTAATCTTACAGCTGATGGAATTTGGATTGAAAAGCCATTGGTTTTGCTTTTAATCTGCCAGGAAAGGTATTTATAAAAATGTACAGGAAACCATTGTGGACTGCACATACATTTCTCCTTTAACAGCATCTGAATAGATCAAGGCTTTTTTTTTTTTTTTTTTTTTAAAATGTGTCTAGGACATTTTTAGCTGGGAGAAAATGGACTGGAATCATGAATCGAGCTCGCTTAGGCAGTACCAGGGAGCAAGATGCAGAGGTTATACACTGGTATAGTAAGTAAATTAGTAAGTAAATACGAATCAGGTGACTTAGATTAGAACCCAGCTAATGAACCACAACATTCCTGTGTTCTGTACGGAATGTTTTTAAAGAATGTTTTCTACTTCTTGGAAAAACTGTCACCAAATGTTGCTGAACATTTTCAAAGGCAAAGATAGAATGAATCCCTATATATGTCCAATGTGGATGAATCTGGAAAATAAAAGAAAATAATTTTATTCATTAAAAGAGGATTTATATATTATTTGATTCAGTAACAATGCTTGAGAATGCAGGGGCCAGGACCACATTAGTTGTGTTGGATCCAGAGCTGATGAATACACTGTCATTGTGATAGCCATGTGCTTATTCAGCCACTCAACCAGAGGTTTGCTCATGCAGTCACTTGTTTCAGGACATTTTAGGCTTTAAAGTGCTTTGCCATATAAATCTCTGCATGTTTGCGTAATATTTACTAACATAATGCTGAGTAGGTGAGATAAAAGGCAATTTCTTCTCTTCCATCTCCTCTTTAGGGCTTAAAAGGATTTTCCAGAGCTACTCTGCGCCCGGGCAGCATTGTCAGCTGCCCCCAGCCCCAACATGGCAATAAACTGCTTCTACAAGGTCAAGTTCTATCACATGCTGTATTTTCAATCAAATTTAAACATTTTTTAATGTTAGTCCCCGAGTAGAGGTATTTATGTAATTTTAAGCTCCCTTGACCAGTTACAAACATTTTAATGAATGCTAATCCTTTGTAGTTGCACTAACTTGATAACTATTAGCAAAACAAAGTAAGAAATTCTGGGGGGAAAAAAAAGCTAGTATGTGAGGTAAAGAGTAGGGAGAGATTTATGGTAAATGAAACAATGTGCTGAGCCTGGTCTTTCAACATCTTCACCAGCAATGAGATTAGATTTGTCAGACTAGTAATGATGCATGACAAGCTGCTTTGTAAAGGCAAACATCAGACATTGAAAAGAGATTTGAAAAGAGGGAAGAGTCAGTTCTCATTTTAGCAAAACTAATGCATTAACAATGGGGTGATCTTAGCTATCAAATGATTAAAGGAAAGGAAAGGAAAGGAAAAATAAGTTTAAGTGCAAGACAGTCTGGTCACTACATCCACATACAGAACAGCATCAGTTTCAAACCTAGAAATGCTTCCTTGAATGTACGCTTGCATGGAGAGCTAAGAAAAGTTAAATGCACTCAGTTTACGGTTCAATTTTTATCTTGCATAAAACATGAAAATTACTCTTGTCTGCTTAAGCATCTTTTCTGCAGATGACACCTTTCTACCTACAAGTGACTTGCAAGGGAAAACCAAAGGTTTGGTAAAGAATAAAGTAGGTGTGAGGTGATAACCTCAAATATCAGGAAGCTCCAGGGAAGGACATTGTGTATTAGAGAAAACAAGCAGGGAAGAGGGAAAAGGGGGAGAAGTCTAAAGGTTAAGGGACTACAAACATGTCCTTGTAGACAGTGGCTTCTGAATAACCTGTGTGACTATGCAATGGGGAATATCTTTTTTTAAAAAATGGAATAAAGTTATGGCCAGCAGTATGCTTAATGGTGTTATTTATGGCAAAGCTAGTTCATCAGTATTTTCCTAGATATAAAATACACACTGAAAACTGTGAAAACAAATGCCAATTATGAAGTGTATCCACTCAGAATAGGATTTTCTGAACTTGACTTCTGCTGTCTTTTTCCTTCATGTCAGGCAGTCGTGGGAATCCTCATAGCTGACTGACATACTTCCTAAACATCACTGCATGCATCCTTTTGATAGCGATTTTTTTTTTCCTGTACACAATTAATGTCTAAATATGTTATATGTTTGCAGTATTGTGGATATCTGCACTCAGATTCCATACAGTTGAATTACCCGTTGCCATTGTCGGGAAGAATGCTCTTCTCTCACCCTGTTGGTTAAAAAACACTTCCCTTCATATTAGAGTCAGGCTTGCCCAGTCAATCTGCATATTGGATTAATCCATGTAATTCACAGTTAAACCAGGAAATTGCCAAAGTGGCCTAGTGAAGACATTTCACCCGGCATCCACATCACCAGCTTCACTTGCCTTTTGTGCTGGCAGCCTGCTGAATTTTATGTCAGGCTTGGATCTGTTAACTCTCTTTTTCAAAACTTCTTGCAGTCTATACAGGTCATTTCTGCTGAGAGTGGTTAGTAAGATCTCAGGCAGCTATACTGCACTGGAGTTGCTGAGTTTTCATCTGCAGGAGTGAGAGCGTGTGTGCAGAAGATTAACAGTTTCTTAGTAAAAAACTCCTCCTAGAGACATGCTGCATGCAAACTTAGGTGTCTTCAGGATAGATAAGACCTTTTATACTTGTCTCCAACAGGGAAAATACGTCTCTTTACTGAGAGAAAGAAAAAGGAGAAACATCTTCAATATCAAATTAGTAATAGCAAGAGGAGCCAGATATAACAGAGGTGAACAGCAAAATAGTTCAATTACTTTAAATCTTTTTATTGAAAAATGCCTGTTTTCAAACATTTTCACACACATGTTTTGCCTTATCAAGCTTCAATAAGTATCAGAAAAAGAAAGGAGAGAAATGCCCTCCATTCATTACATCAAATTGTGTCCTCTTGGTAGAGGTAGACCTCCACCCTTCTAGAGAATTATTCTGAGTATCTTGAGTTCTTTTCAACAAGTAACACATGAAAATGCATGAAGAGAGTCATATGGTTGAATGCAAATAACCCCCCAAATCCTCAAATGGGATTTTACTTTCCAGAATTTATATTCTCAAAGTTGCTATTTTTTTAATGTCACTAGGCACTTTTGGTCTCTGGCAACATCTAGGAGGGCTGGCTTTGTTTCTCAGTAGAAGAATAATATGCTAGCTCTGTCATTTGCATGTGGAGAAAGGAAATAAGATAGTGAAGACACTGCAGGAAAAGTTTCGTCATGATTTATTTACAGGAAGGGAAAGAAACAGAAGTAATGAAAGAAAAGAAAAGCAGTAACAACAGAAAGAATGTGTCTATGTGCATAATACAGTGGATTTATGCTGTGGGAGAAGGAATACAAGCACAGCCTAACTTTGTGGATTTCATTTTGATGCAGAAGTGAGAATGCAACAGTGAAGAAAGAACAACTTTTCCAGGGTGTAAACGAGCAGTGGCCTAACTTCAAATACCCCAGCTGTCAGTGGGCCACATGTCCTAGCTTGGGTCTTTGCATGGCACCCTGCACCTTGTGTATACTCATGTACCAACAGTTACAGCCAGGACTTAGAGTTAAGAATTTCCATCATTTCATGTCAAAATGGAGGTCTTTAAAAAGTCCTCCTCAAACTCCTGTCAGTTTTCCCTAATATTTTCCAGTATTGGAAAATACTGCCTGGTGTTATGGAAGAATTGCTTTCAAATAATTTTCAGTTTTTAAATCATTCAGCCGTATTGAGAAAAACAAAAGATGTGTGTAAAAGGAAATAGAACTGTGTCTCTGTTTATAAATTCTCTAGTCGAGATGCTCTTGTGCCTGTATGCTTTTAAAAATTATATTAATTACTAAAGAAATTAAAAGAAAAGGATCTTTGAAGGTCTTTTAAATGCAAAGACACCACCTCTGGTTCTGGAAGTCCCCAAGTCAAAATCCCAGGGAGAATATAGCTTTTCATACCTTCCCTCATCACCTGCAGTTGATCATTTTCAGGGAGCGATTGGTGCTTTGACTAGCACAGCTGCACTAATATAACCCTGAGGAATTCTTATGTTCAAATCATGACTTTTTGCTGTATTTGTGAGAGGCCAGTAACATCTGGACAAGTTACGTACCTTAAACCCCCAGAAATATGTTGAAGGCTGGTGATTAAAATTCTCTGAAAAGTTCATTAGCAATGAGCATGATCCGTTCCCAACATTTGCACATTTTGACCAGACCAAACCTGCTTTGCTCTGTTCAGGCACAGAAGAGGACTTCCTCTTCAGTTCCTCCTTGCTGTACCTCGGTTCTCCATCTGGAATGTGACATAGTAACACCACTTGCCTCAGAGGCTGCAGGTGTGTGAACCACGTATCATGGGCTAATGGGACAGCTTGAGTTAATGTAGGCTTACTTGAGAGTGTAGGTGAGGTTATGCAAGGTAGCCAGAGGAAGAGGTTAGGTGCCTTCATTTACCACAGAGTACATGCAGGGACGTGGGCAGAAACCATGAGAGCTGTAACTTTTCACCTTCGCCTTTCCTGCAGCAACTGATTTCTCTGCCCATATGCAGTCTTGCAAAATCACAGACAACAGTCACACAAACTCACAGGGCAAGTTCATACCATTTTATTCACAGATGCATTTAAGTGGTGAATGGTGTGAGGCCACATACTGAATGTTGAGAATGAAATAAAAGTTTAAATGACAACTCATCCACTGACCATCATATTCTTTTTTCAACCCATGATATCTGGCATATTTTCATTATACTGCATGAAGCAAAGACTTCAGCCTGGGTATGTAGTTGTGTAATAATGTATCATGACACAGATGCAAAAGAAGGCTGAATTAAGATGATGTGACCAACCTTTATTTTTGTTGCTATATTTTGCAAATTTTATGTTTCCCAGCACATTTCAATACAGAAAAAAAGGCCAAAGCCCTGTTTCAATATACTTAGAGAAGAAAATAATTAACTTTCTAAGAACAAGTCATGTAGCTATGTATCTGTTTTGCCTCTGCTACCTAACAATTTCTCTTCATGAACAATGAAAAAAGTAAGAATCTGCTCAAAGGGGAAAATGCAAATTTTAAAAAAGAAATAATTTTGTCAACTGCAAAACCTGCCTCTTTTTTAATTCAAAAATTCAGAACTCAAGCCCCAATTGTTTTCTTGCTATGAATTTTGAGGAAATTATTTAATCTTGCTGTGATATAGTTATTGTGACAGATATTTCCTAGCTTTGTTATTTAAATATCCTTATGATAAGAGCTATAATAGGCAAAATGAATGTGTGTTATTGGTAAAAATTACTTTTACTTTGAATATGAATAGGGATCTAAAGGCTTTGTATAGAGAATCTGATTTTTCACCTACAGTTAGATATGAATCTCTTACTTTTCATGCTTGCAGACAGGGAAGTGCAGCCAGAACCTTCCAAACTATGCAGCAGTCTGTGTAGCATGTCAGATCAGGGCCTGGACTCTGGTGAGGGCACCTGTAAATTAAAAAGGCACCTGTAAAGTTTTCAGTGGTACTTAATGAAGCTGTATGACCCTTGTGACAGAATTAAATAGTCTCCCCACTCAGCCTAGCAATCACAGGATGCTTGGAAGCAGCTGTCAATACAGCAGACATATGGGATATTATAAATAGGTCAGTGAAACAGGCAGTAGGTTCTCTTTCCTTCCTCTTTCTTCCCTGAAACCCTACAAATCCTTGCAACCTGAGAACAGCAATTATTAGAATAAAAATACAGTCCTCAAAGAAGCACCAAGAAAAGAGGTATCACTACTCTAGATTTCTCTGTATTATTTAGAGTCTAAGACATTAACATTCTGCTTAATTTTTTTTTCTAATTTTGTAGATGGAAAAAAAATTGATACTATCAGCAATTCTGAAAATATAAATGGAACAAACTTTAGTAGTGTTGATGTAAGTAAAGTTTGTCTTCTCAAACATCAGGCAGTTGCAAAGATTACGCACCATATATTGGGAGACATTAAATATGGGTAAAAATTGTAGTGAACTTACTACATTTTATTAGAGCACTCAGAGGGAGTAAGTGTGTTTTCCGGGTTACACATAAAGCATGATTGCTTGTATGGAATTCTTCTATAACCCAACAATTCAATATAAAATCTATACAGGATTTGGAGTATTGGGTTACCTCCACTCTCACTCAGTCCCTTTATCAGTATGGGATCCCAGTTTTTATGATTTTGTATGAACAAGGAAAGAGGATTGCTATGGAACTTACTTCAAGGTAAATAACCCTGTCATCTGCAAGAACCAGTAATTCTCAGGCTGTGGGCAGTTCAGATGTGGAACTATGAGCCTGCCTATATAATACTGAATAAAAGAGACTTCTTTCCAACCATTTATTCATCTAAACTAGAGTACAACTGTATGATGATCCAGTCAAACAAGTACCATGCAGTGGCTGTAAAGTGGAACAGGACATGTTAAAATGTGTGTTGAATTCCACTTGCTGCTTATGTATCTCTGCTGTGGGTGTATTTCCTAAAAAGGTGTTCAGATTCTAATGCAGAGAAAAGCTTGTTAGATGCAGTGATGTAATTAGATATTTTCTGACTGAAATATGCTTTGTCTATATCCTCTGTAAAAAAACAGAGATAATGTAGGACATTGGCTTTGGCCCTTCTTGTTTCTTTCAAACATTGGGAATAGATCTGTTCACGTAATTTTGGTCTTCAATGATCTAATACTTCAAACACTCAGAATCACTTGTAAATTTTCCATTAAGGGGTTTTTTAAGACCAAACAAGTGGAATAAAACTAGACTTAATTTGTAATTAAGACAATCTCCTAAAACCCCCTCTTCTTTCTTATTGATTTACATGAAAATTTATTGTGCCATTACCTGTTGAAATCTGAACAGATGTCACCAGTAACACTTAAAAACAATCCTGCCACTTACCACAAATGCCTTTAGCTCTAGTATGTTATGATTAATTTGAGTGGTCTAGATGAGCTTCCCATCCCACACCAGTGGCATTGGTTGTTAGGGTTTTAAGTACTACATGAAGAGAAGATACCTTACATTTTTTTGGACTTCTGTAGTGTCCTGAATTCTTTTTTTCTTAATGTCTGAGAAGGTGATATATTCACATTAATTGAAATTATTATGTGCAGCTGAGTCACATGATGTAGAAGCTGAAAGTTGTAAATTCATTTGGTTTATTACTTCCAATGTGTTCCAACATTGAGCAATTGTGAAAGATCCATTCTTATTCTTTTACATGTGGCGTCAGCCATATTCCTGAAACTATCTCTTGCAAGCTTTGCCTTAGCTGACCTGTCAGATAACTGAAGTTGTGAGATAACCTTCCAACAAAAGTCCTGTTTTTCTTCCTCTTTCCTCACCATCATGTGCTTAATATGCAAAATAGATGTCTGGGGCTCCACTTCCCCTTTCAGCTTGAGAGTACAGTAACTTTGAGACAGATGAAAAACATCACAGGAGAAATAGTCTTTTCTTCTTACTCAACTGTAAAAACTGTTCTGAAATAAGCTAAAAGTTACTTGCTGTTTACTTCAACCCCATACACACAAAGCCATAGTAAAAGTCTCTTGTTTATCTGTCAGGAAAAACAGAATCCTTCCTTCCTCCTGAATGTTCCTTGTATATAATTAATGATAATAAATATTCCTAAGTATCACTCAGTGTTGGACCAATATTTTATTCCTTGTAGGATGTTACAAGTTTTCACTTCAAAAAGTAATTTTTAAAGTCTTTTTTTTTTTCTTCTTTGAGAGGAGGAAAAACTTGCCCAACAGTGCATATCTATCCCAAAGGCTTGCTAAGCACATTCTTTATGCCAAGTCCCTTGGTTTGAGTGTGCACAAGTGCTCTTTTTCTGTCATGCAAACCTCCGAATCATGGGGCTTTGAAAAGGAAGACGGGCCACTTGAATTGGTTATCACAAAACGGCCTCAGAAAATCCTGCAAGATTTTGTGGCAGGGTAACTCAAGACTGAAAAAATTGGGGCTTTAGAGCTTAGATTCTTTCTGTACTAGTCTCAGGATATTCTCTTATAAAGGAGTCCCTAAAGATGTGGGAAACCCTTGTGTGAACCTCAACTGTCACTTCTAAGATAAGTGAACTTAATCTGAAAAAAACGTTAAGGCAAACTCAGCATATTTATCTGTTACCCAAGTAAGAGTCACCTTTACTTGCACAGCACCTTTCAGGTATTTTCAGCAGAAACAAGGTGATATTAGCAGTATGATACAGGACAAATGTATGGAAAGGATTGTTCCAACAGGGTAAGGATGGACCTGGACATTAGAGCTTGTGATAAAGTTTTGTGAATCCAGGTTAAAAGGACACCTTTAGGTATTTGTATTGGTTGTGCAGGGATGGAGTGGAGGTTTAATATCTGGGGGTGGGTCCCATTGATATGGAGAAATAGTGTGAAATGGGGACGCTTGACACCGACTGTGATTGTATATGTCTACTCAGGAATGTGGGTATGGTGACTGGTCGTGGGTGCGGTCTCTGGTCACATAGGCACACAGCTCTGAGGAGACAACTACAGTTTTTGAGGAGACGCCTGCCCTTCTTCCTCTAACAAAGGGGAGACGCCTGCCCTTCTTTCTCTAACAAAGGGGCTATTTAAAAGAGAATGAGAGAAGATGAGAGACATTCAAATGCTATCTAGAGGGAGGGAGTGCTAAGTCTCCTTGCTGGAGAAGATTGGATGGTCACAAGGACATGACTCATCTACAAACCTGCAAAACCACCACATTCCAAGAAACGGACTGATAAGCTAATTAACATACGAAGCGGGGTTTAGGTAACAAATATGTATAGGCGTTAATTGAATATTAATTTGTTTCATTGTATAAATGTGGGATGGTTCGTCACTTCGGGTATGCACGCTTGTGGAGGAGCGATCCCCCGTGCATCTGCGCGCAATAAACATACCTACTTTATAACTTTCGAGTTATAGAGTCTAATTCCGCACGTCACCATGTTCCTTGGTATGTTATAGTTGCCCTTGATCAGGCCGTTCCCTTCAGATCTTCACTGAGTGGTAAACAGAACATAAAAAGCCCCATGTATTTTGTTCTGGTTGAAACGCCTATAATTTATTGGCAATATCAAGGCCAAGGTGGTTTTGTTTTTTTTTTCCTAGGTGGCCTGTATAATGGTCTGCCATCCTGACTAGGGTTGCAGAGACAAGGAGATGGGCCTTCCTGGCCTGGGGCAGGTCAGGGCCACCCTGAAGGGTTCAGCCGCCATTTTGGGGCTGAGTCAGTGAAACGGCTTCTGTCAGGTCAAACTGCTGTTCAGCAACCACCACACTTGAACCCCGTGTCAGGAAAGGTACTTGGCTGTTTTTAACAGCTACTGCACCGCCCTTCCCTGACCCCTCCCTCAGCGGGGCTGGAGCTCCTCCTGCCTTCGCAAGGCAGCAGTGTAGGCGAGGCGAAGGCGGGCGGCGCCCGGCGGGGCGGGGCGGGGCAGGCCACACCTCTCGCTCCCGCGCAGCACTTCCCGCGCTCTGCCCACCTCGCTGGGCGGGGCTTGGCGCGCCGCGACACGGCACGCACGGGCCGGCGCCGGCTGCGCCTGCGCGCCCGCCACGTCTGCCGGAAGGTGGGGCCGCGCCGCCCAGCCCGCCCGCGGCCTCGCGGGGACCGTCGCCGCCCGGCGCCCCCCTCACGGCTCCCCCCGGGCCGGGGGTCCCCCGCGCTGGGAGGAGGTGAGGCCGGGCTGTGCTGAAGCCTCCGTCGCTCCCGAGGGCCGCCGGGTGGGGCGGGGGGCCGGGCCGGGCCGGGCGAGGGCCGGAGGCAGGCGGCCGTGCTGGGAGGGGGGCGCGGAGGGGGGCAGCGGCCACCCCAGGTGTCGCCCTCCAGCCCGGCCTCGCCTGCCTCTGCGTTTGTGGCTGTGCTCGGCCAAGGGTCCCTCCACAAGGCTGCCCTGGGGGGGGGGCGAGCCATTCCCGGGAGTCGGGCTAGAGGCCAGCGTGGCCTGTGTAGCCTCGCAGCCCTTAGGGCAAGTGTAGGCACGCACCTGCCCCCCCCCCCCGCTAATGTCACAAAAGGGACAGCAGGCCTCACAGTTTTCTGGGGAGAAGTTCCTCTGTCTGACTCAGATTATGAATCTACAGGCCAAGCACTAAGGCGTTGTTGTTACCTGTTCCAGTGATAAGCATCTGGCTGCTTTTGACCTCCAGCTGCGTTAGTTTATTTCAGCTGGGAGTGAGTAGGCCTCATGTTCTGTTAGGGTGGCAGGCTGGATGCTCTGTAGCAGGTGCTGATACCAGAAACATGGTGGTCTAATGGCTCAGCCTTGGTTTTGACAGTTTTCCTCAGAAACTGATTTGGTTCATTTCCATCAGTTATCAAAACAGCCAAATACCAAGCAAGTAGGAGAAAAGTATTAAAATTATTACAGCAGTAATAGATTAACACAGTAGGTGTTTGGGTAACCCATACATCTTGCCTCATCAACACCAGTCTGTTTTGTAATCATTCTGTGTCTTTTGCAGTGTGTGGTCCTGAAATTTTAATTTTATAGAGTTTATCAACGGACATCCATCATGTCGTGGCTTGCTGATCTCGCTGGAAAGGCAGAGGATCTACTCAACAGAGTTGATCAAGGAGCTGCATCAGCTCTGAGCAAGAAGGACACAGCAAGCAGTGCAATTTATGATAATAAGAATTTGAACTCTGCCAATGAATATTCTGAACTGCGCCAACATACTGGAGAACTGAAATACCAGGCATCATCCAAAGCAGCCTACATCTCCTCGGCAGCTGATAATATTAAACAACAAAAGGCCACAATCCTAGAAGGAACAGCAAATGTTAAACCAACACGTAGGACATCTTCGGAGGTTGCTTCTCCAGTAGAAAGTATTTCCACACCCAGAGCTGTCTCACATTTTGTGAGAAGAAAAAAGGCAGAACCTGATGATGAGTTGCTGTTTGATTTTCTCAACAGTTCAGAGAAAGAGCCTAATGGAAGGATGGACCCTAAAAAAGAGAAGAGCAAGGCACCTGTTCTTCAAAATCATTCTCGGACTTCAAGCATTAGTTCTGCGTCTACCAGTACACAGAGTGCAAAAACTACTGAAGATAATTCCATCAGGAGCCAAGGCAACGGTAGTTAAATAGTATTGAACGTAGAGATAATTTAAAACCCAAGTATGTCTAGGGTAAGGCTAGGTAATGGATTTACTGTCACGTCATGAAACGTTTAGTGCTAGTGCTATGTCAGATATGTGGAATACAGCAGAGTAACATTTTTTCATCTCTGGGATAATCTTAGATACTATGCTAATTTGACAAGCTGCATAATTCATACCTAAAGCTTTTGTGTTCTCAGTCTACCTCATTGCTACTGTTCACCTTGACCTCCCTGAGCATGACCTAACCTTGCATCCGCCCCTGTACATCCCCACTTAGAAGCACAGGCGCTGCTGCATTTGTTTGATCACTCAGGGGCCCTTGCCTGTTGTTGCCACCTAGGAGAGTGAGTGACTTTCACCAGCTGGTATGTGGTTTTGGCTGGCTGTTGCACGGTGCACCATGTGAGGTGATGTGGGGTTTTCTATGTTCCACCATTGGAGTAAGCTGTGAAACTTGCTTGTCCTGCGGAGTGGGAAGTTGGATGTGGATAGGCTTTTGCAGAGCTACAGGCATGAGAGAGCTAGATAAAGCCTTCAGGTTTGCTAAAAGTAGTTCATTACTGCAAATGTGAAGAAAAAAAAAAGTTCTAAATCCAGACACCTGAAAGAGCCTCCAGGCCAGATAAGTCAAAAGTTGGGAGTTATTCTCAGGTTAACGTGAAGGACGGTGTGGCTGGGAAGCATCAGGAGCTTGTGTTCTCTATCAGACTGTTTGATCTATACTCACTGCTGTTGCTGTACTATTTTGCTGTTGTTTATTCTATAAAATGGAACCAAATGGTTATCTTATTAATGATGTAGTTAGAATACTTTATTACTTATTCAGTACTTAGAGCATGTAAAGCATTGTAAATGCCAGTTTTTTACTTACTGCATTAAATATGCTGAAAAGTTTTAGGTTTAAAAAAGGGATCATTTCTAAAGATGGGAATGTTTTTGTAATTCTGGTTTTGTAACTTTTCAGTAAGGTTTACTACTACTGCTGCTAATTGAAATATCTTGGGCCTGACTGTATGGCCTTGCTGATTGGTGCTCAAAGAACATGTTTTGCTCAGAGTGGCCTGTGAAGTTTTCTTCTGAGGGATTTTTGAGTGGAGTTTGCATTGTGGAGCTGCCAAATGAGGAAGCACACAGTTATAGCATGCTGGTTTCAAAGTTGGTTGTATAGATATATAGGTGTAATTTAAATGTTTTGTATAGCATCTAGCACAAAACTGATTAGCATTGTGCTTTGTACTTTGCCATGGATATGATCTAATATGTGGTATAAATGGCTAATCTCTTGTTTCGTTAATTTCATTCATCTGTTGAGTTTTCCAGACAAAGGAATGAGGATAACTTGTCTGATAATTTGGAAATAGTGTAAATGATTCAAAAGGAAGAAGGTGACACTTCTTAGAACCATTAAAAATAGGAAAGGGATTTGAGAAAATGTGGAGGAAATCTTGCTGTAGCTGCTGCTACTACTTTTTGGTGTGGTGGTGATCAGAATTAATCTGCCACAGCTCCTTGGGTCCCCGGTGGTAGGGGCTGTTGAAATGGTAACAAGGAAGGTGGTGCAGGTTGGTTGGTGATCACACAGTGGAGTAAATAATGTTGCAACAGCTAATAATGTTGTGTGCAGTCTTGCTTGGAATTAATTGCAGTCTGTCCCCTTGGATTTTCAGCAGTTACTCATCTGGGACGTATTAAATTCAGAAGTAGTATTTTTGGATTGCTTGCTTGTTTGCTCATTGCATGCTGTGTTATTTTACCTTAACACTGCTGCAAAGTTTCCAGCTATTTACACACTGGAATCAAGGCTGTTACAGTGCATGTATCAATTTCACAGTATTAATTCAGGATGGTCTGTGTGTGCTTGTGCATGATGGGGAAAGGCTGTTGGTTCCACCTTCCCTGCAAGGGACTGTTGTTCAGAATACTGGCAGGAGTTCCCTTAGTGTTCTCACTGAGAGAGAAAAATAAAAATCTGTCATTTGGTTTCCATAATTTAGAAGATTATAGTTTGTATTGGCAGAAAACTTTAACCACATCTACCTTTTTTTTTTTTCATTAGAGAGAGAGAGATCATGCTTCTGCTTCAAATTACTGCCACTTGGTTTTTCATAGTAAAAGTACTATTTTGAGTAATATTTTGAGAGAATTATTAATACAGAATTATTAGTAAGATGATGTTTTGACTGAAATTATTCTTAAAAGGCTAAAGATACTATAATGTGTGTCTCTGAGTTACATTTTAGGTTTTCTATGAAAACAACTTATATTTTTGTTGAACAACAGTGAACAGATTTTTAAATTACATCCTTGCAATCAAAATCTTAACAGAAAGCCAGAATGATCTCATTTTAAAATTTCCTTTAGTTAATTGCTATGCATATTTAATCTCTTCTGTTACTGTCTCAGCTTCTGAGGACGTCTCTGGGCAGCAGAGTCATAATAAAGTATTAACGTTTTGAAATCCTAAAGTTGACATTAATGTAATAAGAAATAACTTCCATGTCTTATCTTGCAAGATTAACAAAAACATTGCATGATGCATGTATACTGTATAATAGTCCTATTTTTTGCAAGTCTGTTGGGAGAAGCACCTTCATATTCCATTTCAATATAAGCTATTTTGATGATTATGACTATTATGATGATGATTATTACACATTTAACCACTGATGCAGAACATGGATTTAGTTTATATTAAAGCAACTTGGAGATACGTATATTGGTTCTAACTTGCATCTCTCTTTACAGAAACTCCAGACAGTTCAGATTCCGGACTGGGAGCACAAGGGAATGGCGTGAAGGATTCATCACTAAGCACAGTAACTAATCCTAGCCTTTCTGCTAATGATGATTTCAAGTCACATGAGCTATCCAATCTTCGCCTGGAGAATCAGCTGCTGCGGAATGAAGTTCAATCTTTAAATCAAGAAATGGCTTCATTAATTCAGAGGTCCAAAGAAACACAAGAAGGTACTGTGGTTTGGAAACTCAACTATAACATTACAAAAATGCTAGTGAACTAGAAAACAATGCTATTTCTGTGTTAGTGTTTTATATTTACAATAAAATCTTTGTAGTTACATTTGCATATATGAATTACCAAAAAAATTTCTTCATTTCAGAATAATGAGCTGGGAGAAACTAAAAGACTTGTTCAACTACAAAGAAAACACAAATGTTGATTAAAATGATGCGATCAAGTTAGTTCCAAAACTCTGATCTGATTCAAATAGTGTTAGCAAATGTTACCAGCATTAAAATACTTTTTCTGCATTTTAACAGCTATTGTGAAATACTTATTTGTAAATGAGTAATTTCCTTTAAATACTTTAAAATCTGACTACTTTCTGGCTATAATCTCTGATGCCTAGAAACTGACAGTAAAAATAGAAAATCTGGTATTTTTGTATGATTTCACTGGCCTTTTCAAAGCCAAATGAAATGGCAAATATAAAAAATGTGAATATAAATTAAACACTTAAATGATAAAACTTTGAGCAAACCCCTACTGTTAGGCATACAACTGAGGGACTGCATTTTTTTCAAAGTAACCATATGAGCCAGAGAATTGTAATTTCCATTGAAGTTTAATATATGATGTTTGATTAAAAACAGACGCCTCTAAGTTTTCAGGCATCCTTTCAACACTGCTGTATTTTTCAACTGGTTTTAGCTTGAGCTTATTGTTGCATTGAGTTGAACTAGATGCTTTATGCAAAGGTTTCCAAAAACTTTCTCGCACAGACGTATTTGACAGTAGGCCATTGCAAGGGGTGGAGGAGGTATAATTTGTCATCAGCAGTGTGACACAGAATGAAATAGCTGGTTTGGGGTCACCTGCAAGATTTCATGGGTCATGATCTGACAGCCAGTCTGGCATTTGTTACTTCTCAGTAGCTGGTAAAGTTTCAGTGTTTCTTCAGTTTGGTTGTATTTAATTTCTTTGTTTAAGAAATGTGATGGGTGTATTCTGAACATTTACAAGACCTTGCAATAACTACTTTTATTAACTTCAAAGAAAATTCTTATTTTGTAGAATTGAACAAATCCCGGGAAAGGGTTGAGAAGTGGAATGTTGACCATTCGAAGAGTGACAGGATGGTTAGAGAGCTTCGAGCTCGAGTTGATGATCTGACAGAAGCTGTTGGTGCCAAGGATTCACAGCTTGCTGTGCTGAAAGTACGGTTGCAAGAAGCTGATCAGCTCTTAAGTGCTCGGACAGAAGCTTTGGAAGCATTGCAGAGTGAAAAATCACGGTACTTCATAATTCTGCAAATAGTAATAAGTCTGAAAATTCAAGGTAGATGATTCAGTCTCTTTAAGAATAAAGTGAATAAACTAATGGGGAAAGGATTGTATCAGTATTTGAAATACAAGGATTAAAGTTTTCTCTGAGCCTGCTATATCATAGCTGGCAATGGGAACAGGGCAAATGAGTATTAACTAGGGGCAATTGTCATCTGATTATTGAAATACATTTAGTATAAAGTATTTGTTTGTATCGGAGGCCTGAAGCTGAAGATCTCAGGAAAAATGTTTTTGTCTTCAAAAGTGCATTTGCTTTGCCGCAGATACGAAGACTTTTCTGACTTATCTCAGTGCTGGGGTATGAATCGTCAATTGGATACACCAATATATAAGTCAGGGAGGTATATTGTAGTCAGCTGTATTCAGTAGTTTACTGGCTAAATTTTAAAAGCTGGTCTGAAAACCAGGTAGTCGTATTTCTACCTGAAAATCACACTTGATTTCTTCTTTTTCAATTAATGTGTGTATCGCTCTTTCAGGATAATACAAGACCATAGTGAAGGGAGCAGTTTGCAAAATCAAGCCCTTCAAACTCTTCAAGAGAGGCTGCGTGATGCAGACTCGGCACTCAAGCGAGAGCAAGAAAGTTACAAACAAATGCAGGTTAGATATGAAGAGTAAGGAACAGTTTCAGACTATTAAGATCAAATCTGTGAGGTTTCAGTGGTGCTCTCTTGACTTCAGTCTCTGTTCAGGATACTAAGTGCTTGGAAGAATGGGCTGTCTGCTGCGCTAAGTATCCTTGTGATGCTAGTTTACTCTTATATATTTTGAAAGCTTTGTGATTAAAAGTTTTTGACGAATGATGCTGACATTGTTTACTGCTTTTTCATGTTAACTTTAATGTTAAAACAAGTTTTAAAACTAAATCAATAACCAATTTAATCTTCCATGCTATGTTGTTCCACAACAAATTCTTACACAATATTGTGAGCTTAAGCATGTTAAGCAGGACAGTCACTTCTCTGGTAAAGATGTGAGTACGTTATTGCTAGAGACTGGTTTCCACACTTAGCTTGATCTTTGTTACAGATAATAGCATCTTTAAAAATATTTAACAGCCTCTTATTTTGGTGTTTATTTTTTGTTTAAATACATCAAAATATGACAGACTACATTTGATAATATTTTTTGAGTGGAAAGCTTGCTTTTTGTTTACCAAATAAATGTGAAAAATAGGAAGATGGTTATGCCCTCACTATTTCTGGTGAGGGAAGAAAATGCCTATGTTTACTGAGATTATTTAGCCCTTTCTTAAGCAAGCAGAATTTCTTTCCACATAGCACTAATGCGTCTTTAGGTTGGAGGTGGTAGATAATGAGGTGTTGTGACATGTAGTTGCTTTTAAACTTTCTTTTTCCCTTTCTAGGTTAAAGTTGAGACTGTTTAAACACAACATATTGTTTCTTTATTGCTAATAGAATGAGTTTGCAGCTCGTCTAAGTAAAACAGAAGCAGAACGTCAGAACCTGGCAGAAGGGGTAACTGCAGCAGAAAGAAAGTATTTAGATGAAAAGAGGCGAGCTGATGAGCTTCAGCAACAAGTCAAAGTAACTAAAACCCACCTAGAATCTGCAAAACAAGAACTGACAGACTATAAACAGAAAGCTACTCGCATACTCCAAGTAAGCATTTCTGTAAAGTATTTGAAGCATAACACCTTAAAAAGTGTACAGATCAAACTGGATTAATCTAATGTGTGGATTTTTTTTTTTAACATCACCTGTAATATATTTTGGGGCCTATCTATAATGATACCTATACGAAACAGCTACTAGTGTGCATTTTGCAGATTTAAGTTTACAGATAGAGTTAAGTAATTTAAATGGAAGTTCAGGTCCTGAACTTAAAGAAAAATCCAAGTGAGCCATTGCACTTAGTATGCCACATCTGTCAGTGTGTTCCATATTCATGAGTCCAGTCTTAGGCAGATAGATACACAGATGTAATCTACGCTTTGTTCCACACCCAGTGTTCTTGAGTCAAGAATATTGCTCTGTTCTGCTTGAGGCTGAAGCATAGCATATAATGGATACTTACGTGTAAACCAAAGAAAGTGCATATTCTGAAAGGTTGCATGTGATCAACATAAAAACACGGGCAATATCAGGTATTTTGTGCAGAGTTATATACTACTAAGTTGTCAAAGATACCAAGTCCAAACTTAGTCAGTGTGAGTCTTGTTTATAAGAGGCAGAAAAATGCTGAAGCAAAAGGTCTCTGTTTAGAATAATTAATTTAGTCTGATATCCAAGGACAGATTTTAAATCATCTTGATAAATACAAAAAGCATGAGATCAGAAGTCAATGTTGAACTCTGAATGCAAGAGTCAAGGTTGACTGAATTAAATGGTTTATCCTCTTCCCAGAAGAGTTACTGCTGTATTTGGTTCTTATTTGGCTTTGTTGGCAGGAGAAGGGATGGACTGAAAGAGGGTCAGTTTTGTCTTTAGTGTCCATCTTCTCTCTTGTGGTAGCTGGAAAGCCAAAACTTTTATCCATAACATGTTTAACATTCCAGGCACTTCTAAAGAGAAAAGCTGTACTCATCCTCAGATAACACAGGCTTTTAGTAAATGCAGTCTCATGGCATACCAGAAGTCAGAAAAATTATCAGTAGGGAAGCATTTTCATTTTCAGATTTGTAAGGTCATTATTAACTTGGCTAAAATAAAGATAAAGCAGTTCTTTTACCACATGTCTACATTTGAATTTCAGAGCAAAGTCGTTTTGGCATATTCTAGTTGAGTGCTTGTTAAATACTGCTATAAATAATATATTGATTTATTATTTCAGTCTAAAGAAAAGTTGATAAACAGCCTAAAAGAAGGTTCTGGTATTGAGGGCCTGGACAGCAATACTACAAGCACAATGGAACTAGAAGAACTGAGACATGAGAGAGACACTCAGAGAGAAGAAATACAGAAACTGATGGGGCAAATACAACAGATGAGAACAGAGCTGCAGGTAGCTATGATTACGTATGTGTATATTTGTAGTTAACCATGCACAAAGGACTGGTTTCTTGTATATTTTAGGGACGTTGTTTCTAATGTTTATTTGACCTAGTATTAAAATAAGCCAACTTTTGCTCAAGGTGAGACAAATGCTTGTTGATACCCAGTTTCTTTCCGTGTTCTCTCCTACCACTTCAGCTCATTGTGGGAGGAGTACTCTAGGTAGCACTGCTGTCTTTCCTTACTACTGTGTGCTCCTTCTGAGGGAGGCATTTCTCTCCAAACAAGCATGGTGTTTTCTGTAGAGATCATCTGTATCTTTTCCTGCAAGGGCTACTAATCCTTGAAGCAACTGTAATCCAGGTTATCTGCTGGCATAATTGGCTCAACCCAGCAGTTGCACGCAAGGCTACTTTACACAGTTTTAGCATCTAGACAGTAGAAGGGAAGAAGTGGAGGCTTTTAATGTTCACAAAATGAATTTATTTTATTACTGTATTAGTAAAAATATTCTGTATAGAATGACCAAATGCTGTTTATTCAATACACTTTCACCTTCATTTTTCTTTGAAGCAGTATTGCAGATACAGCTTTTTTTGTTGTTCTTATCTATGACGGATAGCAGTATTGTTTGAATGTTAGTAAAATGGTAACATTTCTGTTTATTTCAGGATATGGAGACTCAGCAGGTAAGTGAAGCTGAGTCAGTAAGAGAGCAGCTTCAAGACCTACAAGAGCAGATAGCAGCACATAAAATGGCCAAGCAAGAGACAGAAGCTGAACTAGAACGGCAAAAACAGGTAAGGAATTCTTGAAAGCTGATTGATCTTATTTTAGACTTCATGTGGTGTCATCAGTAAAACGTTGGGCTTAATAAAGGAGTAGCTCATACAGTATTTGGCTTATTTTTTGTCTAGTATTCCAAAGAAGTTTTTGGGGACTTTAATGTCACTAGGCCAAACAAAGCTCAACTGGTACTAAGCAATGGATAGGGTCTTCTGGATACTCCTGATAAACAGAGATCTTGCTGATGTATTAAAGAATAAACATAACCCTAGGGAATGCACAAAATTGGTTGTGATTTTTGAATTTTATTCAGCAGGGGAACAGTCAAACTATAGGGATATAGTAACGTGTGTAACTTATTTATATCAAGGGACTCGGATACTAAAAATGGTTACTGTGGAACTTCCTGTGCTCTTATTTCTACATAAAATTTAGCTCATAAAACAATGTTACTGTAATACCAATTCATAGCTATATTGTAGATCTACTTGTTACTCATTCCTGAATCTAAACGTTGTTACTACCAAACTGCTTTATGAGGCAAATTGCTAGATAAAATTATGTTAATGAATTTTGTCAGGTTGTGTCATTTTTTGAACCCCCCCCCCCCCCCCTTGATTTAAGCAGTTTTGTGCTGAAAAGAGGGGGAAGAAAAAGGTAAACTGATTTCATGTGAACAAAAGGATTTTTCACTAGGAATCAGACGAATGCTTTGCACCCTATTAAAAAATGTCTCTGTAGGAGAAAGCTCGTGTTAAAGAGACTTAATAATGAGGAAAGCAGGATACACTGTACCTGCTAGGAACAGTTTATCGTAGGATTATCTGTCCTTCCAGAAATTACACTTTAATGAGATGCTAGCAGCTTGAACTAATTAAAAGGCAGAAGTCGAGGTCTGCTCTTGATGGATAGCTGATGTTTATTATATCAAAGCAGATGGTAGGTTGTATTGTGTTACTCCTGCCCTTCTGAGGGTATATTTTAACTCAGTACTACATATAGAAAAAGTGAGATGAACTATATTTAAAAAAAAAGGTATTATCAGTTACTACAGAAACTGAAATATTCCATTTGATGGCATAAGTTTATATGTACTTTTTAAAATAATTGTGTGCATTGATTATTAAAAAATTATGGTCTGATCTGTCTGGGAATTCCTTTGAGCTATTTCCATAAGGTTTCTGAGACTGAAGATGGAAAATAAGTAGAGATGTTATTTCTTGTACATCTGATGGTTTGAAAAGAGAATAGGAATATCTGTTTTCTGTAGCAACTGACAGCTGGACTGATACAGTGATTTGAAGACTGTCTTAATTTAAAAAAGAAGCCTTACAGTTCTTTTAAGTTGGAGTTAAGATAGCCACTAAATCATGGCAGTAACAAAACTTGTGGTTAGATTTGTTGTTCAGTAAGTTGTCCTTTACTAATAATCCTTCCCCTTTCACATCTGTTGTTTTAGTTTATTCTGTACTTTTAAAGGAAGTTTTATGTTGTGCTGCATTAGGTAGCTGTGCCACGGGGTTTTAAAAACTTTTAAAAAACGGTATCTTGGATTGATGGGTTTATTTTAGGAATACAGATAACCCCCTCCCAAGTTATTTCCTAATTGCTCAAGTTACATTATTGGCATAATTTCAAGGAAGCAATATAATAAATAGTGAAAGGAAGATAAATCATGTCCCAATGAAATTGTGTAACTTAGTAAAATAGCCTGGATTAATATTTATATTAGGTCAGTCTCCACAAAAGAATTTAGTAGGTCTTTTACGTTGTGTCTTCATACTCAGCCATTCCCTTTTTTTTTTTTCCCTCTCCCCATCCTAGCCAGACACTTAAATAAGATTAAATTTCAGTTTGTTTGATTGCAGCATATTGTTTTCTTGTGTTCTACTGTGAAACTCTAGGTAAGAGAATGTGTCTCAAAATACATGTATGTATAAAATCTTGTGATTGTGATAATTTTTATAGGAACTCCATTATACTGAAGAAGAATTGTATCGAACAAAGAATACTTTGCAAAGCAGAATAAAAGACAGAGAGGAAGAAATTCAGAAGCTCAGAAATCAGGTAGTGTGTGTGTATAGAAAATTATCACTTTCAATTATGAAAACAGCAATGAGAACCATTAATTTGATTAAACTGTACAAAAGAAACATTAAGGCTCTACTAATGAGTTACAGTGAATTTATTTTCAATACAGAGTAGAGTTTTGAGGGAGTACAAGAGGGGAACCATGAAGCAGTAAATAACTGAATTTATAATTGCATGTGCTTTTTCTGATGAGATCCTTTTAACGGGACTTAAGAACATTAAGAACATGAATAATGTCCTACAGACTCAGTGATCCGTCCAGTCCACTGTCTTATATTGGACAGTGTCAATGGGGCCGGCATGTGAGCCTGACCACTTTGTTCACTCCCTTGTACTCGTTCAGCATCAGCAGCTGATTTAGGGACATTAGTGTTTAAGTCCCTATCAAGTCCCACCAGTGTGCTTATGGACCTATTTTCTTTGAATCAGCCTAATCCCTTTTGGAACCTTCTGATAGGTGTCAGAGCCCCTGCAGTCTCCTTGGGCAGCATAAAGGCATAGGCCTTGTTTTGTGTAAATTATCTTAGCTTAACAAAAAGTAGTGTGTCTGTAGAGAAATTGATAATCTAGAGCCAGCTGTGTAGTTATAGTGTCAGAGGATTTGGAAATTGTGTTGTGATAGAAATTAGATGCGTGAACCAGGTCAGATGCACGTGGTCCTGAAGCCAGCATTACCAGAGGAATCATCTGCCAACAGGCTTAGGAAATTTCTGGTTTTGATACCTCGCTGCTTTTGATTCCTGATGATTCTGGTTTTTTGTCATTGAAGCTACATCTTTGTGGTATGATGCTACAAGTGGCTATGGTCCAAGACTGTGCTGAATAGATGAGCTATTGAACATATGGCTAATTTAGAGGTTCCCATTTGCTTTAAATATTTTCTGCAAATTGAACGACATGATCCATGTCTTCATTTGCTGTCTTTGCAGTTTCTATTTGCTAGTACTATCGTGTTTTCTGCCTCGGTGCTCCATAATTCTTCTGCAATGTATCCCACGTTTTCACCATTTTTTTCATTCAAGCTTTCCTGTAGCATGGCATCAGATTCTCCCTGTTTGCACTGAGTTTTTCCTTCCTCATTTGTAAACATTTTATATACTCATTTTGTGAAGTTACAAGTACGATAGCCAGGCTCAGTTATTTAGCTGTTTTCACGCCTACCATTTAAACTCAGCTCTGAGATATAACATTGATTTTTGTGATCAAACTTGTGATTATACAGAAATGTTCATATAATTAGAGGTGCAAAACATGGGAATACATTTTTACATAGTTTGTTGTCATGTAAAATCTTGTTTTAGAAACTGTTAAAATCAAGTTTCTTCTTTTTAGTGTTCACTGGTGATCATTGTGATAATATTATCCCATAAAAATTCTGCCGTGGTGTAACTTGGATCCTTAAGTGCTTAGATTTTTAGTGTTTTGTAATATGTTAGTTGGTCAGACTGAAATTATTTTTTCTTTGCTTTCTTTTTCAGCTCACAAATAAGGCTCTAAGTAGTAGTAGTCAGACAGAATTAGAAAATCGTCTTCATCAGCTGACAGAAACACTAATTCAGAAGCAAACCATGTTAGAGAGTCTGAGCACAGAGAAAAACTCACTTGTCTATCAACTGGAACGACTTGAGCAGCAGCTGAAGGCTATCCAAGGCACTAGTACTAACGGACCTGCCATTAATATGGCAGGCATTGATGGTGCTGAAGGTAAATAAGGAAACTTAATATTGAAACTCTCCTTTCTGCAGTTCAGGCTTCTCTATTTCCTCATACCTTTCCTTGAAAGTCTTGAGTTTATAAGGAAAAAAAAATGCTGAAAATAAACAGCTTATGCCAAGACCTTGTCAACAGCAGCCAGTATCATAAATAGTTTAGCGCCTTTTTGTGTGTAAATGACTTTAAGTAAACTTAATAAACCCAATTTAATTCTTGATACTGTGGCACTATTGGAACAATCACATTGACAAATCCTGTGACAGTTGCAAATAAATCTGTCTGCTGGGGTTTAAACAATGTCAGAAGCAGGATATAAGTATTCTCTTGTAAAATGGGTTTGGGAGGTGAGCAAGAATGGGGTACTTCATTTTGAGAGCTGATCAGAACTCTGGTTGAAATCAGTTTCAACTATGCTTTCTGTTTTTCTTGAAAAGCAGCTTAAAATGTGGCTCTGCTGAGGTTGGTTTGTCTGTACTGCATAGCAATCATCCTGTGTCTCTAGGAGAACCTCAGCAGTTGATCCGTGGTTTTAAGATGTTACTTTTCAAAGTTTGTAATTTTGTATATATGGTAAGTAACTTTAACAGCAATGGACAATACTAAGAGGTGTAAAATCACAATTCAGATTTTAATTTTTCTGCTTATGAAAGGCTTTCTAAAAAAAAAAGGCTGGAGAGCTAGCAGGCTTGGAACATTTCCGTTTGGCTTGTTTTTAAGTAACTTCAGTAACCTTAAGTTTAGTGGCACAAAGGTAACATCTGAGAATCTCTTTTAATGAAGTTGATACATAGTAAGAACGTTAATAAAGTAGAATTTTTTTGAATATATGTTAGTATTGGAAGTGCTATCAAAGTTTTACTGCATGAGGAATAAAAGCAAATGGAGAAACTGAGAGTATCAAACCCATGATTTTATACACCTAATAATAGAGTTGTTATTACATAATTGAATGTCAAGACATTCATCTAGTAAACTCAAATTTTAAAATCATACTAAGCTGAACAAGTATCTGACTTGATTTCAAGTTTATCAAGAATTCTGCCCTCCAGACACACTCCTCTGCCCCCAGCAAAACAGCACTAACAAATCAGATTAATCACTATTTTTGTATTAGTTCTGTACATCTTTTTAATACAGTTATCTAATGAGACTAAGGAGATTTTTTTGCTTTTTTTCCCTTCAAATAGGTGCCCGTATGCGTAATGTTCCTGTCTTGTTTAGTGACGTGGATACCAACATGGCAGGAATGTATGGGAGAGTTCGCAAAGCTGCCAGTAGTATAGATCAGTTTAGGTAAGTGTCCTAAGGGAACGGATTTTGTAGTTTGTGGAATCCTTTTGCAGGTTTCAAGTGGCACACCTTCTGTTTTGAATTGCTTTTGTGAAAGTAGAAGTAAAAAGTAACAAAGCTGAAGTACAGTATGAATTACCAAATACTGATGTAGTTCACTTGTGCTTTCCTATGATATTAATATCTTTGGTATTTTACAAATTATAGTCAGTTATTTAAACTAACACTCCTGTAGATTTTGATCCAAGAGAATCACTAAACTGTGTACAATGAAACCTAACCTTTTTCGTTACCATCTTTACCTTTTTTACTCAGAGGTTTTGACTAACACTGTAAGAGTGTATTAGTGGGGGAATATCTTACATATTCTTTTAGTCCAGTTTAGGCATCCTGATGAAATCAAGATTTTGGGTTCTGACCCAGTGTGGCTGTTTATCTTGAAAGATAATTTGTCTGAGGAATTGGTAAACAGAAATCATTCTGGATCCAGCACAGACTTGCTTTGATCCCTTTTCTGAGCAGTTAGGTTAATTGTCAATATTCACAACAAACATCTGCTCCAAAACTTGAATTAAATACCAATAGAGAAAAAAATTAGGTAATACTTTTTAATCCTTTGAAAGCAAGATAGTGTGATAGGAAGTCCTTTGTGCTTCTGTGGTACTTTAATTTCCTTGTGATGAATATCAGGATTTCCTTGATTGGGACCTGTTATATGTGCTGTTTTAATACTAAACTTCATTTGGCAGTATCATACCCACTTCAGTACACGGATGGGTTTTTATAACTGACATTACTGAGCAACAGTGCATGCATGTAATGCAGTATGCTTTGTAGTAGTGAACTTGGAAACCCCATGTTCTTTTTATCTAATGAAATTCAAGAACAGAAATGATCTATCGAGTGTTTTCAAAGGAATCCAAGGTTTTAGTTGCTTAAATCCTTTTGAAAAATTCATGGCAGCTCTTGAGGTAACAAAATACCTGTACAGCCCTTGAGTCTTAGCTCTTTCAAAAACTCTGAGCCTAGCATGTAACAGATAAAATTGGGATAATATGTTTTATGGTCTGAATTCTGAATTTTCTGATTCCATTTAATGTCTTGAATACATGAAGTAAAATTCAAGTCAGAAACAAAGTCATGTATATAACATCAGCTGATGTTTGTGAGTTTGTTGTGGTCTGAAATGAGAGGAACAGGAATTTATTGCTCAGTGTTAACTCGTGCATTTTGTTTTCTCTTGTGTAGCATTCGGCTGGGAATCTTTCTAAGGCGGTATCCCATAGCAAGAGTCTTTGTAATCATTTACATGGTGAGTAAGCTTGCTTCAAAGAAAGAAGTTTAATTTATGTAATAAGTCTTAAATTGCAAGATCTCTGATGTTCATAAGGCTATATAATTAACAATTCAATGTATTTTTTTGTAAAGCAGACTGAATAGTACTTCTCTAAGTGTTTTAGAGTCATGTTGCTTGTCAGTTTTCAGTTTTTCCCAGGAATCCTAGCAGTCTTAAAGACATTTATGTAACTACCATTTAAAAGACTGTAAAAGTAGGTTTTTAATAGTAAAATCTGGAATAATAGTGACCTGTTTGCCAGGGTTAATGCATCACACCTGTGTGCACTGCATTTAGGAAGATGACATCTCTTACAGGTTTTTTTTAATATTTGTCACTTCACTTTTTGTTCAGTGTCTTGGTAATAGCACTTCTCTAGTAGCTGAAAAAGTAGCAAGAAAAGTTTTTCTTGCTAGACTTAAACAAATAGTAGAAAGTTGCTCATCCATACCAGATGAGATTGTAAGACTGGCAATTGATAAAAATGAAATTCTTCCCTTTCCCACTGGAGGGCAGATGTCTGTCGGTTGAAGTGACCTGTGGTAAGGCAGGTGCACTGGCTACCCTGCTTGGAAGTATTCCACTAGTTGAGTCTTTGAAATGAAAAAAAAAAAACCATGTTGTTTGAGAAGCCATAATGATTCTTCTAAAGAGGGTTTCCGAGAACAGCTGTCATTATTTCAGGATATGAAGCAGGCACATGATGAATAAAGGAAACTACAATTTCCCCCTGCAATTGCTGCTTCCAGCCTATTAAGTACTAGAAGGAACAGGGCTGTTTAGTTTCTAACTTCTCTCTTTCCTCCTGTTCATCACTTAGACTTGCCAATACATGAATAAAATGCTTTGTACCAAAACACTGAAGATTTCTACTGCCTAAGCAGCTAGCTGAAGTGAAACACAATGATTGTTGCGTAGGAGCTGTACGTTGGGCAGCCAGTGGCAGTTACCCTTTTTCAATTCAAACCTTGACCAACTATTGTAACTTGAATATGTATATATATATAATTTTTTTTTAAAATGGAAATGTGACTTATGTATTCTGTTGGTTATCTCCCTTGTTGCACGCCCAGCAACTTGTAATTGTATAGTTTCAGCCAATTTGAATGAGAAATAACATTCCTACAGAGTTCATAAGGATGCCTCAAGTCAGTAAGGAGAAGGAAAGCAGAACTTGGCAGGTTTACAGTCTGGTATCAGCCAGCTGGCACAGGAGTAGTGGCTTACCAGTCACTCAAGGCAGATCACATAATGTGCTGTCTGGGGGCTGGATGTCAGAGAAAACAGCTGGAGTTACTGAGGCATGGAGGAAAAGAGAAGCCAGGGGACATAAATCTGTAGGAAATCAGGCTGCTTTATTTTTGCCATTTGTATAAAGTCTTTAGTTTTCTACAAATGGCTTCTTCAGAATCTGACTTAACATTTCATTGTGCAAATAACAATCCTTTTTTCAGGAGTATCTGAATAATAGGAAAAACATTTAATTGGAATATTTCTACAAAACTAGGTTTTATTAGCTCTTACTAAGGGCTCTCATAGTTCTTGCAGCTGTGAACAATATTTATCAGTGCTGGTAAGTTAATTCTTTTCTTTTTCTGTACCCAGGCATTGCTTCATCTCTGGGTCATGATTGTTCTACTTACCTACACCCCAGAAATGCACCATGACAGTCCCAGTGGCAGATAGACTGAGACAGGACCACATGCTGTGCTAATGTAATTGGGACTGGCAGTGTCTTTGGAATCATCAGTCCCGAAGTATCAGCAAACTTTTCCTCATGGTGTTTAGGAAGAATGAAAACCATCATGCCTCATTTATCACTACTTTTCAAATACATGTACAATGCTATGTAGCTTTTTCAATTTACCTCAAAGAGCATCACTTTCCTGGAGAAATAAAGCTATTAAGCTATGGTTAGCTTTTACATTTTATGTAGACCTTCTGGTGATTAGAGTAAAAGATAAGGCACTTAGAGAGAAATGCAAAGATTTCTGAAATTACAGATATGTATATTACAAATTATTTTAGATCATAGTGGATGTGGACTATGGTCAGTTAATAAACTGTACTTAGCAATTTAAATAAACTTTATTCTTTCTGGTTTCTTTCAGTCTGCTTTTGCACTTCTGTTTTTAACTTTGTAAATAATAGGCTTTTCTTTAACACGTTAAACTGAAAAAAGGATGATGGATTGGTGCAATATCTTTTTGTAAATAAGTTTGAAAATAAAATATTATGCATTCTTCTTAGCTTTGTACTTGTAGTGCAATAGATGTATCTTCCCTACCAGCTGAATAGTGAGGCTGCCTATGTAAAGGCTGGTATTTTAGCTTTATTAGAGAAAGAGAAATGGTTTTGAGAAAGTAAGTTTAAACTCTTTAGAAATAAGGGTGTTTCTTTTTGCACTTGAAATTTATATATTTTGACCGAATTTTCTTATACCTCTCATTACTATGTGTCTTAATCAGATCTTATATTCATTGAAATATTTATTTTTAAAGCTTTGGGTACTTAAAGCTATTTCTATACAAAATCTATCAAAACGTGAAAAATTTCTCATGCCTAAACACTTAGCAAATACAATAAATATTTGGCTGTGCTTATTAGTGTATTAACCCATAATACCAAGCCTACTGTAATAGTTCCAATTGTTAAGACAGTGGTGTTCTGTAGTTATGAATTATCAATACACAATAATACAAGGTCACTTTCTTTCCCTAAGAAATTTCTTGTGTGGTGCTTGAAGCTGAGTAATGAAATGATGACTACAAGCGATTTGTCACTCCTGCTCTTAAGGATGTGGTTCAGTTTTCATGCGACTTGAACACGCGAAGCACTAGGTTCTGTGCATGAAGTCTGTCAGGCTAGCTCCTATGGAAATGTTACAGTGGACAAATGACTGTATTGCTGCGCTGGTTCAGATCTTGTGGAGAAAACTGGAATGTTTTGATGAACTAAGTAATAAAAGAGAGCGTTTACTGTGAGCTGTGTCCCTGCCCTCTTGTCACACTTGCTACGCTTTACCTAATTCCTGTTGCCTGTTTTCAGTTCTGATAGTAAAGCCACTTCTGAACCCTGGGGAGAGCTGATTGCAACTGAGAGCTGAAGGAGATTGGGTAAGGTCCTTTGTGCAATCGTTTTCAATACATGTGCATTTTTTTCACTGCAAACCTCCAAACCCCTGAATCTTTGGATACTTCAGTATATTGTGACAGTCTCGAGGGAACGTTCTTGGTATAAACCCCTTAACAGCTTTGCTGACATCACATTAAGGGCACATCTGTTCTTGCTTCCTTTCTCCCTGTATTTGTCTCTTTTTTCCTTCCTTTTATATATATGTGTGTGTGTATATTTTTATTTATTTTTTTCCAGAGATCACCTCTTGGAATCCACAGATTCTTGGTTGGTATTTTCCTTCTGGTTTTTTGGGTTTTTTGTAACTAACTAAAGCCGCTACAGTGCTAGAACTCTTTACCAGAGATTAGTATTCTTTCCTTCCGTTTTTCCAGATTTTATCCTAGAATTTTTACAGGTGTAAGCACTGGAAAATTCCTGCTGAGTCCTGCCTTTGATCTTGACTCCAGTATTCCAGTGTCCATTTGGGCTTATGTAGTGTTGACCTCTGTGATGTCTGGGAGTTGAGAACAGTATCTTTAGTGCAGGGCGCTTGAGTACCATCAGCCTTGTGCTCTTGTGTGTGTGTTGCTGAGATGTTTCTGCTTTTATTCCTTCTCCACGGAATGAGGTATGACATACTTTTCTTGTTGCAACTTCAGTTCCCATCTTTACAATCTATTATTTTTTCCTTTTTTTTTTTTTTTCTCCCCAATACTTGGAAAAGAAGGGCACAGCTGTTTGAGTACCAGTGAATCGGTATGTGTTCACCTAGTAAAAAACCTGGAAGCAGGCAGCTTATAGTCATGATTCCTTGCCAGACAAAGGAGTGTTCACTGTGGAGACTAACATGGGATGAGGTTTCAAATGCTACTGTGTTGCTAAAGGCTATGCTACAGTTCATGTAAACAGCTTTAAAACTTGCTTTAAAGCTCTTTTCAAGGCATAGGGGAGTATGAAACATCTTTTTTATGGTGTTAAACTGTTTCAGAGCCATATAAGAAAAATGAAGAACTACTCCTTGAAGCTTTTATTTTAACACACTGTATTTTTGCCCTCATAATTCATCTTAATAAAGCCGCACACGATGTGGTGCAAGAACACGAACGACCATGCGATGGAGTCTATCTGAATATAAATGTCCAATTTTGAGTTGAACAGTAAGATCTGCCTCTGTTTAGCAATGTTGGGCTCCGATGTCATCTGTACAGATTTGCAAAGTGTGCCACAGCTACAGGTCGAAGGTGACATAAGGACACCGTTTCAACAAGCAGCTCCTAATGCTGTCAGGAAGCTGCCTTACGGAACAGATGGCTTTGGAGCGAACAAGAAGCTTCTGTTAGCCTCTATCTTAAGTGGCAGGAGGATATTCCAAGTACCAAGTCTGTTCTTGAGGGACTATCATACTACCAGGCAGTTAAACTACCCCAACTTCAGAGATCAACATAGCAAGTTAGGGGTTTTAAAAATATTTTGCAAATGCTGGGTCTACCTTTCTATGCTCTGTAGCCTAGTACCAGAAATAAATGGTCATAGTAACTGGCAGAAAACAGGAATCTGTCTCGCAGCTGCTGTATCTCACTGCCTTGAGAGCATAATAGGCTATTGTGTGGCTGAAGAAAAGTCCTTTTTCATTTCCTTCCTTCTAGGACTGAAACTGCTCCAGGTACCAAGCAGACACCTTGAAAGAGTCAAAAAGATGAGAAATGAGGAAGAGGGGGTTGATAGGGGGCATCAGATTATGTATTTGTATTTATTTTCCCCCTCCCCGTTTGTGCCCCATTTCCACGCTGTGGAAGGACAGAGTGCTTTATGCCGCCTTTCTGGAAGGGGCTGGGAGGAGATCGCCTCTGGGATGGCAGGCAGCAGGCTCAGGGGGAGCAGCTGGCAGACCCCAGGTGTGGGTGGGAGCTGCTCTGGTGGAGGTGGCTGCAGAGGGAGGTGGGGATGGGTAGCGAGAGCAAGACTACTGTTTATCTGATATTTTGCAGCCTCGAAAAGGCCTATTTCTTTAAGACACTGGTCATCTTAGTACAGGTCCAATTAGGTAGGTGTACTCGGTGCCGGATTTGGGTTTCTGTGAAAGGGGGCTTTGTGTGAACACCCACAAGCCCTCACGTGGTAACAAGCTCTTCTTTGCCACCCTGGTTTGCTGGTATTGGATCTCTCTGGTTTATTTACCGTGCTAGGTCAGCCATGTGTATACCGAGACCCTGTATGAAGGAAGTGACTTATTGCTTGATTGCAGATAACATTAACAAGGGGGAAATCAGGCTTGCATGGTAATTAATTTACTAATTGCTCATCAGTATAGATGAGACAGATATTGCTTTACCATAAAGGATGGATTTCTTTGCTTCCCCCCTTCTTTGCTGACCAACTGCAGCCTGGTTGTAAGATTTGCTATGAATGTGTTGCTAGGTATTTACCCATGAAACGGTAAGGCAATTTTGATTAATAATACAGATAACTCATTAGAATTTCAATTGTTTTCCTCTGTATGTTGCTATCTTGCCTTGCATCTTGAGTTCAGCAGGCTTTCACTTGGAAACAGGCAGACAGATGCCAGCAAACCAGAAACTGTGAGATATGAATAGTAGCTCCCCAAATTATCTGCATTATTCTAACAAGCATCTATGTGCATGCATTCATATAAATAATTCTTTTAGATATATAGCTTCCTTTCAGATATACACTCAATAATTCAATCTGTATCTTGTGGCACCCGATGCTGGGCTGCTGACAGAACCAGACCCTGCCACTGAATTCCACAAATAGTGTAATCATCTTCTAAGCTCTCCCTACCTGATGTTGCTTTTTGCCAATATTGCTTGAATTAAATGCTTGTGCATCAAGGAGTCAGTGCAAGCTGTTCAGAGAAAGTATCCAATACTACAGGCAGCTCAAGGAACTGGGGTGATGGTGGGCTGCTGAATAGATCCAAGGTGTAAATGAATCAAGGTGGGGAAAAAGCTTGGCCTGGGAGCACAAAGACTCTTTTTCAAGTTGGAGGAAAAAAGCAAAACCTGATTTATGAGGAAAAAAACTCTGCTAATGATGTGGTTAAAAGTCTGACAGGTCAAATCTCATTTAAGAGGCTTACTGTGAGAAAATAAAAGATAATAAAAGAAAGAATTACCCTCTTGTGCCATGACTTAGGCTTTTGTAATCAAGGAATCAGAAGCATGGAAGGGTGTTTTGTCTAAAATTGACATTTCCTGTGCTGAAATCTAACTCCTTTCAGACAGATGTTGCATGTGCAATTTTTTATGTTTGCATGTTCAGTTCAAATCAGGCAAATTGTATTTTGAGTCCACATTTGTTGAGGAGAAAGTGGAGGAGGACACAAATAAGCAGGAGTTTGAGCTCGGTAGCAGCAAGTGGGTGGGCTCCAGATGTTCTGCAAAATCAAGCAGGTGTGTTTGGTCAAGGACTGTGATAAGAAATTGATGTTCTCATTTACTATAGCTATCAAAGGTGTAATTAATCAGTTGCAGCAAAATACCTGATACGATATAGGAAAGATCTGGGCTTGGAGGAATGAGATAGAGTGAATGTTTTTTTTCACACAGAAAAAGAGTCTGTTTTGGCATGAGTAGTGAAAGGGAACATTATCAAAGCGAGCACTTTCTCCCGTTTTGTGCTAATGTACGTGCTATGTTTTCTCAAAAGGTTACAAAGAAAGTATCAATTTAACGCTAGCGCCTCACAGCAACCTGGAATAGATATACTTTTCATATGCAAATTCAAGCAATAATTAAGTCCTAAATTGTTCTATTTAAAAAATTAAGAAGCTTGTTGAAATCATTTATGTTGACATCTTTAGTGGCAAGAAAACATAATGATTCACAGTCAGTGTTTAATTTGTAATTAGAAAACATATTCTGCAGGATGAAAGGTGGGAAATGCCAGTTTTCTGCCTGAACAGGTAGGTGCTTGAGGAGATCCCTGCCTGGGAGTGTCCCATCTCCATTGCAGCATCCCTGGCAAGCTGGGAGGGAGCCTCCCAGTCTCACTTGTGCTGCAATAGCTTGGGAGGTTGCATAGATGCAGCAGACGAAACAGCAGAAATTAGTATTTTCCCAGCTGTTCATGCTGATGTTCAAAGCTTCCCCGTACAATAAAGCCAGCTTAGCTTGAATTGCCTATGGGTTTCTGGCAACTGGATATGCAGATTGAGACTTTCCCAAGTGGGATCTCCTAAAAACATATATGCACCTGACGGAAGGAATCTGAGTTTTGTTTTGGAAAGCCTTGATTCTTCTGGGCCCTGCCAACTTAGTGGGCTGTGACTTTGACCTTTATGGGACACTCAGCTGTTCAGATACGAACTTTCGCTGCCTTTACTTCAGAAAAGCAATGAAAACTCTATTTTCATGGAGCCACATCTGTGCTCCCTTCGGAGAGCCAGGCAGATAGTGGGAAGCGCCTTGGCCTGCAAGTGTGCGGCTGTGTCCCTGGGGAGGCTGGTTTCCCCAGGCTGCTGGCGAGCCGCAGGCAGCCCGTCGGGCATCGCAAATGCGAGTGACCCCATCCACCGTCATGGGGGCAGCAGTGGCGGCCTCGTGCTTGGATATCAACTACCAAGACACACCTGGTTCATCTGTGACATGTCTGGCCATAAAGCCTCACCTTGACCGGCAGGTCTAATTGCACATGGCATTTTTGCAGGATAGCAGTAGGGAATGTTGCCCAAACTTCTGCTTCCAAGCTGGAAGCGGCGGCAGCGCTGCCTGTGGAGGAGATGGGGGTGATGCTGCCTCTGCCGCCAGACCAGGGGCTGAGCCCACGAGGGCCAGGCACAGCTGGCACCTCTTCACCAGCCAAAAATCTTGCCTCTGCCTGCAGGGGTCAGGGAGGGAAATAAAGGTTGTCCAAGGACTGGGGGCCTCTTTCTGCAGCCAGAACAGAGCGGAGCTGTGTGATCACCTGTATCAGTTACACATGACTATTTATCATTAATCCCAGGTTATTGAAAGCATTGGTTTGAACTTCCTGCATCTGCTGCTTCCCAAGGGTTCACACAGAGATCAATTATGCAACAAAAGACTTCAATGAAAGCAAGCAGTGCAGTTTTAGCAGGGCCTGCGTGGCAGCTGGGGCCAGGCTGTGACCTAGCCAGCCGTGAGGCCCGAGCTGCCGGCCACGATTTGGACGTGCTCTGACTGTACTGGATGAAAACCTCAAACCAACATTAAGGGTTTTTTTCATAAAAATTAACAAACATTACCAGGTAACAGTGAAAAGCAGAGATGCTTTAACTTTTCCTTTCTTGGATAGAGTGTTGCCCTGCCCTGGCTTTGCCCGCCGCCAGCGCTGTGTGGGCAGTGGGGCGAGGCGGTGCGCCCACTCAGAAACATTCACCTCGTCAAAGCTTGTAGCTGTCACTGTATTGATTTACTATTTTCCTAGTATGAAACCTGGAACAACTCGTGTTCTGGGGGAGAGAAGAGGTTGGATCAAACACCTGCTCAGGTTATTCCCAAAGTAGCTTGGCATGGGACGTTGCAATAGTTTTATGAATGATTTTCCTAGCATAAATGTTATACCCAAAGTCAAGCACTCGATGAGTGGGGAGGAGGCTGAAAGGAGCTTGGCTGTGACACAAGGGAAGTTTCTGGGAAGGTCAGGACCAGCTCACAGCAGCACTGCTTCACAGCAGTTACTACTTTCTTTGCCTCAGTTTCCACTTGGATGAATCGGGCTGTTTCAAGCATCTGGTGCTCTCTCTGACCTCTAGAGTTATAGGTAAAATATATGCCTTTAAGTCTTACCAATTTAATCTCACTTTATTCATAAAAATTACCTTACCTTAACTTGTAAGGCCACACAATACTCCAGCCTCCTCCCTTATGACCGGAAGGCACAACACTTCTTTTTTCATTGGCTATGGGTTTAGGTCAGCAGCAGTATGGAGGTATCCATTTCCTTGTACATTTTCCCCTTGGACTCTTTCAAGCAAAGCAGCAAGAAGGTGTTTGCAGCATCCTTGTTGACCCATGGAAGCTGGGCTTCCATCCTCCTCGCCACCAGGAAGAGAAAACTCCTCAGCCACCACACCTACCAAACCATCACCGGGGACCTGGCGCCAACCTCCAGACCCACTGACCTCAGGCGTGGAGTTACTGAAACCCAAGGTGCCTCTGAGCAAGACCCTCCTCCACATGTCATCTGGTGATCCCTCAGGAAGGCTGCACTTGGCTTAGCACTTCAAATACCTCAAGGCATTGTCTGAGCACCTAGGTAGGAATTCTTTTGAGATTTTGGCCTTATCATCTTAAATCCAGGTAAGCCCAAGCTGATCTATTCCCTGCTGAAACAGCTTATATTCATGAAAAAATATTTCTCAATGTTTGACCATGACAAAGTTCTGGCAAGCGTTGCCTTGATTTCAGCAACTAATGCCATGGTATTAGAAGAGAAATCTGATGTCATGTGATTTCACCTGAGCTGAGGATAGGGCTAAGTATGTCGGTTTCTCCCTGCTGAGCTGGTGTGTTATTAGTTCAATGATTTGTTATGGCCTGGAAACTACAGTTTTTCAGAGAATGAAGACAGATCTTGTTTGGTTAAACTGTGACAGACTTCTGACAAGGTAAGACCCAAGTTTGCATTTAGGATGAGGTGTTCTGATGGGGCAGCTGAGGCAGCAGTGGGCAGGATGCCAGCAGCAGGGTCCAGGCTGTACCTTCCAGCTGTGACCTCTGCTGCAGCTAAAGCTTTGTGGGTTACAGTGAAACCACAGTGACCGGACATCCCCTGGGGTGGACTTTTTAAAATATGGGTGTGCTGAGTCCTAGGGAAACATACTTTAAGGGGGACTAAAATGGATCCACTGTTTCCTGAAGCTGCTTCCATCTGGAGCTGAAGGAGGAGCGGGTGCACCACGGTGGGTCATCCTTCCCAGGGCTGTGGGTCTCACCTTTCCCGCCTAGTTAGGATCAGCTGGGTCTGGCTTTTAACAACAGTGTGCCTGCCTAAATTGCTGGTTGGTAAATTATATTTTTCTGTCTAGAATGAGGTAAAAGCATATTTTATCTAGGTAATTAATCTGAGGGATAGAGTTAACGTGATTATTGTGTTCTCCTTTCCCTCAGTCCTGTCAATATGGCCATGTGGCATTTCTATCTCGAAGCCTTTATTAAACTGGTTTATTTGTAAGCAATCAAACGAGGAAAATTATAAGGACAGGGATGATTTTGTTCAGCCTGTCACCTTTATCCAGCACTAACAAGCTAGGAAATGGCACTGCCTTTTATTGTCTTCCTATCTCTGTAAACTTGCTTTTATTAATAAAAAAATAAAGCTCTTCAATAAACAAAGAGGAATGGGCTTGGAAAATTCTGTGGACTCCAAGGTGCTTCTCTGTTTTTCTTCTGCATGAACAAACACCACCCATTCCCCCTTTCCCACGCACTGAACATTTTTATTAATATGTCAGGAAACATGACTCAATCTCCAGCTTTGTCAAGGCACAGATAGGAAATTTAGGTGCTTGCATTACCAGCTACTACTCTTTGTTAATTTTTTCCCCTTAAGTCTTGATAGTGTAGTGCCTTAGCACAGGCTGCTTCTTTGAATATAGTGGCGAATATGCTCATCAAAGTTCCCTTGGCATTAAACCTTCTTTGGGAGGGCAATGAGTTATTGGTACAGAAAATGTTGTATGTTATTGGAGGCTAAGGGAAAAGAGGTAGGAGAAGTCTCACTTGTAGTTCTAGTGAAAGTCATCCATAGGTACCCATGTGTTCATAGGTACCTATTTGTTCTGTATCCCATGTCTCCAGCGACCATGCAACAGAATCCTCCCAGGTCCTCTTCAGTCAGAGCAGAAGCCAAGATATAACCTGAAATGGGTCATTGTTTGGTCCTGTCCATGGATGAAAGCTGGTGTCAGGCCCCAGGGATGGGTAGGGGCAGCTTGCCTGGACATTACTTGCACCCTGCTTTTTCAGTTGTGAACTGCCTGACCTCAGGTACAACTGCAATACCGTGAGCCCTGGCCACTCACAGAAGCCACAGCATCATGGGTTTTTTCCTAGTGGTTGTGTCCTTGAAATTTTATGAGTTTCAGTGTGTGTTTTCCTAAGGCTGAAGCCCAGGCACAGACCAGACCCCAGGTGTTTTGTGGCTGTAAGCCATCCACACCACCACAGCAAGCACTGCAAAAAATCAATGGTCTACCAGCCAGGAGACTGGGAAAAATATTTCCTTCCAAGTTTTGAAGGTTTTAGGGTTTGCTCAGCACATATTTTTATTTCCCACACAGGTTTAAATAACAACTGAAATTACTGTTTAGTGCAGGACCTGAAATCTTTTGGAAATGACCATTCTGGCTGCTCAAAGGTTTTAAATATTCACAGTGAGGTAAATTAATTCTATATTTTAATATCAGAAGGAGAGAAAGAATATAATGGTATTAGACAGAGCTGGCTACTTGCCCAGGGTAAGCAAAATAACCTGGCCCAGCATGGGCTGGAAAGCTGAACAGTCATCTTTGGGTCTCATGAGGGCTGCAGCTTGTAAAAATAATAACATAAAATTAAACAAAATTATGTAAAATAAAATAAAATAATCCCCTATACCACAGCCTTTACAGAACTCCTTATGATCACCTCTTTCACCGAAAAAAAATCAGCAACTGTTAGTTAAATAACTAAAGGAATTACTTAAGGCACAGGAGGGGACAATAACGTGTGCTGAAGGTCCTTCAGATCCTGTATTTTTCAGTCTGGATCAGTGCTAAAGAATAAAGTTTAGAATATTCAGCCCAGAAAGTCAACTGTATCCTGGGCTGCATCAAATATAGGGTGTCTAGCAGCTTGAGGGAGGTGATTCTGCCCCTTTGCATCCAACTCTGCAGTCCTCAGTACAACAAAGACATGGACCTGTTGGAGCAGATCCAGGGGAAGGCCACAAAAATGATCATGGGGTGGAAGACCTCGCCTATGAGGAAAGCCTGAAAGAGTTGTGGTTGTTCAGCCTGAGGGGAGACGTTATTGCATCCTTTCAGTACTTAAAGGGGACTTACAAGAAAGATGGGGACAGACTTTCTAGTAGGGCTTGTTATGATAGGACAAGGAGTGATGGTTTTAAATGAAAACCAGATAGATTTAGACTAGATACAAGGAAGACATTTTTTTGCCTAGAGAGGTGGTAGTTGCCCCATCCCTGGAAACATTCAGGGTCAGGTTGGATGGGGCTCTGAGCAACCTGATCTAGTTGACGATGTCTCTGCTCATTGTAGGGGGCATTGAGTAGATGAACTTTAAAGGTCCCTTCCAACCCAAACTATTCTATGATTCTGTGATTCTACGATTCAGTGGGGTGTATCTGTCTTGTCTACTCTACACAGGAAAGTGTGGTGTCCCTGGTCAGACCGTCGTGAGACAGGTTAGTTTTACCCTACTGATGATGTGTTGTTGCAATAGTCATCAGGAGTCCCTGGTTGCAATCCCAGTATGACACGCTCCTCTGCTTGAGTAAGAGGCAGGTGAGCAGTGCTGAGGAAGCAAATAGGCCTGAGCAATAGGTTTTGAAGAGAAGTAATGATCTGGAGGCCAAAGTCCAGCCACGTGCTCTGGACCTTGGAAAGCTGAGTTCATCCCTGACTAATAACATCACCTGTCTCTCACCTTTGCCTCAGCACACTGTAGGCTTCTAAGGACATGGACTGTCTCTTAAATCTGTTCAACAGACTTTATTTCAACTTTATTCCCCCGTGATGCTGAAAGAAACCAGTGAACATCTCCTAAGTGTCATAATTTTAATCATGTCCCTTATCTCGAAAATTAGCTGTCTTCTGTATTGCAGAACCTGAGATTTAACAATACAAATGAGGCAGGGGATGGACATGACTTTCTATGCTTTTAATAGGCACCTTGATGCAGAATTTTCCAGTAAGAGATATTTTTCATTGAATACTTGATTAGCATGAGATTATTATACACTTCCACAGAGATCAGACTTTCTCTTGTGCTCTTTTAGAGGGCTGAGACCATGGCAGCTGGTATTCTGGAGCACTACTTTCCTGACTAGCTGACTTCTAATATTCTTCTGAAGGGCTGTCAAGCACATGTTATTGCTGATTGCTACTATCTGTTCTGGTTTGAAATTAATTTTAAAGTGCTCCATTTAACGCTGGCAGGTGGTTTGTCTTAAATAGGCATGGCTTGCTGAAGCCAGTCTGGGGGACCTACATAATATTTTTAAAAGCCACTGCTCCAAGGCACATTTAATAGTCCCATCTAATCCTGAACCTTGAATACCATAGCCCCAACCATCATACTGCTTAGCCTGAATCCTGCCTCTCCAAACCAGCACCACAATTGCAGGTCCCTGCCTTCCTGCCATATTCTCACCCAGAAATACAACAATCCTGGCCATGGAAGGCTCAGAACTAACACAGGGATATTCTTTGCACAATGCAGAGGTAAATTGTAGAACTCCTTTCCTCAGGATGCTGAAAGCTTACATGGCTTCAAAATTTGATTAAACTCATTCTTGGAAGAGAAACCCTCCAAGGGCTCTTAAACCAAGAAATCCTGTCTCTGTTGCAGGAAGCCTCTGTGCTGCTGATCACTGGAGGCAGCTTCACCATGTTGTTATCCAGTCTCAGACATTTCCCTGAGCATTTCATTTGGATGGATGGATGGGGCTTTGGTTTTGTTCAGTGAGAGTTTGTGCTGCCCCAGGCTGTGCAATGCAGCGCCCCTTGGTCAGTGCACGCAGAGGGCATCCTGCTGCCTGGCCATGGTGTCTCCCCTGCCTGGCCGGTATTTGGGACAGGATAATGAGCTACACAGGTATCTGGATTGACTTAATAAGGCTCCTCTTATACAACAAGGATGCTACTGTGGGTCTCGGCACTGTGTGAAGTCCTGCCAAACAGGCAGCTGCCTGGTTGCAGGGCAGAGCAGGGTGTGCAGACCTCCAGGGTCTCGAGCAGCCACCAGCCCCATGTGTGTCTGTGACAGCTCTGCCAACGGGATAGCCACTGCTACTGCAGAGGCACCAGTGGTGGCAAATGCAGCTAGATACTCATATTTTCATCTAAATAAATTTAATGGGAAGCAGTTAGTTAGTTGATACCAAGCACTCATCTTCTTTGAAAGCTGATCTTATGGCCTGCCATCAATTGCAGCGACACATAGAGGGGCATGTCCATGAGAGGAGGTTTACATGGGCTTACCTTTGATGCTGAGCTCCAGTAGCAGCTCTGACTGAACAGCAGTCACCTACATGTTGGCACATGCCTTAATCCTCTAGCCATGATCTGCTGCAAAATTTGCTGCCAACGTTATTGTACTGGCTGGGTGACTCATGACCTCCCTACTCCTGGCTCACCAGGCAGCCTAAAAACACGGGAAAGCAGGGAGCCAAACTCCCCCACTGCTCAGCCTTCTGCAGGGCTCTGAGCACCCACAGCTCCCTGCAGCCGCCAGTTTTGGCATCTCATTGTGTATAGTCATCTGGGTTCAGACTCTTGTAACGGAGAAAAAAATAGAGACGGTAACACTTGGGTTACTTGGGGAAGCAAATAGTGTGAGGGGAAGGGGAGCAGTGTGAAGGATGCAGATCATCAGGCAACTTCAAGTCTGAATGTCAGTGTTATATGGCTCAAGCCATGTGCGTGGAGAAAGCATCTTACACCTCACAAATCTGTGAGAGCATGAGGAGAGTAGTGACTCAGAGAGGCACTGCAGCCTTTCCTGGCTGTGTGATGATCACACTGTGCTTCCACAAGTTGGTGGGTGAAGAAGCTGGCAGCAGAAAATCGCTGTTGGATGCAGTTCATGATGCTGAAACCACTTGCGGGTTGTATCTGGAGCTGCTCATGCAAGCCCCTGGTGCAGGCAGTGAGGCAGCCCGGCCCCAGGACAGAGCTGCAGCAGGGTGTCCAGCACCCAAGCCTTGCAGAAAGAGGTCCACGTTTCTCAGGGAGCTTCTGGTTTTGCAGGGGCATGAGGGAGCACTGTAGGGCTGGTGTGGGTACATGGAAAAGTCAAAGAGAGACTCTCATTCACCATTCTGCCAGTGTCTGTATTGAAAGTCCACATAACACGGATGCTTGCTGACCTGGGAATCAGACCATTTTGGAACTAATGGTGGGGGCAGCTTCTCTCTGTGACCTACTCCTCTCTCTTATGTCTGGCCTAAAGTTGGGAAAAGCCCAAGTCCTTGAGTTTAAGCCCAATGCAGAGCAATTCCTGCCTTCATTGCTGTGACAGCTAACCTAATGGTTTGACAAAAAGATGGAGCAGTCGGTGGTGATATGTGGATGTAATGGCTTAAGTCACACTGTCACCTGTCCACATGGCAGCTCAAAGTGGTGGCCTGGGACCATCAGTTTGCCGCTTTACCACTGCACCAACTCTGGAAAAGTCTTGGGCTCCAGGGCCAAGGCATCTGCTCAGGCTGGAAGTGCTTTTTTTCCTCCACCCCAAAGCCAACAGACCAAAAGACCCAAGAAACAATCCCCAAACTCAGAGGAAGGGTCTGTGCCCTCACTATGGATTTCTGTACTTGCACCATTGTCTCTTTGCTAGTCAGACCAAGACAGTCCGCCCAGCTGCAGGTGGAACAGGTTGTGTAGATGTGCAAAGCTGAAGAGCCTCGGGCTGCCTGCCACTCACTGCTCCCTGCCAGGCTCCTGCCTCCCACTCTGCCTACAAGGCAGATGCAGCCATGGAGCCATTTGGCAGGTCCCACGTGGCTGCATTATTCATCATCCAGCAGTAGCAAGCTGCCCACTTTCGGCATGGCTCATTGAGCTAGCTGCTTTGTGGCCTCCTAGCATGAAAGGGTGCAGCACATCACCACTTGCAGAAGTGGGCAGTGCTCTGCTCCCTTCCTGGTTTTCCATGCCTCAGTGTCAGGTATTGCCATGTTGTCTGCCCCCCCCCCCCCCCCCCCCCCCCCCCCGCACATATCCCATTAAGTACTTGCTTCTGGCAGACCTTGGGCAGCTGCTGCACAGTGGGGGAGTGAAGGAGGTAGGAGGGTGTGGATGAAGGGTATAGCCATCAGGCTGTGCTCTCAAGGGGCTGTAAACCTAATGTGTTGCTTTATGTGGCTGGGATCCACTTTCGACCTTAAGAAGTAAGACCCAGAATGCTAAAGCAAAGAAGAAAACTCACTGCTTTAAGCATGAGCTCATTACTAACTTACTGACGGTAATGCAGCCACTCTTGGGGCAGAGGGCAGTGACCCTAGCATGGCTTTGAAGGGACCTGAGTGACTGGCAGCTCATCTGAAACACTCAAATTCCCCACATTAACCAGCACTCTAGGTCTGCCGTTCATCAGGTCCCATGCTCACCCAGTAAAGTCACCTTACCAAACTAACACAGCTGCAGAGATGAATGAAAATGTAGACCTTGACATGCTGTGTTATACAAAAGTTCCATCGGGCCTTGGAAATTGCACTCTGGCTGATGTGCCAGGAGGTCTGAGATCTGGATGTGAGCAGTTGTGACTGTGACTTAGCCCTTCCCTGGTTATTTTAAACAACTGTTCACTTCTTAGCTGCTGGAGCTTTCATAGGAAAAACACTCTAATGAAATTCCATTTCTGCAGCAATGTGTTCAAGGTAAGAGCTGAGAGGCTCATGCCCATGTTGTTGGGGAGAACAGGCAAAGATAATTTGCTAATGTGTGGTGCTCAACTGAAGTGCACATCTTGAGTATCAGCATGACTGCACAGTGGAGGTTCCTGCCCATCTCCTCTGCAATGGTGGCTGTCTGGCTCCACTTAGCAGTGGTCCTGACTACAGAGTCTAGAAAAGGAGGTACCCATAATCAAGGCTGATCTAAAAAAAACCCATCTGTTTTAAGCTATATTACTCTCTCTGCACCAGGTTTCCTATCTGTCAAAAAGGAATGTGGTAGCTGCATGCTAATGATGTGGTGGATTCCTGCTTCTACTACTTCTATTACTATTATTATTTGAATAAGTAGATATTACTATTATTATTTGAATAACATCATATTCAGAAAGTTGGGGGAAATGGCTTTTTAAATTTCAGGTTGTTTCTGTTAGGGGAGGAACTGAAGATGGAATTTGTCATTTCTCTGCCATATCCCACTGCTTTGCTAATATAGCCAGTGCCCTGCTCCCTACAGCACCACTGAGTCCAAACCACAGGACAGAGGTTTCTCACTGACGGTTCCCAGTCCCTTTCTAACAAGCTTTCTGCCCAAGGGCTCTCTTTTGTGCCTGATCCCATAAATGCCTCCTATCTGATCTTGCTTTTCTCTCCTCCCACTAGGAACAAGGCTCCTTTCTGGCTTGGACTGTGGGGTTTCCCTCCTGCATGCTCCCAGAGTGGAGGTGGAATGGGTTAGGGCATGTCCCCAGGGATGAGAATGGAGAAATGCTCTCAGTTACAGCATTTTAGGTATTGTCGGCAGCTACTGCACTATCGAAACTACGCAGCAGTGTGCACAGCCTGTCTTTCTGAACCCTTTATCAAAGTCAAAGGCAGCTGCATTGCTCATATCTGGATGAGGATGTAAAAGGGCAATGAGAGCTTTAGGGTCTTTTGAATCCCATAGACTAAAAATCTTCATATAATCTTAGAATATTATCATCAATATAGTCACATAACCAGCTAATATCTCTACCAGTATGGACTAATTTCCCCCCCTTTCTTCTATGTATGATTCCATTTCCAAACACAGCATTTACCTGCTGTGCCAGGAAGAAGCTTATTCTGATGTTTTTTCCCACTTTGTCATTAGTCATTTGATTTGGGAATCCTGAACGTCACCAAAAAACCCCAGAACTTCTGCATCTGCGGGAACTACGTTGCATTTCCAAGGAAGTGCTAAAACCAGCTTGAAAGCTATGAACATCTGTTTTGAGAATCTCTTAAATATCCCTTTCTCACTTGAATTCCCACGTTCCTTGGGCAGGGTTTGAACCCATCTGGCTGGATCTTCTGACTGCAGAGCACACATACACCAAATTCTGCTGAGAGTGATGTCTAAATATACTTACTTCAGTGGAAGAGATATCAAGGTATTGACTGGAGGCATGAGTCGATGTCACTATTAATTCATGCACCTCATTACCCTACTCAATCAGAGTGCTCTCATTCCACTGGGAAATGTTGCTGTAATTAAGACCCTAGAGCTTTCTGAGAAAAAAAAAAAAAAAAAAAAAAAAGTAGAAACAAAATAAGTTGAAAGTGACCTGCTTTCAGCTTCTTTAAAAAGCAGTAGTTACATTCGACTTTTCTGCCAGTTCAGAAGAGCAATGGTCAACACACATCATTGATTGCTTGGAAGCAAGTTACAGAGCCAGACCCAGGGCAGTCACATGAACAAGTGCTGACTTCAGGGGGAAACTACAGTGTGCAACAGCTGAGGTCTTGAAGCGTGTCTCAGAGAGACTTCTTGAAGCATTGGGTTTTCCTTCATTTTCTAAGCTTGTGCTTGCCTCCAGTGTGTTACGTTCTGCTGCACAATAGAGGTACTGGGAGAGGACTTGATTGCATTCAGGCAAGCCTCTCTGAACAGGCATTGGGAGCATCTGTTTACCAGTGCAGTGTGTGCAATGGGAAGGAATTCTACAAGTGACTATGCAGACTGATTCAAGAACCAGGCTGTGTTGTAGAGGCTTTGTGGTTGAAGTGGAGAGACTGCAGAGGCAAGCTGAATGATGTGCCTCCAGCATGGGCTTCTGGGCTGCAAAGGGCATTAAATGTGAGCAGTACATCTGAAACAGCAGAAGGTGGCAGAAATGTAATTGATAATTTGACACCCTGTAGCCTCTCGCTGAGATCCCTCACTATTCCACATCAATTTGATTTGAGTTTCTTCCTGGTGCTCCAAACTATCCCTTGGAACTGCAGGTGGCTTGGGGAAGAGCTGGGGTGGGCTGTGGCTGTCACAGAGCAGCTGTGGCTGTCACAGAGCAGCTGTGGCAGGCAGCCCCAGCAGGCAGCACCTTGGGGGTGCCATGCCAGCAGGGTGCCCCAGGCCATGCCAGGTGCTGTGCCCACGCAGCCTCCTAGCACATCTTACAGCATTGCGTTCCCTGACGATCTGTTGCAGAAGTGATACACCAGCTTGACAGCCTATGCCCCATTGCTTTAACCTGGATATAGGTTAAATAAGTAAATATACAAATACTCAACCAGTTAGTCAGAAGAGAGGAAGACACATCTCTTCTCCTCCCTCCTAAAGTCTTTCCTATAACCTTTGTTCATTTACTTGTTATTACAGATCAGTTAGATAAACCCTAACTTAGATTTCTCATTAAGTGCTGCTTGCATGGTACAGAGAGCAGCTGGAGATGGAGACGAGGAATGAAAAAGCTATTTTCACTTCCCTGTCAACACGAGATGTTCAGCCTTAAAGGGCAGAAATTAAGATCTGGCCTGACAGGGCTGACAGAAGGGTCACACCTTGGCAGGGACATCACCCAGCCTGTAGCATTGGCCTGTAACCGATAATCTCCTGATACTATTACAGGCAGTGCCATTATGACTGTCAGCTTTAATTAAGCACACTCCCATTTGCTGTTTCCTTCTAAACATTGCTCCAGGGCCACGGCTAATTCAGCATGCAGCCGCGTTTCATCAGGAGAGGGTTTTGCCCTGTTGAAATGGGATTTTGATCAGCCACTGGTGGAGTTAGTTCAGCTCTTTTGGGCTTGTGGCGAGACGACCCTTTACAGTGGGGCAAGGGACAGCAGTGGCAGCTGGTCATTCACCTTCCACCTTCCCCCAAGCCCTCAGTGCTGCCAGTGCTGCTGCTGGGGCTCCTGGCTCTCGCAGGGGCTCGGACACAGAGCCCCATCCCCTCCTCCAGGCAGAGAGAAGCCAGGCGAAGGCATGCTGTGCATCCTCCAGCAGCTGAGCTGTGGACACACAGCCACCACAAAACCATTTGCTATAAAACCTTCAACAAAGTCTTCAGCACCTGGCATCTTTCAGCCTCTGACCTCAGTTTGTTGTGCAAACATGAATTAAGCATTAGGACACCTCTGTTCTGCAAGGACACTGAGCACTGATACAGCTCTGTGTTTTATTCATTATGAAGAATTGAATCCTATTACATTAAAAATTCAAATATTGAACTGTATTATATGGACACGTAGGGGATATATGTCTGTGTATCAACATATCCTTTTATTCATAGGCTCTATAGAGTCCTAGATATAGGTACGTATAAAGGGAAATTGAGTTGCTCATCCAGCCTCATACACTAAATTTGTAGCTGAGTCAGGAGAAGTGCTGAGGAGATGTTATTTGCTGTCAGTTATGTGGGGAAACGTAGAGCCTCTGTCCAAGGGTCATTTTATGTCTGCAAATTATATCTGGCTTTCCTGAGGTGGGGTTTGTCTAATACTTTGAGAATTCCCTTGTCAGCTGCTGAGAAAAAGCTGTTATAGCCTCTTTTTTATTCTTCCATGCAGTTCTATTTTAAAGTCATCAAGTGACTTGTCAGGCTCTTCTTAACATGTGAGCTTGACTGACCTTTCCTCAGATGAGCTTGCTCCTGCTTGAATGGGCACCCAGCCTCTGCCAGCGTAAAGAACACAGCTGGAAAGGCAGCCGGGGGTGCAGAATCCAGCCCCTGCGGCCACCTTCACCCCTCATCTCTCTCTACAAGGAGCAGGAGCCAAGTCGTGCTCTTACAGACCCACTCCCCCAGCACGAGGTGCACCTGGGGACACCTGGGGAAACCTTGCCTCTCAAGCCCTGCAAGAGTCCAAATGTGCTGGGCTGCCTAGAGAAACCCTGCATCTGTTTTGTGCACATCTGACCCATACTCTCAGGGTGGGTGAACAATGTCTCGTCTGCTCTTCCAAAGCATCAAGGAGTCAAGCAGACCACACTACTTAAAAATGTAGATTCCTACATCTCGAAGACTGGCCATTGCCCTTCCCCATCCAGCGTGTGACTTCTTTTTATTTGTACCAGAAAACTCCTCCATTTCTGGGCCCATCCAAAGTTATACCGGGAAATTTACCTTCAGCATTGTCTACAAAAGAGGTGCTTTCTAGAGCAACATGCTCTGATGTGAAGATTGCAGGCCGTTAGAGGCCATATTATCCCTTAGCTAACTCTTCCTAAAGGGCAACCCTGGCAGTGATCTTACCTCACTTGAACACTCAAGTGCATATTCGTGGAAAATATGCATAGGGTAGATGAAGGTCATCACTGCTCACAGCACTTAATTATGGAGAAATGGCTACAAGGGCAATAAACAGTAAGTCCATTATGAGGCTAATGACTTCGACGAAGTTTCACACATCTGTGAAGGGGAATGGCAGGGACAACATGAGCTTTATGGAACAACATGAGCTGGAATAGCAGTGTAGTCTTCTCTTAGATGAGATCAGGCCTGGATCAGCCTCTGAAGGACCAAATGCTGAGTATACCTAAAGACTATTTGAATGGTGCATTGAGAACATTTCCTTGTCCCTCATGGTGTTTCAGTCATTCTGCCTGTTGAAGCTGGACAACACTGTCCAGGGAAAGCACCTTGCTGAAAAATGTATATCCAGATACACTGAAGCTAGTAACAAAAGAGAAGGCGCGTAAAGAACTCTCCAGTGCAATCTGGAATCTGGCAATTTAATACGCTGTCCCTGGGGCAGCACAGATGGGATGATACAGCATTTGTCCTCCAAAGGCATCTTAGGGAAGGATGGCGTAGTTGCAGCCCAGTAGTCTGAGGTTCCCCTTGCTGAGCCCACTTGTTTTTTTGATACCACTCACATTTAGCTAATGAAGTGGCTACAAATTGGTGCATCTGAATGTAGAAATAAGGTCAATGGAGGGCTGGTATGAATGGAAACCTCCTTCTGTTTCCTTCTATCAGACAAGGACTGGGGTATAAACTCTTCGTTTCAGAGGGAGCTTGAGCAAATTCCCTGCTTATATAAAAGTACAAAGGGCTAAGCACTGTTGTATTACACCACTGATGTGCAAGAACTTGTTTCATTTCAGGAAGTGCATTTCAAACTTTAGAGAAATTAGAAAGGACAATTTCAGAATAATAAATCTAAAATATGACCTGAATCTCTCATGGATACATCACGTGTAGCAACAGCTCATTTTGTGTTGCTCAAGAAATATAGTTACCTGCAGTGCAGGGAGCGGCATAGTGAGATAATCTGGAAGATTAAGGAATGACTTGTTTTTCAGTCCTGCATTTGTAGCTATGACACTGTGGCTTGGGTGAAGTCTCCCAGCAACAAGCCAGTCTTCATGATTAGCAGTATAATACCTGGCTAAACAAATATTTCACACACACAGATCTAATGAGGCTGGTGCTAGGGAAAATGAGCATTAAAAAGTTAATAAGGATATGCTTTTTGAAACGCATTATTCCTTATTGCCGCTGGTGTACCACCTGCAATGCCCAGCATGGTTCAGGGAAGGCTGTAGCCAGATATAGTTACAGAACATCTGCTGAAGAACAAAGCGTGAGTGTCCTCCGCAGCACAGTTGCACCACACCGAAGGGAGATTTGATGTAATAGCAATAGCTCTGGCTACATCCTCACATGCAGCGCATCTTGCATAAGAGTGTGGAGGTCAATGCAGTCTGTCGCAGGAGCTCAGCTCTGGTCATCCAAACTTCTCACAGTTAAATAAATTTAATTGTGGGTAGCCTTATTTTAACCCTCCCTCTGAACGGCATGTAGTGGAACAGAGCTTGTCTCTCAGAGCATAGTTTTGGTGCTGGCATACCTCCAATGATGCCACCTATACCCACAGGTGAACCAGAAGGCACAGGTGTTCCCAGGCACTGGCTTGTTTAAAACATCGGTAGACCTTCCTCTCTGCTTGCTTGCCACCTGGGAATCAGCTTCACAGCAATACACTGCAAAGCCACTGCTGTAATAGGCTTTGGTTGTGGTAGGTAATGTTTGATGAGACATAGGTTGGGATAAACGCATCAGACTAGTTATCAAGGAAATTTTTGCCCTAGTTCCTCAAAATCATTTTGTGTGTTTGCTTGACTAGAAGTGTATGGTAACTATTGAATTTGAAAGGCTTGTTGGGCAAACATGCGCTGATACAGTTTGTAGAAACTGCAAAAGGTAGATTAAATCAAGTGACTTCACTTTTGAAAAGCAATAAAGTTCCTATGTATTCTTTGCACTCCCACAATTAATTTCACAGATACTCATAAAGCAAAAGATTCAATTAGATGTTCCTTACCGTTAGTTGATATTTACTGTATATGAAATGAAAAAAAAATATGGAAGTGGATGTATGCTGAAAAGACCCTGCCCTATCTTATTAGAAATAAAACAGAAGTGAAGCTACTAGGATAGATTTATTACTGGTGTGCTTGTATTTAATTCCATGAGGTTATAACAACCCTGCACCTGAGCCATGGTGCCTCAAAGATCTTAAAGCTTAAACTTTACAGCAAAGGGAGTGATTGGGATGCAAGTTTCAGAAGCTGTTTCTATGGTTCTTTGGATGATTTTGTATGAACAAAGGCTTTTGGTACAGTTTTCACGTGTATGCTTCAGAGAGGTTGCTAACACGCCTGCCCAGCTCTCTGCTTTCCCCCAAGAGGTGCATCCAGCCTTGTGATCAGACACACAGGGTCTGGATAAAAGAGACATCTTGCAATAAATACTGTATGCAGTTTCCTAATGACGAGCATTGTTAGTTTTAGCTGAAGCATTTTAAACCAGGGAGACTTTTCTCAGATCTTCAGCTATGAATGCTAAGGAGGGTTAGAAACCCCAGTCAAATTTGAATTTACGACTCTCTACCAAATGTTTTCAAAATCTTGGTACAAAGCTTGGAGACAGAGCATGCCCAGAGCCAAGACCTGCCTTTCCACAACCGCTTCTTGTGCAGGGGAACTGCTGGCATGCCCCTGCCCAGGAATCACAGCAGCTCTCCCAGGGACCCTCGTGACATGGACATGATCAGGAGACAGGCTGTGGGTCCCAGGGGTGACTGGATTTGTTGTATTCACCTGCTTAAATTGGTCTTGTTACCTCCACAGAAATAACGTGCCTCGCTTTAACAGTAAGCAAGCTGAAAGGTAAAGAAACCATCCAAGCCATACAGGAAGGTCAAAGCCTCCATCACAGAGACAAGGTTACTAGAGGGTGGTGTGAACCAGCTGACTGCAGCACCAGATTGAGCTCAAGTTTTAGGTTCCTGGTAATATGATCAGACATAAACTCAAGTTTCCTTTTTGCCTGTCACTCAGCGACCTTGAGGCATCTCAGTTGTAGGACCTGGAGGAATGACTCACCTAGTCACTGCTTCTTCCCACCGTGATTTTTACAAGGACATCTGTGCACCTAGACTCACACCTGCCACAGTATAGTAAAGAGCAGCAGATGCCTCTATCTCCTCTTCTTGTTCTTAAATCCAGCTCCTGATGCCTTCCCAATACAAATGTCATACATGGGGTCTTTCTCCCTCTGCAGCAGCTTCTCTGAATGTATACACCCACTGCTTTCCTCCATGAGCAAATTCCTTCAAGCTCACGTGACCTACCTGCTAAACACATTGTTTTCATAACTGGCAATGTTTTTTAAGTCCTAAGACTTGTTCATTGTACTTATATCCACTCCACCTCCCAGGTTCTAGGTTGCTGTTGATCCTCTAGAGGGCCCATACATGACAAACCAGTACTATGGATGACACACTTGGCACAAAGGCAGTTCAAGCCACCTATTCTTGTCTCCTTCCCCTCCACCCTGCACACACATTTCCATGTCATCAGTTCTTAGGGTTCCTCAAGTCACTTTTGGACCCAAATTAACTCATAGTTTTGATCTTCCACAATTCACCCATGTATACATATATTCACATATTTGCTTTTGTTCCCCTTTAATTTTACCATATAGTACAGTAAAACAAATGAAAGTGTGAAATCCACTTCCCTGTGTTAAATAACCTCTGTGGTGGCATTCCTGCAAAGAAATGTAACTCATCGCCAAGCCATCTGGTGCCATACCATGCCTGGAACACAGCTTATTTTTAGGCATTAGACCTGAATGTGGTCTGGAGGTGACTTCTGTTTCACTCTGAAGTGCTTGCTGAACTTCGGCTCCTGATTTAGGCCACTGAGACTGCCACCTTTCTCTGAAGTGGTCAAATCCAAAACCAGCACTCTCAGGAGCTTGGTTCAGAAGATTGTGCCCATCCTCTGTGTCATAGTTTGAAGCAGCCACAGTCATGTCTGCAAGATGAGGAGGGTCAAGTTCATTTGTCCTTCCAAGTGCCCTGAAGAGTAGACTAGCAATACATTCTCCCTTGATTCATTCACTCAGGCTCCAATAGCATTGGTGACTGCTCAGAGAAAGGTGAGGCTGGAGTATCCCTGGCCTCCTGTGGCCAGGAGACTCTCAAGGGGGTGGGAATCATGGCTTTGAAGTCTATGAAACTAAGAGAGGCATTAAAATACTGCTTTCCATTTTTTTTGGAGGGGGAAGTGCTCTAAATACTGTCCTGTAAGGAAAGACGCATTGCACTGTAAGTACTTCGCTGGCTCCTGTTTTCAACATGAAATTGTGATTCCTGTTCAGTGTTTTCCACAAATAGGTACCTTCCTTGAGGAGATGATGCAGGGTCTGAGGCCCAGGCAGGCAAATGGTCCTCTTTGTCCTGAGTGAGGTGTGCAAACTGACTCGGGGATGAGTCTCTCGACAACGCTTCACATCCCCCTCTTAGACACCTAACCCCAATCCGTAAGTTACATCAGGCGCCAAACTTTATCTTCTGGATTTCATTCTGGAGCCAGTATATAATAAAAAACACCAAGATATGCACCTTGCTTAGATCATGTCTACATATAGCGCTGAGCCTAAAGACAGGGATATGAGGTGCATTAGCAAGGGTAGACCCTCAAACTGTTTTGGCTTTTTCTGAATCATTTGTATTGACAAAACAGTGGGATTTCTATGACATTGCATTAACATTGCACCTTTCTTAAGTCCTGAGAGGAGATCTGAGGAAGTCATAGGGAAAAGGTTAATGGCACCACAGTCTACAAAGAAAAAGAAAAAGGTTGTGTTCTGGAGAAGTAATGATCCAGCAGAGGCTGAAACACCCACTGTCATTTTCTGCTTCAGACTTCCTAGAAAGGTTGATTATAACCAGATGTTGAATGCAATTGGTTGAATGCAAATATAACAAGAGGATTGGAGCCACAGAACGGAATAAGGAAAGAAGAGCTTAAAGAATATTTAGATTAGTGAGATGTGTTCCAGCTTGCAGAACCAGACAAAATTCGTCTGCAAAGGCTTAAGAACTCATCCAAAGCCATTTCTGAGCTATTAGCTATTGCTTTTGAGTAGCTGGGGAATAAGATAGGAATAACAGGGAAATGCTTACTACCTGCCTTGCAGGGAAAGCCAAGGAGTTTAAAACAATCTGACTAATCTTAATTCTTGGAAAGATTGCCAGAACCAATTATGAAACCCTCAATTTATAATCAGCCACAGGTTAGTCAGTTGATATGAGACACTGCAGGGATTTGCCAAGAGCATACTGTGTCAATTCATTTCATTTTTTCCTCCTTGGTGTAGTGGTTAAGGGAAATTGACTTAATACTAAGAAGAGTTTGGACACTTTCCTACAGAACATGCTCAGGTGTGCACCAGGGAAACATGGCCTAGAGTCCACTGTGAGAACAGAGTCCAGCTACCCTGATAAACTGGAAGGGTAAAAGGTGGGCCAAAGCACTGCAAAACCCAGGGGATGTATGCTCAGCCCACGTCTGACCAGCATGAGAAAGAGTGGATGATGGTGAAGGGAATGCAGTTACAAGATGTCTGAATAAAGCCAAGCTGTTAGAGCTTGCAAGACATTTGGAAGATAGGCTTTAATTCAAAATAATCTTGATGGCTAAGAAAAGTGCTCTGAAATCCTCAAGATGAAATTGAGCAAGAAGAAGAGCAAAGTACTACAAGCAGAAAAGGGAAATCAATGCACAACTACATAGAAACCCACAAAGAAGTTTCAAGGGAAATAGTAGCAACAAACTGGACATGAAGGGATGTTGTGCAGCTATAGAAAAAAAAAAGGGTTTTTTAAACTATGGAAACAATTCAACTGGAAATTAGAATTATATCTATATCAGAGGATGAAAATCTGAAACAGTTTTCTAATAGATGTGAATAGGTCAGGAAATTCTCACTGGGTTCAAGATGGAACTGAACAATTTCTGGCAGGGCTTATTAAAGGTGGTTGCAGGAGCACAGGCCAAGGCTGGGTGACCCAGGAGCTCCCTTGGTAATGTCTTTCATTTGTTTCTCTGTAAGACAAAGTGGGATTACACTGCTCTTGTAAGACTTTGTCTGGAGCTGCTGTCTTCAGTCTGGGGAACCTACTTTGTGGAAGACAGGAGATGGGAAAGACCCAGGACAGCTCAACATAAATGAAAAGTTTGGTAAATACATGACTGTGAGAAGAGGCTTGATTAATTTCAACAGAGAAGACTGGGAAGCAGGCTGGGGAAATAGACAGCAATCTCACAGCAGCGCAGGATAGCCACAGAGCAGGTAGTGCTTTCAAAATACAAGGACAGCTAAACATTCAGATGAGCTCCTTTGAGTGTAAGGTCTCACTAAGTGGAAGACTTCACGTGCCTATTATTATCATGTGACTGTCAAGGGTGGCTGGGGCAACTCTTGTGGCAGGAAGGTCCTGCAGGACCTAATTCACCCTGAAATCATGGACAGGTCAATGCTATTTGAGACATCTCTTCAGCCTGATGCTTCTTTGAGTCAGTCTTGTTAAAATCAGTGAAGTTGTGTGATATATGCCTGAAACCCTGATGATACCAATAAGAGAGATACTGGTGAACTCTGAGTGAATGTTTACCTTCCTCTGATCCCCACAGCTGCATTGGGTGGTATTTCTTAAAATTTGCTCACATACCAGAGGTCCACAGGCAGTAAAACTCCAATACACTCTCAGTCCTTGGCTGCAAGAACATGGTACTTCTTTCACCATTTTCTTTTAGACATAGTTTGAAGAATTATTGTGTGTGTTAGAAATCATTTTCAAAGCCACATCAACCTTAAACAAATTCTCCTGGAAGGGTAATAATTGGTGTTGAAATGAGAGGGGAAAAGGTGATGGGTGTGATGAAGATGGCAGAGCAGGTGTGCCCACAGTCAGAGTGTTCTGCTACTGCCCCTGGTAAATTCCCACGCAGAGGATAAAGCTTCGGGAGGGGGTGGAGCAGGAGGTACCCAGGGTTTAACAGTAAATGACTGTCAAGAGAAAATGATTGTTTTACTGTTTGCAAGACCGAAAATACAGTGAGTGTTAGCACCAGACTTCAGAGTATAATGATCTCTGTCCACTCACCTAATACACAATTTCCTTCAGTTAGCCTGCCCTGTGAAAAGGCTCTGACTTGCCAGGTCCTTCAAATGGGCTGAAGAATATTCTCCCAGCTTAATGACTGCTGGTAACCTCGCTGCTCCCTCAACCAGTTGTTCATCACTGCCAGCTTTTTCCCTCTCCAGCAGGTCGTTTATCTGACAATCAGGGGCACTGCTACTGGAGCATTTCTAAAAAGATTATTCTGCTAATTATTCAGAGGTCATTAATTGGAAGGTGAAGCAGGCACTGGGTTTCCGCTTTGAGCTCCCTGATACTACAAGAACGTTCCTGTTGCACAAAAAGCACACTGTTTCATCCACAACACTTACTCTTCCCGCAGCCTTTGAAGGAAGATTTCAGCTCCAGCAGATGTGCTTTGTAAGAAGTGGAAGTTTTCTCTCTTTAATCAGTGGTATGTTCAATAACCACAGCAAGCTGAAGACACTTCTCCTGACTTTTTCCACCACAGGCTGTGTCATGAGGGGGAAAAAGCAAAAGCAGCTGCCCCTCAGCTGCCCAGGTGATCCCAAACAGGCATCAGCAGCAGCCACAGGCAGACACTACAACTACCCCGTCAAATACAGGCAGGTTTTGCATTGAAAATCCTGTTATTTTTCTTCTTCCCCGATTACCTCAGGGGTCATAGAACTAGAGGCAGATTAGAAGTCACCTGCTGGTGACTTTTAAAAGGGATCATGGACTCTGAACGTGCCCTTCCGCTTGTGCTCTCACTCAGAGCTCACCACTGCATGGAGAATGGGGCAAACCCCCTGCAGCGTAGTGCTCTTCTGCAGCCGCTCTGCTTCCCTCACTGGTTTTGTTTTGCCCAGGTGTACAGAGCTGCATTGCAAGCAGCTGCAGAAGTATTGTTAAAGAGTTGGTGAGGGAAGGCTGAAACAAGACCCCAGAGGAGGTACATGCAGATAAGACAGAAGGTGAAATAGCCAGGTTTGCAGGTGATGATAATTAAGCTGTTTTGGGTAGTCAAATGTCAGGCTGATGGCAGGGGACTTCAGAGGGACTTCGCAGAGCTGGTGAATGGACAAGAAGGTGGTAGATGAGCTGCAGTGGAGATAAAACAGGTAATGCAGCTAAGGGAAAAATAATCTAAACCACAACAAGCACCAGAAATGATCAGTGGGATGGAACATCTGAGAGAGGCAGGAGAAACACGAAGATTGGGACACTTTCAGAGGGAAGAAAGCTATGGGAGGATAGGAGCGGGATTCACAAGATCATGAAGATGGTGGATAGGGTGAATGGCACTAGAAGTCGAGGGTCTCTAGGTAACCAGCGGGAGACTGCATTAAAGCCAGTAGGGTAGCTCTCTGCACAGCAGGCCATGAACTCTCGAGCTTTCTGCCACAGGAGCTGGCAGAGGCAGACAGGACCAGCAGGTTCAAAAAGGGACCAGGTAAATCCAGGGACAGCAGGATACAGATAACGGCATGGCAAAAAGAGAAGGTAATGTTAGGAATGTGCCACCTGCCATTGCTAATCCATCAGCTGAAGATAGATTCAGGGGGAGTATAAGGGGACTGCAGAAAGCAGCTGCTTTTCCTGAATAACATATACTGCCACTGTGTTTTGGGGGTTGCTTTTACTCCAGGAGAGGTTTTCGGTCAAGATTGAAAACACAGTTCCCACAAAAGGCAACTTCAGAAAATGTATTTGGGAAGATCCCCAGCACCCGGGTGTCACCGAGCACCTTTCTGAGCCTCCTTTGGCTGCAGGAGACCAGAGGTAAGCCACAGCTCTCACAGCGCACTGATGCCGCACAGGCTCATGCGGTGGCAGCTGCTGTAGAAGCATTTGGACCACTCACATCACCAGTGACAAAGACTCTGGAGTCAGGATCATGTGGCGAGGCTGTTAGAGCAGACTAGAAAACCCCAGGTTTTGTTAACGCTACTGTTCACAGAACAATTTGTTCGCTCAAAGTGTGCTGTGGGTAGTGAGTCCCTTTTGGAGAGGCACTGAGGAAAGTGCGTGACAGTTGTCCTTATCAACACATCTCTTGCTGTGTGGTCTGAGCCTGACAAGACCCATTGCTCATTAAATCATGCTGTTTGTCACTAATGCCATTTCCAGCCCTGTAATTGCTAAATATCACTTGATGCACATATTTATTTGCTCCACAGTTACTACCAGGCCAACAACCATTAGTTACCCAAATGCTGTTTGCCCAGTCTCTGGACTGCAGCCTTGTAAATTCATCAACGATGTTTGTAATTAAAGAATGTAAGTTAAAAAATACTCAACCTCAATAATAGAAAGAAAAAAGCAAATTATGGCTCCCTGAGGGCTCACAGCGTGCTTTGGTTTAGGCGGCCGCAACTCCCTTTTATGCTAATGGGAGACAAAGGCTGGGATTGCAAACATACTGCCTCTGACTTGGGAGAAGGGCTTCACTGTGGGAGCAGGTGTTTCATGGCAAAAGCCAGGCCTGCCAGAAGCTGAGAATTTGGGGAAGGGTAGGATCAACTGCACTTTACATTTTCCAGATGCTTCAGCCATTGTTATTGTTTGTAACATTATGAGGGGATTTGGAAAATAACTAGTTGTGTTTAAAAAAGGCCTGGAGAACATAGCCAAAGTAAGAAGACAAGGAACAATATGCTGAGGAGTAAAAGGTTTCTATTTAATTTGTATATCAGCTGGCTATTAACAATAACTGTGTGGAGGGACATGGTTATAATTCCCAAGGGCACAGAAACCCCCTCTACCCCTTACACTCCATGTAAGCAAGAGATGAGATTGTATCACGAGTACTAATTCACTCCCACAGCCCCAAGGACTGGCACTGCTGTTTTTTCAGCGCCTTCATTGCTGCCATTGACGTTATTGATCCCTTTTGTACAGCAGTGGGGAAGGTCGATCCGTCCCCCTGCACAGCAAACCCCCCTCACTCACTTGGAGGGCCTGGTTACAAAGGCATTACAGAGACTGGCTGCAGACAAATTCTCGGTGCTGTGACACACAGCCTGGAAAGAAAAATGTGATGGGGGCAGCAGCTCTGGTTGGTCCCTCAAACCACAGGCTGGAGGCTAGCCATGTCCTCCCAGATCATGGGAAAAGTGAGCTGAAGCCACCAGTGAAGTGCTGGGCGCATGGTGTCTCCACTAGGAAAAGCTAGAGCTGCTCGAGGCACCCAGGAAAAGCACAGACTGGCCACCAGTGTCTCAGAGTTAATTTGGAAGAACCTTTCCACTGCTCCATGACAAGTGAGGCATGTTCCCTGGGCACAGGCTGGGACGTACAAGGGACTTTCTTATCCGTGCTGTCTGGGTTAAAGGGGTTGTTGAGAGTCCCTGGAGACCCAACAGCCACCCTGGTTTAGAGATTACCAGAGTCTTGTCTGGTGGCAGCTTCTGCCAACAGCTCCCACTGCATTTTATTCAGACACCTTTCCCCATACACAGGAGGTGCCCCTCTGGATGGGAGGGTGCTGAGATCCTGAGACTCCTAGGAGAGGAATTTGTACCAAGAGCTAAGCACAATGTGCAACAGGGATTCCTGCCTGTGGAGCAAATTGCACTGTACCCTGGGTGGTGGTGCCCCTGCCTGCTGCTGCAGCCCAGCTTTGAACTTGCTGGGGAAACCCGGGTAGGTGACTGCATGTGCACCTAAACAAGGTGATAAGGGATAACTAACAGGGATAACTGGTGCAGGCAGCAGCTCCAGTGGGGATGGTCATCCCTGCCATGGGCACCCAATGTCAACCAAAGATAACAGAGAGACCAGCAGCCTCGATACCAACTTTTTCCTCCCTACTCAGAGAATCTGACTGTGATGAGAAGCATCCCCACATCTTCACCTTTTCAAAGCAGTGCTACCATGTGGGTAGAGCATCCTGTTGTTCTCCCTCCAGCCACGAAGCATTTAGACTTGCTTTGCAGCATCTGTCTCCTTGGGCTACTGCTCTGCTGGGGTGGACCTGGGACCCTCAGCCTTGTAGATGGGCTCCCAACATGCGTGTGCTTCAGTTCGTCACTTCAGGGTTCACTCTTGCCCAAGCTGTTGATTAGCAATTCTGCAGCACCAAAACTGCACTGCCACATAAGCCAGGTTTAAATGGTGATCCCTTTAAACAGGAATGATCTCTGTCAGAACAGCTTTCTTAAATCCTGAGATAGATGCTGCTACTTGCACTAAATTGTTTTTCTCTGTATTAGCTATTTAATGCTATTAGCATAATATGTGCTCCCATTTAGAGAGGAAGCTTTTATCTATGTGGTTTCACCAAAAAGTGGGTTTGATTAATTAAAAAAAGAGGATGGATGGGATTGCTGTAAGGATTTGAATGTAAATGCACTAGCAGATGCTTCCTGATCCTCCCAGCAGAGTACATCACTTTTAATAAACTCAGAACAGATGGCTGACTGCGGTGTCAGAGATGATATGTATCAAAGTGCTCTGCACTCCCCTCCCGGTCAGCTCCATCCTCAAGCCTCAAAATCCAGAGGGGTGAATCCTCACCTGCAGCCCTCTGGCAAAGCTCCCTCCACCTCAGGGGTGCTCTGCTTACTCATTGCAGCTGAGAAGCCCTCCCAGGGGAGTGAAAAGTTTCTGTTTCACGAGTCCTGCAGAAATGCAATAGAGCCGCTTGCTGGAATGCAGAGCTCGTAGTTAGATTAATTAGGCTGCACAAAAAGCAGCAAGAGATACAGCACAGGTAGTTCAAAGTTTAGGTGTTCCTCTTCTTTCTCCTCCATGGGAGCTGCGTCCTGCTGATTACAAGCAGGAAAATCTCCTTTTAGTGCAAAAAGATGTTAGCTTGATCTAAGCCTGCAGGACTGAAGTTACCTCTCCCCGAAACATTTGGTGTACCAAAACTGCCACTAAAACTGTTTATGGGTTTGCCTTACCTCTTGACCAAAAGACAGGATGAAGAATCCATTTAGAGCAGGAAAACTGCAGAAAATGAACAATCAGTGCTTTCTTGGGATTTTCATTCCTAGGTCTCAGAGCCCTCTCCAAAGACATAGTGTATCACTGGGATTTTGTCAAGGATAAACTGAGGCACAGAGCAGTTAAATGCATTGCAGTGCTCATGTGGGAGGGAAACAGCAAAGCTGAGCATCAAAACCAGGTCCTCATAGGCTGAAATGTTTCCCCAGTTTAACTATGTCCATTACCTTACACATTGCCAGCTTTGCTAGTGCTGGTTTGACCCAAGCTATGCAATAAGTTGCCTGATTCCTTCACACCTATTTGTTGCCTGATGCTGCTGCCCCTGGTCTGGCTGCTGGCAGTAATTGTAGGAGCTGCTGGCTGGCAGATGAACAGAAGCAAAGTCTGTGTGACTGCTGGAAAGGAAAAACAAGCTGTATGATTCACTAGAAAATAGAAGGCAAGTTTCTGACAGTGCGGAGATGAGTTAAGTAGCTCTTTCCCTGTACTGTCACTAGGAAGAGAGAATATTTGTCTTGAGGGATGGCGCAGCTCAGGTGTTGCTAGCAGCTACTTCAAAGGCCATAGAGGGAATTAGGTTAACAGACAAGACTTCTAGGTATCTTTACCATCTGCAGCTCAAGCTATGTAACCAGAGGCAAATGCAGACCTAATTTCATAAAAGGAGTTAGGTTTCATGAACAGTGCTGGGTGTGAGGAACACCTGGGATCTAGCGAGCAAAATTTCCCATGTGAAATCCTCATGAAGATAAGGGTTGGTATTAGGCTGCTGTGCTCTGCGTTCATGGTAAGAAATCAGGCCTTGGTGCAATCTAGCAGGCAGACGTAGGGGAATGAAATACTAAGCAGAAAACAAAGATCTCTGCTGAGGCTGCTATTGAGACATCCCCTTACTAGCAAAGCACAACAGAAAAATATGTGGATATTCAGCAGAAGGGATGGCAGACTGGAGTCCAGGGGGGTCTCCTGGAGTAGGTGATAAATCTGAAGCTCAAAAATCCTGATCTGGGTCCCTGTTTACACTGCAGATCTCCTACAAAGACTTGGATGAGCCATGCTGGGTCTTTGTACCTACTGTTCTTAGGTTAGAGAGGATACCTATAGCAGGCATGTGTGTGAAGCTGAACACTCCAAGTTGCATATTAAAGTAGATGAAACTTACCTGATGTTGGTGAGGATGGTATGAGGATGTAGTGTTCAGGGTAAGTGCAGGGTGCAATTAAGCCCTTTGGAATAAAAATCAAAGAACAGGGTCAGGGATTTTAAAGAAAAGTGGATAGATAGTAGGGAGAAGGCAAACAGAATGTCAGGTAGGATTTGCTGGAAAGGAGAGAAGAGAACATAGATAATAGGCGTTATTAAAAGAAAACAGAGAGGTGTGGATGATCTTGCTCAGCATCTGTGGATGACATGGCCCTTGGTCAGCACAATTCCTGGGTATCGCACAACCTCCTATAGCACTGAGGATAACCATCAGCCCTTCCTATTGTCCATTTCAATAGACATCTATAAAACTCTGTGCCCTCTCATTTCTTTTTCAAAAGTAAAATATTATTATATATTGGAGGTACGAAATTAAGATAACTGAAGTGTGATTAATACTGGAGGGGTTAAAAATACTTCATAAACTTAGTCTCTGCTGGTAAGATGGAGGCTTTGCTGCTAGATGAATGCCTGTCTTGGGAAGTTCTGTATTTTAAGTATCCATTTATCACTTTAGCAGGGACCATTGGCTGCAAGCATTCAGTCACTGCAAAATGAACTTTCCCAGGAGTACAAACTCATCATTCAGCTCTAATAATCCAAAGAAAAGTTTCAAACTAATCCATACAAGAAAAATGGCAGTGTCATCCTAGGATGTTAGTAGCAGTAGAAACACCATGCAAAGTCAGCCTGGTAATACGGGGGAGCTCTGTATTTTCTTAAAAGAGCACCTAATATGTATCTAAGGGTTTTGAAGCAAAGCCCATTGCTCCTGCCAGAGCAAAGGGCCTGTTTCTGGGTCATCCCAAAGTCCACGCAGATCTTATTCAAATCAGGAGAGAATGCGAGAGTTACGGTTTAACAAAAAAGGGGGTTAAATAGAACATCAAGCTTCTCATTAGTCACCTGATGATCTTGTCAATACTAGTAAATATACTCCAAGGTAATTACTGATGGTAAGGGGATACTTCTAATATGGAATACAAAAATATCAATATCCCTCGAAAATGGGGAAGCACCTTCTCTTGGTGGAGAGCGCCAAGCGAGGCACAGGGTGGGTGTCAGCCTCTGGGCTGTGTAAACAGAGCAGCTGGCGTAGCTGAGCCAAGACTCCTGCTAACTTACTGCCACCACTGCCTTCTTCTGTGGTGGTTTATTTTACCCCTAAGGGTCTGACTTCTCTAATTATCTTTTTTGTTACATAGGAATGATACATAAAGAATTCCATTTCTCATCTCTGGCTAAATAGAGGGTAGCAGCTTCATTAGACAATTGAGTGCTCTTCCAATTAACCAGCAATACATTGTCCCCTGAGAGCTTTCTTTAACCACAGAATAAAAGCAGCTGCTCTAATTGTGCTGTGCTTCAGGCCCACTGCAAGGGCAACCAGGGCTGCTGCTTTTCCTGATAGCATCTTCCGAGCAGAGCAGGAGACAGTTCTGCATATGGTTCCCCTATTACAGTGTGAATTTCCAATGGGGCCCTCTGCTTACCTAACTCTTCCAATTAATGAAGATGCTCTCAGAATATGAAAATTTAATTTCTTTGCTTAAGTCAAGGAATAAACCCCAGAAGGCTGATGATTTGAAGCATTCAGACATAACATTTTAAAAGAAAAGAAAATGAAATCAAGCTGGAGTGCTTGGGATACCCAGGGGTGTGTGAGCAGAGGTAGGAAGGTCAGGGCTGAGCACCTGCTTCCTCTTTGTGGCTACTGTACAGTGCGTATCTGCTGTTTATAACGGGTTAACAAATCATCAATAGATGCATTAAGCACATTAAAAACATGAGTAACCTGTGATCCAGATGGCTATAAACATACCAGTTGATGGTGTAGTGATGGTCTTTAGCACGGTTATAAATAGAGCTGATTAAAATATGGACGAGTGTTTCTGCAAAATATTTCAATGAACCAAAGTTGTTTTCAGTTCAAAGGGTTTAAAATATGTTTTCTTATATTTGAAAAAATGTTTGACGAAAAGATCCCATTTCACTTCTGCTTTCATTTGTTAAAAATACAATCAAAATAGGTATTGACAATTTGTATTGATCAAAAACCTTGTCAAATGGACTGACAGTTTTCAAGGAGGGAGCTGTGTTCCTCTCTGAGGCACCGATCCTGCAGAGTTTCTACAGAAATTATTTGGGGCATCTTTATCATTGTTAGATTTTAACCTGTTTCTCCACTTTCCACAAGAAATTCAAAGCAAATGAGATCTGCATCTACATATATCGTTCCTATTGCTCTGACTTCTAAAATACCAATTTTAAGTCTGTAACATCAGCTGTTGCTATTTCATCGCTTCAAAGCCATAAAGGCATATGATTTTGTCAAGCTGAATCTATTGAAGTGGACAGCAAGCACCGTCCCCACGTCTGGTAGCAGAGGAAAGAGGACCTGGCCAACATGTACACTGACAGCAGCGTTAAGCCAAAATTAATCTCTGAAATCATGGAAGAGTTCCCAGGCAGATGTGTTGATTTGTCACTGTTTCTTTCAAGGAGGAGGTGGTTCCTGTTAAGGTTTTGCAGGAGAGCTTGAGCTGCAGCACATGCCACTTGTTTATGGATCGGAGTGAAAGTGAGTAACGGTATGTCTGCAGCAGCGCTGGGGCTGGGGAAGGATGCTCAGGTCCTTCACATGGGCTTCCTGCTTTCACATCTGCAAAAGCTGGAAAAAGCTGTAGCTGTCATAAAATGTAGCTTAGGCTTACATTATTGCAGCAGGACCCGTATCACACAGAGAAAACAGTGGGAGGTGGGAAATACTCTTTCTCATGAAAACTGCTGAGAGATTACCCTTTTCCACACAAGGTCAAACAGATGGCAGAAGGGCCCTAACTCAAAGATAAAGGAAGACCTGGAAATATCATGATCTTCCAGCTCCCAAGTGAACACAGTAGTAGTATTTGTCAGCAAGAAAGTTGTGCTAGATCTCACAGAGGCAGCTGTGTGGAGGCATGGCCCTCTGAGGCTCGGCAAGCAACAGATGTCCTTCTCAATGGCTGGCATGGCTGAGGGAGCAGTGGGGACCACCCTTCTAGCAGCACTTGCAACCAGCCTGAGGCAAATGGCCTCTTTAATTAAAACTGTATTATAGACAGCGGTTCTGCAGGTCTTTGACTGACCTCTGCCACATGTGAATCCTAGTCACACAGAAACCTGCTTCAAATCAGAAACAATTTCAGTTCTTCATAAAACACAACCTTCAATGAGCTGTGTTGCTTAGCTGGCTCTTTGCCTTGTGTTACTGGACCTCTAAGACCCAGGGAACATCTATATGACTTGGCACCAAGTAAAGCAAGTTGAAAAGGAGCAAGTGGTTCCTGAAAGCCAAGGAGCTCACATATCATTGCAGGGAAGGCCAGAAGTACTTACCTGGAGAGGTCAGCTCTTGCAGCAGCTGAGAAGGGCACCAGTATGTGGCTCTCCCTATCCTGTTGCAAGGCAGAAGTTAAGGCCGCACTGAAGCTGCTAAGGACAGAGGTCACAACAGCCCCATGCAACACTACAGGCTTGGGGAAGAGTGGCTGGAAAGCTGCTCAGCAGAGAAGGACCTGGGGGTATTGGTCAACAAAGGAATGAATATGAGTCAGCAGTGTGCCCAGGTGGCCAAGAAGGCCAACGGCGTCCTGGCTTGTGTCCAAAACAGTGTGGCCAGTAGGACTAGGACAGTGATCGTCCCCTTGTACTCAGCACTGGTGAGGCCGCACCTCAAATCCTGTGTCCAGGTTTGGCCCCTCACTGCAAGACAGACCCTGAGGTGCTGGAGCGTGTCCAGGGAAGGGCAATGAGGCTGGTGAAGGGTCTGGAGCACAAGTCCCATGAGGAGCAGCTGAGGGAACTGGGGATGTTTAGCCTGGAGAAAAGGAGACTCAGGGGAGACCTTATCGCTCTCTACAGCTCCCTGCAAGGAGGTTGCAGCAAAGTGGGTGTGGGTCTCTTCTCCCACATAACAAGTGACAGGTCAAGAGGAAACGGCCCCAAGTTGCACCAGGGGAGATTCAGATTGGATATTAGGAAAAATATTCTTCACTGAAAGTGTGGTCAAGCACCGGAAGAGGTTTCCCAGGGAAGTGGTTGAGTCACGATCCCTGGAGGTATTTAAAAGATGTGTAGATGTGGCCTTTAGGGACATGGTTTAGTGGTGGACTTGGCAGTGTTAAGTTAATGATTGGACTGGATGATCTTAAAGTTCTTTTCCAACCTAAATGTTTCTATGATCCCTGATGCCTGACAATCCTTGTCAAAGCAAAACTAGGTCTCCCGCTTTGATCCACCTATGAAGCATTGCTCTGGGGTTTTTGAAACGTTATAAATTATTCTGGCTTTCCAATATAAGTAACAGTGTTTCCCGTATCTATACCTACAAGGAGTTTGCTCCTGTACCATTCAAATTCAAAGTCCGATCAACATGACTGCATAAAAATCAAGCTCGGAAGCCCCCTTCCCAAGAGCCTACCAAAGGAAGAAGGGCCAGGGCAAACTCCCATGACCCATGGGTGTTGGTGCTTGCATCCTTCCACAGAAGAGTATAGGAAAACTTCAGTAAGGATCCAATTAGATGCTTTGCAACTGTGACATATGAAGGCGCAGACCTCAAGCGAGATCTTTTATTGCAGATATAAGTGCTGGTTACATACAATTGCTTATCCACCCAGGTTCTGCCCTGGAATATGCCTACATGCAGCAAAGCACCTTTGCAACTAGCTCACACTCCACCAAGCTGTTTACTCCCTCCATACTCATCTGAGGAGGTCTCTTCTTCCCCAGTACTTAAGCTGTGAGAGGCTTTGAGCACCCCCTCATTGCAGACAGGTGTGCACAGAATTAATTTGCAGGTGAGTTCAGAGAGCCAGATTTAGTGCTAATTGCTTCCTCACTACATTGTAAGACATAATCACTCTGCAGCCTGGCACCTAGACAATGAACAAAGCCTTTTCTCAGAAAGGGCCCTTACAGCAACCATTGCCAAGATTTGGGCCAAGTAATCTGCTCACAAATGAGGAATTATCAGGCTTAATAAGCAGGGGCTGACATGGCTAGCATTCCCCCTCTAAGAGACCCAGGAACACTGACCCTTCTCGGCCACCACAAGATGCAGCTCCAGTAATTAGGAACCTGCTTCTTCTGCTCAGAATTTGTCTGGGCAATCAGGAGACTTTATAGAGCTTTTCACTCTCCAAAATTTTTATAATATCACAGGTTTAGTTCTGCTGAGAAAAGCAAACCTGGTCAGTCTTTGGTGGCTCTAAATTGATATTCAGAGGGAATAAAGTGTTGAGTCTGCTGTTAGACATGCAGAATTCAAACTGATTTTCCATCTTTATTTTTGGTGATGGGTAATTGACAGATATGTGGGGTTTTTTAAAGACTTCCTCTGGACAGCAGTTATTCCCCATTGTAGCTGATATCCTCATTATTATCTTTACTCCTTGCCTGAGTACACTTTAATGATAACTTTGCCTCTGGAAAATACATCCCAAACTCAGGGAAGGAAGCCAGGTCTAGGACTCAAATCAAAACTTGTTGAAAAGGTAGGAGTCTTTCTATTGACCTGAGTACATTGGGTTCATGCTTTTAATAATCAGTTTGTTCAGAAATACAAATAACAGATTTGCTCCTTACATTTCCAGTTTCTCACTATGTGAATCTACGTCAAGCCAAACAGCTGCAATGTTCTCCTCAGTACAGAAAGTCATGTGCTCACTGCAGCTTTAAATACAAAGTGCGTGTAGTACTCATTTATCTTCTCTGCCTGGGGGAAACCCTTCCATTTTTGCTCCCCTGGGGTTACACATGGCAGCGATCGCCTCTTACATGGCACAAAACACATATAAGGATGTCACAGTGTTTGTGGTTACCTAGCTGCCTCCATAACACAAAAAGCTGCTGAGAGCTAGAAGACATTGCTTCAGTAAAAAAACCTAAAAAACAGAGAGAAAAGCATGGTTGGGCTTTTCTTCCCCCCCTCCCGTGTTTTTTTTTTTTTTTTTTTTTTTTTTTTTTTTTTTAATTCCCAGCAAAGTAGAAAGGATGGTTTGTCCTGAAACATGCCCACAAGCAGTTAAGTAACAGAGGCTGAGTCTGAACTCAGGTGAGTACAAATGGAGAGGAGATCTCTGTAAGGTCAGTGGTAGAAGCCCAAACCCTTCCCTCCACACAGAGCAAACCAGGGGGCAGAGAGCTCTCTCGGGACCCTCCAGCTTCTCTTTGGGCTCATCCTGCTATGCAGAGGAATCTGTCTGGACCATTTTGTCTGCAGAGCATGTGGATGAAGTGGGCTCAGCAAAGGCTCTGTTGCATTTGAAGGTGCCTTGTGCTGCCGTTCCTTGTTTAGAGGGAGGTAACTGGGGCTCCCCAAGGACAGGCACTGCAGCCCCTTGTCTCCTGGGAAGAAAAAGCATTGGTCAGGAAAGAAACCTGAGCTCCTGTGGGGTGAGGAAAAGCCCAGAAACAGTAATTTAAGATTCTGTGGCTGTTCCTCAAGCTGCTCTGTGCTGATGCTCCCAGGCAATTTAATACGCGAAAGGTTACCTCCTCCTGTTCTCTGCTTTGTACAGAAGGAAAAGGTTTGTTTTGCCTGTAAAGAGAAAATTCATTAACTGGCATTAACATGCAATTTGGAGTTCGAAAACTGCCTTATCAACAGAACATCTGAGGTAAGAGCCATCTGCACTGCAAAGGATGCCTGCAGCTCTGATTGAGCTGTGTGGACGTTAGCCTGACCCAAACCAGGGTGAATGGGTGGAGGGAAGGGACCAAGGTGCCAGCTGAGACAAATGAAGCCACAGTGGGAGTCTTTTTCCTTGCCTCATCTAGGCTGAGTCAGATTGCTTAATACAGGCCGAGACCCCTCTCTACTTACTGCTGGACCACATCCTACTACTAACTTACTGCTGGAGTATGTCTAAGACCTCCAGACATCCTCCCTATCCTCTCCACAATGTCTTTTATATGAGGGAATAAATAGATCTTGAAGAATACTGAGACATCTCTGTACTGTCATTACTAAAATGCAAACCACCTGTTTCAGGTATCCCTAGAAATTTCCTGGGACACTAAGTGAAAAATAAAAAACTTCTAGTGAGAACAGGATACACCTGGACCTCTTTGTACTACACTATAGGTAATTATACGCTATAGGCAATTAGGCTGCAGGACTCACTGGCTAGCAACCAGGTTTAAAGGAGCCACGTGGGAGCCAGATGATTGGGATTGTTTCACTTGGAAAAGAGATGAGGAGGGGAGAAATGTAAATATCCATGGAAGCCTTACTGGACTAGGGAAGAGAGAAGGACTTTTGGTTTTGCTAGCTTTTAACGTCAGGATAAGAGGCAATTTAAAAACAAGAGATGAAATACTTTTGTACTGTTTAAGACTAGCTGTGTTGCTTAATACCACAAATCCTCAAGCTGAGAAGGTACCAAGTTTGAGGAGAGACTGTTCAGAGAGACAATCCAGCTGCTTCTAATTAGCTCTAAAACATTGTGGAGCACTGTTAAACATCAAGGTTGGTGCCTGGTTTTTGGGATGTTTGGAAGATGGGATTTAGGCTGGCACAAAGGCAGGGAGACGCCCTGTCCCCAGCCCCTGTCTATGCCTCTGGGGGAGGCCCCAGGGTCTCAGGCTGGATCCTAGTTCCCTGCTCCAACCCAGAATGGCAATTGCTGTGTCCAGTGATGTGTTATTGCCACTGTTTGGAGAATAATATCCTTGGGGGACATCAGTGCCCTGGAAGTCCTTAAGTCGGGCTTTTGTGGCTGGTATTTTTTGGGACAGAGGGCTGTAGATAGCAGATGCTCAGATTCTCACCCCTTTCCTCCATCCTTCCACAACAGTGGCAGGGAAGCAGGCTGTGTTCAGTCTTCTTTTCACCTCTTCAAGTGCATTATTTCCAATGTGAACTAAGAACATCAAGGAAAGCATCTAGTATAGAAAGTGCTTATATATTTTACAAGCCTAAACCTTGCCATTAGAAAAAAAATGTCTTTTTAATTGTAGTTGTTTTTAATTAGGGCTTTTGTCATTTCACCTCCATGAACTGGGAAAGTTAGCACAAGTGCATCTAACATTTCAAAAAAGACCCCTACCACGCTCACAGCATTTGATCAGTATATGAACTCTGGCCATATGGGCATCCTAGAAGAGCCATGTACCCCTGTGCCTCATTTAGTATTCATTAAGCAACTGTCCTGGACAGTCTGGGACACTTCAGGAATGAAGGAGCGGGTGTTTAAAGACAGAATATGAGGAATAAGATACAAAAGACACTAGACAGTAATTTAATGTACGGAACCTGAGGTGATGCTGACTGAGGGTCTCTGTCTTAGCTATGAGCTGCAGGTAGTCTGGTGAGCTTACAGAACTCCAGAAGAGGAGTGCTAGTCCAAAGACCTGAGTCACTCTTGTTATATCTTTTTTTTTTTTTTTTTTTTTTTTTTAACTCATGAACCCTGTTAGTGCCTGCAGGACAATAATAGGACTATCTGTCTCTAAGTTTGAAGGTAAACAAACAATATCAATGATGTTCTCATGAATTTGTTTTAGACCATACTAGGACTCAGAGAATTGTTTTGTCTTATTAAATATGTACATTAGCATGACACAGACTTTGTTGTCAAAAGTCAAATAAAGCCATATCCAAGGGAGAAATCAGTAATTTCCTGAGGAGGCTGTTTGAGGTCACTATGCCTGGGAAGAGCTTCCACCTCTACATCTTTTATTGCTGATTCAGTGGTGCTCATGGGAATCAGCGAGGGTTTTCTGTAAGCGTGAGGTAAACTGACCAATGTATTGCAGGGTATGACATTTTCCAGATTGGTGTTTGAATAGCGTTTAGAAAAATTACACTGAGATCTAAGGTATTTGTAAGTGTGCCCAGATGGTATTCTGTGATTGCTACAGGGAATTCTCTTCTCCCAACAGAGAACATACTCCATCTGCCCCAGTAAGAGCTGTGCATGTCAGGCAAGCATGAACATGGATAGGCAGAGCAGTAGCTCCTGTCAGAATTGGGCACAATGTTGAGCTTTTTTATGGGGTGTAAATAAATCTTTGAACAAGAAAACCAATCAATTTCAGGTTGGTGCAAGCACAGTCTAGACTAAGGAAATCAAAGCAACTCATCATCATTTTGCATCTGACCTGAAAAAGAAGAGAGAGGACTGCCTTTTAACAGCATAGATGGATATTCATAAATGCAATTGGAGCTTTGAAGCTCATTTCTATTTACAGGCAGAGAAGCGAGGCTTGTATGAGGGAAAGAGAGGCGAGTGCAGTTGACTAACACGTGGGAAAGAAGAAAAGGTGTGATGTGGGAGTTTTAATAGACCTTGCTGCTAATTTGGCTGTGAGCTTACATTCAGGTTTTTCAGTCAAAGAGTTATCAATTGATTTAATATGCAAGAAGGTAATTGTTGCCTATTTTTTGCTTATTGGTATTTTTGATTAGGGTCTGGGTAATAGCTGTGCCTTGGCTTCAAGTCTTTTTAATACCTTCATGAAAATGACACCTTTCCTCTTTCTGCGTCTCAGTCCCCAGATCTGCAAAATCACAGCAGTCTGAAATGCAGTCAGTGTTTCCAACCACAGGAGAGGAGTCAATTCTCAGCCCAGTTTCAGTCAAGAAATTAGAGGACACAGCTCTCAGAGTAGCTCAGAGCCATAACCTTAGATCCTTTTGTTTAATTTCCTGAAGTCTGAAATAAAATTAAAAAAATTACTCTTATGTGTTGATTCAGAATAGCACTTGAGCCACATGATTGCTTGAACAAATGAGCTTATGCATAGGAAGATGTTCATATATCAATGTGGCTTTCAGGCTGGCCTTCTTGTTTGCTCAGCTCAGAGCATGGTTAATGCAACAGTGCTGGGTGTCTGCTTCCATACATCCAGACATTGCCATCTTCTCAAATCACTTTTCAGGCTAGGAAGGCATGTGTCATTGTCCATTGCACATATTATGTTAGTGAAAGCAAGCAGGTAAAGGTATATGGCTCTCCACATTCTCACCACACTTCACACACTAGAAATCGGGAAGTTATAAGGAAATTTCTCTCTACAGCCATAAATGGCTTTTTTATAGGACTGGAACTGGTCAGAAATGTCCATCTTTGTTAGTTTGCCACCCACTAAAGACCTACTCCCCCATATACTAAAATGTAAAGTATTTCAGAGGCTCACAAACCTGGTCTTCCCTTGAAGTCTAGGTCTGGCATTGCCTTTCTCTGAGTGGCAGCATACCTTCCACTTTTTTATTTGATCACTTTTGCTTTTTGACATAAATCTTTCCCTGAGGTGCTTTACTTTGACAGTTCCTAATAAAGCTGTGCCTAATGAGACAAATTACAATAGCAGAATTACTGATTGCTGGATTAACAGTTTCATATCCGTTTTCCTGGGGCAAGAAATAGAAAAATTCATCATCCATCATATGCTACTATAGTTGGAGAATGCTTGCCATACCTGTAAAAGAGTCAGTTTCTCCTTTGCAATGAATTTAATGGATGCAAGACCACAGCCTGAGAAAGGAAGAAAAAAAAAAAAAAGTTATGGGTACTACGCATCCTGTTACATTTCTCAAAAATCAGTCCCAGGGAAGAAAAGGGCTTCATGTAAGGAACTGGATTAGAACTGAGATAATTTATTGCCCTAATAAGATCAACATTTGTATGTAAGGATAAGTAAATATTGACTAGCTAAACATAGCCTGATAAGCAGATCAATCTGTTTACCTCTTAGGAATATGTAGGAATTAATAAGCTTAGTAATGTTCAGTATTTCAGACTAAAATGGTCTGGTGAATCCTGAAGGAGTAAAAGGCCATTGTATATCACCCCTTTCTCTCTTTCCCCAATAAATAATTCAAGAACACACACACACAAAACCTCCAACTCCACAATCAAAGAGGAAGGATATATATTGTTCCTGGAGGATGGAAGGTCCCTGTACAACAAGAACTGTCATGAGTGTTCATTTCATAGTCTTATAAACATGTAACCATCAATCAATGTCATCCACAGAGCACTCTTCAGAGGATCAATTTATTTCCAGCTTTTCTCTGCTATTAAATAGAAAATGCAACAGAGAAGGGGAGCTTTGATTTTGCATAAGTGGGCTTTTACAATCCAAACGTGCCTTTTGAAGCATGTATTTGAATCAGATAGACATAATAGGACATTTAAATTTGGGAGCACATTTCCATGTGTGTATGGAATGACAAGGTGTAAAACTATAGTGCAGTCGGTACTCCTGGTTTCATAGAAAAGTTTTCATCACAGAACAAATATGTTCTCTCTAGCTCCTTGGGTGCAGTGCAGGACTCCCCAGTGAGTGGAGTAAGGTAGGGTGGGGAAGAAGGACAATGCATTTTTCTGAATTTGGTTTTCTAGTATAAGTCCCTGGCTTTTGTGACCTCTGAAACTGCTTGTGGGATAGCATGGAATAGCAGAGGTGCTATTCCTAAAGAAGCATTGGAGTCACTTTCAAAAGAGAATCCATTTGGCTGTCTTGACAGACACTCCATCCAAAGAATAGACAGCCATTTTGCCAAGAGCATGGAAATGCTTGTGACTAAGGGCATGGTACAATTTGTTCCTTTCTCTCCCTTGTCAATGGAAACTAGTGGCCAGGTGAACTTGGTTACTTCAGCTTCAGAGTGCTTAGCTGTGAGCACGTAGGGTGATGTTCTAGGTTGTTACTAACCACTGAACAAAGGATAACAACCTATTAAAATTTGCTTGCAGAGTCACGAAAGCTGAGCAACAGACCCATCAGCCTTTGCTGAAATGATATCCTACTACTTAAAAATCTCTCATAAAATAGCTGGGACTTATCATCTCTATCAGCAAACCCATATCATGGTGGCCAGTTCTCTGGCTCTTGACCAGTCTTACAGGCACTTCTATCCTCTGTGGAGGTGTTTAACAGGCATCTAAAAACTTCTGTGGTCAGTGAAAGATAAGGGCAACCCCAGAGGAAAAATCCATCTCCAGGTGGCTACGCTGGCTGGGATACATGCGGTTACTTCTCACTGTTGACTACTGGTAGGTACAGAGAGGGCACAGTGCTTGTAGACTGCTGATGTTGGCTGAGGCACTGGAAAAGTGATACCCTGGAAACATAGCTCACAAGCCTCCTGCACCTGCTGGGTGTGGGACGGTGGAGCAACAGAAGACTGACACCTTGTTGCTGGAACCCTTTGTGCGGGACCCGGGGGGGTCGGGGGCATCCTGGCCTCTCCTCCAGCGCCCGGCGAGAGGTGGAGGCTGATGGGAAGGCTGTGTGCGAGGAGAGGGGGGAGAGAGGAGGAGGTGGCTTCCTCCTGACGCCATTTCCGAGGGGCTGAGATATATAAACGAGCCGGTTGCTGCAGTGCCCCGTCTGAGATCTTCAGCCAGGGCACTGGCGCAGACACGCACGCACGGTGCTGGTCTCCCCCCGGGACCTCACCTGGAGCCCTCACACCAGGGACAGACTCACCCTCTGCCCCCTTCTCCCTCCCTCCATCCCGCCAGCAGCATGAGCCGCCCAGGACTGCTGGCCGTCCTGCTCCTGGCCGTGCCGGGTAAGTGGTGCCGGGCCGGGGTCCGTGTCCCCTCCGCCCGGGACCCTCCGCCCACGGGCGGCGCTGCCCCCAGCTCCGGTCCCGCCGCGGCCCCTTCAGCACCGCGGACAGAGACCGCCCCGACCCCGCCAGCACCGCGGGCAGCGGCCGCCGCAAGGTCACCGCCCGCGGGCTGCGCCGGGCCCGACCCGGGCCACCGGGCACTGCCAGCCTGGAGACCCTTCCCTTTCCCTTCCCTTTCCCTTCCCTTTCCCTTCCCTTTCCCTTCCCTTTCCCTTCCCTTTCCCTTCCCTTTCCCTTCCCTTTCCCTTCCCTTTCCCTTCCCTTTCCCTTCCCTTTCCCTTCCCTTTCCCTTCCCTTTCCCTTCCCTTTCCCTTCCCTTTCCTTTCCCTTTCCCTTCCCTTCCCTTCCCTTTTCCTTGGGGAAGGCATAATGCCCTCCTCCAGCTGCTGCATGCAGGAACCACTTCTACCAGAGAGAGATACCCTTCTTCTCCACTCCCATTTTTAGCGGGATAGGATTTCTCTGCTTGTCTCCCAGAGGAGGTGAATTAAAACCTTTCTTTCCCCCCCCTCCCCTTCCCTTCCCCTTACAGCCATCTCCCTTCCCGTGACAAACGACATGAATAAAGGAGACACTAAGGTAAGGATGGGCCTGCAGTGGAGGGGGTGAGTGAAGGTGAAGGATGTGATGTTTAGCAGCCACCTAGCTGGTTAGGTTTTGGCTGCTCCTGCTAAAATAACCTGTAGGAAGTGCCAGGGATTTGCATGAGACGCCCCACAGCAGGATCCATCCCCACTCCCTTCCTACCAGGATTTACCCTTTGTGAACCCACTTCTGGGCACCTGTGCAGGAGGAAAGTCCCTCAGGATTACCAGAGGGATCAAACAAGCTTGTCTAGAGAATGCTGAGGCTGGCAATGGAGGTTGGGTATAACTCTCCCTAGTCCTCCTACTTTCAGCTTTTCAAAGCTCCCAATGGGAGGTGACTCAGGGGAGAGTGGGGGGAGATGTGATTCAGGAATGGGTATTGCTGGAACTGTGTGTGTTTGGGGCGGGGGGGAGCGTATACATCTGTATATCTATGTGTGTGGTGTGTTACTTAAACTTACATGTTCCTGAAAAATAAGCAACAGGCTGCTCTCAGATTGCTAATCCATCCTCAGCTACTGCTCAGCCTGTCTGGGTGGCTACAAGCAGCGCAGGACTTGGCTGACCTCTCCAGCCTTCTTTGATAGGCTTGTGTGCATACATCTGTGTCATGCCTCTCTGTGTGCACTCCCAGTGGGCTTTTGGCACCTAAATGTGCTTGGATAGGTGTGTTGGCCTGTGTTGACCTGTGACAGATACACACACCCCTCCCTCCTGGATACTATAGTACCTATAGTTTTTCAGATGAGCTGGTCTCTTAGCTGCCCAAATTAAGACTTCTACAGAAATTAATGGCCAGAAAGGAAACTCCAGCCCTTTCCCCCCTAGTCCTTTATCTGCTTTGTTTCCTAAAATCTTCTAGCCACTTAATGTTTTTCCCCAGTCAGCAGTAGGGGAGGGCACGTTAATGTCAGTCTCGGCCACAGGCTGCGTTGTGCAGTGTCTCTGCTCATTACCTGCCGGGCAAGTGCCCTGCACAACGCCTTCTTGCCTCCTGTTGTGGCTGGGCCTGGGGAGCTGTAGCTTTGTTAAGACTTTTAGCCTGCTTAGCCCCTGCTTGGGCTGAGCCTTGAGCTGTGAGCCACTGAATGCTGCTTCAGGCTGTGTGCTGCTAACTAAGAAAGGGGACTCAGGACAGGCACTTGCCCCTTGAACTGGCCAAGCCAGAGTGGGATGCTTACTGGGCATCTGGTGGGACAATTTATTAATTCCACATTTTTCCTTGTGGGAGCTTTTCCCCAATATGTTCTATGTGTAAAACCTGGCACTTTTGTGGTAGCTGGTGCAACTCCATGGAAATGCTTCCAACAAGGAAGGATTCTTTCCCAAGCCTGTCCCCTCCCTCGGTGCTACTGACACTGGCTCTAGCTAAGAGCAAAATCAGTCCACACCTGTCATTTGAATTTGCTGCAATTGGACAGAGCCATTAGAGCTTTTCTGACTTCACCATCCTCTCCCTGAGACACAGCATTTCAATGAAGGATGTCCTGGTCTCACGGGACAGATCAGGGCAGGGACAGCATCACATAGGTACAGTGGTGAGCACTGCAGCTCTTCCTACACACCATGCTTTATGCCACCAGAATCTGTGGGTGGTTCAGGGCTGTGTCCTGTAGTCAGAACCTGCAGGCCTTTCTTGGGCAGCTCATCAGACTTTTCTTACACCAAGAGCTTTCCACAGGGAGCTGAACATGGCCAAAACATTTACAGTATTGCTGGTGTTTGCCCACTCTTTTTCTCAAAGGGCACTATTTCCCACTTGCACCCATACATTTCAGAAGGGTCTGAGCATAGCTGAGCTCAAACATGATAATGTCTAACTCTCGTGGTTTAACCCTGTCAGTGACTAAGCAACGTGCAGCCACTCTTTCACTCTCCCCACAGTGGGATGGCGGAAAGGATCAGAAGAGTGAAAGTGAGGAAATTCGTGGGTTGAGGTAAAGACAGTTTAATAGGTAAAGCAAAAGCTGTGCACGCAAGCAAAGCAAAACAAAGAATTAATTTACCACTTCCCATGGGCAGGCAGCTGTTCAGCCATCTCCAGGGAAGCAGGGCTCCGTCATGCGTAACGGTTACTTGGGAAGACGAATGCCATAATGTCAAATGTGCCCCCCTCCCCACACACACACACTTTCCCCTCCCCAGCTTATATATACTCAGCATGACATCATATGGTATAGAATATCCCTTTGGCTAAAGTCCTGGCTCTGTCCCCTCCCAGTTTCCCATGCCCCTCCAACCCTCTGGCTGGCAGGGCCTGAGAGACTGAAAAGTCCTTGACTTAGTATAAACATTACCTAGCAAGAGCTAAAACCATCACTGTGTTATCAACATTATTCTCATACTAAATGCAAAACACAGCACTGCATCAGCTACTAAGAAGAAAATTAACTCTATCCCAGCTGAAACCAGGACACTATCCTTGTGAGGACGTGATCCTTTAGAGATTTCTGTGTAAGTACAGCATGAGCAGCTCTTAAGGATTTAGTTACATGCTCACAGTTAGAGGATAGCTATGGCAAAATTCCAGTCTGAGTTTCTGCACTGGATTAATTACATTCATTTGGAAAGGATCACCTCCATTTCCTGATGTACGCTGTTATTTCATGACCTTGTGAAACTTCACTCTGCAAGACTTGCTCTTACAAAAAGTGGAGTGTTGTGGAGCGACTACACCCTTCATTTCTTTATGTTGCAAAGTTCCTACCCAGATCTGGCTGGTTTTTGTCGTGACCAATGTGTTTTCTTTGTGTTCAAAAGCTTTAAATCAGATTAGAAGTCTTCAAAAAGCTTGTATAGAGTATTTCATTGGACAAGATTCTTATTTCTCATTCTGAGAGAGTCCTTCTGAAGCTGCATCAAATACTGCTGCAATAAGTGGCTCCAGAGTTTGGGAAATGTGGGAGGAAAGTATCAGAATCTGGGGTTTGTTCTATTTAATATTAGAATGAACTGACTCAAAGTCATCTAAAATCAATATTAATTGATTGCTTGTGGTACAGGAGAATGTACCAGGGAAATTTCCCTGCTCTCTTTTTGTTAGATCTTTCCTGTAATTTTAAATCCAGCACTCAGTTTAATCCTCAGAATGTGTAAGTAGTTATAAAAGTTCAGCATTTTATGGCTGTGATCTGCAAAAGCAGAATTCTCTACTCACACATGGCAAAAATTTGCCCATTCCACCTGTTCAAGATACATATATATGCAGTTGCTTGAATGAGCAACGTTATAGATGACTGGGAATTGCTAACGTGTTTAATTTCTGCTGCAGCGCACTGCTGTCCTGAGAACAGCACCTTGTGAAGGAGGTCAGGGCTCTCAGGGCTGCCTGTGAAAATTGTCAACAGAAAGAGGTTCCATGAGTCAATTTTTTGCCCCCCCCCCCCAAGGCTTACCTGTATTCTTTTTTTCAATTTAGCATCTCTTTTTCCACAGGCACTTGTGAGCCCTGCATACCTTCTAGGCTGCTTTATAATCATCCTTTTGAACTAAACAGCTTGATTCCTGCACTTCTAACCGGCACCAGACTGTAGTGAATGCTGCTTTCTCTCCTATGTGACCATTTGGGTATACCGTGGCCACATAGCAGGACTCCTGGGTATGTGCCTCAGTGCGGTGAGGGTGCCTTCACCCCTCCCTGAGGTGCCAGCTTGCCTTCTTGCCTCGGCTTTCATTCTCCCACCACACATACAGCACTGGGTGATCCTTGTTGGATCAGTGGTGCTGCAGTTGCATGAGTGAGGAGCTGGGCCTGCAATCTCAGTACAGGTGACAAACTAGATGAATAATGTTTCTCATTTCACACCAAAGAAAAGGCTGCTGGAAAGGGCAGGCCCAGAGCTCACTCTGCCTGGGAAGCTGTCCCAGGCAGTTGCAAATGCTTCCAAGGAAAGTGTGGGAACTTCCTTGCTTTCAGATGACCTGCCTCCATGTACAGCTCTTCCAGTCTATAATCACTTGAACACTCAAGTGCAAGGTCAAACACTTATCCAGAGTGTCTTGTCCTTCTCTAGGGCTTGAAAGCAGTATTTCTCATCTGTGTTTGAGAGTACAATTTGCCTTACCTCCCCCTCCATGCCTGGCTGCAGTCTAACTATGGGCTCAAATAGATTGCAAAATTTCAAGGTCGCCTACTGAAGAGCTATGACTACTTTTTTCTCTCTACAGCCTCCCACTGAGCCCTTTTATGAGATGCAGGCTGAGATATATTGACTTAAAAGAGGATGATTTGAAGCTTTCTATGTATATAACCAGATCCCCTATAACCGCCTGATGTACCCAATCTCTGGGATGGGCTGGAGTCGTGAGATCTGCAGCTGAAGTGTGTGTCATGTTGAAGAAGCTCTTTCCATTGCCATGTGTCATTTGCTCACTTCTCAGTTTCAGGAGGTACCTTATGTTCCTACATTAGGTAAAACAAGAACCGAACGTTCAGTTCTGACTCAACCAGAAAAGCAAGAAGATCTGTGCCATCGTCTGCTGTATTTTAACCTTGGTAACAAATAGATTTAGGGAAAAAAAGACAAAAGATCAGTGTTTTAATTCATTTTTTTATCTCTTTCTAGGTGATGAAGTGCATTGTAGAGGTCATTTCTGATACTTTATCAAAGCCAAACCCCCTGCCAATCAGCGAGGAGTGCCTAGAAACACTCAGAGGAGGTACAGGCTTAGATTTAATGCTAGGTATCAGCAAGAGCAACTGTGGCAAGCAGGGGCTGGTCCTGCACTGACACATGCTTTAGTGCCTGACATAGTGTCCCTGACACACTCTCCTTCCCCACGGTCACCCCACCGGGCTTCACAAAGTCCCAGAAGCAGGGACAGAGCTGCTGCTCAGCCCAGGCCCATCCATCATGCTGGCACTGTGGCCAGGAGAGTGCTGAGTGACATGAAGCTGCCTGGTTTTCATGGAACCTCCTTGTCATCTAATCTCACAGTTAAGAGATGTGGCAGCAAATCAGGCCAAGGGAGAGAAAAGAGTAAAGGAAGAGGGAGGTGGCATTTGGGGTTCTTTTCCATTTCCTGAGGGCAGGGGGAGGTTGTCTTTGACCACCTTCTGTATTGTCTCCCCTATTGCAGATGAACGAATCATTTCTATCCTTCGCCACCAAAATTTATTGAAGGAACTTCAGGAAATTGCTGCTGAAGGTACAGTGTCACTGTAGTTATTTGGGAAGAGGGGGTTTCATCTGTTGTAGCCCCTTGCACAGTTTCGTTGTTTGGCTTTTTTTGTGTTTTACATTAATCTGACATCAAATAAATGTGCCTTACGAAATATAGTTCCAGGACTTCCAGTAGACACTGGGTGAGTGAAGGCAGGACTTTTGCTTGTAATAAAATGTGATGATTTAAATGACTGTCAGTGTAACTTGGTGGTGATGCAGAGTACAGGCATTCTGTGGGTGAAGAACCCTAAAAGAAAATACTGTAATTTAATTCAACAAGTAACCACCAGGTCCCAAACTGGAATGAAATCTTCACTGTGCTGGAGTCTAGCACTAAACCTTGGTGTGGCTGACGGGAAGTCTTACTGAGCATCGAGTGGATCTTGTACCTAAAAGACCCCAGTGAAAATATCTTTGAGTTAATGGGGATTTTTCTGTTGGTTTCCTTAGCTCAGATGCAAGTTTCTTTGGTTTGGAGAGGTGCAGGCTGCTTACTGCAGGATGATGTAGGAGCAGCAGCAGCACAGAGCTGTGCAAAGGGTGTGCAAGAGGGAAAAGGGCTATTTTCAGGTGCCTAGGTGCCCAGAGCTACAGTTCCAGGCAAGGCTACTTCAAAACCAGTGTAGGTCCCTCTGCCTTGGTGGTCTGGTTGAGGCTGCAATAGGGCTCTCCCCAGGCTGCAGGTAAAGCAGCTCCTGGTCTGCCCTCCTCCTTCTCCCTGGGGTAACCCAGCTGGCAGCCCTCCTTTGCCAGTGTGTCCCTATGCCCTGTTCCTATGTGGCATGGCTGCCAGGGACGGCTGGAAGACAGTGCCACCCGTCTGCTTTCGGCACAGGGAAGCCACAGAGGCAACAGAGAGAAGAGAGTGGAAAAAATCAGGAAGCCAAGTGTGGGAGAGCGCCTCATGAAGCTCCCAAAGCCATAGTTCAGTCACTACTTTAAATGCCAGCTGTAGGGCTGGAGCGTGGCCAGCTGGAGGGGCCTCAGATGGGCTCTGTGGATGCTCAGATGATCCAGAAGAAAGAAACCTGGGCCTCTTCAGTGTGCTGGGATGCTGCTGCCCACAACACCAGGATTGTGAGGGAGAGTGCTCAGTTGTCAGACAGGCTGTGCCGTACAGCATGGGGTCCACATGAAGGTACTCATTTCACAGAGGTGCATCTTGCTCCGTGGTTTCCTTGGCTTGGGCCCATCACACCATTTTGTCCCAGGGTAACAACATGAGCTCTAATCTGCAGATGATAGTGACTGGTGTTGGGAGAGTTGTGTAGCCCAAGGGAAAAGCAAAGATGTTTATCTTGATCTCCTCTGTGCTGGCTGCAGCTGGTCCTGCTCAGGCTGGAAAGCCCACACCATTCAGCTCTGCCCAGTGTAGGGCTAGAGAGAACTGGGCTGGCAGTGTTGGCTGTTGCCTTTGCATTAAGGTGTAGAAGCAGGGCATGAGCTGGGTTAGACAGGGTTTGCTTGGCTTGCAGATCCCACTGGGATGGGGCTGCCGGGGGAGTGCTGGTTGCCAGGACAGCTGTGCTCTGAACTTCAGCTTGTGCTGCCTTCAGACACCTTTCTCCAGGGTGTTAGTTTTGTTGAGCTGGCTCCATAATCCCAGAGGCTAAGGTGTGGGGCCTTGGAGCCCTGGACCATCCCCAGAGTGCAAATAAATGCTGCTTCTTCCTCCCAGTGCCCTGGGGAGAGGGGCCTCCACAACCAGGCCAGAGGACACAGGGTCTCTCAGTGCTCACCTCAACAGAGGTACGTGGGCAGCATCTGGCAGGAGGCGATTTTTATCCTTCAGTACTCCAATGCTTAAGTCTTTTGTTAGCCTCAGTGTGCAGTTCAGCATCTCTTATTCCCTAGCTCTCCATCAATATTAGCTTTCCTAGCAACGCTGCTTCTCTGTTTGTTTAGAGACCTTTTGCTTTCCTGCAGGTGATATTTTTGATGATGGCTTTGTTACTGCTGTTGATTCACGATTCTCCAGTCTCACTTCTCTCAGCTGCCCTTTGGCAGATTTGTCCACTGTAGAAAATACACATATAATTATAAAGGGCACAAAACTATTCTCCTACCTCTATGTTCTGAAAGACAGGAGGGGCTGCTGCTTTTTCCTACTTTTTGTTACTTCACACAGGTGCCAATGAGAGAACTCAGCAGCAGAAGAAAAATGGTGGCTTTGAAGATGAACTTTCCGAAGTCCTTGAAAGTCAGAATGACAAGAACAAGCAGAGAGGTCAGTGTCAGCCTCCCCTCCCCAGAAATCCAGGTCAGGCTGTAAACAAGGATGTTCTTTCTAACAGCCTTGATATGTCCATCTGCTTCTCATTTAGGCATCTTCTTTGATAGTGCCGCTTACATACACAAGCAACACTGTGTTTGCTTTGTTCTTATTTACCAGCTTAAACAACACGTGATTTCTGAGCCATAGTAACTGGTGATGGTCAAGTTACCAAACTGATACTGATCTTTTCCACCCTGCTGCAGACATCATTGCTCACTCCTAATGCTTAAAATGAGTCACAGCCAGGGAAATCCCGTACTGAAAGACTCAGTGATACAGGCAAGAGCAATCAGGGTCTGCTCTTGCTGCCTGTGCTTCTGAGCATCCAAGATATTAGGTTGTGGGTCTCTGAAGGGAAAACTGAACTTGGGATGCACACGGTGCACACACCCCTGCATCTTGGAAAGACCATATTCAGCTGGCATTTCCCCTTGTCACTCTGGTTCTGTGGCCTGGCTAGAGACAGGCAGTGTAGCAAAAAAGAGGATTTGGCCCCTTCTCTCTTTCACATCAGGAAGAGACAATGCCAATGTGGGGTGAGATGATTTCTTGTTCAGCAGCAGCACCCCTGCAGAGGGTATTGAGCAGGCTCTGGGATGTGTGGCTGAGCTATGGCAGTGCAGTGATGCTGCAGCATCAGCCCAAAGCTACCCAAAGCGATGAGGAGTGATATGCCCAGGGGCTGCTGCTGCAGCCAGCACGGCCAAAAACCAACGGGGAGGACGGGTGGCACTGGGTCTCCCTCCTGCCAGGGCAGACCTGAACCTCTTCCTCCAGCAGTGTGGAGACTGTATGAGGATGAAGTGTGCCATGTTGGGCTGTCCAGGCCGGCAGGCAGCCCAGTGACACTAGTGCAGTGCCACTGGTGGTCACCGGCCCTGGATGACTGGTTTTCTGCATGCCCTCACCCTAGCACACTCCTCAGCCCTGCTTGGCGCTGTGCTCACCTTTCCATACCCATCTAGATTTTCCCACTGCTCTTTAGCACCCCATCTTTTATTTTGCAAAGTGATTTCTATGGCTCATTATGTTAAAAGAGACCAGTCTCTGACAGAAGCAAGAGCAAATACCCAGTCCACATTAAGCTCCTGCTGAGTAGCTGCTTTGCAGAAGCAGAGCCTGCCTGCCCTCCCTCCAGCTTGCCTGGAAACAGTGCTGGCTGACTTTTCAGTTTGGTGGGAGAAAAAAGGCTGTGATGTTAGTGCAGTACTTAGAGCAGGGAGAGCTGTGCAAGTGCTGTATTACATTCCAAAATCATTTCGTTTTACATGCAATCTGGTTTCATGTGGGGCAAGTTTGTTGCTGGCATCTCAAGAGACGGTGATGAGGACAGTGCCACAGCAAAGCACTTCAGCATATGTTTAACTTCAGCCTTGCGAGTCTCTCCAGGAGAGCAGGCACCAGTGAGAGCATCAGCTTGCTTGAACGCAAGCATGTGTTGAAGTGATTTGTGAAAGGATCCATGGGCTGGTTAAGCAGATTGCTGAATGGGGCTGAAGCTCCCTAAGAAACACATGGGCTTCACTGGTTGTGAAATGAGCTCTCAGGAGAGGTGTTGCTTCTTGCTCCTCCCTCTGCAGATGCAGCAGAGGAGCACCCTGAAGAGGAGCAGCCCACAGGGTCCCTGGCTGAGCTGGCAGCACAGAAAACCCAGAAAAATGAAGATTCCAGAGAGGAGGGAAAGAACAGCCTGGAGGAGAGGGAGCCCAGACCACGGGATGCCGAACCTGGCAAGAAGGAGGGCAAGAAGGAGGATCAAGAGGAAGCAGAGAGCAATGAGATTGGGGACACAGAGGATGCACAGCGAGACAAAGCTTTGGACAACCACATCAGCAAAGACTTCAATGAGGATGAGCAGCAGCAGCAAGGGGATGAAGAAGAGCAACCCAGAGGCCCCAGGGACAGCTCAGAATTTGAGGATGAGGGAGAGCAGCCATTCAGGCAGGGCAGGGAGCACAGCAAGGAGGCAGCAGGGGAGCGTGTGGAGCGGGAGGATGATGGAGGAGATGCTGCTGCAGAGGAGGACCCTACTGAAGCAGAGAGGTCACTTGATTTGGCTGGGGAGGACGAGGAGGCTGAGGAGATGCAGGGAGATGACAGTACGTATCCCAGACAACTGCACTGATACCTACTGGGGCTTAGCTGAGAGCACTGAGACAGATGAATAAGAGGCTTTAAAGCCTAAAAGTTCAGGCAGATGCTTACTGGGTTTACAGCCCACTGACAGCCACCCAGATCCCCCCTGCAAGCTCCCACCACGTGGGCCCACACACAGTGGGTAACACAGGCCCGGCTGCTGTTTGCTGCCTGCTGCTCAATTTTCATTGTACCTGGGGCCAACTAATTTCTTTTTCTTGAACTTCCAATGTGTTTTTTGACTGCTGCCTTCGAGTACTGTTACCGACATGGTGACATGGGAATGGGTATTTCCAGAATCCTGGGAAAATGGGCCTAAGTCAGGAAAGCCACCTTGCATTGTCCCTGAAGGCTCGGTACAAAGGTGAAGCATAACCGGTTAACACTTGTGCTCACTGTTGTGTTTAATGCTCTTTCAGATAATGACAGTGCTCTGGGATTTGGCAAAGATGGGCAGAGCTCTGAGGAGATGGAGGAGGAAGAGCAGCCCCGGGCACTGAGAGGAGGAAGGCATCGCCTGGAGGATGAGGGGATGCAGGGGGAGGAGGACACCTTCCAGCCCAGGGATGCCAAAAGCGAGGAGATGGAGGAGGAGTCCTCCAGGGAGTGGGAAGACTCCAAGAGGTGGAACAAAATGGATGAGCTGGCCAAGCAGCTGACATCAAAGAAGCGCATGGAGGAAAACGATAGTGGGGAAGACCCAGACAGGTCCATGAAAATGGCATTTAGGTCCCACAAGTATGACTTCAATAGTCCAGAGGAAGATGTGAGAAGGTCATGGAAGCATCACTCGAAGGAGGACAGCAGTGAGGGAGGTTTCCCGCTTGCTCCCATGCCTGAAGAAAAGAAGGATGAGGAAGGCAGTGCTAATAGGAGAACAGAGGTTGGTGTACATAGGCTTAAGAATAAATCCCACCCAGTTATTATTTGGGAATCCAAAGCTATCCTTGGAGATGTGGATGGTACCTTGGCATTATGTAGCCAGCACTGGTTCTCTGTGACATTAAGGAGATGCTTGGTGAACTTTTGGTCATTCAGCTCTAGGTATTATTGAGATTTGCACCTGGCCGTGCCTTTGGGTTTTATGGTTGTTTTAGTGACTAGTGCAAAAACATGCCCTGCTCCAGAGAGTCTTAAAAATGCAATAGGAATTTTGTGCTGGTCTGTGTGGTGACCAGAGCTGTATCTGGAGCCTGGGGGTGGGTCTTGAGTCCCAAAGGCCCTTCAAGTCTAAGGCAATGTTTTCCCTGGCTCAGGGCTGGAGTGGGTAGTGTCAGGCCTACAGAGGTAAACCAGGGGCACAGCCATGGTGAGAGCTGGGGCACTGGAGAGGGTTAGGGAAGGGAAGGCATAGAGCCAGAACAACAGCCATTCTGTCCCCTGACCTCACTTTCAAGCCATGTGGCCTTGTGGCTTGGCCAGTGAGGTCAGCACGGGCACAGACAGCAGCTGAAAGTGCTGTCCCCTGCACTCACGGGGGCTCAGCCTGTGGGGCTGGGCAGGAGCGAGCCAGGGCGCATGGGTACTGTGTGAGGCAGTGCTTGGGGTCTGACCTCTCTTCTCTTTGGGTGCTGTGGAGGGTCTCAGCACAGCACTATTTTCTTGCTTTCTGGGGTGTCCAGTTGCAGGCAAAGCTCTCCTCCAGGCAAGGTGAGCCTCAGCTGCTGCTTCCTGACCTGCTTCAAACAAAGCACGCTGGAACAGCCGCTTGGGCTCAGTCTGGCTCCCCTGGGTGCTGGCACCCTGCTGTAGCTAGAACCTTCCCAGGGGCTGAGCCAAGGGCCCTGTGGAGGGCCGGGGTGCCTTTTTCTCTGTTCAGGAAAATAGCTCGGGGATGAGAAAGATGACTTTTATGGTATTTTTTTCATACCAGCCACAAGCAGTACAGGCCAGTGGCTCAGTGTTGGCCTGTGCCTGGTGGCTGCTGCAGACAGCAGCAAGGCTCTGCTCCCTCCACACAGAAGAGGGGCCGTCACCTCAGCTCTGTTGACAGGAAGAGGCACTTTTAGCACCAACAGCCCCAAGTTTGCTCCTGCAGAGCCTGCTGCTGGCTGGGTGGGTGCGTGATCTGCAGTGAGACTAAGGTGATGGCAGCTATGAGGGACAGGCAGGGATGGGGCCAGTTATATGTGACCAGGCTTGAGGCAAAGCCACACAGTTATGATTTTTGAGTACCTGCACTAAATAAAATGGCTTCAGGTAATGGCATAGATATACAGGAGCCACTACAGAAAGGCCACCAAGCAATGGGCAGCTCGAGCCTTTGAACTGATGGCTTCCTCAGTCCGTATTTTCCTAAATGGAAAAGCATTTTCTTGTACTGGAGGCACATGCAGACACCCAGCACAGCATGGGGAGATGGGACGCCACCATCTCCTCCACAAGCAGAGCACTGCACTTGCCACGTATGGCAGGTACCTGTGCTGGTCCCAGTTTGACACCGCTGCTTCCACAACGGTGCCCAGTGTCGTTTGGCAGTGTCTGCTCCGGCCCCAGCTCCCCAGCAGCCATCTCCCTCCAGTCCCACACTCCAGAGTGAGAGACCCACTGGGGCTGTCCTGCCCAGCAGCAGGGCTGGGGAAGGATGGTAGCTGCCTGCCTTGTCCCCATATCCAGCTGCAGCAATTTAACATTAGGACAGGACTAATTAGTGTTGCACACAGATACCTGTCCAGAGGGGCAAACGCAGGAGCAGACTGAAGGGATGAGCCAACTCTTAATTGTGCTTGTGCTACCATGGGCAGCCAGCCCTGGGCAAGGTTTTCCATAGCTCTAGGGGGTGAGGGTTGCCGCCCTGCAGCTGCTGACGGGTGCCATGGGCTTTCATTGCAGGACCAGGAGCTGGAGAGCCTGGCTGCCATCGAGGCTGAGCTGGAGCGCGTCGCCCACAAGCTGCACGAGCTGAGGCGAGGCTGAGGGCCCCAGCCCTCCTCACACAGGTGAAAGTCGCCGCCGCCACCCTCCTCCCTCCTCACCGCATTTTCATTTCCTGATTTAAAAGCAATTAAGCCGGAGCAGAAGCATTGTGCCTAGGAAACCGGCCTCGCTAGTGCCCAGGCCTGCCTCCCTCGCCATAGTGTTGTGTCCATCGCTGCTTCTTCACCTCACACTCCCCTGTCCACAGGGATGCCCACCTGCCCGGCCGGGCGCCAGTGGCTGCGAAGTGCAACCTACACGTGTATTTTCTGTCTGGGTGGGGTTTTTTCCCTCTTTTTTTTTTTTAAAGACAAGACAGCTTTCTAGAAAGTTCTCCTTCCACCGGTAGTTTCACTGGGTAAAAAACTGCAATAACTTGTTATCTTTTGATTAAAAGCTGAGAACTCTGACTGTAATATATTCTATATAAAAAAAAAATTTATCTAAGGAAAAATAAAACTGCAGTGGGTTCCTTCCTTTGTTTTGGCAGCTTTAGTCTTGGTCCTCAGCACGCTGCAGGGCTTGCATGGTCCTGGCGGAGGGGAAGGGGAATGGAGGCCTCCTCTCGCCTCAGACTTATGGTGATGGCGTTTCCCTCAGGCTCCAGCGCTGTTGCCTGTCAAGGCCCGTATCGAGGGCACCTCCCCGAGGCCCCCGGTGCTGGGGGCTCTCCCTGCCTCCGGTGCCCAGCCGTGCCATACAGCTCGGCCCTGGCACTGGGTGTCAGACATGGGGCACGTCCGTAGCTCATCTATGAACACGGGGCTGACCAGAGAGAAAACAGCTTAGAAGTGTAAACACTGGGGCAGTACTTGATGAAGTCAAGCTATTTGGACAATGCACGAGCGAGTTAAAAAATAAAAGTAACAAATGGGCTAGTCATGAGAAAACTAGCGGTCTGTGTTCCCCCAGAGGTGAATGCTGGTCCTGAGGGGATGCCCCTCCTGTGCATTAGCTTGTAGGAACTGTGGCGGCCTGCTGGCACAGCGCTAACCAGCAGAAGCCTCCCCAGCCTTTGAGCTTCAGGCCACTCGCCAGCTGCAGGAGTGGTGGTGTCTGGGCTGGGGAAGCTTGCCCCAAAAGTCTCTGAACACCGATCATCAGACCTCAGACTTTCTATGTATCTGCAGGAGAGGAAAAGAGCATCCCCCTGCCAGGGCTCTATCCCACCCCCAGTTCGAAGCTCAGCTGTCTCCCACCACCTGCAGCCCACGGAACAGCTGAGATACTCGGGGAATGGCTGCCAGGCTTTGAACTCAACATACTCCTTTATTCTGCTAAAAAAAACAGCGCTGTGGGCCCGCAGAGTGAATTGCACTGGAGTTGGGTGGGCGCAGGAGGTGCTGGGTGTCCAGAGCTGTCCATCACCACCAGGTGAGCTTCCCCGGGAGGGCTGGAGTTGCTGCTGGGTGGGCAGTGCCCCTTGCCCCCAGCCCTGGGTTGCCAAACAGCAGGAGGAGGTGGTGGCGAGGCTGAGGCACGGCCCGAAAGCTGCCCTGGCACAGGGCACAAGGCAGGACAAGGCACAGGGCAAGAGCCTGGCTGGGGAAAGCACAGCGGAGCAGGGTGCGAGTCTCCCAACCCCATGCTGAGGAGATCATGCTCTCATCAACCTCAGGGAAACACACGCAGGAACAAAAGTGAAACCAAAGCTGTTCCACAGAATCAGTACTAAAATGTCAGTTAATCCAAGTGCAAAAGTAAAATTTTTACATACTAATCTTCATTTAAATTTTGAGTATTCAGTTTCTCCTTTTTTTCCTTGTGGCAGTCTCTGCCACTAGCATCACCCATACAACCCCTTGCAAACTCATGTCTACATGTCACAATAAATTCAGACAAACCTTCAATTACCCATGCCATCCCCACCAAAAAAAAACCAAACAACAAAAAAAAAACCAAACCAAAAAGTGAACCCCAAACCCAAGAAACCAAACAAAGCACCATAGAAACGCAGCCACCTCCAAAACAATTAGACAAGTTTTTCCACAAAAGATGGTGGCAACAGACAGAACTTGTCTATTGCTGCTGCAAAATCAACAAGAGGAAAAATAATGTTACTTGATGGAGCTATTATAAATACTGTTTTAATTGGATATTCAAGTAAGCACAAACATTTGGGACCCAAGGACTTTCTTGGCCTACAGCATCTCTCAGCTCGCCACTGCAGGGCTTGGCCTTGGGGCTGACACCAAGCGCCGATCCCCAGGCAGCGCTTACATGAGTGCCCTTGCTAAGAGTGCTTGTTGCTTAGCAAAATGTAATGCTACTGGGTGTGATACATCCATCTTTCCTGCACCAGCCAAAAGGATCCTGATCAAAAACCCTGCTAGGTTTTGAGAAATCAAGAATTCCCTATCCAGGATGATGAAGGAAGAATATGCCCAGAAGCCAACACTAGAAATAAATGCTTATGTCCAGCAGCAGCCTAAATCCCAGTGATGTTTAGCTGTGTTACACAGTAAAATAAAAATAGCCGACTTCCCACTACTGTTAGAAATTAAATCAAATCTTCCTGATACAAGGAGGTCCAAAGTAACTGCTAACAGCTGCACTGGGGAAGGATGTGAAAACCAAATTCTCACAAAAACAGGCTTCCCCCAACAAGCTGCTCGCCTCGCTGCCCTACCCACTCACAAAGAGAAAGCAAAGCAGAACTTGTTATAAGGCATTTATTTTCATTACGTGTTGGAAAGGGACAATTCTGTCATCAAACCAATTACAGAGATAATGCCACAATACCTACTGCATATTGCTTTACTGTTGAAACCAAACATTGTCCAAAACAGGTGCTTGGAAAATGAAAAGAGAATTAATGTATCACCATTGAAATCAACGCCGTTAGATGAAAGCACCATCTTCATTGTCAGATCTGATCAGTCATGCAATTGAAGACGCCAAATAGCAAGTATTTTTGGTTTTTACAGTAAGCCATGATCTTTTAAGGGTTTATATAATTCTATACAAATTTAAATACAAAATGGGAATCATGTTCCAGAAATCATAGTGAACCGGGCTGAAGCAAATCACAAGACACTTGTTAACACTGTACAGCTGGATTTGAACACAGATATCAATGGACTTGCGAAACCTAGCACACACACAAAATGGTCCCCAAGATTCAGCCATGCTTAGGTGGGGAGCAATGCTGGAAAGTGAAAGAGAATATCCAATATTATTCACACCCGGAGGGCCAGTTTTCTCAAAATTGTTGGGATCCCACGGAATTGTTGTTACTCCATTTTAAGAACGACTGCATTTTAGTATATGGTTCTCACAAGGGTATACATGAACTATATCAAATACCGAATCAGAAATAAATAATAAAAGATACATCTAATACATCTTTTATTTTTAATATTCTTTTTTACAGCACTAACTTTACAAGAGGATAAACAACTGATTTTTAGGGGCTGCTAACATCTGAAACAAAGTCACTATTTTATACTCAACATATACTCAACCTTTTAAAACTTTATATATGTATATATGACTTTTCACACAAAAAATGTTAAAATAATTTATATCTAAAACCTACTGTGTAAAGAACGAAGAAGGAAATAAAATGCGGCTTTCCTTAAAAAGGATGGAAGAGGAAGACCTGATTTTAATGAACTCCACTGTTTCAGCTATTTCTGTAGTTTCAAGAGATTTCCAGGCCATCAACAAAAACTTCCCAGGACATCAGGAGCTCTCTGCAAACTCATGGCATGCTGGGCAAGGTCACCTGCTAATGGGCTCATGCGGCCCACAGGCATCTGCCAACATCAGCCTCAGTGGATTCAGGGTAAGAAAGGTGGAGAAAGAGAAGACATCTCTCCAGGTTGCTATTTAAGAGTGAAATTCTAGACCACTGGTATCACAATGTCCACTGGCCAGATTTTACTCCCAAACCCTTACCTCTCCTCACCCTACTTCTGCACCACAGATACAGGATGTTTTCTTAGAGTGGATTTTTTAATTCCACAGGAAAAACTGCCCCAGCAGCAGACCCCAATAGCCACCTGCACGCACACAGCGAGAATGATTCCCTTTGCTTGCTATAGATGCTACTATGCTTGTGTTACTGCGGAATCTAACATCTCAATTTATATCTGGATCCTCTCAAACTTCAACCATCTTTAATAATTTTTGTGGCCATGTAAACATGACTGAATCCATGGAGGATCTGAAACCCACCTGGTCAAAAGCTCAAGTGTTGATGGCCTGGATCTACAGAGTGAACAGGGAAAGGAAAGGTAGTGAAGATATGGAAAGTACTTTTCTAGAGGTTACATTCCTCTGAAATAGATATTAAAGCACTATTACAAATAAAATCAGCAATGTGATCTGCAATGGTGTGTCCATTTATCTATGAAAGCAAGAGGAGATTATATTAAAGGAAATATTTTAATCTACAAAAAGCATTTTCACATACTCCTGATTACAAAACACAGAGTTGAAACACCATAAAGTAATTGTATACTGAATACAGAAATCAATATATCTCTTACTAAAAAGGAGAGAGGAAAAGAATATTAGCAGGGTAATGCAAGTGAACTCCTGCAAGTGTGCACATGGGGAGACTGCTACAAACTCAAAATAGACTCTATTCACTAAAAAACCAAAACCCAAGATTTTCTGCACAGCTGTGGAAGGCAAGGCTGCAAGCTAGCATGAAAAAACCTGACTCACTTGTCACTGCTGCCACGCAAAGACTTTGGGAAACCAGTGTTAGTCTAAGAACTGAGAAGCCTGGATATTATTTTTTTTCTAGGATGGAAACAACAGAAGCATTTTTCCTTTGTCTCACTCTCTTTTGCCAGCCAATTCAAACACCTCTGGGCCCATGTATTCTGTTGCCTTTGGACTGTATCTTGCCTCTGTTATCCACCTGGCTGTTCCCTGGCTGGATACAGCTCACAGTTAATCTGGAGAACTTGAGGCTTTAACTTGAGCAATCCTTGTTACGTTGTGAAGCCTCAGGGTCAGGTTCTTGATTTGTACTCATCTATAATGAAAACAAATTAAACTGGCAGTTTTCCATCTGAGCAACCTGCTGTGGACCTCCTCTGCACAAATGTTCCCACACTGAGGATGGAGATCTTCAAACAGCTTTATCACTCCAAAAGTCTGAGTAGTATTAATAAAAATAGTGCATCTATCTACTGACCAGCCTGGTCAGTCGGCTCCTACAGCACAAAGGTTGAATAGCCAGACATGTGGTTAACCAAAGGCAAAACAGCATCGGCCCTGCGGTAGTTCTGCATTACAGAAACCACCAGCATCAGCACCGATGCTCCTGGCTAGCTGCATTTTTGCAGCTGTTTTTCATGCAACGGTCAGGATGTTCTGGCACGGTCATTACAAACCCAGGCATAACGCAGCAAAGTCAGCTAGAGGGGGAAGAGGATGGCGATGACTTTACATCACAGGCACTAATACCACCGCTCAAGTTCTCTTCAACAGGGAAAAAACCTTCACCTGCTGAACCTGATTACATAATTACAGTGGAAACCAGAGTCCCACCTCCTCTATTGCGCTGACACAAAACCTGGAGAAATTCCAGTCAAGCTGTTCTTGTGGATTTCTAACAGTGAAGCAGAACAGAAATAGATCCCTAAGAAGCTAACTGGTGACCATGTAATTTTAATAGAATTGCTCTCATCAACAGCAATAACAGCTATGCCTCTGAAAACACAGCAGAACATTTCCTAACCCACAATAACAAATTCAAATAATTCAAACAGACATTATGGAAAATCCCCCTTAGATTGTCTGCAATTTTAAAAGCAAAGGCATTCCAGTATGGTCTAATATTACTAGACTCCCCTACTTTTACAAAAAATGACAAGACTACAGAATATCAACTAACTTACTGTGAAGCTTATCTTAAATCAAAACTATCCTGAACTTACCAAATGAGGCAGCAATTCAGAAAAGCACTTTAGCACAGGCTTAATAACATACGCATGCTCAAAAGTTTTGCAATAACGTAACTGTATGTCTGGATACTTGGTAACTTATAGTTTTGGCTTTTAAAAGCTGGTCTCCCAATTTGCCCCCATGATTTAGCAACATTCTATTACACGAGCCATAACAATAATTTCTGCAAGGAAATATAGTAGTACAGCAATTGCATGGTAATTTATGTGAAAACTCTATTGTAATGCCACATCACAACAGGCACCTGCATATCTGCACCTGGTAAATTAAAGTGATACCGATACATTTGATAAATAAAAAATAAATTACAGACTATGGGAAAAATGTCACTGCTCACACCAATGACCTAAACTTGTTTTTCTAGTTACTGCCAAGGTCTGGAGTAATATTTAAATATAGTATTTCTGCAAGCCTTCAGAGAATTACAAAATAAACTTCTAACAATCATTTGTAAACAAGTTTAAAATGCACAATTATATTTCAGTAGTTTATTTCGGAGAAATAAAGCAGTGCAAAATAGGCCAACCAAAATTCAGAAGGCAGCCAGGAAAATAAAGTTCTTATTTGATGTTCTAACTAGGAAACAGCATACAGACATTTCCATTGGATCCAACACTCAGATTCATGTAAACATACTTAGTTTGAAAGGTCTTGAGTTACTAACCCAGTTTTAACATCATTGCTTCTTCCCCACCACCCAATAAAAAAAACCCAAAACCAAAACCCCAAAACCCACCCCCCAAAACCCAAGCCATTGTAATAAAGGGAGCAAAAGGCAAGTCTACAAACACTCCACCAGCTGGTTACAAGAAAGTACCATACAAAAATATGCACTGGCAAGTTCCTTCCTGAGGGTATCTTTTGTTACACATGTAACATAAAAACACTTTTTATTTTAAACAAACAAAAACAAACCCCAAACTGCAGATGTCAATTTGATTTCAGTCATGGCTTTACGAAAGGTTTGGTCTATCATGAATGCTTTTATAAACCCTTACCTATGTACATCTGACTTATACCACGACCACCCGAGACCTGCGAGCTGCAGACAACATGGGATCCAGCAGCCTCAAAGCATACAAGCGTCGTGAAGCGTGCTCAGCTCAGAACTGATCTGCAGTAGTCAAGGAAGTTGGCTGCATTTATATGCACCCTGGAATTTGACAGATACCACACTCATATGGTCCTTCCAGTCCCTATAGAAATATCTTAAAGTTAGTAACCCCTCTAGAGGTGAAATAATCTTCTCTTGTGTAAATCATCCTTGAAAATCTGATCCCAGCTACTTAATTTTCTTAAGTAAAAAACATGGTTTACACAAAAGAACTGCTACACAACACTCCTCAAAACCTTCTGCCCTCCAGGACTGGTACCATCAGGTAGGGTGGTGACACCTTTTACCTGGTTTAATCCTGTCTCCATGGTCTACCTGGGCTTTAAGCTCTAGATCCCTTCCTTTTGGGTAGATATCTAACACATGACACCAGCCAAATATTAAATGCTGCAGTGATGGATGCTTTATGAAAACCTGCTATCGAAAGACAGAAAACCCGCATCTGCAATCTAGGAGCCTAACTATGGCAATTTTCTTTACCACCCCCCCTCTAAGACATATTTTAGGGCTTATATGGGGAAGGGAAGGCCACTCTGTCTACTGAAATAGTGTCTCCATTGTTAGCACTGACAGACTTGGATATTTCCAGTTTAGTGTTCAGAATTGGCAAAAGTCACAGGAATTCTTAACAGCAGAAGATGCTGCCACGCTAGAAGATGCAACAGAGGGTGAACACTGTAGATTTACTGTGCATCTCAAGAGATACAAAATAGCTTAAAAACAGTATAAAGCACTATTGTAAATTACCACACAGCCTCATCCAGCAGCTTGCAACAAAATGTGGTCTCTAAGCTGAAGCTGCTGTGTACTTCTACCTCATATAAAGGTACACAATTCTGTTTTTTTTTAATTTTATTTTGCAAATTAAATATAAAGCACAGCAGTATGGACCTATGGAAGGCAGCAACTCCTTAGGATCCACAGATCAGGCGCACTGCTCCAAGGAAAATGCACAGCTCTGCCGGCTTTTTTGTAGAGCTGTCCCACAGACCTCACAAGTGCAATGGAGGGACAATTAAATTCTCTGCTAAGAGATGAGCTGCTTCCATTAACTTATAGGATTTCACCACTAGCAGACGACTGAAAGGATGATATTTAATCTACTAAATCACTCAGTCTAACTATTGGCACCCTGTCTGGGTCAAACGTGTCGCTGTTGGCAAGCGTGGTTAGAAGCTGCTTTTGACAGAAGCAATGAGGCCTGGGGGAAGAACTGCAAAGCTGGAAGTGGGGTGATCACCTTGGTTTTGCACCCTGAACAACTAGTCTGCTCTCTCCTACTCAAAGTGCCACAGCTCTGCAGCAAGCTACCTGTCAACATCTTGACTGCTCAATGTTTCAAGAGATTTGGTTTAGTGATACTGAAGTTGTCTTAGCTTTCTTTTGCAATGGCCTATATGGAAAAAGGAAACGGAATATTTTAGGCAGAAATCTTTAGCACTGATACATTCAGACACTGCATTTCAACATTATCATCTTCTTGATACCATGAGGTCAGATTTTAAAATGCTGGTCACCAGTGATTACAAAGAACAATAGAAATGAAAGAGCAACCCTCCCACAATGAAAGGACTAGTGTTAAAACCCACGTGTGTGTAAACTCACTATAGATTTGCAACTGGAACCTGATGAAATGGATCTGAATCACTTTCTCACCCTCGCCCTTTAAGTCCATTTCATCAGCAAATCAGGTTAAATCAAATGGAAGGGTTTTTTTATTTTGATTTTTTTGTGTTGTGTTTTGTGTTGATTTTTTTCCCCATTTTTCACAATTGTATTGTTATAGCCTGATCTGGTTCTGGGACCAATATCTGTATCCCTGTGGCTTTCTCAGTCCATGGCATTGGCAAGTTATTGAGAAGAAGCTTTTGTTGCCAATGTAGCGACGCAGTGCTGCTGGAAGCTGGGGGACACTGCTGAGTTGCAGCCTAGTCTCTGGTGTTGCAGTTTTACTGAGCTGTTGGTCTCACTTTCCACAATCCAGGAGGAGTCTTTTCCCATGACGCTGAGGCAGCCTGTGCTAGCACAGCATATCCGCTCATCCATGATCCCACCGGTCTGCTCTGCCAGGAGCTTGCTGTGGTTTAGCTGGGTCACCTCAGGTGCCTGACCCTGCAGGACAGCAGCTATGTGGTTCAGGAGATCCGTGAAAAATTCAGAAACACCCTCATAACCTGAAAAAAGGGAAAATCAAGGAGAAAAAGAAAAGGCAATTAAGTAATTTTCATAATTTCTTTGAAAGCTTTTTTCTACCAGTTTATTTCTTGGGCTGTCCTTGGCCTCCAAGTAATACTAAAAAGGCTTCTTTTCCATGACACCGTTTTGAGTGACTGCAAAAGCAGATTAGCATAAAGAGGAGCAAAGACCCTTGCTACAAAAATACTTTTGCTCAATAAGAAAAACTGTCACCTTTCAGATCTTCTGTTTCTTTTTCCTCCCAAATATGTATGTGTATACATAATTTTAAATATATCCTACCACTTGTTGCCAAGTCCAAGTTTTCCCTAAGTTACAAACTCTGGTATAACACTGACCTTTCCCAACCTCTTTCCAGGTTTACTATGGAAAGTATCTCTAGTGCAGAGTTTCCTTAAGGGTCTGGACCCTCTCTAAAATTTGCCCAGCAATACCCTCAGTTAGGGAAACCTCAGAAGACAGCGGGGCTGGCTTTATACCCTACAGAAAAGGCAGCTTCCCACTGTGTAAGAAGCAGTGTGATGCTCATCTAATCTAACCTAACTTGGTACTTAAAACACGTTTTCCGCTATGAGCAATGTCTGGGAAAACACTAGAGGGATAGTAAACATGTATCAGTGGTACAGTATTTGGTAGAAACATCAACCTATTATTTCAGTACTGAAACTACCTTTCACCATGTATTGTTAAGCGATTCCAGACAATTTACAATGCAGAGTTTAACAACAAATTTACTAGTTAAAACAGTTACTCAAATACCAGGGGACATGACATTTTTGGTGACACAGAAGTGTGGCAGTGGGTGTACAAAGCTTCTGGCTCTATTTTAAACACCAGTACACGCACAGTTTTATCATCACATTCCTTTTAAAACTGAACCACACATGCAATACTGGTACATCATCTCGAAATGGATCTTAACTGCTACTGCATTACCTAAAATTATCAATCTGATTTAGTATTTAGAGGTGACATATGACATACAGTGTATTTAATGGGATAGGCTGATTGTTTTAAAATGTCTATAAAAGTATTCTGAAGGTGATCTGATATTAATACAGGAAATTGAAGCGATAAATAAGTTTAGCAGTCCCATGTGAATAGCACACATTCACACAGCAGCACATGAGCAGAATCAGAGACCACAAAGTGAATGCACGTTTAAAAACACTCTAGTGATGTGGTCACAGGGCAGAAGAGTCCCTCAGATCCATATATAATTCAATTTTAATCTCTATTCTCCTGTAAAGACCAACTTCCCTAGGCAGTAAAATCTCAGCTTCCTGAAAAACATCAGGTAAGAGGATAATTTCACCTTAAGATAAATGTGGTGAATTTATGGTGTATTTACAACACATACATTAACTAATTGACACTTATTTAGGCTGCTACATTGCTTTGGATTTTATTGTACTTGGTCACAATTCTCCTAGATACTTAAGAGGTCATACAAAACACCAGCAATGTGAGACAACAGCTCCCAGTTTTCCTTTTTCAAAGGCCCTTAAACAGATTCACCGAAGAAATCTATTTAAAAATGTCAAGTTTCCCAGTGCCCCACACGATAATCCAACGGTCAGCAGGGAGCAACTAGGACTTTTATGACTAGTTATGGGAGCCAGAACAAGATCTCCAGCACTTTGACAGAGGTGCTTGTTACACTTTCTTGCTTATGTAAAAGCCATGGGATTAGCCTTCAAATCTACTCAGAGTGTTTCAAACACCCCAGGAATAAGCCATCTCCATAGAAACAGCTTTAATATTCAGAGAGGAGATCCATAGTACCCTAGAGTGTTTCATGTCTGCTCACTGAAAACAAACCAGCCTTGTTTGAGGGCACCTGGCAAACTCACAAAGAAGTTGCTTTAAGTATTTAATGGCAATTAGATGGCCAGTTATTCAGTCCTGCAATCATCAGATACAGTGTAAGGAAGCTGTACGTATCAGGCAGGCTTCCTCTGTGTAAGCCCTCTGTGCACTGGGTGGAAAGGCCCAAGCAGTTCTGCCTGGTCACTCAGAAGAAACTTCACACACTTGTAAATAAGAAATACAAGGAAGGGAGGTAGAGAACATCTGAAAACAAGTACCTGCCCCCCTGACCTTCGTGGAGTCAAGAAATTCCTATGAGCATTTTTAAGCTAGCATTAGAGATGCTACCTGCCCAATTTTTTGGAGACTCTCCCTGATCTGGCACACATTCTGCTTTTCTGTATCTTCCCCTGGGCAGAGAGGAATGGACAGCCCATGTCCTGCATTTGTGGCAGTGTATTTACACACACAAAGTGCACATCCAGATCTGACGCTTCCAGCTACCAGCTATACGCACACAGAACCAGCAGTTCACCTATACTGGCGGTGGGCTGCAGAACATGTGCACAAGCTGCTTCTCAGGCTGGGTGAGCTCACCCGTGGCAGCAGGACACCGGGCTATGCAGAGCCCTTTCTCTCAGTCACCTGAGCTCAGACAAACATAAACCCCACATGATACATGACTGTGCCAACAGTTAACTACCTCAGCTGGTAACCACTGCTAAATAAGAGTCCCAGTGGTTTCCCATAGAACAGGAGGCACAATAGGCCTTTCAGACATTTACCTTGAAAATCTTTTTGAAGAGTTGCTGGTGCTACTGGAGCAGATGTCATCTGTTATCTTCCTACAGGTACAACTGCTCTCAATTCTGACATTAAACTACTGTCAAGATGACATCTGCAGAGTAGCAGGTTCAAATAAGCTTCAAGCCAGGTAAACAAAAAAAGACAGCACACAAGGAAGCCAAGCCTCTGGGCAGTTGGACAAGGCTTTGGCCTGGCCGGGCCCCAAGCTGTGGCTTGAGCTCCATGAAAGAGGCTGTGAATACTCCTTAAAGGATATCTCTTCCTGTCCCTTCCCCAAAGCAGTGGTGCAGAGATGATGTAGCAGGTCCCTGAAGCATCTAACTTGGCTTCAGTCTGGCTCTACTGCAACCCTTCCAGGACAGGATGACTTGAGGAAGAAGAGCAAGGGAAAGCCCTTTCCTGGGACTGAGAGAGGAACAGTGAGATCCCACTGCTGATGCAGCCCATCGGTGACTCTTTTGAGCAGGGCTGAATTTGAACTTCACGTTAGGCAAGGTGTTGGCTCCATCAATGAACCCTTTGAATCATACTGGCCCTTGGAGGGAGATGCAGCTGCCTGGGCTGAACATGCTTTTGGGCAACAGTATTCTGTGTTGAGATGTAGCTCTTATTCTGCTGTATTTTACCTCATTGCTGCTTCTCCAACCTCAGCAGCCCTTGAAAGCAGCTCATCTCTCTCCGTTCTGCTACCTTTTACAAATCTGAAGGCAGTTTTGTCTACCCCAGCTTTCTCTCTTCCATATGTCTGGTCCCTGCTGCTATCCTCTAGACTTCCTCCAGCTGGTCTTCAACCCATCCCATGGTGGTAAAGCTAGTAGCTACCTTCACTGACCCACGTGTTCACCACTAAAAAAGTCCTGTGTGAGACACAATGTAGACCTCTGCATAAGAAGCTTCCTCGTGCTCTCAAGCCTCCTGCAAGGACTGGAACACTCTATTAATTCAATGTCTCTTCAAAGACCAAATACTGTGCAGACTGAAATACAGGACTTGGGCTAAATATTGAAAACTTCTGCCTTAGGGTAGAAGGACAGCAGCGCATAAGGCTGAAAGCAGTTCTGCAAACTTCTGCACAACAAGAAGGCATTACTACTCTTTAAATAGTTAAATTTGCCACTAGCTGTTCCCCAATCTGGACTTTTTCATTTCATGAAAAGGGGAATTTCAGTCCGTGCAAAGTAGCAAATCCAAAATACTTGAAAAAAACCCCAAACCCCCAAAATATCAAACCAAAATGCAAGATTGCAAAAGAATGTCCTACTTCACTGACTTCAGGACCCAGTGTCTGAAATATAATCCCATTCACAAAACTGATATGGCTCCATCTGACACCCAATTTAGATTGTTTCATTGCTCTTGGCAGAAGATGGTTTTCACAGCTCTTCAGATTCCATCAACACCATATGGCAGAACCAAGCTGCAAAGTGACCTGAGAATAGCAGGGCTGGAGTTTTAAAAGGAAGCCAGTCATTGTGGAGATGGACAGGCAAGGCACCACAGGGCAGTAGTGGGACTGAGGACCTGAACTGAAAGATCAAGAAGACTGAGGGCTCAGGGCAAGATCTCTAGATGTAAAGATTGAAAACTCAAAGTCTTCAATGACAGGTTAAACAAATTATGTAACAGCCTGTGTATGTCTCTGGAAACAAACATCGCTATTAAGAAAATGAGATTCTCAAAGAGAAAAACCCCATGCAAAACAGCATCACATGAGATGATGCATTCTGTTCCTGTGCTAGGCTACTGAATTTAGTACAAGTGACAGACCATTATTGCCTCTCCTTATAAACACTTTATAAAACTCCTTTTAACAATTTCAGTGGGCAACAAGCTTGTTTATTTGTTTCTGAGATCCATGTTGTACTAAAAAAAAAAACAGAGGACAAATTTACCCATTTTCACATGCTTTAGTCTATTATTTTACTGCAGGATGCTCTTTCAAGAACCTGCAAGGATATTTAACTCTTTACAGCAACTTCTGGGCACATGTAATTTTATCATCACCTTCATATTCCTGGTGTTTTCACTTTCGTGCACAAATGTCTTTTTGTGGGGAATCAATTTACACAGGAAGAGATTTTCAAGGGGACAGTTTACTGCTTCCACCCCTCAACACTTTTAATGGCACAGAGTCTGGGAAAAAAGAAACCTTAGAACACTCTCCTAAAATAGAATTTACTATTCTTCTTTTCGGCTTCAGAATGAGGGACAGGTCCAGAAAGGCCAGGTCCCAGCACTCAGTCCCATACTTCAGTTCCTGGGCATCCCTTTTCAGGGAAGGGCATAACAGCTGTGTTACAACTGGCTATTAAAATTTGACTGTACCTCCTTATAGCTGATATTTCAGCAGTACATTCCATATCTAGATAAGGGTTCTGCCCTTTTGAGATTGAACAGTATCTGATCTCAGAACAATTTGGCTGTTACTTTCCTGTCCCTGACCTGGGAAGCAATGATGTGAGACAAAAGCAGTAGAACTTCACACGAAGCACGCACTGCACCATTTCCACAAAGCAAGAGTGGAAAGGCCTTTCTCACCTGGGAATGCATTTATATCAATGACCGCATGCTGCCCCGTCTGATTGTTAATGATGATATCAATTCCAAATAGGGAAACTCCCAGAGCTTGCCGCAGCGCCTTAGAGATTTCCCGGATGACGTCGTCATTTGGCCGCTCAAACACTCCTTCGATTTTATCCAGCTACAGTGGAAAAAGACACATTACTAAGGGACGCTGAAACAGTCCTTTTAGTGGAAAGATTGAATTTCAGAGGTTTCCAGGTGCATATTCACTGAATCTAATTGTAGTGAACTGGTGGCATGAAACAGAGAAAAACGCCAAAGAGAAACTGCTTTCATAATGCAGAATCCTTCCTATATTGGAAGTTCACCTGCTCTAAAGCAGCTAGTTCTTCCTCTTCATACTGGTGCAGCTCCTTGAGACAGAGCAGTGTAGGAATCAATGGAGAATCAAGCTTGCTGTTTAAGGTGCTAGATCTACACCTTAAAAAAACAAATACAGCCGGGGTGTTTAACCCTGTGCTACAAATGTTTTGGATATCATTCTGTTATTTCAGTGTAGATTAAGGCCTATGTTAAAGGGCTGATACCAGACTCCCGTGGTTAGTCTGAGCCACACAATGCAACTCAGCTGTCCAGGGCAGAAGCTAATTCAAAGGGCATATCTTTTATGCAGGTTTTCATGTACAAATGATTCTATAAACATTTATTACAGTGAATAGCTCAGGTTATTTATGACTAGAATAGGTAATTTTCTTTACTTTTGAACAACATTTATGCAGCAGAAGTATGCTGCTCTGCCTACAGAAGCATGCGTGGAATACATAAATGTATGAGAGAGATGGCAGGTAAACCACAGGAGCACTCTCTTAAGTTTTAAAGTAAATTTAGCCATAAAGGGACTTATGACTAGCACAGTTACAGTTTTAATATTTAGCATACCTATCAGCATTGTACACAAAATTTAATCATCGCTGACTACAAAATTAGTCCCCAGTAGAGCTTGTGAAACAGAAAAGAATCTGGAGACTCAGAGATTGAAAGGACCCAGTCCTGTAAAGTGACTTGCTCAGCAGCTGAGTACCCGAGAACTTGCTAGGATTCATACTTGCAAAGCTTATTAACTGGCAAAGCAAGCACGCACCTATGCAGCGTGCTGCCACTGCCAGCCCTGGAAGATAGGCAGAAATGGTCCCGTGGTCACAGCTTGGCCATGCTCGCACGGCAGGCGGCTACTGACCCTCTGTGCCCTGCCCAACGTGACTTCTCCACTTGTCTTTCTGCTTTTTTGGACTCACCACTTGTCTTTTCTCACATCCTCGAAGGATGATTCATGCTTATTAAGCTCTCTGGACAGGAAAAGGACAGGTATTTGCATTCAGAACCTCTCTGTCCCTTTGCCTAGATTAGCTTGGGGGAGTTCAGGCCTGCCAAGCAGCAGAGCCCTGCTGCATCAGTGCTTCCTCACCGGAGCTCGGTAAGGAAAACCACAGTGGGGACACGGTCATGCTGGTTCATTGTACCGAACAGACCTCAGCCTGCAACACAGAAGCAGGCAACTTGTGAAGGAGCATCACTAGCTACTCCTGTTTCAATAAGAATGGACTAGTTTTCCAGCCGCTGTAGAAGAAAAAAGACCAAGTGTACTTACTGCTGTTAAGACAGATGAGGATTCTGGTTTTGAAACATTGTGGCTGTTGAAAAATATTGATTCCCTGTCTGGAATTAAAAGCAGGTTGTAAATAACTTTCCAAAGGATTAGTACAAGGAACAGTAGATGGCACTGCAGCCCCAGGGAATCCAGTCTTGAGCCATACTGGGCAGACCCCCTCTCAACCCCCCGCCCAGGCCCTCTCCTGCCTGCTGGCACTCAGCTGCCTGCACAGGCAGGGACCCACCGCCCGGTCACCCACAGTTTTCACACCTCGGACCACAGATAAATAGAACTGCACGGGGTTAACAGAAACCGGTTTCCCTTCCTTCACAAAAGCCAATTAAGTTCAGTAAGATAATGTAGTTGATTTCTACTAATTTGCTATACTCAAAGTGTCAGTTCCAGTGGGAAGGTGTTTGAAAGAAGGGAGAAGCAGCATTCCATAGCACCCAGGGTACAGCGAGATCCCTGCGAACCTGGGGAGGGCACTGTCACCATGGAGGAAAGCAGTAAATTTGACAGTCAGGACCTGTCCTTCTTTTGGAGGCGCCACAGGAATGCAGGAGACACGCTGAGGTGACAGAAGCCACTAACATACCGCAGTGGAAACTATGGGGAGAGTTCTATCAGCACCTCGCCGCTCCACTCCCTGTGTGCTAGAGGTTTTACTGGTGGGGAGAAATCCACCACAACAAACCTCCCTTTGGGATGCCCACTGCAGGAGATTGATGGCATCATACACACAACCCACATGGGAACACCTGGACCAAAGTCTCAGCATGCAGGTGGCACCAGTAATAAAGTATTTCTGCTGTGCTTGTCTGAGTGGACATATAAGAGCAGCCAGAGGGCCACGTACAATAAAGATGGAGGAACTGTGAAAAGCAAACCCAAATCCACGCTGCAGTCTGACACCACCACACACTGTTCTTCCTTTCCTCCCATTTAGACAGGCCCTGTACCTTCAGACAGTCAGCTCCTGGAGTGCCTCACAGCTGCCAGATCTGCTTAATCATCAGATGTGTCTAGTGAGCTGCCTGTAGCATGGGCCCCTTAAATTCTCCTGATGAGGGTAAGAAAGCGAGACACTTATCCTATATGTGCCCACAAAATTTATTTTTATTTGGGCTTCCAGACAACTTCCAAGTCTTACACTAACAGATGAGACATTAGCTATGGCATTCTTAGAAAGATGCCTTAAAACGCTCCCTTCCAGCAAAAATACAGACCAACTGTACTAATAGTTTATATGAACACAGATTCTGGGCTACTTATAGAGCAGGCATAAATGTAAATACTGCCATACACACCTATGGACAAGGACTTTTACTGGGATCCTACAATACATATACTAACAAAATACGTATTTGTGTGCAGAATATATGCCACAGTGAGCATACATGGACATACTAAGATCAGCAGGAACCACTAAGAAAAGTGACAAGAAACTGGTACTTGTTCATCCTTCCCCTTCACTTTGATACCTCCTCCACTCCCATCCCCACCTCCTGGATTTGTCCAGTTTCAGGCAGATCATGCGTCCACCCTTGCATTGCTAATTCCTTTTGGCTTCGGATGGGCCACAGAATGGAATTCTCTGGAAAGGAGCTTTTTTTCCATAAAGGAAACTTAAGTAATCATTAATTCAAACTCTTCAAGTGCTGCTTTCTAGTGACATATAGGACGATCACTGTCCTCACTGACAGGTCTATTTCTCCTTCCCCCCAATACAGCTGGTATCTATGAACCAAAGGACAATTCCCACCAAAGTTTACAACACTAGGTCTCACATGAACAGAGAGGTTCACTTAGGGGAGAGCACAAGTGATCTTTAATTTAAACACACATACATTAGTCAAGGTAAAAATAGGGAGAGAAAGTTCTGAAATGATGGAATCCAGGAAATTCTCTCCAAATCACATTTATAAACAAACTCTGGAACAAATGACATATGAACTTACTGCGGAATGAGAGAATTTCCCTCTCTCTTCCCCTTTCCACATGACATAAAACACTGTTTCCAACAGGTAAGGTTCAGGTTACCATTGCGTAAATATTTACTATATGAATGTCATTCGTATGTATTCCAGAGCAGATGAATTATCACCCTTCCTACTGAAATAATACAGAAAAGGAAACACGGTATGGAGGATCCAGCTGCCTTCCCTTCAGCAGCCTTTTCAAAGGTATTATTCTTTTGAGCTGTCTGCTGCCAAGGCTCTGAGAACTGACATTTCCTTTTAAATCAGCACAATGTACCTGAGATTCCCGCAGAGAAGTTTTTTAAAGACGGTCTTTTCACCACTGTGTAGGACTCCCCGACCACGAAGACTTTATACAGCACAGCATTGTGATTGATGAAGCTCTGAATGACGCAAGGGGGGCGAACAGCTTTCAGGCCCTCCTGGTTGAAGATGATCGCCATCTGGAAATACACACACAGTTGTGCACAAGTCTTTCAATACTTTCACGCTTACCTACCACCCGACTACCAGTGAGGGGAACATCTCCTAGTGGATGTGTGAATTCCTTCTCAACAGCTAGTCCTATTTCATTACGTTTCATTTCACTGACACACAACCCTCCAAATACTACTGGCAGTGCAGTTTTCATTTTCAATCAACATTTTCTTCTCAGCTCTTTGCAATTCCATTCGTTGCTTTTAGTTGGGAAGCTGCTGCAACTGCAGGTACAATAAAAGGGTAAAACATTTGACCAACACAAATGACAAAGTCTGTACTGAATACAAGTGTGTACCATGAGAACACAGAAGGAACAGCTCTGTGTACTAACTGTACAAGTTCTTCCCCGCAACTCTATTTCCCATGGTTTGGTTCAGTCCAGTTGCAATGGCCTAAGCACCAGAGTTTCACCCACATCATTAGAGAACTTTTTTCAGACCCTAGCAGCTCTTACTGCTAGCAAATGCTGACCTAATCATTTTCTTGGCTTGATTTCATCCCATTACTCCAAATGGATAATCCTCTTGAAGGTACCGGAACAAATATGCCAAAAAGGAAGGCATTTAGAGGGCCTGAATGAGAAAAACAGCTGCCTCAAACAGCACAGAAACGTTGCTGGTAGATGCACAGAAGTACTTTGATGAGCCAGCATACCTTCACCACAAGTTACACTGCTCTTTCCATTGATTCCTCCATTACCATGCTTACATGCATATATAATTATCGTAACAGCGGTGCCCCATTTTGCAGGTTTGCTGTTGGGAGTATTGATGCACATGGCTCCTACGCAGAACCAGCAGTAAGCACCATCATGGCACAGGTGATGAAATTACATTAAACCAGTGTTGCCCTACACAGAAGCGAGCATAAACTCAGCTTTGCTCTCCATCCTTAAGGCCCTGAAAAAGCTATGCTCTAGTTATCTGAATACTGACCTCTCTTCATTACTGCTGTGATGCTGGGCCTTGTTATCCACAGTGGCAGTAGGGCGTGCTGGTAGTCAGGTGAATATGAGTAACGACTGTTCAAGGCCAGAGAACCTGACATACATTTCATCTTCCTCTCCTCTGGGCAAAACTCCCTCACACAGGTAGGGATGCTTTGGTTAGTGCACCTTACCCCTCCGAAAAGCCTTGAAGACATCAGCTAATCATTCAAGCCTTGAGCCTGCCACCTACCTCAGTCAGTGCAGGATGCACAACACTTACTAGAAAAGTTCCCAAGCTCTGAAACACAAGTTTTCTTATGCCTGTTAATATTTTCTCATTGGCCTGCCTAGACCTACTGTTTTGCTTGGGATGCGAGACAATCCAGAGAAGTTAAAGAGAATTCCTCTGGGTCCTGCAGTGACTCCACAGTAATATACAGAATAAAATTGGAGCTTCCTGCCTCAGCACGGTGCAGATGAGTTATACTGTTCGCTCTTTCCATATGCTTCCTGTCAGTTTTCATGTTTTCTGAGATTAGCTGTATCTTAGTGAAGTCAGGGTCACCGGAAGGAGTTTATGAAGAAACTGCCACTTTTCATGCTCTCTCTCACATATTATATGTGATCAGCTGCTCATCTGATGTACGCTGTACTTTCAGACTGAATTTTTGCTAACACCTTAGTTTATTCCTGTAATAAAAATAGCAAATACAATAGGTTTTATTGTTTAAAAACATAGCCATGGTAAATAATGTAGTGATTACATACTCATAGTTAAAAGTCTGCGCACATTTCTGTCCTTATTCCTCCTTATCTGGTAGACCACATTAGATCACATAATTGTCTGCATGCATGCACAATGACTCAGTAGATTAACATTTTCTGAGTTCAAGCCAAAGCGTGCATTCAATACCTACTTGCAGATGATATTCTTACTCTGTCTCTGTTATACCAGATGCTGCTTACCTGATAGCACAGAGTGAATTTGTGAGTGGTAACAACCTGTGCAAGAAAAACCTACTCTAACCTGCAGAATCATCCATCAAGATGATTCACAGCAACAACATCGTACCTCATTTGTCTCTCACCAGTGGCAAGAAACACTGCTTTCTTCCTCCTCTTGTGTAGGCTGTTGGCTTTATAGTAGCTACAATGTCATACTGGAAGAACTGTGCTGTTCCCATAGTGTTCTCTTCAAATATTTGTTAATTAATCCCCGCAAACATAAGATGAGCAGGTACTTATAATCCTATTTTAGAAGCATGGAAACCCAGAGAGTTTATCTTCTTGGCACAGAACTGATCTAGGCTACTGGAAACCATGTGAAACCTCTCTTCTGCAAAGCTCTGTGCCAGCAGCCCCATGGCCAAGCACACAACCCATACAACTCCTGTGGTGTTGCGTTATGCTGGTTCACTGCGATGTCTCACGGTTTTTGGCATGCATGAATACAGCTCCAAGAATTTGCTTGCAGGGTGCACTTGCTCTTTGTCATCTAGCACAGACCTGCTGTCTTGCAGTTAACATGGGAACAATACCTTATATCATAATTTCCAAATAGCATTCCTTATTATAAATGCAGAGCTCTTCTGAAGGCAAAAAACCCATGTTTGGCACCAAGAATTTTTACTAACAATGTCCCTAAGGAATTCAGACTCAAAAGTACAGCAGTTCTCTGCCTTTTCATTTCCCGTCTCCTCAGCATTTAGAAAAAGAGTCATTATAGACATATTTTTTCATGTTATGGGTCTCAGTGCTGTCTCACATGTTCTGACCTGCTGGCAGCTGGGAAGGACAACCCCCAGGCATCATCTCTGTTGAAGTCTAACAAATGGTGCTGGCAAAGTGGGGTTCAAGCGCTGAGCTGGCTGATGCAGAGGCCATGCAGAACTGTGGGACACCACAAGACGACTAACAGCATCCTGGCTTAACTAGCTCGTGTTCTCGTTGCAAAATGCAGAGCCTGCCAGCCTTGGCTGGCACCAAACCAAAACTCAAGCCTTCACCTCCACCTGTCCCTGTTAGTCAGTACCTGAGCTTTCTGAACAGTCATCTTATGAAGAAAAGCAGGTTTCTGGTCAGTCTGTGTTCTAGTTCCAGTGTCAGCTCTGCACTGGGAATATCTCTACAGAAAATGAAGCAATTTACCAAAAGCCAAAGAAGTCATTAATAAAATGGGCAATAATTTCTTGCTTCTAGATGTATGGTCCATGTTTTAGACAGATTGTACTGAAGCAGAGTTTTTCTTCTACACTTCCCTTACTATTACTGACCATAAAACAGCAGTTACAAAACATTTCCTCTCTGATCATTAGTAAGACTTTTGGATTGCTCCTGAGAACTCACCAGTTCCAGAAGTGACTACTACTACTAACTATGTAAAGCACCACACAAGACTTCAGGTTTTTTTCCAGGGGTCCTCCTAGGTTCTAGTCGTAAGTTCCTATGATAAAGTGCAGCTTACAAATTTTGGTGTAATTTTTGCTCAGAAAATGGAATTCTGGCAGGAGGCTGAGTTATGTCTGCACTGTATGAAATAAGAGCAAAGAAAGGTTCACCAGGGAAATGAAGTCCAAGCCTGACTGGCCAAGCACTGGAAAGGTTCATGCATTTCAGGTTGTAGTTGCAGCGGAGCACTTGACATAAAACTCAGCAGAGAAGCTGGAGTCTTAAATTTATTAAAAATCCAGTGCCAAAGTGTCCTCAGGAATGATGGCAAAAATTTATAGCAGCTGCTCTGGCAAACTAATGGGACTGTCTGTCAGTTTGTAAAATGATCCAAACCAAGGTCTGTGTGAAAAATCTCGCACTTTTAAAAGGAAATGCTGGTCACTAAAGATTTCAGCTGTAGCCATTCTGCTCGTCTGGATTTACATTTTACTTCAGGCCCTTCCTTCAGTGATCAGAGATGCTGCAGCAACATACTGCATGTTTCAGGAGCAGCTGGGAAACCTGGACCGATGACCACATTGTTAACAAAGGAAGCCAGGCATTAGGAGAGCCAGCAGCGAGGGCTGGATTCTCAAAACTAAGCTGCAGTAAGCAGGAAGGCAGGAAGCACAAATGGAAAAGAATTAAAACAGGATTCAACTCACCTCAATTTAGAGGCTGCTAGGCTCATAGGGAATGCATGCCTTCCAGGAATACACAACCACTTTAACTGCAATTGCCTTACGGGAAGGAGGGAAGGCAGATGGTTCTACCAGTCCTGTTCTCCCCACAGCTCCAACCATGTTATTACAAGTGAACAGGCCTGGAAACTGTCTCTATTTGCTATTTAGTTCCTCTCAAGCAGAGGAACCAGTTGCTTCATCTGCAGCACAAAACCATTTCTCACCTGTACCACAGACATGCTGGAAAAGAAACATGGTGGGATGGAAGCATCACTTAGTGTGAGCTCCCACCAAAGGAGAGGCTGAAGGAGATTCCTTACAGACAGAACTGACTGGAGACTGCAAACTGCTAGAAGTAACTAGATGACAGAAGCTAGAAACCGCCAGAAAGGACTTCCATGTCAAGAGGTCAAAGTTATATTTAACTTAATTTCAGATAAATCTGAAGAAATAATGCCATGATTAAACATGAGGGAGAGGTGGGGGAAGGGAAGTCATTTGGGCATAGCCCTCATTCTGCCTACTGCAGGATCAGAAAGCACCAGCCAAACCACCATGGGTGGACGGGAAGCAGGGGGATGACACTGCAAAAGTTTTTTAACTCACCTCGTGAGAGTTGGTTCCATGGGCCACTCTGGTTTTACATACTGGGTAAATAAAAAAGAAACAACAATGCACCACTGAAACAGGACACACAAACCCCTTATAAATCCATTCCCACCCACACGTGCAAACACTGGAGTTCACCAGACCAAGGCATTGACTGTACTAGACACAAGTGACAGTCTCTGCTTGAACAGTGTCCTCAGTCACTGCAAAGCCTGGCTTGCTCCAAGCCCTGCTCTCTCAACTCCTCCCTGTAACTATGGTGCAAGCAGAGGTCATTATTAGGACTGGACAGAGGTGCAAAGCATCAGCTATCAAGTTAGTACAGGTACTGGTATTGCGATCCTGCAATCACAAGTATGTGATTTTGGCTGAGGCTGGAGCTACTTTAAAGGTACCAAAACCCGCCACTGTCCTGAAAACAAGGGAACTAGAACACAGTGGAAACCAAGTTCTTTCCCTACATTCCTAGTTTTGGGGAAGAGCAGGAAACTGAATGGGCTGAACCAAACTAAGATACAACATATTTTTTGCAGGCATAGAGGGGGACAAAAAAAGTAGTAAAAGCCCATCTCCTTCATATTCCTCACCGGCTCTGTATAACCTGGTTCTCATCTCCTACTAAAACCAGTAAGAGGAAAGAAACAACATGCTCCTGCAATTATGAAACCTGAGAAGAGCTGAAGACCCTGGGACCTACACAATGACTAGAGCTAATGAGCTAATGTTACTTTTGTGTCAAGCAAAGGAGATGAAGACTTTCAAGTAGGGAGGGGGTGGATAAGATAACGCTTCTTTGGAAGAGTTGTTGGAAAAGTCAAATTGCCAGGCAAGAGGACAGGCAGCTATGAAAGGCAGATGACCTGCACTAGAGTCCAAAATAAGTTGGTAACTTGAAGTTTTGGAAAGTGGTATAAGATGTCCCACAGACACATGCTCTGGAGAGCAGGAGTGTCTTTAAGGGGGGAAAAAAAACAGAGAGGAGACAGAAAACGCAGTCTCACGATACGGTTATATTAATTTTCAGTGTTATTTTTTAATTTCATCATCATTTAGAGGGGTTGATTCAGGCCTTCTGAATATATGGACTATGCTGCTGTCTACTAAGCACTAGCCAGCCCGTATCAAGAGAACAATGTGCACGGGTGAGGGAGGCGGGGGTCAAAGTCATTCAGTGGGCTTTAAATTACTGCTCCACAATCCAGTTTCAGGAGGCCTGCCTCGTTTGGGACAGCAATGCTTCTTCCACATGACTTTACCCCTGAACCTTACAAATGAGGCAAGCACCAAGGGAACAAACACTGACTAACCAATTCTGCTCACTTCACACTGCAAGGAATCAAATAAAGGAACGAATTAAAGCTCAAGCTCCACAGCGAAACTTGCTACAAAGCACAAACAGTTCATAGCAGCTGTTTGAGGCTGTGGGCCCTTGGCGCCTGCTATGTATGGTGATTTTTACATTCTCTTCTACTCCCCAAGATTGTATTTCTAGCCTGGACCAGGGAAAGGGAGGGGTGGGTGAAAAAAGGGGGCAGTCAGCAAGGCAGTGATTTTCTCAAGAAAAATAATGAATGCAGCTGGCCGAAAAAAACTTCTTGCACAAGTACAGAGCAACAGGTTAATTCTGTTGGAACTATTAGCATTTCCCAGGAATGAATGTTTACTGTAGTGAGGTGTCTAAATTAAGGAACATCAAAAAAAGGCAAAGTAAAAGCTGATAGGGAGGGGATTTGTTCCATATTCCAAGAAGAGTGCTTCAAAGCATTTGTTTCAAGAAGGTTTTAACATCCCTGACACTTCGGCAATGAAACCTATGCTCCTACAGCATTGTCTTGGGGGTGCATGTGCAATATTCAGAACCTACTAGAAGTACCAAGGAAAAGCTCGTGTACATACTGAATGGGAATGCCAGTCCATTCTTCTCTATAAGCTGCAAGGTATCTTCTCCACAGGCACTTGTCAGCTCCATAAAGGGTGGTGAACAGATCCTCTCATCTGCAAGACAAAAAAACCCACAAAACCTCAAATGGAGATAAGGGATTTAGCTTCTCAGCTGCATCATTACCAGCTCTCTCCAAGTGCTTCTTGATAGTCAGCTTTACTTTAAAAGTTGATATTAAAGCACCAGAAAGATGATCAGCCAGACCTGAATTTACGTTTCTGAAAACATTTCAGAAGATGAAAACCCCAATTTTCAGATAATCTAAATGGAAATATGAAGCCCGTATTTCCAGAGTTAGGCAGCAAGAATGACCACCTGCTTAGGAATATGTAGCGGCACAAGACCTAGCCAGTGAGGTGAAAAGCAATTGAGATCTTAGCTCTTAACGTTATGCCTTCAAGCACAATTTCCTAAAGCATTTTACAAAAACCTGAATGGTCAGCAAGCGTGGCTGGAGTAGGCAGTCTCACAAAACCATATGTACTGTAGGGCCGCTCAGGTGGCAGATTCCAGTATGGAATACTTCAGCCAAGATGCCAGCCATGTAATACATCCCACTATCCACTGGGACCTCTCTACCGTGAAAGCAGTGCTCATTCGGGCTGGCAAAGCCAGTCAGAACACTGCTGAGACACTGAGACACCTTGGCAAGACTGCTCAACGGACTTTGGTTAAGGAGAAAAAACATGGGAACGACAACAAAATTTAACAGCAGTTCTGCTCTGGAGTGTTTCTGCTCATATTGTGCTTGTTCACATGGGGTTGCGGGAAGGCTGGAGTTAAAACTTGGCCGTCTTAGTGATTCAGTAGGTTGAAGCGCTCTAGGATTCCTGTCCTGTTCACTGTAGCAGAACTTTGATTACCCCAGCGATGCAGCAGGAAAGGGGATTACACTGCAGGACTTAAAAGTACTTGAGCATAAAACTCCACCGCTCAAAGAGGGCTGGGCTGCAGTTTCAAGTGCAAAGAGAACTTTGGCTTCAGCCATCGCTCTGGGACAAGTCAGCGGGCCCCAACACTTTCAGACAAAAGCTGTGCACACATTGACAAAGTCAAAGCCAGAACATCACCCAAGTAAGAGCAACTATCCCACTTAACTCCTCAGTGTGTGTAGTCCTACAAGTACTGCCTCCATGGAGTTTTAGCTGCAGCCAGGTTAACTTTGGAGTCACAAACAAGTCACAACTTGAGTCAGCTGTGCGCTACTGAACTGCAGTTCAGAACAGGTCTGCCAAAACTCACTTCTAAGATTAATTTCAAGAGAAATAGCGTGACACCTTTCTCCACGAAGCAACTGGAGACCAGTACAAACGGTGGATGCAACTATATCTGGCAAACTTAAGTCACAGGTTTATATCAACCAGCAATGTGTCCTGAAAATAAGCAAAACGTGACTGTTATTACCACCCATATGTATCTTGGCGAACACAGGGAATCCAAACAGGTGGAGGGTACTCTGTGCAGATGGTGCAGAAACTGAAAAGTGCATGTAAACTCAGCAAAACTAACTATATACTCTGAGAGAGCCATGCATCCAGAAACCAATTCATAAGCATTGTTCAGATTCATGCTTTTCACTTCATTATAAATAAATGCTTATGCATGTTCCCTCACACAGAAGAGAAAATTGAATCACTGAAAGTAACTGAGAGGCAAAACTCTCTACATTTTGATATACATATCTCAATGCATGCATCAATGCTCTGAGAGTATCTGAGAACTCTGGCCATTAGCAATACTGAAATCTGTGAAAAGAAAAGACTATTTTCAAACATCCTAAAAGGAACAGAAAGATTGATGCTTTGAGGTCAACCTCCACAAAGCTAAACAAAACATCCCAGACTTCAAAGCATTCAATTTGCTGCTATGAAAACAGAAAGCAGCATCCAAAAGTGACAGGTACTGTAATATTTACAAGCCTTTGCCAGAGCAAAAGTTCCTTAGTTGAACGAATTTAAGGCATCAGATTTAGTTTACTGATACTTGGGAACAACTTTGGCTTGGCAGCTCTCCCACCCATATGCTTAAGGCTCACAAATAACTTTGCCTTCAGAGTGCAGATACAGAGACGTATGGTTCCATCTCACTTCCCTCCGTTTTTCTCCCATGCAAACAGGAACGGGAGACAGGGAGGATTCAGTGTTCCTGCAGATTACATGACACTTGCATGGGGAGATGAAGGAAAGGGCAAACAGTAATTTCTTTAACTTAGAAAAGACCACCTGGATCAACAGAAAGTAGCAGAGAAAACTCTTAGCATCTCAAGTTGCTCCTGCTGACTTTGCACAGCACTGACATTTTCTCCACCAGGAAGGTAATTCCAGCCCACTGAAGCCTCTAAACCAGACCATTAACTCACAGCCAGACCTGAGGACAAACAAACCCTTGCTCAACACAAGATCTCAGCACAGCCCACAGCTAGAAAGCTGCTGCTCTGAGTTTAATCGCACACGCTGCAATTCTGAAGACAGCTGTAGGCTTAAAGAATAGTCCTCCAGCTGCCAGTGACGACCTGCTCCTCCTTCCCAGGGCGGCAAACGTGCTGAAGCTTTCTCTCGTCACCAAGCTCCTGCTACCAGTGATAACAGTCTCAGCACACCTCTGCACTGTGGTCCAGGACAGACCTAACTCAGTGGCTGAGGGTCAATCTCAGTACTGTTCTACATCAGCACAGAACCACACCACACAACCCACAAAGTGCAAACGAACACCCAGTGCTACACTGAACCCTCCCCTCTCCTCTGGCTAAGGTAAGCTGCTTTAGCAGGATCTTACTGAGCTGCTGTCAAGTGCTGGACCCTTGGCCACTGTCACTGTTTATTTACAAACCAGCAGTGACCAGTCAGCAAGGGAAACCACTGCCCAAAAGGACAACAATAAATACACAAAAAAATAAATGTAACAGTCTAGAGTTCAGAATGGGTAAAAGTCTTGCCCCACCACTGACCGTTTGCATTGCCACTACAGCCTAACCCTCCAATCTAAAACCAAGCAATATTCTTACTTGAATCAGAGAGACCTAGTGTGGATGAAGCATTTCTGGAAGAGCAGTCTGAGAACTATTAAAGTATGAGGCCACAACTATGGCATGACCCCCACAGAGCTGCAATAGCTGTGCACCACTAGCAGAAGTGACTCTGTGTCAGAACCCAGAGCTGACACAACCCAGAACTCGTGCAAGGAGCTGACACTGTGGCTTTTCTACCATCAGTACTCAGCTCTGAGCTATGCATTGGGATGCCACTGACTGGAAGAGATGTCTTCTAAACCAGCAAATTTGGAAAAGATTCTGCCTCATCTTCCATCCTCAGCTATGTACAAGTTTCCTTAAATCCTAAGAGATGATTAAAAATGCAATTTCTATGCTTTCCACTTTGGATCTGAAACTAAAACCTCAGACAGACACAATAAAAAGATAACCATAACTATGAACCCTATCTTCATGCAGCCTTTACTGAACAGAATAGTATCAGCAGGAAAAATCTCTCCATAAGCCAAAGGACTGCTGTGATGTAAGAGGTTGTACATTTTTACAGGCCACACTTAGTGGCATTTCTTTCTTTTTCTAAGTGCCTGGTAGTGTCTCAAAGACCTGCCTTTGAAATACAGCCAGGACTCCAGATGGACCATGCCAGGTCTAGGACTGCCAACTTAACAGCAACAAGGAAAGACTCTTCAGATTTCAAGAGGGTTCAGCTCTCGCCTCAGACAAGTACCAAAAGTATTTGTAGAATTTCTGTTGTTTGAAACAACACATCATAATTAAATTTAAAAGTCAAAATGTTGTCACTGTGTTCCTCCCCTGTCTTCATCCTAATTTTTATTGTATGCCTTGGCACAAACTTTGTGATGTCTGCTTTCTATATTTTCCTTAAATTATTCTCCCTTTTCTTCAAGATTTTCTGCTCTCACAGGGAGCTCCCTCTCTCCTCTCTGTTACCTTCTGCTTTTTTTCTCACCCCCATCCCCGTTTCTTCTCTATGCATGTCTTTTTTTCAACTGTCATTTCTGTTCTTTCACTGCTACCTACCCTTTGTCACCTCTGAATGGAGATCACAGCTAGGATCACATTCATTGCAAATGCGGGGGGTGGGGGGGGGGGAGCATGCAGTGGGACCTCTGAAGACAGCAGGGAAGCTGGCACTAACAGGTCGTGGGTGACAGGCAGCAACCACCTCCCTCCACACAGCGTCAGGGCAGTCAGCTCTGGCACATCCTGCTCTGGGGTGAGCTCTGTCAGAGCTCTGCTCCATTCCCATGGCACAACAACATTATTGTGAAGGTGGAAAACATGACTGATGAAGGCCAGTTTACAGGACGAGTAACGCAGCTAAACAACAAGAGAGAGGTGAAACAGTACTCAAACCAGGATGCTGGTGTTAAGGAGGGGATTATTCTGGATGAAGTTCAACAGTAGTGACAGGAGCAATGGGATGTGAAGATGGGGAAGATGCAGACTAAATACCGGCGGGGGAAAAAAGTTTTCTGGCAGTGAGAACTGGTGGAAATCTTTATGCTTAGGACCTGCCTTAGTAAGAGGTGTTGAGCAGTCTCCTCCACCCAGAGCTCATGCACCACTGGTGGCTGGCAGACAGGCTGCCAAACAGTTACAGGATACTCAAACCTCCCAAAGGAAGAAGGCACAAGAAACCACACACTCCCACTCAGCAGGGGGCAAAACAGAGGAAAAGTAAAGAGTGATACACGGCTGTTCCCAGTTGAACCAAATCTTAGGTGATAGTTAATGGAAACCACTGTGTCAGGGCTGTACAAGACAGTCCCTGGATGGTTTTTGATGAAGGTAGATAGTCCTTGCACTGCAAAAATTTGAGAAGTACTGACACAGAGGACAGCTGTGAATCACTGTGGGGAAAAAATAAACTGTAAGTACAGAAGAACCATAAAATAGCTTCCTATTTTATCTCCTTACGATTTTGGAGAGGTAAGACAACAAATAACAAATTGCAGATCCAATACTCTGCATTCACAGATCAACAAACTGCATTTCCTTGTCTTCAGAAAAAAGAGCTTAAATAGAGAGTTTATGGTCATCTGTGAGGATAGCTCAAAACCTGTGGCCAGGAAAAAAAAGCCATGAGGAGGCCACTGCCTATTAAACTTCAGATTTACAGTCTCAACTCTCCCTACGTCGTAATTCACTATCCTCCACTATCGGGATTAGGAAGCAGAACAGCCAGGCTGAAGAAATAGTGTTTATTTCCAGCACTGCCACCCTCTTGCCGCAAGACCATGACCCAGTTACCAAACATGTCCTGTGTCTGAGTTCCCATTTGCAAAGTGGGGAGAAGGCTTCGACTCCCCTTGGCGAGGTAGGGCTTTATGGAGCTGATTTAAGGGAGTTTCAGGAAAAAAACACTTTTTGATGTTACTGGGATCATTACAACAGCTGAACAAACTATCCGTTTTAAGCTTCAGTCTGAGTATCAGCAACCGAAATCCTGAGTATTACTGGGAAAACATAAAACATACGGTCTTTACTCGAGAATATCCTATCCTCTGACCAGGCCCAGTACTGTCTCATTATCAGCATCTTCTCTGTTTACACACAGAACGTTACAAGACCACCAAAAGAGAGGCATGCTGAGGACAGACAAGGGAAAGGTAAAAGTTGGTTCAGTGAATTTCTGAAACAGGTGAAGGAAGGAGCAGTTTGTCAAAGGAGCACAAGGTAAGGCCTGGAATCCCACAGGTGTGCAAAAGACACGGCCCAAAGCACATCAGTGCGTGATCCTCTAATGCTGCTTAGCAATTACAAATGGAGCACAGCTTTCGCCCGAGTTGCTCTCTGTGGCTGGAAAGGCTGCCAGAATTATTTCTGAAGAAACCGGGTGCACAACCTTCATATTGTACAATGCTCTATCCAGAGAAATTACAAAGCTGTTCCTGAAAAGTGCTGGTCTCTGCTGTAAACACTCTTAAGATAAGGAGAAAACATCCACGTCAAAGTCAGGACCGTCTCAGGTCAGTCATCATCCAGCACTCACAGAGCAAATGTTAAGCCTTAAGCTATCTGGAAGATTTACAGCACACGATACCAAACTCTGAACTTCCTACTTTGTTGAGAAAAGCCACTCTTTATTGGAATAGTTAGCTCTCTGATTCAAAAATGCTTAAGCCTCTTTAAAAATTACTGTATTTTCAGTAAACTGCGCTTCACTGCGCCTTCCACCAGCTTGCACTCCGGCACTCTGTTCCTGGGGGGACAGAGAGGATGCACAGCCAGGACAACGTCTTATTTTCCTAATACAATAAGGGGAGGAAACCTGAACTTCCAGCTCACCCCGGTCTCCTTTCAACCAAAAAAACCAACCAACCCACCAACCACACAGAGAAGCCAGCAGGTTCTTTTTTTTTGCTGAAACTTACCTTGAAGGTATCTTAATTTAAATCACTGCATGACTGGGTTTTTTTGCCCTTCAGAATCCCTTTAATCACTGTAAACTTACCATAGCTTTGAACTGTCGCTTCTGCTAAGGTTAAAAATTGGTATGTCAAGGAGTCAGTCAAGCTAAACCAATCCACAACTTCATAGCAGCTCAGCCTCTGTCATCTGGAAGAACCCCTTCTCACTCCTTCCTCTAGTAGGTAATTGTGTGCGTCGTAACGTTAAGGTAGGTGCTTCGTAAACGGCACAACTTTATTCATAAACCCCACAACTTTACAGAGTGTTCAATCAGGTTAATTTTAGCACTCCTGAGCTGTATTAAAAATACTCTCAAGTTGTTTTCCCTTCCCCTCAGACATATGTGTGCAGGAGGAATATCAGCAGAACAGATTTAGTTCAAACGTATGTCCATCACTGAAAAATCAGCCCATATCTGAATACCCATGTGTTTGCATCTTACCCCCACATCTGTGGGGGGAAAATTCCAGTTCTCATATAATACAGCTGTATTTGGGGAGCATGTGGCAGCACATTCCAAAGACACAAGAGGGCAGAGCAGACACAGCTTTGAGGACTTTAACTTTTAACTTTACCTTAGCTTGACATAAAAGGAATTGTGCACTGAGTATCTAATGTTAAATGGAACATCGGCAGAGCAACAGTCTCCATTTCCAATAAAGTAGTGATTTTGAAACATCTGGTCAGTGAGTGAGGAAATCTCACAATGCAATATAAGTAAGAAACTATTCAAAAATAGTTTCTTAAAATATTCTTAACTATTCTTAAAAAATAGTTCAAAAAAACCTATGAAAAAATGGCAATAACTTGCCATTTCCATGCAATTTAGGAGTGCTGATTATGGTTTTTGAACATGATGAATTCAGCTTAGATTGATGAGAAATTATAAAAGATAAGAAGAAACAAAGGCAAAAGTCAAAGTAAAGCCAACCTGATGGAGTTTCTTCCCTCAGCTGAACTGTTCTTCAGAGACAACCATTTGACAAAGCTAAGGTCTGTACAGAATCATCCTCTACCTTTTAGATCTACACTTCCCTTTTATGCCCACTTTCCTCAGCAAGCAAAACGCTCCTTTCTGATGCCTAAGAAAGGAATCCACCTCATCTCTTGGCTCCTCAGGCTGAAAGAGGCAGGTTTTGCAAACAAGCGTTCAGCTCTCGTGGTGATGGAGCCTCACGGGTACATGGCAATAGAGGAGTACAGCTACAGACATGCCTTCAGTTAAAACAGACCTGTGGTGAAAGACGTTCGTTGACACAGCTGATAAAGCAAGCTCATGGCAATGTAGCAAGTTAAGAGCTGAAAGACTATCTCATGCAGGAGGCAGAGCAAGGGCTAGGATATGTGTGTTCATTATCAAATAGCCTCATTTTTCAATAGGTAAGACCAGTTACTCACCACCTTGCAAATGAAAGGGACAGGAAGCTTTGCAGTTGAATTTAAAAAACCCAGCACAACTCCAATTATTAAAACACATTACTTTAGGCGTTTGAAAAATGGAGCACTTTGGTTATGTCTACATGCTTACCGTACACAAAACCTAAAGCCTATTTCCTGCCGTTTGACAGCGTTACCCAAGAGACTGGACTATCTACCAACTTCAATCCATCCTCCTCCGATGAATACACGTTTCTCAGTAGCATCACATGCAAAGGCTTTAAAGGAGGCACTCTGGCACTTCTGACCACAGAGAAGGGAGGCAAATGGACTGACTTCCCAGGAGAAGAAAATAAAACTTCTAGTGCTTCTTAGACTATGTGCAAAGAAGTTACCTCTGTGTTAGGCAAAACTCTGACAAGTAATGACAAAAGGTGGAGAAAACCTGTTAGAATGACTTGTTGACATGGTAACATTTATTCCTTAGAGCACTGAAGCTGTACCAAAACTTGGGGAATCACTTAACAGGCCAGAGTGTTTCCAATGTTACAGAAGAATGAAAACAATTTTCCTCATCAAGGAAAAGACATGAAAGTCAAAGAAGACTTTATCTGCATTTCTACTCCAATAATGTTCCACTCGGAACCATGGCATCGAAAGTATCGATATCTGCGAAACCCCAAAGGCATTTCCAGAAGACAGACAATGCAAAATCGCCTCTGCGTGTCTGCTCTGTATTAAAAGGCAAACGTCAGGTTCCAGATGAATACCTGAACCCTGATTAAAGCCAACTCAACTGTCTCTAAACAGTGATTTCTATCTGCTGTTTCTTATGTTTACCCATATATGTTGGATAAAGGAATGGTAATTAGCACTGACATCCTGAAGCAACAGAAGTCTCTGATTTTAGTACTCTTACCAGCATGGACTACCCTAGCACACAGAATGATAAATGAGCCTCGGACCCAAGAGCCAGTGTCCAAATACAACTCCTTCCTGTGAAATACAAAAGACATCTAATGGTCCACTGCAGCTGATCTCATGCCTCCTCTCCACAATACTGAGCTAAGAAACTACTGAGACGAGTACAAAAACATTTCCAAGCTAAACTCCAATTTGCAGACTACACACCTCCAGGACAGGAGCTGGTCTCATGCTGGTGTGTATCCCCCTGGCCCAGATGGTGGATGAGAACAACAGATAGTGGTGTGCACTTCCCTGTATAAACACATAGAGCCTGAAAGTGGCCAGGCAGTTGGAGCAAATAATATTGTTATATACTATATGTTGGAGCTTGAAGGAAAGGTGTGAGCATCAGGGCCCTCATGTGCTTGATCAGATAATGTAGCACCAAAATTGCTCATAACCAACTGATGAACATGAGAAATTCACAGCAGGGAGAGCACCACTTTGCTCCAAGCAGTGGGATGCTAATCATACCTAGGAATCTAAGGTAAGCTTTGAAGGCCCAATACTGAATTCCTTACTGATTTTATCTGCATGTAACTCCACTGACTTAAGTGAGTTACTTTCTCGCAGTTGAAGAATCAGTCTCTATGTGTCTTATACAGAAGATACTATGTAGTAAAAAAGAAAAACATCAGTGAGTATATGCATGGTAAGGAGCATGATGACAGACATGATGCAGGCAGCTTTTTCTTGTCCATGACAGAGTTCATTCGCAGACATTAATGCACCCAGAAAAGTAGAGCCCACTGAAGCTCTTCATAGCTCTAATCTAAGAGGGTTGATGGCCCTTAACCAGATCAGTTTAATGAGCTTTTGGAAGCTAAATCCTGGGAGAGACTAAACAATGCATGTCCCATGCTTTCAGTAAATACCACTTCCAATCTATACATGCTGGGTCAGAAGCAAGGTAGCAGCACATAAGGAGTGTGAAATAGTGACAAAACTCCTTCAAAGGTACAGAGGCATCTCAGGGATATGCTGGAAGGGGCTCCAACGGTATCAGCCAAAGCCTCTGTAGTACAGCAAGACTCCTGCAGCAGCTGTGCTGCAGCTCAAGCCAGGGAGGAAAAGGGCTTCCAGCTCCTGCTTCAGACCATGCCACCAGTGCCAGCGGAAACATGAAGAACTATTTTATTACTTTACCAACTCCTGCATATGTGAGCGCAAATTTAAGTGCAAAAGGTTACATGGAGATCTATAAAATGCAGCAAGACCTTGGGATAACACTGAATAGCAGGAGAGGCATATCACTGCCACTGCACTGCTGAGCAGGGCTGACAGCAAGCCCTGTGGCTGAGCATCTCCAGTCTACTATGTTGTGGGTCTGTGCTGTGAGGTCAAAAGGATTTTCCAGACACTTGGTGACCACTGATTTCATTTGAGTTTCATTATGTAAAGCAGCTTCCCAGAACACAGCCATACAATAGCAATGCCCTTCTTCCTGCATCACGGATGAAACATAAGGACATGGTATTTCAATAAAAACAGTGGAAAGCACTGCTTAATCTGAAACAAATACATGTTTAAACAAGGACAGAGAAACCTAAGCAGAGACAAATACCAACTCAATAACATATGCAAATAATCATTGCTCCCGAGTTTACCTGTAACATGGGAAACAAGAAGGTAATGCCCTGTCCTAACACTGCCTTTGCATGTGTTAGTAAACTCTTCTAGCATATGGGGGCTTTTATCTTCTACACTGCTCATCATTCAGAGCTTGCACTTTGTGGTGTGGAAAAAACACCAGCAGATGAAGAGGTCTTTTTATTAAGAAACATCTTGTATTTTCAAATTAAGATCTTAAAGACTTGTAGACAATCCTGAAACACTTTGGAAAACTATAACTGTGAAATGCTGGTTCTGGCCTCGAAGGACTCTGCTCCTACACTTGTTTGTGACAGCTTAACTGAAGTACAGCACACCAAAAAAGGCTGTTGCTCACTGCAGGGACTGGTGTGATTTGATGATTTTTCCGAAGTGAGGTGGATAGGGCCCACCTTGAAACCTACAAGAAGTAACTCCTGAGACAAACAAGCTACATCTATTTTAAACACCAGAAAGAAAAAGAGCAAAGACCTATCTACATGGGAAAGCTTTGTCGGTGTATGTTTTCCTGTTATAATTATGTTAGTATAACTCTAGAAAGGAATGCATGCACACCACTTTGCTTACATTGGATTAGTTTCTTCCGTTAAAAAGTCTTAGTCTTCAGACAGCCCGTACACTTTTTTTCCTAAACAACTGCAAAACACTCTGGGTAGATACTGCAGTGAATAGCACTCCCACGCTGGCTCCCAAACGGTCAAAACACTGTGCAATGCCTGTGAGAAGATACTGGGTGGCAAGGACCAGCAGTCCTTAACCGCTACCTTGAAGTCATGTTGTTTTAGGGAGCTGACACTATTTCTATGCTGCTGACAGCCTGTAAGGAGGAAATCTTGTGCACCAGGATTCTGCCTGGCACCATGAAGCAAAGGTAGTGGCTGCTGAACTGGAAGAGGCCTGCATCCAAGCTTGGTATTTCTGTGGATGTCACCTACCAAGACGCAGGCCCTCTAACAGTACCCAGAACAAATCGGTTTCTATTTTCTCTTGTGCTGTCAGGCTGGGTCTTTGGCCCCATCTTTGGTGCAGTCAGTGCCCAAGTCCCTGGTTTGGTGCTGGGCATGCAAAGCAGCTAACAGCTGCCAGAAGCCTCTTACTTTTTGAAAACCTCAATGCTTCAAAGCATCAAGTCCAGCATTTGATTTCCTCCGGTAACACTTGGGCAGGAGGGATATGGCAACAAAAGGGCAGTGGGAGGAAGGACAGCTCCAGCAGAGCGGAGTTCCTGACCGACACGCCAGCACACATGGCAGCACCAGGAGCCAGGCGCCCTGCAACAGCAGCCTGCTGGGTATGGCTGTGAGCTCTCAGGAGCCACGTGCTAAGGGATAACGTGAGGGAAGGGGGAATTAATCTCACCTGACTCCAGCCAACTTGTCTATCTATGCGAGCTGTCTGTGTACCAGTGTAGTTAGAGGAAATGGGCACATGTGGACAGTGATTTATACATTCAATAGTTTAAGATTAATAACTTCTGGACATACCTATCTCTGCTCACTGAAGAAAAATGTAGACTCTTGGTACTGAATATATGTGTAACTTTTACCTTTTATAAAGATAGTTTCACGTCAGGTGCAATGAACAGCCCTTTGCTGCCAGACAATTACCTTCACAAAGGCAGCTGCAAAGTAATCCTCCTGAAATGTGCATTCCTGTCTTGCCGGGAACAATGCTGACCTGTATAGCCTGAATACACAAAGAAATAGAATTTTCTGGCTTCAGTTACTACACTGACTCCTAATTCATGAGCCTGCTACCATCTCCTGTCTAAGCAGCTTAACAGCAAAGGCAGAGGAGATGTCCGTGTGCAGAAATGCCCTGAAGGGAAGCCCAGGAAGGTCACAGAGCTTGTGGCCAATTTCCTCAGTTTACATCTAGCAGTACTGGCCAGGACAAATAGATCCCTGAATTATATTCACCACTTTGGCAAAGACTAGCTCTCAGATAAACTTACTAGTACAATTTTACTTGTTTAAAGGGAAGAGCAAACATCACCCTGGTCCACCTGACCTGGAGTGTGCCTGGTTTCATCTTGGGCTCCTCAGCACAGGCTTGCTGCTGCTTATTGAATGTTTTGCTTGTAACATATTATCCTTGGATTACAGCTTCTGGTCTGGCCTAACTGATTAGTATGAAGTCACACAGTGAGGGGTGGTATCTTTTTCTGTGTAACTCTTCGTACTGCATTGGGCTGGAGGAGTTGTACCAGCCTCTGCAAGTAGTTCCCATCTACTGACATAAGGACCGAATATACTGAGGTACACTTTTTTCCCCCCATTGGTTTATCCATTTAAGGGCTGACGTAACAGCTATCTCTGTCATGTCTAAAAACCAATTAATCAGGATTTAAGGTACATGGGACATGCTTTCCCTAAAAATCAAAACATTCTAAAAATTGCTATGCTTTCTACATGTCATAGCCACTTCTTAATTACTCTCTTCTTGATCCCCTCCCTTTTATGAATGCAGAACAGTCACTGTCTAAGCCCTCTCATCCTGGGGGTTCTTTCGTTAAAGGACTGTCCACAGGTCTTCTTACACATTGCTGGTTGTCCTTTCTGTCCACTCCAGAGTCCCACCTGCTCTTCTAGCTGATGACTCTGCCCCTATCCACCCCTTGGCTACTCAACACAAAGAGGGCTGAGAGCACTACAAGTTTGTAAGGAAGTAACAAGTGTTTCCCCTTTCACAACAGGCAGTGACAGGGCACATGACAGTGACTGAGAGAGGGACCCTCTGGAAGACGCCTTGAGTCACACAGACACATCCATTTAGAAAACACCACCATGCTTTGTGGCTCAGAGTGTCTGATCAGTGAGGAGGAAAGCCCCCCTTCTGTTCAGTGTCAATTTCCAGTTTTGACCAGATCCTTTCCCAAAGGAAAAGGAACATCCTGTGTCTTCAGGACATACACTTCTTTGAGAAGTAAATAGCTGCAAAGACTTAAGAGTACTTCATTTGCACTTGCTGACTATCTTCCAATCCACTTTTTGGTGGGCAACAATGCTGCAAAAGTATGTTGAAATCCTGTGCTCTACATAAGTTATGTTCTGCACGAAAGAATTAAAAAGTTACTAACAGGATAAGTGAAACCACAGGCTAAACTATTCTTAATTACGTTGTAATCGAACCATTAAAGACTACCCAGTCAGAAGAATGCTCAGTTCATAGCATACCAGTTGTAGGATCTGAACTCTGCTGTGTAGGTGGATTAGGAAGTTATGGAAAGAGTAAATTCTTGGCTAATTTTCAAGGAGGGAAACATTGCTAAGCTCAACAAGCTAGACAGCTCTCAGCATGACCCATCATGGTTTGTATAAAACATCTCTGATTTAGTAGACATGCTATTTCCTTTTTGTCTGATCTATTTAATGACCTTTTTCCAGGCTTCAGGAATCCGGGCACTCATTTTCTTTCTGACAGACTGAAAAGGGTCTAGCAAAGTCAGGGCCAACAGAAGATGTTAGAGACAGAGCATTTCCAAAATGAAGAACATATCCACAGGTCTGGGAAAGCTAAATAGTTCTAGGGCAATTAGTAGATTTCTGAGACATGTAGTCATGTCTTTCGGTCAAAACTTTACTAATCTACTTCCTAGTAGAAGAAAAGAATTAGCTTGTGTTTGCAACAATTAAAAAAAAACACAAACCCACAGAGTAAATGCTAAGATGAAATTTTTCAACTAGCTAAAATGCAGGCGAAAGAATGCTCATAGAAAATTCAGCCCTCTCTTACTGATGTACATTGCATTTACACAAACTTTTTCAAATACAGAAAGTTTCACATGCACCAAAGATTCTTCCAGCATCCCTGGACTATCCAATGGGGGTTTCATTTTACTGCTAGCGAAGATGAAGCAGAACCTGAGTGAACTGACCAAAGCAACGACCAGTTTCAGCAGCAGGCTCCAGCTCAGGATGTACCAGCATTTCTCCCAAGCTGTCATACAGCAGATCTCATTTGGAGATCTTTCCATATTTACAAAGGCAGCGCTCATCACCACTCTATTTTACAGACAGTGAAAACAAGAGACAAAATCCTAGAAGGACTCCCCAAGAGACAACCTGTGGACAGAGGTGGAAAACCTCACCTTTTGTGCCTGTCTGAACCAAGAACTTACCAGTTCCTGGATCCATCCCAAATCACCAGCCACTCACAATGCAACAGCTGAACAATGTTTGTCGAGGCATTTAAGTATAGAGAAAGGAAACAAATACTGAAGTGCAGTGAAAATGTTTGTAGAACTATGACCAGCACATTGCACATGAGTATGAGCATTTTAGGTTATTCCGAGAATGCAGAACATGATCCTAAATAACGCTAGGATTTGCAAAGATACATAACACAGACACATAGCTCAAGCTTTACATGAGATCTCCTCATGTGTCTGGAAGTTCAAATCCTCCTTGTCCGTTTGTTTTGTTTTATTGTGATTACTAGAGATTGCTTTTCTGGCCTGTGTGCCCACGCACGATTTCATGTAACTGTAACTGTGCCACCAGCACCACAGAGGTATCCAGATGAGCTCAGTTCTATAGAGCCTCTCAAACACAAGGATCTGCATGTCAGCACTCACAACACTTCAGAAACAAGCAGTACACATGCTGTACAAACACATCAGTTCTCTGGGGTGGGGAGGCTGCTTTTCCCAACTTGAACTCCTGTTTGGAGGAGATGAGATTATGCAAACACAAGACTTCAGAGACCATGGATTTGCCCTGACAAGAACATTCTAGCTTTTCTTCCTCTTCCTTGAGGCCTGCACTGGTGCTATTTGTGAGCACAAACCCAAGCGCCACGTGTTAAGCAGCAAAGCAGAGTATATACAGCTTTTCTGGGTAATTTCTTCACATTACCAGAGACAAGGGCAACAGAAGACATTAAACCACTGTGGACAGGGTGCTGTAAAATTCAATACTGCTAAAAAGGAGTGATGTACCTTCTGTCTCATGGGGAATAGCCTTCAAAACCTGACCTCAGCAGCTTCTCTCTGAGTTGCAGTGTGGAGGAGGGTACTGCTGCTGCTTCCCAGTGCTGCTGAATTCAGCTCAGCCAGAAGAGGAAAACACTTGGGAAGGAATGCTGCATATGCCAAACAAGGACTGTTAGCGCCCTACTGGGACACCACCCCGGCAGTACCAGCATTTGCTTTGTTCCAGTAAGTCTGACTATTAGTCACATGTATGCACCGACTGCAGCAGCCGAATGCTGTAGTTAGACATACCAGACTTGTACAGGCAATTCCAGAAAATCATTCATCCAGTGCCAAAATACAACCTGTTGCCAGTTACAGAGCAAGATTCTCACTCCATGAGTAGGGGCGATATTTTGTTTCCAAAAATGTACCAGGAGTCAGAGACGACACAGGACCTGAAAGCAGGCAGGAACATAGCACAGCTCAGCCTGACAACGCACTTGTCCTTGGGAAACCCTTAGTTTAGCAGAACAGAGGAGGAAATGCCCTGAGCACTCCTTGCAACGTCTCCACAGGAAGAGGAATTGATTATACTGCTGAACTGGGAAAGTGGAAAAAAAATAATCTGTGTTCAGAACTAGAGAAACACAGCAGGTGCCAGTATTTTCCAGCCTTCAGACATGTAACATCAACATTTCAAGCTTCTCCATCAAGGGTTTAATAATAAGTCTCTTCAGGTTCCTTAGGAATTGTCTGCACAGCAGAGTACAAAGGCAGGAAACTGCCAGGAGATTTGGTGCTTTACTAAAAGGGGAAGCAGAGAACATTCCAAGTTTCTTGTGAAAAAAAGATGACCGCACATTGGGTAATGCTGCAAAGGACACAGCCGCAATCCTGATAGTGGTTAAGCTATCATGGCTTTTGAAACTGCCAGGGAGCCACAACCAAGGTGACAAGGTACCAGCAAAGAGCACACAGCAGTAAACTTACCTCACTCATGCAAAAATCTGTCACTACTGCTATTTGATTTTGCAGACCACTTTCATACCAATATACAAAGGAGCGAGGCACTCCGAGTACTTCATTCATCTGACAGCAACAGCTCGGGCTTCCAGGTAGGAACAGTTACAGACAGAGATGAGACAGTTTAACAGGACTCATTTCCTGCTGCTCCTAAATGAGAGATTGAGGACGTCACCTTGGGTTCAGAGCACTTAACACAGTCATTACTGGACTTCTGGGGCCTGTAGAACTAAAGTCTTTCATTTCCTTCTGTTAGCCCTGTTTAGAGCACAAGGACATGGGCTTTAACTCCAACAGACTCACAGAAGGTAAACATTAGCTCTATGGCTGAGCAATGAGGAAAACCACAAAACCAGAAAGGCCCCTTCCTTCCCAACAAGCCCTCCTCATTCACCTGCATTTTTCTGGTGTGAGGCTGGGGAAGAAGGCAAGCATGCCCCACAGCCCAGGAGAGGACAGGACACCTGTGACATTCAGACATACTCGACCCTAAGCTATCCATGACAGTACAGCAATTAGCGTGAGGATGTGCCACTGGAACACCCAGCGGGAAACCAGTGCAACCACCTCGCTGGAGGAGCCAGGGGCTTGATCCTCCTGTGGCGTCAGGACTGAATCCTACTGCAAAGGATGCAACCTCATGGCCACGGAAGGCAAGCAAAGTGGGATCCTGAGGAGGAGGGCACTGCCGCAGCTTCTGCTAGCTAAAACAAAGCAGAAGACATGTCTAAGCCAGGGCATACTCAGGGCACACAGCTGGTAACTCAGCGTTTTTTGAAAATGTAACTCTTCTACACTATGTGCTTTATTCAGTTCTTATTCTTCCCCTGTGAGGCTGAGCTACGTGCTTATTTGAATTTGCTTTTAAATCTGCAGGATGACCCTTGCTCTGTATACCATGAAGCAGTAATTATGTTCATTTTGGCAATGGTTACTGGTCTGTTACTGAAATGAATACCCTGTCCTCAATGCCGTTTTCTTAAGTTTGCCCGAGTAGAGAGTATTTTATAAATATATCCCTGTCATCTAGCCAATACACTCACGTTGTTTTCCGCAATATTGGTGTACTTTTATAGCTCTTCCCCTACAAATACTTTGCAAGTCTATCTCAGACAAGAAGAAATTAATTTTCTGTATGAAAGGCAAATAGTAGGTTAGATGTTCACGTAGCACAGTGAAAAATGAAGCACTGCAAACACAGTGCCAACTGGGCAATTATAATTTCTTTACTTGCAAGTGTCTGAGAGTTAGGTATGAATGAAGTTACCACCCTTTCCTCTCCCCTTTCTGTTTATGCTACTAAGCAAGAAATCCCAGAGAAGTCTCAGAATCCACATTTCTAAGAAGCAACTTATGATTTTTAAAGGATTTTCATTTATTACACGTTATGATCACTTCTGCACAGCCCTGTACTCATTTTACTTCAGCCTTCCTCAAAAAACACTTAAGGATTTTAATTTCATTTTAACCTTTGCATCCCATTTCAAAAGCACTTACATTCTGCAGCATGAGTCTAGCAATTATGTTGTGCCTTACATAAAGTTGCTAAAATCCAGGGTCAAAACACAGTCAGCCAAATTTCAGACCACTTCTTCAGGCGAACACAGCCCAGGAATGGTTCAAAAGCCACCCCTCAGCACAAAGTGGGGTCCTCACAGGCAGCATACCACCTCAGCCAGCAGGTACAACCTGCAGGCACCAGCACCAACCCCTTTAAAATAACTTCACATGCATTACATTCCAGATGCTCATCAGAGAAGCCTAGAAAGATGTCAGCTGGCTTTTTATTTCAATACCCATCTGACTACAGTACGACCAATAGGAGGAATGACAGGGGATGGGACTAAACACAATGTGCACCAGTTCATGAGTTTCTAGTTATGCCCTTAGGCTTATCCTAGTCCACAAGAGATGAGTGGTCGAAGAGACCAAAAAGATTCATCTAACTGGGATCAGTAAGATGTTTTTCTTCCCCAGAATGAGGCTCATCCTTTGTATTCCAGGCTTGCAGAGCCCTGTAATGTTTCCAAAGGATGGAAACTAAGATGCAGATTTGTAGTGATGGGGTACGTGTTCACACTCTCCCATAGAAACTGCTCCCTCGTATTCACTTTGTTTCTCTGTATTTTGTTTTTCCTTCAGTTTCCCCACTTTTTCCTTGACCTTTGCCAGGCAAACCTTCAGCATCCCTTGCTCATTCATTTTGCATTTCTTTTTTTTTCCAGCATCAGGATGACACCTGATCATAACAGGACAAACCAGCAGAGACAAAGGCTAGTGGTACACGTCTAGGGAAGAGTATAAAACCATAGAAAGCATTGTCCATGTCATATCCCATTGTAGCAGCCACTTAGGGACTTCTTCAGGGAAGTAAAGGGTTTATCCATTCTCAATAGTTTTTTCTGTCATCAATCTCTTTGCTTTTTCAAACCCACACAAATTGGCATTCACGACATCCCGTGGCACCGAGCCTCCTTGTTTAGCTACGCAGTATAGGATAGTGAAAATGTTTTGGTTTTTTTTAAGCTTACCACCTACTGCTTTCATATTTACCAGAAGAAACAACACATTGCTGTTCCCATTCGTCATCAGCATGCTGCTCCTGATTCACAGAGGCCTCCATTGTGCTCCTCTTTCAGCTGCTTCAAGAAGTTTTGAGTTCCACATTTCAGTTTGATCAAATTCTTTGCCAGTGAAGCTACTATACAGAAAAGAACGGGTCTGGCCACTGTAGTGAAACAGTTCACTAACACAGTATAAGTTTCTGTCAAAAAAAATCTTTGATTTTGCCTGCAAAGACTTATGCTGAGTCTTTAGTAGAGACTAAACAGGACAGACAACCAGATAATCTTGTATTCATTGCACAAGACTTGGAGGGAAAAAACAAATAAAGAAAAAAAAAAAATCACATTTCCCTAAGTTTGATTTGGGACTTCAGGTTACTTAGATTGTGTTTCAATGTACCACGTTATTACGTAGCCCTTGTAAGGCTACAGCAGTAACACTGAAAGAAAAATCAGATTCTTGGTTGGAAGAAGTTGAAGATACACAAGAGAATATTATGCTTGTAGATGCAGGTCAGGTTTTGAACACAGTCTCCTACAAAAAGTCCCCACCTCTCATATTGAAGTGCACTAAACCATTAAGCCTAGTTACTAAGAACTAGAAACTGTTCTAAAAAGACCATGAAATACTTATAGTTAGCTCTTCATTTAAATTTTCTTAGTTCAGAAGAGAACCCATCTCAGCAGTTGCAATGAAGATTAGAAGCTGTGCTTACACAGTTACACAGCATCAAACATATATCACATTCCTTTTGTGTGATTTAGAAAACTAACCAGAGGCCATCAAACAGATATTCTGTAGTACCTATGCAGTTAACTCAGGTTGTAAATCCTCGCACCCTTGTTACAAAAAAGCACTGCAGGCCCGGCTCAGAATTTGGTAGTGCTGGTCTGACCAACTTTCATCCACAGTTGTGTCTAGATGTGAATTTTCAAAGACTAGTATGCAGGTAGGCAGGGAACAACGTTCAAGGATGATACCTGCAGGGAATCAGTTTGCTTAACACCCCCCACTGCCCAGATACACCACATACACCCGACCCTTCCAAAACCCCACTTGCCTCATTTAAAATAAAAAATGCCATACTATGCATGTTCTGCTCATCAATTCCAATAAAGAACATTGGCAATAACATAGCTGGAAATAAGCTTTAACTTCAGGTCAACTTTAAATCAAGAATCAGATTTTATAGCTGGATTGGGTTGAATTCTTTTTGTATTCATTCTATAGCAGTAGATGTGTCCGGTTTGGGCCTCATCTTGGAAGAATCAGAAAGCTGCTCAGATGTTGGGTTTGAATCCTAGAGAAACTCCATACAATACTCTCACTCCCCCCTCCCAGAGGAGATGTACTCAACTCATTACGCTGCAGCATGAAAGGAACCAGATCTGTGTAACTCCCTTCCACAGCCCATCATCTTCCTTTTACCTTGAAAAGGAGCTGTAAACGCAGAGGCTGCTATGATTCTGAGCTAACAGATGCTCAGCAATAAAAGCTACCCATTAATGGGAAAAAGATACAGCCTGGAAGAAAAGTATGTTTCTCCTGCGTCATGCAATGCTCATAGCTAAATGCAACCATGACACAGAAATAACCTGCCCCCAGCAACGCGCCACACAGCACGCTCTGCACAGTGAACACAGAAGGCTTCTGCTGCTTTAGGCTTCACCTGCTACAGCCAGGCATAGTATTTCAGGACGCTGTAAGACTGAAAACCAAAGCAAACAAATGTCTCCAATCTCAATAATATCACTTGAATTAGTAATTACATCAGAGGTGCTGGTTCTCAGCGGAGTTGTCTGCGGGATGACGGTGAGAATTTGGCCAATGGGCATTTTCCCCCTGTGGAAAACCCTTCAGTAAGGGTACCATTGTTCTGTACCATGAAGGTCAGCACTGGCAAAAGACAACTCAGGAAGCCTTGTGACAAACAGCAGACCATCCCGATATTATCTTATCCAGCCATCAGCTACAGATGTCTCAAATAGTAAATGCAATATAAAAATAACAAATAAATCCTATTTTAGGAACAGCGGTTCTCTGGCCAGCTCAGCCTACCAAAGTTTAGCTGCAACCCTTCATAGACACATATTAAGCTTAATTAAAAAACAAATATACAGTCTGGTTTATTTGAACAACATTTGGTGACATATCGCCAGCCCACGGACTTTTCCTCCCCTACATCAAACTCTGGCTTTAGCATATGTAATACTTCATTCTGTGCAGACAAGTCTTCCTACAGGATAAGGATCATTACATTAAATTATCATTAATTTTAATTACCATGCTATCTCAACTCTAGATATGTTGCCCAGCCTTAAGGATATGTTTTGTTTCAAAAGTACAAAGCAGTGTCTCTCTTGTCGACTATTTTTAAAAGCCATGACATTTATTTAACCCTAATGACAATCAGTATAAAGGAGAAAGCTAAGTCGCACCACTGAAATAGTAAACACCAAGTTCCCAGCGATATTAATCTTTCTCTGACCCCTTCTTCCAAGAGGCTGCTCCTTGCAATCTGATCAAACTTGAAAGCACACAAGTACTTTTCACTGCTGGAGAAGCAGAAAAGAAGAGTGAGTTAGAGTGGACAGTGAGCCTAAGAAAAGCATTTCATTGTGCAAATTTCTTCACACTTGATCCCCAGGGCTCTTTTTATTAAACAGGTCTTACATTGCTTGAATGACAATCTGTACTGAATTTCCATAACCCCTCTTCTGTCAACAGTCAACAAAGCCCAGCACTGACACTGACCTTAATTTATCACTGAAAATCAGAAGATGAAGACAGGTAGCCAGGGGTCCCACCAGGTCTCCTGCACCCTTTACATCATATAAAACACCTGAGTTTTTTACTTGGCTTGAGGCAAATTGAATAGAGAAGGGCTCTAAAGACAAGAACGGGACACTACAAATTTGGAGATGTTGACAGATGAGGATGGGGGAAAAAACCCCCACTGCTTTAGATTTTTGCTACTTTGGGAGACTTTGGGATCTGAAGCCTAAGTAGTATCTCTCCTCATTGTTCTTGCTTGCCAGAAGTACTCTGCAATGGTAAGACAAACATCACTGTCTGAATGACTAAATATAAAAGATTAGGCATTAGACCTTGTGCATAATACAGTGCAACCAAGTAAGTACAGATTTACTACTGGTATGGAAGGCCACATGCAGATTGGGTAGTTAACTCAGAGTATAGTCTTAACCAGACGGCCTGAACACAGAAATCTGTGGCAGGCTTGGGTTAGATCTGGGCCTCACGTTCACTCCAGCTACTTCATAAACTTCCTGTTAAGATGCAAAATAAACTAATCCTAAATTTTTATTAAACACTATCAGTTTGTCAAGATTTGTGCTACGGTCTTCCTGATCCTTCTATAAATACATTTCTTTCTTGACAACAGTGACTGAAAAAGTTATATGGTACCCTGGAACTGCACAGCCTTGGGCCACATCCCATGCAGACAGGTGACTGCAGCAGTGGGACACGCTGGGACGAGGCACAGGGGATGTTCAGTTTGAATACCTCATGTGTGTACGGCCATAGCATGTAGCATGGATGTTGCTCAAGCAGCCAGTGTTCACAAGAGCCTAGAGCAGGTCACTGTCACCTGGCAAATACTGGTGGCCCTGGCACAACCAAGAGTTAATAAAATGGAAAGGGAGAGATGGGCACACATTTCCAGACACTTAGAAGAAAGTGTCTGTCAAGCTCCACACCCAGATTTAGCATGCAGGTAAAGCATCTGCATTCAGGTATTGGAACACTGTGTATGATTTTTTTTTCTAAGAATAAACACTCTCCAGCGGAATTCATGCTCTAGTCTTGTACATGTGTACAACCTAGAATCAGGTGGCCTCGGGTCCTCTTATAAATAACCTTGCTTGATGCTTGTATCCATTGAACTAGAGCAGATGTTCTCTAACCATGTTTTTCTCACTAGAGTGAGAAGAGAGCCGCAGTATGAGAAGAGCTGCTTCCAGCACTGGTGACAGCTGAAACTGAGGATAAACAATCAAAACCTGTTTCATTTGCTCTTAGTATCCTCTTTCAGCATGTTATTTGATATGGACAGAGAAAACAGATGATTTAAAAAAAAAAACAACAAAAAAAACCCAAACCAAAACACCAAACCAAACAAACAACAGTCTTTTTCACTGTTTGCTCTCCTAAGAGTCTAACTGCCACAGTCATGCCCTGACATCAAAATTCTGTCGACTGAGAATCTGTCCTCCCACTACTTTGTAATAACTGGCATTAAGTTCTATCAAATAATTTGTTGAATAATTACGTTTTAAATAGCTTCACAAATACCCCAAACTGCTTAAATTTTAATTACTGACTTCTTTTGCAATATCCCTTTCAAAAACCAGTACAAGGACTAGCAATTTATTCTCATGATTATTAATGCAACCCCATTACGCAGCCTGAATTTCCTATTCTTCTGAATCTGCCTTCTCTCACTCATGCTCCTTTTTAAGGGAAACAGATGAGTATTCTCTCAGAAAAGATCCCTGCTCAATCTTACATTCATAGATCATGTAGCCGGAACGAGAAATGGAAGGCAAAGAAATGACAGAACAACAAAAGGTCAGAAAACTGAAAATCTTCCTCATCATTCTACACCAAAAGGCAGTGAACTCACAGATCTGACCCACAAATGTTAGTTAGAATCAAATCATCTGGATGAGAAGTGCTAGAGGTAAACCATGATGCCCTGAGTAATCATTTGCCTTTTGTAAAACAACACGCTACCCCTACTGCACCCAGACCAGAGGTAGCTCGGTGCAAAGCTACACACCACAACACTGACCTCACGTGCAGCACAGAAATGAGATCTGAGACCCTCAAGAAAATGGTGTATTTTTAAAACAAACACTGCAATCCTTCTGCTTCTTAAAATCAATACATGTTCCTTCCCACTCCAGTGCCCTAGCACAATGAAGGCTCTGCAGGGATCCCAGGGAGCAGGCAGGCTGGCCTTTCTGGGGACAGAAGGAGCTGGGCACCAAAAGCCCCACCACCCTTCACGGGAGACAGGTCTCACCCCTCCCGAGCTGTCTGAGCATTCCTGTCTTGCTGCTCTGTGAACTGTAATTTTCTTCACTCTTGACATTTATTTTAAGGTCTGAATCAGGTTCTACAGAGTCTGGTTGTTAGTAATGGGTCTATTAAGCTGCAGTTTTGTCCCTTTCCAGAAACAAAATGCACAGCAATTCCTGGTATGATGATTTTACAATCTTCTCAACTCAAAGCAGGGTGTACAGAATAAACTAAGACACATGAAGGTAATTGACTGGGCTGAGGGACTGGTAGACCAGGCACTGATGACATCCATCACTTGACAGAAGAACCTAAGGCAAAACTGGGATACATTCAAGTAGGGATTGCTCATTTTTGAGAACTGAGCCAAAACATTCTCTTCCTAATTAAAATCAATGCTGAGAACCCAGTAAGACTTTCTGGCATGTGCTTGCTACTTACACCCTCTCTGAGCTCTGCTGCACCACTCAGTCCCATCTCACCTGACTTCAGTTCGCTTAGTACAAGCTTGCACCTACACTAATTTCTACATTTATGTTTTGCTATAGTAATAACTGCAAGTTATATGTGATATCCTAGGAGTTATTGTTTGTAACTGCCCACTGGCCAGATAAATCCCCTCTGCACCAAACTTTTTTTTGTTTGTTTGGGTTTTTTTGGTTTTTTTTTAAGTTCAAATGCACTTGGACTTCTCTGTGACCAGAATATTTCAGTCTAGAAATAGAATTGTGGGTTGGTTTTTTTGTTTGGTCAAGATACCTGGGTTCAGGAGACCGACTACAGCACAGGTCTTGCTGGCCTGATGAATTCTGCCTCACATACCAACAGTTTGTCTATGCTTTTTTCCCCTTGTGGTTACAAAATACACCTTCTCCTAATAACTACAACATAACAACCAAGTCTTTCAAACCACTCAGCGTTTAAGTTTCATAGTCTCAAGCTTTTCTACAAAATGGCTGTGAAATCCAAACTGTAAAGAACTCAAGCATTCAACTCTATGCTTATGCTCATAACACAAAGACAGGCTATTAAGATATTTAACTTAAACCTTTTTAAGGTATGCAACTGTAAAGGTGCAGTACCAACCCTTCACATTTCACATCTGATTGAAGAATTAAGGAGGATTCTCCTTAGCACTCTTCCAATTTGTCTAGATACTGGAGAAATGACAAAATAAGCCGAGAAATGATTGAAATGATGCTATAAAAGCAGGATCTAAAAAGGTCTAGTAACTCTCATTCTAATTTGTGTCTTTCTACTCAATTTTGATTTGCTCTGAGCAAACCCCTTATGAACTGCATGCCAAGACATTTCTATAACGATCGAGTGAACAAATATTATTTATGTCAAGATTTATGTAACTACATACACATGGGAAGATCAGCACAGTATTTTTAGCATCAGATACTGCAGACTTCAAAATAATGACAAAACCTGAATGTTTAAAGAAACCAGGTCATAGCTCAGAGTTCAGCTTTTGCTAAATCCTGTTTCAAAGAGCTTCCTCTGTACACATTTACAAGTAAAAGCTATGTGGATATTGTAGAAGCCTTATTTTTCCCTAACGTTGTAGGACCATTTTTATTACAGTGGCATTAGAAGGTATTTTAAGCACTGTGCAAAACACACGGTAAGAGGTAGCGTCTCTCTAGGAGAAGCTGCAAACCAAACAAACAGGACTAACGAAGGACAGAGGCGTGAAATGAAGAAACAAGGGGGTGCAGAGATTAATACCTACCCAAGCACCAACAGAAAGGCTTGAACAGGATCAAGCCTTTCAGACCCCAGCACAGTGGGGTTCTTCTAGAGGTTTGTCTTGTACAACTTCAAAACTCTCTCTGTACTTTCCCCGTTGACATGGCACTCTCCCTCTAATGGAGATAATGATGGTGCCGTTCCTAGATTAACACTATGTGCCCTACAGCCACTAAAAACACGTCTTCAGAAGCTGCAGTATGCAGTGTATACAGTGGAAAAAATCACACTACCAGAACACAAACCAGAAAATGTTTTGAAAAAATCAGTTGTTTTCTTAAAGTGAAAAAAGAAGAGAAGAGGAAGCCTACTTGCATTTAGCTTTCAAAGAAAACAAACTTCCCTATAAGCCTGAATAAACATTCAGTGCCTGTGGATCTACCTCTACAAAAGGAAAAATTAATTTTCCTATAAAGGCTAACCAAGTATGGCAAGTTATTAAAATATTTTCTCTTGGACAAAATAATATGAAAAACAAAGACTGCATGAAAGCACAGAGGGGAAAAAAAAACAGCTGCATATGATGAGACACATTAAATTCAGTAAGAAATGCATTTGTTTTACTCCTCAGTTCCAGGCAGGCTCTTACTTTCACTGCAACTATACACTGATGACCCAATAAAATTCACTAACTTACATGGATAAAAATATACATAAATTTGGGTATATTTCTATCTAGGAGATAAATAGTTTTTAAAGATTCTTTCCTATTTGTAAGACAGAAGGAAAAAAAATGTGATTGTAGGATTAGATAGGGAACTACGACTGGGTTTTTTTTCCCTAAAGATAAAATTCTTGCGATAAATCACAGATATAAACAGGGGAGATAAGACAAGCACTGCCAGCTTCAGAGAAGTGTGTGCATGTCTAGATGTGATTCTTACCCAGTAAACGCCTATTATTCTTTGAACCCCAGCTCTGTCTCAATATGAGCTGGTTTTGTTTGCATCAACATTCCGTCTCCAACAAAAGGAGAAATGGCTAATACAGACAGAAATCTGTGTTTGTAAAGGCGGTTGTACTTCTTTTTGTGAGTAAACCTGACTGTGAATCAATTTGGACTTGAAATTACAAGGGGTTTTCAACCAAAGTATCCAGACTCTTGAGCCACCTGCCAGCTGGCAGACAGGGACAGGGAGCAGAACGAAGCCCCCCCAGTCCAAGGGGAAATGGCCAGCAGCCCGCTACACCACTTAGACACACACAAGTCTATGGGGGCAGATGGGATCCAGCAGGGGACTGAGGCAGCTGGTGGAAGCTCTCACCAAGACACTGTCAATCATTTACCAGCAGCCCTGGCTAACCAGGGAGGTCCCAGCAGGTGGGAGCTTAGCCAACGGGATGCCCATCTACGAGAAGGGCAGGAAGGAGGATCCGGGGAACTACAGGCCTGTCAGCCTGACCTGGGTGCCAGGGAAGGTTATGGAGAAGATCAGCCTGAGTGCCATCACCCTTGCAGGGAGCTGTACAGGACGACCAAGTGATCAGGCCCAGCCAGCATGGGGTTATGAAAGGCAGGTCCTGCTTGACTAACCTGATCCCCTTCTATGACAAGGTGACCCGCTTAGTGGATGAGGGAAAGGCTGTGGACATTGTCTACCTGGACCTTAGGAAAGCCTCTGACACCATCTCCCACAGCATTCCCCCGGAGAAACTGGCTGCTCACGGCCTGCATGGGTCCACTCTTCCCTGGGTAAAAAACTGGCTGGATGGCTGAGCTCGAAGAGTGGTGGTGAGTGGAGTTACACCTGGCTGGGGGCCGGTCACAAGCAGTGTTCCCCAGGGCCCAGTATGGGGACAGTGCTGGTTAGTATCCTTATCAATGATCTGGGTAAGCGGATCAATTGCACCCTCAGTCAGTTTGCAGATGACACCAAGTTGCCAGGGAGGGGGAGTGTTGGTCTGCTGGAGAGCAGGACGGCTCTGCAGAGGGATCTGGACAGGCTGGACCCATGGGACGAGGCCAGTTGTATGAGGTTCCACAGGGCTCCATGCCAGGTCCTGCACATGGGTCACACCAGCCCCACACAGCGCTACAGGCTGGGGCCAGAGTGGCTGGAGAGCTGCTGGTGGGAAAGGGCCTGGGGTGCTGGAAGACAGCCAGATGAACATGAGCCAGCAGTGTGCCCAGGTGGCCAAGGCAGCCAAGAGCATCCTGGCTTGTATCAGACACAGTGTGGCCAGCAGGACTAGGACAGGGATCAAATCCTGTGTCCAGGTTTGGCCCCTCACTGCAGGACAGACCCTGAGGTGCTGGAGCGTGTCCAGGGAAGGGCAATGAGGCTGGTGAAGGGTCTGGAGCACAAGTCCCATGAGGAGCAGCTGAGGGAACTGGGGATGTTTAGCCTGGAGAAAAGGAGACTCAGGGGAGACCTTATCGCTCTCTACAGCTCCCTGCAAGGAGGTTGCAGTGAGGTGGGTGTTGGTGTCTTCTCCCACATAACAAGTGACAGGTCAAGAGGAAACGGCCCCAAGTTGCACCAGGGGAGATTCAGATTGGATATTAGGAAAAATATTCTTCACTGAAAGTGTGGTCAAGCACTGGAAGAGGCTTCCCAGGGAAGTGGCTGACTCGCCATCCCTGGAGGTATTTAAAAGAGGTGCAGATGTGGCCCTTAGGAACATGGTTTAGTGGTGGACTTGGCACTGTTAGGTTAACAACTGGACTCAATGATCTTAAGGGTCTTTGCCAACCTAATGTTTCTAAAAGGTGAGAAGGGGGATAACCTGACTCCTGTTCCCACTGGCTCACCCTGGGTTTCTGGAACGGGCTGGATGATAAAGTGCTTACAACGGGCAGGCTGTGACTCGGTAAGCCTGGCTACATTCTGTGTGTTGATAAGACTGGATACTGAACTAACACAGAAAGTCAATTTCCTTATAGGAAGAACAAAGAGAAAGGATGGTTTGGTGTGTGTAACCAGTCTGTCTGTCTCTTTTTTTGTGTCCTGGGGGAGGGAGGCAGCCTCACAGGCACAAGTGTATCACTTGTCAAAGCTGCTTCAGCTACTCCCTATCTTCCCCTCAGCAATAGTGGTGGTACTACTGCTGCACCTGGTGCATGAAGCCCGTCCCGGGCAGACAAACCTTCACAAACCAACCACCAACACCTGCCTCCAGAGAGCAACGTATGCATGTTTGGCATAGGTATTGCTATAGTTTTAGCTCCCCTGTGCCATAAACAATTTAAAAAGCTTTTCTAACCACTTAGATAATGGCACTAGTTACACATCTTGTGCCTGTTCATAAAGAATTTGTCCTAATTCACAACAGCGTCTTTGAAAATAATCGCTCTAAGGAGTAAGTCAAGAGGGAAGAGGCGAAGTGTTGCACGATCTTGGCTCAGGACAGGCGTGCACTTGCAAAGGGCTGCATCCGCGGAGCAGTTCCTGCCAGAAGTGCAATTACCATCTGGAATGGTAACCCTGCCCCAACACCTGCACGGATGTAGTTACCCAGACTATAAACGTGCTTTCTTCTGGTGCAGTTCATCCCTCCGCCCACGCAGGAAGTTGTGTAAGAGCACCCACATCAGAGCTGTCATGTACTGGAAGGAATGAAAACCAACACACCTAATGCAGACAAACCCTCAGACCCTCCTAGATGGGACTCTCCTGTGCCAGCCCCCCACCAGCACGAGCAGTTTATGTTTTACTTTTGCATATAACTAGTTTACAGCTACAGTCCTTAATGATAAGCTCAAAACAAATGGACAAGCCAAACTGCCTGCAACAGGGTTTGCAGTTTCATCACAGGTATGAAGCAAGATGCTTTTCAGTGAAGCGTAAAGCAGAGATCCTTTACTCTCACCTCATACAGGTGTCTAAAAGAACAAGTCACCTCTCTCCCAGGGACTCTTGGACAAGCAAGCTATAGAGTAAGAGTGGGAGAGGAAGGGGAGAAAAAGAGGAGACATTTTCCTCTCTTATCCACAATCTGAAATCTCAAAAATGCTGCTCTCCTCACCACCCATTTTAGGTTCATTACAAAAAATTGTTTATTCAGCGAAAATAAAATGGGTATTTTCTGATCTCTTCTAACATTATTTTCTCTCAGAATACTAAAACCCCAAAGCAATTACAATCAGCTGCAGTGTTGAGGACATTTACTTTCCCATAACACAGGACCTTGAAGGGAAGCATCATGCTTACAAAATTGCCTGTATTTCATACACAGACTGAAATGGGAAGGCAAACATTTTGGGGCAGTGTTGGAAGACACAACACTCAGAATAACAACAAAACCCAGCAAATGTAGAGCTCTGCACTTCCTTAAGTACTTCTGCTATCTAGGTAAACACATTTGAAGATTTAGCAGTTTAACTAACTGGCAGCCTAACAACTGATTAGAAAACTCTGTGTCAAAATTCATGATAACTGCAATAAAATGTCAGCGCCAATTTTACCCCCCAAACTCACACCAGACTCCAGGTTGCAAAGGCAGCAAAAACCAACCAAACAAAAACCCATCTGCAGTCTGGCATACCTGTATAACCACCCAGAATGGATCTATGGAATGCTAAAGAATTTATGGTAGAATTAATTTCCCTGCAGCAAAATACAACGAAAGTGCCTTTGAACTGGCTAGCTTTCTTGGTGGAAGTACCCCAGCTGAACTGCACCTGTCTTCCTGCCAGAACTCACAGGGATTTTACAAAATATTTTCTTAAATAGGAACTAAAAAACTGTCCCCAAGAGCAACCACAGCATCAGTAAATTACACAGTACAAGAAATCAGTTGGTGTGATACACCTCTCCCCTTCTAGAAAACCAACACTAATTGCCCAATATTGAAGTAACTGCAGTTTATCTCCTAGCAAATGCTTGTGAGGATTCCCAAATCAGCAATTAGCATCTGTCCCATTGTGCTTTTCTGCCTAATATCTTATGCAAATTATACAATTTATAGCTTTAGATTTAATGTGTGGTTGCCTAACGCCGCAAGGCAAGAGGAGTCTGCTGATTCAGGAATGTATCACTCAACTGCCTCACCCTTGTGAAGCGAGTGACAAACTCATTCCACAGATTTCTCCACCAAGGAAGAAATACTTGCTCCTGCTGCGCCACATCCACATGAACAGGTGCAGCCAGCCCACAGCTCCTCTCTCGGCATCCTGAAAAAGCAGAATGAAGCCAGCTTCAGCCCAGAAGTCATGTAGCTGGAGTAATGTGACTGTCCCCAGCTAAAACATACCACTTTTTCTAAGGGAGCACAGCCCCACTGGGAGCCTACGACTACTCAGACTGCTTAGCTCTTATGCCGGCACAGGTAAGCAGATACGCTGGGCCCACGCAGGACAGCTATCTACTAACATCTTAGCGTGACTTTGTTAAGCTCCCTGGCTCAAGCTGTCAGTAGCTGATGGTTTTTTTATTCCGAAAGACAGTCAACATCAGAAAATACTGGTCTGAAAAGGTCACCTTCCCCAGTCCCACTGCATTCCAGCAAAATGAAATGCTTCTAATACCAACACGGGCAGGTGTCTGTCTACCTAACGTGTTCCTAAAACCTCCAGTACAGGAGGTTCATAACTACTCCATTATTTTGTCCCAGCACTACAGTAGCATTGTGACCAAAAATTTTATCTTACTTACACCCTCCTCCCAGTGTTCAAACAGCATGCTCACAGGGTTCCCAAGTACTGACTAATACTCAAAAGGTTCCCCTGGTGAGGCGGGGAAGTTTGGCTGGCATTTCAGAGATCAAGAGAGTAAGCAGGGCTGTCGTCAAGGCCCTGAATCTCAACAACAGAGATCAAAAATGCGTGGTTCCTAGCCCTGAGGCTCTACGTGCTGGACTTGTTCAGAAACATTAGGTCATGTAAGTCAAACTGGACTATTAAAGAAACTTAAGTATCCCTTCAAATTTGGCTGAAATGAAACTGCACTGGCATGACAGATTCTAAAATCTCAGAGACATATTAACTTATGCCTTGCCTATGCTGCATGTACATTAGTTGTACTACATACGAACCAGGACTTGGCACAGGATGGGGCTTATATTCAGTGTACCTACTTCTTAGCTGGATGGGCATCCTGTCAATACACCAGCAACTAAGTAAGCTGGTGTGATGGAATAAGCTTTCAGTTTTAAGTGAAGAAATTGCTTCAGCGAAGCTGAACTTTCCCATACGATGCAGATCTCAGTGGATTTTCAAAGGTTAATAAAATAAAACTCAGAAAGGACAAAGGTCTTCCTGTATGTTAACATCTTCCATTGCCTTCATAGTATGTTTAGCATCCCTTGGTCAAAAGAAGGGCCTCATTCACAATATTCATTCACCCTTCGTCAGTAGAGGGGTGGTGGGTAGATATCTGCAAGACTGACACTTTGCATCTCTGCAGGACAGATTTCACTGCTGACTGCTCACCAGCACTCAATCAGAGACAAACACCCTCAAGCTGATTAAAAAGGACCTGGAATATGAACACTGCGCTTGTGGAAGAATCCCGATGCCACATCTAAAGTTAACACACTCAGGAACAGCTGAGTGCTCGCTTCTCTCCCGGCCCTGGCAGGCACTACAGAAGCTGGCAGCTGAGCTGCAGCAAGGCAGAAAAGCTGCAGCTGTTCTGACCATGGAGCAGGCTTGTTAGGGCAGCGGAACACTATCTGTTCAATCACTTTTGTATCGACATGGGAGATGAATTTCGCAACTAGTCAGTCTTCCTCATGATTTTGCTGTGCAGCAAAGAGGAAATGAAACAAAAAGGTTTAAAAGTTGAAAAGTCCCAGTGTGCTAAGTAACTCCCTGTCTCAGACACCGCACCAGCGCGGTCTGGAGGATTAGCTCCTTGACCCTTCAGAAGAACAAGAGTTAACAGAAACTTCAAGGGCGTTCAGTACCATTAAGTCCCTGCTGTGTATTACGAGTGTCTGCCCCACTGTGCCACAGTTCTGTCCCCACATGCACACCCCTTTGCCTCACTCTACAGGGTCTTGTGGGGGCTTTACTATAGCAGAAGAGTGCTCTTATCAAAGAGAAAACACTCATAATAAACTCATCCAGCCATATTTCTGGAAGAACAACAGCCTTTAACAAATCAGGCTGTATTTGAAGTTCCCACTTAACATGTGGAGTGCTCATAATAATTAATGTAAAATCTCAAGACTTTATTCACAATATGGTAAAAATGCCAAAACGTTACTACTTGTACCAGGATGTTAAGCAGAACTAGAAAATACTTTAAACCATCACTGCAGTTTCAGGCACTCCTGCTTCCTGGGAGACGAGAAATGAACACAGGAATAATCAAAACCAAGTAAGACCACAGTTCAGCTGATACTGTATCATCTCCACTGCTGCTACTTGGCAGTGGATTTCAAATCAGATGAAAGGGAATATAACATTGTCCCCCAACATATCCCAAGTTACAGAGTTCAGCATTCATAAATGGAGTTTCTTTCTGACACCAACCAGTCAGTACCATATGCCCCCAACCACGATGGTCTGTAAACCTTTTAAATCTAGCTGTGAATGTATCCTACTTTTTTCAGTCCAGCTATGATCTTAGTTGACATGTTCTGGCAACTGCACAGATACTCAGTGAAACTCTACTCTGACATGGCAGGAAAGAGAAAATTGGGAATGTTTCTCTACTTATTCATATTTTATTTTCTCAGGTTTTGTTCCACCTCTGCTAGCCCCAGGTTGATCTCACTCTCCCCTTGTGTGGCTGTCTCTTGGCAGTGACCGTGTCCTTTTTCTCCAGGATTCCTTTAATTTCTAATGCATATTTTTAAATTCAGGAAAGCAGAACTGAAAACAGTCTTCACTGGGAAAGAAAGCGCTTTATTTCCATAACTGTATGCTCAGTATCTTCAATGATATTTTTGGCCACCATAATCTTTTTGTTTGGTTCTGTTGGCATGTTCTCTTTTGACTACTGAGGCAGAGGGGGCAGAAGTTTCCAGTTGAGTTACCCACTGTGACGCCAAGGTCTTTCCTGAGCAGTGAGTCAATGTAGACATTAACAATGCATGAGCTGTCCATATTATTTCTTTATGGTCCCAAGAGACTGCAATAAACTGGATCTATCATCATGCTGACTCTTCACTGACTTTTGGTAGATCCCTCTGATATTGCTGTCTCCCACTGTCTGGAAAAAAGTTAAATAATTTGCATTTATCTGAAATATGTGCCATCCTGTGTTCATCCACCTTTTCCAGAGTTATTAATAAATGTCCTGGAATGCCACTAGTGTGGGATGCTTGACTTGCCACATTGAAAGCAGTTTATTTATCTGTCTTTGGTTTCTGTTTCACACTTTCTGATGCTTCAGTTTACTTAACATCTGCCCTCTGAGGAGTAATTTTTTTTCTTTTTTTGGAAAGTTATTCCAATGTTCTGACTTGTATCCAGCTATCCATCTCTAGCTGACAACTTTGAAGAACTCTAATAGGACAGAAGGCCTAAAGGCAACTTAAGCAACATGGCCACACAGTGCTGTTTGAGGGACACAATTTCTACTATTCAGACTATTTTAACCCAATTTAACAAGCAGTGGTTCACTCTGTGTACAGAACTAAAGAAGTTGTGTATTTCCCTACAAATACCATGAGTTATGAAACATATTCCACATACACCTTGCCCACCAAACATGGAATGAAACATGCAACATATGCCTGTAACACTACCACTCTTTCCTCTAGCGTAGCACCCTTCTGCTTCACAGAGCTAAGCTGTATCCTGCAGAATCAGTTTTGTTTCTTTTACACAAATGCAGTATGGTGACCTGAACTGCGATAACTGACACACCCAGGAGAGCTGAGTGTGTCCATACAGTCATACCAGCTTACAGATGCATATAGATCTATTTCCACCCCATACACAGCATTTACACACTAGAAAAACAAAACCCAGCACTTTTCAATCACTACTGCAAGAAGCGTAGCCAAACAAGAAGAAAAGCAAGATGTTAGTGGTATAGGGTACCAAATGACAAGTAAATAACCTTGTCTTGGAAGACTATCAAGCACCTGACCACAGAGGTTTGATTCCACTCAGTCATAAACTATACAAGAAATTCAGATAGTCTCAAGTCCCTCTCATCAACCTTTACACTTGCAGCCTCTTCTACTCTAACTTCAGAAAGCCACCTGGAAAATTCATGAGACTGAATCAACTACTGACATCAAGGAACATAAAAGCTTTCATATTTTCTTTGCTGATACACCCAGATGTCATAACAGTTCCACAAAGCCAGCAGAAAAGTGAAACGGGAGGTGACAGTGCTTTTAGACTAGATGTTAGTGACCCTGGCAAAGGAAAGCATGATCTTCACGAATCTCTCATTTACTGTTATCATCAGTAGGCCCCATGCCACCCTGATAAAGACTTAAGGTCCTGACGGACTCTTCATGAGGGGGGTTAGAATCTAATCAGGGGTCTCACATGTTGGCTAGACACTTGTCTGAGGAAATGTGAGGGATGCTACTTTTCTTGTCCATGTTATACTACTGTAACACATCTTAACATAAACTGCTTCTTCAGCAGCAAAACTGACATGAACACATTATGCCACAACTGGAATAATGTTCCAGCAGCTGAGCCCCGGTTTCCAATTCAGAAGAAAGGTTCTCTTTTTCCAGACTTCTTTCTTGACTTCTGATCTTATGACAGTATGAGTAGAAACATCAGGGGAAAAGCCATTCACTGCAAAAGGTACTCTCAGGTAAGTTTTACATTGATATTGTAAGCAATTTATCTTTTGTTGCCCCCTCCTTACTTTTTCTAGCACCTAGATACTTGGGAAAAGTATCTTCTGTTGTTGGATGCCAGCCAAGGAAATTTCTACTCAAGAGAATCAGAATAACTTGAAACACAACTGTGCTGGAATTTAAAACATCCGGTTTATTCAGCGAAGACTTCCTCATGACCAGAAGAATCCCTGCTCCTCCTTTCCTAATTCTAGACAGACAGTAACTCTCAAGAATTAATCCATGTTCTGTTCTTAAAACCCAATTTGGAGATGTCATAGGAAAGCCCCATGACAACAGAGTGCAGTCATGGCTTATATGTTTACCCCATAAAAGCAGATCTGGTCATTCTTCAGATCCATGCAAGCCCCAAACCCAAAATTCATAGAAGCTCTTGCTTAAATCGCTATAAACTTTTCCATGTTTTTGGCTTTATCAAGTACACAAATGCTTTGAAAAGATGCATATAGATGCAAACCAAAAGTCTCCAACACTAGTATGAAATAAATGGATAAAAGGTCCAGTCTTGTTTCTTTTTAGATACAGATAAACAAAGTGAGATGCAGACTGCCCATATCTGACCACAAAAACCCGCAAGATTTTAAGATTAAACTTAAGTGCACCCAAAAGTAACGTCTGAACTTTACAGACAGGCTTACTTTGAAAGCTCAGTAACCATCAGGACTACTAGGATTAAAGGAGAAGATTGTTTGTTGGTTCAAGGAGTTCTGGCTGGCCCACTGTGAGACAAAACGATAAAAATATTTTCTATATTATTCTCTAGGCTTTCTGTTTGTTGGACTGCTCTGTCAGCTTGAACTAAACCAAGCTGATGTATCTTAGCAGGCCAGAAGCAGCAGGCCAGCAGACGCTCCCTCCTGGCTGGGAGAACAGGGACTGTGCCCATCATTTCCACAGAGGCCCCCAGCTCTCTGGTCCCTCCTACCTGCACTGGGACAGAGCTGACAGCTCAAAATAATGAAAACCTAGCAGGGGGGAGGAGAGGCAGGAAGGGAAAGGAGAGTCTGTTTGCATTTTCCGTTTAAGAAGTGGTTAGCTTTCAGCATTTTTACCTTAGAAAATCCTTTTGTAAACTACCTTAACAAGAGCATGCAACGGTACAAGAAAGAAGATTCCAGGTTCCCTTTGGAGCTTCCTGCTTTCTTTTCCTGCCACCTCTCTCAGGATAGGATTTAGTCCTTTGGAAGCAGCTGTCTACTTTAAATTTCAAAGCCAGGGCTTGTTTATCATAACACCGACACATCCATGTCCCTTTGTCAACCCCCTCCTAGATGAATGAATGAGCTTTTATGAGAAAGATGTCACGTGGCACCTCCCTGGGTCAAAAGTCCCAGAATCTTTCCAGTTTGACAGAGCAGGGCTGAGACCTACCGAGTGCTGACAACTGGGGTACAGAGCAGCGCCACGTGCAGCACTGCTGTGTGCTGGTGCACTTTGGGCAAACTCCTTCCAGTCACAGAGAATATTAATTCAATTCCTATTACTTCCCTCCACACATGTATGCTAGTTTTCAGAGAGAAATTAAAATGCAGTAAGTGAACACGCACAACACTTGGAGCGAGGCAATGAGATATCTGTTTGCATGTGTTCTTGGTGGAAAGAGAGCATACAATCAACAAGGGAGACACTTGCATCCAAAAGCTGACGCAGTTATTTGCAGTAGCTAACATCAGCCCTCTAACTTAGATGCTTTACTGGTATGTCCCTACATGAACAAGTGAGCCTCAGGCAGGTGATTTAGAGCCTTTAAATTAAAACTATATTTTTCATTTTAATGGGAGCTTCAAATACAGATAGAAGTGCCTGAAGTTGACCTGTGTGACTATTCTTCTCCTTCCTCTCTGACCAAACTTTCTATGAGAAGTAGGCCACACAGCAGAGGCCACAGTTTCAAAAGATGAATGCCTAGAGCTACATATATACAGCTATTTTCAGGTGCTTTTAACTGGGTGGCCTGATTTGCAGAAGTTCCGGGTATGCATCACTCCAGCAATGTACATGCTCCGAAACTTCCAGAAAATAAAACCTGACTACCTACATTGGCACTGAATTGTAAAAACGCGGTTTTCTACTCAACAAGAGATCTATGATTTCTTTTAAAACAAACCTACGCAGATTGCTTGGCATCAGAGACTCAGTGTATCAAGAGTATGTGTATCTGGAAAAGAGGTTCCTGCCCAGAAAAATGTGGTATCTCAAAGAAAGAGACATGCAGGTGAGTGTTAAGAGAAGAAAGAGATGCAAAGGGGTGAAATGCTGGGCCCAAAGTCATGCAGCAAGTCAGAACTAGCACCAAGTAGAAAACCCTGATCCACTGCATCATGCTGAGCCTCTCCCCTGGTCACAAAAGATACATGCAGCTATTCAAGGAGTATTTCTAAGACAGACAGACAGAATGTGAGAAGAAGAAACCCAGAGAACACAGAAAGATACTATGATCTGTTCTGTAACATCCCCCAAAATCAGGAGTGCACACAGCAGCAAAAGCATCTTATATAAGTAGTAAGCAATCAAACATAAATGATTTTGATTACATGCTGGGATGAAAACATCACAGCTAAAGGGTTTTATGCTGTTAGACCTGAGGGAATAGTTCCCATATTTCAAAAAAGACTGTTAGGAGAAAGAAATTCGGGAGTTGCAGCTTGGCTCACGCAGGAGTTCTCTCTTCTAGGGGAACTCTGCAGAGACTAGTTTCAGTAGAAATTTCAGATTTGGAGTTAAATTTAAGAATCTAAGAACAAGAAGATTTTTAAATCATGGAAAAAAGCCAGGTGGAAATGGTTAAAGAAATTAACTCCAGGGTCTGCAATATCTGAAGTTCAAACATTATCAAAGAAACCTGTAAGTCACTTGAGACAGCAAAGGAAGCTGAGTGGCAGATGGGAACACCAACTAGGTAGAGCACCGAGTAGCATGTTTACTTCAGTTTTGGTTTAAATTCCTTCAGTGTAGATTATTATTTGTAAGATAGGTAGGGAATTTTAAAAGTTTTTAACCCTAAAACTAAAATTATAATATAAAAAGGTTAGTTAGTGTCTAGTCACTCTATTACCATCTTAAGTGTAATTTTAAGTCAGGTCTTAAATTCTGAGGCTGTAGGGTCACATCTTTTCAACACATCATCAGAGAATTCAGTTATCTTTCGTAAGGTTAAAGCTTAAAAAAGGCTGACACAGCTCCAACTATACAATAGCCTGCTAAAATTGAATTTTCCATTGAATAATGCTCCTAATCTTTCACCAAGCATTACAGAACCTGATCTAGAGCACTTTTATATCAGAAGCAATTCTTCACAGCTAAGTAAACAAAGCAATAACAGCTGCTGAGGGAACTCAACTGCTATACAAAAAAAAAAAAAATCTATTCAGTGATTTATTTCAAGATAGACCTGCCAGCTATGCAAGATGCAAGTTGGGAATGTAACCTTTATTTTTTCAAATCTTTTTTAAAAGACTCCAAAGTGAAGATTTCAGAATGACTAGCTCTTTTAGAGCTTGCACTTAAATTAACAAAGAACAGGAAAAAGAGGAAGTCTGGAAGGCCAGACTCTTGCTTCCAAAACAGAATCCATTAAAATCAATGCTGCAGTATCTCTTAAAGTTTTTGCTTTTTCAGAAGACAGTCCCACTTTCTTCCAAGGGAGATATCACTATCTATACCAAAGAAAATAATCTCTGCAGGCCACCTCCAGCAACTGCTAGCTGCATGCTAGCACCCCATGCTGAAGGTGAACCTTGGAGCAGGTTGCCCAGAGAGGTTGTGCAATCTCCATCTGTGGAAGTATACAAAATCCAACTTGGACGTGGACCTGGGGAACCTCTTCTAGAGGATCCAGCTTTGAGCAGGGAGTGGGACTATGAGTTCTCATGAGGTCCTCTTCCAACCTCAGTGATTCTGCAAATCTGTGAACCTTTTATTTCCGCAAGGCCTGGGTGCTTACAGGGTTAGTCTAGGACATGGAAAGGCCAAGCTCAACCGCATGCTTTCCCTCAGACTACACGTACAACTTTTGCCTAGTTACTAGTTCTCCACCTCAGTTCCTTTAATGGCCACAGACTGGTAACAGAGACAGTGTGCCACAAGTGTCTTTCCAGCCCATTCTCAGGAGTACTTCGCGCTCAGACATTTGACTCAACAAAGAGCTAGCTACAGGACTTTCAGAAAGCCTGATGCTGTCCAGATGGTCAGTTTTAGACACTTCAAATAGGGATTCTCGTTTTCAGGAAGCATGGAGAATTTACTATCAAAAGGGCAGGCAAGGCATGATTAACATGGACTTGCGAAAGAGAATTATACTTAAAATCAAGCTGTTGATAGAACACGGGACCCTGCTGCTGCAGAACACACTCTCCTCAGCAACATCTGCCATTTTCAAAGGTGCCGGCAACACAGACAGAGAAGGATTCAGCACCATACAAACTGGAGTCAGCAGAGCACATGGTCATCCTCCCTTTAACCCAACTGGTACAAATTGTTAGTTATACAGTTCTTGTAAGGTCTACAGGGTTGAAATGAAATGTGAACTTAAGATCATAAAAAAAGACTATACTTCATTTATAGTTACTTTAGAATATAATTCAAATAGAGATAGTGATCACCTGAATCCAAAACTGGTCTGTAAATAAACACTGAATTTTCTTTTGAAAGACTTTCAACAGCAGATTTCTCTGTATTCAACCCTCCAGAGTTTATGGCATTCCTTTGGAAGAGATAATCCCTTGCACTGACCTTAACCCACCACATCATTTTGGTATCCTATGATAAACTGGGCTTTCTAGTTACAGCTAAAGACTACAATATTATTTTCTTGGTAATGACTTGCAGTGCTAATCACTGATGTATTCCTACTTGAGTTTTTTAAGTGCTCATGCCTTGGGATATGCCATGACAGCTGCAAAGTACAAAATACGATTTAGCAGGTGAAAACAAGGAGGGGGGAAAAAACACTGTCTAAAGGAACACAACTTTTTGGTCACTAGGCCAGAACTAGAAGACAGCCAACTACTCAGCTCTCCTGAGACTTCCCCTGCTAAATACCAAGTTGGTTCAAGGTCTCTGTTATGCTATTTCTGATGATGAGACAGAAATAAGTTGGGGGAAGTGGTGCACAGGGGGACACAGGGAAATACGGTCATCTAACACTGCAGCAGCCAGTGAGAACAGGTGAAGCTTTTCCTTACTTCATTCCTCAACTTTATTAACAGCTTCTCTTTAAAGTGTCAGTTTTAACAGAATACAAACCTACTTTTTTTTCTTCCTTAAGCATTTATTCCTTTTTCTCATCAGTTTGACCAGAGGAGGCCAAAATGTCCACAAGACAAACTACTCGCAGAAACTGGATGCTCTCCCAAGCATATTGTTCTCATAGAGATAACAATAATAGTACTGATAGCAATTTAAGGAAAAAACCCAAAATCTACTGAATCTCTCCACTGCTAAACAAAATCCCAATAGTTCCTCAGAACACAGGTTTCCCTCGGCACTTCTCTCCCACTCACAGACAGCATTAAGGACTCCAAAACAAAATCCTTTTAAACTAATTGAACATTTTCTCCTGAAGAGATTGCAAAAGACAAGGGAGAGTGCTGCAAGTTATTAGTCTTATTTTTATATATAGACACAGCCAATGGGGTCAGGCAGGTCAGATGCAAACAGTATGTCTGTAAATCCACAATTATAAAAATACAAATTGATAAGCTTCTTATTGGCCTATCGAGATAGCGATAACACAAACACAACCGTAATTCCAACAACACCCCATTAGAACATAGTTCAGCAATGCAATTTCCCCTAAGCACCGTCATCTAACATATGAAAGTTACTTAGAGCTACCCTAGATTTAAACTCAAAAGCCAATAAATGTTTCAAGAATATGACAGTAACAGAAGTAAAAAGGGAACGAAAGGCTAACTTAACCCAACAGTTACAACGGTTAAAATGAGAGATACTAGAGTTACTCAGGTTGAAAAGGAGTGACTTCTAAACATGGGAATACAACTCAAATGATGCAATTAAAGGCAGCAGTCTCTGTCAGGTAACTAGCAAGCACCAGAAATGCATTTATGTTCCTCCCAGCAATTAACTTGTGCAACAGGATTCCCGTGCTTCTCAAAAACCTTAGCTCTATTTACAATTTAATTTATTTCAGTCCTTTCCAAAACCAATTTTTCTTCTTCCATAAACCTCCCCCAAATTCAGGCCTCAGGATTCTTATGACAAGCTGCTAAGTTTGTACAGTCATTTCCATTTACCAGCACGCACAAAAAGACAATGTTTTCCAGAAGATTTCTGCTGGTGTTCACTGTAGTAAATATGCTCCCCATTAAACCCACATCGTATTTTTAACAAGATGCAAACCTCCTTTGTGTATACGGAAAAAGAAGAGCATGGGATTCCAGAGGGCAATCGTGTGACACAGGAATGCTTCAGTGTTTTTGCTCCCATGGAGAGACAGAATGCAAGGGGCCCAAAACTACTATTGGAAACCTCACATCCAGCCTCCAGAAGCCAGCTGTTTCTTTCTCTAGTCACAATAAAAGTCTTGAGGGACAGCAGGTATTGGCCTACCTTGCATGTATGCCTCTATTTGCCGAATTAGCTCATAAGACTTGGATCGGTCCAGAAGCGTACGAATAGCTGGAAGAGGATCCAGGATAATGGTTTCTGGATGAGCATCAATATACTCCTGCAAAACAAGTACATAGGAGAAAAAACCAAAAAAAAGGCATTAGGTTGGCTGAAGACTGTAGAAAAATTGTGAGACAGGAAGAGAATAGACAATGTTAAAAACCTCAGTGTCCAGCTTCTTTTCAAGGGGACACAAGCAGACACTGGCAATGCCAGAAGTCACCAGTCTGACAGTTCACTGACAAGTGAAACAAACACAAACACGACATCTAACTGTCATGTTTTAGGATGGAAAACAAGTCCTGTGGACTCACCATCAGCAGTGAAACCTGTTCTTCAACCACATCAACTCAGAAGGGAGCCAATGGCAAAGTGCCACAGTAACAGCTGTGAGCAAGGCTGAGAAAAGCAATTAGTAGAAGAAAAATGACACACTGCTATCCTGGGGTCAGCCTTGCATTGAATTACTGTACATGGACATCACAACTATCTGAACTAAGCTCAGAAATACATCTGGGTTCTTTAATGTTGTTATTATTGCTGTCCTCTAGCTGGGCTGAAGGCAGTGTTAAGAGCTGGACGATAGGGGCTGAAATTTTTTTTGGCAGAGCTGAAGAGATTGCTGCTTCACTGTGTCTTCATTGAGTTTTGAAAGCATCTATCTTGTTACTTCTCTAAGTTCATACTCTCCTGACTACAAGAACAAAACAAAGTTAGTGTTTTCATAGATCTTCATCTTGGGAACTCAATTCCCCATTCACTCAGGTCATGACTGCACCACTGCGTTTTGGCTATGAACACAGACACAGCTGCGAGGCACTGCCCTTGCAAACCCAACAAAACTTCCTTCTGTTGCTCAGAACAGACACCGAGTTCCTTCATCGTTGACCCAACCTGGCCCCATAAAGTCAATGGGAGAAACAAGCATCCATCTTACCCTATCCAAAATCAAACAAATATCTCCAAAGCTAGCATCTGCCTTCGTTTGACACAACTTCCCAAAGCCATCTTTATGCTTCCACTCATTTCTTTAAATCCATTCATGCAAATGCATAGTAAATGCTCCTGCAAGTCATGGACTTCCATCAGGTCCTACTTCCCTTAAGTTGGTTACTTCAGAGAACAAAACATACTACAAAAGATACTTCAGAGGAGTATGAGGTGGCCTGAGGAGACACGCTTTGCTAGATACTGAGCTGAAGAGAAAAGAACGACATCATCTGTTCCCAACAAGTGATTTTGCTCTAGACTGACTGGAAATGCAGACTTCCTTGTGCTAATCCTAGCACTGGCTAACTGTTGCTGTCTTCTGACTACATAGTCTGAACTGATGGCTTGCAGAAAAGGGATTATTCTTTTGAGGCAAAGAGGATCCAGCACTGGGGTTTAATGAACCCACTGCATCACCCACAGCACACAAATAGCTTTCCTTGACACGGCATGAGGCACCCTTCAGTGGTAATACATGTACCTGATGTATTCAATCATCCTCACAGAACACAGAAGAGTCAGTTCCCCGAAGACAAGCTCAACCTTGCTACCACTTGGGGAAAATAAGGGACAGAGCCTTTTGCACAGTCAGTCATCAAAACTGTGAGACCCTGCTGTTGTACTCTCGCAGTGCAGGCTGGATAAAAAGCCTCTCTGGCTCCCTGGCACAGAAGTCGAGTTCACTTCAAGTCATTAATACCCAGAACATACACAGAACAGTTTTCCTGAGTCCCCTCCCCCCAGTACTTCCAGAGTCTCAAGCAGAGCAGTCAGCTTTGAAGTACAGAAGAGATTTTACTTTTTTTTTTTTTTAAGAGACACAGAAACTTGTTACCTAATGCATCTTAAACTCCTACGTTTATGCATACGTGCCCTTTTACGCAGCAGCTAAAGGACACCTTGTGGAGTTAGGATTATCCAGTGATGATGGCACTAGCTTAAACTTGCTGATCATGAAACTGCGCTTGAGTATCTCAACATATCTAAAGCAAAACAAGACAGCTCTTTTAGCCCCTCTGTGCCTCAGCTCAAAAGATAGGGAGCTACCACAGTGTGTATCTTCGTGAGCATGCTGAGAGGATGAGCTGCAGACAGCCTGGTGGGGCAGCAGGTAAGCATGCACGGTAACGACTGAACAAGCCACAGCTCCAAAATGTGACCTCAGCAAAGATCTGACAGCAAAGGTCCTGCAGCGTTTCTAATGGATGTACTAGCTCTTCCTTTCACACTGTGCTGACCACCCTTCTGCCTCAACCGGTCTCTGGTTTCACCTGGAAATCAAGCTTTCCATACTTCCACCCTGGCCCAGCCCCTACTCTGAACATACTAATCCTTCGCCTCACGCACACATTCAACCTGCCTGTGGCCTCCATCCCCTTCACTCCCCTCCAAGGAGGGAATGATTTTTCCCTCTCCTAGCTCCTTGTGCACCTTTCCCAAATATTCCTGATGCTCACCTCAGCGCTGAGGACTATCCTCACGTCCTTGGGTTAGGGGGGTTTTACTTGTTATCTTGGCTCACATTAAATACTTTCAGAGGGAGCCTTGCTTTTCTATGCTTTCTCTAAGGAACTTCACAGTGCTTTATAATGATAATAGCTCTAAATCGTATTAAAAGATCATTCAAGCAGTAAGCTTGACACAGCATAACAAAGTTTAACAGGAATGAAGGCATGATCCCAAGGCCATTCTACACCAGGCAACATGTCAACAGAAGTCAACATCTTAGCTGACTTTCCAGTGACTGATTTCTCATCCTGTTGCCTTAAGGAACCTTCAAAAATCTCTCTAAGGCAAACCTGAAAGAACTGATGAAGATGAAGGACATGGGTGCTGTTTTCCAGAAGACATTTAGAGTCTGGAGGACTTTAACAAATTACCGTAAGGTGAAGAACTGCACTTGAGCGTAAGGCAACAGCCCCTTCACACACACACAAGAGCTCTTCTCCATTTACAGGCTTAGGTACTTGGCCAGCCAGAGGGCACAGGAATTATAACTCTTAGAGCTCTGCATCTCTTCTCATGTATTGTGCATTGCTTTGATTTCCATCACAAAAGCACTGACTTTGCACTCAAATCCAGAACCATCAAGTTGCACTAGGATCCCCCCAAAGCAAATCACACAGCCTCCCCTTGGGCATGTATGCTACCAACACTTTACCGGTCTCCCACACCTCACATCCGTACATCACCAGCATACGCAAAAGAAAGAGTTCCAATATCTATGCACAGAAAGCTACTTAAAAGAAGTAAAGAATTTAAGAATCCAAACCGTAACACCAATTCCCCACAAGAGGAAATTACAATAAGAAGAAATCAATTTTGTTCGCTTCACAGGAACAATTATGGTAGCCAATGAGAAACCTTTCATAAGCTTTGGTTCTTTACTAGCAACTGCTGCACACTCAGACATCACGTTTTATTGAATATATAAATGTGAAGATCACTTAACAGATTGACGTTAATGCTGATGTAGCCTAAGTAGCAGCCCTTTTCCCATAGCACAGAATGGCTCCGCTACCAGAAATACAGATCTGGATAAACATGAAAGGTTTATGTCTAAGAATTTGGATAGCAGATGAGCTATTACACACATGAACTCAAAAATGGAGCAGCTACAGAAGGAAAAGAGAAACAATGAAGCCAAGAGATAGTTTTCAGTACAGCACTGTCTTTCAACTTTGAACATTCAAATCTTCTCTGGTCATTCCAACAAAACAACTCTGCGCTCTCCTTTGGTGGATTTACCAAAGACTAGTATCCAACAGCAGACTCAGAAATGCAGGCAACAGTCTGGAGGATATTTAGGCTTCCCAACGATATTTTGAAAGGGCTTTGTCCTTGGGCTGCAGTTCAGCTTGACCCAGACAAGGTCTATCTTTTCCTCTTTCCAATCTTTGACATAATAAAAGCAAACAAGAAAGAACAAAGACTTTTAGCAGATCCTCCTTTGTTTGTATTCCAGGCTTGGCGTTCAGTCATGCTCTGTACCAGCCCTTTTACTGGCAGAAGGCCAGCAATGTAACTTGAAATCAAAGAGAGACTGAGTATTTCATGTTCCCTATTAAATACCTCTGGATATAACCCAGAGATTTTTTAAAAAAAACTTTTCCTGAGAAGCCCATGTATAGATGAGAATAGAGGGTTTTGTGCTTTTATCCAAAAAGGTAGCTCATGATTTATTTATTTATTTAATGTATTTTAACAGAATGTTGATAATAGTATCTACTGCAAATATTACATCATTAGACAATCACAGAGATTCACTGACTCATTGAATTCATTTAATTACTAAGTAATAAAACATCTATAATCTTTCATTTAATACTAAACAAAAGTTCCAGATTAAGGAAAAAAAAAAATTAAACAATAACAGCGTTTGGATTTGTGTTTTTACATGTACAGAAACATGAAGCTGACTGCTTGTAACAACAGACTGCAACAAGGGGAAACATATGTAAAGACAGACACAAGTTTGTCTAAAGGGTTTGCATCAGATTCAGACTTAAAAGTTCCTTTTTTCTGTCTTGGGCTGTGCTGGTCTCTTTCTATGGACACCTCCTTCCAAAAGGGAAGGTGTAGGCAAGCTGGATCTTGAAGTCATCTCAAAATTGTTTTTCTCTAAATTTAAAGGAGGTTCCTGCAGTGGCTGGGAGGGATGAGGCGTATAGCAAAGGGAAGTGGGGACAAATCTCCTCTGTTTTAAATTTCTATTCACTGTACATCTCAAAGCAACTTTCTAAGTATTCAGCTTCCTTGGTTTGCCTTTAGAGGTCCACCACTGCTTCATCTTGCAAATATCTACCCACAGGAAGCTGTCATACCAGTTAGCACTTGAATGCCAAATTTTTAGTTAACTTTGCCTCCTTATGAGGCTCTTCCAATAAATGTAAACCAGTTATTTTTCAAATGGGAAAAACACAGGTACTGGTCTGTGAATTCAGGTGCAAACAGACTATTTCAACTTTGTGTCTCACCCTGTACCCCCAGTAAGATAAAAAAAATTACTAAGCGTTGATGGTTCCTTTAATTTTTCACTTGCCTTTTCTCAGCAGAGCATGCAAAAAGAAATTTGAAATGTGTAAGTATTCTGCAAGTACGAAGTTGAAAACCAGAAACAGAATGGACTAGTATCTTTAGTAAAAAAGCAGCATTAAAAATCTCCTAGGCATAACCTCCCTGAGTATGTACCCAAATCACCTTCTCACAGCTGAGACTTCTGAAGAAAGCAAGCAGTGCAGCAAGAACAATGCCCAAACTCCTTCCCTTCCAAAGTATCTCCCTAGTTTTCTTTCTTCTCAGTCTCAAGTCCTTCTAAGAAAGCTTCTGAATCAAGAATAGAAGAGCCTTTCCTGGACAACTTCAGAGTGGGAGAGTCAATAGTTGGGGGGCGGCGGGACATGACACCTTAAATTTTCATCTACCTTATAGCAGAAGCCTAGGCATAAAACCTGTTTCTGATTATCTTTCTTAAGAAAGCTAATACAAAAAGAACCTCTTCAGAAAAAGCTCTGAAAGACAAATTAATAACCTTACTGATTTTCCATCACTGAGGCCATCATTTTGAATGGAACAGACTAGTGTGAAGCTGCAATGAATGAAGCTACTCAAGCCCCTGTACAGCTACGACTAGCAGCTGACCAGACAGTACTTTGCTCTAATCAGAACATAACAAAGATCTCCCAGTCAATGTCTTACAGAAACTAAAACATACTCACTTTTCAAAGTCATAAACTTTGTCTAGAAGGCACGAACTGGCATAGTTAGGTTCTTTTTCCCACCAAGATGACAGGAACTGGAGCACCAGCAAGTGAAAGGGACCCTTGGGGACTACGCCTCTTCCCACCTGACTTCTCTTCATGTTCCAATGGTCAAGAAGGAACCACCAAGGACTGTAACAATTTTTTTTTTTTTTTTTTTTTTTTTGCCAGGCAACAAATAAACTATGTTCAGTCAGTTCAGCCAAGTGTTACAGTGGGTAGGGAGACTTCTTCATCATCTCTACAAATAATCATCATCCCCAAAATAAGGATCCAAGTGTCCTATGAAGGAAATTGAAAGATTTCTCTACTTTGCACTTCATGCATTACACTAGGTGCTGCATGCAGTCTTCATTTGGGCTTTGGATGAGATCACTAGGCACTCATCACTGATCTTCAACGCAGTGAGACCAGTTTCCACCCACCAATGCTCTCCTGAGAAACTGCAGCCCAGACCACATCCAGCTAGCATGAAGACCTCAGAAAGTTCAGACCTAAAGGTCTTCTGCAGCTAAAAAGCCCACTGGCTACAGGCAATTCTTCCTTGCTGTTTTCAGAGTCTCCTGTAATGGCAATTTACAAAGCAATTGAGAACAGTCATTAAACAGCAAGACTAAAAGGGCATGCTAAGAGACTTCCTAGTCTATGACCATTCTCCCACCAGACCGTACAACGGTTCATCAGAGACTCCAGAGAGCAGGCACACAGACTCATGTAAATGTGAAACCAGTTTCCTCCTCAGCACTTGCAGATGAGATGGTCAAGGCCTCTACAATACAGCTCTGAAAAAAAAGTTATTCTTACAAAGGTCATAAATATAGCCTGGCATATCATTCCTCCTCCTGCGGTCAAGGATCCCTTGCCCCTGCTTCCTGGAAGACTACTTTACGGAGCCAACAGTGCCAGGTGTGATCTTGCTGTTATGTTTACATTCAATAGCAGGAAAATTAGCATGATGAATTTTGCACTGTTTGGTCTGGTTAAGATCATTATAACTTTTTTGGTCAATTAAATGCACAGTAAAGGAACCACACTATTTCCACTTGTGTGCAGGTGCCAGAAATACCACAGTGCTTATGCAACATCACACACACACTAAGTAGCTCTCTTGCAAGGTGGTCACTTCACATTTTCGAAGTTGCTCATTGATTTTAGTTTTAAAAAAAAAAAAACACAAACCAAACCACCCCCCACCCACTTTATACAGATGGAGTCTTACCTTTTATTTTTTCTAGGGAATATATCTCTTCATTTCTAATAGTTTTCAGTATCTTAGAAATAATATAGGACAGATGGAGACAGGCAGTAACTTCCTGCCAGTTTCTGCCCCATATAAAAAATTACCTGAGTATACCCTTTAAACATACTTTGGCATGCAGCTCAATGCTGACTGACCTCTCCACTACTCCACTGGTTCCTGGGTACATGTTTTACTACAAGGACAGTTTCCTGTGTGCCAGTGATGTAGCACAGCTCAGTCACATGTGCAGAACCAGAAGCTCAAGGCCTTGCTTTACTGGGGAGAGGGTATCATTCAGCAGCCTGCTCACAGGGGTCCCTGCCCTCTATCCCACTCACTAGAAAAAGATCCTCTGCCAGTTTGGAAGGCACTGGAAGAGGATTTTTTTTAATCCATGAGCTTTGAAGATACTGAGAGATTATGATTCCATACCCACAGTCAGAAATACATGTAGTCCAGTAGATGGAAATCTACAACCTAGTTCAACTACATGATTGTGGACAAGTCACCCACTGGGCTATGCTAAAGAACACTATCTGTAAAGACAGATCATCAGACATCAGTGTGACTTGTAACTTGCTCTGTTAATCTGATGTCATCATAGCTACTACAATTTCATACCAGAGCTCCACACAGAAACAAACAAACCCTTATGACAACCATTCTGAGCTGACCTAAAGGGCTTCTCATATTAATCTCAAAAGGCAGTTAATACCGTTCCCTTTAATTTACAGCTTGCAAAACAAAAGCATAGAGATGCAAACAGGATGGTCCGTATCACATACTGAAACTATGGAAAAGCATGAGACTGCACTCACATTCCAGGGTCCCCTTCTAATTCTTGAGGCATTACATTGCACTTATTTGCAGGAAGATGGCATCCTCAAAAAGAATAGATATATTAGATAATACGGTGTTTACCGTACAACCAAGAACTAATGACAGGGAGAGAAGAAAGAACATTAAGTTCTCCTCTAACATTCTTGGCTTTTTTATTATTTTCTTTTGTGGTTAAATTTAATATTCCTAAAAATGAAGGCCTTGAAGGCACCAGCCAGCTGGATCTAAGCATTTTGCAAGAATTAAACAAGTTTCTTAGTGTAGCCCTGCAACAGCCTTTCTAGAGTATGCTTGGCTGAAGCTTGCTGTTGTGAACAAAGCAATGCTAAACTGGAATTAGGCAGAATGTTCAAAACCAGACTAAAACCAACATCAACAGGGGTGTGAAATGAAGATGAAAATTTAGAGGAGTTCTCAAAGAATGAGCAGAATTCACCACCATCACACTGTGCATCACTGCACAAAAGACACTAGTATAAGACAAAGGTCTGTATCCACAGGGTGCTTTTCACAGATTTATATCCGTCATAAATAGTTCATTCTGTTAGCTGAACAAGTTCTACTGTATTTACTAATCAAGTAAGGAGACAAGGAACTATTTCTTCTCCATCTGACTGTCTCAATCTTATCCTCACTTCCACATGGTCCTACTGCCTGAGCTCTGGAAGAACATATATGGAGCACGCATTACTGTGGAGAGAGGTATTTACAATTTTCCAGTGCTGTAGAAAGCAGATGCCTGCACTACTTAGTGACGAACAGTCATCTACTATTCAGAGAAATGGTGCCAGAGGGCCAGACCCACAAGTCAAACCTTTTTGTCTCCTCTGTGTGTTTCAATAATACACAGGCAGGAAGAAGAAGAAAAGCTTTGTAACTAGAGCAAAGAGAATATTGACTCTGTTAAGTAAAATATTTTCTGGATTACAAGTTGTAGGACATTAAGCAGAGCAAAGAGAACATCATTTCCCAAGAAAGCAAAATTGTCAAAACTGTAGAATTTGTCTGAGTCTGTTTTCCATCTGACATAAGGACATTCCATAACCTTCTGGTATCTTTTTTTAATGTTGCTTCTCTTTGAAGGAGAAGAAAAGAATATAGCTTTGATCAGAGTTACCCACCAGAAGCAACACCTTTTAAAATGATAGAAGTGTTGTTTTATCATTTTCATTGGCATTCAAACTACTGTGAAGAATTCTCTGGGAAAACAGTTCTCTGTACCACTATGCCCTGTGTATTTCTGACCTTCAATGTAAACTTGAGGGGAAAAAAAATAATTAACAGAACAGGATTCTCAGCACTAGAGGACAGAATCACTCACAGTAACCTTGATGTTACAGAAATAAGCGTTCCAGGATCTGGGAAGACTAGACAGAACTGGCCCAAATTCATTTAGTGGCTTCTGTTACGGAGAGATGCACGTAAAGGACTCTGCAAACACCTGTTCCGCTTTGTGAATAGCACTCATGCACTTGGACCGACATCAGGACAACATCTGGTGGGACACCAGTTCTTACTAACCTTACCAATACAACATAAAACCTATACAAAGGTGCAAGCTTATTTCAGACTAAGAAAACTATTTTTGCTGGGCTATCAGTAGCAGGGCAGCAGTATGCCAGGGAGCTCTTTCCAAACCATGCCAACTGCACAGCAAACAGACTGACTCTGCTGCACCAAGATCACCCTCCTGCTTGAAATGCCGAAGGACTATGAAAGAACCACTTACCTGGAACCTGTGAACCAACTCCAGTGACTGGCTGTCATTCTGGTCTGCTTCAAGGATGACATCTGTCAGTTTATGTATGATCACATCCAAAGGGCCCTGATCTTCAATGGGTTTGGTGAGGTCAAGCTGAAGAAACCAGAGAGAAACCTTTTATTAATACATGGAAGATCTGAGGCTCTTGTCCTTGCCACCACCCAAGGTGTTGCTGCCACACAAAAGGCATTTACTTTACATGCTGCCTTTATTTTGCTATGCTACCCAAATCCCTGAGAATTTACATTTCACTAAATGTCAGAATAAATTACTCATTTATTCCTCAGCAGTGTAGATCTAATTCCATAAAAAAAGCAGCAAAATCAATGGCAAGCATCCTTCATCCAAACACTTCCCTGGGCTTCACCGTGAGACAACATCTCCCTCTTCAGCTCTCTTTCTTGGTACTTAAGACATACATGCAGAAGGAATAGGCCAACAAAGATTATCACAACTAATAAAAGGAATGTCAGCTGTGCCCTTCGCCCTCTGGGATTGCACAAAACAGCACCCAGGACAGTAATACAGGTAACACAAAAGCAAGTGACTCAGGTTCTTCGCGAATTCATCTGTTGCAGAGACGGCTATTAAGCTGATAAGGAGGAACGCAGCTCCCAGAACACTCCCACTAGCAGACTTTGGCAGTTAGCTGGATAGGGGACTAAGGTTTGGGGTGGGGTGTGCAGAAACTCTGCTCCAGACAGCATGGGAAGGCACAAAAGTGGTGGTGATGTGTCACGGGGCTTGGTCCTTGGTACCAAGAAAGGGTTCAAGGAACAGAGGAACCACCTGTATTGGAAAAGGATTAAGTTAGGGATCTCTTGAGGAAATCTTAATGCAAAAAAAGTACTGGACCTGATGGGCTGTACGCAAGGGTACTAAAAGAAGTGGCCAATATCATTGTGAGGGCTTAGATTTATCAGGACATAACTCAAAACTGTAGAGATTCTAACTAAAGCAGGATAAAAAAAATCTACCGTGAGGACAGTCTGGTTGCAGCAGAGTCCCACAGAAGCTGCAGAATTTCTATCCTTCAAGGTTTTCAAGACATGACTGGACAAAGCCCTAAGCAACTTAGTCTGAATTTAATGCTGGATCTGTTTTGATCAAGATGATGTATTACGGACCCCTAAGGTCCCTAACCAAACCATGACCCCATGAAGCTACTTACCAGATTTGAAAATCTGTACAGTCTAAGTACCAGAACTGGTTCATGTCCTAGCCAACACACCAGGCCTCCCACAGCACGAAAGCTGCCACACTATCAAGCACTGCTCTTTGACAAATTGTGAGACCTACCGCATCAGTGGCAACTGAACCTTGCAAATTTCAAAACATGAACATCTTTGAAATGAAAAACAGATGTGTGCTCACTAAACTGAAGTTAACACCTGATTTTACCGTTACATGCATGCTCTTTTCAATTGCTGCTATCCTTTTTATTCAACTCTGACAGAGAAGGGGGTAGAGGGCACAGGAGGGAGAGGAAAGCTGGGCACAAGAGGCTGCTGATGCTCTGTTTCAACAGAAGCTTGGTCTTCACCGTCTCACAAGCTTGAGTTTTGTCCTAATAAAATGTCCCACCTTACAGAAATGGCCCTGCTTTGAATTAAGGAGTGCCTGTGAAGGTAACAATAAGGAAGGATGGCTGGAGTTCAAGCACCAATAGAACTACAACAGCAGAGATACAGCAGCCTTCTAATAACTTGCAATTGCTAATCTAATTGATCCACATAGCCGAACTGCTTTTCTTTTGTAAGCACTCTTTTATCTGGGCTAGGCTTACTTGAGCAGAATAACTTAAGTTACCCATGGCGCAAAAGCAAACTGAAATTTCTTTGCAACAGAAACACCTTTGCTTACCCATTACTATATGCTCCTACTAACAGTTACAGGTTGAGGCTCTAGTACTGTATTTGAAGTAATTACATAGATTTAAATTCAACTGGAAAACATTGTGCAGCTGTCTTCCAAGAAGACCAACAGCGGCACTGTTCACAGGGCAGCAGACTCTATATGCAAAGATTATGCAATGGTAAAGACAAGACAGACTTGATGTGGATGTTCAGTGATGAGTAAGCTGCATCTGGATGAGGCAATCCACAGGTCTGGCTGTCCTGGCACTTGCATTTTTACTGTCACACAAGTAGGGCAGCACAAAGGCTAAGGGCAAGCACAAGCATCTGCAAAATTAAGGCAAAAGGAAGTGAACTGCAGATTGGCTAAGGACATGGAAGGAGATGATCTACTTTTGCAACCGAGTTCCAGAAAAATCATCTACTCTCCTTAAAAGAAATCTCAGATGACCACACTGCTTTTCCTGTGGTTTCTTCATCTGCCTATCACATCTGGAAGGAAACAGCAAAACAAAGTGTCTGTTTAACTAGGTCACAAAGTTCCCAGTTGCCAAGATACAAAAATGTGAATTAATCCATTTTCAGGACTTCCAGCTCGAAAAATAGTGAGAACCAAATAAGTATTTGAGATTGGTTACCCCTCTACATTCTCCCTGCACTTGCAGCTCAATCTGCACAGAAACATTCAGAAAACAAGAAAACAGTCCTCCCTTTCAGCCTTGACCCAAGAATAGAAATAAGCCTTCAAGGCATATCCAGGCATTTTCAGCAGTGTTTTCCAGAAGCATAAGACATTTGGGCAAGATAACATCTTCACAACAATTGTGCCAGCTAAAAGCGACCTGCGTATTTTGAAAATGAAACCAAATGCACCTACTTTGCACATCAGAAAGTATTAAGCAGGGGCCCCCATCACAGTGCTCTGCTTCCCCTTCACCAGGAAAGCTATGCTAGAAATGACAGCACGTAAGGCAGCTCCTCCAGTAGGAAGTTCAATGATCACTTCAAGTGGCTCAATGAGGACAGCAGGTCCATTTCAGCTACACAAACCTTCAAAATTTGATCCAGTATTTTGCGGATTGGAGGATCAAGCCATTTACAAGGATAAGTTCTCTGTGTTCTGGGGCATGCTGCGGAAAGCAAATATTCCTGGGCTGTGTGGAATTTGGAAGCGATCCACCTTCTTTTTATATACTAAGAAGAAAAAAACGTAGAAGAAAAAGAAAAGAAAAATTTGAGGACAAAAAAACCCCACCTTTTCAAATCGTGTATCAGACCCAAGCAGAAATCAGTGAAAGAAGAGTACAAAATTTCTGATGGCCCTATACTGAGACAAACACTGATTCATTGTTTGTCATCAACTGGAATTTGAGCCCTCCTACTTCCCTTCTCTTTCAGCCTCTCTCTCTCCAAACGATCTTTGAATTTTACATGATCACCCAAAGGTTTGTTTTTGCACAGAACTAACACCATAGCAACAGAAGCAAGAGAAAAGATTTATCGATACCAGCCTGAAAAAACAGAGAGATATGGCTATAGTCTTTTCTTCTGTGAGGCAGGCTATAGCCTACCCTGCTTGCCCACTTTCATATTAAAAAAAAAAAAAAGCTACCAAAAAACCAGAACAATCAGGTGTTGCTTTCATGTCATTGTCACTTACCACCAAAACCCAGCAAAGCTCAAGTGAATGACATGGAAGACAGTGTTAAAGCTGTACACAAAGAACGCCAGGTACAAGACACATACACAGCTCGGACAGCTGTACTCTTTGCTGGCTGTAATAACTGGCTGGACAGCTGAGCCCAAGGAGTGGTAGTAAATGGAGTTACATCCAGCTGAAATCAGTCACAAGCGGTGTTCCCCAGGGCCCAGTATGGGGACAGTGCTGGTTAGTATCCTTATCAATGATCTGGGTAAGCAGATCAATTGCACCCTCAGTCAGTTTGCAGATGACACCAAGTTGCCAGAGAGGGGGAGTGTTGGTCTGCTGGAGGGCAGGACGGCTCTGCAGAGGGATCTGGACAGGCTGGACCCATGGGACAAGGCCAGTTGTATGAGGTTCCACAGGGCTCCATGACGGGTCCTGCACATGGGTCACACCAGCCCCACACAGTGCTGCAGGCTGGGGGCAGAGTGGCTGGAGAGCTGCTGGTGGGAAAGGGCCTGGGGTGCTGGAAGACAGCCAGATGAACATGAGCCAACAGTGTGCCCAGGTGGCCAAGGCAGCCAAGAGCATCCTGGCTTGTATCAGACACAGTGTGGCCAGCAGGACTAGGACAGGGATCAAATCCTGTGTCCAGGTTTGGCCCCTCACTGCAGGAGGATGCAGAGGTGCTGGAGCGTGTCCAGGGAAGGGCAATGAGGCTGGTGAAGGGTCTGGAGCACAAGTCCCATGAGGAGCAGCTGAGGGAACTGGGGTTGTTTAGCCTGGAGAAAAGGAGACTCAGGGGAGACCTTATCGCTTCTCTACAGCTCCCTGCAAGGAGGTTGCAGTGAGGTGGGTGTTGGTGTCTTCTCCCACATAACAAGTGACAGGTCCAAGAGGAAACGGCCCCAAGTTGCAGCAAGAGAAGTTTAGATTGGCTATTAGGAAAAAATTCTTCACCAAAAGGGTTGTCAAGCATTGGAAGAAGTTGCCCACGCTTGAGTCACCACATGTGGTTTAGCGGCAGATTTGGCAGTGCTAGGTTAATGGTTGGACTCTACAATCTTAAAGGTCTTTTCCAACCTAAACGATTCTGTGATTTGATATGCCTTTCCAGGTCTTACAAATCCATATATGGCAGAAAACAACTGCTAGATAAATGGTTTTATCATAGCTGGCTGTAGCTAGCCTGCTCACCTTCTAACAGAAATACTATCTGGGAGTTAAAAAAAATGCTCTGCGCTTAGATACATCATAGTTCCCCCCTACAGACTTCCCAGAGCATCCACTGGAGAGCAAGTTACAGGCATACAGAGCTCCATCTCTGCCCTCCTCTCCCCTTCCCAATTCCTCTGTCCTCCAGAAACACACAGCCTGCACTGTCTATTACCCAAATCATTACAAAGGAGAGCAAAAAAAGTTTATTTCCATTAAGCATAATTTGTTTAAAGTTCTGGGGTTGTTTTTGTACAGAACACTGGCAATCCATCTATATTGCAGGGACAGAGCATGAGCCTGGCAGAGTGCCACAGCTCTCCACTGGTCCCAACTGCAATCCCACACGCACACATTTCTGGAAGCAGTGTTTAAAAATAAAACTACGTCCAAGTGAAAAAAAAACCCTGGATTCGTTCACTCAGAAAAAAACCCGAACAACTGCTAATGCTGGGTTTAGCAAAAAGATATATAATTTATCTAAATGATTAAAAAGAGTTTTGTATTCTTGTTTTATTCAGTGTTTCCAGTCCATGCTATAATCAACTGTATTTCAGAATCTGGCTGAGCAGGATTTGTGTTGTGTTGTTTTTTTTTTTTTAAAAAAAAGCTCTTCTTCAGACATAGTTTTCGGATTATCATACACATGAAATGAAGTCTTAATACCAACCTGTTCTGTTCTCTGAACTAAAGACAGATCTGCCCACAGCAATATCCCTAAGGAATTTATAACACAGATTCCCATTTCTTTTTATCCTCACTTTTCTCTTAGAATATTTTCATTTTAAAAAAATATTACATCTATTGTTTAAGCATTTTCCTCACAGTCTCCAATAGACTAACAAACTCCACTCGCCAGGATGCTGCACTAAGTTCTTGCTACATTTCAGATTTTACTTGATGCGCTGCTTTGGAGCAACAGAAGAATAGGGGTGCATGTCCCTCCACAGCAGCCGGTCTTGCTGCAGGTGGAAAAAGCTCAAAATTTCACCTGAAGGAGGTAAATGAAGATAAGGACAAAATCATCTGAGATGACAGGTTTGTTCTGAGCCTTCTCACTACGCAGAAACCACCAAATCATCAGATATTATCTCAAGTGTTAGAAAGCTTAATAAAATACCAGAAAAGAAAAAGAATCCGTCCAGTCTTCTGGTAGGGACCTGTCAATGGTCTGCTATACATTTCAGAAATCACAGTCCAAAAGTCCCTTTGCAGTAATTTAACTATTCTCCTCCCTGTGAACTGGACATACAGCACCAGCCTGACCGACCTCTCCGCTCCCTGACTCCTGAGGCTGTATGTGGAATTTTCTACACAAATCTACTGTATCCTGTTATCCAGATACCCAGTCATGGCTGCACTGACCCCAAAACACGTGGGGTTTACTTCAACCTTAACTCACCTTCTTAAACTGCACTGCACATAGACCTTTAGGTTTTTAGTCATTGTTTTCCTCTCCTGGAGCTATTTTCTGTCCTTTACCTTCCTCACAACATTTATATCAAAAGGCTTGTAAAACAAAGCTTTTCAGATTCTCCCCTTCTTTCCCCAACCCCAGTGTTTACCTTCACTGTGCATCAATGCTGAGCAAGTCATCATGAAAAAAAGCCATGAGCTCTGGGTTGGAAAGCCAAGTCTTCAAGAAACTAAACCTTGACAGCTGATAAATCGGTAGACACTGTTCTCTCCCCAAAAAAAGCTCAGAGATGAAAGCCTTTAAATGTATCTTAAGTGCTCTGGAGAGGGAAGGAACGCAGCAAAAATCCATGTTGTCCAGTTCACGGATCCACTTTATTGTAAAAAGTAAACAAAAATACACAGGATAGTCTAATTACAGGAGAGAAAGCGCTTTTATTTGAAAGAAAATGGGGAAGTGTCCTGAAAGAAATCAGGTAAACAGTTGCACATGTCCATCCACATGTGTGAGACCTACTTGTGTGGAAGCAACGGAACAGAACGGCGCAGAAGCCTGCCTGCTCTTTGGACAAACCAGGGGCAATCCACAGGACCAAACAAGACCAGCATGTCCTCCTTTCCCAAACTAAATCCTGCGGGAGCAGTCCAGTCCTGTCCCTCCACCAGGACTACACTCCCACAAACCCCACGGTCAGGTCTATGCAAGTGCAAAACCAACACAAATGCCTGCCTGCCAGCCAAAGCCCGTGGAAGGTGACAGGATGTATCCATACACATTTTCTCATGAGGAAAGACATTATGTTACCTGGTATTTTCATCGATATACAGGCTCTCCATAGCTCCCAAAACATTCACATATTCAAACTAAACATTTACTTATTTAAGAGAGTTCCTCCTCATCTCTCTGACCAAGGAAGAAAGTGATCCAGGCTGTCGCCATGCACAGCTAGTGCAAGTATTCAGCACTTGCTGCTGCTAATGTGACCAGGGGATGCTGAGGGAGAACACAAGCCCCCCAGGTAACAGAAACACCACCTCTGCCCCACTGCAAAGGGCAAACATGGACTTGACCCTCAAAAGCTGTAATGAAAGAACAACAAGTTCACCAAGAGGCCTTATTTTCTCTCTCCACGCTCCCCCTCCCTAGCACCGAATTAACTTGCACGTCCTGTAGCAGTGGCAGCAATCTGGGAACGGAAATCCGCTGTGGTGAGGAAAACCCCCCCTCTCAGCTCTTCTGGTCTCCCCGCACACTGACAAGAGGAGAGGGCATCGCAGCATCGGTGACAGCCACCACATCGGAGAGGAACTCTTTCCCGAGCAGGAAGGAAACATAGCTTGAAAATACCTTACCTTTTTGCTAAGTCTTCTCTGAACTAAGGAAATTAAAAGACCAACCACAGAGCTCACCTTTCTACCACTGCAGGATGCTAACTCTGCGGGTTATCTTTTGTTGTTCTGCCCAGCTTAGTTTAAGAGAAACACCAAAGGAGAAGGAAAGCGAGTCCCACACTAGAACACATCGTTCAGAATCTCACATGCTAGTGACATCCCAAGCAGTGAGACATGCCTAAAGGTGAGGAGCAGGACAACATAAGCTATGAAGCCCTGCTGGGTTCCCATTTTCTCAGATACCTTTATTTTAACACCAGAAGAGAACATTCTGGGCTTAGCAGATGGTTTCTTTGCATTTTCTTGCACTGGTGCCAGAGCAGATTACTTTGCATTCTGCTTGGCACAAGCTGCCAGAAAGTACGTGTGAGCGCACTGCACATTTTCAGGAGTCACATGCTGCTGCTCCCCTGGAAGCTAGGTATGATCTCTGAAATGTCTGGGAAGTTCTCACTTCTAGCTGTATTCTAGATAAAATGAGATAAAAGGAACTGCATAGATTTTTTTTTTACCCTACATGTACTAACACACACGGACACCATTTATGGATCACTTCCCCAGCTACTACCTAAGCTGACTAGTCTTTGCACATGCAAACCTTGTCCTGCAGCCACACAATCCCCCAGGACCCCGGCAAGCATCCCCTCCCCACAGCCTCCCCTGCACCCTCCGACAGAAGCGAACAGTGAGCCCGCACTGCTGTTGCCTGTGCAGCAACAGTGACAGACCGTGAATCGCCGGGGTAAGCTCCTGCACCTCAGCTACTCAAACCTCGCCTGCTGCCCCTGCTCCTCACTCCTCTGCCACGGCATATAAACCTCCACTGAGCGTTACCCTCCTGTTAGCACCAAGTTTTGTCCCTTCACTTCTTTAAAAGCAAAACAAGAAATCCCATCTTTGGGCTACAGCTAAAGCTCTTCACAGAAATTATTTTCTTTTCAGTAGAGTTTTTTTACCCAAGACTGGAACTTCTGTTACTGTATTGTTTTTGACTTACAGCCCAATGCAAAAAAACATTTCTAGAAATTAAATAACTCAGCTTGGTTTATCTCCTTATCTCCTGTACAATAATTTAGCAGTTGCAGACAGTTCTTTTCAGAACTTGTGAAGATGTAGGCACAGCTGTTTCTAAGCATGATATCAAAATGAGAGCACATGTCTCACTAGGGCTGGACTACAGCAAGCAGATTTTGGTAGGCACGTGGTTAAGCAGCTCAGTCTTGTTCAGGGATGGTCTGAAAGGCAATTGCTGATTTTCAGCATTGCAGGAGGAATAATCAATGTTCCTCAAATCCAAAAAGCTTCTAGCCAAGGGTGTCGCCTGAGGTTACCAAGGCTCCTGTGGATTAGGATGGGCAGAATAAATCCAGAGATTAGCAGAAGAGGAAAATTGAACAGTGAATGTGTGACATGGGAGGATTAACGCTCCAAAGAAGCAAATCAAGTTACAGAAAAACAAGAACCCAGGAGAAAAAGCGGTTGGCATAACCTGCTGCTGAGACTGCCTTGCTTTACCTCGTGCAACTGTCAGAAAGACAGCGTTCAAGTATACCAGATTAAAAGGGTATATAGGTAATCTGAGTAGTGGAAAGTATAGGACAATTACTAAGTGGCTCACAAGATTTCTGGCTCACTTCTTGAACTTAAAAGCTTTGGATCTCATTTGTCTGTTCCAAAAATCTAAAAAAGACTTCACAAGGAAGATTTTTTTTTAATGTTTCTTTGAGTAAACTGGATCAGATGTAGCCCAGTTATTCAACTGACAACTCAATCAATCCTCTAGGAGAGCAGGCATTAAAGGAGGACTGGAATGGAGAAGCCATCCATGGAGAACACTCCAGCTAATCCAGAACACAGAAATACTGCAGCACTACAGCCAGTACAGCCTGGGTAAGCAAAGGGAAGAGGGCAAGAGGGCTCCATTTCTCCGAAACTTTCGGTGCTTAATTATAACGTCATATGAACATTCAAAATATCAAGAACTGACAGTACTACAATGACTTTTTTTTTTTCTTTATTAACTACTGGATACAGAGCAAATGAAGATGAAGGAAACGTGTTCTTCTGAAAGTCTCTCTTAAAGCCACGTAAACGTGCACTGCATAACCTCCCTCCCTTTGGCTGTGGGATTAGATAAGTAGAAAAGCTGATCCATAAGCAACATCCCCCAGAAAGCTTGGCTACCACCCTTTATCCTAAGGGCCAAGGAAGCTCAGCTCTGGACTTACACCACACAGCTCAGGCTCAGCTTTAAGGATAATTCTTCAGCAGCACCTGTCAAACATCAAGAGCAGTCAGTGCTCTTGTATGCGGGGCTGCACTTCCCAAGAGATCGCTAATGTCTCTGCTGTAATTTTCCCTTCAACAAAGAACCCAGCTGGTGAGCAGAGGCACAGCCAGGCTGCCAGCAACCTCTTCACTTCTGTTAGCTACCAGTCCTAGGAGAGCTGAATTTCTAGGTGTATTTCCCTTTCTCAAGAGACTCTGGATGATGCAGAGCACCCCAAGTACATTTAATCCAGTCTGCTTATCACTTCGCTGAATTTATGTGGTCTTTATTGTATACTAGGGAGTTTAAATACACGTGGAGAGAGCAATAGCTGTCAGGGTAGAAAGTTTTTATGCTCTTTATTCGCCCCCTAACTACACTAATTAGGATCCCTTCTGAAAAGCAGAACAAAATTGAAACATTTTTCTCTCAACAAAAGATCCTCCTTCGGCTGAACACATTTTTACAGCACTTCAGCTGAACACATTCTTACAGTGTTGCTCACAGACACCGGGTAGCTAATGTTTCTGCAACTCCAAAGGATAGAGAAGGAGAAGGGAAAAGTATGCTGGAATACGACAGGGAAGAAACACAAAACCTTTAGAAGACTTAGTCTAAGAGGGGAATAAAAATGAGTAAAAATGAGGAAGGTTGCTTTTTTAAAAAAGAGAAGGCCACGCTTAGGCTGATCTGTATTGTATCCCTACACATCATGAGCAGAAATCAGAAGAGACAGCATGAAAAGACAGAAGACATCGTGGCATTCCCTTCCATCCTGTTCCAACAAGTATGTATGGGAGAATGTAGTTGGCTTTCAATTACAAAGTACTACTTCAGCTTGAAACCACTGCTCCCAGTCAGACAAAATGATGAAGCTGTTTGTTCCAAGGATGAATTTAAAGGCATTTGTAACTGGTGGAGAACACAACCACCATGGACCACCCTCTCAGATGCTGCACTGCTAGAAGGCATTGGAGAAAGAGGCAGAAAGTGAAGCCAGCAGAAGGTGGCTGCGACACAGGCAAAGCTCTAGCAGGAGTACAGCAGGTCTGACTCACTGCTTCAGCAAACATTCTGGCATAGCAAAGGCAATCACAATGGCCAACAGTTCGTTTCTCAGCAACTGGAAGGTGTCTCTGCTTTTTACTTTCTACCATGTCTGCCAAAGTCCTTGCAAGTGTTCCATGGCTCAACCACACATCAGACATCTTTTTCCACCCAAGTGAACTACCTTCCAACACAGCACCTGCCCAACACGTACAGGACATTTTAGGCAAAGTTCCCTTTAAGCAAGAGAGAGAAGTTGTTTTGCTTTTGCTGTGCTGAGGAGGTCTGACAATCCCACAGTATTATTTGGACATAGTCAGATATTAATGAGAATTAAAATGAAAGGAACTGTATCATTAGGGGAGATTAGCTTCTTAAACTCAGGAGAACAAACACTAGGACTGAGGTTATAGCCCAGCTATTCCAAAGCAGGAAAACTAACATAAAATTTAGCAATACAAAGAATACTACATCAAGCTGCGTTAGTTTAAATTACAGGATAAAATCGTGTACAGCTTAAGCATTTTTTTTTAATGATCTCAGGATGACAAATTGATAAATTAAAAGAAGTAATTAGTAAAGACTGCTGAGCTGTGAAAAGCTCAAGGATTTGATCACAAAGAACGCTAGGCATTTCTTGCAGGCATGCCAAATAGTGAAACTCATTTCGGGAATACATAAAAACCAAGAAAAATTTGGATCTCGGTGCAGCGAGTGAAGGTTTAGTATTTAAGATAATGTAGGAATGGTCGCAAACTTTTACAGAGATATTTGGCCTCGGTTTTCAGCAAGAATGAAGATGCCGACCATGAGAACAAGGCAAGCTGGTAAACAGTGAGGGGTACAGATATATCAATGAGTACCAGCAGTCAAAGCAGCACTCAGAGTGATATTCACTTCATCTCATTTTAAAGAGTTAATAACTACACTGTAATTTCAGGCTTCTCCTTGCGGTCCGAGAGAAATGAACAAATACCTTGAAGTTTTAAAATCATCCAGCCTGCTTTACATTCATATTATAGGATATGTGGAATTGCACCTGAAACATGCCTGATCGGAGGGAGTCTAGGGGAGTGGCACACGTCAGATGACCGAATAGTTTAATGTGCTGCGATAAGAGGAAGCTGTCTCTTTCCCATAACCAGATACTTCAACAAACAAACAACAAAACCAAAACAAACAAAACCATTAAAAACCCCACACCCTCTAGAAAACAAAATCCAATTAACCAAAACATGGTATAGAAAATAACAGGATGGCCACACAAGGGTTCTGAATGAATGTATACATTATGGAGTGCTTCCCAAGGACCAAAAAAAAAAAAAAAAAAAAAAAGCAACTATATTAGGGAAAGAGTAGGAGGAGGGGAAATGACAGCTACTGACTGTTCATCTGACCTACTACAATGCAAGCATTTCAGCATATTTGAAGATACTGAAAAATAACCAGATCTCCAGAGGTAAACAACAAGAACAACAAAAAGTAAAACATGATATGAATCTGCAAAAGATGTATCAAACCCATCTAACTGGCTGTATGACCACCGATTCTCTAGACAAAGAAAATGCAGCAAAGCTATTTTCTCAGCCTTCAGTAAAGCATGCAGTCAGGTAAACTGGAAAGACAAGGACCAGAACAAGAACAGGAAGGGGAATGAAAGGCTAAATAAAAGAGAATATGTCAAAGGCTTACATGCTGAAAGCAAACCAGAGACTGTGCACTAGTACATTCCTCAGGCACTAGTCTTCTGACTGTTTTATTTAGTATCTTCATTAGTGGTCTTAGCAGTGTAAGTAGATTACCGATAGACCTTAACAATTACACAGAAGTGTAAGTGACCACCAACAGCCAGACAAAAGTATCATGCAGAAGGGAGAAACAGAAATAGGACATGACTAAACACAAAATGAAAAGTTACATGTAGCTGGACTCATGGTGCAAAAAAGTCTGCCCTATGCTCAGAGAAGGATGCTAGTATAGTAGCTGAAGTATGACTGTGACAAAGATAAAACTCGGTTTCACCAGGATCAGGGTATTTTAGGTTTGTAAGAGTCAAGCCAGTATAGCAGGCACTACTGAGCACACACACACACCATGAACAGCTGCACCCAGTTTAGGGCATCTGTATCTAGAAATATAAACTCAAAATCAAAATAAATGCTTAAGAATTCAGCCAAACTTTGTAAGTTACAGCTCAAGAGCCTAGAAAATCCCTGCCACACTTGGATCCCATGGTCACAGGTCCTTAAAAACTATGAATAGGAGCACTTGGGCTAATGCAGATTGTTAAGAGTGTTAACCACTTTCTGGCAAGAAAAAGCTTACCATAATCATAAATACTGCGGCTGCACTCGAGTACTGCTACGCTTCATGCTATAAATGGGCATTCTGGGGTGTGCAGTACAAAGAGATAGCTGCTACCCAAGAACACGTATGATCCAGGAGTTCGCTCAATATTCTTTCAGGAACAAAGTAACTAGGAGATGCAGAATGGAGATCACATAGAAGAATCTCAGGTTTCAAATTATTCAAACTCACATTTCACTTCCATCATAAACAGAGTGCTAAGTGAGCAGCACACAGGCAAGACTTAAAAAAAGACCATCAGAAATATCACTCGGGAAGAAAGAAGCAGCAAAGAAGCACTTTGTCATCGAGCTGTAAATAAAGTCTGGCACATTCCCTAATTCTAGGCTCTTTCCTCACCCACCTTGACTGACGAGCCTTCCCCACCAGATGGAGAAGGAAGCTGTAGTTCCTTCCTTGGCAAGGCACTCAGGCCTCGCTGGACTTCTGCAAGGATCCTGCAGATACCCTGTCTCGCTAAGATGGCTGCACTGACTTAAAGGAATATCAGTGACACAAAATTAGGTCAGACAATCATTTTAACTGGTTAATAATAGTATCAGATGCTATCTCCCAAGCCTATCATCTGAATTCTGGGGCTTTAAGATGACATTACTCTCCCTCCACCGTTCATTTTCTTTTCCTTTTCACTGTTTGAAAGACTTACAAGCGAACAGGAAAATGACTTTGCTGAATAGGGAAGGTGTGAGCGCTGTGGTAATTAAATGAGCTAGAATAAGAACAGCTAAAACTGTAGTTCTTATTCCTCACTCAACTTTGTTTACAGGAATCTCAAGCATTCCTGTCACAGCAACAGGTAAAACATCCTCAGAAAACAGAGTCCATAAGTTGTTGGTATGCCTTCCACATACACCAAATCCCATCCTTAGTATTCATACTAATTTTAACAGGCAAAGCTGGGAAGAACAGAAAATAGTTACAATATAAGAACACAGCTTCAGTGTGAAAAGCCTGTCTGTGTTGCTTATAACTGCATGACAGAGAAAACCAGATAAACTCCTAGAAAGTTTCACATAACCTAATTTTCTAAGTGTGTTTGTACACGCTCTCTCCCTGAGCTCTGGTATCAAGGCACTTGTCTTGACCATCACTCAGCTGTCTGTCAAGACACCACAACTTCCCACCTCCCTCTGCGGCTACTCATCCATCAGCACAGATGATGCTTCTATTGCTCTTGCTTTCTTTCCTTCTCTACTCTTTTACACAGGGTTAGCTCCAAACTCCTTCCCACTTTCACTTTGGCACTGCTTTCAGCTGGGCAAGATGCACCCTCCCAACTGGCAGAAAGGGCTGAGCCCAGCTCCCATCTCCCCCGAGGCGTCCACTCCACCAGACATCCCCAGCAGCCTCTCTTTTGACACTTCAGTCTTCCTCCCTTCAGCTCTGCTTTTCATTGTAAACCATTGAACCTCAAAGCTCATAATCCTAATTTCTGCTTTTCTACCTCTGGCTTTTTCCTCAGCCTCTGCTCTGGCTCCTGTCCCAGTTAGCTCTCTGAGCTCCCACCTTCTGTCAGTCTCTGTGAACACCACCGTCATCCAGCTGCCAGGCCTGCTATTTAGAAGACATCATCAATTCTCTCAAGCTTTCCTCCGCCTGTAATCCAGACCTTCCAGATTTCTTCTATCCCTCACCGTGTCACCCTCCTTTTGGATCAGAGGGAAGCCCTCCCCTGTTCACCTTGAAAATTCTTCAGCTTATTCTCTCCCACCTCTCACCCACCCACAAAGCCAACGTCCACTGCCCGCTTCAACAATCCAACCACTGCCTTTGCATTTTCTTCCGTTCTGCTGCTTCTACTTCAGAGAAGCTTGCCATAAACATTTACAAAGCTCTGTCACTGCTAGACTTCACATCCCTTATTCCAGTTCCTGTTTTGCCAGAAGGACATAAAGTCACTTCTAAAACAGCCAAACCCCCAGAATCCTCCTGCCTTTTCTCTGAAGGGTTATTTAACTCCATCTACCAGGTTGGCCACACACAGATCCAGAGAAAGAAACAAGAGCACTGGTGTGACACTGCACCTAAATTAACGTGGCTGCACAGCTCCCACGCAGTCAGGGAAGACACACTGAACTACCAAGGGTGGAATAACATTCAGAGGCACCTCAGCTGAAGTTAGAGCACTGACCAATAAAAAAGTATTTTTTAAAAAAAGTATAACATAAAAATAAAAAATACATAATGCGCTTATTTTTTACATATATATATTCATTCCTACCTCTCCAAAAGCCCTTGTTAGAGACAATACACATACACGTTTTCTTCCTTTCCTTCCCTTCTCAACTAGGCAACTTTCACTTAGGATATGGCACAGATGAAATCACCACATTGTCACTCTAAGTCATCCTCCGAAACTGAGAGCTCATGGTGAGCTTCTGTGCATTTCCCCATAGCCAGCTCTCACCACTCAGTATTTAAACGCCTGCATTTTGGGGAGGAAAGGGACCTTAAAACCATTCCAATGCAGTTAACTAACATCACCTCTGACCGGAGGTACTCTCCAACACCAGCCCTTTGAGCTGTAACATTAGCACTTACTCTTTCCCTTGCCTGTCCCACACTCTGAAGTCATGCACCTCACCACAAGCAGTCACCTTTGAGTCATTGGAGCGGGAAAAACTGAAGCCATGTATCTTTGCTGGCACAATTGTTACACCCAGAAATTCTCACATACAACTGAAAGAAAAGGGCCTCTGATGATAAAACCTCTTCCATGTGCTTCCTGACTGACTGTTCGGTCTTCACTGTCAGTCTAAGCAAAGTATCTTGAAACCTTTCAGGTGCAAGCGCACTTGAAACTTTCAGGACAAATCTCAATTTCCATATGAAAATCCCTTTCCTTATTGAAAGCAGAAGTTGTTGCCATAAATTCAAACTTCCCATTTTAATTTATAGCAACTACCACATAATCAGCTTCATAAAACTTCAGGGAAAACTTCTATTTAATAAGGATTTTAACGGACCATGCTGGAAAAAAAAGAAAAAAAAAAGGCAGAATTTGTCCCCTTTGTATCCCCTGACTTAATGTACCTGCTCAATCCCCTAGCACAGAAAAGCAGACTTAAACTCAGATGACTGGCAAAAAGCATTCCTGCAGATGAAGTTTACCCTGTACATCGCAGCAGTGTAAAAAAAAAAGCTAACTGCTTCCCAGCAGGACCTAGTAAGGCAATTTCCAAAGGCTGCTTCCTCTAAGCTGTGTTACAATGTGAGCACGGTTGTGTGCGGCCAGGGACTCCCACCAGAAGGCAGTGGATCCAGAGCTGCCCAATTCCTGATTCTCACCTTACTGGAGAGAACAAAGAAGTTTTCTGACCATGACCTCCCTCTCCGTTGCTTTGCATCTCTCTACAAGCCCCCTTTATTTCCCTCCACCCCTCCTTGGCAGCTGAGCATGGCTGCTGAACTTGCATCTCCCTCCTCTTCAGCCAGTTCTCGCAGCCGGGGCTCCCCACCAGCAGCCCGCAGGGCCATCCCTCACTGCTGCTTACAGACAGGAAAGAGCGAGGTGTGTGACCCAGCTGGCCCCTATTACAGATAATGTTATCACAGCTCCAATTGTTCCTGTCTACGTCTGCTGGTGGGAGGAAACAATCGACTTGTCTGAGCTGGAACAGGGGATGTTGGAGAACTATGAATCAGAAAGCTGCTTGTGTCGAGAAACTTTGGATGTATGTTACATTAATAAAGGACTTTTTTTCCATAGCTGTGCTAATAAAGAGCAACTTTCCATTATTTCTCCCTATTTCTTCCTATTTGCATGGAGGCAAGAGGCAGGGTGTGGGAGAGGCAGTGTGGGAAAGGCAGAGACCTACATGCAAAACCAAAGATAAACCTTCCTGGTGCCTGGTATGCAATTGCAGCCATATAGTGTCTGACGTGTACAAGAGCTATGCTGCAGTGAGAATTAACTGCTAGCAAACAGGAAGCACTGCAGGATCTGCATGCATGTCCTAAAGTGCTGAACCCAAACCAAGTCCTCAGAAAAACACAAACACTGAAAAATAATGGAGGCATCCTCCATACCGGCTTCCTACTGCCCCGCAGCAGGACCCGCTTGTGGGGCCTGGTTGCAGGCACCGGGACTGTCCTTCAGTGCCAACCTTAAAGGATTTTTTTACTCTACACAGCAGCACTTCAGAGGAAAAAATACTAGGATTATAACTGGTCGAGTTGCAACATTTTACCTGAAACACAATAAGCTATGCCCTAAGGCATCATACTCACCTTGAGAAGACTTGGTGTCTGTTCCATTACTACCACCATTACCTTAATTAGTTTTAGCAGACTGGCTTCCTTTAAGCTACAGTGCCTGCTGTGCTCTCACATCTGGAAGTTCACCATCCAGGAGGTCATTTAAGCCCTTCCAAGTTACTTTTGCCACCATGCATTTTTATCATTAACCTATTTTACCTGGTATTTCAACACTGGATCAGGACATCAGAGAGATGTTTATGAAGCTACAGCAGCTGCGAGCCTTACAAGAACAGAGGTGACACCCAGGCTCTTTTATTATGTCTCAGCTCTTGGAATTTTTCAGGTCTCTGGATCATCAGCCAAAGTCAAGGATTCTGTACGTTGTTACAGTGGTGTGTTTAGCATAACTTCTTTACTCCATTTTTGCAACTAGCCAGGAGCAGAGTCTGTTACTACTTCCCAAATGCATGGCAAAAGTATAAGCTAACTCACCCTGCTGTGGTTGATTAGAAGTGCAAAAACACCTCTCAGCACTGGTTATTTGGTCTACACAATATCCTGTTTCACTTATTGGTAACTTTACCATTTTCTCCTATGAGAAACAAGCCACAGGACTAGATGACTCTGAAGTGCAACTTTCTGCAGTGGATGTTCTCAAAGAGAAGGAGAGAACCCCATCCTGCAGTCCTCATGCTTTGACCAGCTCCCCAAGGATGCTGAAAGCTTTGGAGCTGCTTCCCTGTGACAAAGCTCCACATCGTTAAGTGCAGCTACTAAATGTTCCCTCTTTGGCAAGACAGTGGGAACCAATCTCTGAAAAAGCAGACTGCTTAGCACAGTGACTGGTTCTGCTAGGTTTGGTGGGGATAGTGTTAATTTTCTTCACAGCAGCCTGCATGGCACTGTGTTTTTAAATGGTGACAAAACCAGAGTTGATAACACACCCATGTTACAGTTACTGCTGCGGAGCGCCTGCACAGTGCCCAGGCCTTCTCTGCCTCCGCAGCCGCCCCTGCACCCGTGTCTGGGGCAGGCAGGACACTGGCAGGGGACACAGCCAGGACAGCTGAGCCTACCTGAGCAAACAAGCGACTGCCTGGGGTCTTAGCCACTGGCTGGGGTCAACCCACCACACTGGTCTATGGAGCATCTTCCAAATTTGAGCTCAAGCTGCTGGTAAACACAGATTTAAAATCATGTTATGGTGTTAAAACTAGAAGTGAAAAATGTTTTAAAACATCTGGCTGGCATAGACCAGGTATTTCTGTCTATGTCTATTACCTGTTGTTCAGGTAAAGGTCAAAGCTCTTTTTGAAAGCTCCCTTCCCACCTCTATACAGCCGTAAGCAGACATCCTTAAGACAGAAAGACAGAAAACTTGTAACTACATTTAGCATATTTGTTGCAATGTGACATTTTCAGTTGTGCAATTTAAAAAAAGCAAAGTCATTTCACTATCAATGGATCCTGAGTTTTGACATTCTGGTTTCTTTCACTATTCCATTTTTTTTTTTTTTCTTCCAGTTATTTCAGCTGTTTAAAGCTTTTCACATCCTGCACGAAATATTTAAATTATGCTGACCAACTATGCCCTTTCCAACACTGGCACAGAAACAATTTCTCTAATTTATGGCTAAGAAGATGGCCAAGAGACATTCCCAACTTCCTAAGAAAATGAGCGGACTATCTGCTAATCACACCCTTAGCCAGGCCACCTCGTTACTTACAGCTACGACTGTCAAACGAGGTCTGGCTAAAGAGAAGACAGGAGCACACTCCGTGAGAGCTGCTTGTGCAACTGCCCACACGGTTCACATCACTACTCCAGCAGCACAAGCTCTTCAAGGAAGGGGGTTACACCAGTGTGTGTGTCTGATAACCAACCTTAAGCAGCAAGGGGAACAGTCCTGTAAAGTCAGCTGCTATTCAGAGCAGCGAAAAAGGGACCACAGCCGAAGCCTTGTTTGCATGGTCAAAGTAAGGGTTGCCAACACAGGGTAAGGGTGGACAGAAAAAACAGAAGTAGTTTTTGATGAGGGTGTGTTTGCTCTGAAATAAATATCAAACAGTATACATAAAAGTCTGGCTGAGCTGCTTTGTTACATACTCCTAAGTGAAATTTGGGTTCAACAATTTACTTCAAAATTAGTAATATTTCTCTTCTGAACCAGATAGTTGAACTAAAGACAAAATCATAATCATCTCAGAAATTTCTACAGAAGACTAGACATTCTCCTCACAATTATTATAAAACCTCAAACATAAGGAAGGAAAAATAGCCCAATGTGTATTATTCTTAGGTTACTAAAGAGCTCAGTGGGCTAGGCTGTCTCTCTTCAATAACTACAGGTCTCTAAAGACAATAAATAAATAAATAAATAGATCAGTGGGGGCTGGGGAGGGAGATGGAGAAGGGAGGGCTCAAAATAAACCAGTGTAATTCGAACACTGCTAGATCCTAAATAAAACACAACAATACTGACCAAGCCAGACACAGAAGACCTGGCATGACTCCAGAAAACAATAACTATTTGTCTTCTTTGCCAGAGGCAAGCAGCAGCTGAGGATGCCACTCGGGGGTGGGGGTAAAATAGCACCACACTACAGCTGGAGCATTACTCCCATGAGCAGTGCAATACAGAAGAATAAGAGATGACAAGTTAGATGAATGGCCTTTGAGAACCTTTTCAGAAAGGGACTGAGTGTTCTTTGGGAGAAGCAGGAAAATTAAGGATGCAAAAAAACTGTCAACAGAGTTTTGTCAAATTCACTTGAGAGTGAAAATGAATCGACATGCAAAAGGCTTCATTTGAATCAGCCTGAAATCCTGCTCAGAAACACTGGCGGGCAGATCCCAAAACAAGGAAGATGCCCAAATGGTATTCTGTGAAAACAGATTATTTTCCTAAGAGTGAATGGGAACCCTCTGAAACACTCCCCAGAGTGTGCAGGATGATAATACACACTGCAGAGGGAACTTCAGAGTGGCAGAACATGTCTCGAGCATTTCATAACATAGCAGGGGAAAGAAATGGAAATCCAGCAAGCAATTGGTATTTGACTGTTTCTTTATTAGTACTATCAACTTTGAAATTAGTGTTGTAATACCACCTGTAAACCTGCTCCCCAGCAGAATCAACTTTTAGGGGAAAGGTATAAGACTGGAATCAAACTATAAAATCCTTCACAACGCTACATGCTTTGTAATGTAACAAACACGGTTGTGCTTCCTACCTGAGTTCACTCCCCACATGGCTGCTTCAAAACAAATATGCTAAGTGAAAGCAGAAGTGTAGGTGTCTTAGCAATATACCCTCGTGGTCACACAATCAAACATGCAAAAAGGACCAGATCAGCAATACAAGAAGCTTTTCTGCTGTGGGTGTGGGAGCTAAACTGGGAGAGTGTTCTGAAATGCAAACCGAAGGGAAAGGAGAAAAAGGAGAACAAACTTCTTATTGTACAATTTCAAGCTTTATATAAAGTAAATTATAGCCCTTTCGAAAACATCATTAAGTCAATATACAATATCCTTGCTAATGACATGGAATGGAAACAATTTCTTTTTCTGCACCTTTCAAGGCTGCCAGGAAAAAGGGCACTACAACACTGGAAGGAACGTGGTGACCAGCAACAAAAAACAGGCAAAAGTGCTCGATTTCCATCAATAAAGCTAAACATAGCTAAGATACCCAAGGCAACATAAGGATTCGGGTTCCCAGGTCACAGCTAAACTTATTTAGGTATGTAAATTTCCTAGGCATTCTTAGGTTACAATTAAGCAAACAAGTTACTAGAAGATAAAGTCTGTGGATTTACAGCTCATCAGCACTGAAGCCAGGTAGCTGTGTAGCAACCTTACTTTCAGCCAAGGTGAACGGTAGTACGGTAAAAGACTATCAGCATCTGAAAGGAGCTTTGCCCTAGAAGACAGAGAATGCTTAAGATGAGCAGCATACAAAATGGGTTAACTAGGACTGATGGGACGAAAAGAAGGAAACATATGGGCTGATTAGCAGAAAGACTTCCTGGCAGACAAATGTGTTAGACCATGGAGCAATTTCCCACAGGAACTGGTGAAAGCTGAATCGGTTGGTGCTTTTTAAACCAAACAATAGGCAAAACATAGGAAAGAATCCTGCACTTCAGGGAAACAGAGCATCGGTATTTCCGCATCTACGGAGCCCCCCTCCCCAATTCAACCAACCAGAAAAGCTTTACGCAGGTTTTTTTATAACTGGGTCCTTTCTTTGCTACAGCAGCTTTGCTCCCAGAAAGGGAAGCAGGCCTGTCCCCTTCCGTAAGGCAGCACTACTTGTGCGTCCACAGGCTGCCCAGCTTTGATCCCTGTGTTGCCTGCGGTCAGCTCTGGACCATGCAGGTCTGCAAGACATGAAAGTAAGACCAATAAAAATTACCTCCTGCATTTGAAAATGACTGACTGAATCCACTATGTAGTGACTGCAGACATTTGCAAAGTCCTTAACCAAGGCAGGCTTGCAGGGTTAGTGTTCTGGGATATTAATGTATTGCTTACTACAGACATGCGTCATTCAAGCCTTAACTAGAGCTTTCCAAATAAATCTGCTCTGAGGTTTAACAAGCCCTTACACAGCTCAGCGGCATTCAGAATGCAGGAGACAGCAGTACATCTAAGTACGCTAATACTACAAAAAAACCTATCGTAGTTAAGAGTTCAGCCCATTAACTAGCCTGTAGCCATACAGGGCCGAGTAACCTCTGGTTTATTAGCTGTGACCTATAGCTATTTACAAAGAGACATACCAATATAAATGTATTTTGGTGAGTGCTGTAATGTGCTCTGTGGTTCCAGGCACTTCCTTGTATCAACTACCAACAACCACGATTTTTAAAAGCCCAGTTCATTTCACAAAAGGCTCTCCCTTCACAAAGGAACTTAAAGAAGTGACTGTTTTTAATATTTGACAAGTTCATAGTGTCTACAGCATGTGTACTTTGACACCAAACAGGCTACCAGTGCAGTTAGGAAACGCCCTGTGCAAACACAACTCTCTTCATTTACTGTCTGACCAGCTTTCAGAGGCACTCTTGGTTCACCAGTAGCTAGACAGGAAAGATTACAGAACATGCACTTCCACAGCACATCCTAAGTTAGGCACTTCAACCCTGTGGGCATCTACATCCCATAAAGATGCTGTAAGAGATGAAGGTAGGTCATGAAAAGGATGCCCTGTCATATTCATTACTGCAATGAGTAACCGACAGTAAGACTTCAAGGCTCGTCATCTTTTCTCACTGAAATCTGTCATCTTTCTTCCCTTTCCTCACCCCACAACCCAGGATGATGCTAGGAAGCACAAGCATGAACAATTCATCTTCAGACTGCACTGGCAACAAGTACTATGCTGTCTGTGGACAGGCTCACCTTTGGCTTTCCTGCTAACAGTGGGAATTTCAGTTTTACATATTTTACTGCCTGCAGACATAAGCAAAGTAGAAGGGTAGCTAAAACATGCTAAATACCATTAAATTTATCACAATAATATGTGGCAGGAATTGTTCCTATGATTAAAATCAACACAACATATGTACACATAGAAGATAAGTCAAACTTCTTTTTCTTCTCCTTTAATGTAGCTCATCCTATAACATACAAGAAAGTAGGAGAACAGGTTTATCCAGAAAAATTTAGAGAGTTACTTACGCTTATTTTGGATTCACCCTATTTACACTTGCCACGGTTAGTGGTGCACCAAGAAAATAGAAAGGTAGAACCCTCCCAGAGCAAAAATTAACCATGGCCTGTAACACCCACAGCAGGGTGCAGCATGTGAGAAAACTTCTCAGGCAGCTACAGTTGCAAGAGCACATTCTTAAAACATGAATGAGTTTGCATGAAATCTCACAGAGCTGATGTTGCAAAACTAACAGAACTCAAGAAAAGGAGAAAGCAGCAGCTGGAACCATCAAGGCTGGTATAATGGAAAATCAGGTGGTTTCCTGCAGAAAGGGCAGTTGGCACTGGTGTAGCTGAGGCACTGCAATCTAGTTGTGTTACGACCGCAGCAGCGGGCTTTGTAAACAGCTGCCCAAGTGTAACGAGCAGTGCTTGAAGGCAGGGGCAAGGAGAGAACAGCTCCTCTCTCCATCGCTCGGCACTTGCCAGGCTGCGCTGCACAGGTCACCGATGGTACAGGCTGTGCCTGCAGAATGAAGGACAGCAATTCTGCAGCAAGGGTTTTAAAGCCAAGAAAACCCCAGATGACCATTAGCCCCACGTGTCACTGTAGCTTTCCTCCCCAATAGATCAATTCCCTCCTTTTCATAGCCACTTCTAGTCACCTCTTTGTCCCACAGTCACTAACAGACCAGTGCCCACGATGCAGGAAAACTGTGTCTTTAAGCAACTAGGCAACAAGTGGTGATATGGTAAATTAACTAGGAAAAATATGCTCTCATCGTGCAAAGGTGTGCCAAGCAGTAGAGGGCAAATATAAAATTCAAACTATGTAATAATTCTGTTGAGAAAAGCGTTTCACTGCCTCTCAGAGGATCTTAAAACCTCTTCAATCAGTTAAAAGCTCCTAAATCCCTGATGAAATACAGACCAATACTGCTAATGGGTCAAATTAAGGCCCCCAAAAATAATCCGGTCTCCAACGTGGGAACAAACCCAGGTATTTTAACTGCTTGGAATATCCACCACAAACTGGCTTAAAACATGTGTGGCTAGGGTTTCGTTTTGCTTCCTTTAGCCAGCCATCTCTCCAGGGAACTATAAAATCTGCAGACAAGCCAGCCAGCCCGATCCCTCCAGAAACCTCCTGCGTTATCCCGCTATGCAGAGGGACCAGCTTTCCCAGCCATTCACTTCCCCCATCTTTTTTTCCCTTCTGCTCCAGTAGGATGCAAGTCACTGGAAGAGGCACCTCCACTCCAAACCCTGCATTTGCAAGGCTAAGAAACTAAAGCTTATAAAAGGCAACTTGCCAAATGCTTCACCTAATGTCCTCCTGGTTAACCTGAACCATGATTATGCCTGTATGTTTGGGATCAATAGGCAAGAAGTGTGTAGAATAGGAAGTTGCAGCACATTTTGCCTCCTTCTCATGGCAAAGCTTCCAAATTCTTACTCTCCATCAGACAAGTGGGAGCAGGAGACAGAAATACAGACGGAGCCTGTCAAGAAGGAGAGGGAAAAAAAAAAGAATGGAAAAAAAAAAAAAAGGGAGATTCACCCTGCAGCGGAGACTAAGAACATATACAGGAGAATTCAGCTGTTTTCTTCCCTGCCAAAAATAAATGTCTTAAGTAAGTGCTTCAAGTAACTTTTAAGTATTAAAAATAGTTTATGAAAAATGGGTGCCTTTCAAGCTGTCTCCTTCTACGGAAAAGTTCCCAACAAGCATGATGAGAAATAACTAAGACCTAACAGCAATTAATTTCCAGCCCATGCAATAAATTGCATTTTATAATTTTTATTTATATATCAGATTGACAAAAAACAGTTAGACATAAGCTAACAACCTACTACACAAAGGTGGCAGCAGCACAGTAACAATTTATTGGACTTATTCCGGGCTCTTTTATTTGATTGGATTTTACATTAGGAACCAACTAGAAAGCAAGATAATTATTTTTACTGGGGAATATAAAGTTTCTCCTGTTCATCCTGTGCCTGCAGGAGGGGTGACCTTTGTTTTCTTGGTAATAAAACTTCTCTTTCCCAGTCTTTCTTTACGTTAGACATACCAAGCTCATGACAGGAGTTTGCTATTTCAGAATCAGAAAATTGTCCAGAGTTTTAGAGAAAATGGGTAGTATCCTTAAAAACATGTCTGGGACTGCTCTGTCTACCATACGTGGTATTTTCAAATGTAACAGGAGACATGGCTGTGGCACAGCCACATTCAAAAGCCTGATTCTTCCTAAGAAAATGAGCAAAGAAGGACACAGTGGCATCGATTTGGTCCAGATCAGCAACATAACTATGTATTTTATGCTCCTCAACAGATTCAAACAGTCCATGTGGAAAAGATGCCACTGTTGCTACCCATAATGGCTCATCCTGCAACCCCACTCTCTCAGCTACACCGCAGGAGCACTGCCACAGCTCCTGCCCAGAGCCACCGCCTCTGACCAAAGGACGCACCAGACTACAGAAAAGGTTTTTAACTGATATGGATCTTGGCATTTTAAAGCTTGTCTTGTTTACCTGACTGGCCTAGTTCCCTCTGTCAAACAAAACTAAGCAACAACCCACATCAGCCATGGATAAGTTAAAATGTTAAACTCTGCTATGCAATCAGAACAGCTTTCAGATCCTTCCTATTAATTTTCTCATGCCCTGGTGTTGACTCACCTGGTCTGAAACCCTGCTTGCAAAGAGGTGCTCAGGCAAGAAATGTCTCTGTACTACTGTAAAGAGCAATCTTTCACCCCTTCAAAAAAACATATTAAAAGTGCAGGAATAAGCTACTGGTGTTCGGGTTTTTTTCTTTATAGGGGCAGGGGTTCAGCAAGTCGCCATGCTACTTGGCTTCTATATTTATGTCTGCTAAATTTGACCAGTTCCCACAGAACCAAAGTCCCTCACTGAATACTTAAAAGTATCTCATCTTGTGGGGAAAACCTTTTACTTAAAAAAAATTTTCATCCTGAAATTTCTATTACTTGCCTCCTTTCCCCCAATGTAACTAGAATGCATATAGAGTACACATCCCTTTTGCGTATGGCAGTATCTCATTAACTGCAAAGGAAAAACAGTGTAAACACTGAAACATTAAGAGAAACAACTTCTTCTGTGAAGCTACTAGGAAATAAAAGGTTAAAAGCCTGTAATTTTAGCTTTCATCTACTGCATTGCCACTAAGTAGTAGATTTACAAATGTAATTTTTTTTTTTAATAGAGCCATAAGAAACACAAATACCAAAATCACGCTATTTTGCAAAGTATAACTATGATAATCTCATTCAGACTGGAATTCTGCTCGTGACACACAAGCTGTTGCACGTGTGATTTTGTGTATTTTGCTCTGAAGTTAGAAAAGTAAAAGTCCCTCAAAAGTGGCCAAATACTACAATTTATATGAATGTTCATAGAGGGGAGGACCAACAGATTAGCCTTAGCAGAGGGACCCAAGAGGCTCTTCCTTCCTGTACCCCAAAACTGTAAGTCACCCATGCACATTTACATCATTAACTAATAAAAGAGGTCTAGATCAACCCAAATACAAGCAGTATTCTGTTCATTCAGAAGAATTTCTCAGCTAAGATTTGGGGAGGGAACGGGACGATACAACACAGACAACAGAGAATGGGCCTCGCACATACACACAAAAGTTTGTACAGAGTGGAGTGCTGCTTTCGTCGTTACACCCAGAGGAAACAGCTAGAGCAGTATTTGGCATTTTTCATGAACCTTAAGAGCAGCTGCTCAGCACCTTTGAAAAGCAGGTTCATTACTTAGTAACTTACCCTCAGAATTCAGATACAAGAAGGACCAATATGGTCATGCTTTGTCCTACAGCCCAAGCCCCAGCCCCTCACCATGACCTCCATCAAAAGTGATAATCTGCCAAAACACCTTTGTGAAAATAACAAAAATCATGATTTTAAACAGTTTCAACTAACTATGAAGCTAATTTGGTAAGTAGTAGTATCTTCTAATGATCATTTCCCCTAGCTTACAGCCCAGGGTGTGCTGCAGGTAACACGTGAGTCACAAAGCACTCTTCTGCCTGTCTTGGTGCAAGAAACAAGCTGCGAGAAACACAGCAGCATAAGCTGGTACTTAGTTAGCAAGCAGCAGAAGGGAGCCAGCAGTTTAGAGGGGACTATCCTAATAGTTCATCATGCTGCAGGAGGCTTCCCATCATCAATGCTCTCTCTACATAAACAGTCATTCAAATACTGTACTCACACGGATTCATGGATTTTGGCTAGGTCTGTGGTCACATACGGGCAGAGACACGTACAATCTGCCTCTTTTTGCAGAGGCAGAGCAGACATAACCTGGCTCTACCAGGGATGCTGCCTGGCCTCACTGGCACGGCACAGGGCTCAGGAGGCTAGGAAGTCCCATGGAGAAACAAAGCCAGTCCTCTGCCACGCTAGCACAATTCTGCAACCTCAAAATGAAGAGCTGGCTTGCCTCCAGCCAACTTCAAGCACAGGACAGGCCCTAAACATACATCCTTCAGTACAGCCTGTTCTGAACACCACAGCCCAGACATTTGTGAAGAGGAACAAAGAAGGATACCGAGCCAGTGCAAAGAGTGGTTTGAAGTTTGAAATTTGCTCTTCAAAAGCTCTGTCCTTTAGGCTTAACCTGCTTATGCTAACTGCAGAAACATTCAGCTCAAAAGGAAGTCCCGTATGCAGAGCTTAAACAAAGGAGACAGTAAAACTCTACAAAATAAGGGACAAAATGCAAACCTATGACCAGCAAGGTTTATGTAACCTTGACTTAAACAATGCTTTCAGCATGGAGATTAAGTGACAAACTTTTTGGTAGAAATGCCTTGGCTTTCTTTCAAGCACTTTATCCCAAAACTACAACACACAGAGAAGTGTCATCTAATGTTTTCATGAAGGCTAACTCTACATATTTTATATATGTAGTTATACGTATTTTCATGGGCTTCAGGTTTAGAGTTAGCTTGTATAGAGTTTATTCTTTTACCCGTTTATTCATCACATGTATGGCTTTTAGAATAGGTGAAATGACAAACATGAGGCAATGGGTATTAAAGTAGGTAAGTATCCACTGTTTTTCACAGAAAACAGACAGGAGAGAAAAGTCAAAATCAGACTGAAATGACAGGAAATGCTGCATGTGCTTTTAAATGCAAACAAGTGCAATGAGGGCACTTAACTGAAAGCTCTAGCCACAATTAATGGTTTCTTGTTCCCATCAAATGTAAATTCTTCAAATCCCTGACTGCTGCAAGCATCTGGAGAAAGGACAGCACAACCTTAGATAATCTCTTTATGCCATGCACAGAACAAGACAACCAAGACAGGTTTAGTTTGACTTACCCCATCAGGTTAAACAAACTGTGTGACTGCCCCAAACAGACAACATGTGTAAAGACATGACCTTGCCCTACCTCCTTAATAGCTGGCTCATCTCAGATAAACCTTGACAACACAGTGAAGCATGATTTTCAACATCTGTAGTGTTACGAACGAAGTAAGCATGCAAGCATGACAGCCTTCAAGTCAGTGAAGTATGCGACACTGAAAGATCTCAGACAGCTAGTGTTAAAATATATTATAGACATCGTTTTACAAACAGAGATAATTCAGCACTGTTCTTATGTTGAACTGTTCCAACTGTTGTATGGCAGTGTAAGTTAGCAACAGAGGGAAGACCTGAGGTCTTTCACGAGTCAGCCTCATTATATTAGTAGAAAGTACCACGGCTCATGCTCAGCACTGTACTGTCATACTTTCCTTACTATGAAAGTCTGTTTTACATGGGATATTTTCAGAGCAAAATAATATCATTCCCTGTTTTCTTCTCCTTGAAGACACCAGATTCTAAGGTCAGGGGATGAAGAATCTGAAGTGACTGCAGGAATACCAGCAGCAACAACCTGAATTCTACTGAAATCTCACCTTTTCTACTAAAACGTAGATTCATACTCAAACTCTTTTAAAACTCAGGTAACACTAGACCTAAATGCAAATATTGCAGTTCGGTTTCTTCTTGAAAAGCTCAAAAAATGGTAGAATTTCTTCACCCTACATCCCAGAATCCGAAAGAATAGTTAAAATAAAGCATGACTTTTCAACACTCAACGTTTCCCCACCTACTATGTGCCCCTTGAACCAGTAAAATCCATAACCACAATGTCAGCTATGTTACTGTCAAGTTACTGTTGCCTACCAAACACAGATGTGGGGTATTTACCATGTATTTCATGTCCATACCTCAGACCCTGAGGACAATTTTTAAAAAAGAAAATGTTTTCTCACTGCATTCAGCTTTCACCTCCAACGCAAACCAAGTCATTTAAGTCAAGCGAGTTATCAGTATCAATATACAACAATAAGTGGTCTGAAATATGCAGATATTCAGACTTGAATTTATAATCCCTCTCAATCTCAAAAAAAAAAGAAACAAATCCCTAAACCCAAACCCTAAACAAGATAAAAACCCTACCACTCTCAGGAAAAGAAATGTTGATTATTAGAAACAGCAGTCTTACAACATTAGCATACAGCTTTAAAGTTGGAATACCAGCCTAGATCCCACACCCCTTCAGCAAACTTTTATTCCTCAGCTTGGTGAAGCACTAATTAAGAAGATTTAGCAGATTAAAGTGTGAGTTGCTTTAATATCATATATTCGCTTCTATTTTGAATACTCAGGAGATGCTCCATTACAGCAGCTGCAGACATACCATGAACACCTACAGAGGCAGAGAGTATCCTTAGATCAGGATGACAAACATGCAAGTAAAGACTGAAAAGCAAAGAATTTTACAAACAGTGCCCCACAGAAACATGGAACTCTTCAGTAAGTGAACTGCTTTGTTTTGCTTTAAAGTTCTATTTACTTGCTGTTCCTGGGTGTTTCCTCATTGTTTTACGGTTCATCGTACTAGTGTGACCATGCCATAGGCAACCTCACTATGCTGTAGGCTGTTGCTAAGTTATCCTCTGCAAACACACAAAGTTCTTGAGACAAAATCATAAACAATCCTGATAGATTCAATAAATAAAAGTTGTAGCACATCAAGCTTAAGAAAATTTATAAGAAATTAAAATTCCTAATCATCAGCAACTACGCTTGGTACTCCTGTCTAATGAAGATGAAGTAAACTCTGTTAGCTCTTCTTTTAAACATTAACTTGATGGTATTACTGCACCAAACCTTGGCCACAGACAGCCATATCTGGGCAGTAATAATGACGACCTTCAAGACAGCATTTCCACTGACAGATTATTTTTCATGCATGATTATGCAGCATTTACATTGCAATTCCCTACACAAAGCAAAGAAGACAGCCTAGTATTACTTGCAAATCACTTATGCTGTAAGCAGAGTTAAGTTGTACCCATCCCAGGAGACTCTTGAACAATAGTTACAAAAAAACAGTCCTCAAGAACTAGGAATATTCACTGCTAAGGAAAAGGCAAAAGCAGTCAAGATTCATTGATTTGAGAAGGACATATCAAAAGAGACACAGAGCCGAGAGCTACAGAAACACACAGCAGAGCCCTTTCTGGCTGTTAAGAAAGAACAGGACACCCCGCAATAACCTCAGCTGATTCAGGACTACCACAACTCCTGGGACATGACCATGGCATAGCAGCTGCATGAGAACTGCTTTCAAGTCCCAGGTGGCTCAAAGGCAGTGGGCTGGCCACACCTGTCTTCTAGAAGCACCTTTGGTTTGAGCTCAGTCCCTCCAAAGTCCCCCTGCAATGCTGCAACCATGGTGCTTCCAGCTGGTTTCCTGGGGGTTTGCTGGGGGAACCTCTGGGTAAGGCACTCCCTCCTCCACTGCTGTCTGGAGAGGTCCTCCTCGCACACCAGAGTGTACACTGGTTGGCAGAGCAGGGACTTGGAAACCAAAGCCAGGAGCATGATGAAAGCAGACCTGCTGAAAACATCACTCAAACCTTCTGAGTGACTAAATCAGCACTTTGCCGTTTAAGCAAAAAGGAACACGACAATGCAGAAGTTGAAGTAACAGCTGGGAAAATACGTTTCCACTTGCTATCCAGCTTTCCATAATGCAAACTAACTACCCACTGACCACCAGGGTATGTTGCTATCCTCTTTCCTTCCTTGAAGCTGGACCTACTCGATCCTAACAGAGAAGTAAATATAAGCCACTGAGCTGCTGTACAATGGGCTAACTGCCCTAAATCAGTAAAAAGACATTACACCAACCACCCCTTAAGAGGCACTGCAAGGCCTGGACCGTACTGGATACGCTGAACGTGCTCTAGCCCTGGCAGCTGCGTACAAATCAGAGGCCAGCCGTACCAGCTCAGGTAAAGCAGCAGCACATCCATGCAGCACACTGCTCCAAAGCCAACACAACTTTTGTGTGCATCAACTTTTACAGGCTCAATCAAAAATACCCAGGTTTTAGGAAGCACAGAAAAAAATAGAGATGCATTGATCTAACCATACAAGCTGGTTGAAGAATCTAAGAAGAGACCCAGCAGGCAGTAACATCTAAGACAAGTCATCATGGTGTTTGTCAAAAGTAAGTATTCAACACACCTGTTAGGCAAGACTGACAACTGGGGTGTAGTTTCCTCACCCAGCAAGAGCTGAAAGCAGTGTGAGGGTGGTGCACTTACTTGACTGGCAAGAAAAAAGGTCTTCTGGTCAATGCAGGAGCATCACTGTTAGAAACCCACCAGCAACTCCAACCTGCCCGTTTTGGCTCAGAGGCGGAAGAACCATCAGGAGCAGGGACAGGTAGGAGGATCACTCACCAGCAGGGAGCAAATTACCTCCTTTTCAGTCACTTAGTTCAATGATAACCAGCCATAAAGGCCTTGAATGGTATGCAAGTCATCACCACAGCAGGCTCATGAACATGACTACATCTGCTTTGACTCCATTTCAAACTGCTTGTACTTTTCCCCCCACCCCCCTTTATAGCTGCTGTTCTTTTTTCAGCCACTTAAGGATGTTATCATAAAGGAAAGGGTATTACAAGATAAGCTCATCTAGGTCACAGGAAAGAACATTTTCTAAGCTAACCTAAAGCACAAATGATCTCTCTGCAATCAACATAAATTCTCTATAGACTGCAGTTACTTTGTCCTCTAATCTCTGTTACCAGTAATTCAATGAACAATTTTAACACAGTAACTGCGCTGCTGAGGTTACAGGACAGTGGAGTTGTGCAATGAAGCTTCTTGTACAAGAAAACAATTTCAGACGCACTTAGACCTTTGAGTAAAGGAAGCTTCTGGCTCCAGCCAACAGTTTACTACAAAAACAAAGCTAAAAAGCTTTTCTCAGTTCGCAAAGTCAGCCAAAAATTCCTCTACAACAGTTGTTTCCCCTACATTTCAGTCTCTTACAGTATTAGCTCAGTCCCAATGGCATCTTTTCCATCTCGTCTTCAGATGATTCTGTCAAAACACTGTAAATAACTTGTCTGCACTCTGGCAAGGTACCAGGAGGAATTTATTATTATTATTTTTTAATGTCCTTACTGACTACTGAATACTCATAACAAACACTCAAATGAGGACAGAATATACATGTAACTTAACCTATACAGTAACTTTACATTAGATACAAAACACCTTCTGTTCAAGGAAGCACACCAGTTGGGAAATTAAATGAGGCAGATATAATTTATCAAAGCAACCTCAGGTTAAAAAAATTACTAGTGAACTTGGGTAAGACTCTGAACTACCCTGGATGCTAAAAGAAGAGTATAAGGTGTGGTTTCTGCCTTCCTACTCATAATCTCTGTTGTGTCATTTTTCAAAGACACAGGAGCACCACCCACATTTCAATTTAGGTTGGTTGGGGTTTTTTTCCGTGGCTGGAATGTCAGATATCTTAATGACTGGTTAACTGACAGCATTGCCTTAGGATCCTACAGGTCAACAAGCAAACTTTAAGCAAATCTAGAGGACAAGCTCTCTTGACATGCTTTTGCTGACCTGTAATAGGAGCAACCAATAAAATATTTTGACTCCTTTAGAAAAATAACCTTAACATAAGAAGGGAACAAGTAAAACATACTATGGCATCACCATTTCAGTGACAAATCTATGCTGTATACCAAAGGCAGGCTTGGATTTCCTTTGGTTTTAATGTGCAGGTAAGTCAGAGAGCATGGATACAAAGCCTCCTATGAACAAACCCAGTGCTCTACAGATGGGTGAGCAGGAGGGGAAGCAGCAGAGCACAGGGTGTGACGACCACTGATTAATCTGCCTTGCAGCACTGCACGGACAAAGCTTGTTGGCTTTTGTGGCTCCTCTGGCTTTGAGATTTATACAGCTTCAGTATTATGTCAATAGCACGCTGTCTTTAAATATACCAACCATGTCATCCCCAGTATAAATCTGAGCAACAGAGAGATATTCACATACACCTGCCGGAGAAGCCTTGTCTCCAGCTCCTACCCCCAGTCTATGGGAAGAAAGTCAACTCTTGCCCTCAAACTTCTTCTCTTTAAAAAAAAGCTTTCAAAAAGGAGGGGCTCTATTTCTACCAATTGCTAAGTGACTGCTTACGGCAGATCATACCGTTCAGTATCCAATGTCTATTTTGATTCATTTAACAACTGTGGTTGGCTCACCCTTGCTCCCGGCATAGCCAGGAGAGAACCACAGTAATCTTATCTAGGAAGCTGCAGCAGCAGTCTCCTTTTGGAGAAGTCACGTGAGGAAAGAAGGATGAAAAGAAAAATTAAGATACTACAGCTCTCAAATTTTCCACAGATCTGACCTTATGCTAAAGAAACAATTTTGGATAACCCACTTCTACCTCACTTTAGAGAAACTATGCCCATAATCATCTAACTGTCGCGTCTCTCTCCTTTCTTCCTTGGACTGAGATCCTACATTCAACAATTCCCACTCTAAGCTATTAATTGCACAGCTTTTGGTAGCAGTGCAAAATCAATTTTAGCAGTAAACATGCTCAAAAACGAGACAAAGACAGTGATTAAAAACAGTCAAAAAGTCCATGAGTGTTTTCCACTGATATGCTATGTCAGTATGAGAGATACTGCAAACCAACAACCAAAGGCATAGAAAACATCTACAGCATATGCCTTTCTGTCTGATCTGCCTACCTTCAGAGATACAGCAAAACAAGGTCTATGCTGTCACCAAAGAAAACAAAGCACCAGTGTATTGCTTTCACCAGAAATGCAGAGTTAAAGTGAATAATAAATATTCCTTCTAGCAAAATACATCATTCTTAATAGTGTCCCTTCAAGAAAAAAAAAACAACAGAGCAGGTGGAGGAGAAGTTAGGCTGTTCTGATTAAGCTGAAGCCACTCTACTTTCTTCTGTTGTAATTCCATGAAGGCAATCAGGTTCAGCAAACCATTTCCAGGTTTCACTGTGTTTGAATGTGCCCTGTTTTATATAAGGGCAGCTGAAGTACATGTGCTAAGAGTTTCTCTAACTTAAGAAACTTCAGGGCCTAATGTCTTTAAGCACCAGGTTTTATTGGAACCACATTCCATCTTGTGACACGAATACATTTATCTCCTTTAATTGTGAAGTGCCAGAAGAGCAAACAAGCATGCAATGATCTCCATAGACAACTATCTCAGGTCACAGCCCAGACCAAAGGAGTAAATAACTTTTGCAGAAGCTGGAGAAAGGCAGAGTCAACAATATACACTACAACAACTTCCACAAACTCCACTGATGTTCTGCAGAGTCCTCTGGAAGTTCACGCCTACCAGCCACCCTCACTGAGAAAGGCAGGCATACAGTCTCCTTTACTGTTCTGGTAATATCCTCTCTACAAAGCTTTGGTTTGAAGCAAGTCTGAGCTATGGTGGATACCAGAGTCATTGCTCCCAAAGGAATGTTGTTGTCCCAGTGGAACAAAACCCCAGGACTGAAGACAGGGTTACAACTGCTGTTGCAGGAATGAGCTTGCAGCTCTGCCTGAGCTGAGAACTGCATGAGTTTGCCCCCAAAACAGACAAACGATGGGACATTCAGCTGGGAGAAGACACCTCAGTACTAGGGTCAGAGACAAGTGTTACCCTTGGCATGGTATCATACTAACTCCCCATTCTTCCTACTCCAAGAAAAAACTTCAGAAAAGGTCAAAAGAGCCATGTGCATATTTGTACTTCAACACAGACTTTGCAGTTTCAGCAAACCGCAGATGAGACAGGTTGGCTTTAAAATATGGCATTTCCCAAGTCACATTGTCTCCAAAAACACTGCATTTGCCCTGCCTTGATACTGTAACACAACATCTGCCTCCAGTGAGACAAATAATCCTATTGTTTAGTGCAGCCCAAAACTGAAGTCCCAGTCTTTGTTGCCCATAGGCACCACTGCAATAATCATGATTAATAAATGCAATGTCTAATTGTCATTTAGTGCAAAGACTGAGACTGTATGTTGCAAAATATTCCTAGTCAAAAGGAGGCAAATACAGAGTTTTACTCCCCAGCATTTCTGTCAGGGTCTTATGTTTACCCACACTGTTTCCTAAGGAAGGATTATGAACCTTTGCAGTTCACAAAAGTATCTGGGGAGGCACTTATACGCTGATGACTAAAGGAATATTACACACAGCAAACTGCAGAAATTACCAGCCCCCATTAATAGTCCCATTTTCCTTCACACACTCATCTTACTCTACAACTCCTCCATTCTGGCATCTCAAAGCAACTTAAATGGCATTCTACTACATGGAATATTATTACCTTCATTAGGAACAAGAGGCAGAATTTGTAAGGGAGTTGTCCAAAGTGTCTGCAGTAAGTGACAAAGTGAGGCAACTCCACACTGAGATCTCGGTCCCATTACAGTCATCAAAATCTTTGGCAGAGGTCCCATGCAGACTGGATTTCCACCCCAGGACATCCCAATTCCCAGCCTTTAGTAGTTAGGACTCACTGCCTCATCAGTACATACCAAGGAGTCAGGAGAAGACAAAGGGGCTGGGCAGAGCTGGCTCCATGGGCCAAAGCAGTACAAGCTCAAACCTGACAGCCATTCATTACGTATCTGTTACAGATTTCTAAATCTTAGTCATGTTTTCACTCACCCAGGTGACTTCTGCAAGTGATGGCAGAGCCTATAGCTCTCTGAGCCACAAAAATTTCTTCATGGTTCTCTCATTCACTCACCAAGAGTGAAAATAAATCAGATCTAAATGCATTTTTGGTTGGCTTACTCTGTCCAGTTTTTAAGAATAACAGTTTATTTATTTAATCTGCTTAATCCACGTGGTGAAAACGTACTGTAGTTTTGTCTTCCTCCCCTGCTGCAACAAATGTGTATTTATCCTTCCTCCCCACTGGACCAGAAAAGGGCCACGCTGTACTTCAGTGACCAACGTGCTGATGCAATATACAGTGGCATGCCAAAAAAACCCCTCCCTGCACTGGAACCCGTGCTTCACTCCTGCTGGGCAATGCTGCTTCTTGGGTACCAAGAAGCCTCACACAGAGGGACCTCCCCTACTGGGAAGGGCCAAGGAGAGGATTCAGGGATCTGTTCTTCCACAGTCCTGCTATTTCTGGATTTAAAGGTGAGATTATTACACCTTTTTCGAAGACCTCACTTTGCGTTCTCAGCACACTCTGCGTAGTGCTGATGCTAAGAAGTACCAGAATGTTTTCAAGATTTTAACCAGCAGCCCCTCACCTTCAAGAACATGCAAAGTACCTCATGCAATCCAGACTGGGGAGGGCTAGAGGGCTTTTGTAGCATCACTCCAAAAAATGCATTGAAGGCAAAGCAGACTGCCATTCCCAGGACAACATGCACTTTACCGAGGGCCTGGCATACATGTAAAAATAAACTTTCTTCTCCCTGTACTAGACAGCCAATTCTCCAACATCTCAACAACCCTGCTTGCTTTGGAAGCTTTCCAGTCCTATCTTTCTGTATATGCTATCGGATATATATTTTATAAGCTCCTTTTCTCAGAACACTGCTATTCCAAGGTTATTCCATTAATACTTCATGTGAAAATAAACCTCTCCATTTCAAGAAAACAACAGTTCCCTGGCAACAATTAGTGGGAACTGTTGTCATTAGTATTTTACTCTGATTGAAGAATTAAAAAGGGAGAAGGGGATCTTCAATTCTCCTTCACAGGCTTCAAGTAAAACCCACAGCTCAAAGGACAGTTTTCTTCTCCAAAGTAAAAAAAGAATTAAAATATCTCAATTCCCAGGGAGTCGGGGGAAAAAGGAAAAACAAAACAGCAGGCGAGACCATTGTAACTACTACAATCAGCTGTTCCACATTGGAAAACATGTTGTCCTCCCCATCCCATTGCTATTAAAAAATGTGCAGCTTGAAATACAATGACTAATCCCACTTTTATAGCCAACTGACTAGAACATCTTTCTAAGATAAAAGAGATTAGTGTTCATCTGAACCAAAAATACCCACCAAAAATAGGAAATAATCGCTATTTATAATTAAAAAAAATGCAGGCAAAAGCTCTAGGAAAACTTGAGCGTGGAAGTGCTCAAAACGGCTTTGAAGTTGTGAGAAATGCAAAGGCTCCGAACTTTGTCACACAAAGACCAAACTGGCAATTTGTCAGAAGCCAAAGGGCTGCAGCTAATTATTCAGGATTTGCATAACTTGTGAAACAAAAATAAATGCATGTCCCCATCAGAGGTACTTGTGATGATTTCCACTTCGCTGCACATGTTTTCAATCTTACATTCTTCAGACTAAGCCAAACAGATTTTTTCCTGAAAAACAAGGTAGATGGGGATGTTCTCTCTCTCCCTCGCCAGCGCGCAAAGTCATAAGAAAATGGATACTTTACTGGCTGAAGAACCACCAACAATTTTCAGTTCTAAATTAGGCCTTATGCTAATTTGGGGGAAGGAGGGGTGAAATTGAACAAAATGAAGCTTTTACTAAAAAACATTAAAACCAGCTTTAGCTTTTAGAAACTACCCAAACCCCTTATTTGCTAGATTCCATTATAGAAAATAATTATTTAATGGTAAATGCTTCATCAGACAACCACTGCATAACATCAGAGGCTGCCTTTCCCTTGAAAGGGTGAGGAAAGAATTTACTAAGAAATGCCTTAATTTACGTATCTACTGGCAAGTCACCCCAATGCCAGTGCAAGAGCTGCTCTATCTCAGCCTTGCCAGCTGCTGCCTGCCCAGTAACTGCCTGCAGGCCACAGCAGATGGGCTTCGGTCATGTTTGTCACCTGCTCAGAGCATCTCCACCCCTCCTCTGGCCACCAGCTCACACTACTCCAGCTGAGCAGGCAGCTGTGAGGGGTGGGAAGACCTGGCAAGAAAGAGGAGGTAAGTAACTGCTACAGAAACTGCAAGAGCATTTCATTCAGAATACTTTAAATGCAGCCTTATATTAAACGCAGCTGAATTGGTGCTGTTTTTCACTGGATGAAAACCAGCAACACCAGGTCCGCTGACCACCTTCAGCTGCTCTTCCTTTCCCTTTGTGTGCCACACAACAACACGGGGAAGCCCCAACACTGGGCAGTGCATGGCCCCACACCTCTTCTGAGGCACCCGCAGCTAGACCCCCGGCCGCCCAGGTTTGCCAGCACAGCTCCCAATAGCACTGGGGCTGCTACAGCAACAGGCAGGCTCCCTAGGGGAGCACGGGCACATCCTTCAGTCTTCCCTCTTGCTCCAGTTTAGCAGGAGCGCTTCCTTACTTCACAGGGTACAAACAAGCAAGCACCCTAATTCAGAAAACACCCTGATACTAGGATGATGCCTACTTCAATTAAGCAAATGACCAGCTACAAGGTAAGAGATACAACACGGTATGCTGTTAAGAGCCCATATTTAAAAGTCAGGAAGACATGGGTTTTTCTTGCAACGTAACACTGGTTTGTAGCTGCCCCACTGACTTGGATTTAAGCAGCAGAAAGCAAATCTAGTTCCAAAAGACTGCCAGATCTTAAAGATGCTGCTATTTAGAGTTCTGCCACTGGAAAAAAAGAGAAATAAGCTAACCTATTAATGCTCCCAAGTGTTTGAGTGCAGGCTCAGACTCATACTGTCTTTTGCAAGTTCATAACCTTGACAGCTTTTTATTAATTCATCTACTGTACTATCTTTTAAGCCGGATAGCTTGATGGGTGTTACTCAATTGTACTATATAACATCATGCATTTCAGCTCCTATGCACTGAGTTCACAATGAATTCTCACTATGTAAGAATTCAATCAATATTTCTAAAAAAATTCCAATTACCTATCACCAGACAACTTGAGAGGTTCTTTGTTTTCAATGCGATGCTTGAATAATGTCTTACCACTGGATCAAGGAATATGCCTGTTAAGCACCCCACTGCCAGTCCTATTCTTCCAATATTTCTCTTCGGAGGATGCGCATGCTTCCCCACTCAGTAGAATAGAAAGCTAGAACTACTCTTTTTACTGGAACTGAAAGTCTAAGACAAAACACAGAACTTGAACACAAATCACAGAATGTTAATTGCTGTCTAGCAGCAGCTTGCTGATAATCTGCACAGCACAATTAGCCTTAAGAAAGCAAAGTAAGAGGATTTCATCGGTCTAGGTGAAGACTAGAGGACCATCCTAAACCCCTACTGCAGGAAGGAAACAAGTCACACAGGTGTTTATTTGAAAACTTCAAAGACTTCCCTTTAGTAGCAGGAAATTCTTTCCTGCTCTTGTGAAACATCTTTGGAAAAGAATAATCTGATGTCTGTTCACAGAAGTCAGCACATACCAGTCCACTGTGCTTTGCTGTCTAGTAGTCATTAACTGAATCTTACCCTCCATCTCGCTACTTATTACTGGAGAGTACATCTAAATTCAGAATTTTAAAAAAAATTATGTAGAGAAGAAAATAGATAAATAGCCTGTGTATTTATGCAGTTTGTGTTACTTTCTGTTGTCAGGTGTAAGAGCTGGTTTCTCTTGAACAGTATAGTTTCTTTAAAGGGGAAGGGGAAACAAATCCAAGAAACACTGCTGTTTAACACAGGAAAATAATATTCCCTCTATCAAATAAACTTTGCCCAGCAGGTCGACACCAAAACATCCTCCATCTAGAAGCAGGGCTAGTATCAGCATATATGAAGGAAGCAACACACAAGCGATAGGCAAGGGGTGATCACACACAGCCATCCACTCTCTCTAGCAGAGCAGCAGGCGTCAGTGTTCAGGGTATGCCTTTGGGGCACAAATTCCCAGTATAGGTTAGTCTGACATCTCAACTTTTGTGACATTTGAGACCACAAAATACTTTTGCACAAAGTCCTGTGTCACAAAGTCCTTTGTAGTTCTGTCCAAATGCTTCCCAAAATGCTATTCCAATAAAGAAATCCTTTCCAATTATTTTGTGTCTGATGCCTACCCATTAAGCTACACAGACATCAGAAGACTAACAGGTAACCCATAGAAGGACAGTAACTTTATCCACAAAGTAACATGGAATTTGCCCGCTGCTCAGCTGATCAGTGCATCACTGAATTGATCTCATATGAGCACTTTGCTGCTTAAACGTACAGCGTAGGTGCAAGGCATGTATAACAAATGCAGACATGAGAATATAATGTGCTGGGGTATTACTAAAATAACAGTATCCCCTGGACAGTGAAACAGCTTTCTCCCTGTGCTGCTTGTGAAGCTGTGTTTTGCAAATACTGGTTTCTAAGTATCTATCTGGAGATGCTATTATCACAAAAGAAGCTCCTCCTTAGCTCTGAGCAACAGGAGATACAAGTAAGAGATGATGGTGTACTGGTGAAAGGTTAAACGCAGCCAGTAAAGTATATGCCCCTTTTCATTGTAATACCATGCAGTATCCCATATTTTTGGGGATACCAAGCACATAAACTGGAAAATATATCTTTCAGGTAAGTAGCAAAGAGAATCTGTTTAAACCTTTTCTGATAGTGGATTCTTTAAAATAACATGTCCTCATTTGTAATTTTTTTTGAGCTTTTCTCCTACTCCCTGCTGCTGTTGAGAAGCACTTTTCACATGGACTTACAAGCAGCCTCAACTATCAGTGGTTAGCACCCCGTTTTCCTCCTCTCTATTGAGGCATTTTCATCTCTGAGGTACTAGAAAACAAGTGTGAGGAACACACTGACCAGAGTGCAAAATGAGCACTCAGTAAGCATCAGCAAGAGTGAAACCTGTGACACACAGCTCTTCTAAGGACATAAGATAAACCAGAAGGAAAGAGTATGCTTCCCTTTTGATCTGTTAGGGCTATAATGCTCTATGTTACAGCTGTCACGGTAACATAATTCCTTTCCCAAGTTGCCATCACCCTTTAAGTAACACTTTGTGTGAAATATGACCATTCAGACCCGGGAAAGAACAAATGTAGCCAACACCTGAACTTCGCTGTACATGGGCTACAACTGGAAGGCACTTTGTATCGTTTCTCTGCTCACTGGGTTAAAGAACATTCCTTAAGCCATATTTTTTTTTTCAAAGGCCAGCTCCTGCTTCTGTTAAGCCTGACTGTGAATGCAATAAACACAGAGTAACATCATGTAATCAACTACCACATTTTATTAATTAACAGACACAAGAAGAGTCTAACTGCATTCCCACTTTCACCAGGGCACCTGTTGAGTTAAGATTAGATGGGCTCAACATATGCCTCACAAAAGGGGGATCCTCTTTTTTCCAAAAACAGTATCCATATCAGAGAATTGGATGAAAAGAAAACAAAATTAATTAAGCCCAGGTCATATTGACATCCAAATGACAGCATTTAAAAATCAGTAAACCTTCTTTACAAGAAAATAGAGGAGGGAAAAAAAATCAAATATCATTTTTACTCACCTGTACTACTTCTACTCCTCTTTTCCTGGAAAAGAAAAGGAAAAAAAAAGGAATCATTAATGTTTGAAATGTAGGGAATATCTAAAAACAAATACCAATGGAAAAGGGTTGCTTCATACTAGAACGCAAACAATAAAAATCTGCACTAATGGGCCTGACTCAAATTTGGGAAAGCACTTGTTCAGTTCCACTCCCTGCCTAGGAAGCACTTGGGCAGCTTCTGGACCATGGCCTCAGAAGTGACCCAAGACGCGTACTAAGCAGCCACACCACTGGGACTGATACAGCTGCAGATGAGCAGAGGTAGGAGGTGGGTCACGTTAGGGAAGATGTGCATTAATTTTAGTCACTTCTACTTGGCTCTTCATTTCTTATCTGCCCTCAGAGTGTGTGAATTGCACCAAAGCACATCCCACATGATGGACAGATCTTTGATTTTGATCCAAGTATACAGGCATAAATGTCAGGGAGAATGAACAGAGCACCTTGCAGCTATTTATCCTCTTACTTACAGCCTTGTTCTACCCAGTCATCTTGGTACACAGAACGCTTCCCAGAGCTACACACACACAGTGACTTGAAACCCCTGCCAAGAAACTTTGAAGCTGTCCCATGGCTTGTCTTCATCACAAGCACAAAGACACCCAGGCTTGCTGCACAGACTAACCCTGCAAACAGAGCAGGAAAGCAGACAGAGGAAGGGTACAGGCACAGGTCAGGTCCAGAACAGAGAGACTGCCCTGCAGCTGGAGCACCCTGCCCAGATGTGTCACCCTGCTGCAACTCGATTGCAGATACATCTCCACAGATCCACTGCTCAAGACAGATTATCCATTCTGGAAGCAGTGCCTCAAAACTATAATTATTTAAAACTCCAGCTGGTGATTAGGACTGTACTGTGTCAGACGGATCTAACTGTGGACCTCAGGCAGAGGCAACAACCCCTACATCATGTAGCTATGCCCGAAGAAAATCTAATGAATTCCACAAGTAGCCACACAACAAAACGCGTTAAGATTCAACCCCATAAAGTGAGTAGGATCCATTGTTCCAGCCTCAGCAAGCATCAAGCTACAGGCTGGGATGGGACTCTGTGTGCGCATCAGCCCTCAGTGCTGTCATTTCCTTTGGACAGAAAGGGACACACACCCCGGTATGTGAGCAGGGAGATGGACACAGCATCCTTGACACTGTTCTAGACAGCAGGCAGTCTGGATGTGGGGACACCAGAGAGTGCAATGCCACACGGTTTAGACACGCACTTGGACTTCAGTTCAGAGACTTGCAGTCAGCCTGGCTCCTGAAGGAGCAGACTTCGAATACTCGGGGCTTGTCAGAAAGGCGCAAGCCTCTGAACGATGCTTTGACCATTTGGGGAATAGTTTTGGTGACCCAGAAATGTCAGGGATAAGAGACTGGAGAGGCCTGCTAATTATACACCAAAATGTTGAGAACTGCAATTGGTAGAGCCAAATCAGGCATATCTGCAGAGATGGCTGTCTCCTCTGTTGATACGAGAGCTGAGATTCAGGTACCTACAGCCAGACAAAGCTCAGTCACTGCATTTGACAAGTTGTCCAGCAAAACAAACTATTTCTGCTCTAGTCTTGAGAACAGAACTGAATCCCTGGCACAAAGCCCAGCCATCCCTGCTCCATGCCATCCTCCCAATATATGCAGGCTATTAAAATATGCTAGAACCTTCTCCTCACTTGGACATAGGAAATACAGACATAGGAAGACATAGGAAATATAACTTAAAAATCAAGCACCTCAGCAAGCACAAGACCGGAATCTCTATTCTTTGGTCTCCCTAACTCCCTATGTGAAAATTAAAGATCCTTTTTGGGGAGGTCACAGAGCAGACTGCTTAACTCTGCCCTCAGTACTTTTCTAAGAGCATCCATGGTGCTGCCCATAGCTGCAAGTGCTGCACACTGCTGAATACACAATGGCTCCTCCAGTTTTCTGCCCAATACAGCAAGTCTTTCTTTTGGGAAGCCATTACAAAGATGCTCAGAGGGACAGGCAATCAATCAGCATCTATGACACAAATTGCTTCCTTCTTCCACTTTACCAGGCTGGAGTTTTCTCCAGCCTAGAAGCAGCATGCAGTGCACAGCCACAACAGAGAGCTTGTCGTTGTTCAGCAAGGAAGTTAAAAAGAAAATGAAACCAAGCACCTATTGCAGAATTTCAAAGGCTACTGTTATCTGCAAGAGGATGTTAAGTGGTGGGTGATTAATATACTGCCATTACAGTGTGGGAAGCACTGCTGCAGACCATCATCTGAGGCTGGCCAGATGCATTCCAACTGTGTTTTGAGAAGAAAATACAAATTTTGTAGAGAGAGAGTTAATAGCCAAATTGTTGAAACCATAATTTTCACACAGCTAAGCAAGATAAATAAGAAATATTAGGTGGGAAATACTTTTTTTGAATTAGGGCAGCAGCCTACTCAGAAGCATTCCAAGTATTGTAAGCTAAAACTTAAAATAACCAAACCAGCCACATTTTTGCTGTGTCTACCCTGGATTAAAGGTAAAGACTCAAAACTGCCACTAAAATACACCAGGCTTTAGACAGGACTGCTCCAGAGCCCCTGGAAGAATAGAGGCTAGTGGCAAGGGCTGCATTTCTTGCCATGCCTGCACACACACTGAATAAGCTTTGTTCTACTTTGAAGAAAAAAAAATACTTGCAAGCAGGTTGCCAAACCCGCTTGAGACACAGTCAGTCCAAAGGTTTTCTATAATCCTCCCAAAATGGACTTTGCAAATTTACCGAGACTTACTGAAACCAATTGTACTGCCCCAGCAAAAGGGAAGAAGCCAGACCAGCACACGAGCAGGGAGAGAAGGGGTGCCTGCTGTTGGGCATAAAGTCACACGTGCTTGAAAAGCTGCTGGAAGGAAGATGCAATTACCAAGGCTGGCATGTATTGCTGGGTCTTCCCCTTTTTCAGAAAGGGGTGGTGTGGGTGGTCCCCTTTGGTTACCTGAAAAATGACAACTTTTTAGTTTTTCAGGTAACCAAAGGGGACAAGAAACCATAGAAGTATGTGGATTTTGAGGATTAGTTAATTCAGGAAAGATCCTCTACTGCAATAGCTTTTTTGAAAATAAGTTATTTTAAAAACAAAAGTTATCCAAACGATCAAGATGTCAAGCAACCATGCACCTCGGTTCTAGCATTAGCTCATTCTCCGCCTCAAAGATTTCCTAAGTCAGTGACTCCAGGCTTTTCAGCTGAGCAGGTCACAGTTGCAGGCTGGGGCAGCAAGACATCCCTTACGCAACCAAGCATGCAATAGCATCTAACTGCGCCAACTGCCTGACATCACATTTGAAAGCTGATCCTACACACAAGAAACTCTAGGACCCTTAAAAAAAAAAAAAAAAAAAAAAAAAGGAAAAAGAGAGAATGAAGCAGACTGTGGGCCACAAGCAATTCCCCAGCAAGGGGCTATCTGTGCAGGACACACTATGGACCAAGACGGTGGCTGAATTAACTGCCCTGCAGTCTGACAGCACCGTGGACCAGCCACCACTTCATTCTGTGGTGCTTAGAAAGCTAGTAAGAAAAAATACATGTACAACCTTGATGTACATTCTTTTGGGCTGTTTCTTTAGCAAAGAACAGGCTTTCTGTTACTTATGCCAAGACACGCACCACAGATGCACTTAACATACATGAGATACTACAACAAATTCTTCTCCCAGCGTAAACCACAGAGGCTTGCACGGGTACAGGACTGTGGCTCAGACACAAGCAGTGAACTGGAAATGCTGCAGACAAGCCAGACAGTGAAGAAAAATTACATGAGGGATACAAGATCCTGTCCAGGTTAGGCAGAATGCTTCCAGAGCTACAAAAGCCTATGTCAAAGATACTGTCCCCTGGGGGTGCGGGCGGGAGGGCTATTTCACTTGGAGTACTGACCACCACTCTTGTGTCCCTCAGTGTTGTACATGACCCTTCTTTATTCCCATGCAGCTTGTTATTAAGCCACTGCCTATCAGAGGAAGGGCTCCCATTCCCAGCCGGCCTGGCTGCCTCCCGATATCGGCAATAGGCTATACAAAACCCACAGCAAGTCTCCCTTTCTGAAAGGAAAAGATAGATCACTATTAGCTGTATTTCCCTTCTCCCTCCAAAGAGGCAACACAACTGGGTCAAAAAGAGACTGTGTCTGCCTGCTTTCACTGAACAGTTGTTCGAAAAATGATCAGTTCTAAACTAGGAATACCCAGAGATCACTGTTTAAAAAATACATTTAATTCTCCTAGACAAGAATCTTGTACTCCAATCACGAGCCCAGGGGGAAAGAAAAAAAAAAATTACTAGCAAACATTAGAAAACCTCTGGAAGAAAAGGGGGAAAGCGTTTGAGGGTGACAAAACTAAACACCTAAGTTACAGAAAAGCTTCAGTGTCTTCAACTGGCATAGCACACCTAAAGCTATGGGAACCTATTCAGGTGCAGCAGAAATTACTGACTGGTGCTTTGCATGTTCCCTTCCTTCAGCACACAGCTCTGCTGAATGACACATTGCAACACTTAAAGGAAAACCAGAAACATTTAAGTAATCACTGCACTAGCCTGCAATACCAAATATAACCCAGAAGCTTGTTATGACTTACTGTTCTATGCCTGAAACTAGTGGACTACTGGATAACGCAAGCCTCACCATATGCAGTAGCAATTAAAATAATCACCATGCAAGCTGACTTCGTGGTTAAAGTCAGAATGATGTATGGATTCAGAGGAGAGTTCAATATCAAGTTACTGAAAGCACACAAATTAGTGTTTTGGGACTGATGTTTTACCACAGTTTCAAACTACATAGAACAGCTGGCTTTTGGGGTTGTGTTTGGTTTTTTCAACATCCAAAGTAAACAGCTTGGACCAGACCCCCACAAGCATCTAGGGCCTGAACAACATAGTGAATGACAGTTAAAAGAGAAAATGACTATCAGGTCAAGTATCATAGCTATGGTTAAATTAAGTAACATAATTTTGCTATCTGGTCTGAGTGATAGATCGAAAAATGCCGAACAGAATTTACCATTTCAAAAGTAAAAGGCAATCTTTTAGCCTAAGAAGTTATTAGTGCATGCAGTGAAGTTCATTTTCTCAGATAGAAGAACGTTTTACCTCCAGAATGTCCTACATAAGTGGAAAATAATAATAATAATGTATTGCTTCGATATAAAAAATAAAAGCATCTTCCCGGAAAAGCAGTACATTTATGTCAAAGGAAGTTGTATAAATATTAATAAATCAAACACCTGCAGCCATAAGACTTTCCGCCACACCATAATTATCAGGCACTGAGGAAGGCACCAGGCAAGCGATACCAAAGCAAAGCATGAAAAACAGCCAGTACGGGCTATCCACAGCCTTGCAGACAGCCCATTTCTCCTCCTGGCGCAAAGGCAAGTTCAGGTCATTTGCCTGAAGTTTTTCCATCAACAGAATACCCTGCATTTCTGTTATTAAATATTTGTGAGGAGCCTTGCTTTTATTATTTTTCATCACTGATGAACTCCATCTTCTTGTCTACCAGGGAAGTAACCAACTGGCAACCTCAGCACAGGGGTGCTCACTGTCCTGGGGCGACAGCTTGCAGCCACAGCCATCAGTGCATGCAGAAGTTAACTGAGGGCATCTGCAACTTTGCAAGACTGAGCTGTAATGAAGGGATTTTTTGTGGTTTGGTTTTTTGCACACAGACTATCAAGCAGGCAATTAATCAGAGTTATTATTACCAGTTTATATACAACTATTCTTACCTTTCAGCAAGCTTTTCCTCAGTAATCAGTATTTTGGAAAGATTTATGACTGAAATAGATCAAAAGTTTGCATTTGGGGAAGGGAGTCCTTCATTTTCTCAGTCTGTAAAGCACCACAGATCCAAAGCAGAAGGGAAATAAAATGCACCTTTATAAGCTGGTAGGAACAGATACTGTAGTATGGGGGAGAAAAAGGTCTCACTTAAGAGTTTTAAGTGCTCTTTAAAGGGGTTGAAAAGAGCTGAGACTTTGGGCTGCCACAGAGAACCTTTTAAGTAGAAAAAAAATTATGGGGGTAGCCCCATTTGTGCATTTGTCCATGTTTTTATAAGGAGAGAATGGGCCAAGCAATAGGAGCCCTCATACATCAGACACTACAATACCATAAGTGATTTTCACACCACCTTCCCATTCATACATGGCATTTGGTAGAACCATCTGATCTTCTCCACATCTTCAAAGCATTATATCATCCCCATTTACAGCTATAAAAGTGCTTCTTAAGAGTGCTGCATCAGAACAAAGCACCCTAAAAGGGACTGGAAAATTAGAGATCTTGGTAGGGCAGCAGCAGCATCACTCTAGTATGACATATACCAGTGAGTGGCTGTGTGGTATTTAGCTGCCAGCTGGGGTTAAACCATGACAACCTGTGGCAGCACAATGCTTCCACATGCCACAAATTCCCACCGCAACAGACACAAATGTTTGCCAGCATCTCACAGCAAAGATCTAGCTAGAAACCCACCAATCATTCATCCTGCAAGAGAGCAATGACAGAAGTGAAGCATCCAACATCACAACTTCAGAGGTTCAAATAGCAGGGAGAAAAAAAGCCACAGAAAAACTGTAAGCAGTAACCACAGGAAATCAACTGTGTTTAGTCACAACATTAAGACAAAGTTTCAGTAATGGTTTAATGAAACATTACAGGGCTACTAATTTCAACATTAAAAAACAGGTATTGTGGCAATAAAAATCTATATATCCCAAGATAGAAAATCCATAAAATCAGTAAATATAAACTCAAAAGGATCTGTTTTCTTTTTATACTAGGCATTTAAGACGGATCAGTGCTGAGCTGTGCCAGACTCTTTTCTTGGAACCGGTGACCCCTGGTTCTGGGAGCCCATACTCACTGCTTTCCCAGCAGGGACACAAAACTTTTAATCACAGTCTTTTGAGGGGGAAGAAAATAAAAAGAAAAGAAAAAAAAAAAGGAAGAGCTACCAGTGGGAAGAAGGAATGATTAACAGCTGCACAGAAAAATTATTAAAGGCAGTAAGTTATTTGTCCTACCAGACATTGAGGCATATTTAGTACCTGATGACAATTATAAGCAATTGGGCAGGGTTCAGCTTTCAGCCATAGGCTTACACTGCCAGACATTATCAGATTCAGTTCCCAGCTATGGCAGGCAGCCACACCATGTGATCTTTTTATAACCTTATTAAAAACCATCTTCAAACCAAGCTGTTTTGGCACTGTATCTTCCATTACAAGACATTTATTTCCCAAAGGTCAGAGTCCTTCAAATTTGCAGGCTAAATTGTTCTAGCATCATCCTTTGGCTTCAATAAACTGCTTGGTTCCTTAAGCACTGCAAAGAGCGTGCATGTCCTTTCTGCTCCCAGCCCCCTTTGTCTCCCCACAACCCTGGTCACTCCAGTGTTAACATGACCCATCCCTTTCAAAAGGTCTTTCTAAGCTCATGAGGCACCAAATTGTCCAGAGGGACCTCGACAGGCTTGAGAGGTGGGCCCATGCGAACCTCATGAAATGCAACAAGACCAAGTGCAAGGTTGTGCAGCTGGGTCAGGGCAATCCCAAGCAGAAATACAGGCTGGGAAGAGAATGGATTAAAAGCAGCCCTGAGGGGAAAGACTTGGCGGGGGGAGGGAGGGTTGTCGGTGGACAAGAAGCTCAACATGACCTGACAACATGCACTTGCAGTCCAGAAAACCAACTGAATCCTGGGCTGCATCAAAAGAAACGTGACTGTGGGTCAAGGGAGGTGATTCTGCCCCTCTGCTCCTCTCTCATGAGACCCCACCTGGACCATTGGGTTCAGCTCTGGAGATTCCCTCAAGGAGGACATGGAGCTGCTGGAGCAAGTCCAGAAGAGGACCACAAAGATGCTCAGAGGGCTGGAGCACCTCTCCTGTGAAGACAGGCTGAGGGAGTTGGGGTTGTTCAGCCCAGAGAAGACAAGGCTCCGGGGAGACCTTCCAGCACGCCTAAAGGGGACCTATGAGAAAGCTAGAGAGGGACTTTTTACAAGGGCACATAGTGATAAGACAAGGGGGAATGGCTTTAAACCGGAAAAGGATAGATTTAGATTAGATGTAAGGAAGAAATTCTTCACTGTGAGGGTGGCAAGGCACTGGCACAGGCTGCCCAGAGCAGCTGTGGATGCCCCAGCCCTGGAATGCTCAAGGCCAGGCTGGATGGGGCTTTGAGCAACCTGGTCTAGTGGAAGGTGTCCCTGCCTGTGGCAGGGGAATTGGAACTAGATGATCTTTAAGGTTCCTTCCAACCCAAACCATTCTACAACTCTGCGATTTACATTTTTACAAAATGAGCAATAACCTCACACTAACAGGTTTACAATCTTAATGCTTAATATTACATACTTGCTCTCCAGTACCGTGATATGTTCAATTAGCTGTCGCACTAAGGCAGACATTTTCTGCACGTGTTGATAACACTTCTTGGTACTATAACCATAAAACACTTAAATATTTTATTCTCTGAAACCAAGCTTCTAGAAATTCACATTTTATATTACTCTTATCAACTCTCCTCCCTGTTCTACTTGGACACGGAGACTTCCAACTGAAGAAGTGCAACATATTTGGCAAGCTAACCCACAATGTGCATAACTGTACTGACAGCAATTAACTTTTTTTTGGAGGAGGAAAGTGAAAGAACAGAACAAAAAAGATGACAAAAGGTGAACTGGTTTGGTCTCCTAAGCTCATTCTTAGGAATGCTGAGTGCCCACAATAAGCCTACAGTAAGCAGGCTTTCTGAAAGTGTCTGGCAATTGCTTTCTGGGAATCTGACCCCTTCAGGGCTTCTCTTAGTTTTACATATCTGCCATAGTCAATCTTAACAATCTCGCTGGGGCTTGCACACAACTACCTGACAAAAACATACAGAAAAAGAAACCATATTAAACACACTAATTTACCAGAACCACTATCCACAGTTCATCCTAACTAGACCATCATCCCTCTAGGCAGTGCATTTGGAAAGCATCCCACACCATTGACCCAGAGAACTAACACAGCACTCTGGGGTTCTAACAATGCAAGTAAACTCTGACAGAAAAAAAATAAATAAATAGAAAAATTCAAGAAAACAGTATGGCTTCTTCAAGTGTCTGGAAGGTTTGCAAAGAGCTTGCAGGTCACCTATCAAGTTAATGCTCAGCATATTAAGACCACTTTAAAGCATCTGTTGTAACAGCGTAGAGGCTTTGAAGGAGAAATTTTGTCATAATCATTGAAATGCCAATAAAGAATTAAGGGTATTTGGGGGGAAATCTCCTTCCTACAAATGCATTTGTAGAAAGGGCGTAGGCATGGCAAGCCAACCTAAAAAGCACTCTGCATCTGCTAGATTCTCACACATTCAAAGCTCAGAATTTAGTTTCTTGAACAAAACAAATAAATAAAGGTACCTAAAGTAGACTTGTACAGAGGCTAGAAGCTGCCACTTCCACACCCCTCCCTTTGCCCCCTCCCTCTCACCTCTCTCCAGCATGCTACACGGTGCTCCATTTACTTTAACAAGTCTTACCTGGATTCCTCTTGCCTTTCACTCAAATAAAAACACTCTAGTGGCTTGCTTTGACATTCTGAGAAGAAGCTTCAGCTGCTCTCATTTTCAACATAACCATATTGCACCCAGACCATCAGTCCAGCATGGCCAGTGAGACAAGGCTCTGCTGGGCCCCAGGCTGGTACTGCAGGTTCTACAGGTCTCCTGCTACTAAAACCAAGGGGTGCAGGGAGAAAAGCACGTCGGCCAAATCGGCTTTCATCTAGAAATGTTTTTTAATCCACTAACCCTGAAACCAAACGTTATACATCCACTGCAGCTTTCCAAGACTTTGGCAACCAGCCTTAAATGAACCTTTTGGGAGTTTTTATACAGGCCAGACACCCACTGAGACACACATGAGAAATGTGTAATACACAGTATTATTTTATTCACTTCTTGGATCTCTAAAAGAGACTGGGCATTTTTCTGGCAGAAATTAGAGATGTATTTAAGTTCAGCAACTTGCCACGCAAAAATGAGTTCATTCATCTCCAGCCAGGCTTCAAGTAAGATATATAGGTGTCTGGGGCTTTTTCCTTCATGCAAAACTTCATTATACAAACAAGAGAAAGTTAACACAGGAAACTTAACATGTCTGCTCACTGAAAAAAAAACACAAAACATTGCAACTTTTTTTCCCCCTCCATAAAGGATGGCCCTAATGTGTTGGCACTGTTACAAGTCAGACACCAGGTCTCCCTCAAGTTTCATGAGCTTCGAGAGCACTTGTGACTCCTTTTCTCCTACACTCACCAAGTGACCACTGCTTGCACATGCAAGGAACAAATTTTCCTCTTCATTTATGGAACCAGACTCAGTCATAGATTCATAGACATAACTGACAAGATCCTATGCCGAGAAGATACTGCATCCAGCCGTACACACCATCACAGATACCAATCCAATGTTTCATCAGGTTAAAAGGACATCCATGGAAAGATTTAGCGTAACATAATTAAAAGACATTCCTAGAAATCTTTTCTCCTCAAACTCTGCATCAGTTTAGTGTCACATAACTATTCTAGTCAGTTCCTCTGTTTTCTTTGCTCCTTTGGAGATGCATTTCAATTTTCAGCCTTCAGTTTGGGACACTTACAAATGCAGCTGTTATTTTAAAGAGGACAGGCTGGCAAGCTGGCTAAAAGCCATTCCAATATAATTTGAAATTGGGTTTCACCTTTATTTTGTTACACAGCTCCCCCCAAACATGTACGAACCATGTCAACAGCAAACAAGAGCACCTGGAACCTGAAAAGTGCAATTCTGCAACCTAGTACCCTATTGGAGAAGAAAAAGATGTTTGGCAGAAAATACACGGTACAAATTAAAGAAGTGTGAACTGGATTGCTTTTCTCCATTTGAACAGATTCAGATGCCAATACCAATAATGGGCATCTCCTTTCCCTGTAACTGATTATTCTGCTTGAGTTTACAGCAAAACAGATCAAAGAAAATGATTTTACTTTATTTGGAAGCATCGCTAGAGAGGCTTGCAATAAAATGAAAGCTTGGCAAGTGATGATCATACTGTTTGAAAAATATTCCATTTATTGACAAATGGCCAGCCTCCCCAAGAGGCAACAGAATAGAGCGCATGACAGCGCTGCAGCGAATCATCTTGGTGATCTGCACAAACGACACGTGATCCTTGAAATGAAATAAAATGCCTGCAACATGCAATATTTGAGTATGTCCTACTTACAAGAAGAAAAGATCTAAATGAAGTGACAGCATATTAATAAATGTTTTTTATTATACACCATGCAGAATAATATTAATAGCTGATGTGAACAGTGGCAGGGGGCAATAAAAATAAACAAAAAAAACCACCACAGACACACACCCTGAGCAAAAACCTTACCAAAAGTTCAGATAAGAGAACAGAGTCTTCCATTGGTCTGACTGGATGGGGCTGCAGTTTGAGGGCTTGAAAATGCAATACACAGAAGAAGGTACTGCTGCCAACCTTTTAATATTAAGACAATGTAGGTCATGAAGACTCATAGAAATACACTAAAAGCTTTGGGCAGAAACGGACATAGGATTGTTTTGCACAGGACCAGCCGAGGTCATAAAGCGCAAACCTGAAGCTGGAGCAGAGATCAGACAGCGAGGCAAAAAGTCTTCACCACTCACAATAGTTTCTGCATCTGAAAAGAGCAAAACTGTATCTCCAAAAAATCTCCACTCCAGCTGGTGAAAATTCCCTGTCCAGGCATATAGAACACTTCAGAGAAATGCCATCTATATGTGTGTTACAAACATATATTTTATCAGGCATTTTATCTGCTTTACATTACGCTGAAGTTTGCTGTTAAAGAAAGATTAAAATTCTCCCTATTTCTTTCAGCCCATAGGTTTCTTATACATATGCTTTAAGCAGCAGCAGCATATGTATATGTCTGACAGAATACCGATTTTTTTGTTTGCTTCAAGTGGATTGTTTACAGCACAGTAAGAGGGGAAAAGAAAAAAAACAACACACCTTTTATAAATCATAAAACACAACTACTGCCTGTATTTTATCCAAGGTGTTAAAGACAAAATGCACATCCCTCCATCAGGTAAAGTGAATGACAAAGTTCTTCAATGTAAATCCTGTTTGCTTACAAGAAATTTAGAGCATTGCATCTCTCTGAACCAAACAATTGTTTCTGATCAGCTTCAGCAGGCACCACTTTGCCCAGCAGTGCCAACACCCACAGTGTGTGCCTTGCTGTCTCCCACATCCCTGACCTTCCATAGTACATCCTGCTACTAAATCTCTCACAAGACACAGTGGGGTGCACACACACAGGGTGCTCTAATTAATCCTATTTTTTTGTAACTTATCCTGGACAGCAGCTGTTACACCCATAGTTTCCATCAGTGACAGAGCACATGTGGTTTAAGACTACAACTTTCCCAGATTTGGCCAGGGCATGCAGGAGCTGATATACAACCCCCCAAATGCTATTGCATTTTTTAACCACACTCTCTTGTAGCACAGATTCAGACCTGCTGGGAGGTCTGCCACACCGCATAACTGGAAGAACCAGACAATTTCTTGGGCCTCCTCAGATTTTGTAGAAGCTGCCTCAACAAGCTAAATCATACTATCATATCAGAGCTCTGTTACTCATACGTTCGTTCTCACTCCCTCTCTCCAGAAAAAAAGCCTAAGGCCAACAGTTCAGCTACATCTTTTACATTTGTTTCCCTTTATGGACTTACCCAGATTCTCTAGGACCTGCCCCTCCCCATTACAACATTGGTGTGATCACAACAAGCTGATGAGTTACACAAGATAAATCCCTCTTAAAGGGAAAAATAAAAAGCTAAATTTCTACACAAATCCATCACATTACCACTATCCTTACCACTGCTAAGGAGGCAGATAAACCGATCCAGCTTTTGAGTAGGAGCTGGAAAGGCAAACACAAAGGCACACAAGTTGTTTTCCTCTGGGTTATTTTTGTCCAGGTCCGCCTTGAAACTCACTCTTCAGTCCCAATAATTGGCAGCAACTAATTAGAAGGCAAAATGCAAGCAGTTTATTAAATGTTTGATTAAATGCTGATTACATGTTTGATTAACCATGATCACAGAACAGATCTCCCTTCAACAAGCTTACTCATTTTCTTTGCTCACTTCTTTTGTTTGTAGACATAAGAGATAAGAACTGTGGAGATGATGCTATACTACACATTGGGCTGTCAAACCTATAGGTGACTGCACAACACAAGGCAAGGAGAAGCTGATGATTCTTCTGCTGTTTCAGGTTGCTTTCCACATTGCCCATCTTCAGATGCACACGGCTAACTCCCGTGTTCTCTCTTCAGGACTTTCACATTTGACTGGGGGGGGTGTCATAAACAAGATGAGGTCAAAGATACTGCCTGAATGACATCACAGGTTAACTGGAGACACAAGCAGCAAAGAAAGGGACTTGTAGAAAGGTTACAACCTTTTAACTGCTGTAATTCTGAAATAAGTACAAGGACTTGAAGAATGATTACACTTGGGGGAAAAAAAAATAATCTGTGTGAAATAACTTAAAATTATGATGAAAATTCTGCATGCCTTAGACTGATCCCTGAATTACATCTGCTGAAGAAAGTTATTTTTGTGCATGCCATTTGCTGTCACTGAAGAGTTATCAGGTAACAGTTAATGAAAACACCTGAACCACATAATGCCATTAGAATTTTACACACAGAGAAACATACACATTTACCTCAATCTCTTAGTAAATAAAAATAACATTTGCTCAAAATATTTCCAGGAATTCTTGTTTGTGAAGGCAAAACAAAATCCGTGACCAAGCATCTTCTTTTTCACTCCACTAGCACATCTGCAACAACAGGATTTCTTATCCAAAAAGTCTTTTTTTTTCCCAGGCAGCATGTTTTCACAGCACTTTGCACATCAGATCCCTGCAGTCAGCCGTGCTTCATAAAGAAGGAGGCTACTCCACACCCAGCTTTTACGTAACCCCCTCGCGTGCAGTTGCTCAGTCTCACTGACTTCATTCACACTGGGTGGGTATTACGTGCCTACTTGTACTTGTGGAGTTTCATGCTTGGGTCAGCACACAAACCAAGGTGCCACAGTAAGCTGCAAAACACACAAGCATCACCTTAAGGGCAGAAGCTATTCCAATTTAGCAAAAACATTCCTCTTCAAAATCATCACAGTCCTCCAGAACAATGAAGTTGTGATGGTTATAAACTGGTAAGTCAAAACCTTGCAAAAGTTGCGGTCCAAGAAGCCATAAATTGTCGTTATCTTATCTGGACTACTCCCTTACATCTCAATGAAATACTACATCACCCCTAATTATTTTCTCTAATTAGTTTACAGATAAAAGTAAAAAAATTGCCAGGATAATTTTTTTCCAAGCCTAATTTGAACACCTACATTTTTTTCCTCTATCAGAATTCTAGCCCCCATTCTCACCACTGCCCCAAGGTGGTCACCAGACAAACATCACCCCAACCTCACTGACAGCTCTCAGACCTGCCAGCCTGCAGACCACCCAGCACCCTCCATAAGGCACAGCTAACCAACAGCCCACCAAGGTCACTCCAACAGTATCAAGGCCAGCCCTGATTTTGCACCAGAATCCTTTCTCAAGGCCTGGCTTCAAAAGAGATGATTTTCAGTACAAAGTACTAAAGTGCAATTTTTTTGAATCTGCAAAAGCACTAGCCTGCATATTGGTCAGACATAACGCCTACAGTTCTGATTACTAACTTCAGATGGAGTTTACAACAGCAGCTAAGTGCACCAGTGCACTTTCAAACCACAGAGGTATACTACAGCTTGCTTTATATCCTTGTCTTACTTCAGGATATACAGTCAGGAGTGATGCCTGAAAGATTAACAGACCATTTCATTACGATTTTATTCCACTGTTTTCACACTGTGATGTTCTCCTTAGAAAAATCCTAGTAAGGTTATACCTAAACTTTTTCAGGAAAACTCTCCCTGGTGAATGTACTCACATCACTAGGGAGAAAAAACAAAACTACAAGACAATTAGGAAAAGAAAGAAAGATCTAAAACTGCATTTTTGGCCATTTAAAGCTATAAACTCAGAAAGAATGAAAATGCTCTTATGTCAAAACAAAATTTTAATATTGTTAAAAGCAGTGAGATTTTACTGCAACTATGGCCCTAACCCGTAAAGTCTTGCATCCTACCTAACAATAAACTACTTACAGATGCTTCTAAAGATAAACTGCATGCTAAACCTCCCACTGAACTCCTTCCTCTGCCCATACACAAGAGAGAGCTACAGAGGGAACATACTATCAAAGATCATGTTTCTATTTCTTCCCCAAATTTTACCACTGCTTTGGTGCTATGATTGCTCAAGATACATTTATTATCTAATGTCTCTATTCATCTACTGCCATACAGTTGTTGTGCTGTAATTTAATGGCACCAAGCCAAACATCACTGGTCTTGCACCTTTCTAGTAGTGTATGACATGCTTATACTGCCGAGTACCAAACACTGCCACTGATGATAAATGTGCTAGGAGAATACGGCTGACAGAAGCTGTGGATGAAGCTTGCCATCACAGACTCTTCACACAGCACTACTGTTTACCTCCTTTCTGGGTTTTGGAGAGGAGCTGCATGAGCTCTTCTTTGTAAGGCACTGCCCCTTGAGGTGTAAGGCAGAGATCTGCTGTCGTATCAGACAGCTGCGAGACTAACACTGCAGGCTTCTATCCTCAGTAAGATCCCACCAGAACCAAAGGGCTTTTACTCAAACCACACTCAAGGCAGAACTATATGCTAAACCCTCTGATTTTTATCATATCTCATTGTAAGTCTTTATCAAAACAGCTAGTCAAGCACAGGAATCACAGTGCTATGCTGCTTTACCTTGGGTAACAGCAGTCTTTCTCGGGTGTTGATTCCATGACACTAAAAGCAAAATTTCTGTAAGTCATTTAATACCAGTATAGATTAACTGGATTTGTCTGGAAGTGAGTCTTACTCAGGAAACTATTCCTCCCACCTGCACACATTAGGATCATATGAACAGTGGTATTCTATCCATCAAGGCTTCCACTTGCTATATACATTTTACATAAACATGCAACAGATGACAGTCACTTCCCAGTAATTAAGCTACGGAGAAGATCTCCAAGGTGTCCTTGAATAACTAGCTTAGCAGATTTTCCACGAGTTGACACCATTCAGAACTGAAGCTACAAAGCACTACTCTAAAGTAGTCAAGCTGTTCCTCTTGGAAACTCTTTTATAGCAGAAGTTTGTATTTGTTCCCTAAGCCCACATACAAGGTGTTTTTTAAGAGCTTCAATGTAGAGTTTTCATATGCTCCCCATTCAGCTCTGGGGGCCCCCACCATAAGAAGGACATGGACCCATTGGAGCAAGTCCAGAGGAGGGCCACAAAGATGATCAGAGGGCTGGAGCACCTCTCCTGTGAAGACAGGCTGAGGGAGTTGGGGTTGTTCAGCCCAGACAAGGCTCCAGGGAGACCTTTCAGCAGTATAACAGACCTTCCAGTACACCCAGCGGTCTTACGGGAAAGCTGGAGAGGGACTTTTTACAAGGGCATGTAGTGATAGGACAAGGGGGAATGGCTTTAAACTGGAAGAGGATAGATTTAGATTAGATGTAAGGAAGAAATTCTTCGCTGTGAGGGTGGCAAGACACTGGCACAGGCTGCCCAGAGCAGCTGTGGATGCCCCATCCCTGGCAGTGTTCAAGGCCAGGCTGGATGGGACTTTGAGCAACGTGGTCTAGTGGAGGGTGTCCCTGTCCATGGCAGCAGGGTTGGAACTAGATGATCTTTAAGGTTCCTTCCAACCAAAGCCATTCTATGATTCTATGAATGCCTCAATCAGCACACGTCCCAGGGACAGGAGGCTAGACTACAACCTCTGCCTCTCATGCTGGCCCTCATTATTTCAGCTGATGCTATTCTTTACATGCCCACACATCTCACTGCTCTGTCACTTAGATACTCCTTGGAGCAGTGGGGCTTCCACTGGCTGCTTCCCACAGGCTCTGGCTCAATGGTTACCCTGGCCACTTCTGCATCTCACCCCAAAAGACCCATCTATCCTACACTCCTTTTGTGTGGAAAGAACTTCTCTTCCTCCATCCTTCTATGCTCATCCTGCAGTACCCACTGTCTCCATTTGCCATTATTAGAAAAGCTGAACATTTATTCTGTTCATTCTGGGACCCAAAGACAGCAGGCTGAAGAGTCCACAGCCTTCCCAGTCCTTGTCTGGGAAGGTATTCTAACCATCCCAGCTACTCTCACTCCAGTGATACAAGACTTGGTCCTGTGACACAAGGTGGCAGCTGTAGTCCTGCCCTTTCCGTCCTCCACAGCAGGGTGGCCTGGGAGGAAAGATAAAAACATCTGCTAGGGACCGTTGTATTTTCATACCCAAGATAACCAATAGTGAGCTTTTGGAGGCCAGTGATTATTTTGGACATTGCCTGTCACAAACTGGCACCTGCATAGCGACAACAGTCCTGAATTTCATAGCTTCTGTGCTTATGCTCAAGACGACAGCTAGATTAGCCATCCTGGGCTAGTACGATCTCCACGTACTCCATTCAGAACAGAAATTAGTCCAACAGCCCTTGACCACTTACCACATACCTACCTAATAGATAAAGCAGTCACAGCTCTGTTTAACAATTTCTTCAACACAAGCAGGACCATACAGAAATCCTTCCAAAAAGGAGACCACATTAACATCTCCTCACATTCAAGACAAACAAAAAAAACCCACAAACCAACAACCACCAGCAGAAAACCATACTTCAGAGAGGCAAGACAGAGAGAGCAGAAAGACAACCTCCCACTGGTCACGAGCAGGGGAAATCTTACTCTATGCACAGACTGACAGTGTCCCATAGAACACACCTAATACGGATCTACCGAAACCATATTCACTACGTCACAGAAAGAAGACATCAGCCGTCTTTCCTAGATTTAGTGGCTCACAGCTGTCCATTTGAAAAGCAACCAGGAGAGGAGATACAAGGCCTTGTAGTCTAAATAGCTTTCATTCCGTTTCAGGCATTTTCTTCTCTCCTGTGAGAGAGACCACTCCTTGGGACTTTCACATACAGAGAGAGACGAACTGTATGTTCCGCTGACATACTGTTTTCAGTCCTGTAGATGAGACAACAAACATAAAGAGAGACCCACCTTAAAATACTAAGCTTCATCTAATGCCAGTTAGCTGCCCCCCTTGTTTTCTCTTGGGAGTGTCTATATTATACTCCTCCACTTTCACCGCCAGGATATGATCTGGCCAGTGGTTCACGGCTACATCCTCACCTGTAAAGGAACACCAAAATGCTGCCTGTGCTGCCTGCTGGTCACTTGGAAGAGTTATTCTGCTACTTCTCAAGCAACACTTCAGAAGACACATCAAATGATCCTATTTTTCAGAAAAATAAATTAGGAGCCTTAAAATCTCCTAGGAGATCCAGGGCCTCATTTAGAGGAGAAAAAATAGTTTCTTGGTACAATGGTAAACAGCAGATTCCTTCAGAAAAAATGCTGCAGAGCATACCTGATCTTTTAATTTTTAAATAAGCATGACAAAACCAAGCTGCTACCCACTCCTGATACAGTCCTCAGCCAGCCAATCATCGGAGTCTTTCAGATGTTTATTACAAGTAAAATTGTGTATAATAAACACAAAGGAGTAAAGACTTCCTGAAGAGCCAGTCCTGTAAACAAGCTGCAGATGTGAAAGAAAATGAATCACTTCTGAGAAGCGATTTTTTTTTTTTAGCTCACAGCTAGATGAGTAAGTTACACAGCACCTTCTTAGATAAGCTCCTGTAAGAACAAAAGAACTCCTACTTTTTGAGAGCATGTGGTTGTGGGTTTTTTTTCAAAGTTCCTGTGTTAAGTAAACTTTTATCACTAAAAAACCCTCCCATTAGCCGCAGCAGGTTTAGGTTCAAGCTCAAATTTATTTGTATCTTCCAATGTTTCTCTGTTCTTCTGTATACAATAAACTGAAAATATTTACTCGTTAACTGCCGTTCTCTCTCAGACGTATTTAAGAGAGAGGTAAAATTGTTAAAACATGTTGGGTCCTCAGCAACTGGGTTCAATGACATTTCTTTTACAGAAATCACCACCAAGCTGACAAATTTTAACAACTTGAATTTTTAATTTGGAACCATGCTTTGGAACTGACACATGCAAATTAAGAGCTGCTGACAAACAGGAAAATAAAGTAATAAATGGCTTAGCTCTGCTTTGAGATCCAATGATCTATGAACGATATGAATTCAGAATGCTGGTATGTGGCTGAACTGGCAAGTCTGTATTATTTCTGCATTTAACAGGTAGGAAAGGTATTATACTGGGAAACTCATGGATTTGCTTACGTTGCAATGAAGCCTACTACAGAACCAAAAGCCAAGCCTGTTTTATCTGCAAGGCCTATGCCTGATTCAGGAGACTTTCTCTTCTCTCTCTTGGATCAGAGATTATTCCTTAACTTGGAAACTCATTGTACAATCCCCCACCCCAGTGAATACATGGAAGATAGCAAGATTTAAACACATTTCAATTGTCTGCAGCTCATTTACGTGTACTTAAACTTTACTCATATTTCAAAGCTGTCTGGGCAATGTGCTTCAAACTTCGTAGTCAAACTATTTACAGTACACAGCAGGAAAGAGCCACCTCTCAAGTTTTTTTGGGACTGGCCTTGCAGGAATGCCTCTGAGTTCCTGAGCTAATACAGGTGTCCAACACTGACATGAAGACATTTTGAATAAACAATTTTCTGAAATGTTGGCAGGGAGGGAAAAAGCCAGGGAAAGAATTTTCACAAAGACATACAGAGAATGGGAAGAAAAAAGTTAACACTTTAGTAGTTTTTATTTCACAAAAAGGAGGTCAGACTTTACCGAAAGAAAACCTTCACACTGTTCTTATAGAAGGCTCCAACAATTACCCCCTCAAACCTGAAGTGGCTGCTGAAAACACACACACACACACAGAGGCATTACTGTTTTAAAGACCAAAAAATATTTAACCAAAAACATTCTCTAGCACAAGCCTTCTTTTACTATATCACCAGCACTGCTAGGCTGTTCCACTCTGCCTGGATCAGCCCCATTCAACTGGCAATCTACTTCAATTTAGAAGGAGAGGAAACAGGGAGATTTTACAGGGACCACATGCATTTTTGCGAAACAAAAATTTTGTCTTTCAGGTTTCACTACCAGCAGCAGCAAGTGTGCTAAAGATCTATTCTCACAGGGAGCTTTCACACCCACATATCAGTCAACGTAAGAAAAGGTGGCGGCAGCATTAACAAGTAACAGGAAACTCGAATACTATACTTGGTCCTACAAAAACATTTCAAATTACGCTACTGGATACTTCCCTGGGCCAAGCAGGCATTCGGAGAACTTTCAATGGCATTGTGGTTGCATGATTTAATTACTACCTACCACATTTTTGATTCTTGGCCATCAATCATAGTTATCAAGCCATTATATCTTTTAAGTGCCTGCTCTCAGTAGTTACGGTACAACAAAGCAAGAACAAACCAGCAAGAGCAGCCCATGTGTTGATCCCAGATATGCCACGGAACTTGTGCTACTGTGAACAAGTTAAATTTCCATCCCTGTCTCAGGCCTTCCATTGAAAAAAAAAAAAAAATAAAAATATGACCAACAGATGTATCCAGTTCCCAAAGAATCCAACCACATAAGTTTTCAACAGCTTCAGAGGGAGCTGGATTAGGCAAAGGTCTGCAAATGTGCTCAACTATTACCAAGGTCAAGAAAACTCAGTACCTTAACAAGTAGGAGTTTTCAGAATCTTAGCCTAATTCATATGCAAGGATTACTATTTCAGGAGTAAGCACTAGTACAAAGAACTTGACCCTCATCTAATTTGTCTACAGAACAACAGATTTAGAGATCTTGATCTTACACATCAGGAAACAGATTTGCCCTAGAAGAAATCTGTGGTAAAGCTGCCTTAGAACAAATGACTGTTTCCAAATTCTTTGCCCAAGCTACGAAGCAAGCATCTTAATTAAGGTTTACCTAATTGCAGTTAGTGTAGTTTGGGATAGGGGGCAGGGAGGACATACGCTTTTCCACAGTGCACTGGTACCAAAGCTGACAGGCAAAGAAAGAAAAGTAACTTCAAAAAAATGTATTAGCTGTAGTACATGCTTTGTGTTCTGTGGTTTCAGAAACACATTTTCCTGTTTGAAGAAAGCTCTTCTGTCTGGTTCTTCAGACCTTTTTCACAACGACAAACAGGAGAAACTAGGAACAAGGGAAAACCAGGGAAGTTACTTGTGAACAGCCACAGCACCTCAGACCAAAGGTCCAACCTACTCTGCCTGCAGGGTGGCTGTTCTCTCTATTCTATAACCAAAGACAGAAAAGAAACTGCCTAAAATACTGTTTTTCTTCAGGGGTCTCTTGCAATCAGAGCTACACTGTTTAATTACCACTGCAACAATACTAGAGGAAAATCTGCCAAAAAGGAATGGGATTAAGCATTACATTTTGATAGATTATTCAAGACAAACAAGAGATCATATCACAGCACAAAAATATTGTGCCAACCCCCACTCAAACAATACCTATTGTGAGCCAAGATGCAGCACTTACACCGATCAGGAAACTGCTTAACACAGTAGCACAAAAATAAGAAAAAAGTCTTACTAGAAAAGGTGGTGGTCAGCACAGTACACATGTAAGTGAAAGTCTGCTGCAACTGTAATTCTGCATTATGCACCTCAATTTATTTTACTTGGAGAAAAGAGACAGAACTCTCCAAAGACCCTATGCCTTTCTCGTTCAGTCACTTCTGGTTCCTTCCAGCATCATTTCAGGCTCCAAATATCAGATTCCCAGTTGACTCAAACGGCCACTTATATCCCACCAGTCTCTTAGAAACATTCACAATTAAAACACAGCAGCTGACCGGCACAAATCAAGTAAAGTCTTCTCTATCCTCCATAGCCTTTTCAGGGAGATACAAGCTTATATGCTAAAGGTCCATGTGGTTTGATTACATTACCCAGAACCAGTGATAACCTGTTATATAGTTTAAAAGATAGCCAAGAGATACTTTAAATTACATTTAGAACAAACAATAGTAAGATCCACAGGTTTTACTACCAAGAAAGCAAGTTCTGATCCACAAGAAAGTCCTAACTTGAGGTGCAGTGCTGTTTGAAAAAATGCAAATCCATCACTAGTGAGTAACATAAGTGATGAAGATCAATGCCCTATGGCATATATGAAGAGTAAAGCTACAGACGTGTTGCACTAACAAAAGAATCAGAAGAAAAAGTTCTTGAAACAAAATTAGCTCCAAACAAAAGCAATTTAAACTTGAGGATGGCTATGACCAAAGATTTTTCACCCTACCGAATTGTGAATAAAAATTTAAAACAAAAATTCTCTCAGATGCTGAGACTTGGAGGCCTAAAATAACATCAGAAAAAGAAGAAAATGGAGCTTCAAGCCCCTATCTAGCACGAAGCCTGTACTTTCTATTCCTCAAAGCGTGCTAAAATTTTGGTCCTATAAAGGCCAGGAAAAGGGTAAAAAAATCCCACTCTCTTCAAAATTCACTCCAGCCTGGACAGTCTCTAGACTTTGATCTATTCATTGAGACAGTAGAAAAGGTTACACCAAAATGTCAAGCCCCAAAGTCAAAATATAACCCCATCCAGCACTTGTCCACTTGCAAATAGATGCCTTTTCCTCCTACAGTCCCAGCAACCAGGAGCAGCTAAAGGCACTGCACAAGCACAAACCATTTTCTCCCCATAGATTAAACCAGTTTTAAAAGGTGGCAGCTTTGAAAAAGAAAACTGACCGATAACGGGTACTGCTCGATTTTATCATCGCATACTCTACACAGCACATGGTGTTCTGACCCAATGTGCCAGCAACAATACTTCTCCCCTTCTACTCTTAGCTTTCCCCTTTTCTGCCAGATACAGGGTGCAGGTCAGCAATTACAAATACTATTTCTTTTCGCCATCAGCCTTTCATCAAAATACTACATTCGCCTCCCTCACATACACTTTACAGGAGTTTTCTTTCAGTGCTTGAAAACTACCAGATTGACAGCTCCAGTGAATTAAGCTCCCTCTTTGTCAGCATAACAAGAGCAGCACCACAGGCAACCTCAGAACAAGCTCCCCCTATCCTCCTCTTCCCACTCCTCCAGCTAGTAAGAATATCTGAATGCTGAGCTTCATACACAGCTCTGTCACACCATACAGCACCTTGTAAAGTCTCTGATAATGTGGTTTACTCAGACTATCTCATAGGACATTAATGTTAAGCCACACCTGATAGAAACATCATGAGTCAACACATTTGCGTGCGCTCGGACTCGGCTCACGGTTTTAGAGTTACTGTGCTGTCTGGCACAGGTGCATGTTGCTAGTCTTTCTAAAATTATTTTCTTTCCCAGACAGTCTTTAGACAACAGTGTGAAAGAATGCTGAGTTAAAGCAACTCTTAAAGCCATACTTGAAAGTAAAGAAAGGCAATGTTAACTGAAAACCAACAGAAAGACCAGAAGAATTCAATACTCTCAGTATCAGACAAAAGGCGGGTGCAGATTTTATTTCAGAATGAATTGAACATCAAGAGAGGGCTTCTGTCACTGCTGCAGTACTACTACTGTAGTTCACTTTTGGGGAGGGCTCCTCTGCTATGTTGCCACTTAAGCTGGTCAGGCAGCAAATGTGGATCTGGACACTCCTTCACTTACAAGAGGCTTTTAGGTTCCACAAAACCTTCCACTGTTGGTTACAAGTCACAGATTAGCATGCACTAGATCAACTTAGAACCTAGCTCCTAAGCTGTACCCAGCTTTTAGCTCCTTCTCCCTCTTTTGCAAGCTTTTTTATTTTTAGTAGGAAAGTCTTTTCTCTTTGGGGAAGCACTTTTGACTTCTGAAGCTCTTACGACATCTTGACTGGTTCCCCACACACACACACTGGTCAAGAGCCAGGGTGTTTCAGTAAAATGAACATGTATACACATGTCTAAAAATAAGTAATACCTGCTCCTTTACAGGTTGGAGGAAAAAAACCCACACCAAAACAACCCCAAAAATACCCACAACACAGCAGAAGCACCTTTATATTTTCTCTCGTTTTACAGGAAAACTACAGAATAGCCAACACGCGCCAAAAGCCTCCTTACGTTCCTGTGATGTTAGAAATGAAAGTGAGTTCAAAAATGCATTAAAAGACTTTCTAACTACAAGGAAATAACCAACATACTCATCGAAACTGACATGTTTACTAACTAACATACCTAATGGGGTTTAAGTGGTCACTGCTGGGCTCGCTAAAGCATAGCACCTTGCTGAAGCAGGCAGTGCTTCACAGCCCACCTATACAAACGACAACACTTTCCATTCTTGTAGAGAAACCTAGCTGACAAGATAAGAAATAAGCCTAGTCATTACACCAATTCTTTTAACCACGGAACTAATTTCAGTGTCAGGAAGAAAGGACTGCAGTGCTGTGGCTGCCAGTGGGGCAGGCGTGGCATGTCACAAGTGGACCTTTATGATATCATTTCCTTCCAGTGCCATTAATCACCCCAGACATCACTTGTTCTATCAGTTATTAACCAGTTGCCCCAACACGTAGATAACTTTATCAAGGCTAGGCAGTGAGAGTCATTACGAAGCATTACAACATGCAGTGCCAAAGGCCTTTTTCCCAAAGAATCCTCTAAACTATTTCCTTAAGTCACCAGCAATTTAAAACGTGATTTCAGAAAAGGACAACTATGTTTCTTAAAGCCAAAACACTGAAGTCAAACCAGGTCTCTTAAAGCACCAATTTTCAGCCTGTTAGTGCTCTTCAAGGGGGAGAGACTCCCTCGATGTGCACACACGTCTGTGGTGTGGTCTGATGGGACAAACATGGGGCTTCAGAACAATGGCCAGGAGCATCCCAGCTCAAGATTTAGCATTTTGTCTTTTGCTACAGACATGTCTCATTGAAGTATTTTCCCTCCTTTGCCAGTGGCACCACGGAGAATTCAATTTCACAAGGCAATGCCTCGGGACCTGGACCAAACATGCAGAACCAACGTGTTACAGAGGGAAAGGACCGAAGATGGCTTATTGACAAGGAGGAAGAAGAGCCTGTGAGGAATATTATGAAGAACAAAAGTAAGCCTGTTTTTTCAAGGACCAAGGACCAACTTCACAATCTTGCAAGCAAACAAGCATGACTCAGCAGTATGTGACAGGACAAAACAAGACACTTCACCAACTGGCATCCAAGGGGAGATTAAACAGCTCAACGTGAACTGAATCTGCTTCCAAGTTCCGGGCCTGGCCCTGCCAATTACTTTCCTAAAAAAGCCATTAGATCTAGAAACATGACCTGCTCCACGCTACAGATCAGACTTCTTGGAGCCCTCAAAGCAACCTCAATGAGCGCACACCCTCCTGCCCACACAGGTAGTAGCCTGGCTGTGAGAAAGAGACTCCTGCTTTGGTTGCCAATTCACAGGAATTATTTGACAGAATTTGTATGAGTGGCAATCGCACCCTGGCTGAAATAGCCCAAGCACTGCAGTTGGAAGGAAGAGAACCACAACTAAGAACATTTTACTTGAAACTAAAGATATCCCCCTCATTGAAACTCAGTCATTTTGAAAGCCATTCCTAAAGCACATGGTTTCATTGTTTCACAGAACTCAAAAAGGAGAAAAAGAAGATAACCAGAGAGAAAAGGGTTTGTTCCATAGCACTACAGCACAGATGTGCTCAGCATTGGTGCTTATTTTATCTATTATCACACTTACTTTAGCGTGTTTCACATGCTCTGCTTCCTTGTTACTTGGGACATGTTCAAGAATGTCACCTCACCAAAAAGTGTCAATGTTCTATTCATCTCAACAGTTACCTGGCCAGTATCAGGCGACAGGCTGTCAATCGGTACTTCCCAGGTACAGTGCATTAAGGCAGAGCAAACACCTTCTGTCATCTCTGACACCCCTCTTGGGTTGAGCCTATATATTTGAAAGAGCTACACACATTTTGACTGTGTGCCTGGACTTCCCAAGTCATGACTCCTAAATTAGTAAAGGGGTTTCAAACTACTTAATGTACACAAAGGACTGTTTCTCAGGTACCTTCTGCACTATTACAGACTGGACCAAACCAGGTGACCTTGGAAGAGGTCAGCATCTCTGGCTTGAAATGGGACCACAAGCCCGTGTCATTCCCAGCATGCTTGTCCAGCGTGGTCTTAGAAGTCTCAAGTAATTAGTATCTCTGCCTACCTAGACAACTGCAGTATCTTTTCCACTTACCTAGCATGCCTCCTTCCTGGCACAATCGAAGCCCACTACTTTCTGTTCTACCTACAATGAAACTGGGGAATACACTTTTTCTTTTTTTTTTTGGGGGGGGGGGGGGGTGGGAGGGGGGCAGAGTAATATTATTTTTTCCTCCTACAAGAGCTTTTTACAATGTTCAAGACCTCCAGTCCTTCTCACTGCTCTCTTTTGGGCACTTGCCAGCTGATCTGCCTCTTCCTTGAAATGCTGTGCCCCAAACCAGAGGCAGTAGGTGAGGCTACTGCAGCAGCAGTCTTATCAGTGCTGTGCAGAATGGTGGCATTACTTCATGTGCCTTGCAGGTTCTGTTCCAACTTACGTACCCCAAGATGACATCCACTTGGACGCGCTATCACTGGGATGACACAAACTTCCTGAACCTGAGGTAAATGATTGCTAGGCCACAAAACAGAGGCTATGAAAGGGTGATTGTTATAGTCACTTCTGTTGCTTAGTGGCTGTGCTCCATGTTCCCATGAAATAGTTCTGCAAGCACAATGCAGTAGGCTTTCTGTCAGAAAGGTGCCTACCAGTAAGTGTTCTCAGAGATTAAGAAAACACACATCTATCCAGTTCTTCTGGGGTGTAAAAATCTTCTCTATAGACTACTGGAAGTAGCTGGAACCCAGAAATACAGTGTGCTTTTCCTCCAAGAAATACACAGGTTTTTTGCTACTACCATCAACACTTCCATGGCTTAGTATAATTTCTACCATTAAGCTAGTTGCCTTTGTTAGAGCTGATGTTAAAGAAACCTACCCACCCATCCCGCCCCCAGTTACTTCTCGTGATACAGTATTTCAGACTGACACAAGCAACAATAGGAGCTATTGATCCAAACATGTATGTTTTATTTTTAAGGCTGTAAAAGCTAACTGGCATAAGCCAGACATTTAACAAAAGTAGTATTTAGGGGGTTTTGTGAGGAATTGGGGTTAAAGAAAATCCCCCAAGTTCTTCCTGGAAAAAATATGCAATATACTTCATGGCCTGCTATATAAAGAAACAGATTAATTTAATACCCTCAAACCAGCATTATTCTTAAATCTATCTTAAAACTCATGCTTATGCACTGGTTCCCGTGCACAGGCCACGGCACACAAGAGATGATAAGCAGAGAAAAAGAAAGCCATACAGATCTACAACCTGACAGTAGTGTTTACCATGTTATGGTAGATTTAGTAAAGAGAGTACCTTCTCATAGGTGCTAACAGAAGGCTTAACTATCACAGAAACTAAATGGGCAGAAGTTGAAGAATCAATTTAGCTTAAAGAAAAGGAAAAAAACAAGTTTGAGTCACACAAATCTAGATCAGGCATACTAATATTTTGGTAGGAAAAAAATCATTGGTTGGTATGTTCAATAGATTGATCTAGAATCAGCATCAAAACAGCTTCATCACAACTCAATAAAGAACAATTAAAAAAACCCCAACACCCGCAAACAAAACAAACCAACCCTCCACAGTGATCTGTCATACCCAAATGGTCTTCAGCACAGATGACGTAGGCCCTAACAGGAGCTACATACCCAAAGAAAAGTACATCCCCTTGCATAAAACCAAAACCTGCTGAACTGATGCAGGCAGCAATTCAAGAACATGGTCTCAAGTTTCAGAAGAGTCTTCAGCAGTGGGTAACACCTGGGAACCTAAACCAGACCAAGCAGCCTTAGCTTCCTGTGTGTCAATGAATGCTATCAGTCTGTCATGGATGATCTCCCAAGGAGAGAAGATGACAATTTGGCTTGTTCACTAAAAATCAAGAAAATCGGGCTTTATTAAAAGGCATTCTCAATTGCCTCATTTCCATTTACTTTTGTGGTCAAAATTTGATTTTCTGAGAACTTCTGTAATTTCCTGAGAACGTTTACCTCCCAGATGCTCACCCTTTTTTTATGAAAAAACTGCAACACAATAAAATCTGACCACAGATAATCTGGATGTTAGAGATATAGAAGCACAGTTCTTCTGTCTGTCAAACTGCAGGATTTATCGTGACATGGATTACATATTCAGGCAACTCTTCCAACTCCTTTGCTATTCATTTTCTACACAATATGAAGAGAAAATTCTGACTCATTACATATATAGCTACACAGAAAAGCTACCATTTTGTGAGTTGCACATGTGAATGCTTTTGCCCAAAATAACCGAGAAGTAGCTTATCATTCAGAATGGCATGACTTTAAATTACCTCCTCTTCAATGAAGCATATTTCACTTTAGCTTGTATCACTGTAACATATTCACATTGCCCTGTCTTTACTGGCTTGCATCTCCGTGGCTTCCGGAAGAGACTATATTAACAGATGACATACACAACTACCAGGGAAACGAAGGTTTTTACAGAGCCAATAGCCATTTGTAAATGGCTGCACCTCATTAAACTGAAGTGGTGCCAAACACACACAACTCATTTGCTGAACAAATATATGCGTTTTTCTGTACTACCACCACCACTTCTCATATGGCATGCACAGGAGTCTTTTTATGCACAAGTCTAAAGAGACCTAGCAGTACATCTATGCATATTTTACAAAAGGATAATATGGGTATCCAACAGCCTTTACCACCATCTGCAGTTCATACCACAGCTCTGTCATCTCTCTAATGGAATACGGCTTCTTCATTTCCCTAACCTTGTATAAATGCTTGCACACCTGCACAATGACAATCATTCCAAGGTCAATGTGATGAGCAGGGAACCGACTGGATTGACCTCTTTGGCAACTGCATAACCACTAAACCCAGCTTGAGACAGGGGACCAGACCAAGCAGCTACAGAATGGAGGAACTGTTCCTTTCAGCAGTGGCAGGGACACACGACAGTGTCAGAAAGACACACTTAAACCACAGACTCCTAAATTCTCAGTCAGTAGTCCCTAGAAACCTTGCCCTACATTTTATCAGGCTATAGATACTCTATGTTTTTCCAATAGCCAGCTACCTAAAGCTCTGGGACTGTGCCATCACCTTGGTAGAGCAGAGTATAAAGGCTCACAGGAAAGTCTACCTGAGATGCACAAACCAGACATTTGGATGCTGCAGCCCCGTAAGGGGCCCTACACAGGGAACTGCAACCAAAGCATATATGCTAGCAAGCAGATAATACAGAGTTCAACAAAAAGCATAATGTCCTAGCAGCTTCACTTAAAAGCACACGACAACTTGGTAGTAGTAGCTTCTTAAATTGCCTCCTGACTAATAAATACACCGAGGAGACAAGAAGCCTGTACCAAATGCCCACACAGAAGAGCTCAATTCCACCTCCCAACTCAAAGAGGAATGCCCTCATATCAGCAAGGCTGAGAGATACTCTCTTCTCCCCATGAAACTGTACTGATGCACAGAAAAGAATATAAAAGCCTTATTCTATCAACAGCTTATGTATAAAGGAGTTGCTGGGCAGAACTGTACGCTGCTGTGGGAAGCAGAAACCAGAACTGAGAAGGCACCTCATCCCAAGTAAATGCCCCTGCCATGGTGCTACAGACGTAACATGGAAGAATGGCTATCCTGGCACTAGCGAGGGAGCTCACATTTCTCTCTGTACACAGCGGCAGGTTCAGCCAGAGGGCTGGAGCAAGCCTGGCCCATCTTCAGGTTCGGTCTCCCTTGGGAGACACCAGCTGCAGGCTTGAAACCTGGCTTCCCACTTGCCAGGCCAAGTGCTCCGTCCTCCAGGTCAACAGCTCTCACGCTGCTATCCAGGGACCACTGATCTTCTGCAACAGGCCTGTGAAACCATAATGCCTCTTCGCTCACCACACCACTCAGAAGCCTGGAAGAGATGCAGAATCTGCATTAAGGGCTGCAGAGAGCTCTGACCCAGTAACTCAGGAACTACTGGTCTGGGCGCTAAGCGTGGAGGTAGGTATCACCACAGGCATTGCTTTCATCTGCTTAGTCTACACCTGGAAGGAACAGCCAAGGCTGTTATACTGTACAAAGAGTACAGCTCAGGCAGGACACATTCAGCGTGCCACAGTGAGGACCAGAAGAGCAGGTGAGCAAAAAGGCCTTTGATACAGGGAAGATAACTTTGTGAATATAAAGCTTAGACAAAAGCCCCAAGACACTGTGCTCAGACAGGACAGCTGCCATGTCAGTCACACGTATTACCAGAAATTTACATACCACGTGAAAATTTCAAGAAAAGGCAGATGTCTGTAAGTGCTCCAGTAACAAAACTGGAAGAATTCAGATGCCGAAATTTAACAGGGAAACCTACTGAAACCCAGCAGCCTAGGCTGCACTTCAAAGATGGGTACAAACATGAGGAAACTATCTTAAGGTTCCTGCCCAGTCTTTGTGGACCAGAAACCCAAAGCCACGTCTGCCTATATCCCAAGGCAGCACTTTAACTGCTGATCCACTTGCATGGTCCCTCATGTCTCATTTCAGCTGAGACAACAACACTGCAGCTTAGAAGGACTGCTGGAGACTAAACCTGGAACCACTCTTAAGAAAGCAGTTCAGCACCTGGACTCTCTCTCTCAGAGGATGGTTCAAACAGATTTTGAAATGTCTGTCCATGTTCCTTATTAGGACACCAGTGCTTTGCACTAAAAGTGGATGCACTGGCACACTGCAAAGAAATTAGGATTTTTCTCATCTTAACAATACCCCTCACTTAAACCCAGCATGCTGTGGGAGCTCATGAGGATGCTTCTCTTACTTTCCTGGATTATATAACTGCTTCATTGCAAACCTGTACAAACAAAACCAAACTTTGTAGTCATCCAGAAAGTATATCCCTAGGCAACAGGCAAATAAATTCCAAGTAACAGTCACCATAAAGTACACAGCATAGACAGACAGACATAGTCCACTCTAACACATGAATCACTATACAGGAATGAGTATGCTTGCCTTATTTCCTACCATAGACAATATTTCTGCTAAGATATATGTTAAGCTTGGCACCGCTTTTCCTACAGCAACAAAAAGCTTACAAACACACAAGTAATCAAGTAGATATTATGCATAAAACACCTGAAATCTTTGCTAAATGAATACAGCTTCCCACCAGTGTCAATGAAAGTTACCAGGAAGAAAAACCGGAGCATCCAAGATATCAGCACAACCTGCTTCAGTGACTATACTGATCTTTAAACCAACCACTTAACTCCACTTCTACGGAAAGGCTAATATTAAATGCTTTTTAAAATATCGAAGCATGACTGAACAGACATCTATCCAATGTCTGCAAATGCTATTCTAAGTGAGCTTAGCCTGTACAGAATGCGATAGCCTAATTTTCATTAAGAAATTAGGAAAGTATAACAAGAGAGACACTTTGGGGTCAATTTTCACAGCACTGCAAGGACCTAGAACTATTAATAAATTTATACAGTACACAAAGAAATTGTAGATCCATGTTATGTAACACAAGTGTAAGGAATTTCTGAAGTAGAAGAAAATGAAGCAAAGAACCTAGTGAAAAAGAGAAACAAGGACAGCAGAGGACAGAAAGTCAGTTTTGGAGATTCCTAAACATGTAAGAATCTACAGCATTTAATACCAAGAATGAAAGAAAAATCACTACAAAAAACATTTTCATGTGTTTTTGGAGATTCCCCTTAATTTCTGGGCACAAAACCCAATCTACACCGAGCCTCAAAGCCCTAAATTTTTTTATGCTTATTAGAGGTTGAAGCATACTTTTGAGTGTCACAAAAACTAACCAAAAGTCTCTTAGGTAAGGTCACAGCTTAGTGTTATGCGTCTGAAGTATTTTGTTTGGAGAATCATGAAATTTAAAGAGATATTAAACCCGAACTTGTGCCCTCTTCCATACTTTAAAAAACTCTGCTAAGTTTTGCTGAAGTTTGACAGGAGAAGATACAGGACACCAAGAACACAAGCTGATGTAAAAGCTTCTGTCGCTCTCTTGAAATAGTTCTCTGTTGCTTCTGCCTCCTTCATCTTTACAGGAAGGAGCAAGTGCTGCCAACAGAAATTTCACAGGGACTGGTGTTTTCAGCATGACACACTTTAATGAAGTATATTTGAAGTCTCGTAAAATATATTCTTCAAAGTCTGAACAAACGTCACAGAAACCAGAACCCCAGTTACTTAGAATACTTACAGTTACCAGGAACTGATTTCATATACTTGCTATAAGCTTACTATTAGAATGAAGTAAGAAAAAGCTGTTATTCAGTATCAGAAGCTGTAATGTGTGTGTCACAAGACCTTGCACCTACATGGCGTATACGCTTCCAATTAAATAATAAAATTGTGTAATATGCTGCATATATTATCCTCTAAGCTATGCAGATAAAGTCTAATTGCAGCTTATCAAACTAACCTTTACCTTTGGGACCGCAGAAAATAGAGACAGTTTATTATTAATAGACGCCTTCAGACCTCTCATTCATGTCTCAGGCGAATACCGGCTGGCCCAGGGGCTCACGTACCCTAATTTCACGTCCCCTCACACAACACGAAGGAAGGCTGTTCCCAGCAGTCTGACCCTTCCTAATGGTAACCCTGCTTCAGCTCCCCGCCTGCGCCAGGTCTGCGGAGCCCCCGGCGGGGCTGCTCCGGCGGCAGCGGGTGGCGGCCGGGCAGCAGGCCGGGCTCGCCGGGCCCTCGCACCCGCCCCGCACCGGGGCTCCCGGGCCCGCGGCAGCCGCCCAGGTGAGCGGCGGGCAGCGCACCGCGGGCACGGGGCGGGCCGCCCCGAGGGCACCGGCCAGCCCGGCCTCCCCCCGGTCCCGGCGGGCAGAGCCGGCCGCGGGGAATCACGCACCGAGCACAACTCGCGCGAAGGCCGGCGCAGGCCACGGCCGAACGCGGGGCGGCCCGGCCCCGCTCCCGCTCCCATCCCGGGGCCGCCGCCCGCCCCAGCTGCCCCGGCGGCCGCCGCGCCGCAACCAGCGCCGCCTCCTTACCGGCACAGCTCGGCGAAGGCCTGGAAATTCAGCTTCCTGATCTTCTTCTCGCTCAGCCAGTAACCCACCCGCTTCCCCTTCAGGAAGGTCTGCATGGTGCCGGCCCGGAGAGGCGGCGGCCGCCCCGCGAGGAGGGGGAACAGCCTGGGGCGGCGGGGGCAGCGCGGCTACCGCTCGCACTCGGCGCCTGCGAAGCAACGGCTTTAAGAAGAGAAGAGAAAGGAACATCAGTCGGTTCCCCGCGGAGGACGCCGGCGCTACTCTCCGCCCTCCCGCCCTGCGCCGCTGAACCGAGCCAGGCGCAGCCTCCGCCGCCGGCGGCCAGCGGCGTGCAGCCCCCGGCAGGCCTTGTCCCGCACCGGCAGGCAGCTCACCGCGGCCGGCAGAGAAGGCGCTTCTGCCGGCGGGGAAGCCGCTACGCCCGCCAGCCCGCCCATTGCCAGCCGCAAAGCGGCCAGCCGAGCAAGCGTGCCGCTGCCGCCCGCCGAGCAACACCCGCCTCAGCGCCCCGCCGCCCCTCTCCCGGGCCGCCGCCGCCCGCACGGACCCCGCCGCCAAGCTCTCGCCTCCTTGCCCGCCCGCCCGCTGCTGCCGCTGCTGCTGCTGCTGCGCGGCTGCGGTGCTACTGCAGCCGCTCAGCTCCCCATTTGCCCGCTATTCGCAGCCGCCTCCACTTCCTCCTCCTCCTCCGGTTCGTCCCCGCCTCTCCCCGCTGCCAGCCCACCGCACAGGGGCGGGCGAGCGACTACAGGACACGCCCGCCGCCGCGGCCCCACTCGCACCGAGGGACCTCGCCCGCCCGCCTGCCGCCGCCAGCAGGGGGCGGCCGGGCCGCGCCGCCGCCTTAAAGAGACCGTGCCCCCTTTCGGGATGGCCGGCTAGCAGTGGGCTGTGCCGGCGCGGCCTCTGCCCCGCCGGGGCATGGCGCCGGGGCTGGGCTCGGGCCGGTGTTTGCGCCGCCTTCGCCGCTCTTCCCTGCGGCTCTTGCCCACCGCCGGCACGAGGGGGTCATCCTCCGGCCCTTGCCGGAGCCGCTGCAGGGCCGAAGGCCCGGGGCCGACCGCCGAGGGGACCCGCGCCGCCCCGCCGCCCCGCACAGAAAGCGCCTGCCTAGAGAAAGGAAAAAAGCGGGCTCGGCTGTCCGCATCAAAAGCCAGGGAGATGCTGTCCCTGGGAGATTTAAACGGTTCCAGGCGACAGCGGGTGGCAGCTCCCTCCTCGGCTCCGCGAGAGGAACCCGCGGGGCAGGGCCCCGTGCCCCCCCGCCCCCCCCTCCAAGGGGCTGCCTGCTCGGCTGCCGCCGGCGCGGGTCCCACCGTGTGTCCCACCGTGTGTCCCACCATGCTCACCAGGCCAGGGGGCCGGAAGCGCCCAGTGCACTCCAGCTGGGAGGCCTGTCGATGAGCCATCTCCATTTGCTTTCCAAAGGAAGCACCGTTTATACCGCTACTTGTATTTCTATTAGAGATACTAAAACTCGTAGTTCAGTATAAAGGTGTACATATTTCACAGCAAAAAGGTTCCTGTAAATAACAGCTTTCACTGCAAAACCATGTTAGCTTACTTCTTCCAGCATTTGGCATGTGTCTGTAAGGATTTAACATAAGTTTCATCAACAGCTATTCCTTAACGGTTTTGCAGGAGGCAGGAAAAGGCAGGCGATGCCAGCATGAGCTGGCATTCCGATTTTTTGGGCAGTGCATTCTGAAACACTGAGGCAGCTGTTCTGTGCATCATTTCAGAGGAAGAATGTTTCAGCCTGAATTACTGTGGTATCTCACAGCACAAGTGTAATTTTCCCATCTTTGCTTCTCCCCTTCATCTGAAATGAGCGTACCCAGCCTGAATGTTTTTCTCTGTCTCTCTGGGAACTAAAAGTGTAGCTATTATAATAATTATGTCTTTCATAGAGTGGTTGGCAGTACCTGCAGTCCCGAACTGGCATGCAGATGCTGCCGCTGTGATGGTGCTTTCTGTGAACCACGCCTGAAGTCCCGTGCAGCTGAAACTGTTGTGCTGACTCACAGTGCCACAACAAACGTGGCTTAATAACTTCAGCAGAGTATCAAAAAGGCATTAGAAGTCCATTCGAAGGAACTAAGGGGGAAAACCTTAAGAAATATGAAAGAGGTCATTGACCTAGTGAGTAGGTAGAGCCATTTTACATTCCTGTCGTTATTTACATGAACGATGAGGTAATCCTAAACCAAGAGTATATTAGAAAGTAGGTGGGGAGTGGAATCACCTGCAAAGAGCTTATACCAATGTTTTTTGAAAATGTATATAAATAGTACTTTTTCTCCATTTGTGGTGGCTTTGAGAAATAAATATTTTTCTCCTTCATCTTACATTATTTGCCACTGATATGTTATAAACAATTCATTAATGTAATTAGAATTAGTAAACATGTTTTGATAGCATGATTCCTGCTGCAGAATGTTACACTGATATTTAAACACTTCAGGAAAATTTGTAATTCAAAGGTGCAAATACAGACTTGATCAAACATTATCAAAATCAAGTAAGAATCCTGAAACAAATTGATCTGGGTTTCCTATTTTGAAGTGTTTTATTTTGCTAATATTAGTGCTTTATTTCAGCTATCATTTCACTGGACTTATTTTAGACTATTAAAATTTGCATCAGTATATTAAGCTCAAAATTTATATTTGCATCAGAATGGAATACGAATGTCTTGAAACATGACATTATTGAAGCCATCCTCCTAAATGACTTCTTTCTGAATTTTTTTTCTTTAAGAAAAGTCCTGGTTTCAGACCAATCTAAAACACAGTCTGAAGAGCAGAAAGATTTATGAATTTCATTCCAGATACAGGAAAGCAGGTTATCAAAGGTGTTGAACATTCTTGGCTCCTGTAGAAATGAAGCACAGGAGCTACAAAGGAGGAATTTGCTTTGCTTCAAAATAGACAAACTTGAATGACACGTATCAGAGACCAGATTCAATCTCAGGAAGGAGAAAGCTGGTAAATTCCTTTATTTTAAACTACCTTTTTTTTCATCTTTAACAATTGAAAAATTTCAGGTGTGGGAAATAACATCTCATCTGCTGTGCCACTGTACTGCGTTTTGCTACACAATGTTGCTAAATAAATTATAATCCTCTGTTTACATTGCAGAGCCAGTTCAGGCAAAGCCAAACCTGTGACCACATGAAGCCCCAGGGTAACGTTTACCCAATTTCTGATCAGGAGCAAGTTGACCGTTCTTGTGACTTTTGTGGCCCAGTGCTATAAACTGCAACTCATGAGCTGCTTCATGCTAATTAAGGGGTGAGGGTTGATTAAGATCTTGAGCCCTCCAGCAATCAGAACTATCTTCCTCTTCATCTTAGCTTCAGTTTTACAGGTCAAAGCAGGTTTCCCTTGTTGAGCTGGAATTTCTCACACCTTGTCTTCTAACCCTTTCAACAAATAGAGGGGTTTCAACAAGGCTGGACGCTTTTTAGTGAAATTCCATCAAAGTTCATTTTAGAATAAGATGAGGTATCTCCATTCATTTGTTAGTTATCAAAGTGTATTTTCTCAGTGAATGATTAAGAGCAATTTTCTCAACACCTGGCAAAAGTCATGATAGGATCTTTTGCAATGAATGGAAAGAAGAAGGTAATTTTCACTGCCTGTAGTTTAAGATTTTTACATATTATTTTTATTTCTTATTATTACAGGACAGGTGTTACTTTGCTGCAGATGGGCAGGTGGAAGGGCTGAGCCTTCCATATCAGGGCAGGGGTCCTCTTTTTCCATTTGGTCAAACTGCCAAGTCAGGTCCTGTGCTAACGCAGCACGCTGGAATGAGGCTGTAGGTGGGAGGGAGCATGAAAACCCCATGCATGTGTTTCACTGCCGCTTCTTGCCTTTGAGAGACTTAAAAGTTAAAGAGTCCTGATGCCACACAGCATCTGGGACTAGTAATCACCAGTGAGGCAGCTATAAAGGCATGAGAAGCATTGTGGGATAGCATTTCCTCAGGTCTCCGCTGTATCTACAACTGATTCATTTCTGCAAGTTTCATAAAGAGGCCAGATACGACTTCTTTTCACAGTGGTTCACTAAAGGATGTATCTGAGTGAAGTAGAGCTTCTCCAGTTTATGGTTGTTTTTTGCCTAACTTCTGGCAAAACACATTCTAATCTCAGCTGCTGCCTGGAAACTTTTATGAAGGTACTGTAGATCAGCAGCTTTTAAATGATAAACCAGTGAAAGTTAGTACTTGGGGATAAAAGCTTATTTCTGATTTTTCTGTTCAAAATCACAAAGGTTAACAAGTCAAGAGACAAACTTCAGCCAGCCACTGTAGGGTTCCCGTAGCGGCTCATGGGAGGGAGGCCCCCCCAGTGGCTGATTTGGCCCAGCTTCATTTTTCTAAATGACCTGTTTTCCATAGGGGCTGCACAGGAGGATTTGCCTCGCTAGCTGGAAATCAAACTTTCATTTTACAGTCAAGTAAATCAGGCATTGCTGTTTAGAGAAGCGGTCTCCCCAAAAAACTGCCTCTTGTTCTTACCTTCTGCCATGTGCTCCTTTGCAACAGCCCAAGTGCTCATGTGGTAGTAAGTGTGCTAAGATGGAGACATTTAAATATTCACTTGGAACTTTATGACAGAACATGATGTAGGCATTACTGCCTGAAATGTAATTTCATGTAGCTGTGATAAGAGGAGCAGCTTACAAACTCCTCACAGTAAGGAACAAATATAGAAAACCTTTTATTTTAAAGATTTGCAAATACTGATTAATGTGCTTCTGGTAATGCACATTTGTAATGCACATGTTTATGCAAATATCACTTACTAATAAATTAATTAAATTCTCCCTTTGCGAGTAACCATCATCTGCTGTTAACAGCACCATTCAAATGCTTCAGTCATTCTGGGTCTCTGTGCCCACTTCTGGTACAGACCTCTAGCATGGGCTTCAGAAAAAAACAAATTCAGGTAAGGGCTAGGTGAGTACTTAAAAGCTTCATGACTACAGTGAACTGGTTTTTATCTTCCACAAAAGTCTGTAACAACGAGCCCTCCCTACAGAAGAGGATGAAGATCTACTTCCAGTTGATGAAATTTATACGAGAGCCCCCCACCCAGATGCTGGCCTTTCAGTTGAGCTGACAGCTGTCAGTGTACACTTGAATGAGTAACTAGGTGCTCTCCAGGTCTGATGCTAGGATTAACTTTTGCTGTTCAGCCTGCCTCTGACAATGACTTTCCATTGCCTCAGACAAGTCTTTTATTCATCCAGGCTTAGATTTTATTTCTTTAGGGACTCTGAAGGAATACTGAGAGCAAAAAATGGGAGAACTGTAAGGGACACCCGTTGTACCCAGTGGGCAGCTCTACAGGCAACTGAAATGTGGAGTTTACTAGAAGAGCATAAGCTATCAGTTTGGTTAGACTAAATAAATACCATCAATAAATGGGACTGACTGTGTGATGTTATGAAGCATCAGTCACTCTCAAGTGCCCAACACAATCCTTTCCATTATTTACATGCAAAACCTAAACTGTGGAGTTCAAGAATAGGCACAGAATACGTAGAACAGTTCTGAAAATAAAACCACATAAGATTATGGTTGAGAGACAAACCTTCAAATCTTCAAATAATAAAATCTTCAAATAATAAAATGTTATGAAATGGCTAAATACTAGGTGATTGAAGTACTCTAGAGAATGAGAAATAATAAAGCTTTTAAGAACAGAATGAATTTAAGTGATGGAAAAAGGGAGACACTGATACCTCTGTAGGAAAGTGGGAGTTCTGGTTTTTTTATAATGTATGCAAACATTTAGGTAACTAAGAACCCATCAGTCCTCACATCATATGGATGGATGTCTTACACGCATGACTCTTCCAGTACATCTCAGAAGTGGCTAACTATGTGCTAATACCTAAGCTCTAACAGGACACAGGGGAGACGTTCCTACAAAATGACACACACATGTACGTAACAATTATATTTTTTTTAATGAAAGCTTAGATTTAGCAAATCCCAAACAATACCTTCTCTACCACCACCAAACTTCTATCTTGATCTGTGCAAAAAAGCTGGGGTTCTTTGAACGTGGGAAAAGGCCTAATCCAAACTGTGTTCACTCTGTGTTTGTTTAGTAAAAGTTGTGCTTCAGGAAAGTCTAAATATAGATATCCCCTACTGCACACAGTTCACAGTCTAAGCAAGATAGGCACAGCGTGGGAACTGGGAATCTCAGAAAAGAAAATAACTAAATCTCTTTAAAGTCATTCTATGGTATTACTGACTTGCTTCACGAAGGTAGTACAGAAGATAATTAGTGAAAAATTAAAAAAAAAAGCAGGCGCGTCATTACAACCTCCTCTCACAAGGACAGAGCTGTCACTCCCTTGGGTGGTCAGATGTTTCTCTTGGAATATGTATATGGAGGGAAGGAGGGACAGTGCATATTGCTAATAAGTGACCTTAAGAAAGTTTTTTGGGGTTTTTTTACTTTTTTTTTTCTGCTGATGGTTGAAAAATAACTTTTAGGCCAGCTGACCAAAGCCAGCATTTTCACAGCCTGCAGACCCCTGGTTGTGAACCTGTTTTAATTTTTTAAATGGGTGACTTTTCAGTTAACTTGTTTACATGAACAAACACGTCAGCAGCAGCAAACTCAGCATGGAAATTCAATAACTGCTCCTTTCTGGTAGTATGAGAAGACTATTCAGATTTTAGCTGAAATCATGAAAAAGCAGATTTCTCAGAAGTTTAATGCCAGCTTTGGAAATTACTTTTTGTTGTATATTATTTGTGGAGATTTAGTTAAAAATCAATAAACTCCAATGAATAATGATTTTGCTGAAATGCAGTTTATAACTGAAAACTGCTTGACCAGAATTCTGCAGGATAGCTCTCCTTCTAGATCAGTACAATGCTGGGTCATACTGCCAGAGCTGTGAGATCAATACCTGCATTGCTTCTTCATAAATTGTGTTTGTCCTCTGTTTAAATAAATGCCATGGAAAGAAATATTCAATCATCATCTCTGCTGGCATTCTTTTACTATGTTTTGTCGGCTCTTGCTAAACTTTGAGGCCACTTTGTAATTGGCTGAAAACAGAAGGTAAAAGCAAAGATTTTATCTCTTTCCTGCCAGAATTATTTTGATCGCAGACAGCACAGACATGAAGTTTATACTCAGTGGTAACTAAAGAACAAGAAGCGTCACTGTAACAAAGTCTGAAAGTTCAGTCTAAAATGCCAAAGACCTTCTTCATAAAAGACTGTTCTTTAGAGGCACTCTGACAAAGGGTAATAGTGTGTAATTCTAGCTTTGGCAGATGTGTACTGTAGATATTTGGGGTAATGAGATAGCTGTTCAACTTGTAAGTATCAAAAAATTTGTTGGAAATATGGTAAATATTTTTAGAACCAAGAACAAAGTATGGCTGCTATTTGGAGAACCTGGATAACAGGATTGCCTGAAGCTTAACTCAGATGTGGCTGCTGCTAAGAAACAAAAAGTAGAGCAGAATTTCAGGAACAGAGAATTAAAGATCAAGGTAATTTAAGGTCCCAACATTTCAAAGTATGGTAAGTAAGTCAAAGGAGGAAAAGATCACCATGGATTACACAGCTCAGTGAATATCTCTGCTTCATGTAGTCAGTGTAGCCAAAACATATAAACATCGTATTTCAATTCAAAATGAGAAGAAATAAAATATAAAAATGCAAACATATAGAAGTGTCTTATATGCTCCCAAAATATTGATGTGCCACCCCCTGTAAGAAAACACAGTTCCAACAGAGAAGTTCAAAGAAAGACAACAGTAAAGGCAAAATAACAATACAACAACAACAAAACAAAACAAGAAAACAAAAAAAAGAACCAGAAGACTGTAGCCTTACTTTCCTAAGCAGCAAAAGTTATACAAAACAAGAATTCATAAAATCTGAAATAAAGCATATGAAATTGAAGCTGAGGGAAACTAATGCTTCTGATTCACAAAAAATGTAAGATAAAAAACTGATCAAAACAAGCTATTACACCAAAACAGGATACTATGAAATTCACAGCAACTAAACAAAACTGCTACAAGCTGTGAAAACACTGGGCATTCATTCACTCACTGATAAAAATTCACATGAGCACTATAAACATTATTCTGAGAAAAAAAAAAAAAAAAAAAAAAAAAAAAAAAAAAAACCAACCCTAAAGGCATTCTTTTTTCCCAATATGCCTCCTCAGTTTTTCGGGTGTGTTACTTAAGATTCACTGGAAAACCTGTCCCTTTTGTATTTCTTCATAGACACAGCACTAACTCTTCTTGAACACATAAGGGAGTTTGCCCATCTGGAGCTAAAGGCAGATGCCACATGAGGCTTGGGTTTCCACATGTGTTTTCTTTCCCCAATCAAAGCAGCAGTTCTTCAGTTTGCTCTTCTGTGCCCTACCGTTTGAGTATAAGGAAGAGATGGGAGCCTATTTGGGTCTGAAGAAAGTCTTCCTGTCAGTTGCCTTCCTCCTCAAGCCAGCAAGTGAGCATTTTCAAGGAGCTAAGCCTCAGAAGCTTAGCCCTACCTTAAAACTAGTCAAAGACTCTCAAGGTTAAGGTTAGGTATGATCATCAGAGCACCAGCACATAGGCTCATGCTGTTCTCCTCCCCTACACCAATTTTTTTCTTGGAATCCCAACACATATGGACTCTGTATGGATCCTAGACCTCTAGCCAAGTGTTAGTCTAAAAGGATTAAGATGGAAAAAAATAATCCAGGAATGTGGTATTCTTGATGAATCAAAAAATCAGTGTCTGAAAAAGTGGAGGGCATGTACTGTCTTGAAAGAAACGTTTCTGTAATTAGATTTTCACTTCTTGGTTACTTATCAATAATGAGAACCTACCTATGACTATGGTAAATCTTCATCTACACAAAGAATGCATGGTGCGTTCTGTCCTTCAGCTTCTGTCTTCCATTTAGAAGCCAAATTAATTTTGGTTTGGCAAGTATCTTAGGTCTTCTACCTTTGCTCTTGTATTTTGGCCAAAATCTAAGCTTAGTGAAGATCTTCCTTTAATACTAAGTTATGAAAACTTTGTTTGACACAAAGATTACAACTAACCCTTCTATTTCCTACTGTCAAGCCCTCACATGTCCTGTGTACTTTGTCAGGACCCTGAGTGCACTAATAGGCCTTAATAACCCTAACAAGCCTCATGTGCTCCTCAGCTATGGCCTCAGGAGCCCCATTTAATCTGAGCCCTAGGCCCTCAGCCCAAACTCCAAATGTAGGAGTAGGGATCTCCAGTTCAGCTGTGCCTAGATCTAGCCACGTTCATCTGGATCCAGGCTTACAGGCTGACTTCCTAGCTTGACCTCAGTCTTTTCTTATCATTATGGACCTGCCTGGCAATCACTAGGTTATGTCTGACCCTAGTTATCCTTGCTAGGCCCGACTGTAACCTGTGGGCTGCCTTCCCAGCTTGACCTTGGACCTACCTTGTTACTTGCCTGATGACCTGGACTCTCAGCTGAATCTGGTGTGCCCTGCTTGCTTTGCTTGGGTGGTGTGGGACTGGGTTCTGGCAGTGAGGCTCTGTCCTATCACCTGTGTTATCATGCTTGGCTCCTGCCCTTTATGGAACAGCCTTTATGAAACTGCTCCTGATGCTTTGTGTTTTGCCTTCAAAATAAACCCAGTAATCCCAACAATAACTCACATGTCAAAACTAAGTGAAACACTTATTTTAACATTAAAAATCCCATTATTAACCTCTAATTCTAGGCCTGAACATTAAATGTTAATTCATTTTGATTCATCAGACTTCTGACTTCTCCTCCTGTTTGCAAACTGAGTATTACCCTTTTGGGTCTCACCAGGGGTGTGTGCCCATTTCAATATGGAAAGTATGAGCTATTGCCCCCTTATTGTTACCAGCCCTGGTAACTGGAATTTAGCTTGAAACCCCTCTAAAGGTGAGAACAGTTGCTTCTTGTTCCACTAATTTTGATATTATTTTTCCCCCACAAAGGCTGCTGCTAAAAAGACCCAAACAAACCTTCAGCTGAGGAATTTGCTGTGTCCCTTCCTATACTATTGCCAAAGGTTAAGCATAACACTGAATCTATGCAAACTGAGATCTAGACCAAAGATACTACAAATCACTGTCTTTCAAAGACAGCTTGTGTTTGCTGTAAGAACTCCACAAATTTTTTAGATCTTTCTTTTCATAAACATAATTTCAGGCCTGTGATTAATACAGAATAAAAGACCCTTAAACCAAGCAGGTTAAATCCTAAACCATCCTCCCTTTCCAACTCCAGCCCTTCAGAGGACAGACTTGTTAAGTAGGAGGAATATGCCCCACATTTCACTCCTTTTTCTTCAGAATCTGAAGTGAAACTGCTGGCTTTACGCTAAACATGTGTATCCACTGCCAAGCAATATATTCACAGTCACGTATTAATTCTGACTGAAACCCTTCTCCTTGACATCTAGGTTAGTATTTTAAAAGAAGTAGGCTCTATGTGGTGGCTATTCCATTTCCCATCATTACTTCTAACCCCAATATAAGAAAATGCAATAAAGCCATACTTGAGTAGGGTTGTCAGCTATCCAGGAGCTATATTCACTTCTAGATCAACTGGGACCTCACCACCTGTAAGAAGGGAAAGAATGGCATTTAGTCAAGAACAGTGTCCCAGGGATAATTAGCTGTACAGTTATTCATACCTACATCTTTCATCAGAACTACACTAACAGTTTATTTAAACTTCATGAAAGATCATGAAATCTTCACTCAACTGAAGTGCGAAACTTCTGAACCGAGTCAGGGTTTCACCGGGCCTCGAAAGGTTGGCTTTGCCTGTGGTGTTGAGCACCATCTAGTGTCCCCACAGTGGGCAAGGAGCAATTAGTTTTGATGGTCATCAAAGCAAAAAAACAACCCAAGTACAAGGCTTAAGGTGAAGTTGCTCTGTGCCACGGAACTTATTTCTGACTCTTCTGGGCTCTCAACAGTGTCATTTTTCTCTAATGATATCTGCAGCATTGTGCATTTAGTCATTCACTGTCCTGAATATAATCCAAAACACTCTTTTCTAACATTTTTCATTGAAACAACAAACATAGCAGGATAAGCCATCAGAAATCTAATTTTGCAGCAGCTTTGATATACTGCCTCATCCTGCTACATCCCCCAAGAAAAACGGCAGAAAATACTTCATGTCTGTATTTTTTTACACCCAAACAAAACTGTCACTGCTTTAGCACCTTTCATTTATTTGACACACCCTTTTAAATTATCTTTTAGCCTTCTTTTTAACTATAGCTGGATGCATGTCAATTGTGGCCACCACTGTTTCTCTACAGAGCACAGAATTCAGTGCTGACTGCCAATGAGTCAGTCATTTCAATGCTAACAGACAGTTAATAGTCATGGTTTTGACAAATCAAATGGATCTGAAATCCATTTTGCTCATAGTTGATTCAATTTGTGAAGCAGTTCAGTAAGAAGTTACAGCAGTTCCCAGCAGCAATATGATCCCGGGATACAACAACATAGTAAAAAGTTTCCATTTTACGTATAATGCTATGCAGCTAGAGAATTCTTTTAACTAGCACAGGAAGTGTATGTTAAACAGTTGCTGAATTCAGACCAAGTTGAAACACCTTCCACACAAGCAACCCTTCCAAAGATCACTGTGATGCACACTAGTGACTGCACGCATCTGACCAAATCAGGTATTTTTTTGGTCAATTTAGGTAATCTTTTGGGTTTAGTGAAGACTTTTTCTTAGTACTGTATTTCCTAATAATTTAATTTAATAGAAATAAGCCAGTAAGACAGGTTTACCTATAAATATATACTGGTTTTTATGTACACATGTATCAGCTGTTGGGAGAGTGTTCCACAACATAATCAGTCGCCATTTTATTGCCTTCAACGCATTGCACCTGCATAACACAGCCAACTGTTTATCGGCTAACAGCGCGCCTGTTAAATTTCTTTTCTCCTCAGGTGCCTGGGCAATGCGCTCGAAGAGGCAGTGCAAGCCCAGCCGGGACAGGGGCCTGCCCGCCAAGGCATGCTGGGGCCGGCGCTGCGCGCCCCCACCACCACACGAAGCAGCACTAGCGCTCAAGCGACGGCGGCTGGGGACCGGCAGCCACAGCCGTGCCGCCAGTAGCCGGAGGGTGAATAAGGGTGACGAACAGCGCCGCGGAGCCGCCGCCGCCATTTTGGGCGAGGCCAACCACGCCACAGAGGGGCGCGGGCCCGAGCCAAGATGGCTGCCGGCCAACCCGCCCCGGCGCAGCCCCGCCCCGGCTCGGATGCAGACGGCGCGCACCGGAAGTAGTTCTCCCCATGCCGGAAGTGCCGCGGTTCCGGAGCGGTGGCCGGGCGGCGATGGCAGCGGGCCGGCAGCGGCGCGGCGGGCCGGTGGGCCCCTCCGCGTCCCGGCGCGGCGGCGCGGGCTGAGGGGAGCGGGCCGCTTGCCGTCGCCCTCCCGCTCCCTCCTTCTCCACCAGAGGGAGGTAAGGGGCTGCCGGCGTCCGTGAAGGAGCCGTCGCGTTGCGGCGGAGCTCGTCTCGCAGCGGAGCGCGGGTCCGGCGCTTGGGGGACTGGGGGCTGTGGGCGACGTCGGCAGCCGTTTTGCGCGCCCTGCTGCGGGGGGAGAGCCCCGAAGCACCCGCGGAACGGGGGTGAATGACTCTGACGACCGTTGCGGGTATTTCCGAGAGCTGCCAGTAAAAATAGTGTCTTGAGACGGAAAGTAACGAGAAATCTCTCTGCGTTATCTCGGCCTCTTTCGGTGTAACCCGGAGCTGAGGCTCCTCTTCTGGCTGCTGCTGCCTAGCAAGGGCAGGAGAGAAAACAACTAATGTTTATAGTCTTAAATCTGCTGTGGTTTGTAATAGTGTTTGTACTTTCAACATGTGCATTCCTTTTGAAGTTTTATTTTATTTGAAGGCGACTACTTGTTAGCCATCTCTAAAATGCCCAAGTACTGGAAAGAACAGACAGTGACTTAGCCATTGGGTAAACACGGCGTCTGGAAACCTTACCCACTGGATCAACAGCTTCTTACACAAGTATTTCCATTGTCCTACTAAAAGTATTAAGCCAGTGTATTAAAGGGAAACATACTGTTATGTGATATGGAAGGATAAGCTAAACAACAAATAACTGACACAGGCATAATTAATGGAATTCTCAAGTATTTACTGTCACTATATGTTTGACTCTTAGCCACCGTAAATGCAGCAGTGTGAGGGCCGGAACCACTTCTGCAGGGCTATCCTGATCACATTCTGTCAGGTCAGGATTGAGGATATCCTTCAGATGTGGAAAATCAGGAAGCCTTTTGAGATTGCTAATAACACAGATTAGTTTGGCCTCAGGAAGGGGGATTTAGAAAGGTGTAGGGATGTTTTTTATCAATTATGGTTCTCTCTCTGATACTTAATAATTATTGTTCTGTATGCGTTAAATAGGCATTTCTGCCTAGTATTTTTAAAGCCTGAAATAGCTTCTTAAAATAGTATTGCATAAATTAATTTTGCCCCTCTGTTAAAAAAGGTAGGAAAGGTAAAACTGCAACCATCTGAAAAAGCGTATTTGTTAGAAGAACTAACCAGCTGCAGTGATGCAGCGGTTCTCTCTGCCCTGCCCAAGGGCTATTTTGAGTGAAGTTGGTGATTACTTCTTGGTGTGAGTGGAAGCGCTTCAGCTACAGTGTTTGTGACTAGTTGGAAGAGTGTTTCAGGTCACCTACACCCGTACAGCTAGCTGGAGATCTTAAAGCAGCTGAAATCAAGCCCAGTAGTGTCTGTGGTGCTTCAGTAATTTGTACTTCTGAAAAATGCCATTTGATTGGTGTCTGGTTTGTTCTGCACTGAGTCAGTTGCTAGTACAGATGTTGGTCTCTTTTCCTCCAGAAGGCATACTGCAACTGTTGACACAGGTAGAGCAGAAATACAGTTAGGTGCAAGTAACATGCTTCTAGTATCTTCATGTGTACAAATGCATACCTTCAGTACTTACCTTCTCACGTTCAAATCAAAAACATCTGTTTATATGGTTCATAGATGGGCACTTAGCTAGAGCTTAATAAAACTGAGTGTTGCTACACCACAGACAAGCAGTGATGCTCCTGTTATTGGCTGGCTAGTAGCATCTTTGTCTCACGGATTTCAAAGAACTTTACAAACTTTCTGTGTTTATAAAAAGTCTTTTATTATCCTCATCCTGCGGCAAGAGACACCGAGGGCAGATAGGGTAACTTACCTAATTCGTAATTTGTTTTGTTCACACAGTACTTGACTATAGCCTGGTATAACTCGATAGCTAGCAGGCCCTAACCTAGCCAGAGCCACTGCTGGAGCATTGTATGTAATTACCACTATGCCAACAACAGGCTAATAGTATGGTTTTCTCTGATGTAGAGAGAACTTGGGTCTTCAAAAATGTGTGTGTGCTCTTTTTACTAATGCATAATGGAAAGTTATAAAAGTTAACTTACAAACACCAAGCTTCATCTGTGTCCCTTCTTTCGCCAAACTGTACTGAATGTATATGTTGCCTTTTGTTCCAGGTGCAGAGCATGGAGAATGATGAACTTCCGCCAGAGGATGGGATGGATTGGTGTGGGGTTGTACTTGTTAGCGAGTGCTGCAGCTTTTTATTATGTCTTTGAAATCAATGAGACTTACAACAAACTAGCACTGGAGCACATTCAGCAACACCCTAAGGAACCACAGGAAGGAACCACATGGACGCACTCCTTAAAAGTACGACTGCTATCCTTGCCTTTTTGGCTGTGGACTATAATATTTTTAATACCGTATTTACAGATGTTCTTGTTTCTCTATTCCTGTACGAGAGCTGACCCCAAAACTGTTGGGTATTGCATCATTCCTATCTGCTTGGCTGTTATTTGCAATCGTCATCAAACATTTGTGAAGGCCTCTAATCAGATCAGTAGACTACAACTGATTGACACTTAGCTCAATTTCTAGTTTCCGTAGCTGTTTTGAAGCAATTGCATATGCCTGATCTAATCATAAGACTGAAGTTCTGAGTGAAGGCTTGAAAGAGCCTTTTCTTTCAAACTGTTAAGCAATGAAGAGAGTGACTGTTTTCTATTTAAAAAAAAAAGTTAACTACAAAGGTTTTTAAATATGGGTCTATCAGAATGGCCAGAGTGGGAGAGTCCTGTGTGACACTTGATGGAAGTATTCCTCATTTTGCCTTAATGATGCAAAATTGCAGCACTCCATCTGAAACATCCTGTGGGGGAATAAGTTTCTGGTCTGTGACTTTACTCCTCTGTGCAAAAAACCTGATTTCCAATGTTTTCCCTTGGAGTAAAATCAATGAGAAGATACTACTTTTGTGGTAAATGTGAAAAGAAAAATCAGAACACGATTATAAAAACGGCACTTAACACAGTTCTTTGCTTTTTCTTTTTTTTTTGAAGTAATACCTACATCAGTACTAGTTTTAATGATTTTTTTAAAAGTAAGTTTAGATATAAATACAGGAAGCAAAGAATAAAGTTTGTGTGAACCTTTAAAGGAAGAAAGGTACTTTTTTTTTTTTTTTTCCCATGGTAGCATACTGTTTTCCAGTGACTGCAGCATTACCATGTTGTAGTAGGTAGGTAGTGAGGAGTGGCATAGGCCTGAGGGTTGGTGTTTTAAACTTTTTCCTATGATGTCAAAAGCAGCTTATGCTGGTGTTGGCCTGTGGTCTGCACAAAACTTCATTTGTGTTTTCTTCTATCTATACAAATCTACTTTGATTAAAGTTACGAGTGATTGGAATTTACTACCATTCTAATGTCAGTCCAGACATGATGCAAAAGTGTGTTCAGGGAGCACTGATATGCTAGGAGAAACTTTGTATTTGGGACAGTTAACTGGTATTAGGTTGGGGCGGGGGGTGTGTGTGTGTGCTACAGACAGGTTGTAAGACAGGTAATCATGTTTCTTCCAGAAATCTGAAAAGTAAGATACCTTCTTCTCATTCATGCAATGAATGCAAATTTCTTCAGTCATACTGAAATTCCATTAGAATTTCCTGCTATAGTTTCAACTCTGTTTTTCAGTGCTATGGTTTTTAATTCGAACTACTTGATTGTGTATTTTGGATAATATCGAATCTGTTCTTTCTTGTCCTTTTTTGTTTCTTCTTAGAATAACTACATTTTTGAGCCAGCTATGATGGAAATAACCTTCCAAACATGAAAACAGTGCAAAATTCACTCTTCAAAAGCAGTAGGCCCAAAACAATGATGAACTAAACTCCTTGGTTATAATTTCAATTGTATGTGATTGTCAGTATCTAATCATCACAAATGCTAATCCATTTCTGACTACTTCAAGGGAATCCTGGAGAATATCTGCTTTCTCTTGCTTTGGAAAGAGAACGCTTTTTTTCAGTGTTGCTATGTTTAAGTATGGCAGTTACAATACCTGAAACTTTCTGTATGCATTTGGAGGTATTTGGAGACACTGGTTTCTAATGTCAGCATTGGTGCTAGGACCTGCAAACAATGTAGCCTTTACAAGAAGGTCTTAAGTTCTAAGTGCAATATGAAAAGGAAGAAACTGCCATCTTAATATGCTGGAGTAAGAATAAAATATAAACTCTGACTTGTAGTATCTTTGAGAGTCAGAGCTTTTAAGTTGTGTAGTTTCCTAACTTTAAAAATCACCATCCTATTTATCTAAAAAATAAAAACTTTTCAATGTTTATAAACAAAAGTCTATTAATGCAGATACATACCAATGGCTTTTTATTTTTGTGTATGTTTGTTTGTTGCTAGATAGCGGTGCTGGCAGTCAGCTGCTGTAGCTTACTCTCCTGTCCTTCCCTCGGTGGGTATGTTTGGTTCATCTTTTTCTGTTGTCCTTTTATGCTCTCTGCCCGAATTATTTGTCCATAGCCTGAAATTTTGGGGGTGGCTGGATAAAAATCCCTTTGTCGTTTCTCTACCTTTGTGTAACAGTGAGGCATCTCTGGCTGGACTATATTTTTAACTTGGTGCTGTAATTTTTAAACCAAGCACTTAGATTGTGTCTAGATGGAATTATTTAAAGAGCAACAACATAAGAGGAAGCATCAAAAATAGAAAACGTTAGGGAGAACTGCCTGTTTCTGTTGTGCAAGCATGTGACCTTTAGCAAATTCATCAGCGTGCCTGATGTGATGAGCCAAGCTGTCTGGATGTGGAGCATGTGCTGGGCACAGCAGTGACTTTGGAACAGAGGTTTGTGTTTGTAGACTCTTCCATCAGAACCCTGCTTTTGGGTTAAAGATGTTGACAAGCATAAGCTTTACAATGAACTACAGGAAGACGCACAATCTAATTCGAGCAAGTGCTGTGTCTGTAAGGGCTTGAGCTTGAGGTGGAAAGCAGCAACGGAGAGAATTAGTATAAAATATTTACGTAGCATGTAGGAATACTAGATAACAGGAGTAGGAGAAGAGTAAAGCTAGCTCTGCTGGTGCTTCCAGCATTTTTGATGCCGGTGGAACATCAACAGGTGTGAAGTCTTACCTACAGAGTAAATAAAGGAAAGACCATAAAAATTGATCATTAAATTTGTTTTTTATTGTAGTCTTTTAAAAGAAGTAGCAAAATAACTTCTAAGGTTGATTATCATGAAGATTTGTAAATAATGTCAAGGCCAATTAGTTCTCAGTCACAGAAGATAACTGCCTGCAACACAAATTGACATAATTTACAAGCTTTTGCAATAACTGAGCTCAAACAAGTTTTACAACTACTTTAAAGGCTACAGAACCTCTCAATTAGTTCTTGATCATAAATGACATAATAGTGTAAATCTGTTTCTACAGCAACAGCATTAAAAAAAGATGTGAGACTAGCTTGTACTGAACTTGCTCATAAAAATCTATTTAGTTCTTTTTACTGAGGGGGCAGCAAAGATGAATCGCTACAACTTCCACTTAAGGGTAGGAAAGCTATTTTTACTCATACTCTTTTAACTTAAAATGAGTTAGATCAGACATGATCTTGAAGAGCTTTCTAAAGAAGAAGCTGTAGTAATAGAGGTGGTAATTAAGTCCTCAGAAGATTGCTAACCTCTACCAGCTTAGCAATCATTTAGTGTTTTAATTTTCTGCCAAGAAAGTGAGTAGCTGTAAGATAAGGTTGGTTAATATTAATCTCTGTGCCACCTATCCTAGATTTCTTTTTATTGTGTTTGTGTCACAAGATAAAGCTTTTGTCAGAGTGCTTGAGCATCACTCTTGGGCAGTCAGAGTGTTAGTTTCATTAGCTCTTTGATCTCCACCAAACAGTCCCTTACAATCTCAGGAAAATACCTGCTGCGTTTTTAAGTGCTTCTGAGCCAGTTCTTTAGTTCCTGTGATGGGGAGAGTGGATCCAGTGAAGAGCATAACTTCAGGCTACAGCCCTTCAAACTTGGACATAAGTTGCAATAAAATGTGTTCCTTATGACACATTTCTTCCAGCAGTGAAGTGGAACTGCAAGCTTGATTTTTTTTTTTTAGGTTTTTTAATTAAAAATGAGGATTGACTTATCCTTGGAACAAAACTGTGTTTGTGCAGGATACCTATTAACTCACCTTATTTTCTCTTGCCTGGTACATTGATGTCTTAAAAGGATGCTCTCTATTAATCTATTAATTTCTAAAAAATATTGCTTGTCACGTGCCAGTCTTAGATGAGAACCTTTTCCACACATGAGCTAATGCATGAAAGCAGTTTAGTAACTTTATCAGGTAGTTTATTTTAAGAACTGTCTCATCTCTCCTTAAAGCTCGCCCTATGATATATCTTTCTTCTGGAAAGAGCGTGCTACAAGCACAAGAAGGTACTTCTGCTCAACTCTCAGTCCTCAAAGCCTGTGACTAGCCCAGTAATTTTGGTTAGTGAATGTGCCCAAAACCACTGCTCAGTTTACGCTGTTGAGTGTTAACCTAGTTACCATATATTGAGTCCCATGATACATTATTTATGGCCTAACTGCCAAAATAGTGTGTATTTTAGAGAGAATCCGGTATCTGTAGTAGCTTGTGTATAAATTAACTTTTAAGCTAGAATGAGTATAAATTACACAGGGGCTATAACAGGTGAATCACATTCAAACCCCTTTAATGAAAATCGTGAAAATGAGTCTCTCCTTCCCAGGAATTAGGAAAGGTCTTGCACTTTTAGACAATGCCCTGATTATTTGGCATAATGGGATTGCCCCCTTTATCTCATAGAACCATCTGCGTGCCTAATATACTTGTGATTGTATTTGTGATTGTGATTCTTTTAAACACAGAACACCGCAACCTTTTAAATTCGTTTGTGAATTTTAGCCTTGGAGCTGTTCAAACCAGCAAATTCAGTGCTTCAGAGCACCAACAATAGAGTATGTCATATAATCCCAGTCTGTGTGAAGGAGACTTGCTTTGAGATTCTTGCTTTTCTGTTTTGCAACTAGTAAAAGTAGTTGGTTCTCATTTAAATACTACCAATAATTTAATGTAGTATCACTTCTACTCTTTTAATAGAAACATACCAGTGTTCTCCCCCTTTATTGATAAGGAAACACATCTAGTTCCCTCTGGCTGGTAAGACTAAAGTCTGTTAGTAAGACATACAAACTATACTGAGCAGCATAGGTGTGGTTAACGGCTTGTTTTGTGCCAGCCTGAAGTTTGGTTAAGGTACAAAAGCACCAGCATTCTCTCTGAGGTGAAGAGTATGCCATCTTCCTTCCAGTGAGGCTTATCTACTGTACCTAAAACGCAGGGGCCATAGCGGACTTGTGTAAAACCTTTATCCTCTAGGACAGCTTTGTACAGCTTGTTGCACACTTTTGGTTTGTAAGTTTTTCTGTCTTCAGGAAAATTTTGGAGCCTCTTCCACAGCCATGGAAAAACCTGTATGCTTCACTGACTTGTGTGCTTGGTTGCTTGGAAAAAGGGTGCCACAACCAGTGAGCAGCACCAGCTGGTTCTCTGTTGCCCCCTGTACCTTTTCCCAGTTGTTTGGCAAGACAGACAGTACAAGAAGTAGGAGACTGCAAGTGCTTTTGGGGGAGAAAGGGGCTCCCCAGAAGGGGTTCAGAACACAGCTGTAAGGTAGGTCCTAAAACACATGGAGGGGGGAAAGGGGAAAAAAACCCAACAACAAAGAACAAACCCATCATCATCACACTAAAGTTTTCTGTGCCTAGTTACCTTACAGCAACTCTCAGAAAAATGAAGTTAGCTGTTGAGCTAGGGCACTTGACACAAGCAAACGTACAGGTTAGAATTATTAAGGGCCTCCTGAAGCTTTAGTACCCTTTTCATTGTTTTAAGTTTTTGTGGCTGCAATGAGGAGTAGAAATGCTTCTTTAAAGGCAAAACGTGAATGGTTGTTCTTGACCCAATGCTCATTGATGTTATCTGGAGCTCAGGTGCACTGTGTTACTGTGTCCAGGTTAACAGAAAAAAAAAAAATTGCCATTACCTGCGTTTGCTCCCACACTGGTAAAGTTAGGGTTTGTTGCTTTAGACCTGAAGTTTTGTGCCTATGATGTGCCAGTGGACTATTCACACGAAGTTTATATATAAGGCCACAAATTCATGCCTAATGTTAAATGTTGCTTGTTAGCTATTCCACAGTTCACATCATTGTTGAGAGTGTTTAGGACTGTAGTGGGGGGCAGGAAGGGAAAACACGACTTTCAAATGTAGCTCTACAAGCTTCCAGGGCTGCAGAACAGGGCTTATAAAAGATGTCAACACTTTCTGATAACGTTATCAGGCTGGGGGTTTTTTGTACCAAGTGTTGCCTTTTCCATTTTGATAAGCCACTTCCTCCAATAAATTATCTACCCTAAAACGCTTAAGTATTTTATCACTTTATGATTTTCCAGCCTGACAAGAGATCAGAATTTGTGTAATTTTCCCCTCACCCTAGGTCCTTAGCAGCTAAAGCCCCTAGTCTTCAGAGTTGGTTTTTTTGCCTGTTATCCTCTGTCATACCTGCTAATAGAAAAATGAGTGTGAATTTCTTGGAATAAGAGTACATAACAATATTGAAAATGTTTACTGGACCTCATTTTCAACACACACTCACATTTCAAATGAACACAGATAACTTTGTGCTCATAAAAATTCATTATTTATTCTGACACTTTGTCCTCTGTACACAAATCTCAAGATTTGTTCAGTTTCCATAATACACAAACTATACCAGTGGAACACATGAGGAGAAAAATAAAAAGCTTTTCACTCTACTAAATCAAGTTATTTCTGCTAAACTTGACCCTCAGGCTCCACAGTAAGCTTTACGGACTGGCTCTCAAGAACATTTTATGCCTGTTCGCAGAAGCATGCACCTAAAAAAACCTGGGAATTAAAGTAACATACAAGCATTGACAACTTTCCCCTTGCCAGAAGCATCTGTTACCCTTGATGATATTCCACATGCTGCATTATAATCATTAGAAAGAAAAACTACCTTAGCAGAGGAATAGGGTATACAGCCAAGAACTGTTACACATAACGTGCTCTGAGCTGTTACCCTAGTATTTACTTTCTCACCCTCTTAAACTACAGCAATCAGTGTAGAACCCTACTACATTTTCCCCAGTTCTGCCCCAAGTTTTTTCTTACTTTTAGGCAATGTTGACAGTTCTGCATAGACAGACTATAAAGCTGTGATGTTTGCTTTTTTTTGACTTAGCTACCAAATAAGCCTACCACAAACAGGCTTAGGACAGATAGCAGGTTTTTAAATGTGGAACTTCAAAGACACATGCTGGCTTGTCACTTCCCTGGCTGTCAAAAAAAATTGAGGATTTTTTGAAACCAAGATTCCCAACTTTTTCTACCTATGTTGTCTATGTTCTTTTCCAGGAAGATACTCAATTGATGTGTGACTACAGCTTTCAGATGCCAGGCAAAAATAACCTTCCATAGCAGGACTGTACAGGGCTCTTGTAGGACTGTTCAGGAATGGAAACAGTCCTAACTGGTTTTTTTTTTTAATTTTGAATACTGTAGTGGTCTTCTCTTGCTCTCTCTCCATACAAATGAAAGTTATCTGTTACCATCTTAAGATCATACCTGACAAAGTACATCTTTATAGATTTTATTACTTTATCTTAAAAGTTTAAGTCACATGAGAAAAGAATGACTTGGCAAAAGTCACTAAAAGCGTAGCTGTCAGAAGACTTGCAAGAACAGTTTCATATTTCTTAGCTTGTTTGCTAAAACCTCTTCTCGACCTAAGGCTGGTACCCTGCAAGCCACACCCCGCTGACACCAAGGCGCATCCTCTCTTAAGGCCTCCGTGCTAAAACAGCACCGGGGTGGCCATGTCACCTCCCGAAGACGGGCAGCCCCTGCCCCGCCGGGGCACCGCACCCGGGGCCGCCTGCGGCCCTTCCAGGCCTACGCAGGGCGCCCGAGGCCGGGCTCAGGGCTGCTGAACCTTCGTCCGCTTCGGCGGCGGGTCCTCGGCGCTCGCCTTCGCGTCGGTGCAGTTCTCATCTTCATCTTCCAACTCCTCGTCGTCGTCGTCGTCCTCGGCTTCACCTGCCAGGGTTCAGGCGGGGCGCGGGTGAGCGCTGACCCGGGGCCCCCGCCCACCCCCGCCGGCCGCCACTCACCGCGCGGCCCGCCGCCGCCTGCCGCCTCTCTCTCCTCCTGCACCAGGGGCGCCAGCAGCTCCGCCACCCGCTGCTGCAGTTCGGCCAGACCGCGCCGCAGCCCGCGCAGCTGCTCGCCCTCGTCCTCCTCCGCCGGGCACGGCACCCGCACCGACCGCGTCCGCCCGTCGCGGCCCTTCAGCTCCGCCACCAGCTCCATGCCGCCGCCGCCGCGCGGCCGGAAGCGCGCGCGGCCCGCGCCCCGCCCCGCCCGCCGGTCACGTGCCCGCCGCCCGCCTGCCGCGTGAACGCGCGGCCCCGGTCACGTGGGGCGCGCAGTTCCGCTTCCGCTGTGGCGCCCCCTGGTGCCTCAGCCGCGTGCTTCCCGCCTCGGCTCTCCCTCGGCCTCGCGTCCCGGCGATGGAGGCGGCGGCGGCGGAGGGCGCCGAGCCGGGCGGCGGCTGCTGGGGCGGCGGGGAGGAGCCCGTGGTCTCCTTGGCGGAGGTGCTGGCGGAGAACGAGGAGCTCGAGAAGGAAGCGCGGGCCGTGCTGGGGGGCAGCGACCACGAGCGCTGCAGCTACTCCCAGGTGGGGGCGGGGCCGGCGCCGCGGGGGGCGGGGCGGAGCAGGGCCGGGGGGCGGGGCGGGGCGCCGCGGGGGCGGGGCCGCCCCGGGCCGGGACCCCCCCCCGGCGGCCCCCGTAGCCTGAGCCGGTGTCGCCCCGCAGGGCGCGGTGAAGAGGCAGGCGCTGTACGCCTGCAGCACCTGCACGCCGCCCGGCGGGGAGCCGGCGGGGATCTGCCTGGCCTGCAGCTACGAGTGCCACGGCACCCACCGCCTCTTCGAGCTCTACACCAAGAGGTACGGCGGGGGCGCGGGCGCGGGCGCGTGCCCGTCCCGGCGGCGGGAAGCGCGCGCGCGCGTGCGCGGCGGGGGGGCGGGGGCGGCTCGCGGCGGGGCGGGGCGGGGCGGGCGCCGGGACTCCCTGCGCGGGCCGTGTGGGCGGAGGTCCGTGAGGAGCCCCCGTTCCCCGGGCGCCCGGCACGGCAGCGCTGCGTGAGGGACAGCGCGGGGCTCTGCGCGGGGGACGGGGGCTTAACCGCCGCCGTGGGGCTTAACCGCCCGCCGGGTCCCGCCTGGGAGCCGAGCCGCCTCAGGCTCCCTGCGAGTGCGGTGAGCCGCGCCGGGGTTAGCCGCGCCGCTGCGGCCTCCCGCCCGAGCGCCCTGGCAAGCGGCGGCGCTAGCCGAGACCTGCCGGGAACACGGCGTGGGGGGGTAAAGCTGCAAGGCCCTTTCGGCGGTTCTGACTGATGCTGTTGAAATAGCTGCCACGGTATTTTTATGTCTGCAAATAAACTGCCGGGAGTTGTTATAAACACAAAACCTAATCTGTTTTCAGTTAATAAAAAACCTGAAGTGCTGTGGTTTTCTTTCCAGGAACTTTCGCTGTGACTGTGGAAACAGCAAGTTCAAAAATCTGCAGTGCAAGTTACTCCCAGTAAGTTCAGGCATAGGTTTCGTACATTCAGAATCAAAATAACAGTCTTGGGAGGCTGGTGTGTTCCTCAGCCGGTGCTGACTCATGTGATGCCTCTGCTTTTCCCAGCAAGTTAAACAAGGTGGGAGTATTGCAGCAGGAGATGTGACTGTTGAGGGACTGAAGGGAAATGTTGCCAGGAGAGAGAACATTTGATCCTTGTTATCCGTGAATGCAGCAGTTCTACGTCAGTGCTCAGCGTAATGCCGAGAATGTGTTGTGGTGCCTGCACTAATACATCTCATTAGCTTTAAGCTGGCTGCAGAGCCTTTTGGGTGTGGGTGTGCAGGTGCATGAGGGAAATTTAAGGCTGTCCTGCTGTCAGAGGGATGGTTCTCTCCCCTTCTTTGTGGTGGCATTAGTGCTCTGATCTTTTTTGATAGCTTCTCACCACAGCCTACTGCTGGCATAGTTTTCTACTGTGTGAAGCTCCCTGTGCTTTTGTACTTGCCGGGCGTTTTGGACTCGTCAAGTAGTTGGTAGTCTTCTAGGAAGCAGTGATAGGAAGCAGCCTTGTCTGCAGTGCTGCTCCCAGGGTGATAAGTACAAATGTAGAAACGGCCAGTGGTTTTGCGTATGCCCGTTTTGTTCTGGCACAATGGGGGTGGATCCGGAGCTAGTCAGCCTAGGGCGACAGTCCAGTACTCCCTACAGAGACACCTGTGACAATTTTAAGATGTTATTGTTTCTCATTTGAGTCAACACAGCAGATCATGTGGTTGTGCCTCCTCTTTCAGTTTACTGCAAAATAAACTGTATAGATTAAGTGACCTTCAGCATGTGTCTGGCTGGCTGACTTCATGGAGGCTGGGTGACTGCATTATCCATTCTTCCTTTGTCAGAAAAGTGGTAGAAAGCTTTTTATGGTAACATTGTAAATGGCCACAGCTGTTCCTCCAGGGGCCAGTGGTGGTCTTAGGCTGCAACTTGTGCAGTTGTGAAGCCCTGTGGCTGCAACTGTATTAGCTTTATTTTTTTAGTGGGATTACATGTGATAGAATTTAATTCAGCATGTTTTGTAATTTAGATAATCCTCTCCTGTAGAGTGAGGCTTATATGATATGAATTTAGTGGAAGCTCAGTGGTTAAATGAAACAAAGTTGGGTTTGGATCACAGTCTGGATGTTTAAAAAAAATATGGAGGGGAAGATGCACAGTAAATCTACAGATGTTGCTATAATGGCAGCAGGCAGGCGTGTTTGGTGATCAAAACTCTTATATTGTTTTAGAATAGCAGTAGCTTGACAAACACCATGGTTGGCATTTGTTACAAATGTGGAAAGACTTTTTTCTCTTTCCTTTTGAACTTCACTATTCTTGACATGCCCTGTGTGCTGCTCACTGTATAGATTAGATGTCTAGATAGTATCTTTCCTTTTGGATCTTGAAGCTGATGAGTATAGTGATTGCCTTTAGGAATTTACAGTGGAACAGAAGTTGTTTTTTTATAGATAATAGTTCTTTTCTTTTTTCTGTGCTTCACTGCATTGTTTATTGAGACATCTTTTTCCTTTCCCCATAGGAAAAGGGGAAGGTGAATTCAGGAAATAAGTATAATGACAATTTCTATGGATTGTACTGTACTTGTAAAAGACCTTATCCTGATCCTGAAGATGAGGTAAGAAACACAAAATTCAGTAGTAATCATATATAGATGGTATTTATGCAAAGTAATGTGCAAAGGGTGGTTGCTAAGATGCTTTGCAGGGAAGAGCCTGCTTTAAGAAATCTTAGGTTCCGTATTGCTTTTGGTTGTCATGTGCTGTATGAGGTAATTACTTTATCAGTTCTTTTTTAAATAGTAGGATATGTTTATGCCTTCAAGACAGATGAGGAGGACAAATCATCATTTGGACAAAATGCTACCGCAGTTCTGTCTGCTTTTCTCTCTCTAAAGTTACAGAGTTCCCTTAGGGAGTGAGTTTCTTATCATCATCTTGAGAGACGTGGCAAGCAAACGCATTAGGAGAGACCAGAATCTGCTTCCTCCTACCTGCAACAGTGCTCTGACAAGGCTTCTGGGATGGGAAGAGTCTGTCCTGTAGCACTGGCTTTAGTTTTCCATTATGGTAGCCAGAACACTTTTTCTCTGCCTGAAGTACTAAAATCTACCGGCTGGTTTGTACACACACACTTTTGTTTGCAGTCCTGGAAGTTAGGTGTTTTAAAGAATAAGGAAGGCGCAAGTCTTTCAAATCCAAAGAAGTATTTTATAAACTCAACTCTCTGAAGTTCAGAGATAGCTAAACATTTCTAAAGAAATCATTAATAATTGTTTCATAACAAAGCAGTTTGTACTGTACTGCATTGTGGACAGTTAAGTTAGGATTCTGGCATTCCTATATAAACCTGATGAGATGATTATCAATATCTTTCTTTTGCTAAGCTGCCTGTTCGTGCATTGCTGTTTACAGGAAGAAAGATACCAATAATGTAGTTACTTTTATCAGCTCTTTTGTGTGAGGATGCCTTGCTCTTCTGGCAAAACTAGTTTTGTAATAATAAATGGAAACTTCCACAGTCCTGATAATAGCATATGTAATTTGTCTTATTGAACTTCAGGGAAGCAAACTGACTAATGAAGCAGTAACTAATTATTAATGGCAGCTCCCTGTGGGCGAGTAAAGAGGGAAATGCAGTTCACTTGAGCAGGCTTTGCAAAATACTGTAGTTTGAGGCTTGTGAAAGATTCTGGAGGTCGCTATTAATGCTAACAATATGACCGTTCATCTAGATTCCAGATGAGATGATCCAATGCATAGTTTGTGAAGACTGGTTCCATGGAAGGGTAAGGAAACTATAAGTAGTAGAATTTCCATTTGCATAGAAATAAGTTAGTTCGTTAAGTCTGTATGGTTATTCTTACTTGGGAAGGCTTGCCGTAATTCTCAAAAGATTATTACTCTTTTCATTCTATCCGAAGAAATATTGAAAGTTGAATCTTGCACTGCTGTATGCTCTAGTCCCGTCCCGTGTCCCCCCCCTGCCCCCCCAAAAAAATAGCAAGAGTTCTACCTTTTTGAAGGTTACTGCTACAGAATAAAACAATAACTTTAGAATTTTCCAGGTAAAGAGACAGTTATAATCAGTAAAATCAGTGAGGAAAAGATTCTTGCTCTGAGGCACATCATTATCAACCACCTGAATAGTTCTTCATTCAAAAGAATGCTTTTTGAACTGTAATTCCTTTACGTAGCAAGGAACAAACTGTGCTGTTAGTTCCTGATTATGAACTTTAGGGAAATCTTTTAAAAGCAGCTCAGCACTTCAGTGAGTGCCCTACTTAAGGTATAAGCATTTAGGATTCAGCCTCTTGTGCCTTGAAGGGCATGAATGAAATTCCATGTTTGAAGCTGCAGGTTCAAAGAATTAACTGAAGCCAATTTTTTTTTTTTTAAATGCGTTCTGTAGATAAACTCTATGATTCTTTTGTGTAAATGTATGTATGAAGAATGTTATGCTGCATACTGTGAGCTTTGCAAGAATGCTTTTCAAAAGAAAGCTGCTGAGCGCTTTTAATTGCCTAAATAGTTCTCACCAGTTTGTGACGGACTTTGGGACCTAATTCTTCTCAAGGTCAGTAAGTGATCAATGTGAAGACTTAACAGTCTCTTACACATAAGGAAGCCATTATAAAAAGTTATTTAAGAGTTTAAATTTGCAGTGTGCAAGAGGTATCTTCACCTGTCCTATGTTTAGGGCAGTTTAGAAGAATATCATTTAGAAAGGAGATAAAAGATAGCAGTGAGATTTCTGGGTATGTAGAAGGCATAAAGGGCTGCAGACAAATAGAGAATTATTTAAATTTTTTTCATTGGAATTTTTATCAGCTCTTTCCAGTCTATAAGTTATACTGATAATCATTATAGGAAGTTAGCAGGAGTGTATGCTTGTGCTGAAAATGGGATGACAGTTGACATTTTACTTCCTCTAAACCTAGAGCAGACTCTTATTGCAGCGAATGCTTCACTGCTGCGTGCTTGTTTCTTTTTGATAGCATCTTGGTGCAGTTCCCCCTGAAAGTGGAGACTTCCATGAAATGGTATGCCAAGCCTGCATGAATCGCTGCCATTTCCTGTGGGCTTATGCATCGCAATTAGCAGGTAAAGAAAATTAAGATATCTGAGCCAATATTTTGTTAGCATGTATTTCTCGTGTGTGGTTGATTAACGATGTAATACTGCTGAAGTGGTTGGAGAAATGATCCTCATTATATTGGACAGTAGCTTTCAGCTGTGAAATATGTGGGGCTGCAGTAACTGTTCTGTAAAAAAAAATATTAAAATGCAGTTCTTGTTCCTAAACTTAATTCTGTGGTGCTCACTCTTACTTATTTTAGCAAGGATGTGCTAGCACATAGATGGATGAAGATTTAATACTTGTCTTGAGGAACTGAATTTCTAAACTGGATCAAAGAACTGAAGAGCCTTCCTAAGGAAAGCATTGAGGCAAACAGCTGAATTTAAGAGGCTCTGAGCAGCAAAGAGTGAATGATAGAGTGACCTGAAATGAATGTGTAAAGCCTTAATTTGAGTAGAGCTGGGGCTGTGCTCGGGACATGTGTTCCCTGTGGTTGCACCAGGCCTCTGTCTGCTATGTAGCCTCTGCAGAGCAGAAGGGTAGAAAACTTGATTTCTGTGGAAGGAGCTGGTTTTACATAGTCTCCTAAATGTTGCCTATATTATCTGATGATTGGTCTAGTGCTAGAAATTTCAATGGTAATTTTAAGGATTCCAAGCTGGCCTACCTGCAGTTCTCTTCCTTCCAATGCAAATACAGTACAAGATGGGGTTTTTTTCTTTGTTTTTGGTTTTCCTCCTTTTAACCAGCTGTGTCAATGGGCACACATTTGAATTGATATCGAAAGAAAAACTTCTTTTAAATAAGGAGGTGGTGATTTTTTGGGGTGTGTGTCTGGAGCAAATGAAGGACTCTGACACAGAGTCAGCAAAAAAGTGCACGACAGCTACTGAACCTGCAATATCTATCAAGGGGTGCCAAGGACAAGCATCTTAGTACAGAACTATCTCAAATTGTGATACTCTTTTCCCTCTTCTAGGGCTTAGATTTTAGGAAGCAGTATATTTTAGCATAGGAATATGAGAGATGGAGAAGGCTATGGTGAGAGAGGAAGCAGTTTCTTTGTATACCTAGGTGACTGTCTTTGGACAGCTGTAGAGTGTCCGGGCTCTGCAGTGTATGAGGCGATCTAGGTGCCTTTTGACACTGCACTGTAAAGCAGAGAGAATGTCTGTGGTAGCCTGTATGTTGTCTGGCACCATATGTTTATTTACGTGGGTATGTATCTTCCAGTTCCTGCTTTGACCAAAGTGAACTCCCGTGAAGATGAAGGGATTGTCTTGAAGGTTGAGGAAAGTGAAGAGCAGAAAAAAGAAATAAAAAAAGAAAGTGGAGCAGAACGTGAAGAAACGAAGGAGGAAAAGCAAACAGAACAGTTTAATGAACCATCCACTAGCTCTGGGTCTGCCTGTACAGAGGTAAAACGTGCTGCCTTTTCTGTCCTCTGCATTTCATAATGATGACCGGTGAAGTAAAGCCCACCTCTTTCTGTGTAGGTTCTGTGGAGAGGTAAATGCTTTCAGTCTGTTTCTGTGCTCCTGTTCAGTCACTGACACTTCAAACACGCGGTCTCTGTGGAGCACAGTGTAGGCTGTGGAACGTGATTGTAGAAGTGGGTGACAAGGGTGTAACATCTGTTTGCAGATAGGTTAGATCCATCTCTTCCTGTCAGCCACCTGGCCTTGGTGCTGAGGTAACCTCCGAGTTTGTTCTGATGCAGGGGTATTATGCGTTGTGGCTGCATTTGTAGGATAGTCCAGCTCTAATTCCTTACACATTTATGGCTATTGCAGTACACTTCTACTGAAATTTCCAGTGGGAAGTGCTAAAACCTCATCAGAATCCTCATGTGCGTGAAATGGTAATGTGAGTTGTTTGTAGAAATAAATGTGTCTGAGACAAAAGGAAAACCTTATGTAGGGAAAATGACATGCTGGGCTGGATAGAGCAGAGTGTATTTGGAGTGACACGACAGAGCACTGAATACTCTCATTTTAATTCAGGTAGTTACTAAGAGTGAGGAGCCAGTCTGCAAGCTGAAAGAACTCCAAAGCAAGCAATTTTTAAAAAAAGATACTGCCACCTTTTGGCCATCGAACTGGAGAAGCAAATTATGCACCTGTGAAGACTGTTTGGTAGGTATTTTCTCTCTGTTATGATCATTGATGTGGCAGAGGCCAGGAGGTCTCAAACAATCTTTGAAGAGAAGCTTCATAGTGGATAAAATCTATGTAAATGCTCTTAACTCTGCATATAAACACCTAACCACACCCTCGCTAAAGAAACACACTGAATCCTTTGGAATTAATACAGCATGAAGGAACTTCTAAACATTTGTATTTTCTTTGCTGCTTAAATCCAATATTGCTTTGGAAGTCCTTACCAGGAGATGTCTGAAATGCTGGATGCGAAATACATATTGTTTTTGTTGTTGCTGTTTGTGATACTGAACACAAAAAGGATTGGGGAAGAGCATCACCATCTGAGAAGTTTTATAATGCAGAAGTAAATTTTACTTTATTCTTCAGAAAATGTATTCGGAGCTTGAAGTGCAGTTCCTGACAGATGAATGTGACACTGTCTTGGCTTATGAAAATAAAGGTACCAGTGACCAAGAAACAGAGAGGAGAGATCCTTTAATGGACACCCTTAACAGCATGAACAGAGTCCAGCAAGTAGAACTCATCTGTGGTAAATACAGCTTCATTTTTAGAATTTGCCTTAACACTTGAACTGAACAGTTTCCCATAAAAGATTAGTATCGGGTCTTGCCGTGTGATGTCAGACTTTTTTTGAAGTGACACGTAGAAGACTGCATGACAGATTGCGTGCCTCCATCAGGATTACTCTAGAGAAGTTTGTCTTCTTTTAATGTAGGTCAAGGAACTAGATGGTGCGGGAACTTTTCCCCTGTTTAACATCTTAGGTATTGTATTGATAGTAATTTCTTGTAACGTGAATATTTAAACATTAATTTACACTTCAGCTGTCTGGGTTATTTCTCTTACCCTGCACTGCTGTTTGCTAGTCTCCTGTTGCCGGGGGGTGCGGTGGCCTTGTGGAGCTGTGGTGCAGGTGCTCCCTGGAAGCTCTGCTGCAGGATATGTCTACAAGGCAGCACTGGGGTATTTTATAACTGGAGCCTTGTTTCCCTCCTCTGAGTGAGGGGTTTGCACTCTGGTGGGGACAGTTGCCCAGTCCTGAGCTTCACAGGCTGGGACTTCCCACCATGACCCATGCGAGCTTTTGCAATGGGAGGTTGGGAGCAGGGGCAGGCTTTTAATCAATTGTACTAGTTCAGTCACTGAACTTCTGTACGTTTCTCTGAAGATCAACCCGAACAGATACTCGGACTGTGTAGGCTAGTCTGATAAATTATTTGTCTGCTCATGTTTACCTGGACTTGCCTTTATTATTATTTATAATCCAGTTTAAACCTAGATTTGTCTCACGTAAATGAAACAAATGGCAAGAGGAAGTAGAACAAGTTGTCTTCTTGAACCAGTGTTAAACTAAAGCTGGATATCTTCTTGTTTTGTTTTTGTTTGCTTGTTTTTCTTCTTTCCCTTGCTTTCACTTCTCCATCCAGAATACAATGATTTAAAGACAGAACTGACTGACTATCTCAGGAGATTTGCAGATGAGGGAACGGTAAGGTGCAACTTGCAGAATTCGTTTGCCAGAAAATATGTTTTAAAGTACTGTTGAGGGGTGGGTGCTGAATACTATGATGCTATGTTAGAATATATTTTTCCTGTCTCTTGGAGTTGCTGGCACTGCAGTAGAAATTAGAAATTCCTGATTTAATTGGAATTTAAAAGTTGTGTTTCCTTAATGACGTTGTTGAGAGGTAACAGGGACCTTACAGAAATCCGTCTATAAAGTACTGAGACTAGTTCTTAAATTTAAATGGAACTTCTGTTGCTCTAGGAGAAGTATGCTGGAAAAAAGCTCTTAACCTTTATGGATTTTTTTTAGAGTGAATTTATACCCTTAGAAGAGTAAGGACCGACTGAATACTGGCAAACAGTCTTGTCAGTTGTTTTCCTGGAGGAATTTGCATGCTGCTGTTAGTCAACACATGCATTTTGTTGGCTTATTTGCTAATTACCATTCTTAGTTATATCATAATGAGTCTGAAGTGAGCTAGTGAAAATCTTGCTTTGCCTTAATTTTTCAGATGATAAAAGCCAATGGTCAAGCCCATTAAAAATCCCATCAGGAGCTTTGCTGCATGTGCTCATCCTGCCTTTGGGGAGCTTGTTTCTCTGTATCCTCTTACAATAGGATCTGGGCATTAATTGTCTCCTTTGGGTACAACAGGAAGGCTGTTTTGCTGGCTGTATCAGGGAGGTTTCAGGATACTTGCTTGTATAAGCTTTGTGTATTTGCACGTGGGATGTGTGCAAGAAAAAAAAAAGGATTGCTTAATTTATTAAATTCTTGTGTCACAAATTGGGTTTCACCTTGCTTCCCCTAGGTGGTTAAAAGAGAAGACATTCAGCACTTCTTTGAAGAATTTCAGTCACGGAAAAGAAGACGGACTAACAGGATGCAGTACTACTGTAGTTAGACTGAGAGGGTTTGAGTCTGAAAGGACAACTGGGAAAACAACATTCATTGGCAAACAGAAGAGGCATCTTCAGTATTTGGCTTCTCATCAAAATCCAGCTGTCCAAGAAACATCTTCATTTTGTCTCATACTTCCTTTATTTGTAGTGACTAAATTGTGCTCTTAACAGGTACATTGCATTTCTAGGGGTTTCAGTACTGATCGACTTTGCATTCCTGTGAAAGCTGGCCTCATCTCAAGGGAGAGGACGCCTTGCACAAGAACAGCGTGCCACCCTTTATTCCCTTTAGCCTTTCACCTGTTTTACTTTAGTGCCTATAGCTGTATGTTGCACCCCGGCCTGGGAGGGTCTGCCTGCCCACCCTCTCCTCTGTACAGTGCAGGGAATACCCCCCCAGTGTGCTTTGCAGGACTGGAGCGCGCTGCTTTCCTGCTTTAAAAGGCTCTGTGTCATCTCTTTGGGGTGTAGCGATTAGTGAAGGCTCCCTGCACAAAGTATGTGTCTATTGACCACGCAGAGGGAGGCGCAGCTCTTTAAAGGGTAAAGCAGGCACGTGTTTTGGTTACGGCTGTTCAGGGAAATTGCCTCCCAACATCTTGGTTGCATCAGGTGCACTAAACAGCCCTGCACTTGTGCATGCTCACGCACCGCTGTGGCAGCGCTCCCTAGGCAGGTGAGAAATGAGGAACCATAGGTTAAGGTTGATGCAACAGAATGTTCTCTGGTTTTATAAAATTCAAAAATTTTGTTTCTGATATTGTACAGTGATGTTTTACATGCAAAATATTGTCATACAAACTTTATCCACTCTCTAGAATATAAACAATATCTAGGAGGAGGTACTAAATGACAAATGAAGCATCAGGTGGGGGTGGCACAGGACTTCTAATGGGCTTTGATTTTAAAAACTAGCCTACTGCAAATAATTCTAGTTCATAAATGTTCCTGAAAACACTGCAGCATCCTGACATTTTGCTACAGTATGAGATGTGTGATCTTTTTATGATCACTGTGATAATAATGGAACAGGAGATGTTTCACTGACTTAATCTACACTTAGCTACAATTAAATAATGACTTTTCTTAAGTTTGGAGCCTAATGTAGTTTTTAGTTTTTCTTAAAGTATGTTTTGGGGTTTGTGGGTAAAGAAGTTCTAATTTTTAACTCCTGCTTTATGTAGTTGGAGGATTTACCATGGGGTATTATCCTGCTTTTGAGAAGAAAAATCAGACCTTTATCTATCATTCTCCCTGTTCATCGTTTTGGACCACTTTTTATTTGCAATAGCTAGTTCTAGCATAGAGGCTCAGTTCATTGGTTTGTTTCATGCGAGATGACTAGTTGCTTTTACATTTAACTCTGGGTATTGTATGTGCTTTTTTTGTAGCAGCTGTTAGGGGAGTTGTACCTATCTAACTACACTATCTAAAAATTAAATAACTGTTCAAGTTATACTGTCTTGGTTTTGGTAGTGGTTTTTTTGTTTTTTTTCTGATGTGCTGGTGTAGTGTTTTGTTTCCATCCACAACCCAGACCCCCCCAGGGCAGAGCGGTGAAGATGACTGGGGAGCCACATGGCCAAGACACACCGGGGGGCAGAGTCAAGCACCGGGCCAAGCCAAGCCCCGTGTTCCTGGCCCTCTGCATCCCCCCCCCACATGCATGCCATTGCAGCCAGGTGTGGAACAACAGCTGGCAGGGGGCTTGTGAGTACAGCCTTGAGCAGGAGAAAAAGCAGATTTCTGCTGCGTTTAGTTTCCAGCGTGAGATTCACTAGAAGGGTCGGGTGTCAGGGGGAAGGTGCCCCAAGGCAGATGCTGTCCTGGGTCCCACCTCTTTGCTCACATCACCCTGAACAGAAACCCCAGGTTTCCCCAGCGGCACTGTCCTCCCCAAGTATACAAAACAGCAACAGCTACCGTTGTGCATGGCAGCGCTGCAGCGAGGCTCAGTGCCACCACTTGCTGTGCTCAAGGAAACAGCAGCGTCACCTCAAGGGAGGAGTTCAGCTGCAGGAAGTTTTCTGACCCAAGTAAGTGATTTCCACGCAAGGGAGAAGGTGTAACAGCCCCGGCTCAGCACGGCCAGTGTGCAGCGTCTGTTCTGGGCGTGCACCCGTGCTACAGCCACAGAGCTGGGGGGAGCCAACCCGCACCCCTCTCCAGCGCGGTTGTGCTGTCTTCCCAAAGGCTCCCCGAGGGCAGAGGCACCCTCTTCTATAAAGCAAGCAGAGTTGGTAGGACTGTTAGCAAAATGAACAGAAAGCCTCCAACAATAAATGTTAGATTGAAGTCTAGTTTAGGAAGGTGCTCCTAAAACTCCTTTTCCTGGATGTGGGAAAGTACCAATAATTAACATTAAGACCATACAGGTGCTCTCTCCCCACACCCACCCCACTGGACAGCAGGACAGAACCCGCAGCATTTTGCTGTTGTACATCAAAGTGAAACTAAAGATCTGCTGGATGACACACTTCTGAACTCCGATTAATCTCTCTGAAGTAGTGAAGCAGTTGTTTTTATGAGAGATGTAATGAATATTCAGTTGATGCAGGATAACTGCAGCTCAGGGAGAGAATGGCGGGCGCTTAATGAGAGTCTTTGTCTAGCTGCTCTGCTGAGAAAATAAAACACTTCCTAGATGAAGGGCTAAGTCCTGCAGCCTTGACTATGAGTAATCCTATTGCCTTTAACAGTGGTACTGCTCAGGCAGTTAGTTCAGTGAGCTCTGGCTAGAGCTTATTTTCACCTTTCTGATAAAATTAGTGGTGGTTGTTCAAGCAGCTTGACTTCCTCTTCTTACACTGGTTTGTATCATACCCTTGATGTTCAAAGCATTATTGTACACTTTTTTTTTTTCCCCAGAAGGAACAGCAAACCTTGCCAGTTTTAAGAGCCAGGACTGTTGGAGCACACCTTATAGCCTATATTGAACTCCTCCTTTCCCCCCGCTCATCAGTCACAGCAAGTTTGGAATAATGACAGCACAGCCAGTTCAGCCAGTAGGTCAGCGGGCAGCACCGCAGCAGCTGGCTGGTAACAGCTGGAAGAAGTTGCACAAGCACATTCTATACAAGCCATTTATTTGAAATGCCAACTATACGTAGGATAAAGTCAGTGTTACATGCTTCTCAGCAACAGTAGAAAAATAGAACCAGTGAAAACCTTTTTACAACTGTAATGGTACTCAAAAGAGAAATGTATTGTTTTACAATGCATCACACAAGACTAGAATTCAAGTTTGGAGGTACCTAAATAAAAATACTATTCTTTTAAAAAACACTATGTACAATTGAAGCGTAAACAAGTTTTACAAAGTACTGGTTATGCAGGTTGTAGAAAAAACACTTGCATAGGACATGAAGTCAGTTTTAAGAAAGTTTTCTGAGCCTTTAGCATTGAAGGCACTTGACTTTATACCAGTAACAACACAAGGACATGAAACAAAACCGTAAGGTTGCCAAAGGCAGGGCTACCTTCTGGCAGTACAGATAATTACAGAAACCCCAAATACGGTTTCACAATTTTATCTCAGCTGTTCCTCGCGGTTGGCAGGGCTCAGCACCACCTCTGCCATAGAAGCATATAATTATTAGATAAAAGAACAGTGCCTCAAACAGCATGAGTATTCTTTAAAACAAACAAACAAAAATAAAAACCGACCCCCCCCCCCAATCCAAACCCCCCAAAACCCCCACCAAACCCCAACCAAAGAAACCCATAAGACAAACATTTGGGACATTCCAGGACCAAAACCCAAGGCTTACAAGTACAGGCGGCCACAGCCTTAACTTTCAGAAACGAAACTCCTCAAGAACAGGAAAAATACAACAAGAAACTGCCAATCAACACAGCAGTTATTAATACACAACTACAGTAACTCCGTGGAACAACAAAACATTTCAAATGAAGAATCTGTTTCAGGAATTAAGTTATTCATTCATATATTAAGGAAAAGAGGAGGGCGTCAGGGAAAGGGGAATAAGTTTTTGCATGTTGCCCACCAAATGAAAGTCTTGAGCTCTAACAGAAGGAGCATGAATCTTCCTCATTCAAAAAAACTTAATGTTCACACCTCTATCCTCAAGAAAAATACAGTCAGTAATGTTATCTCCATCAAATTCACAGGAGGAAAAGATGTTAATTTCCAGCCTAATCAGAAAGTGCTTCATGTAAACAAGGAGCTTCTGCACCAAAGTTTCAGTAGACAGAGAACAAGAAGTAGCAGGTAGCACAGGTACATGTGTTCTGTGAGTGAGATGCAGTATGAACACTAGTTCTGAATAATGCTTCCATGAAGAATAAAGATGGTCTCCCTCCCCTCCCTCTGCACAGCCAACTAAGTAGGAAATCCTATGCTGGAGTACAAAAATACAGTTCCAGTAACTTGACCAATCCTTCTTTTCCACTTCAAATCGGCTGCCATTAGCCGCTTTCTTCTTCCCCACTCAAAATATACAAGTGAAAACACAGATTGTCTATACAGCCTGATTGTCTTTGTGGCCTCTGAAGGACTTTTATTTTGCACCTACTTTTAAACACTCTATTCTCTTTTTAATACTGCTCAGTTTCTGAGTCTTCAGAAGCAGTTTTGTATTCTGAAATGCAGATGCGTTCCCCAGAGGCATTCCTCACCAGCTTATTCCAAAACCAAAGCATTTCGCTATTTCCCTCAAGCCGCAACCTCAAAACTTCTGTCTTCATCAGGCACGTCCCCACAAGTTTCAAGCTTAAAAGTTACAGCTGTAGATTTCAGCCCCATCTCTGTTCCGGCACACAGTGCCACATCAAACTACGGTAACTAAAATAGTTTTCTCGAAGTAACATCTATCGATTTTCGGTAAAAATAAATTATTCAGAATAGCAAGTCTTCTGAGGACAGCTATGACTTTTTAGTAATTAAGCTACCAACATACATATGATGCAAGGGCGGGCAGTTTCAGGGTTTTTGTGCGTGGTGAAAGTTAATGCTTCTAGTGCTGGTGGAGCACGAGACCCAAGTAACCGGTTGGAGCTATGCCGCCCGACAGCACCCTGCCCAAACCTCCAGCAGAATCCCAGGGAGCCTCGGCCCCTAACCCACAGCAGCACCGCCCCCACCCCAGCACCTTCTTGCCTTTACCACCGCTCTACACTGCAGTCCCACGGAAATACTACAGATCGGTGACGAGGCCACGACCACCAAGCATCTTCACTGTGGTCAAAAAAAACCCCAACACAATACACCAACCAGATTGAAAAGGCTGACAGAGGGGAAAAAACCCCAACAAAACCATCTCCCCACCCTCCCCCCCCCCCAGACACATACATCACTGGCACACTTCGGCTAAGATTCTCCTCCAATCCTCCACGCCTTCCACGGCTGCACCTCAAAAGGAGTGCCTGCAGAGCTTACACAGGCTCGGGAGGCCTACAGACGTGGATGGAGGTGACATTAGGATTTATTGGTTCAAACACCTATATCTTCATTTATCGAGAAACTATTTGGTAATTTGGAAAGGCAGTATTCCATATTTATCAATAACATTGTGGTGGTGTTACCAGGCCTTGCATACTTTAATGAAACAGGTTAGGTAAGAATCTGCCATTACCTAAAAACTAAAAGTAAAGCTGCAAAATTTCTGTTCAAATAGTATTAAGCATTTTGAACTGCAGGAAACAACTCCACATAACCTCCAAGCAGTCCTTAGGTCACACTTGGGATAAAAGTTTTCTACTGCAGGGAAATCCTTCATTCTAGAAACTGCATTTGAAAAATAAAACCAAAACAGGCCTTTATCACTACACTGCAGTAGCATCAGATCCCTACCCTAAATGCAATGAATCTGTAGTAAAAGCTGCATGGCAAGTATTAAGGATGCACTTAATTACAACCATTAACACCCAGCGCATTGCTTAACTGCAACCCAGTGGTAGGGAGCCAGCCCAGATCACTATCATCCCTTCTCCACATCACACTAATAGACGAACCTTATTTCCGTGTTTTAAAAAAGTAGTCGGGAAAGGGAAGTGTAATTCAAGAGTGCTAAAGCTTCGCACATTCCATGATGCTAGAGCAGTTACTCCTTCCTTTGATTTTGTTCACAGAACAGCTGCAATTACGAAGTCACCAACACTTCAGATCAGGTAAGAAACACCGAACAACGTCACTAAGAGTGAAGCCCTTTTTTAATGGCAGGCAGGAGAAAGCAAGGCAATGAGCAGTCACCTTGGCATCTCCGTTGGAGAGGGAACCCTCTCAAGTGGGGGGTTACCACTCAGGCAACAGCAAAAATGCCATGCCTCGTCTTCCTGACACTCCAGGATTTAGCATGAATCCTCAGCTCTGGTCTTCACTTACCCCCACATGTGGGTAGCTGGAAGAACAAGTTATTACTATTATTTTTACAGTATTTCTAGATTGATTTCTGTATGGGCAAGTGAAGAATGCTAGTCTGTCTAATAAGTGCTTCTGTGTGATCATGGGAGTTCTCCATGGTCACAGCTGAACAGAGATCAGACTGTCAGATCCCAGTCAATTTCACTGGGATCTGGACTCCTGAATATCCCCCTGGACACTTAAAAACCCAAATATAATTCTTGAAGTGGGCTTGCTACATAAGGGGAAGACCAGCTGCCAGAACTTTTCAAACAAAACGTTAGACTGGATTCTTGCCATAGTTGTAAAAATCAGGAAGATTTTAGATCTAAACAAACTAACAAAAAAGTCTAACTAAAAATGTAGTATTTTGATGTGCTGTTCTTTGGAATTCCTATAATTAAAAAATAAACGTATTGTTACTATCTCATAAGAAAATACATTTCATTATGTGCAACTCAATGCACATAGGGAATTGGTAGGTGAAAGGGAAAATGCAAAAGTATGAAAATACACTCCTTTAAATGTGACAATAAAGTTTAACATATTAGTACAAAACTAATACACTAAAATAGATGTACAGGTGCAAAAGGCTACTAGGTTGTAGAAAAAAGGTACCAGCTTGGTTTTTTTTAAAAGGCTTAATTAAATTTGCTCCAAAAAAATTCCCACAAATTAAAACCAGAAGCAGCATTACAAACAGATAACATGCTGTCTCTAATGAAGCAATGTATGTACAAAAGAAGTGAGTGAAGATGAATTAATCTGCTGGCATGAATGAATTTGTCTGACAGAAGTCAGGCCAAAAGCTGCAAAGAATGGGATGTTTACGACTCTTAGGCACAGAGAAAGAGTGGAGGTTGCTTTCATAGGGCGGATTTTTTATACAGGAAGTCTGGTTTGTTCGGAGACCTCCTTCCTCTGCTTGCTGCATCTTCCCTTTCCAAATCTGCATTTCTCTGTGCTCCATGTTCCAAAGGCTCATCATCCACCAGTCTCCTACTGGGTCTCTCTTCTTGCGTTTCAGAGGTGTATGCAGACAGCGAAGGTCTGTTGGAGGTCAGCCCATAGGTTAAATCTGTTTCCATTTTTGTTCTTCCCCTGATGTGAACTGGGCCATTCCCAGCATTTTCCTGGGCAGCCAATGCCAAGTCCAGTCGCTGGGGAGGTTGTTCTAAGACATCGAGGTGTATTGGCTCATTCTTTTGTCTATGTTGATGCCCATCCTGGGAGAGCAGGTATTCCCTCCTAGAATCCTCTTGCTTTTTAGGAGATATCTGGGAGGGCAGATAGGCTGACTTTAAGCCACTTGGTGATGCCTTGTGGCTATACAGATCTGGGCCAAAATATATGCCTTGTGAAGGCGAAGGACTGTGCCTGTTGGGTGCTGGAGTGGAGGGTCTGCATGCAGCATTAGAGAAGTCATAGAAGTCGGGATATTCCTGCTGATTTTCTCGAGCATCTATTTTTTGCTCTATTGCATGTTTCTTTCGAGAAGTGGGCATGTGTCTGTTCTGAATACATGAAATGTGCTGGGGTGGGCCGGGCCCTACCTCTGTAACCGTCTGGCTTAATTCTGTGTCGACAGTGAGCTCTGGCAATCTTCTGTCTTTTAAAGACATTGCTGACACACCCATTGCGATATCTGGCATCAGTTCATTTAGCAAGGGCTGAGTACACTGCAAGAGAAAATAAATTGTTCCATGGAAAGAAAGCAAAAGCTAAACACAAATCGTATTTAGGATAGTTTCTGTAATTCAAACCGACATTCTCCTAATCTACTTTGCCTAGACCAACTTCAACCTGCAAGTTTCCTACGCTGTTTAAAGAACACATGCATCCTCCAACCTTCACCTTCCTGCTAGCTTAATACTATTTCTTTCATTCACGAAGCTGTTGTCCACAATAACAGCTCCTTCTTAAACACATCTTGTCTTGAACACGCAGTAAATGGCAATGTACCGTTAAACCCTGAAAAGGTAAGCCAGCTGTAAGCCACCTGCAAGTATCAGACTAAATAAGGTACTGCGTGCAGAACCTAACAAATGGTTTGTTACAGCACAGAGTTCCAGCGCAGGGAAGCCACAAAACATGTACTTCATCACTATAGACGCAACCCTTCTCCTTGCATTTCGTATTTTTAAATAAGTTAACCGCAGGCACGTGTGTGTGTATGCGTGACAGCCTCAGGGCTTGTGGGGGGGCATCAGTTACAGTGCTGACTAGATCCTCAGAGCGCACGGAAGCTGCTGCATGGCATTCTCGCCTACACCTATAAGCAGTCCTGCAATAAGACAGGCACGTTTCAGTCTTCCAGACAGAAGAGTTAAAATTTCTACTTGTACTTATTTCTAATGAAAGTGATTTTAGTAATCATTCGTTACTAGTAGCTCACAAATTGAAGAATACAGAAGAAAAATATCATCCATATAAAGTCTAAGCTTCTCCTTGATTATTTTTTTTTTTTTACAGAAACATCCTAGCAGAAACATTTCTAATGTGAAGAACTGTATGGTTTCCTTAGTGAAGTCAGTATTGATCCAGAGAGACAGACACGCTACAAACTCCACTCTAGAATAAGCAAGGGCAAATAATTCTGATTTATATCTTTTAACCTAATCTTTTAAAACTTTAGGTTTAATTTTAGGTTAGAAGTTAAATCTTTTAACCTAAAATATAAAAAGGAGTACAACATGTTTAGGACAACTGCTAAAGAAAAAGAATATCCATGTTTTCCATTCAGAATTCCAGATCAAATCTGCATCCAAAGAGCAGGTTTTCACTAGGACAACTGTGTACTGAAACAGTTTTTTCACTGCAGAAATAAAATAACAAAATCTTTGTTTAGCATTTCATGTACTTCACAAAGCTATGTCTTGATCCAGTACATTGTAAGTTCATTGTTTTTATTGCATCATATTGTAGTTCAGCAACTATGATGACTGCCTAAGTGCTGTAATGAGCCTCTTTGTATTTACAATTTCTGCCTGCCTAAGGCCTTCACATTCTCCATAGGCTCCCTTTAGTGATGAAAATTTACTAAATTGATTACTGCTTATGAAAAAGCCTTTGTCTTTAATTAGGGATTGCTTAACTTGGACAGTGAGCTTAGGGAGCTCAAGGACAACCTTAATGAGCAGGTGGTGTTTGTCTTGAGCTCCTGAACACGCAAGACATGAGCAGGAACATCCAGCCAATAAATGCTGTGTGCAGCTATGTCATGACAGTAATTCCACCATGCTCGGGCGCCTGGCCAACATCCCTGACACGTGTGAATCTTATGAATAATGAGATAGTGCACACCTGCACTTCGCCTAAACTTAAAAAAGTTTGCATACAGTAGGTGTGTAAACTATGTTTGTTTTTCACTGAGTATAAAGGCGGGCAAGCTCCTGGACTGGGCCAGAAGCCTCACCTATGGGTGGATGCATTGTGTAGGAATTTTCCCAGTTACTGAGAGACTCCTAGCGCTGGCTGCAATGGGGATTCCCAGTCAAAGTGTGGGCCTGGATGATGTTAAGGTGGTAGTTGGTGATGTATCCTTTCCTTAGTCTCTGTAACGCTTTGCAGTAATGATCAGATGCTTCACTTCTATTGCTCTTTTATCATATTGTGCATAATAACTACTAGTTTCCTTTTATCATATTGCATACTATTTTTCCTTTATAGTGTAATGTAATAAACTGCATTTATTCTTATATTTGATTTGGAATTAATTTTTGCTTGGTATCCAGTCAATCAGCAAAACACCTTTATATACATCTGTTTACATCAGGACTGCTTACCTGTGAATATCCAGGCTATCATCGCTATTTCTACCCATGAATTATAGCATGCAGTCCACACAACTCATGCTTTGTTTTAATGTAGAACAGCCTACATTATTTCAGAAGATTCATTAGTCCCACGTGCCCCTCCAAAATGCTCCTGCCTCTGCAACATTCATTCTCCCAGGGCTTAGGAATGCAGAATGCTGACAGCCAGTTTGGTAGTTAATTCTTCTCCTAACCAACAACGATGCTCTTTTATTTGACAAAGCCAAGTTACTTCGTTGGAATCAAGTAGATTCTCTCTAGCTCCTCTCTATAAGCCACTCTGAGTGGCCAGGGATAGGGAGGAGAAGTCGTAATACTTACTACTTGCTTCTCAGCTGCCATCACTGCCGCTGCTACAGCCACCGTTTGTCTCCCCAGACCTGTAGTATTAGTGCAATCAGGAGGTGCTGCTTTAACACTGGGCAAGTAGACAGGCGGTGCAGCTTTGGGAGCGGTTCGGGAGTGGAACAGTGAGTGATTACACGGGTAAGAAAAGGAACGGGAGGGATGTTGACTTGGCACCCTTTGTTTCCAGCCCACTTTGAATTGGTTATGAATAGGAGTTGCTGGTGGGTGGTATGGAGGTGGAGGAGGGGGCAATGGTGGATGAAAGGCCACAAAAGAGTCTAGTTCTGTAAACATGGTTTCTGCAGTGGGAGTGCTGTTAATGCGACATCGTCCAGACTGTCTCATTGTCAGGAGTGGGCTTTCGTCCCCAAATCGCTCATCAGGAAAGAATTTGTGAGGATTCTGCAAAGGAAAAAAACCTCAGCATATAACAAAACAAAGTACGAAGTCATCTAGAAAAATCTCCTAAACTAACACACAATGGAACTAGAAATCTGACCGTCCTCTAACAGGCTAGTTGGGCCATCTAAAGCCTCACCACCACTTGTGGTGGTTACAGCTGTCACTGAATAAAGATTTTTTTAAATATATTTTTTTAAAACAAGAAAAGAAGCATCAGATTCTGTGTGACTAAGTTTACCAACAAATGCATTTGCTTTAACAGCGTACAAACAGAAATGGGATTTCCAAATTCCCAGTCCCGATATGTACTATGCAGATCTATTGTATTAGTTAGGACCCTTTCTCCTCCGATTCAAGAATAAATCATAATCTAAATTTCTAGTTATGGTTTGACTATTCTCATCAACTGCCCCTTTGGAGGTTTTTTTTTTTGCCTCCAAAATCTGTGGCAGTAGTAGCACCCTGAATGGAGACAGCTCTTGAGAAAAATATTTATATACTGCCCTTACACATTTATTAAAATCACATAAATTAAACACAACAGTCTCACTGTGATTTGCACCTGGACAGTTCTGAAGTTATGCAGGCATGTCAAAGCATTTTTGTGCCTGCATGTGCACATACAAAGTGGTTCTCTTACTGCAGTTACACATTCAAGTCAATTCAAAAGCAGAACAGTATCAAAGCATCTATGGTCTTACAGAGCAATTTTTCATACCTGCAAAAGTTCAGCAGCAGCATCAGAAAGTCCGAATTCCCGCAGCACACGAATCTGAATCTCATAACTGACTGTGGCGCCTTCTCCACAATTAAGAGCATATGCTCTCTGCACCTGCTCTGTATGACGCAGCTCCTGCAGCCGTTTGATCATCTCTTTTACAACAAGGAGATTAGGAACTGGAGGGATAACAGAATGGAATGGGGATAACAGAGATTACTTTTGGAAAGGTGAGACAGTAAATTTGATTGCAATAGTTAGATTTCATTCTGAAAGAAAAAAAAAATCTAACATCAGGCTGATTTTTTTTTTATTATTTTTTTTTTAAGAAGCATTCTGCCAAGAGCAGTTCAACTTACACATATTCCTTGGAGCATCATTAAGCCACATGGGATAACATATCATACAAATGGTAAACGCATATATCATTTTTCCAGCTTCTGCTAGAATAAGCTGCAAATACAGCCTTCTTTGTAAACCCTTCATGATGCAGGAATGTAATGATATGAGGTAGGGACAGGATATCTTAAATAAAACAGAATGTTCCCTTATGAATTCTGTGTGCCAAGAATTCATTGATTTTTTTGGCATACTTCTTGTGGAATTCTATAATCACAAGACCATAATACCAGTATATAAATACAGAAAAAGCATTCTAAAAAAAAATTACACAAACTTTAAGCCAACATAAACCTGTTAAAATTACGTTGTTTTATGCTGCCATATTGAAATAATTTTTTAAAAAAAGCTTTCCAAAAGGAAATAATGTATAATTTGGGGTATTCATCCTGTTGCAAAACTTCCTCATGTCACTTCTTACTGCTATTTGATGATGAATGATATTTCTTTGTGGTCTTTCTGTCCTCAGGAAAATGCACGTATCGTGAGAGAAGACAAATCCAGATCTCTGAATACCTGAGTCCTGGCATCTGATCCTTTTTTAGTGTTTTTTACAAGTGTAACATATTACCGTGACCACATGTCCATAATGAAAGCTCATGGAAGTTAAATGGATCAGACAGCAAGAACAATGTGAAAATACATTCGTTAAAGAGAAGGAGAAAACCCAACACCATGCAACTACAACCGGTCCCAATTTCACAAAGTTTACATTGGTACATGAAGAATAATTATAAGTAGTGCAAAATATCCCCCCTACAAACTGAGTTCTTTTACTGGGGGGGGAACAACCCTATCCAGAGTTCAAGGCTTGGAAATAAGTCCTCCACACTACCCTCCACACACCTCAGTTGTTTGAAAAATCCTGATTTAGCAGTCAGACGTTTAGCTACAACCAGCATTTTGCTAACACTGAAAAAAAGAAGTTTGAAGCAGTCTCCAAAAAAAAGATCTAAGTTTTTTAATGAAAAAGCATTGTCTTCTCAAACACAGGTTTATTTCTGTTTTTTTACTATCACTCATGTGAGACACATGGAAGAGAGATTACATATATAAAAACAATAAAATTCTCTCAAGTCAGTTGCATGATTTCTTATTCAAACCAAAACCAGAAAATGCTTAAAAAACCCAATTACCCACAGAACCTGGCCTCAAAGTAGAGCAGACTTCAGCAGAGGCTGAACTCAGCTTACAATAGTGTTGCAAGAGCAGCACAAAGACATGCTGCCGACAGCATTTACGCAAATATAGTCCACAGGCAGCGAACAGATGCAGGACACCTAAGCTGTAAGCACCCCTGTTCTAAGAGCCTAGCCTACGGGGCGCAGGGGCAATGTCGCCTAGCTCTCCCTCCAGCAGTTCCTGGGCTCCACCTACGCTTTGGGATGGATTCCCATACCAGTTAAGGTTTGGTATATGGCTGAATCTCCTCAAATTAATTGGGCTCCTAGCACAAGGCACTGGCAAAATAATCAATTCCTTTGCTTAATTACAGAACTCGGTAAAGCAGGAGGTTATCAGGACCTCCTTGACCTGACCCAGTATGGCAATTTAAAAGGGCTGAACACAGCGCTCCATCCAAGACCGATCACTTCACAAGGCTTGTGGCACAGGTTTTTTTTGTATTTTAACATGATGGTTGCTCTTTATGGAATTGTGTTATGTTGACTTTCAGCCTTTTCTCCAGAGAGCTTCCCTCAGCCACAGCTGTGTACGCACAGAGCTGGCTACACTTCCATCTGCACAATGTTTCCGACTTTCTTCACTGTATTTAAATTTAATCTTGGTCATTTAGCTATCTAATCCTGGCCTCCAAAACATCCACTGGCTCTCCCAACTTGTCATCAGCTGCAAGTTTTGCCAGTGTATTATCTCTGCAAGCCAAGTATTAATCGGACAGGGAAAAGGAGCAGGGAGGAAGAGCTCGATGCTTTTGGAATCCCACCAGATACATTCTTCCAGTTTGACACCAAAAGATCAAACACATAAGTGACAAAATATATTACAGTAGTTTTTTATTTCCCTGGCTTGCCTATAGCAAATGTCACACCAGGTATCCTGTAGTCAAGAGAGACCATATCTACTTCCACCTATAAAAACTTACTCTGACACACAAGGAATGAAGTTGGTTTGAATTCAAAGCTAAAGTGCATTTGGTGAACTGAAAATATCTATTTTGAGTGACTACTTCCAGTATTTTTCTGGAAAACTGAGTTGAGCTGACTGCCCTACAAGTTATATTCCCCTACTTTTTGTTTTTAAAAGAAATCAGTGTTTTGCTATTTTCCAGCCTTTCAGATCTTACCCATCTTGGGTGACTGGTTGTAGAAAACCGAGAACTGCTCTGAGAACGGAGCACCAGACTCCGGCACGTGTTCTACAGTAAGTTTAACCAGTGCAAGGTTTTTCAAATTGCTGATCTGAAGCAGGTTAAAATACTACCCCCTCCCGTAGTTTGTTTTCTAACTGCTTACTATGCCACCCAAATATAACGTCTTCAGAGTAGACAAAAGCAAAAGGGACTACTGTTGGGTGGGAAGAAACCCACACAGTGCAGTTCTGAGGAAATCATACCACTCAGTAATTCACATTCACTCTCCCTGACCCCAAACCCCCACGCATCCACACGGGAGCAACTGGCATTGCAAGCCATCTAGGAGCCTTACCTGGGATCTCATTGGCTATAACTGAAGGAGGACTGGACTGGTTAGTGCTAACTTGCTGGTGGGTAATCATATGACAGCACTGCGGCACCGCGTTGTTTACCATGTAAAGGGTGTCGGGCACATTGGACATTCGGACCATCCGCAAACGAACGAGATCAGTTTGTTCCACCATCATCTCATCCAGTACCGACTGCAACGACAGCCATTAGAGCCCTCATGAAGGCACAGCGCGCACACCCACCGGGACCTGCTGCAAACGGTCCCGAGGCCACAAGTCTAGCAACGTCTAAGCCGTAACTTTGCAGATACTGTTTGGGACCTGGAATTTTCCTCCGCATTTTCTATTCCATTTTCCAGTCATGATCAGAGTTGAGTTTCAGAGCTAAGAGCAGACAGGTGAATAAAGTTTGGGAAGGTTGCTTTGTTTATTTTGTACCTGTCAGATTAGGAGTAACCTTCTCAAGGCTAGACCCTCTGGACTCCGTCTCACACTGCCTGTAGGTCTCAACTCTCCACGCCGCTGAGGCGGCACTAGTCTGAAAATGAAGTGGTTTTCCCTCAGACATCTTAATGAATAGAAAGGGATTTATGCATACCCTTTAAAGATTTTCATTGAATGTTAAATGGATTTATATCAAAAAAATGGGAGGCTAAAATGTAAAAGAGTAAAAAAAAAAATAATATCAGAAATCACTCTTCCATAATTTTTGCATTTCACAATAATTAAACTGTGAATAGGAGTATAGTTACCAGATAGTAAGTATGACAGTCCTTCCTCTAAGGTTAAACAGCTAATGATGTTTTCAAAAACATTAACAGCATAACATGAAACTAACAGAAATGATTCCTGACAGAGGGGAAAAAATTTAGAATGCACTTTTTGATTTAGGGTAACTACTAAAGCACTTCCATACTATATACCTGAAAACTAAGACAGTCAAACCTTTTATTACATGTTCTTTAACGTATTTTTGTTAGTTTTAACTATCCAAGATACAAAGATAAAATTTTAACTGGCTAGCCTTAATTTGCTACTTGAGTGCCACCTGGTGTTCCCTAACCTTTGTGCCCAAAAATTCAAAGTAGTTTTGTTTCTCCACTCCCCTCAAAGAGGATGTCAACAACAACTCACACCCTTAGAAAATAATTTTCTTTCTTAGGCACAGGGAAAAAGCTCTGAATTCAGGAGAGCAGTGTTCAGAGTTTGCAGACAGTGTGGATGTGCACAGCTTCACCTAATCCTCTTACTCTGCCGTCACCTGCACTGCTGGGGCTCACGAGCTATCGGCTCATCAGAGTTGCCTTAAGTGGCAGCGCATTAGTTAGCAAACCACAAGGCTCCCATTCTGTCAAACACAGTATGGCACGTTTCAGCCTCACACAGAGCCATCTCCACCCTGTCACCAAACGTCACCATCAGAGATGCTGCAAGATCTTCCGTTTGGCAGTCCTCATGCAAGATATTAAATAGGGAAGCTACTGCCTGAGTGGACACAGAGGACTTCAGTCAAACTGGGATACAAGATACTTATTCCATTTTGCGGAGGATCAAAAGAATTTTGGTTCTGTTTGATTCAAACAAGAAGATGAAATACCAGAGTCCTCTGCCGAGTGGAATAGTAGTTCTCTACCCAGCTCTGGTGGGAGCTGGGGAGCCTGAAAGACCTGGCACCAAGGTTGCTGACTAGCTGCAAACTGGGACTCTCAGGCTCTCACCTTGCCATCCGCCTGCCAGGAGTGCTGCCGAGGAGCTGGGCCGGCAAACTGGCTGGAAACCAGGGAGGTTTCCCTCAGAACGCTGCTTTGTTTCCGGTGGAATTTCATCAAGATCTGTCTCGCAAACATTTCAATTTCGACAAAAAAAAATTTTGTTGAAATTTTTCTGACCAGTTCTAGAGACTTGAGCCTGATGATCAATCTTGTAAGTCTTGTTAAATTGAAAATGTTAGTATTTTAGGCCAGTACATGCAAAGAAAGACAAAACATACCAAAATCTTTCCCTGTTTACAGAACCCCCTGATGACTCCAATTTAACAATAATCAAGTGTTGTTAATTATTATTACCTTAGCCTCCTCCACATAGGGCGAGAACAGTCTTGGCCGTACATATATTCCAGCATTTTTTTGCCGCAGCCAGGCATTTGACTTTCCACCTTCTGATGTTGGTAGCATGTCTGAAGGAGGAGTACTAATCAGGCTTCTCTTCATCTTCAAGAATTAAGAAAGAGTTTTACGTTTTTTTTAAATAAAAATATGGGGAACACTTGCATGAATTGCATTTCTTACACTGAATCCTTATACCACTGATTTTTCTTTAGCCTTCTGATAGATTTAAAAAAACAGAAAACTTAACCAGGAAGTTACACACACATTACTCAGAAGTAACATTTTAGGAGCTAACCATTAAAAAAATAAAGTTAACCTGAACATTGTAGAATCTGAAGTATAAAGACCTCAGAGATAGTATTTGTATGAGAGTACTGACTTACAGCATCACTCAGTACTTCACTGTTCATGGGTAAGATGTGCTCAATGCGGACAAAGGGTAAAAGTGGAGACAGGATCTCTCTCAGCTCCTCAATGTCAAGATCTCTCCTCTTCACACCTCTTTTGTTCACACTGTGAGCAGTACCACTGAGTAAATTAGGCTCTTTGGGAAGGAACAAGAAATACTGAGTTTACATCAGAAAGTTTAAATAGGAAAGCAGGAGTAATAGGAATTTATAGAAAAGGACATAACATTTTGATTTTAAGTCAACAGTGCTTATCAGAATTGTTCTACAAAACTATTTCATGCCTTAAAATCTGATATGAAGCATCCACAAAGACAGGTTCAGTTTATATGAGCATAGGTCATTTGCACAGCTGTTAGTTTCAAAGTAAGCCAGGGAGAAAGTACAAAAATACTGTTTGGGGTTAAGATTTATACAAGTCTACCAAGAGCTATGCTATGAAAACATTTGTACCTCCCTGCTAGCGGTTCCCCCAAAGACTCCCTCCTGCAGCTCCTCTCCATTTCACCAGCACTTTTCAGAGACTTATCTTCTACAAATTAATCTACAAGTTACGCTAGCCTCCTTGTATAACCCACCTTAGTAACGACTGTATCAAGGCAATTCAAATTGCTCTTATGGTCACAGGATACCTGTTTGTGCCAAGAGCTGGTATCTTCCTAGAGATTTCAAGATGACAATGTATGACACACTCAGGTCATTCTCCCTCCCCAGTTAACTAGCTCCACCTGTATTTTAGGTATTGTGCTCAACCTGGATTTGCCTAGCCTGACAGGTTACCTCAAAGAGTAACACATAACCATTCTCCCTTCAGTACCGGCAGCTCACGTTTCAGCCAGAGCCCATTACTATTTCTAATGCCTTCTGATATTTGGCTGACACTGCCCCGTATTTAATGCTGAAAAGTCAAGAGCATCACTGAGGAATTTAGACCGAATAACTAGACTAAATTTAGGCCTAACCTGACAGAACTTGGTGTAAGTCTTATTTATGTTTTTGTTAATATTATGTTACCTGATGATCCCAGGAAAGAGAATTGAGCCTTTTACTTAAACATCACAGACCAGGAAGCTGCGCAATTAGTCCAGATAAACAGCACCTCCCCCAGTCCCCGTCTGTTACTGTTTAATTGGCTCCATTACATTCCAATGTGCCCAAGACAAACACTTAAAAAATACTTACTGTGCCACTAAAAGCACATATTTTAACTGACTTTGTTGCATCTCATACATGTCCATGACAAAGCAGTTACATTGCAAGCAGTAACAGTGGATTTTAAAAACATGTCCAGCCCTCCAAAGACAGTAGCTACACCAGCACTGCTCTGTTTTCACACTGGCAGATTCTTCCCTTTCTGTTCCTCTATTGTACTATCTGACTGACACTTCATGGTGGAGATTAACTACAAGCTACTTGCATTTGTTACTTGGGAAGTATATAATCTGCTTCCCACATCCAACACACGTGAGATTGCTACAGTGGTAAATACAAGGGCAATAACATGCATCTGAGCTAATAAAACACATTTACATCTGCTTGAGGAAAAACACTGACACCACTTGATGGCTTGTTTCTCACTACCACAGATTTCTGTGGAAGAAACATACTCAAACTGAAGAAGTGAAAGGCTGACACAGTAAACTAAGGAGAAGATTACTGCGAGAAGCCTGCACGAGCACAGAAAAGTAGAAGATACTGCAAGGTTTTTTAATTTGATGGATTAGTTACCAAGGAAAATGGTTCTGAGAGAACAGGAAATCAACCAGACTTAAAAATCAAGACTATCTTAGAGGCTGAGAGGACCTCTAGAAGTTTGGTCCAGCCACAACCACTGCCTTCTCCTCACACCTCCCAAGGCAGGGTAAAGAAGGTTGCCCATAAACACATCCAGTTGGATTTTGAACACCTTCAAGGACAGTGACCCCATAAATACTCTGGGCAACCTGTTCCAGTGTCTGACCATCTTCAGTTTCTTACGTTTAAACAGACTTCACCATATTTCAGTTAATGCCTCATTGCCTCTCATCCTATCCTGGATGCCAAAAGAAGAGTGCGGCTCTATTTCTTTTTGCTTCCTGTCATTAGATATTTATAGGCATTGTTAAGATCCCCCCTATGCCTTTTTTTCTTGAAGCTAAACAATCCCAGTTCCCTCAGAACGTCCATGTTTTCATTTTATAGAGAACAAAAGCTGGGGGAAAAGTGCATTTGTTCAGTTTTGACCATACTATGAACAAGGTAAATTAAATCTCCTTAAGTTACAGATTACCCACAAAAGAACTTCCACACATCATGGTTTATATAGTTTAGTACGGTGTGGCTTAAAGGATCCTTACCTCGATCTGCTATTCTCTTCATCAACTGGTGTTCTCCCCATTTAATCAGATATTTAAGAATATCTTGTTCACTTGCCTGTTAGAAAGAGAAAGTCAGCAATCTGTCTATGCTTAGCTTAATGTCACACACACACACACAAAAATATATCCAAAATGAAGAATCACATACACAGGTCTTTTAAAGCTATAAAGAAATACAACTGTACCAAGAGTGAAGCAAGTACTTTATGATCTGCTATACCATTTCCTCCAAATATTTTAAGGTAGTACTACTGATATATCACCACTATGACTTACAGATTCGTGTCACTTATTGAATCCCTAGAAAGAAGAAGAAAAATTTTTCTACAGAAGAAAAAAATTTGTCTAGCATGAAAACATACAGGTATTGAATTTGAATAATTACAGTTAATTAAAAGAGGAAGATCTTACACTGTTTTTTTCGATCTTTTGTTTAACACTACAAATTCAGCATCTGCACAGCCTGGGAACTATGAAAATAAACCAACCAACTAAATTACAGTCTAGGTAAAGAGAAAGATTTTCAGTAGTACTATAAACAAAACATCTTTGCTTTGTTCAAATCTATATACACGTGCTAACCACTCAACATTTTTAGAGGAAAAAAACATCAGGTACTGAAAAATCTAGGTTTATCTATGTAATTTCTTACAACTGGGGTAGGACATTTAGTCATAATACACACTCTCATGGAAGATCAGCAGTACTGTTACAGTAATTCCTGAAAGTAAGCTTTCAAAAACACTTTCAGTAATCTCTAACACTTCACACTTTAAAAAAAAAGGTAAGTTTGGGACAGCTACAATTTTTTAAAAAGTAATCTTTAAGCTATAAAGGCTGGTCATCATTATAAAGGTATCTTCACTGAAGAGAAATGGCAGCAAAACTCCACACGCTTTCCATTAGTCAGTGTGCTTTCCTCTCCCTAAAAACCACATAATTACTGAAGCAAAGTCACAAAAAATAAAAGTTCTGCAATACTTGTCAGAGGAGGTATTTTTATGTCTCCCCAAAAAATAAAGCCTTCTGAATGATTACTAGTTATTAGCTCCCACTGCCCCCAACTAGGATGTACGTTATTACAGCAAAATTACCACCACCACATAGTTTTATCAAACACATAAACATGCAAGGCAAATGTTAGGTTCAGAAATTCTTTGTTTAAAATAATTTGCAGCGTTTCTAAACTATCATTAGGCTTCTAAGCAATAGCATGTACCGCTGGTTTGGGTTGTGTTACAAGCCAAGAATGAAACAGTTTTCTTAATCACTACTTCAATTTCATTCTTTACATATTATAAAAGGAATGCTTACTGTGCACGCAAACCCACCCTTGCCTACAATTTAAGATGAGCTACTCCCAAGCGCTTCTAGTAATACTCTAACATATCCTGCTTTGAGCAGGACCAGCTGTATTCTGCATTGCAGGGTACCTGTAAATAGTCAGACTGAATAGCTGTGAGCAGGTGGTCCTTGCTGAGTTCATAGAAGACATCTGAAGTCATGACCTGGGTAAACTCCTCACAGAGGAAATGTAGTGCTTGACGATGTACCCACTTGGAACCGTAGGGCTGAGAGCTCCACTTCAGAATGGCAATTAAGGTGTCTAGTGAGATGCTCTCAGCAATAATATCTTCACAGCCTAGGAAACAAAAATCCAAAATCAATGATGTTGTTACAGAGACACTTTGATCCTGAAAGAATAATGCATATGGCTAGATCTGTAATATAAAGGATTATATGACTCCCAGTGAGAGTAAAAACAGAAGTGCCCTACAGACCAAAGCTGCAAATAGGGTTAAACTCTGACTAAAAGAATAATAATTTTAATTGTGCTTTAGGATTCCAACTATACATATACCTTTTAAAGGCACACAAAACATCACGCCTGCCGGATGAACAACTGGAAGGCTAGTTCAGCTCTACTAGAACCTACTCTGGCTGGCTAGCGTACATTATCTGACTGTTTAACACATTTCAAAGCTGCAGATTTGAATTTGAGTCACTGTTGTTCACAGCAGACTCAGAGAAGCCTATAAACTCTAACAGAGGTGTGATTTTTGTCTGTATCACTTCGCACATGGACCCTCCTGTGACAAACCATGCAGAGGAGCAGAAACAAGAACTGTGACATGTTGTTGGTACTCAGCTACTCAGCATCATCTTCTGACTCACAGAGAAGGCAGGAAGCAGTGGCTGCTCTAGGCCACCACCCTGGTCTCCGTATCAAGCAAGGCACAGAAGATGCCAGGACAGGGAGCAAGCCCCTCCTCTGGTGGGGAAGCAGAAAGTGAAGCATCCAAGAGGCAGGCATTCTTACTCATGGTGACTGCTAGTTTCTTCATACCCACTGCTGCATTAGGATTTACTCTTTCACAGACTACATTTCTTCTGAAGAAGAGATGGGATACTTAAGTCTCCTGAAGGGAGATGGAGCAGATTTGGAAGAAATAAGAGGAGACATACCACGGGCGGCTGAAAACATGGGTATTTGGGGTTACTGACTTAAGACATACAGTACCACAATGTTGATAACGAAGTCCTCAACAGCACTTTGCTGACTTCATTTGTACATCTGGTTTACATATACACAAAATACTATTTCTACTTGTACTATAAAGATCTAGCAATTTTTTAAAAAAAGTAGTGTTCTAGAATTATACATTGCAGTTGCAACCCACTAACGGCCACAAAATTACAGCTGTGCTTATGCCCATGAGATGTCCCCAGACAGTTCAGAGCAGTATGCTTACACTGCAATTATTTTACTTTTTATACACCACCATTTTTCTTTCAGTTTCAAGGACATTCAAAAACTAAACTTTGACAGTTGTTTAGAGAACTGTATCTTATTACTGAGCTCCTGGACTAAGCTGAGGAAGAAAGCGTTTAGCAAGGTAGCATTAACATTTGTCAAGACAAAGATCAAAGAGGTTCTCCTGATGCTATATATTTTTGAACTGGTTGCACATGTAACACAACTAGCAGCAATTAATAGCGTTAAAGAAAATCTTGCTTTTCTACATAAGCCAGCATACAGAATAAGCATTGACTCCATTTCTGTTACAACTAATGATGTGATGGATAAGTTCTTAAGGAGTAAGTAGTAACAAGCGAACATGCTACTTCAAGAAGAGTAGCATTCAGGAGTATCTGTCAAAGCAACTACTACTTAGGAGCAAAAAGTCACTGAAAAGGGGAACTTAAACAGTAAAGCAAAGAAGGTGATACTGGGAAGCAACAGCTTAATAATGAGGCAGAGTATAGATTTACCTGTCTTATTAAACACACATTTCTCTACTTAATACTATAAAAAAGCAAGCATGTTAATTATAAAAACAATAATCTGCAATTAGAATTTTTTTAAGCTTAATTATAGAAATATACAGTGTAAATATAACAAATACAGTCAATGGTCAATGAGAATGTTTGCAGCAAATTCCAGGAATATGTCTGAATGTACATGTACTTTTAGAAACAATTTTTATTTTATGTTCTATAAGGAATGTATGAAAATGCCTGTCCTGCAAGGGTAGTTAAGTTTTACACCAGTTCATACCTAAAACAAACTATCCTCAACAAGCACTTGGATGATTTGCTTTTTGCATGCCTGATTCTGCTGAGAAAAGGAAGAGCACACACCAATGCAGCCACTGATCATAGGGCCAGCAAAAGCATACGCGTTTCTGAACGATGCATTAAAACGGCATTACACTATTCATCCCAAGTTAGACTCTCCATTTGCTTTTGACAAAGGGGTAAGCGCTGAGTCCTGTTTCAATGCACCTGCTCTCTATTTTACTACTACTTGAAGCAACATGGCACTTCTCAGAGCCACCTATTACCAGTAGGTTACATATTATTACTACTACTACAAGTAAGAACAGATGCCTTACTATAAATGTTGACCTCTAATCTGCATAGTGAGGAGTAGCCCAAAGCAAGCAGTGAACATGCAGCAAAGATTCGTTAGAGGCACTTGGAACATCAACACAATCATCAGTGGTACAGATGAGAGCAGCAGATAACTGCTCTGAAATACACTCCCTGCGTTTTGGTACAGGTTAGAGAAACTGCCCCCTCTAGGTGGGGGAATTCCCCAGAAACCTGAAGGATAAACCCCACTCTGAAGTCTTAAAAAATTCTGGTCAAGGATCTGAAGGACAGCGTTTTAAAAAAAACCACAGCACCAAACAAACCTACCTTTAAAAAAAAAAAGCTCAAAATACTTCAGCATATGTAAGAAATAAGAGTAAATTAAGTCTGAAGCGTTCCACTTCAGGATCCATTTTTACTTAAAATCTTCCTTATGTTTTTACTTACCTATACAAGTCAGCCATTGACTTTAACTTACACAACAAAGTCCCTCTTCTATTTTGGGGCTCAGAAAAGGAAAATGTTAAAAAAGTTAGCAGCAAACCTTGCATGGTGCATGAAAGCTGACCATGACTATTTGTAGTATGCTTACAAAAGAGGAGTTTGCTTCCCTGAGTAAAGGGAAGTTGTCTGAACACAGTTCAGAGAGTTGTCTGAAACAATTCCTTAGGGTCATCTGTTTTGTTGCACTAAGTCTTACCCTGCTAAATTCTAACACAACATTTTGCATGCAATTATTCTGTCTGCATGCAAGGTGATTTCAGCAGATGATCACATCCCCCTGAAGTCTAAAGATTACACGTAAGGACTGCTCCACTTCAAAGGCAGTACGTAAACCAACTCACTGAAATCAGTCACGAGGAAACTCAAGCTGTAAGAGCAAAGAGACTTATCTCAAAGTGAATGCCATTTACAGTATTTCATCTGACACTTATTTTTGAAATAATAAGGATACCTGCCCCCCCTGCAAAGACAGAAAACCGTACTTTCATAAGAAATGCGGTTCCAAAGATCTAAGCAACACATTTATAGAAACAGAGCATCAGCTCAGTCTCAGTTCTTCTGTTAAGTCCAATAATAGCACAACTACCAATACTATGACATCATCAGGTGAAAAACTCATTTAGGGTGCCTAGCAAATGAAACTGTCCTTTTCGTAAGTAATTTCAGCAATGTGTCAGAACTCTGGGATTATTAAAAGTATTTCTTCCACAGTAAACATGAGGTAACAATTGAAGTGTTTTCTGAACATCTAAATAAATTGCGGCAACCCAATTCTAGCTATGGAATGAATCCAATTTCTTTTCTCCTTTGGTAGAAGGTTTTTGCATTAACAATCAGCCACTTGGCAAAAAAAATCATCTAATAGCTATGATATTGTTCCTCAGTAGAATAGAGCTTTTTTTCTCATATGAGTACTATTTTATGATATTCTCTGTCTTAAAGGAATGCTACAGGTTTATAGCTTCTTCAAGTTTCAGTGCTTTTCTTTTCTGTCGTCTTCCCCAAAAAATCTTTAAAAGGAGATTAATAGTTAACTGATGCCAAGCCTGTAAATTGCAGGTGCATTATTTTCCACACTTTAGAACTCTGAAGTACACCAGTTTTGGTTACATGAAGGTACAAAAGTATGTGAAAGTTTTTCAGAAAAGAAAACAAGACCTAAGTAGCATTGGAGATAAAGAAGGGCTCAATGGGCATTAGCGGTCAAACACTGTTGAAGTCTATTGCTAAGTTCAATACCTCTTTTGAGCTATTTTTAATCTCTCTGCTGATTTTTGTAAGCACAAAGATTTAAAACATTCACATACTCCCATCCTTGAAAGGCTGAATTCAGAGTACATCTATTATGGCACAGCTGAAGTATGTAGTGGTATTTTTTTCTGTATTCAAATACAAAACTGATGATTTTATAGCACTTCAGATTAACTCTTACAGCAAAAATAAAATGTGACCTGAAGGTTAGGTCAAGGCAGCATTTTGTGTTATGCTAACCATTCTTCCACAGTGAAAACCCTTAAGTTATTTTGAATACAACACAGCATATTAACCAGACATTTGCCATTAAATTAGGGAGCAGATTAAATCAATGCAACCTGTGTTGTGTAAAAATATTTTCCTTTATGATATGGCAGTTATAGAGGTGTTAAACATTCTAAGATTTTAACAGCTGAATTTTTGAAGCTGTAAGTTTAGCCAGAAATGTAAGGTAATTATCATGTTTAAAGCATTCTATATCTATGGAAAAAGCTCTTTAATGTTTTCTCTCCCAAACAATGGAAATTAATTTACTCTTCTGCTCCTTCCATATACAAAATGCATGAATTTAGGAAGCCTGAAAACTGCATCTGCATCTTTGGCTTCTTGCAGCCATCAGTTGATAATGGCCCTTGACTGGGTTTCAGCATTCCTTAAAATGCACATTGAGGAGCAGCGGCAGGCAGCGCAGCTGGTCCAGCTTAAACAGAAAATAGTCATGGACCAGGAACAAAAAAAATGTCAACTCAACTATAACAAGCCAGAGGGAAGAACTTAACACAGAAACAATGAAAGGCTGAGGGAGGAAGAGCTGATGTTTAAGGGACCGCTGCCAGCTATCACTGTTCGGTACTTCAGCCATGTACTTCCTAAAACACAAGTGGCTGAAAGAAAAACCTGGAAACACTGACCAGATCTGTTTCTCTGCAAACTGTGGCATTGCAAAGAAATGTTATGCCCAGTTGCACAGCTCAGTCAAATTCTTTATCTTTGCGTATATAACCCTGGAATACAGCTGCTCTAAGGGAGATAATTTCTACTTCTTGCTTTCTTCAGTCTTCATAATATGAAACTTAAGCAATAATTTCAGGCTTCAGTACAGGTGAATCATTGTAAGGAGATAATAGGTCAGATTTATGTTAATATTTACTTAATCATACTCAACTTATTTTGAAGTTAAGTGTCAGATTAGTCCCTTTGAGCATTCCTACTGCATTGATAATACAACTGACACACTTGCTCTAATCTTCCCACAATATATTTGTGGGTATTTAATACCGCTACTGCAGGCTTCCTGGAATTTCAGTATTTCAGTCTCACTGAGATCAAGGGTACTTTTGATGTCGGATGTTATCTGCCTCTAGATCAAAGGCTGCGCTACTGAATATGGCTTTAAAAAAAAGGTTCTTAGTTCTTATTCTTGTCAAGGGTAAAGTCAACATCTAAAAATAAAAGCAAAGCAAAAAGTCTGAAATTAAGTTATTTTTGTCAATTTTACTTTAGAAAACTTTTTGGAATCAGCAGACAGAAAAGATTCCCAAGCAAAACTATTTCATAGGGTCACAGTATCCAAAAACCTGTAACAGAAAAACATACTGTACCACCACCTCAGCGAGACTATTCATGACAGTAAGCAATAGGGCCAAGATGCAGAAGAGGATTCACATATTTAATATAACTGTCTAATAAAAGAAAGATAACTGAAGTTAAATTCTGCAATGGCAGGGGATGAGGCACCACTGTAAAGACTGGAAGAGGGGATTATTTTAACAACATGTGATGAACAGGACTAGGGAACTGATGTGATTTTAATAACCGTGCTATAGAAGAGGAAGGGATAAGTGATTTTAAACCTGATCTTTGTGAGTCAGTGTGTTAAAACGATCGCACCAGTATGGCTGATGGCAAGCAGCAAGGTAGCATGAAGACACAGAAGCAGGAGCAGAGTGCAGATATAAGCAGGCAGAGCATGGAAACATTCCACTAAGGGATGTGCTTGAACCTCCTGGCGAGGGCTCTAATCCTCACAGCCTCTGTAAAAGCAGTGAAGAGCTTCACTTTTTGATAGTTAACAAACTCTGCAGCACCCTGAACAGCAGTCTCAGTCCTATTAGGTACAAATGGGTTCCAGTATGATCAGCGCTATAGATGATATATGCTTGCTGATTAGTTCATTTATTCAAATGAGTTCACTCAAAGATATAATTCAGTTTCTCTTGGAAGAAATATGACAATCATCAGCTGAAACAAATCAAGCTGAAAGCAGAGCAAACTAAATAAAGTAGCCTTGCCTCACCGGGACAGCAGAGTCATATCACATACCTATACTATCACTGACTTCTTTTTTTGACTGTTATGTTTTAATAGATGGTTTCCCTATGACGGAGCATCACTGTGTTAGTAACGGGAACATTTCCACGGAAACAGTCAAAGCTGAATCATCTGCTGAAACTGAAGAAAAATTACAACATCTGGATACTTAGAAAGGTCCCTGAAGACAAATCAAACTAAAATCTGCTGAAAATAAACAGTCAATCAGAAGCTTTAAAATACATCAACTTCACTTGACACTGTTAAAAATCCCCAGCCAAAGCTGAGTAAAAGTGAGCAAAATGAGTTGGAAAGAATATCCAGATAATGACCCCAAAATATTTTCCAGGAAACCAGGGAGACAAGCTTTAGCAAGTTTGCAGCTGGCAAGCGTGAGTGAACTGAATCACAAACTTGAGCCAGGGAGTGTGGAAATCCAGAGAAGAAACTTAAGACTTTAGCTACTGTGAAAGCCAACTGATGGGATCGGTCAGAACTTGGGCAAAACTGGACACCTGCAGCACAACAGAGTAGAAAAGTGCTGTCAGAGGACCCAGCTAAGATTTCACGAAGCTGCCTATTCAGCGGTCTGCAACACCTATCAATGCTGTCTCTTCTAGCATCACTCTCTGTGTAACATCTAGAAGTGAGATGTTTGAGTGACAGCTTCCAGCAGAGAAGTATGCTAGCTATGAAATCGGGGAATGCGAGGGACACTACTGAAACGAAGAACTCTCATCTACCCTATGTATTACAGTAAAGGGGGACACAGGCCTACGGTCAAATGCCAAAACAAGAACGGTGGTCACTACTAAAGTGCATACTTTGTTAAGTGATCTGTTAGTCAAGTGCAGGCATATAGTTTTCCCTAATCAAATAAGCTTCCTTTTAATTTTGACTGTAAGATTATACCAGAACAATTCTTCAGTGTTAGCACAGGACCAATGACCTAAACACAAACTCAGCAAGCTAAGTAAGAAACTATTAGATACTGACTTCACAGGCATATACAGATTTTCTACAGACTGCTTACTACTTTCTCCTGTAGCTAGGGAACAAAGCACCGATTTGTAAAATCCTAATTAATTCAAGATAATATCTAGACTTGCAGTATCTGATGGGGTGCCAAATTTACATTTGGTAATATTGGATAATACAGTAAGTTTCAACCCTTGCCTGATTTTACTGCATTTCTCCCCTACGTATAACAACCTTCCCACCCCACAGTTCACTGGTCACACACAGATTTACCAGGGAAAGAAAAGACCTCTGAAGACAACTCTGCTTCCTTCCAATGACCATCCCCAAAATGCTACTGCTCTGGTTCACCCAGAGGGCCACCAAGACTGAGCCTATATTGCTGCACTCACTGGTTCCAGCCACCTGAATGTGATGCTGAGGTGTTCCAAGCCCAGTACAGCTCCCGCCTTTCTTTTTCCTCCCTTAGAGGTAAGGTTAGGAGAAAAATTCCATGGAAAATTTAAGATTTTGTTACCTCTGACCCACAGAATATATATTCCAAAGCATCACTGGTCTGTAGTGCTTTACTGAAAGGAGTGCCAGTTTAATAAATCCAAACACACACAATTTAAAGCAAGCAGAAATAATGAAACCTAGCATCAAATAATACGTCAGTTCTGTTTTTCAGCATTTACTGACACCTAAAAAATAAAAGTCATTTTCCTATCTCTTAAGCGTGCCCAAGTTTCTCTTCGAAGTCCTCTATTTACCATTGCTTATCTGCTTTGATATAATTTAACACTGCTTCATCTGAGCACCTCTACACAGCTGTTCAGTTTAGGGTTCTAATCTGAGGGAAAGAATTAAACCTGTTCATTTATGAAACACTGCATAACTATTCAGTGTCTTAGGGGCTTCACTTACAGTTTAATTCCCTCACTAGTATTCCCTGAGCACACTGAACCCTTTTAGCAGTTGTATATGTGCATGCACCAAGACTTAACTGTACACTTCTATCACCTCTTTATTTTAAACTCATTTTCCTTTCTTGCTTTCACATGATGTACCAAGTTGCCCTATTTTCAAGTACTATCAACTTGCAAATATTGTACAAGAATGAATGTAACACTGTAGTTAAACTACAGTAAAACTCTTTGCCACTTCCGCATTCCATTCATTAGGTTTCTAAGTGTACTTAGAGGGGAACAACAACAAAAAACAAGAAAGATGCAGACAGGCTGGAGCCAGTCCAAAGGAGTGCCACAAAGATGTCCAAAGAGCTGGAGAACCTAGCCTACGATGAAAGGCTGAAAGAGTGAGGTATTTTCTCCCTGGAGATGATAAGGCTCAGGGTACTCATCACAGTATTCCGGTATATAAAAAGCAGCTACAGAGAGGATGGAGTTGCTCTTTCCACAGGGAGCCACATGGAGGGAACAGGGGCAACAGGTACAAGGTGCGCTGTGATACACCTTGATCCAAGATATTTTTTACACAGTGACTCACTGGAACAACCTCCCCAGGGACATATTACAGTTCCCCATTACTGGAGGCTTTCAAGATGTGATTGGACCGAGTGCTAGATAATAAGTAGATCAGTAGAATTTTCAATCCTGTCAAATTTCATTTGATAGCTAAAAATTACGGATGTACAGATCTACTGTAAAAGAAATTTTCTTAAAAAAATTAAACTAGCTTAAACAAATCTCGTTGCCAGTGTCTCAGTGAAATCCATTCTCCATTTCTCACCTCAAAGGTAAAGTTGCCATCCCCCACCAGCAATTGCTATATCCCATTATGTATAATATGGCCACAAGACAGTTTAAACACCAGCAGATCAAACAACAAGCAAAGCTCCTGCCACCACAAGAGGCATTATTAGTTCACTAGTCTATGCTCTGACATCTCGCCAGAGATCGGAATAACCTTGGCCAACCTCCATGTGCAGGAAGTACATTATCAAGATTTAAGTGATCTTAAAGAATAACGGACAGAAGTGAAACTTTCTACACTAAGTCTGAAAACGGTGACTGTCCCTGCCTTCAGTTCTGTACATCAAGAAGATACTAAAGACCTGGGATTAGTGCAGTTAAGTTGTTTAAATTCACCTTCCAACAGCAAGATTGCAGGCTCGGCATACCCCCTTTGACAAACTACAGCAATAATCACTCAAGTTTACAGCCTTGTTAACATATAGGGACACTTCATAACAAGTCTAAATACTTCCTCCTCTCAACCAGAATCTCTTGTATCCTCCCCCTGTCATTTACACCAAAAAAATGGATTATAGATGAAAGTAGATAACAATCACAAATATCAAGATCAGTTACATATGACATAAATAGCATGCTTCAGTAATGATGTCCAATACAATTAGAAGCTCTCACATAGCACTTATTCTGTCCAGAAGACACAGATGCATTATCTACAACTTAGAGATGGAAAACATATTCCTTTTCTTAAAGGAACTGTCAGCCACTGATAGACTTCATAGGCATAGTTACACTGCAACATGGCTAAAAAATTGTTCTAATAAGGTCATACATTCTACAGCAAGGACAGTATTACATACCTTGTGCAAGCATGTTAAACTCCAAGAACAGTGCTATGTGATAAAGCTCCATAGCTTCTTCAGCCCTAGTCATGTTTAGTTTTCCTGCTACAAGAGCCTGAACCTCACTTAAACTGCCCACTGAAGGGCTGGAGTGCAAAACTGAGAGGTCCACCACATCTGTATACATACAGTTCAAAATAACCTTAGCATATTTTTTTGGTATGATAGATTCATCCAATATAATTCTAGTTGGAGTTCGTAGAGTTCGGTCTGTGATTTCTTCACCAGTTCGTATCCTCCTCTGCAGCAAGTGACGAAAAAACGGAGATCGTGATGAAATAATAGCTTTGTGAGCTCTGAGCTCTTCATCTAGACAGTTCTGACTTCCACCAAAAGTTTCAACTAAGTCAGAGTTGGATGAAAAGCTAAGAACCACATCATAGTAGCACATGTAATCAAAGAGTGCACGCATGTCAACATCTAAGGAATTTGGTGTTCCAAATTCTTCACTAAGCTGCACAAGGATATCAACATTTTGGAATCTTGAATCCTCCATTCCAAACTCTCCCGTATAAAGGTAGTGTAACAAAGCAGAAAACATAGGCATATCTATGCCAGCTGTGTTAATATCCATTATTATTTCTGCCCCATACTCCGGTGAGGAAGAAAGAAGAGTCTTAAAAAATGGACACCTTGCCGCCAATATCGCACGATGCACAGGAAAACAAGTTTCTTGAAATATTAAGTCTACATCGGTACAATATTTGTACTGATAAAGTTCAGCCATGTCTTTTTGTAGCGTCCTGGCTTCTGGTCTTGCCAAATTAGCTTGCAGATAAAGTTCCTTTAAGGCTGACGTCCCTTCATATTCTTCTACTAATGCATTAACATCTCTGACATCCCAGCCCGAGAGGAGCTCACGCATCTGCTTGGCATGATCAGCAGATCGGCTAGATTTCCGACGCTTAATGAATTTCTTTTTGAGGGTGGCAAGGCCAGAGGTTTTCTTTTTCTTGTCTTGAGGTTTCTCGTGGCCATGGTCAAGGCTATACAGCTTTGATTCACAGCCATAACCTTGATGAGAGTAGGATGATGTCCCTGAAGGCAAAAAGGAAAATTGAACACATTTATTCTTTAAATTTAAAAGGAAGGTCCGTAACACCTGAACAGTTCATCAATGTCTCTGTAAGTTACACAGTTTTTCCTTCTCCTCAGATCAGATAATTTAACAAGTTGGAAACCTGGCTGAAGCCTTTTCTAGACGTTAAGAAAAAAAATGGGGTTTTTTTTGCATCTAAAAATTTTGTTTGTTTGTTTTTTAAACGTACTCAATGTTAAGAGCCAAGGAGCAGCTATTGACGTAGCTCTGTAGCTCATGGTACATTTATCTAAGTGGGAAGAGATCACTGCGGTTATGGCATTACAAGCGCCATTGTATTAACTAGCTAAGTGCAGAATACAGCCTTTTTAAAAACTTGTATGGTCTCAGCAAAATAGTAGCACCTGCAACCACCCCTTCAAAGTGATTTTTCAAATTATTTTATTCCAGTGTTAAGTGTCATTTCAATGACAAAAGCATACCTGGCATCAGACAGTTATCATAGTCACAAGAAAAAAGGAGGGGGACAACACCCCCCCCCCCCCCCAAAAGAACACTGTACCAAAATATTCAGCGAAACTGAGTACAATGAATTAATTTTCAATGCATTTAACAAGAAATTAAAAAACCTGTCATATGATAATCAAGTAATGCTGAAAGTCAAACACATAAAATGGGCTTCTTGCCACAGAACTGTAAACGCCAATTTGTGCATATACCAAATTTAGAAGAATACGAAAAATGGAAGTTTTACTGTATTATTAAAGAGGTCATTTGAATAGAGCATTATAGTTTTAAGGTATATATATATAATTATTTTTCCCCTCACAATAATTTATAGGGAAGTTATATAATGAATCACACATGTAATGAAAAGAAAAATAGATTCCCCTCAACATTATCTGTGTTACTCACCTGACCTGTTCTGCTAGAGCCTTTGCTGACTATCAGTTTGAGCCTAGCTGCATGTACAGTAATACTGAGAGCAATTCAGTAAGAAAAAGAGGAATTAGAATCTGCATTGCACAGAAGCAGAGCTCCTGTCAAAGGGTTATCTTCTAATTTAACCTTATTTACAGAATTTTTGCTCTAAGCCACATAGTGAAAAATGTCAGACATGACAAGAAAAAAAAGTAAGTAGACAAACACAACTACTCCCAGACAAAGGGAGTAACCATAAGAAAACATTTTCAAATGGTATACAGATTAGTAACAGTAAGAAGTAGCATTTGTAAACTATTACCCAAAGTAAACCGACATGTTTCCAGTATTACACTTTACTACCTTTAATACCTAGTATTACTAGCTTTACTACTTGTTGCCTTTTTTGGATCTTTAAGTGCAAAGCACAGCCAACCACTAGAGTTTCCATGGCCTTTTATAACTGGTTCTATCATTGCCCTCTCACAGTTCCATTTGTTTCAGGTAGATTTGAAGTGATGCTATTTTGCTATGCTATTTTGACAGCGATGTATGGGCCAGTCTATCAAAACAGTGCTTTTAGTTACAATGTTATTTCAAAGAAGTATATCTTAAAGTTTCTGCTGTATCTTTCAAAGTTCAAGTTGTATTTGAGAGCACAACAACTGTAGCAATCTAAGATTTCTGTAGCTTGTTTTATTACTTAAGTCTCAATAATTCTAAGTAACCTTATACACCAGCTTTTTTGCCAAGCTAATTAAAATTCCCCCAAATCATGAAATGTAATGGGTTTACAATTCATTAGTGAAAACTATTGGAAGGAACTTTGCTTTCTTTGAGGAAAGACCTCTAACCATTTCATCCATGCTACATTAAATTTTGCTTCATCAGGCAACGTGTCATTATATTGACATTTAAAGACATTAAAAAAATATCAATTTAAATGAAGAGAACAGCAAAAAACTCAAGACAACTTCAATGAAGAGGCTGTGCTGCAAAACCCACCACAAAAATTCCTTCCACATGCTATACTAGGTAACACAATAGAAAAGCAGAGATTCAGTCTCCTGCTGATAGTGGCAAGGCTAGAATTTCTGCTCCATTTAAAGAGTATCGATTACATTTCACAATAGAAGTATAACTACACTTTAGTCACTCTATAATGATAGATTCTGCTCCAAGAGAAGATGCCAACTCACTTTCAAGTACCCTGGGTTCCAATAGCAAATTTGAGTATGCAGAACATTCTTTTCTATTCCACTAAAGAAAAAAAAAAATAAAAATCACACAAGTCGTAATTTCTTTCTTCCTGATGGCTGCCCTGACATATTACTTGCACATGAATCATCACAAGATACTAAAACACCATCCAAACCTGCAAACTGTGCTATTAACCCTTACAAACAGATAAAACGCTGCTACAGAAGTGCCACCACACAACTGCATTTTGCCAGAGGCAGAAGCAGAAATGCACTGGCACAGCCTCTCTGGGCTCACAACAGCTGGTGGTTCCATATCCATCAAAAAAAGAATTTTGAGGAGTCACTTTTTGACCTGCATGTATTCCTTTGTAAGGCAGCAGCATTACAAGCAGGAAACAGAAATTTATTCCCCACTTCTACACTAAAAGGCATCAATCTATTAAATGTTGTTAAAAAGCAATAGCTACTTCATGCCCCTGGACCCTATCTAGCTTTGAACAGATAAATATTTACAAGAAACAGATGATTGCCGAGAAAAACTACTTGGGCACTTGACAATGAATAATGGGATGTCTAGTCTCCTCTGCATGCCTACACCTTCTAAAGTCTAATTATAGAGTTCTATTTAAAATAAACATCTTTAACAGATGTACCACCCTAGAAACTGTTGGGAAATCTTCCTCCTGAACACTGCAGACAAAACAGCAAGGAGATGACTAGTTAAGCCTTGGCTAAAACAAAAGCATTTTTTGTAGTAAGAGCACTGTGTTATTTTCACTAATTTATCCACTCTTCATAAAATGTAAGCAAATTCAGCATTAGTGTCAATTAACAATGGGAGCTCATCCTATGAAGCTACTGTGCTTTGCCAGATCAGTCTCAGCTTTTAATACTCATCCTACATTTACTATGTAACACGGCACAGCACTTTAACGGTAAAGCAGTGTGTCTAAAACAAACCCATAGTCCTGAATCCAGTTTCCAGGAATAATAAGGCAACTAAGACATATTATGCAGCTATTGTAACTCTAGTCCCTTTATTTCCAGTTCTACTTTGGGACAGTAGAATAGATCTAATGCCTTCTACATTAAAAACAAACAAAAAACCTGTAAACATTGACTTAATACTAAGACATCATTATTCTAACAAATGATGAAACCCTCAGCTATCAGTTTTAGGATACATCTGTTTTCTACTGAGACAGTTACACACACCAATCATCCAAACAAGAATCAAGATGAGAAAGAGTCAAAACTCCACAAAGTGGGAAGAAGAGATGTAAGTCTGTGACGTAGATAGCACACTTCCTCTACTAGCGCACTCAGGTAAGTGCCATCATAGCACTGCAAGATTTCAGCAAGCATTTTGACGAGAACACTCATTTCCCTTGCCTAAGATGAGACAGCCACATGCTTGTAGGGCTTCCTCAAAAGTCTGAGCCACAATTTTGAACGGGTAATAGGGAACAGTAAATTTATCATACTGCATAATGGGTTTCTATTTTGAATTTCATAATGAAAAGCATCAATAAGTCTTCCCATGTACTAAGTAGAAAGTTTCTGGGACATTTAATGAAGCCTTTGGAGCTCTTGCCTCTTCAAATCTGCTCAGGTGTTTCAGCATGCAGATCTGCCTATATTGACATCTGTAAGGGTTTCTCTTTATTCTGTAGAGCACCATATAAAAAACACCACCAAGACATGTCATAAAAATCTTTTTAGTTGTAATTTTCAGAAAGTATATGTATAAACTGGGGCAAAAAAAATACTACTGTTAGTTATGATATACTAAAAATATATAAAGCCTTAAGCAGGACTTTACAGCATGGATATCAAAGATGTTAGTCCTAAAAGTTTTTCCTTGACATGCTATGACAGTGCACACAGAATTTTTAGCCCAGAGCCCAGGTCTTTACATGTAACAGTTTGTGGGCTGTCCTCTACTCAGATCTCCAAAAGCGAGGAGTCTCACAAAAGCTGAGATAAAAAATTATAAAGCAAGTCAATTTGTTTATGAAGTATTTATGTTATTTACTGCTAAGATCATTCTTCAGGCTGTCAGGGCTGGGGGTTTTCTAAGCAAAAACCTGCCTTCTTTTAGACTCATCACATTACTCTCACACTATAAATAATAGTTCTTAGATCCACACCGAGGTATTTTTGCACTAGGCTGAAAAGCACATAAAAGGTAACACCCAGTTATGACTGGCATAAGAAATACTTTCTTAAGGGCACGTCAACTCATGTTTCCAGTTAAGTAAGGTCCTTGCTTGTAAATAATACTGTTAGGACAGTAAGTAACCCATTCCCCATTTACAGGAACAGGAGAAGGACAGGAGAAAAAGTTTTCTTCAGGACTGCGTGGTACTTTGACAGGCTTATTAGCAGAGATATCCCTTCTAGCAATAAGAAAGTGATTGATGCTGATTAGATGATGCCAATACTACAATGAATACTGATGATCAAGAGTTTTATATGCTTGAACACAGTTTCACAGAAAATCCGAGGAAGAAGAGTAGAAAATGGTAGATAGTATTAACAGAGAGCAAGTGCTCATGAACCGGGAAAACTAGCATGCATGGTTTAATTATCATAAAAAGTCCATTTCATTCAAATAACCTGGCACTGGCTTACTAGCAAACGGTAGATCAACTCATTGCATACGCAGGCCAAAGAGAAACTGGACAGTAATGAAACTCATGCACGATTGAGCTTGAATGTATTCAAACTGGTGACCTAGAAAATAAAAGCTCTGCATAACATTAGGACAAGAAAATCAAATCCGTTGCATACACAATCCAAGTCATTCATGAAAGTGACAAGATAACTGGGAAGAGTTACCTATGAATGTCTGTTGTGTCTGTGAATTTCCCCCTACCCTTGGGGAACAGGAGTGAGGGTAGTTAGATGCATTAGCACCCATTTTCTTCAGTCACTCAGGCATTCCGCCTGCTGGCTCTTCAATGTATAATCCCATAATCCTTTATAATATAATCTTCAATCCCAGGTCCAGCATCCTGTTCCTCCATTTCTGAAGAACAAAAACACCAATAAATTACTTCATTTTTTTCCCCAGTAGGTATTATGTGATTTAGTTAAAATAAACTCAGCCTCCAGCACACAGTATTTTCATAAATTAAAACCACAAACATTTCCAAGATAGCTTTTTATTTGAAATACTAAAGCAATACCAAAATATATTTTCGTTTTCTAAAATAATGTGTAATTTTCAAAACCATTCACAAATCAGTATGAGAAACTGCAACAAGGAGCAGGATGGCTATCAAACTTTTAGCTAAGAAACCTTCAAGGAGTTGGTCTAGACTAGATATGCTCCTTTAACTATACCAAGACAGACTTTTCATATATGCTGATATGTTTACATATTGTTATAAAAATCCCACATTGAATTATACTGTCTGAGAAAACAGAACAAACCAATCCCATTGGAGGTTATAACTCATCACTGTTTCCAGCTCCATTCTGATTTCACACCATTTACACAGTTCTCATTCAGTCCTACTTTTCAAGTTCAGGTTAGTAGCTAGAAGTAGGTTTATAACAAAAATAAAGCTTTTAAGCATTCATCTATTGTTTTATTAGGCATTTGAAAACATTTTAAGTCAATTCTGAGGAAATTTGAACAAGGATTAATTGCTAAACATACAACAGGAATATTAATTTATTGCTATATTAGCAATGTTCAAATATTAATACTGCAAAATGAAAGTTACCACAATGTAGAACTGCCTACTGTCCAGTTGAACACGTGCCTCCATCCAAAACACCAATGCACAGGAAAGAAAAAGTGACACAAAGCTAAAGCCTATACCAAGAATTTTTTTGGACTCCATTCAATATTGCGAACTAAACTGTATGTAGCTAAATAGGTGTACGTAGATATGTAGCTAAATTCTACCATGTTGTCACAGCAGTACCTATATTTGCTATATGCTCCCAACTTGATCTTCTCAATACACCTATAGCATGTCGAATTGCAGGTGCCATGCAAGAGCTCATGTTTCAAGAACGCTGTAGTACTGTTCCAGTCTCTCTGCTTTAATAATCAGCTCATTTCTGGCATGAGGAGTTCAGAAGAGTGAGTTACTGTGACACTGGGAGGTGAGGTATGATTCACAGGGGAGAGGCACACCTGGCCTCTTAATACAAAGGCAGCATGGAAAGCAGATCCTGGGGAGCAGAAAGCGAGAGACAGGCTGGGAAGGAAAAGGCTGCAAACTGCTGTAAGCGTGGCGGGGGACAGACAGGGGGGACAACACAAGAGCCCCAGGATTTGAGGGCTAGCTACATGAGGATGAAGAGTAGACAAGGGTTTGGAAACCTGGCTTTATAGACAATGGGTATGTGAAAAGGTGAGGCACGGGCACAGGACTGAAGCACTGTGGAAGCACAAGAGAGTGTATCATTGCCAGACATCTGATGCCTTAGAACAAGGTTCCTAAAATCAGACCTTTTGGCATTTGTGGTCTCTGACATCAGATGTTTTTTTTCTCCAAAAGGAACCACACTGCTTCACACTAGACATGATGTACAGGCAGAACTGCTGCTCTAGAGAGCTCATAGTCCCTGTCTGCCTCACGCAGCTGCAGCCTGCTGATCACTACCTGAATTCTGCTAAGGCAAGACACATAACTATAACAACACATCAGCTTTCCTCGTATTATACAGGCCAACTTGAGCCAATCTACAGGCTTGCAAATGCAGGAAGGAGGAACTCCCACGCGTGCCCTCCCTAGCTAGGTGGCAAAGTCTCCTCACTTGCCTACAACCCGATGCTCTTCTTAAACTCTACGCCGATTCAGCTTGCTACTCATCAGGAAACAGGAAAATAAAATACCTTCCTACATGAATAGCGAGCCTGCTCAGGATGAAGTTAGAAACCAGAACATGGGCAAAATGTGCAACATCACACCAACAAACACCAGTAAATCTTAGCAAATGCCAGCTGTTGGATGACTTCAGTTGTAGCCAATGCATGTACTCATTTTCTTCCTTGTGCAGAAATAAGCTAGCTATTCTAAGGTAACAAAATCCGTATGGATGTTGACCTCTTCGCCATACGTGGAAAGCCCCACTGATTTAAGAAAAACACTTAGAAAATTATATCATTAAAACAGGGACACTCAAGTGATTTGTGTATCCACACAGAATATGCTGCTTAAATGTGGTGCCTGTTTCCAGATGGAATTTGTTACATTCAGTACAAGCTTTGTGGAGGTAAAAGTAACCTTTCAAGTTTGAATGCCAATTCTTTCACAAATAAATGCCAGCATCCTGAGTACATATCCCAACAACTTCCTTTTATCAGCTAAAATTGGACTTGGTTCATTTGGACAAGAGTCCTGGAATAATGCCACTTTCCTCTTCTGCATTCAGCTGTGGTGTGATAACTTGTCTATTAGATGTCTACTAATGCTTTTCAGTTCTTCCTGACATGGGAAAAAGCCCAGGAGCCAAATATAAGACGGAAGAAAAAAAAGTGGGGTCATTTTTTTGGTTGTTTTTTGGTGTTCTGTTTTTGGGGGGTTTTTTTGCTAGCAAGCACAAAATATACATAATCAAGTCCCAGGTTTGAGGTTAATACCTTCCACTTGGCAACAAGCATACCCCAGAAGAGGGAAGGAATGTGATCAAGGAATAGACACAACTGTTCAGTAAGATTAGCATTCAGTGCTTGAATTTGCAGAACAACAGGATTTAAATTAATTGAAAAATGTAAACACAACAAAAAGCTCCTAAAATATCCAATACATAAAGTAATTTTATTCAGACACTTCCCACAACAACACTGTTATAAATTAAACCCAAGTGAGTACTGTGCAGAATCAATTCACTCAGTAAATTTAAAATATGTAATTTAAGTAATACAGGACAGTGTAAAAACAGTTTCATATCAAAGCTGTATACATATAAACTTCTGTAACATGAATTTAAGTAAAACCAAACATGCCAGGTTTCAGCGAAGGAGTTCGTTGCAGAGTAGGCACTGTGGTCAGCCACTTACAGATGCCAAAACTTCTGTGCCTCCTTTCAAATTTAACTGTGCACTGCTTGGTCATGTGTATACTGGCTGACCTCTGCAGAGCATTTCGCATCTTGAATTTCAAACACCTTGTAGTTCCTAACAAAATGCATTGTGCCCAATGGCTCAAATATATGGCTTTACTCCCACTACTGCCCTTAACCTCATGTACCAACTGAAAGTATGATCTTTCTATTTTTCATTACATCACTAAATTTTACAAGATAACGTTGTATAACCCATGTTGTATTTCCCAATTTAAGCTGGCAGCAGCTATGAACTCTGTCCTTGAGGAAGCCCTGCCTTCCGCTCTTCATTCTTACATCCCCTTTCCTTACCTTGTCTGTTCTGGCTCAAATATTCCATGACCCATATGAACTGCCCCATGCTAAAACCAACCTAGACAAGTTTAAACAGTACCAGTTACCCAACTGGTTTGTTAGGCCATCACAGAACACTCACACCAGCACAGGTGGAGTAAGACAGACTTGGAAACAAGCTGCCAGAGCCAGGACTGCATCTTTTGACATTAAGATGTACTTGAGCCACTCATGCATTCAGGTGGGTTTTTTCTTTTTTTTTTTCCCCTCCTCTTTTTTTTGTTGTTGTTGTGGTTGGTTGGTTGGTTTGGTTCGCTAGTGTCCACTTCAGCCTCTACACTAAACCTAGCCTACCTGCACAGAAGTCAGTCTTACACATAACCTGCTGATTCTAGCACAAACATAAACACATCTTAGTTACCACAAAAAAAATGCCAAATCAAGAATGTTGTTCCACATGGTGAAAGACCGCTGTAGGAGATGAACATAAAAATGAAGAAACACCTCCAAATCACAATTAGATCTTCAACTGCAAAAAAAAAAGAAAGATTTTGTCTCTCCTTGCAGAAGTTATCAGCATACCAAAAGCCTCTGTATTTTGATGTAGTTGAAGAATTTTTTTAATTTAATTTTAGCCTCAAAACACAGTTATAAATTTTTTTTTTGTTTAAGAACTACCATCAGGTGAACTTTTTCTTACCTTTCTGTTAAGAGTTTATATGCATTCATATAAGCATTATCAAAAGAAAACTAAATTCAACACCTGCTGACCTACTGAAACAGGATCTCTTGTTGAGAGCAGTGACACACACAGATGTGCACTATGTACGCAGGGCAAAAAAAGTTACACTATGCCAAAGCTTGTTTCAAAAAAGCCTGCACTGCAGAAATACTATATGAAGTATGTTAAATGAAACCAGGAAGCTTTAGAAGCCAAAATTGCCACCCCAATTGCTACAAAAAGCAGAGAAGTACTTACAGATTACACTGATATTCAGAGCAGAATAAAATTAAAATTAAAACCAAATCCAGTTAAAAGTTTCAGTACCTGAAATAAGTTTCTCAGTCTTCTCAATACTTGTCACACTGAACCTAAAATCCTAAGAACCTAAGACGACTTGCATCTGAAGTGTCTGGGCTGACAGCCAGGAATTCCTGGATTGGGAATTTTGATTTAACAAAAAGTCTGTGTACAGGATGGACTTTGGATAACAGTGACACTTTGTTTATAGTCATCACTCAATACAAAGGTTTCTGTAGTCCACTGGGATCCAGTTAATATAAAGGGCAAGGTGGGGAGCATTATAACACATTTTACAACCAAAAGCATTTGACTTTTTCCCCTCTAAAATTTTAAGCATTTATTCTATTTCTTCTGGAGTTGTTGCCATAGGATTATGAAATAGCATAATCCTAAGACCAGAGTGGGAAATTGTATCAAGTCCGTGCATATACTTGTACCAACGTGATTTTTTCAGGTTTTACATTTTACCTAACATATTTTACATTTACTCTGAGTAAATGACAACACAAGTATCACAAGCATACCTTAGTCAAATTTGCTTAAATTTTTATCTAGACCAAAAATGCTATGCTATTCTGCCCCAACAGTTTCTTTCAAGTAACAAGGAAGTGGAACTGTAATGCAAGATGAAACGACAACATACAGCAGTAAATTGGTATATTGGGTGGAGGGAGGAATTTAAAACACTAAATTGATATTTGAAAGTGATAAACCCAGTAAGGAATTCTTCAACTAAATTTTAGCAAGGACAAGCTTATTTTCATAGGGATGAGGTAAACTGGTAACTAAAAGAAAGAACTCATGAGAACGGACTCCTGCCATTGTCCCTAGGGTACATCCCACCAGCTTGCCTTAACAACCCAAACCTTCCTGTGGCAGAGCAGTGGTCTGGAGACCAACACAGAGCCCTGAGCCATCACAAAGGAATTCAGGAACAATACCATGTTCAGCAGAATGGCTCTACAGCTCCCATCCACTGGGAAGTCTCCAAAGCCAGCCCTGGCCATGCTGGTTGTTCCACAGTATCACTACTGGAATTACCAGCCAGCAACACCCAAAGGGACAAGCACTTAAAATAAAGAGAAAGCTGTTTGTGGCTGGAGTTCCAAATGTTTGTTCAGATGTGCATTTACTATCTAACTCATTTTCTTACTGTAGTACTCAGGGGATGGTTCTCCAAGGAAGTGAACCAGACAGGAACTGAATACTACTCATCCTGACCCTCCTCTTATTCCATGGATGGGACACTCGAGAGGAGCACTGGCATACTCACAGAGTTTGCTGTATAAGCATACACACTAAAGAAATTAATACATATGGGGCAGCGCTGTGTAATTGGTTAACTCTGTAAAACAATTGAAATTTTGAATGACCAGCTGACTCGATAGCCTGCCACATGCAAATCCACACAAAGCCTATTTTGACACTTTCTTTAAAAATCCAGTCAAGCAATCAAACTTTATCATTATTCAAAATTATCTGGATAATACAACAGTAAGATGTAGCTGATACAGCTGAAGCGTTCTGGTTTGGATTAGTACTGTACAAACATGAGGAACAGATAATGTTCTTCCTGATTTGGGTTAATGAATCTGTGTTATTTCATGATTTACTGCATTGGAAAGAAAGAAAATCCAATAAGCAAAATACCAGAACTTAAGCCACATCAGCAGTTACAGGCACAAGAGGGCAAGAAAAAGCAGACATAACTAGATTACGAAAGCGACTGCATTGCTTAGTGCTTTACTGAGAATAATGTGTTCCAGCTATCACAAAGAACCCTTTCTTGAAAGTTAAGCACAAATTTTAAAGCACTTTCTTTCTCATGAAGTAGTACACTTCTCCATTAAGAAGTTCTTTTAAAATGGAGGTGGCAGAAACCCCACAGTAGTCCTGGCTTTTTATTTCTAGATTTCTTGAGAATCATAGCACTGAATTTTAGGAAGAGAAAAACAAGAAATTAAGCTGCACCAATTTTTAACACACCCTCTGAGGCATCAGAATGAAAGGTAGAAGAGCTATACTCAAATAGACTATAAAGGTGTGGAGTCTTAAAGATATGTACACTTCAGAAAGACTTCTGATTATCAACAAAGCAATTCAGAGTATGATGTGAATGTGTCACACCCTAGAAGAAATTAAGTAATGTCATCAGCAGGGAGTGACAGGTCAAATCACTAACAGCACTGCAGAGGCGTGGAACATCAACATATTTATATTTTCTTAAATAAAAAAAGTTCCAGCACCTAAAAAAAACACACACACAAAGCACATGCAGACTGAGTTACAGCAGTACAATCTTATAGATAATAGGAAGTTCCTCCCAAGCAACCTAGATGTTTTCACATACTGGCAAATTAATCTTGATCTCTGTACATCACTGATCCTTCCAGCTGGTTGCAAGCACCAATAATTAACCAAAAATCTATTCTGGTTGATGATACTAACATGAAAGACTTAGCTAATGTTCCTGTAAGTTGAATTCAAAACACATTTTAGCAAAGTCAACAAGAACTCATTTATTGCCCTCTAGGACTCTCTTGAAGTGAAATGACAACATATACTTCAATGACTTTCCATTTTTTAGAAGTTCACTTGAAAGGAACATTACCTGACTTAGACACAAATCATCATTAAATCTACTTCATAAGAAAATCAGAAGTCCTATCAAGTAATTACAGATGAACATATCCATTTAAAGGGAAAGTGAGGATAATTCATTTTAGCCAATCTAGAATAATTGCAAGATATTCTGACATACTGTAATACATTGAGAAGTCTAAAGTATTTTCAGAAAGGCCTCTTCTGAGCAAACAAAAACATGCTTTTGTTTTTTAAGAAAGGCAAATCCTCTTTGCTATATGTGAATATATCAGTTGGTTAAGACAAAAATAGGAATCTCCAAGTTACATGAAAAGTTATCTCCAAAAAAGGCTTAGACTGCTTTTTAAAGTAGTCTGCAGCCACTTCACCCAGTCAAATTTCAGCTAAGTTTAGCTTCAGATACTCAGATTGAACACCAGCCTGGTAAGACCACTGCCCTTCTCTGTCTGTCCCGGTTTCAGCTGGGATGGAGTTAATTTTCTTCTTAGTAGTTAGTACAGTGCTGTGTTTTGGCTCTGATGTGAGAACAATGTTGATAGCACACTGATGTTTTCAGTTGTTGCTGGGTGATGTTTATACTAAATCAAGGACTTTTTGGTTCCTTGGGCCCTGCCAGCCAGAGGGCTGGAGGGGCACGGGAAATTGGGCGAGGACACAGCCAGGACAGCCGACCTGAACTAGCTAAAGAGGTATTCCGTACCATATGATGTCATGCTGAGTATATAAATTGAGGGAAGAAGAAGGAGGAAGGGGGGGACATATGGCATTATGGCATTTGTCTTCCTGAGTAACCGCTACACGTGATGGAGCCCTGCTGTCCTGGGGATGGCCAAACATGCCCATGGGAAGTGGTGAATGAATTCCTTGTTTTGCTTTGCTTGTGTGCACGGCTTTTGCTTTTACTATTAAATTGTTCTTATCTCAACCCCTGAGTTTTACATTCCTTTCCGATCCCCCTCCCCATCCCCCTGGGTGAGGGGGAGTAAGCAAGCGGCTGCGTGATGCTTGGTTGCTGGCCAGGGTTAAACCATGACACTGTCTCCAGACACTGCCTGTCCTTTATTGCACCAGTATCCTCAGTCATCTGCTCCCTTCTTCCCCCATGGAAAAGGCAAGAGTGGAGCAAAAAGCAAGAATCCTCCACATGAAGCTGTCCCACCTTTATACAGCATATTTCATGGGCTTCCTATTCAAGTACCCCTTAACTGTCAGCAGGACTGTTGCTTTTTGTGGAGCAGGGCAGGGAGTCTTTCCTCTCTGCAGTTTTCACAGTTCACATGATTTTATTCTATTTTCTTTGAGAGTCTCCCCCAAAGATCACCATTTCATTGAGAAAGGGAATTCCTCCTCTTGCTAGAGCTGTGACCCAACCACAACACAAGATGCTGATTTCAATTAGCAAGTCTACTAAGACAGGGAAATCTTGGCTCAAATCCCAACCACATGGAAGATCTGTCTCTGGATTTCAGACCTGCTGCTTTCTCACATCAAGTACCACCCCAGCGGGGTATACCCCACAGTCTCCTTGTACTAGAGACATTTTCCCTTTTCTCCAAGCTCAATTATTTCACAGAAAGCCATTTACCCTGAACAAGGATCTGGGAGCTTCCTGTACATAGCAGCATTTCCAAATTCACTGCATTTCTCAGAACATGTTTCCTCTGAGAATATATTAAAGTTACTAATAAGACAATCCTAGACACTATTCACGGTACCTACACTAAGTAAGCAGCACACATCCTCTCTTAGAACTTGCTATTTTCAATTTATCTTCAAAAGAGCCTCCCTTTCATCCACAGCCTTAAGAGGAACAGTAGTAGTCTCTGGTGATGACACTGCTTGGGGTTTTCCCAACAATAGCTCCAGCAACCCAATGTCAAAGCAGACTAAAAATCTTAGATCCATGTACTTATTGACCTTCCTATATGGGTGAATTTTGTTCATAAATCAGTTTACTGATTGCCTCCATTATCTTATTTTGGCTACAGTCAACTCATCCTGCCAGATAGCCACTGTATCAGTAACATCATCATCTTGAGGTATTTCTGTTGCTTGGAACCATTACCGACATAATTCCTCATTAATACAGCATTATGCATAATCCTCTTCCCTTCTGCATGAGCTTCTGAGATGCTTGGTGACAAAATAATATGCATCTCATCTATTTCCACTGAAAAACTCTGCTTGTTGTTAAAAGAAGCTATTACCAATATTGCCATATATTCAAAACTATTTTCTTTACATCCCCCTCCTTAATATACCACCGTTCTTTTTGTTCTGTGCAGCATCCTTTCCATGGATGCTTACACCATCACACACTGCAGATTTAACTCACACAGCCTTTTCTCTTCGATATAACAAAAGTTTGAAGTATCAGTTGCTAGCATCATCTCTTATAAATTTAAGACTAATTGATTCATCTATTTATAACATAAAATCTGGAAGGTGGAACACGGAAAGGTATGGTAAAGAACTCAAAAGATAATCTAGTCCAGCCATTTCATAAGACCCATGAGGAATTTTATTATAGAAACATTTATTTTCCTCCTTCAAGAAAGCATTAAGTCACAGCCATAAAACCGACACATTTCAGCTACAGTTTAAACAGAGTTTCTAAAATAATAGTCACAAGCCACAACAAGTCTTGGATCCAACAAAAACACAATTTCAATCTGGATTCAAAATGCATTACTTTATGTATGCAAAAACCAGTTGGTTCACCAACACTGTGGTTCCACGCACATTTCTTCAGCAGCAGTGCTCACCTCAACTACTATCACCATCTTCCCAAAGCTCCTCCACCATGCCAGCAACCAAACCAAGGTATTATTTTCTGGAGAATTTTTCTCTCCAGCATAATTAGCTCCCTGCACCAGTTTACCAAATGACCCATGGAACGTCACTAGAAGAGGGAAGACTAGGAATAAAAGGCTGCTTGCTCCCCACAGTCAAACACAACATGCAGTTTGACTAATACTCAGTTGGCACAGCCTTCAAAAAACAAAAATCCCCCAACATTCCTAGTCCCATGCATTCATTTCTACAGCAAAGCTGTCCCCTTTCATTCTAGCAGACATTTGGGAAGCCATGTAAGTCCTACCAGGGACCTGACTGGACCATATTTGTTTTCAGCGGATCCTCTGGGGTGGCTGCAACAGCCACTGCCCTCAAGTACAGCACCACCTCTACCTCCACACAGTCAACTGCCATTTTCAACATAAACATCTTAATGTAAGCAGGTAGCTATATGAGACTACTCTTGCAATATGCTGTTTCTCTTACATAGCTCTTAAAAATTACCTGCAGGAAAAAGATCATCTTCAAACTGTCTGCAAAGCGAGGGCACTCCTGGCAGAAACAGGCTATTGAGAGAGCACCAACTACTGCTAGGATTCACCACAGGAGCGCTCACTAGCTCAAGTGCTGTCTTCTTTGGCCTGTACTTTTCATTCTGCATTTGTGTAGTTTGTTCCTCCTTTCAATTAGGCCTTGGTTAACCACCCTTCAGATAGCAGCCACTAAGTTACTATTTAAATAGTCATTAAATATTACTACTAAAGAGGTCCATGGGGATTGTTGCTTATCTGAAGGCACGGAAGATTTCAAATTTGCAGTGACAGAATATATGCATCTAGGTATTAGTCATACAGGGAAAAAATAAAAAGGCAAGCCTACGTGCATTTTAATATATTCCCCTCAATCCAGCAAATTCTTCCACTGATGAGGAGAAGCAAACTGTGTATACAGGTCTCCCTGCCTGTCAGCTTTTCACAGGTACATCAGGGTGATCTGACACTACCACTGAAGTCAGACTAACAGAAGGTCCTCTCACCCTGCTGCTCCAGCCACGGGGCTTTCCTGCTTCCCCTCACACTACATACAAAGGTTTTACGATCACAGAACAAGTCACTTCAGATAGCTGATCCATCACCCCACTGCTGGAGGAGGTAACAGACAAGAAAAAGTGAATTCTTGCAGGTTGGTCTGACAGTCTGGAACAAGAACCCACAGCTGTCAACGTGAAGAGAGCACACTGTTGCTATTAAATTGCCTCACAATTCAACAAAACTATATTCTTATAGTCATCCTTTTTATTCTCTCTGAGCTTGGGCTCAGCCTCAACAAGTCACTCGAGGCTGGCCCCAGGCACACAGGCAAAGCCCCGCTTTGCAGCCGCTCTTTCTGAGGCTCAGGTTTCCCTGCTGACACTACCTTTTCCTCTTGTCTCCCAGCATCCACAGTCACTCCCAGGTCTACTCTGCTCACTGAAGCAGGCAGCAATACAAACTGGAAAATTCATCGTGCATGGGTTTTATACAACAATTGACTCATTCGAGAGCTTGTAAACTGGTTATGGACTGCTGCCACCCTGAGCAAGTCTGACATTCCTGGTAAATCCTGCAGGCTGTTTTCCTTTTATTCAGATGCTTTTAAACATACAAAACCACAACTAACATGGTGATCTTACACCTGTTTTTATAAATCAGTTATCTTTGTATATAGTAAGATTTTAACAGTTATTTAAAAGCTTGTGCATATAAAAGATTTCTCCTTTAGTTGGGCTCCTCTGTGGTCAACTTAAATTCATTAGCTACAGCAGAAAATTTTAAGAGCCACGCTGACTTCAACAAGTAATGCACCATAACATCTAATGCCAATAAATGTCTCTATGCCATACACTGCAAAGGCTTCAGCCGTTTTGAATATGGATATTTTAGTACTTGAGAGCATGTACAGTAACAGACTATACTAATATTGCAATCCTTCCCCTCACAAGCAAACTTCAGATATTTCCATGAACCATCAGAACCCTCAAAAGTTTCACCAATAACTTTAGCCTCAGTAGTTACCTTCAGTAATTCTTACATTTAGATTCCATGCAAGCGCAGCAAGAACTAAATGCTCACTAACTTTGAGGCCTGTCCTCCCCACAAATACAGAAAACCATTTCAAATGAAACAGAAAATACACTTTCTCAATGATAAAAGCCATAAAGGAAGGAAGGAAAGGCTTCGTCAGAAACCTAGTCTAGTAGTTAGTCTACAATTAAGTTGGAGCTTTGTTTACATTTTCCCCTTGGCAAGAAAAGGAAGTTATGTCTTCCAAATTTCCTGTAACAAGCCCTCTCTGCATTTATTTCTAAAGCATTTATTTTTTGTCCTGTAACACGAACATGCAAGTTTTAGATAACAGCCAAGGGAGCATCACACAAGTTGACATAACATGTTGCTCCTAAAAACAGAAGCATCAATCATTTACAAATTTAATTCAGCAGTATCTACACATACCTCATGTATGCAGACTTTTTAAGATTGCATAGTTATGAGAGCCTGTGGGGTGGTTTTCTGTTCAACTACTTGCTAAAGCAAATCTGCACTTTGAGCAGACTGATAGTACATCTTAACTCTTCCTTCTCCCTCCACAAGACTTGAAGCTTTTCAGCTGTCCCAGAACATCTGAAAAAAATAGATTTTTCAAAGGAATAAAAAAAAAATTTAGAAGGAAAGCAAAAGTCTGCTGGACTAATTAGAGAAGATACTCCATTAAAGCAACCCACTGCTCTTAGTCTCATTTTATAGCAAATTTTGTTCATCTTTCTCTTATCTGCAACTGTCCTTAATACTCTTTCACAATCAAAGCAAGGGCAAAATGCAGAAAGTCTTTGTCAGTGTGAGCTATACTTACCAAACCACCTTTGATTCTTCTGTTATTTGAAAAGTTCATCAATATATGGGAAAAATTCAATATTGCCACCAAAAAAAAGCAATCTTACTTCCCTGTCTAGCAGATGATCATTCCCACTAAACTCTTCTTCCTCTACTTGCACATTCATACCCAAAGAACAGGAAGAGTTTTTAGCTAGATCTTTTTTCAGAAAAAAGGTTCATTTTAACTTAAAGGAAACTAATCTTATATGTGTGGAAAATGGGAAAAGGCAAGTTCCTTTTCCTTCCAAATTTAAAACAAGGATGAAACTCAGATTCACAAGATGTTTAAATAAGCACTCTAGTTACTGTTAAGGATTGCTAGGGCTTAATACAACTCAACCTTGACGCAGGTAAACACAAAATGTGAAATTTTCCAGTTTAATACTCCAGAAAAATAAGTTGGTAGTTTAAAACAGAATGAGGGGAGAAGGGAAGAAGGAGAAAGAGAAGTAGATCCCCAAGATGCTGGTAAAGAAATATCTAGATCAGCACAAGCCTGTTAACCCAAACTGCCAAATTTTTCTCAGCAGAGAATCTTAAAGCAAGACAAAACAAATTTTATTTTCCTTAAAATGGAAAAGCCCTGAGTAGTATGGACAGATCTTTTGGAAAGTTTGCTTTAGGACTATACTTTGGAACAATGTAATTTAAGCCTAAAACCCAACTCAAATAGAAAATGGCTGTATCACAGCAAAGATCTTCATTAAATGCAGTTACAGATTAGCAGCTTTGATTTAGTGCAGAAATACACATACAAGAGTCACTTTACCAGGGGTTACCAAGTCTTCAAGTTTGTGTCTAGAACTATGGAGTACTATCAGAGAGGGGATATTCTTATACTGTATGACAACCTTAACTATGCTAGGAGGATATTTAGGCATTTCAAGTTCAAATGCATATTTCCAGCATGTTTAATAAAGGACTAAACCCTACACAGATTTTGATGACCATGTAAGAAGCAGGAGGTATTTTCTGATCCAAATAACGTATCTTTTTATTTAAAGAAAAAAAAAAGCAGAAAATTATTCTTTTAAATATTATCTTTGGCTATTCAAAAAGTCAGTCAAGGTGGAACTCGAGAATCTGAGGCAGTAATCACACATTCTATCCAAAATTTAGATAAGCTAAATACCCAAATTACTCACGAAAACAAACTATGGAGGAGATGGACATACTCGGTAGACTGAGGCAGTGAGGGAGGGAGACAACACGACAGACTCACAGTGACACTGGCCAGCAACTCCTCATTCCCCCACATTTGTAACAGTCCTGTAACACCATGCAACAATGTATAACACCGTATTCCTAAGAATTACAGCGCTGCATCCAGCTCACCAGTAACAACTGCTGCCTCTCGGGAGCTGGGAGGTACCGACACCGCTTGGCTTCTTCCTCGTTCAGTATCAGGCCATCACCACACTGAATCATACCAAACTTCCCCTCTTGAGAGTGCATTCTGTCAGCTCAGCATTCTTCTACCATGCTAGCGCCTGAAGCACAATAAACAACCCATTTCAGAAACTTCCTAGAAGTACCTCCTTGCAGACTGACAAAGGGATCTTCAACTTCAAATGTCAGCATAAGCAATTTGATTGTATTTCAATGAGGTGCAGTCACTACTAGAATGACTTTAAAGAAATCCACAAACCTATTAACGTTATGGTCTCTGCCCACATTCTAGAGATTCTGTATGTATTTCACATCACCTCTCAACCATCTGATATTATGATGCCCACTACAGGATGAGCCAAGATACAGGACATCACGCTTTAATGTATTCCCACGCTTCATTAGTCTGTGATTTTTTTAACGGATAAATCAAAAATTCCACTATGTACATGCCTACACTCCTGCCTTCTCCAGGATGAAATTTTCTGGTCATTCAGTTTAATATCACAAGCAGCTTCAGAGGTGGTTAAGTTTCTATGTATTTTAAGAAACAGACAGCTCCAACTTGTACAAAGTACTTCAGCACAACCTCGTATTCAACACTACAGAATTTACATGGGTGAGCCCTATAATTATCACAGCAGCAGAAAGGCTTCAAAGAGGACTTGTATCTTCTTAGACAAAGTCCAAGATCACCAAACCCACAGCAAACCCGGTTCCTCAGTACCAACAGCCAAGGAACCACCTCCCCCCACCCTTACATTGAGAGTCATCAGGAGAACAAAGCTAAGGCAGAAGACTTAAAAAGCTGAAAGAGTAAGGCAGCACCAGTCCACAAAATAGTGTCTCATTGCATTCTGATTGGATTTGTTATTTTAGAAGGCTTTCTAGTCAGCTCTCAAGCAGCATTTCCAATATTGCGGTCAGGAGAAAAAGAGTATGAAAAGGAACTTCTGTCACTCCTACTGATTATTTTTAAAGCAATTGAAACAGTTCTGTGAGGAGTAGGTTATTCTATATACTTCATTGCAGTATGATCTGGGGGTAGCAGATGATGACAAGCAAAGCAGCATTCCACTTTCTCACTAATACAATGTGATCTACTTGGTCAGTCAAAAAAATACTTTGATTTGCATATAAATAAGTATAATTTTACTAAGGTCTGATACCTTCACAAGACTTTGGTATTCTTGCTCTATGTATTCCAAACCTCTATTCCCATGTTGGACTATAAAAAAGAACAGTCTTCCCGGACCCAAACGTAAGCCTAAAACATGCATGTGAGCACACAGAGATACATTTTTACAGCTCTACTAATCACATATTGCTTCTCCAAGTACTGGGTCACAAAATAACATGCCCAATTAAAAGACCACGCAGCAGTCACTTTAGTGTTTAGTCATCACTGCCATCAATGGAAGTGTAAAACTGCTTGACAGTTACGCTAAAATAGTTTTAACAGATCTTGGACAACATTTCCAAATTAGAGAGGAATCTTGCATACCATCAACTAGCTTTATCTCTCTCTAAAGCACTTCCCACTAGATAACACTCAAGATTTGAAGTGATGAAAAATGCCAGAAGAGATTCATCTTAAAAGCTGCAAGTTAACATACTGAAATAATCCTATATCAAAGAGGACACAGTGGAAATAAAAAGGCTCTTTAAGATCATAGGGAATGGCAGTAACAGGGGCACTAGAAAGAGGTTCTTTAAGATAAATTTTAAAAAAATAAATTATACCCTGTACAATTCACTATAACGGACTGGGAACAGGATACGATAGGTAAGAATAGCAAAGGCGGACAGAAAAAAAAAACAACCCACAACAGTCTTTCTAATACAGGAAGAACCAAACATACAATGAAGTTGAGTGTCATTTAGACCATACAGCATGGCCACTGAATTCAGCCAAAAATTTGAGGACAAAGATCAAACAGGATTCACAAAATGATCAGACATATATATACAGCTAACAGCTACTGTTAGAATTTCAAGTCGGAAAAGTTACACAAGATCTCTAGAAGATACTTCTGAAACTTAGGAACTGATTTAGGAAGATATTACCCATAAATGTTACACCCCCACACCTTACTGGAAGTTTCTTCAGCAGTTTTGGCTGCTGCTAAGATTTTTTTGCATGTTTTATCACTCTGGTATAACATGGTAATTCCTATTTTTCATTTAGATAAATAGTTTAAACCCACTGATGACAGAAAATCCCCAACAGGCTGAACACGTGTCTGCAAGCCCACCAGTCCATTACACATTCAGTGTAATCTTGCATAACACTTACACCCAATGGAGCAATCACATCAGACTTAAATTTAATTAAGTATATAGTTATGTATGTACTTCAGTCCAACACGCTTCAGGCAACACAGTCCCACCCCCAGATCCCCTTTACCTACCTGACCTTGCCTTTATACTGTGTCAGCAAATAAATTTTCCATAGCAATGTGATGACCCAGATTAAGGACCTGATCTGAAGTCATTTTCTGTTTTAGTGATTTACTTTTCAGACAGATCAGTTTCCTGCAATGCTTCAGAGTGAAGCCATGTAAACCATTCTCTCAACAGAGCTGAGGGGACAGTGCAGGATGCAGAAAAAAACAGCTGCGGACTCTAAGTGTTTAGAGTGGATGCCACCAAGCATCCATCAAAAACCTCATAGGCATCCTTGTAAAGCAACAGAGCTATCTGCCATGGTCCCAAGGACAAGGAAATTAGAGACTTCAGACCCCCTTTAGTTTCAGATGAACCTCTGACACGATCTTCTCTCTTTGAACACTGAAAACAAAACCACTACCGTCAGAGAATAAGATGAAAGCAAAATGCTAAACCTCTAAGAGCTTCGGACAGCAAGGTATAAGTGTTGCATACACCATCATTGATGCTCATCTCCTTCCTATCCATTTTTCCTCTTGCCTATTTCTACTCTCCCCAACACACAATTTCACTGTTTCTACATAAAACACACAAGGATTTCAGGTCTCCTAGCATCCATTCATTATACAGAAGGCATCATTATAATTTGCATCCTTCTTGGGAGACAGGCCGGACAGACTGGATAGGCACAAAACACAAGACTAGCATCACACTTTGCAACTGCAGTCCCTTCTTGTTACAGTTCAGGCAGACTGGTAAGCAAACATATGAAAGAACATTCTGAAAGTCTGTAATAGTTTGTGTTCAAAGATTTAAAGATACACTGACAAGCCTTATGCTTCAAAGAACCTGGGTAATGAAACAGATCAATAACTACATGACTCACTGGAAGCTCATCGAACACTCACATCTGAAGAACTAGGCTTCCCAGTCTCTACTGCATGCACAATAAAGTTTATGCATCTTTCCACACTTGTGTGAAATAACGGTACAAGGCACTGATCTGGCAACAGAAATCAAAACTATGTAAATAAGTTCCAAAAAAAAAAAAAACCCAAAAGAATTAAGATTGAAACTCGCAATTTTGCATCTAGATTTACCGTAATAACAGTAAGATTTACCGGAAGAAATTCTCATTGGTATTAAGAACACTGCTCTTAAGAAGAAATAACTGTCTCTATAGATTTTTTTTTTTTGTTTTATTAATGTGAACTACATGCAGTTTATGTGAGACGTCTGTAGGATTTTTTGATTCATGTTACTTTTTGTCTCAGTTGTGGCTGGCTGCCTTTCAACCTTGGTCCTCACTATGCAACCATGACATCGGAACACACTCCCCTTTTCTTGCATGTCACCGGGTATATCAAGACCAAACTAGCATCAGGGTGGCAGGAGGGTCAGGGCTAGTGTCACGCCCCCTCCCAAGGCCACATGCAGGACCACAAGATACCACAACACTAATGCAGCCTGCAAAGCAGGACAGAGGAATGCACTGTCCAAGCCTAGAATTCATCCTCTACAAGCCTCTAGGATAACTGTCATCAGTGACAGCTGTAAACCTGACATCATGTGCGCAGCAACTTGATAGTCCGCTTTCAAAATGAAGACTCAATATTTTGTTAGTCTATTAATCAAGCTCTGACAGCCCCACTGAATTAAATTCAAAGAGCTGGCTGCAAAGACAGTACATTTTACTACAATTTAACAATGAGCAACATCCCTTTACAACACAAAGTTTTGAGCTTCTCAGACAAGCTTGAAAACCAAGAGGGGGAAGAAAAATTAAAAAAAAAACAACAACAACAATCACTATGACAAGTTCATGCAAGTCTTCCAGAAGAGCTTATAAAAATAATTTTATTCCTTCACATATGACTCTTTGCAGATCAGTCAATGCCAGCTATAAGCATTACACCACTACTGTATCTGTGACTCAGCAAGGGAATCTGGACATATGAAGAAAATTAACTTACATTAGTAAGAGGCAAGGATTTTTAAAAAAGCCAGTAATTACAATAATGCCACAGAAAATTATCTAAGATGACTTGTGTCTGTGCTCCTTGTATGTTCAAGCGTACACAATTAGATTAGAACATCAAACCCATTCATATATCGGCTAAAGTCTGAAAGCAAGTAAAACAATGCTTTGTGCAGCCGAGCCAAAAACAAAGGATTCAATAGGTTTTTTTCATCTCCAATGAACAAAAGCAAACACAGACTGTACATTCTACACAAAGTACTGGACACTATTTCCAAGATTACCTGTATGCAGTCCAACTACGCAAGTCCAGCTTTAAATCTCAATAAAAACCCGAGCAGTTGGCATCTTCACATTGTAACTTAGGATACAAACTTTATTTGCCCAGCCAGCCATCAAGAGGTTTACATACAAGCACAGACAGCAATGTTTACATAACATTATTTGATGCAACAAAGTAGCAAGTTCTCAAATAGCTCAATTATGGTTTGGTCCGTCAACTAAGCCTAGTTTTTCCCCAAGAAGGGAGAAAAACCTCACAAGCCATACCTTTTGAATACATTATCTTCATCCAGATAGCCTACAAAAGAAGCATTCAGACCTTGCCTTTTAAACACCAGTCCATAGAGCCTGTACATCACCAAGACACTTGTTCCACATCCTCAAAAATAATCTCTATAGAATTAATTTTGTAATATTGGCAAGAGACTCTTAGTCGACAAGGGGAGGAGGGGAGAAAGGCAGAAGAAATATTTTCGTGAATTTCTTAAGCAAAAGGTTCAAACAGAGAGGGGGCTAAACTCACTGGATCTAAAAAAAAAGAATTCCCCTTCCTGCACCTCCCAGTGCAAAGAAGCATGCTGATAACCAACTAGGATGAAAGCGGTCCATGACCTATGCTTGAAACAATAAAGGAGAATCTTAGAAGACTGTCTTTCCTAACATCTTTCAGACAAAAGAGAGTAAGGCTTTAACTCATCAAGCTTCTCAGTGCCTCAAGAAAACGTTATGAGTGCTAAAACTATTGTCTCTGAGTTTCTGTTTTTATTTTCTCCATTTCTAAATGAAAACAGAGCATGCAGTATGTGGTAAAACCAGAGATAACCGCATCCCAGTGGTATATCTGCCAAACGCTTTAGATTTGTGTATTATATTACACTGGTTTTGAGCAAAGCCTCGAGCGCTGCCACATTCCCTAAGCTGAATTCTCACAAATAAAGCTTCATTGCATCAACACGTATGTTATTATCTTACTAGCATATTTTATGCTAGCACTAGACATGCGTGTCATCTTTTACCCAATGGCCTCAGATGGGATGGCAGAGGAGAACAAGCAGAAGCGTGAACCGACAGCGAAGCACTATCCAAGAGCAGCAGGAGTATCCCTGAGGCACAAGCAGGCACACCACCTGCACAGCTCTCCCAAGTTTCTCCAGGAACACCACGGAAACACCTATACGGAGAGTAGCAGGGTGAACCCCCACGTCCCCGGGCGGCGGCAGCGCCAGACCCGCACGAACCGCCACGGGCCGGGCCGGGCGCACCGGGGGAGCCCCGCCGCTCCCGGCGAACCAGCGCGGCCGCTCTCGCACCAGCCGGGGATAAGGGGCGCGCGGCGGCGGCGGCAGCGCAAGCTCGGCGCCCGCTCCTGCCCGAGGCGGCTCCGACAGCCCCTCGGAGCGCTCCGCCGGGGCCGCTGCCGCCCAGCGCCAGAGGGCCACGGTGCCCCGGGCAGGCGGGGAGCGCTCCGCAGGGCAGCGGCCGGTCAGGCTGCACCAGACGGCCGCAACAGGCGCGGGGGAGGGCCGCTGCCGGCGCTCCGGAACAGGGACCCCCGCGGGTCGAGCCCGCCCGCCCCCGAGGGCCGCTCCCCGCGGTGGGAGGCCTGGTGGGCGGCGGGAGCCTGCACCCCTGCCCGCCGCGGCGGCGGAGCTGCGGGCTGGGAGCGCCGAGGCGGGCGCGGGAGGAGCCCGGCCGCAGCCGGCGCAGGACACCGCCGGCCCGGCGGGGCGCCCACCCGGCCCCAGCTCCGGGAGCCCCGCCGCGGGGGCGGCGGCGGTCTCACCCGCTCCCCTCTGCCGCCGTGATACCGAGGCCGGGCCCCCTCCCAGCCCACACCCACCGCGCGGCTCCCCGCGGCACCTCACCTCCGGCAGCCGGTCGCCGCCGCCATCCTCCCCGCTCAACACTACCCGCTCCCTCCCGGCCCCGCTCCGGCCGCCGCCATTTTGATCCAGAGCCCCAGACTCGGCCGGGCAGAAGGAGCGGGCACGGCGCCTGCGCAGCGCCGCTGCGGCGCCCGGGCCACGTGGTCCGCGGGGGAAGGGGCGGGCGGGGGCGGGCTGCCGGGGGGCGCCCGGCATGGCGGGGGGCGGAGGGCCGCTGGGGGCGCGGCTGTGAGCGGTCACGCCGCCGGTCGAGGCTTGTCCCTGTCACAGCCCCGGTGTGGGGACAGGGGAGCGGTGGGGCGTGATGGCAGCCGTGCCAAGGGGCAGCTGACGCTCGGGGCCCCTCGGCAAAGCGGCCCGAAGGCGTTACTGTGGGAGCCTGCACGGGGTCCAGTCAGCCCGGGCCTCGCCCGCCAGCCGGGGAAAGGGCGGGCGGGCAGGGCCGTGGGGCTGTCCGAGAGCGGAGAGGCGCCAGCCCGCAGGCCTGGCGGCGTGAGGGGAAGGAGGCCGCTGGGGAGACCACCGCACTGCCGCCAGCCCCCCGCACCCCTGCCACACGTGCTTTGCTTGCTCTGTGTGACAGGTCTCACAGGCTGCTTGTAACCAGGTACAGAGCTGCCAGCAGTATGAAGCGTTTTGTCAGCGCACATTCTTTTTGTACTTGAGACTTCGCTAAGCAGCTTACATTAAGCATATGTTTAGCTCCCTGCTTTGCCACACTGCTAGGAGCTTGTTAGAGACAGGCCACAGTCAGATTCCGGTTTTATTGTTCGTGCTAGGAATATATACTTGTCACCTGGAAAGAAACTCCCACCACCTTCCCTATTTCTGATAACCTCTGTTTATATCAGAAATTAGTATTTCACACATCTAGGTGAAAGTAGGTGCCAGCAATAAAAATGCTTGTAGCTCTTCCCACCATTGCTGTTGCCACTCCTGCTACATTTTCTTCAAAGAAAGGTGCGTGTAGGTGCAATCAGGATCAGAACCTAACAGCCAACATGTCTATAAAATCACTGTCTTCTAAATCAGAGAAAGTGACCAAAAATACACATCCAAGTTTTATTAGAACAATAAAACCACATTAAGTAAATCAAACTACTTGTGCTGTCTAAAAGAACTAAGCACCATGTGTCTATATATGAGAAGATCTGAGAAAAGTGTTTCATGCACAGGCCAAAAATCTGATGAATTCACATGGCAGAAAATACTCAGCAAGCTGAAAGCCACATCTGTAATCATTCTTGATTGGTAAAGGCAAGCTATGACTGATTATATCCTTTCCTGACTTTGCTGACAGTCTTTCTGGAGCGAAGCCTTCTGCTTGGCATCACACTGTCCTGCAAACATCTCTGTAATTAACTTGCCTGAATGCAGCAGACCTCTCTAACTACCACTTGGCATAACAGCCCATAAATCTGAGCAGCTTACCAAGAAGCTAGCAAAAACCAACCTCAAATATATTTTCCCATGCTGTAGACTGTTTTCTTACTGGTTTCAACCCAAAAATGGAGGAGAAACACAGTAAGATGGGTTGATGGACAGTATCTTGTACTCCTTGGGTGTTTAACTGTCTTAGTTATTTATGTGGCCTCCAATACTGTATTATCGGAGAGAACCACAACTTTGGACTTCCATATCCACAGAGTACCAGAGTGAGATGAGGGAATTTTTATAACTTCAGTTCCATTGATGAAGTTTACAGTGTCAGGGTGACGCTTGTCTCTGTTCAAGGGGGACTGTGCTCTAAATATTACATCTTTGCAAGCTGTTGTTTCTGTTGTCAGGAGAGCTATTAAAACTGGCTGGCTGGCAAAGCTCAGCCTCTTTGAGCTGCTGGCGGCGAGAGCCTTCCCATCATCTATTTCTGTCTCTTTTGCACCTGCCCTAGCCTGCTTTCCATTCCCTGCTGTTAGGAACCATGATCATGGAATATCACATACACAGTGTTCAGCTTAGTTTTATTTTACCCTGGTTTTCTGTAGAAATGTGGTATATATGATCATATTGCCTGCCTGTGCATAAATGGTTTTAGGTCTATGACCTCTGTACTAAAAAATTTTTAACTCATTGACCCGTTTCTCATTTGGGTCCTTATAGACACTGCAAATACAGAAAAGGCTTCCTTTGTCTTAGCTGTCAAAGTCAAGCAACCAACAGGCAGAAACCTATAAGAAACTAAACCGCAGTAGTTTTAATGCACATGGAACTGTTAATTTAAATGTATGTGTTAGTAGAAATGGTTGGAGACAAGCTGCTTAAATATCAACAACATGAGACAACCCCTGCCTCTTCATTGTTACAATTTTAGTAGCTTGCTGAGTCCAGCATAGGAATAAGAGCCAGTTGAAGTTAAATAAGTAAGATTCAGGTCACAGAGCTTTCAAACTGAGAGGAAAGTCGTATGCCAGCTTGGTTTTCAGATGACAGGAACTAGTTAAGAAGTTGTTGCCGAAGTTCTATAGGTAGGGGAAAAAAATCCATTCTGCCCTGCAGCAAGCCTGGCTCATAATCTTACAGGTAGTGAAAATGAGGAGGAGGGAAGGAAAAGTAGTCTTGCAGGCTGAACATTGGCTTCGTTACATGTCTTAATATATATTCTTATATTATATATGTTCTAATATATATTTCTATGTTTACTATATATTCTCATATGTATTATATATATTTGCTTCATTTTATATTCTAATATCATAAACCGGAGCGTAGCCAAAATGGATGGTTAGAGCGAAGTGCCAAGATCTCGCTCTGCAATAATCATCTTTTTAGTAGCTAAAATAAACCTTCTTTCTTATGACTCAGAGACAGTGTGTTGGGTAACAATTTGGGGAGACATCTAGCAGGTCAGAAGTGAGAAAGGCTACCACGTGCTTTTGCTTTAGACTTTTTAAAGCATAAAGGTCACCCCTTGACTGCAGCACAGTGTCATTATCTTTGAGGACTGCATGGTCTCCTGCCCTGGGAAGTGCACCAAAAGTAAGCTGACCAGCTCCTTCTGCCACATGGGACCTTGGTGCAGAAGACATTATAAAACACTAAGTTACAAACCTGGCTGCGGAGGAGTGGGAAATGCATTTACATGCAGGTGAAAATGTTTTCTGAGATGGGTGGATAGGAGATTCACACCATCTAACGAACACCCCCAGAGCATGTGCACACACATCACTTCCTTGATCACCTAATTATAATCCTCACACCAACCTCTCAGAAATAAATCGATCTTCCATTTTTAGCAGGATTGAGGTATGTTTGGTTCTTGATGCCCTAATGAGCAAAATCTTACATATGCCTTAAATATCGTAAAATGTCATCTCCTCTTTAGGAGAAACAAAGTGCAGAATGAGATACTGTCTGAGCCATGCAACAGTTCTGAGTACCTCATACACAGTGATGTAATGCTTTATTCATATTTTTGCAGGGACTTCTGTAAAATACTTACTGGTGATCACTGTATATACACATTGCATTTTATCTCCAATTTCAAGAGTGTTAATAGGAAAAATTAGTTTAGTAAGTGCCACCACTTACTAAAAATAAAACCAACCCAAACATCTATTGTAGTTTATTTACACTTCATTTGCACTAGGAAGCTCAAGCTTTGAAATATCCTCTGGATATTTACCAGAATTTATTGAAGAGTAAATACACTTGGGGAAAGAAACAGTTCACTTCCACTGACTCATTTTTTGTCCATGATTATTTCTTAGACTTTTGGATGTTTCATTTGCTTTTCATACCAAATGTGTACTGTTTATTATTATCAAAGATTTTTTTGTATCACTGTGTTGCGTGGAGGCTCTACTCAAAACTGGGGTCTCACTGTGCTGGACAGTATGCCAAACTCACATTACAGGGCATGCTCTAGGGAATTTCCAAATTAACTGGAAGGTGTGATCAGGCAAGGTACAGAAAACCTCCTGCAAACCAGTAAGAAAACTGCATGTGCATAATTTTTGTTGAGAATTGGGGTCACACTACATGTTGCAGGCAGTACCTCTGAGTGCCTACTACAGATGCAATTTCAGCTGCATTAGTTAGAGAATGTAATTTTGTTTTGCTGTAAGCAACACCTTTTAATTCACAACTATCTTAAGTGTGACTTTCTAGTGTTACAGATCAAATATAAAGCTATATATGCTTAAGTCCAGTTTATCCCGACTTTTTTTAGCGTGTCTATTTCAGTTCAATTTTATGGCACTCACGGCAGTAAATCATGGCTAAAGAAAAGCTTAGAATACTTTAAAGTATTATCTGTTTATTGGTAACTAATCCACAATAACTGAATCCTCAAGGGCTGAAAAATAGACTGAAGACTGATGATGCTTATTATGCTAAACAGGCTTCATTTTTATCAGTGATCATGATGAGATCCTGCATATATGGAGAGATCTGGACTACTGCCAGCTCTTTAATTTTATTTTTGTTGTCTTTCTTACTATCTGAGCATTTCTCATTACTTAAACTTACATTAAAAACTCGTAGAAGGGTATATGCCGTGCCCATGCACACATTGCTGGTTATACGGCATCCAACAGCCCCTCAAAGAATAGGCTGAAGTTGATACGCAAGCCACAATGATTGCATTTCTATAATCAGTGATGGCAGAGCAAGATGTGCTTTCTTGTGGGAAATAGGTGGTGTGGAGGCATAGCAATGACAGCAATGCTGTTTCTGCCCTGATTTCGCTTGTCCCTTGAGTCATCAGATCAGCAGAGAAGAGGAAAGCCCTGTGTTCTGGCAAGAGAGCAGAGGAAGCCAAGTGAGGGTACAGGGTTTTGTTTGCTGCTAGCAGGAGAGAAGGCGGCTGCCCTGGGGGAGCTGCAGTGGGGACTGCCACCTAACTAGCAGCTATGGGATCTCTGCCTGTTCTGTGGTGAAGCAAATTGCCCATCAGCATGCACATGTGGGGGAAAGCTAAGGGGCACACAGCCACCCTGCGCTCCTGGGGAGCCTGGCGAATCTGATGAGGTGAAATAGTTGCATCCAGCAGGAACAATGTGCAAAATGTTACCTTGAAGAAGGTGTTAAACAGCCCCTGTCCAGGGCTGGTGGCAGAAAACACGTGTACATCAGGGGCCTTTGAAGAAGCAGGAAGAAAAGAAGTGACATTAGACTCAGATGTTAAGGTGGGGAGGCCTGGGGACAGTCATCTGTTCGTGGCACAACCAGGCACTTCAAGAAATGAAGGCAAGGTTGGTGGTGGTCTATGCGAGGAAGTTAAACCTTATGAAACAGATGGCCTGTGAAGTCCATGAGCTGACAATGCTGGGCAGCCCATGACCATCACATTTAGACAAACTTCTACTGGGAGACACAATTAAGATCTCAAATTTAAGCACACAAATTTAATTGTTTCACCCCATGCACAGGGAAAATCTCTCACTGATCACCAAGGCATATCTTAAAGGGAATATTACTTCATTGTAATTCAAATGTCATTTGCATTAACCTTTAGTTGGGTCCTTAAAAGTGTTTTGTTATGTGTACAGTTTGGGTGTTACCGATAGGACTGTGTTGCTGATGAACCCGCCCTGTGGCTGCATTCCTTGGAAAATGCTCTTTCTAATTTGTCAGTGTAGAGAAAGATGCCAAAACCAAATCACTGCTGATGGTGGCAATTGCTTGTCTTGCCAAGACAAGACCTGCACTGCTGGTCTTTTCCTACCACTTAGTACTTTATCAAATGATCCCCTTTTTTCCTTTGGACACATTTCTGTGAGCAATGTGCACAATGTAAGATGGTCTCTGAATGGGCAGTTACTCTATGTATTGATCCCTCCTCACAGTTCAGTATGGCACTGTGCCCTTTCTGCTGCACACTTCAACCTCTGCTTTAAATGCAGTTATTAACTTCCTAATGCCCTTTCTGTGGCATCCGAATGCTTCACAAGCACTAATGAATTTTCAAAAATCAATTGTTATCTCTACCCTGTAGGTTACAATGTGAGGAACAGAATTTTACAGGTGGGGAATCTGCTTGTTGTGGGGCCCCAGTTAAGGTACATGGGCTCTTACGGGTACTTACCAGTACTGTAGGACTTGCCCTGCTCAGTGCATGTTTCCCGTTTAGTTCAGTTGCAGCTGTGAGTCTGCCCTTTTGCAAATTTGGCACCAAGATTTCAAGTCAAGCAGTCAGAACCCGAAGAGCAAACAGCTAACCACACTTATGAAAAGTTTAAGTGATAGATGATTATCACATTATAATTCTTTGGCCGAGGCAAGGTTGTATTACCAGGAGAGCACTTAGCTATGAGACAGTTCTTTCTTTTCCTGGAATTTCTTGCCTCATGCCATCTGCACCTTCCAAGTTCTGCAGCATGCTGAGCAAAGGTCAACATATGGACAACATACCTTTTTAAATGTATATTCTGATTTATAACCAGAACAGGTCCATCCTATAAGTTATCTATCTGGTTATAGACCCTGCTATAACCCAGTTGCATCAGGATGTCGTAAAGGGCAGTTACTGATGTTAAAAATAGTTATCCATTGGAACCTAGATACAGCTTTTGAAGTTACATAGCATCAGCTGAATTTGTAGGACTGACTGGAATACCTCTATGTACTCGATGTATGGATAAATTAACTGATTAGGAAGTTCATGCTAGAAAGATGATAGCAGATAATCAGTGGGAGAAGACATGATACAAGAACTGACAACATGAGTATAAAAACTGTTCTTTGTATTCAAGTTGCTGAACTGGTAATCCTCCTGAGATGTTGCTTGATCAGTTGTGGTTGAATGTTATTACTGCAATTTGCTCTACTGCCTTAATAAAGAAACCTGGATGATGAAGCTGTTGTCAAGCTGAGTAGTGTCTGGACAATACTAAATGAGTCTGGTTTCTGGAAGAGGTAAGGTTAGAAACAAATTGAAGCAATAAATTATTGTCAGTGAAAAAGCAATGCTGACAACACCTTCCAATGTTTTTGGAGTGCCAAGTGAGAGCAACAGGCAGAGTAGCAAGCAGTCGGAGGGAGAGGCCACCTGGAAAGAAGCAGTCAACATGATGAAGATCTCCTAACCTCCCTGGAGAAAGCTGAGCACTGTGAAGGATTTCTCTCAATCAGCAAAATTTTCCTAGTGTCAAATCTAAGTCTCCCTTACTGCAATTTATGTTCCCCACTTTTCGTCCTGTCAACAGCAGACACAGGGAAGAGATTATTCTTAGTCTTTGCAACTACTTTTATAGGACAAATCTGGAAGACAGTCACCTTCTCCCTCACTTCTCTTTTTAGACTAAACAGTTCCAATTCAGTGTTTCCCTGTGGATGTATTTTGTAGTTCTTGATCATTCTCCTCACACTTCTTTGTTGTCTTTGTGATTAGTTCACATCTTACTTGAAGTACAGGTCTCAAACTAGAAGCCAAATTGCAGCACAGGTTTGACCCATATGCTGTAGGGGACTCTTTCAAATACTTCACAAATTATGCTTTTGCATGTATTTCTCAATACAAGCACCTTTTTCTTCAGCAGTGTAATGCTGACCCACGTTTAATTTGTCATTTAGCACATCTCACAGTCTTCTGTGAAATGATTGACTAAGCCAATTTTTTATGTTCTTGTGTTTTGTGCTATCAGTTATTCTGGGTGCAGAATATTCTGTCCTTTCTTATTTTTCTGAAGTTCTCCTTGTTTATGCTGAATTGCCTATGACTGAGACAAGCTGGCTTCTTGTTACACACATCTCCTGTTCTTTCCTCACTTTGGGTTACCCTGCAGCTGTGCCATTCATGTTTTTCTAAGGAGGTACCAATTTTCTGGGGCTCCTTTTCCCCTTGGGGGTATTTTCCTTAGGATCTGTGAGTTTACTGAGTTTCATAGAAAGCAGAGTTAATGATCTTTATTTTACTATTCTTCCTCACTCCCTTCATGAAAATGAGGAACTCTGTTATTTTGTACTCTCAGCTACCTTTCCTCTCTACATTCTCAGCCAGTTCCTCCCTACTGCTTGCAGTCAAAGGGAAAGTGACTTCCCTTTTACCTGCATTCTGAATAAACATATCACCAACATCTTCCAAGAATTTGCTGGACAATCTGTTCTGTACCTTTTTTTGCTGAATATATGTGCAGATGGCAAAGTCTCCATTATCTCCAAATCTGGATGATGCTGCTCTCAAAAAGCCTAGTCTGCATGATCTGCCATTTAATGTCCCTGTGACACCACCTTTGTGCATTTCCTTCTTTATCATTATCCATATGTTAATATTACAGTAACATGGATTATCCTACTCTTGGTTGTGCAAATTCAGTTGCAACTGGGTTATTGTATTTAAGATTCCCAGCATTTCTTGTTTATTCCCTTGCATTAAATATACAGATATCTGAGATGTTCAGGGAATTGACTCACTGTCCTTCACAACCTCTTTATGACCCTTATGAACACAAAGCAAAGATACTGCCCCCCCTTCTTAACAAGGCAGTCTGAACATCTACCCAGTAATTCCTAGAACAAGATTTCAGAGAACCCAGGTCCTGCTGCTGCTACCATTTATGCAGACAAATGCTCATTTCCAAGATGTGTCTCACTTTCTTGCTCTTAATTCATAACTGGAAGAAGAAAAAAGTGTAAGCTGAATCCCTTCCTACCTTACCCTTGTTGTCTGCACCTTGCAGTTACTTCTGATCCCTTCAGGCTCTCTCCTTGGCACTCACACGGATGAACAGCATGAGGAAATAATCAGTGAACTGGTGAGGCCTCCTCATTTCTTTCCAGGAGTTTGAATGCACTTTTCTTAGGACAGGACAGAGTATTGTATGGCTCTGCCTAGTTCAGGAGAGGCTAATGCCACTTTTTGTTTCCTCCATGGAGACTGCGTGTCTTAGGTCTTTTGGGGAATGTGGCTTTCCTTCCTTTACCCTCAGTGCTAAATCCTTGCTTGCTGCCTGGATCCTGGCTCTTTGACTTCAAAAGCAGCTGACTTGTTGGAAGAGCAGCTTACTCACCCCCAGCTGCTGATGCTTCTGTAGAGTACTCTGGCTGACCAGCCTTCCTTCTTTGCATGCTGACCTTAATAAAGAGTTTGTGAAGATAAATAAATAAATTATAACCTCCTGTCCTGAGGTACATTCAGTCTATGCATGAAGACCCAAGTCCTGGAAAGGAGGAAGCTATGAAGCATTGACCGAGGAATTTTTGTCTTAGAAGGCATCTGACTGAGGTGCACGAGAGACCAGTGCTGGCAGTACCACAGCTGGGACTGCCTCAAGTTTTGCTTCCTGACAGTAGTAGTGCTGACCGTGCCAGGAAGATCTGCAATTCTACACTAAGCCCACAAGGTATTTCAGGGATAAATGAAATGTTTTTAACAGGTTTTGGTTAATAAGTATCAGTTAATAAAAGCCTATGACTCCTACTGTGAGATCCGGGATGATGTTAAGAGTGTTAGAAAGTTTCCTTTTAGGAGACATAAAGGAGGAAAAGTAGATGGAAAACCACACAAATACTGACACTCAGACTCTGATGAGTCTTTTAAATATGAAGGTAAGATCTGAGGAGATCATGTATGAACTTTTGTACACTGTGGTGGGGTCCTATTGTTTTCATGGGATAACTGCTGGAGATGAGGGACTGTATCCCCAGGTCATCACAACCAAGGATTAGAATTTACTGCACTGGCCCGCCACATATATAGAGGGTGTAGTATGCATATATCCTATACAAAGCATTCAAGCTAACAGAAGGAGTTAGCAATTACCTGAATGAGTATCTTGGAAGCCCCTTTTAAGTAGAAGTAGTTTTAAGCTTGTGTCAGATGTAGTTCTATGTTGACTAACAGTTCAGGGTCTTTGGATGCAGAATATAGGTGCAGATCTTAATGAATAAAGTCAGTCCTGAATGCAGCAAACTGAAATAGAACAACACAGTTGTTTGAATTGATAATTTGTTGGAAGTCTGGTTTTGCTTATGTTTCAAGCTTTTGACTCTGCCTCCCTTTCTGTCTTTGAAGTTAACACTCATTATACACTGATCTTTGTTTTCTCCCAAGCACTTTCATCCTCTGCTTCAGGCCATGCTGTGAACATGGCAGATCTATGCAAAAGGCTTTTTCCAGATCTCCTCCTGAAAATTAACTTCTGTTATGAATCTTATAAGCAATGATATGCTGCTACCACTTGTTGGGCTGCATATGGCATTCACCTTGTTACTCCTCACTTTTCCCACCACATGTAAATTTATTTTTGGCTCAAGCTCTGCCCTTTAAAAATGAATGAGCCTGATATGCCAGAAGGTGTTACCTTGGTGAGACCAGCATTGCTTCTATGGACCTTTGCAGCTGCCTGGGGATGTCAAAGCAGAAGCTGCTTGTGAAAGTGGTATCTCAGGGTGAAGATAAGCCTTTGAGACTTTGTTGGGATAGTGACTCCACTAATTCCTTTTATGATATTGGAGAATAAAAATTAATTGATATCAGATCCTGATAATTTCCCCCCTTGGTGTCTGATTGTCTCTGTACTTCACTTTCTAAAGAAGAGCTGGTTTATTTGGCCTGTTTAGACTATATCATAGCTCATGCAGTAGTTTGTATGTAGATATATGGCTAGCATGTAGTCTTGTGGTATAACATCTATTGGATGTCCATACCTGCTGAATTAAACCTGTGCTCTGGAGAGACCAATCCGGGATTGGGCACTGTGAGCAAAAGTCTTTTCTCAGAGCAATGGAGCTAGTGCAGCTGAGCCGTTACATCCACACATCACTGCTTGGGATTACTAACCTGACTCCAAGAGTAGTACAGATATTTAGCAAGGTGTTGGGCATTTCTTTGCTGCACACCAGAGATGTGCCCTTAGATTCCTATGGGCAGAATTCACTTTCAGTCTGTGATTCTCTGTGAGCAAACTTTGGACATAAAAATGGGTGTTGCAGGAAGAAGGCAAAGATGTCAAAGATCACTCACTGAAATGAATGACCTGGCTCTGGGCTGAGCCCCAGGATTACATCACCCTCCAGAGCTGAACATGGCAATTACTTTGTGATGCCTACCCACAACAGAAGAAAAAGCCAAAAGGTTATATGTTCTTAGGATCTGATGAAAAAAGAAACAATAAGCACAGTGACTTTAAAAGTGGGCACAGTGTATTTATCCAAACTGGACGAATCAGGGTACTGAGACTTGCTTGCTTTTGCAAGAGTGCCTCCAGCTAATGATTACCAGCCATTTGGATCAGTTCTGTGTCTTGTCCAAAATACAATGTGTTGAACAATCATACTGTGGGCCGTCTCCTCCCTCTGTGTGGGTTGGTCCAGTGCCACTGTCTTCAGTTGAACAGTGCCAGCTCATACCAGCTGGCACTCTAGACTATCATTTGCCTATTCATCAGATTCCAAGGGGAAAATATAAATAGTACTTAGCTCTCCTACTACTCACTACAGAAAAACTAAGGAGCCTCATCTTCATTTAAACAGAAGGGAAAAGTCAAATATTGTTAAAGGTAAATACTTGAAATTTTGGTGTCTCAAGTAAGATGGCAAAAAGCTGCTATTGTCCCACTATAATTGATAGAATCATAGAATCATTTAGGTTGGAAAAGACTTCTGAGATCATCAAGTCCAAACGTTAACCCAGGACTTCCAAGTCCATCACTAAACCATGTCCCTAAGCACCTCACCTACCTGTTTTTTAAATACCTCCAGGGATGGTGATTCCACCACCTCCCCAGACAGCCTGTTCCAATGCTTGACCACCCTTTCAATGAAGAAATTTTTCCTAATACCCAATCTAAACCTACTCTGGTGTAACTTGAGGCCATTGCCTTTTGTCCTGTTGCTTGTTATCTGGGAGAAGAGGCAGAGACCCACCTGCCTACAACCTCCTTTCAGGGAGTTGTAGAGAGTGACAATATCTCCCTTGAATCTCCTTTTCTCAAGGCTAAAACATCCCTAATTCCCTCAGCCGCTCCTCATGGGACTTGTGCTCCAGACCCTTCACCAGCCTCATTGCCCTTCCCTGGACATGCTCCAGCACCTCAGTGTCTGTCTTATAGTGAGGGGCCAAACCTGGACACATGATTCGACGTGTGGCCTCACCAGTGCCGAGCACAGAGGGACGACCACTGTCCTAGTTCTGCTGGCCACACTGTTTCGGATACAAGCCAGGATGCTGTTGGCCTCCTTGGCCACCTGGACACACTGCTGGCTCATGTTCAGCCACCCATCAACCAGCACCCCCAGGCCCCTTCCACCAGGCAGCTCTCCAGACACTCTGTCCCAAGCCCATAGTGCTGCATGGGGCTGGTGTGACCCACCTGCAGGACCCAGCACTGAGCCGTTTTGAACCTCACACAACTGGCCTTGGCCCGTGAGTCCAGATCCCTCTGCAGAGCCTTCCTGCTCTCCAGCAGACCAACACTCCCCCTCCCTGGCAACTTGGTGTCATTTGCAAACTGACTGAGGGTGCAATTGATCCCCTCATCCAGATTGTCGATAAATATACTAACCAGCACTGGCCCCAACACTGAGCCCTGGGGAACACCGCTTGTGACCAGTCACCAGGCAGATGTAACTCCATTTGCTACCATCCCTTGGGCTCTGTCATCCAGCCAGCTTTTAACTCAGCGAAGAGTACATCCGTCCAAGCCATGAGCAGCCAATTTCCCCAGGAGAATGCTGTAGGAGACTGTGTCAAGGCTTTCCTAAGGTCCAGGTAGGCAACATCCACAGCCTTTCCCCAGTCCACTAGATGGGCCACCTTGTGTCATAGAAAGAGATTAGGTTCATTGAGCAGAACCTGCCTTTCATAACCCCATGCTGGCTGGGTCTGATCACCTGGTTGTCTCCTGCATGTGCTGCTTGATGGCACTCAGGCTGATCTGCTCCATAACCTTCCCTGACACCCAGGTCAGGCTGACAGACCTGTAGTTCCCCGGATCCTCCTTCCTGCCCTTCTTGTAGATGGGTATCCCGTTAGCTAACCTCCAGTCAGTCAACTGGGACCTCCCCGGTTAGCCAGGAGCTAATACATGGTGGAGACCAGCTTGTTGAGCTCCTCCACCAGCTCCTCTGGTGGATCCTATCTGGCCCCATAGACTTGTGCATGTCCAAGTGGAGCAGCAGGTCACTGACTGTTTCCTCCTGGACTGTGGGGACTTCATTCTGCTCCTCCTCATCCTCATGTTCCAATTCAGAGGTCTGAGTACCCAGAGGGTAACTGGTCTTACTATTAAAGACTGAGGAAAAAAAAGCATGAAGTACCTCAGCCTTTTCTTTATCCTTTGTGGCAATGTTACCCCTGCCCGCATCCATTAAAGGATGCAGATTATCCTTATCCCTCTTTTTTTTTCCTAATGTATTTGTAAAAATATGTTTTTTTAATCTTTTACGCAGTGGCCAGCCTGAGTTCTAGCTGGGCTTTCGCCTCTCTAATCTTCACCCTGCATAACCTCATGACATCCTTATAGTTCTCCTGAGTTGCCTGCCCCTTCTTCTGAAGTTGGTAAACTCTCCTTTTCCCCCTGAGTTCCAGCCAAAGCTGTCTGTTCAGCAAGATAGGAACTTTATCACTGACTGGTGGATGTAGGATGAATCCCCAAATTGGAATAAAGGCTCTTTATTAAGGTAGAATAGTTTTCAGAAGAATTCAGCATTTCATTGCTTCTACCAGTGTTAGCAATATGTTGCTTATTTTTCTGATTGTAAATAAAGGCATCAGACAGTTTGGTCCTGACCATATCAGAAATACCTGTTGAAAGAACTTGCAAAATGCTCAGCCTTTCTCAAAAGCATTTGCTTTGTACTGGAACAGCTGTGGCCAGAAACAGAAAGCAGCATCCTCTGCTGTTGCTCCCGCACTACCCAGGAAGCCACATTCAGTCTCCGGCTGGTTAGACTGCCTGCTGGGACCCCAGCACATCCAAGAGCAGTCTTACAGCACTGTACAGAGGCTCAGACTTTGAACTGGGACTTTGCTGGCATTTAGCTGTGCCAGGACAGCAGGAATCGTAGCCTAGAGTCACATCAAATAATCACTGTATTCCCGCTCTTCCACCAGTTGATGGTATCATTCAAGATTACAGAACAAAAGTGTTGTATACTGTATATGTCAGTCAAAAGCAAAGCAGAGAGTATCTTTTGCCCCAGGTTACAAACTTTCATGCTAATTACTTAAATGGATAAAAATCTCATCCTTCAGGAGAATAAAACCAGAGCAAAGTCACTGTATACCCAACCAGGTTTAGGTAGCTGAGTCTGCTCTGTGTTGCGCAATGATTTAGTGCCATCTACAGTGTGAAGTGGGTCTCAAAGACCAAAAGCTGTCAGAGGTTTAAATGACATGCAAAGCAAAACAGCATGCACAAAAAGTTACCTTATGATTTTTAAACAAAAAAAAGAGACAAGATAAAAAGCCAGAAGAAATTAAATTAAAAGCTTTGCATGTATTAAAATAGAAACAGAATATTTCATGTTGTTTAATAAGATTTATGTTTTTGAATATGCTTGCTTCTGACATAGACTGATGTATTCATATTATGGGATTTTTTTCCTCAGCTCATTTATTTTTGCTATCGTTGATCAAACTGAGCTTGAAGTAAATGACAAATTTAAAAGTAACCTGGTGCCCTTCTTAATAAGGGGTACACAACAGCATACCAAACTTTCTCTGGGTCCTCTGGTGTCAGCAGTACGACTCACCTAGACTTCAGGAAGAGAAAGTCAGGCCTCTGCTAAGTAAATTCCATTTGGTGGAGTTTTCCTTGTTGGCGCAGTCATTCAAAACCTAGGAGCATGTTGTCCTTTTTGAAGTGCTGTGTTCTTGACCAAAGCACATGAACATTTTATTGCCCTTAACTTGTCCACCTAGGAAGTTCTCTCCATTATCTCTTCTCTTATTGTGCTCTGTTCAGGCAGTAAATCAAAAGGCTGGTGTGGTTTTTTTTTCCCCCACATGATGGTAAACTGAATCATTCACTTATTTCTCCCTGGCTGGTCTCACATTAAGAAGGCTAAGCCTAGTTGCTCTTCAGCCTTTATATGTCATAAAGAGAATTTGGGAAGGAGAATGAGTTTCTGATAATTGGATGTGGACTTACCCTAAACTCCTACACAAACTGGCAGGTGGGCTCTGAATGATTGCAAGGGCAGCTTCCCAATTTCTACAGTACCTGAGTGCCCAAGTGGAGCCTCTAACAGTGATCTCTGGGAGACACTGATAGAGAATGACTTCTTCATTTGCCATTAATGTTATTTCTAAAATTAAATGGATTTGAGAATAGGAACTGAAGCAGCAGGCTCTGATTTCAAGATCCCTCACAACCTTCCTCACTTGCTCTCCTCTTTCTCCTTCCCTCTGCTTTGCTTGTATTCCTCCTCAATATTTATGTCTTTGCAATTAGATCCATTGTTTTCTTATGTCGGTGTTATTATATTTGTTGTTCTTTGGGTAATACACTGACAAAATGTGTTTTCTCCTTGTGTATACACACTATGTGGTGCAGGTTTATTAAATGTTGAAACAATACTTGCAGTAATATAATGCACCAGCCTTTCTTTCTGGTAAACTCATAAATAATTAGAAATAACACTTTTAATGTATTAGTAGGGACATTGCTAGGTCTATGCAGAGAACCCACACCAATCATGAAAGCCTCATTGATTTTCTGAGCCTGACAACAGTCATCCCATTGAACATCAGTAATTAACCAAGGTGTCTTTGGTGTTATGAACAAGAAATGCGTTCTGTCTGTGTTCAAGGACACAAGAATTATTCAGCTGCTTTTCTTAAAAGAAGGATTATGTTGAAGAAATACCTGCCTTCAATTTTTGTTCTGCACATAAACAAGCTGTAGAATATCAAATACTGAGTAAATGCTCAAGGCAAAATGGTATCTATAATTAGCTTGTAAATGGTTTGTTTATTCAAAATGCAACGATGACTTGGGTGTCATTAAGCTTGCAATGGCAATGCTCTTGAGCAACATGTATTCTGGATGATAAACAATGCAGCACCTGATTCCAGCATTTGGCTCCTTTCTCTGATACACTCATGTAAATCAGGAGCAACTTCACTGAAGTTGAGCTTTCCCATGCTACAGCCGGAGTGAGGCTCAGCTCTGCGGTCCCCAGGTGGCAGTGCTTGCACTGGAAAGACACAGAAGCCCAGGTCGTGGTTTGCAGAGCCAGGTTATCCTGTGTGTGGGCGTGCTGTGCTCATTTCAGGGTTATCTGGGAGTCAGTTTGGCCAAGTCCCATTGCTGCATTCAGAAAAAGCACTTCCAGCTTTTTTTTTCCCCAGAAGTGCTTCTAAGAGCAAGGTAAGGTTCAGAATGCAAAGGTCATGAATTCATGTTAAAACACACCTAGATTGTGTCTTATCCTAGAAATAGACGTTAGAATAGTTTCTATTTGCAAAGTGTGTTGTTCTGTATCTGAAGAAGCAGCTACAAGGAGAATCACCCCTGAATCCTCTACATTCTACTATACTTATTATTGATCTGCAGTTTATGGAAAATAGAATATTCTTGGAATCAGGCACATTTATAAATATCAAGTGTATTTAATTTTATTGAAGGCAGTTTTTTTAATGTGTCCAAGCAGTAGAAACAGGATTGATTTTCTTCCAAATATAAAACCTATGGTGAGAAAGTTACATTAGAAACTGTCCCTGCTCTAATTTTTCTTATTAAAAGAAAAAAACCAACCAAACCTTCCAAAAACCAAGGTAATTGTGGTTATTTCTTTTTCAGATTAGATAATTAAATTTCACTGTAGTTCTACTTGTTAAATACCACCTTCAGTACAACTGTCCTAAATTTACATTGCCGTCTGTAAGACTCCTGTTTTGAGTTCCTCTGTATCTTGATGCATCTTTAATAGTTTATGACAGTGATAGTTCAGAAACTAGTTCACTTTGACTGAAATGTTTTCCTCTGTGAAAAAGCAAAGACAATCAGAAATAGTCTTTCAAAGATAATATCAAGGGTTTTATTTGTGGGAATAATATTATAGACAGACCAGGAGAAAAAAAATAATCTCTTTCCAATGATGCCATTAGAGACATTTTATCAGGACTGAAAAAACTGCAGATCTGTAGATTAGTGATAATTTTCACAGAAGTTTCAACATGTGCCATAGTTCTGTATGTTCCATTCTCTTTAAAATAAGGATGTTAATATCTGTGTCTAGGGAGGGTTAATGATTTTCTGTGCAGCAGGCTTGGTTTCCTCAGGTGATATTCTGAAACTGCATACCATGGAAAATATGGCCCAGCATTAACTTCCTACACTTCAACCTTTTACGTAAATTAAACAAGCGGTCTCATGCTGAAACAAAACTGCTGAAACAGCCTTACACTGTTAGGTACAATCTTCCCCCAGGAGCAGATGAGGAAGGAAATGAAATACAACATCAGAGGGTTGGTGCCGTCTCTGAGTACATTCATTGAAAGTGCTTTGCTCCGGCATTGATGGGGTTGTTATAACCTGTACCACTGGTTACTGGCTAGAGAGAGAATCTGCCCTCTCAGTTAAGATGTGAGGAAGTGGTACTGGCTAATGAACATATAAGAAGGGACCTCAGCAACTCAGAATTAAATTATTCCAGTGGCAGCAGTCTAAAGAGCAAATACTCTTAAAAGCAGGGCTCTGAAAGAGAGGAAGGGACCACCCTGTGGGACCAGTATGTTGGGGAAAACACAGAATGCATTTTTAAGGTAGCAACGAGGAAAGCTGCTGGATAAACTGTGCCAGGAGAGCTTTGAAGTCCTCCTGCCACCCTGAAGGGACCAATAAGAAACCCAAGAACAGCAGAAGGCTTTTAAAATCTAAATTCAATGTGAGAAAACTCCTAGTGTTCACAAGTGGTGTACAAGTAGTGCCTAGAGGGACAACAATGCAAGTATAGGTGAGGCTGGAGCTGGCTGAGCATCCCTAGGCACTAAATGAGATGCAGACTGAAAGAGGAGCAAAAGGGCCAGTGCTGAGCTGAGAACAGCTGAGCCTTTTGGGGTGACTTTGACAAATAGCGTTCACTGCTATGTGAAAATACATAGACTAGCTGCAAAGGCCAGGGCACAGCACTGTTGTGAGCAGAGCGCTATGGTAATTTGCAGAAATAACTGCCAAGCCTGGTAAGATTAATGAGAGACACTGCTGCTATTGTAGAACAGTGATTTCATCTCAATACAGGAATTAATGCTAGTGAGGTCTCTGCAGGAGACAGCTGGGAGATGAAAGGAGAATCTCAGTATAATTTTATGAAGTTTCCAATCCTCACAGCTGTAGAGAAAAATAAAGTTCATGTAGAAAGCATGAAACCCAAAAGCTAAATACCAGAAAACAAGTAGTAGAACTTGAAAACTGTTATTTGAAAATATAATACATATTTAGGACAATTTCTTGGTGTTAGAGGGCTTGTCTCAGGAAGTTTGGTTGCTTAGGGTTATGTACTGTGCTTAGCTGCTCCTGCCCAGCTGATGAATGCAAATCAGTCTTTTGTTCTTTCATTGCTTCAGGCACACCTCTCAGACATATTTATTTTGGACAAATTCTCAATTTGTTACAGACAGGTAGGATAGTTAGTGTTCATGGAGGATTTACAGGAAAAAAACTTGTCTCTTCCTTCATGAAATTGAGCAAGTAAATTTACTGAGATAACAAAACCACAGCACTGGTAAAATACGTGCCAGATGTGTCTGTTTAATCACTGATCCACTGTTGTTTGTTTGTGTAGACTGCTAACTCTTTGCTCTTCACACGTTGCTAACATATTCTGCACATTGTCAAAAATCCCCAAGCTGAGGCTCTCACCACCACCACGCTGCAGGCTGTCTTGGAAGTGAGCTTCAAGGATGTGCACTCTTGAGAAGCCTAGAAATGAGGAGGGAATCTGATAAATTGCACATGTACTGCAGCTGAGTGAAAATCTTCATGTCTGCATGTAACAAACACGGATTTTGTCTTATCAAAAATGTTCATACTGGAAATGGCACAGTCTGTACCTGAGGGGACAATTATTTACTTCCCTGCCTCTTAACCTCTGAGTGCAGAGGTAACGCATTTTACACAGATGTGCACAGACCTCAGACGTCTGATTGCTATTTGTGAAAGCTGACTAGCTATAATCCAGCTCCAGTTTGCAAGTTGAGTTGCTTAATTAGCACAGTACTGGTCCTGGGCTGAGAGCTCCTAAGCTGGGGTTTAGTGCCACGGCACCGTAGATCTCCAGCATCCATCCAGCTCTGCATGCAGAGGAGGGGACATATCCCTCTCTGCCTGCCTGCTACTTCTGTTCTTATATAATCTCCAACAGTAATGCTAATAACATTTTTCTGCCTTCGCCTGTTACCCTGGCACACGTTCTGCTTTGATGCTGGGCCGGGCAGGTGGCTTGACATTTCCCTGCTGTGGATGGCTGCTCTCCCGGCAGGCTGCTTCACAGCTTCTTTGTACACCTGGATTAGCGATGTTTTGGGTAGGATGTGGAGGAAGGAGATATTCTCTGAAGTGGGGTGCAGGGAAGTATTTTATTTGAGGTACTGGTCATTTATGGGTCAGATCATTTTTTGGATGGAGGTGGTAAGTGAACTGCAAGTGTGAGCAAATGGCAATTTCAGACAGTGTGTGACTGGGGGTGCAAATAATTTGTGTGGAGAGGCACATGCATGTGAATATAGGCAGACAAAGACTGTTAAGGCTCTAATAGATGGGAAGACAGACAGTTTTCGCCATTTTGCCGCACAGCGTCATCATCAGAGGCAGACTCCTCCCATCTGTTGGACTCAGCAGTGTAACTCCCTAACTCTGTGAGCCTGTGGGAGGTGGCTGCATCATCCCGAGGTGCTCCTTTCCCAGAGAGTAGGCAGATACACACGCTCCTGCTGTGCTGCCTCAAGGACAGCAGCTTCCCGGTATATTTTGGTTTGTGTTGATGCTTCTTGCACCCACCTTAAAAATAGAAGGCACTTGACTGTCAAGCAGAAGGACTCCTTGCCTTCATTGAAAAGAATTCAGCATCCTACAGGCTTTGAGCAATAGAAAATAGCAAAGGAGTGGGAAACTCCTGGCAGCAGTAGTTACTGGCTGGTCAGGATACCCCAGCTGTGCTCTCCCCTCACTGGAATGAAACGATGGGCCCTATAATGCACCACAGATCCGAACTCTTCCGCTTCAGGTCTGTCAGTTGGAGCAACCACTGCATCCACAGCTCCCCATCTGAGGAAAAAGTGGGACTGGTGGTGAGTTCAGTCTTTGTGCCCTCACTTTTCCTTTCCTCACCCAGAGCTTTGGTGTGAGTCCCAGTCTTCTCAGAAGAGCTTACTCTCACTATTCTCTTCCATGTGACAATATAGGTTTTCTTCATCCCAGCTAGAAGCCAGATCTCCCCATGAACTCCCCTCCAGTCTTGCAGAAGTACCTCTCCTCCAACCTTCTAGATGGCAAGCTTGTTCCGGAGAGGAAGGGAATGCTGTCACAGCATCCTACAGAGATGTGTGTCATCACAAAATCCCATTTCTGTGGGGTGCTCTATTATGAGGTTTCATTATAGTCCCCAGCACAAGTACTCTAATATGTGATTATAGAAGACTTACAAACAAATTTTAGCAGCAGGTCTCTCCCCTATTATATCAACTCCCAGTTGTTAGTAGATACTCAGAGCTCATATATGATTAGCGGTGAGCTGCACTAATGTTACTATTAAGCAAATAATGTTTCTATAAAGATTGTATTAATAAAAAACTCAAGAAATAGGCAGAAAATGTGCTGAATCTGTAGGAAAATAAGAAATTTTTTGTCTCTTTTGATGTCTTTTATGCTTTTAAATGTCTTGTATAAGCATGTTTGTGCATAGTATGGACTAAGGTAGTTTTTTTCCAGCTGCTATGAGTTGCTACTGCTTCTAGTCCAAACATGCAAAATAATCCCCTGTAGATTATTTTTCCTTTAGAATCTGTCATGTTTCTGGGATTATAGCTGCAGAAGTTTGATAATATCACATAACTTGGTTGGCAATAGACTGATTCCCTGGGAGCATTCCAGTTTTTTTAGCTTTAATGGTATTTCCTTTCATTTAGGAGACAATCATTGGATTCTCAGCACTTTCACTGACAGTTCTTGGATCAGCTGGATGGTTCCTGTGCCACCTTCCAAGCTATAAAAAGAAATAGAAAACATCCTTTCAAAATTAAGATCTAAAGGCTGCAATATACTGTAACACTCGTAACTTGGGCTCTCTTGAAAAGGAGAACACAGTGGCTTGAAGACCAGTTTAGAACAAGATGACTGAAAAATTAGTTTAGGTTTTATGAATGTCAAATTGCTTACATATGAAAAAACCCTAAAATTCCTGATAGACAATATGGCTAACTTAAGTCCCAGTTCACATACTATCATCAGTCCTGTGGGACAGGTCCCAGGTCAGAAAGGTTTTGCAGATACTGCAGAACTGGACCCAGATATAAAATAGCATAGTGATGCAAAATAGTGCTAAGTCTACTCTTCCATCATCTCTGCAGTTGGACCAGCCTGCATGGACCAGTCTGAATCAGTCATCAGGTACTGTGGGAAACTAATGGAAGGTCGGTGAGGAGGGCTGTAAATACACGCAAGTGACTTGCGGCTGGAGTGTCAAAAAACATGTATATCATACTAATTGTTTTTTGGCCTCATGTGTTGGACGAGTAGACCATCTGTGTTTAGATAACATAGGCCTGTGACAGAGGCACTCTACTTGAGACTCCTGCCCTGCTGTGGGAAAGATCAAAGCACAGTGGTGAATGACGTCTGTGTGAATCCCTGAAATACAGGTGAAAACAGCAGGTTCAGCGACCCTCTAGCGTGGGCCAAGCTCTGCAATGCCTGTGTTCACGCTTGTGTGCTCCTGCTCGGGTGCTGCTTCAGGGTTTCCCTGGTTGGCAATGTAACAGAAATAAATTCACTTTTTGCAGTTCATCTGTGGTTTTGTGGTTGTTCCTGTGTACCATTAAAGCTTTAAACTAAAAAAATGGGAGAAAATTTATATTCCTCTCAGACAAAAACTCTGAGAGTTTAAGATGATTTTCTTGAAAGATTAATCTTTACATGTGTTCTTCTGGTGTGTTCCCTCACCCAATCTATTCTTCCACTAGGATAAATGTTTTTCAGCAGGTCATGATTGTCAGATACTTCAATTTATTTTCAGTTTTTAGATTAAAATTTGTGACATTTGTGACATTTTTCCATGGTTGCTCTTTATAATGAATGTTAAGATAAATACTTTGAAGTCCAGAATATATTTGAAATAAGTACAATGAATAATACTTGTTATACCGTGTCACATGTGTTATAAAGGAATGCCTTCTAATTCTTTCATGTCTGTCTTGCAAAAAAATACAGAATATTAACCTTCTGTGATGCTTAAGTATTAGTTGTGAGGCTTAAGTATTAGTAGAACATGATTTATAATTTCATTAAGTCATTTGTAATGGCTAATATCAAAACAGATCCTGAAAGCAGGGCTGTGAATGTGTAAAAGTACATTCTTGCTGAATTTCTGAAGTATGATATTTTAATAAATTGTCTGAGTTTCCCTCAGTTTTATAACCATGACTGAAGTTTTCAGAGTGAGAATGGAGGCATCCTGACTGTTTAAAGAAAGTGGTACTGGTTTATTTTTTCCAAAACCCTATAACTTTATCATTGAAATGAATAGCCTGATGTGAAATCCCAGTTATGTATGTGGAAAGTTTCCCACAGGTTTTGATGAGTTTTGGATAGGCATATACATTCCTGGTATTCAGAGAAAAAAACATGCCAGTAACTGAAATGCAGCTGGGCAAGTACTCTGAAATGCTGCTCCTGCACACTGTGAGCACATCTGCTGAAATCAGTAAGGCTATTTTGCAGAATCTTTTGTAGAAAATGGTTTTGAACATTTCGGTGTGCCTTCTTGTCCTGCATCTGATTTTGTCATCCTTCTCTCACCTAGTAATAACTAAATTAATTATTAAGATATGACATTTCAGTCATTGTACTTGTGTTCTTAAATTGTGGCAATGAATAGTAAGATTGCCTGCTTATAATGTGTGCTTGGGGTATGTGAGTGAAGCACTGAGAACTGCATTAAATAAAATGCGATAAAAAAGTAATTTGGTGTTTAATATCTGGCAATATAGATGTATAGGGATGTTTACATTGAAGCAAGGATAATTTTTAGAAACTACTTAAAGAGCTATCTAAAATGTAAGTATTTTTTCAGATTTTTTTTTTCACATTTCCAATCTACTTCAAGCATTTCTTCCTAGAAGTAATATACATGTTACAGGTATTTTAAAATAGTGGTTTTTTAATGTAGCCCTCTTTACTGATGGATCTCAAATGAATCATTAATCCTGAGACTGAAAGCTCTGGGTAATGTGGTGTACTGAAAACCGAGATGAAGAGGGAAGCCAGGTCACTGCAGGCACATTTATTGCTGTTAGTGTGGTATGAGTGAGCTAATAAGCTTTACCAAGTGCAAAAGGTTTTATTTTGATTTTAATTTCTAGCCTAAACCAGCCAGAGTTCAGCCAGGGCTGGGCTGATAAATGCAGCCATTGGTGCCTGGGGCTCCAGCTCTACCAGCTGCTTTTTCCTCAGCCTTCCTGCAGCTCCCAGAGTTGTTTGGTCAAAATGGTTAATGAGTTTTGCATTTCAGCAGCAACAACCCTACCTGCAGCCTGGTGGGTACTACAGTGCCAGGGCTTCCTGCTGGCTCAGAGCTCCCCAAACAGTGCTGAGCTTTGTGTATGGACATCAGCTGAGCCCTTTGCAAAGAGAGTCAAGAGCCACTCTCTGGTAATTCTACAGATGCGGAGTACCAAACATGAAGTGCCTGTCCAACTTCAAGCAGGAGGAGATGGAAACAAGACTGCTGGAGGAAGGTTCCCTGCTGTGCTTCTCATCATGTATCTACACCAATGGTTTGCATTTCTTGCAAATGTTCCAAAGCTGGCTTTAACCTGCCTACAGGTAGTAGCACAGGTAAGATGTATATGCCTGAGGGTAAGTGGCTGAAACCTGTCCTTCCATAGGAACATAAGTAACGGCCATTCCAGCTAAGACAAAAGGTCTTGTATTGAATTAAACTTCAGAATATTTATGTGGTTTGTGATTATAGTTAATTCCTTCAGTATGTATTTATGCTAAAATACTCGTTATAGCTCTGAGTAAGTTGACAGAAAGTGGTCATGGTGCCTTTCAGCCACTATATCACCTCTTCTCAAAAATGGAGCTCTCACTGAATTAATGAGACCCAGTAGTATTCCGCTTATAGTCCATACACACACTGGGTCTGAAAAAAGTAGCTGGAGAATACTAACCAATTGTCAGTAGGCTTAAATTCGCTATAGATAGAGCAACACATCCACTTGACAATTTGTAAGGGTCTGCAGATGAGAAAAATATCCACATTCCTGTGTGAAGTGCAGCAGCTTTCCTACAGGCTGCTCTGAACGCGCCCCAGTTCTGTCAATTTAGTTCACTTTGTGTTTCACACTAAGGCTCTAGTCTGATAATCCACCCTTAAAGTTCATTTTACGTAACTCCTGCACTCCTATGTGGAGCAAACCGATTTGGAGGAGAGACTAGTTAGCTTACTGGCTGCTAGAAAGGTAGCCTTCAAGCTCATCAGCAAGGTCAGTCAGCTTTAGTTGGTACTGAGCCAGGGCCTGCACCCTGGCATGGGTCAAAAACATGGTACACGCAGCAAAATGCCGAGGACTGTCGCATTCTTTCTCCTCACCTCCTTCATGGAAAATCTCATGCTTTCTTTTGCTCTGCCGCTGGTTTTGCCCAGCAGAGGCCATTCCCAAACATTTTTACTTCAATGTAGCAACACTAAAGCACAATGAAAATTGTGCTCTGGGTTTCTTGTTTTCCATGTTCATGTCTAAGCCTTTGGGCCACGGTGCTGTGATAGGTTCAGAAAGACAGTTTTTTGACACTTGCAATCTAATTCCTAAAGCATTACTAAAACTGCAGTGTGCTTTTACTTTAGCCATGTAGGTAGGTGGTACAGTCAATTCTGCACAAGCCTGAGATTAAAGGTCAGACAAAAAATTCAACTTATTGGGAGGAGATCTAATTTAGCCAGGGTGATGCTAATTTTCACAAACACATCATGGTAGCTGTCACAAACACTGTGCTTCTTAGGGCTCATAAAACCAGTCTCTGATTTTATAATAATCCTAGTACATGCTCATCAGGTTTGTGCTAGTTCTTAATGCAGGTCACCATTTATTTCTCAAAACTCCACTGCTATGGCAACAAATGAAGTATTTTGTTCACTTAGAGGCTAATGAGATTACTCTAAAAGAGAAATTGAGGGCATTTATCAGACTTTTTTTTACAGTGATGGATACTGACAAATGTAATAATAAAGCTAACATCCACAGAGTTAGTTGAAGTAATTGTCAGAATAAGAAGAAAATTAAGGATTTGTAAATACAACCAAATAACCACTGTATTTCCTAATGATCTTTTTTTACTGAAGTATCAATTATTCTGGGGAGAGAAAGAACAAATATTAACAAATATTAACTCTGTTGGGATCACAGTACTAGCAACGAGACCCAGAGCTCTTTATTGCTCAGTCTCTCACTTTAAGTCAACCCAAGCCAGTAATGACTGAAATGCATTTGCCACGTGCCAGGTGGCATGACTGATATGGGTTGGTGGCTTCAGCCAAACTTCTCATCACATCACAATCACTTCTGCTGTGACTGCCAACTTCTATTATTCTGTTCTGTTCTTTATCCTAACTCCTGTTTTAGCCTAATTTCTATCCTACTATACTCTACACCTTCCTCCTCAGAGTAGTTGCATTCCATTCCTCCCACAGCAGGTCTGGTTGATTTTCTTTCTGTACATACTGCTGTGTGATAGTAATGCCAAAGGAAAGAGAGGAAGTTTTCCTGGCATTTTTAAGTCTCAGCACAGAGGCTAAGACTGGGTATCTCCTCAGAAGAAATTCTTTTCCTGCACAAGACTATGCTGTCAGTAATATCATGTTACTTTCATACACAGACACGATTTTCTGTGAGCAAGAAGAGGTGCCTTTGCTGTTCACTGTCTCTTGGCTGATGCTGATTATGCCAGGTGTCTGAGCCCTTGAGGAACAGCTCGAACTCATCATCCTATGTCAACCAGGATATATGCTGTAGCCTATCTGAGTTGAGCCTAATGGTTCAGTTTAATCCCAGACAGACATTTTTCTCAAGCGATTATCTATTTTACCATCATTCACGAGGATTAATGCTTACGGAGAGCAAAGGTTTAGGGACAAATTAAATGTAATGGGCGTCTAACTATTGCTGTCAAGTGCCCATGTCTGAACCTGAGGGACTCCATCTGCTGATTGAATCTGGCAGGGAGGAGGTCAGTGCCTACACAGGAGCTGTCCAGGGCCCTTGGACCTGTACCAAGCACCTTGCAGCTGTGTTAGGTTTGCTGGGTAAATACCCAGAGAGCACCATGTGGCTTGGAAAGTCCTGAGTGCTGGAGAAGCTCACCCTCTCCTGCTCCATTTGACTGTTATGTTTGGCTTTTCTTATCAAGATTACCACTTGTTCACCAGGCAGACTCTCCCTTATCTCCTTCATTTAATGGCAAATTCTTCCATCCAGATAGGGCTGTAGTGATTAAAGCAAGAATTTGAGACATTCCAAACATTTCCCCACCTCTACTGTGGGTTTTAACATCTCTATCACAATGCAGTTAATGATAACCTCCTGCCACAAATTGTGAGCAAATTTCAAAAAATCAAGACATAGGCTTTAAATAAATTAAATCTGGTTTTGTTTTTTGTTGTTTGATAAAACTTAGAAAGCATTTAGGTCCTTGCCTCTCATTTAGGCATTGAAATCCTCATTTGTTTCAACCATTGTTTATATTGTGCTTGAGTCTCTGAATGTGATGGCAAAATCTAAGTTTTATTTAAAATTCAAATACAGATTCATGTAATTACCTGACTCTGGAAGCTGAGCCTTTAAGGAAAACACCATGAGAATGTCTTAACAGTTGCTAATGATGAACATCCCTGTATACAAATGCATACATATATACCTGTAAACAGATAGATAGACAGTTTTATTTTTATATATGCATACATTCATTTTAGTTTATGAACAATTTAAGAAATGTTCTGAACATGATTCAAGGTAGAGGAGTTTAGGATTTTGCATTTTTCAGAAAGGATTACCTTTGTAAAAGTAGATTTGTTAATGCTTGGAGATTAAAAACAAATGAACAATATTAGATTTTGTGTTCCATGTTCAGACATGAATACTTGAAAATTCAAAGTGACAGCAGTCACATAAATAGTGAGTTCAGCTCTGGACAACTTCTCTTCTTATAGTATATTTCATTAATTTATTCTTGCATTATGCTGTAACTGCAATGCACACTGTTATGGCAGACAAAGTTTAGTTAAAAGCCATCACAAACACGGAACCAGTATGCTTCCCATCCCTTCCAAACCTTATCTACCTTATCCTGCAAAAGCCAAAGTAGAAGAAAATATGAGAATTAAGTCTCCTCAGTCAGTTAAACAAAGAACGTGGTTTATAACAAATTCCTCTGTAAGAGGCAGGTATATTTTTTAGCTCTCTTGAATAAGTTTTTTTCAACTTAATATCCAGACATGCAGCTGACTGATTTTCAAGGGTCATCTCCTTCAGGTACCCAGTATTGGTGAGACCTTGTCTGGAGTGCTGTGTCTTGTTCTGGGCTCACCAGTACAAGACAGAGACAGACACACTGGAGTGTGGGAAGAGCTAGATGATGAAGAGGCTCAAGCACCTGTCATATGAGAGGCTGAGAGAGCTGGGATTGTTTAGTCTCTATGAGAAAAGTTTTGGGGTGATCTTATCAATGTGTATAAATGCCTGAGGGGAGGGATTAAGAAGATGGAGCCAGATTTTCCTCAGTGGTGCTCAGTGGCAGGACCAAAGGCAATGGGTACAAACTGAGATTCCACCTAAATGTAAGAAAAAACTTCTCAGCTGTGAGGATGGTCAAACCTTTGAACAGGTTGCTTAAAGAGGTTGTGGGTCTGCATCCTTGCAGATAATCAAAACCTGACTGGACATGGCCCCAAGCAATCTGCTCTATTTGACCTTGCTTTGAGCAGGGAAGTTGGAGTAGATGTACTCCAGAAGTTCCTTGCAGCCTCGGGGATTCTGTGATTCTGAGAATCTCCACTCATGAACTCAGAAAAGTACATTTGATTTTTTTTGGTTCTCATCAGTTGGTGTGTAAGATTTCCATTCCCCATTCATTTATTGTTAAAAATATGTTCTTGCATTAATGACTTGTGGACTTTCAGATGCCTGCAGCTTTTATGTGTTCTCTTAACTGTATGCATGCAGAGGTAAAAAGCATATGGACATAAACTTTAGCTGCTTAAAATTGTTTCCAATGGAGCACAGTACCCATTTTATTAGGTAAATCCATGAGGATCTTGCTGAGAAATCATGATTTCTATTCAGCACGGAGACCTGAGAAATTAATTCCGAGTGCCATGTTCCTGTATTTGCTCCTTTTCACAATTTAAAGCACAAACTAGGCAAATTTATCAAATTGTTTGACCAAACAACAGATGACTTGTATCAGGCTTTATTTGGGGCTTAGGTATTTTTTAGGCATGCAGGAGGACTCATAAGCAATAAAATGGTTTCCATACATCTGAATGACATGCTGAATTGTATAGAACCTTGTTTAGCAAATGCAGGCATAGCTGCAATTTTCAGGCACTTAAACAAAAAAAGAAATTTTACATGAGAAATGGAATTCATATTTTCTCAGCATACTCTTGCTTTATCAACCTGAATGTTTTTAGTAGGCTCACCACTGCGGTATGTGAACACTTGGTATATTTTAAAGGATACCTATGGGAGCTCAGTTCCTCTCAGTGCAAAAGGTTCCCTGTTGTTCCGTAATGAGCAATAAAGCAGTTCAGATTGATTTGTTGCATCAATAGAAAGACATTCAAGTTAAGATGAAACCTGCCTTCAGCAGCCTATTTCAATGAAATCTGAAAGCCATTTGTCTGTATTTTCATCACTTATGTTCTATGTTGTGAGACCTAGCGTTGGGGGAAGCGGGACTTGTAGCACCACATGGCCTCCATAGGCATTTCATTAAATAAAAATAAATAGAAAAACTCTCAATGACTTCAATAGGATCTGATATAACATGCCAGTTTCTAATAAAAGAATAAACTTAAATGTTTACTCTTAAAGGTTTAAATGTAAAAGAGAAAATTTAAATGTTCAGGTAGCAACCTAAATGATCTTGCAGCAAACTCAACAGGAAGGAGCAAACCACATGTGGGAATGGGCCAGTGCTCTTTGCTTTTGTGAAGCACTGCTCAGGGAAATGGAAGCAAGTCCTCTCCCAGTTAATTCATGCCTTTCAGTTGCTGATCAGTCCCACTGTAGTCATGGCAGCTTGTTCATACCAGCCAGTGGCAGCGGTTTATGTTGGCTTGGCTCTCTCTTTGGGGCTCACAAGCAGCAGGGAGTGTGGAAAGAACGGTGGTGTGAAGGAAATGCCATGAAAGCTCTATTTTGAACTTAATTAAGTGGTTGAAAAAACATTGCACATGCAGTATTTTTAGAAGATTGCTCCTGTAAAAAAAGCCACCCTGTTAAATGCCACTGAACAGCACCTGCCCCTTCACTGCATTTCCCGGCACAGAACGTGCATCATCCCCAAATGAAGGCAGCAGTAATTTGGAGGCACTGCCTTGCATGATGAATAATAAAAGATACCTATTTTCCTCCACCCCCAGAGCACAGTTCTCTTTGGCTGCTGCTGGCATACTCATCTTATGCAGCCCAATGTTTTGAGGAGAGTATGTTGCAACTGTTTTTTTATCTATAAACATCAAGACTCCCATGCCCTAGTTGATGAAATACTACTGCTTCCACACACCTTTCCCAGAGGCGTGAGGATCTGAAAAAAACGTTTCGAAAAGTTTCAGAGAAGAAATGCACAGCTAGCCGTTCATTTCTGAGTCCTGGTAAGGCCAAGTCAGGACGCTGGGGAAGCTGGCAGGACACACACTGGTTTCTCCTGGAACAAATGAATTATACCATTGCTACTGTGCTCCCACCACAACCGGTCTTTTCATCCCACCTTGGCCCTGCTCTGACGGTGCCTGGGGCCATAACCGTAGCTGGGATCTGGTGATGGAGTGGGGTGGCAGTTGGGGCTGAGCTCAGCCCTTGCCTCCTGGGTGAGGCATGGCCCTGCTGAGATACCCGGTGCCTTATGGAAACGTGGGGAAACCCGCCCAGGGCACCTGACTTCGTGCCCTCTGGGGTACGCGGCTGGAGCCCGGGGGGCCGAGGGGAGGGTAAGTTCCCAAGAGAACAACGGTCCCGTTTCAAGCAAAGAATAAAACAGAGGACACGGCCGCAGCCCTGCGAACAACCCCCGGCAGCACGGCCGGCCCTGGCCTAGCTCCGTGCTCCCCCCCTCGCCGCTGCCCGCCGAACGGGGCCCCGGCCCGGCCCGGGCGGTGCGCGCCGCCGCCGCTCCGCTGTCCCACACACCCTCGAAGCCCCGGGGGGCACGGCCGAGGCCCGGGGGGAGCTCACCGAACCCTCGCGGCCCGGCAGCTCCCGGCCCAGCGCCTGCGGCAAGCCCGGCGCCTCGGCGGGGCGCCATCGCCGCTCCAGGGCTGCCCCGGGGCGGACAGGGCTCCCCGCGCCCCATCCCCTGCCGGGCCGCCCCCGCCCCGCAGCCGCAGCCGGCCGCCAGCCGCGCTTTCCCTTTAAGAGTGCGTTCGCTCCCAGCCCCGCCTGCTCGCCGCTCCCCGGCCCGCAGCCCTGCGGCAGCCGCACCGCTGCTGAGGCGGAGCGCTTACCGCCAGCTCCACCGCGGCCGGGGGCAGGCGCTCCTCGGCGGCCGAGGGGCAGAGCGGGGCGGCAGCATGTCCACTAAGGCGGAGCAGTGTGAGTGGCGGGGCCGGGCGGCGCGGGCCGGGGCCTGTCCGAGGGGAGCAGGGGGCGGCCGGGGGCGCCTTCCCGGGGATGGCGGTGCCTTGCTGCCGGCTGGCAGCCGCCCCGGCGGGGCAGCGCTGCCCGGCCGCCTTATGTGGCGCCGGCGTAGCAGCTCGAGCAGGGGAGGGGGGGCTGCCTTCGTTCTGGCTCTTTCTCCGTCAGCCCCGGGAGCATCTCGCCTCCCGCGCCGCGCTGGGCGGGCGGCGTGTTTGTGCGGAGGCAGCGCCGGGCACCTGAGGTGAGGCAACGAGGGACCGGCGGGTGGGTGAGGGCTGAGACCGGCGGCACGGCCCTTGGCCCCGCAGCGGGAGGGGTCCAGCCTGCCTCGTCTGCGGGGCTGTGCCCCGGCCCCGCGGTGTGGCTGCCTGAGAAACCGGGGATCTGGCTGTAGGGGCCGGAGGCGACCCGCACGGTGGCATCTCGGAGCTGGCGGTGCTGTGAGACAGCTCGAGAAGGGAGGTGCGCTCTCGTCCTTGCCCGTGCTGGTCACCTTTTGGGTCAGTGTGGACCGGGTGCTCCTGCCTTGCCTACATGCTGCCTGCCACAGCCCGCCGCGTCTCCCAGCAGGAGCCCCCTGGGTGCTGCCGCCCCCCTGCCCAGGGCCCAGGTGCCTCCTCACAGCCGCAGATGTGTTAACCACCCTGTTGGCCGGGCCCGTCGGAGCAGGATCAGATGCCATGGTGGCTGGGACCCCCGCAGCTGGGCCATGCAAGTGTTCCCGCTATTGTTAGTGCTGATAACTGGCGCTTCTGCAAGAGCCCTGACGGGAGGTGTAAAGAAAAACACCGGGGCATTTGAGCTTGTCGCTACTTTCTCTCCTGATAGTGTCACGGTTGTGAGCGGTTGGACTGATGTTTGCCACGATGACATGATGCGATCTGAGACTTGCTGTCTCCTTCCTCCAGGTCACTGGGAAGGATCCTTGTATTTATATATGCCTGTGCTGAACTGATCCAAGGGAAAGAATACTTGTATATTTTTCCTTTAGGGTTTACTGCCTATTTACAGTGATGGATGATGTTGCTAGTAAAATATTACGTGAATGCTAATTTATTGCTGTAGGGATGCGTTTCTGGCCTCATAAATGGAGAGACAATGTTCTGACTGTGCAGCAGCCCTGAAGTGTGCCGTGTTCAGATCTGTACTGTTCTGTTCTTTCTGCATTCCCCACCCCCTACCTGAGTTCTGTAATTGTTTCTTCTTTCTTGTGATACTTATACATTAACAATGCTTCTTTCACACTTGCACACGGAAGAATTTCTGGCGCCTTTTGTCCCAACAGTGCCTTTGGCATTTTCTTCCCTTTTCTATTCTGCCTTGTCTGTTCCTCCATTCCTTATGTTTCTGGTCCGCTCTGTTTGAGCTTCTCTTTCATGTTTTATCTTTGGCTGGTTTCTTTTCATCCCCATGTACTGTTTAAGACACTGCATCTTAGTCTGCCATGTCCCTGTTTCTCTTTATTTTCAGATTTACTTGGGGTCCAGGTTTCACATCTTTCTGCCTCTTAACATTCTTTTTTATGGTGCTCCAGGTAGAGTATTTAGTTGATGGACATATCCTGTGCCTCTAACCTACAGAATGTGTTTTGTTTATCAAGATTGCTCCCCTGACTAGTTCTTACGGTGTTACCAAATGTCTTTGTCTCTATATAACATCAAGATTCCCTCACCTGCAATTTTTGACAAATGGTGATGGACTTCAACAAGGATTATATTGAAATGCATACAACACTACCGGGCAAACCTTCAAACCTCGACTGTTGCTGTTGTTGCTTCTGCCCTCATTGACTAACAGGCAAGAACCAGAATGTCTCAGAAAGGAGTAAAGTCACAAGTAATAATGAATCTCAATTTACCAAGAACAGCAGCAAAACACTACGAATGAGGGACAGACTGATCAGAACAGAAGAGGCACTGGTCTAAACATGAATCTGTGGCCACCCCACAGCTCTTTGGCAGGTTGTATGAACAACAGGTAAAATGGTGGCAATCTGGGAAATCATCTTGAGAAGTCTCCTTACTTGTAACCACGTGCATCTCATATCTCATACCAGTGGTATTGACAGTGACTTTCATCATTTCACTCACCATGACATGCCTGAGGTGTTTTATTGTATGCGAAGAAAATTAGTTCTTCTTCACCTTAAATGGCAGTAACTGCTGTTTAGTTGTTGTAATGCCCTGGGAATGCCAGATGCCCTCTCTGTTCTTCTTCAGGACAGTGAGGCAACAAAGATCATCTTTAAAGACCCCTAATGGTTTCACTCTTGGTTCAGTCAGTGCTTAACAAGGGTGCTAGGGAGTTTAGTTGCGCTTGCATAGATCCTAGAGAGATACCCAGCAAAGTATCTTGAAATAACTTTTCTTTTCCCTTTGTTTTTTTTATTTGTTTTATGTGATGACCCTATGACAGTGGCTAAGTACTTATATTTCAAAAAGTGATGTCACTCTGTGGCTCTCTAGGTGCTCAGAAACTCAGAAAACTGGGTCATTCACACACTTCTGTATCTTGAAAGCTGGTAAAAGTTTGCTCTGGGGCTTGCCTTCAGAAGGTTCTTTGTGTTCTGGGAGGCTGTGCTGAAATTGTCAGTGTTCTGAGAAACAGAACTGAGACCTGAGGTAAAAATATTTAGCCTAAAGCTAATTTTAATATTTAGGCTTTATAAATAAGTTTTTTGTTTTGGTATTTGCCTGATACAATTGTGTGACTATGCTGATTAACAGAAATAAATAATGTATTTACTTAAAAAAGCGATTCTAGATACCCTATACCCTTTATTGAAAGTAAGTAACTAGAGAGGCAGACAGTTCTCTGAAATACATCTAGACCTGAATTCTGACATCATCTTTGGCATTTTGTTAATCCAATTCACTTACAGGTATCTGACAGCAAACCATGGCAGCCACAGTAAACTGTGCATCTTGCTGTGAATTGTTCTTTGTTGGGTACTGTGAAATGTGGTCTCTGTTCTTTGCAAATATGCCCGCTTTCATACTCTTCTTCTTTTTTTTTTTTTTCTTCCTTTTTTTTTTTTATCTTCCCTGGCAAGAGAAAGTAGTGTCACAAAATGCATTTATGAAGTAATTTCTTTCTTAAGATAGTCTAATCTGGATTAGTTTTTATGAGGGGTCTTCATGGTAGTTAAAAAAAAAAAAGTGTCTATCTTTTAAATAATCTGGTAAACTGGTGTGCAAATCTGGGACTAAAACTGAGATAGTGGGCAGAAAGAATGAGATGTGAGATGAGGAGAGGAAAACAGGTCTTAGACTGCTCAAATAAACTTCTGTAACCTGGAGTGAAACACATCATGACCAAATGTGGTTTTGAGGGTGTGTAGGAAGCTAGTTATGGCTGGTTTCACAGAGACAGGGATACCCCCTGCAAAGTACGGTTCATATGCCACAGGTCTCTGTGGTGGACAGAAAGGCTCTGATCTTGCTCCTAGCTATACCGAAGCAATCTGAGTCCATGTGACAAACTTAAGTTTCTGGTTGTTTGGGGGGAAAAAAGTAGTGATTTAATGTCACCTTGAAATAAATCAATCAATAAATAAAAAAAAACCCCAAATAAAATAAATAAACACTTGAAAGTGAGGAAATATAATTGAATTTGCTTACGCATCCTTAGTTTATTATTTTTGCATATGCATTATGACAGTGTCCCTAATTGATTTTTACTGGCTGTTTTCCCATAGACCCCAGCCCTATTCACTCACATGATGACCTTTCTCTCTGTGATGAAGCAGGGTAATACTGTGAGGGAGACTTGCCTGCAAAAGCTTCATTAGCTCACCAGTTGTGGAAATTGGGAGGGTATGGTCAGTACAGCAGGAAATGGGAGAAAGGGTGATCACGATGAGGGCAGTTGGCTGCTGAAAGGCTGGGCTTCTTGTTGTGCAATTCAAGCAAACAGTATTTGTTTGATGATTATTTGAGTGTTCCTCATTTTATGGATAACTGACTTGAAATTGTAAAACCTCATTTGTTGTGTGACTGAGTACTCACAGTGCTTTGTTCACTGGATGTGAAAGTCCAGTACATACTGCTGTCTATAGTAAAATGGCTCTTAGTATCTCAAGCTGAGCCTCCAACAGCAGCTGCAGACGCTTTGCTTTTGGTGTCTGTCCTTCAGTCTTTTCTGTAATACAGATACAATGTCACCCCTTCTTATTCAGCTTGTCAATGGTACAGAAAAAATTTGAAATGGTCTTGAAATGTTCAGATACATAAGCAGTGAGAGGCATAGCGATGTCTCTCAGGAGGTTAGTGCCCTTCTGTTCAAGCAGAGGACTCAATGGTATTAATTCTTTAATAAATGCCATTTGATAATGAGAATAAAACAAAGTATTGACTAATTGCTTGTTTAGGAAGCATGATTTATCTTCCAAACTGAAAGAGCCCTGTAGGGGAACAAGGTATATCTTGGTGTAGTGAAATACTGTCATAATCCGTACGCTCAAGGGCTGAAGTCATTCAGAAGCATCTCCCCTTTTAACTGCCTATTACACAGTCTTGGTGCATTTTTAACATGATTAAGCGTTCCCAGCCAGCTCTGCTTTCATTGAGGCTGTGTCTGTACAGAGTGATGCTATGAACAACTGCTGGGCAGTGTAGCTGGCAGTGCAGTTTTGCTGGTGCAGCCCTCTGCCACAGCCAATGTGCTCTGTTTCCCAGCAGAGTTGATTAGTCAGAGCAGAACGAAAAGAGTTGTGTGTGCTCAAGTGTCTGCATGAGACTGTCGCGCACCATATGGGCAGTGTAAGTCATTGCAGCTATGGTGGGTAATCACTTTTTTTCAATACTAAACAAGGATCTCTATTAGAAAATAAATGCCTTAAAACAGCAAAAAAATTGGTTTCAGTAAAGATGTAGAGCTTCTACTGCTTTTGGAAATCCCCTCACCTACTTGACCAGATATCCTAAGACACTTAAAATAAACAGCACAGGTCTTTTAACATCTTTAGTACATTGCATAAGGTAAATGTATGGCCTACAGTAAATCACATAAGCTCTTTCTGTCTTAGCTTATATCTCTGCTTTGGCTGTAGAAATACTTACCCATCTCACATGAACCTCCTGTGATCCAATGACTCATTCATTATAAATGAATCTTGAGATGCCTGGAGACACAGAAGAAGTGCAGGGTTTTTTGTTGTTGTTGTTGTTTTACTGGTGGTTTGTTGTTTTGGTTTTTTTTTCCCCATTTGCTAGCACTGAGTTGGTCTAATGTAGATGAAGGCATTCACTTCTGTGCTTTCTCCTTGGCACTTGCACTGGAGCATTCATTTATTCAGTCAAAATAGAAGGAATGGAGAGACTTTCTGGATTTTACAGTTTAATTCTTAAATTTAAAAAAAAATAATCAGAAATAGTGGGATCAGATGTGATTCTGTTAAGTCTGCAAAAAACCTAAATGAAAGTTTCTGTGTTTGTTCTTTGTCTTTTGTATAGTTTCTTCCAAAATCCGTTACCTTCAGGAATATCACAACCGGGTTCTCCACAACATTTACCCTGTGCCCTCTGGAACTGACATTGCAAATACTCTGAAATACTTTTCTCAGACGTTATTGAGGTAAGTTTTAACTAATGCTCTTGAAGAAAAAAAGAGCTAAAGAATTGTAGGGGGTATTGATTGACTTTGAATTGGTTACAAGATTTCATGGGTCATTGCTCAGTCAAAAAGAGTCAGAGCATAATTTAAGGAAAGAATGGTATGAGTTAATCTCTTCAGTGGCTGTTGCCCAATTTGCCCAGTTGAGCTGCTTATTGAGTGGCTGATTCTAAAATAAACTTGGTTGATTACACATTTGCTTGGCCCTCCTCAGACTAAACTGAATGCCCAAGCGTGCTGAACTTGTGAAGAAAGGAGTGTGTGACCTACAGAGTTTTAGATGTATGTACTCATGATCTCCTTGACAGTCCTGGTGCCTCAGAATCCTAGAATGATGAGTCAGATGAGCAGAAGGATGTTCTTACTGTGCCATAGTTCAGCTGGCTTTCAGGTTTGGGTTCTGGTTCAGTCCCTTGTAACAGTTCGAATAGACACAGAGTTTGTATACACATCTGGACTTGGATGGTAACAACAGGTCAGGATTATTGCGACCCTGCATTTTGATTTAGTCCAATATTTGGTAATAAGATAGGGTACTAAATACCATATGATTACAGAGTACATTTTGAATAGGAAATACTACTTCTTGTCTGCTAAAAAGATATGAAATATTGTGAGACTTTAATTAAGAATGGCATACATTCCACGTGGATGGATTCATATTTCCAAATTGTTTTTAAAATGGCTTTTGGCAGTGAAGAGGTGATTTTTGCCTGTTCAGTTTTGTCTGACACTAGTTTTCACATCCAGAAAAATGCAGTTAAAGCTGCATTTCTATGCATAGCTTCCTGATTTATACCTGGAAATACTGTCCTTGCTGTCAGAAGCTAGTTTGGAAATACAACTATTTGCTTTATTTGATGAGGAAACATAAACAAAATACAATTAACCGATGTATTTGTACACATACCCCTATGGTGTATACAAGTTGAGAAGCGAGCATTTAAACTTGAAAGAATGAGAGTAATTCATTCTAACATTCATTTAAAGTGCATGGGATGTATCAAAATCCTTGACCCTGTTTATACAAAAAAAAGATACATTGACAGCAACATTCATTATCAGTGTATACATATGTATACAGTAGGAAACCTGTTCACTGAAAACTTAAAAACCTGTTTACTTTTGAATTTGCAAGAGCAGAATTGTTTAACCACTGTGAAATTTGTTTCCTTCATAATTTAGAGTGTTGAAGAAGCTTATGGCAACCAGTAGGGACTTTTAAGATTAATAAATTAAATTTTGTCTATTATATTGCAGCAGCATGGAAAAAATGTTCAAAAAGTCACTAAAGATACCTCTGAAATGTGGCTCTGTTACTGCATCAGGCTGTTTTGATGGATTATTTGCACAACACACATACTTAAATCACATTCAAGTAAGGTTCTATATGACAAAACAGCCCATGTTTAAATGCCGTGGGCCTTTAAGCAAGAAAATTGGACTTGATTCTGAGCATTTTCTCTCTTAGCTGTAACTAACAAGTGCTATAATAAGATCAGTTTCTTTTTGGGCAGAAGTTCATTGGGACAGGATGGATTTAGAGTCTGCTGCTTAAATGAAGTGTCTTTATACCACTCTGTTGTCTTCATCTTCCTAAGCAGTACAGCTGATGTCCAGCATGACAAATTCTTCATGCTCCATGAGCAGTGATATTTCTAGACTTGACTGAGAAAGCTTTGTACTTGGTGACTATGAGAGCAAATCAGAAATCAGGACAGCAATTGCACAGTTGAGCAGCTCCATTTCTTTATTTCATGCTCAGAATGGGACTGAACCAAAATCCTGTTGTTGATAATGCTGAACCTCATGGGGCAGAAGTGATACTCTTATCTGATACGCAGGTCTAAGCAAATGGCTTTGTCTTTCATGATCTGGGATCTGATGAGCCTCAGAGCTAAAAGGGCACTAGAAACTGAAACCAGGACTTGAATCTAAATTTAAGTGGACTGAGTTCTGATACTCAGAAAGGTCAAATCCATGTTCTGAATCCCTGTAACTGGGGAATTTGAACTGTGGGTCAAAGCCTGAGTGCTATGGTTGTTTATACACTTGCTGATACTAAGAAAGAAGCTTGATTAAAAAGCAAAACAAAACATACCCTGTATTTAGTGTGGCAGATGGAAAGAAGGAAACTCCCACCCACTGTGTGCAGATCTCTGCAAGATTTACCCTCAAACCAGACTGGGTACGAACCTTTCTTAAGAGCATGTTCAGGAATCTCTTTGAACATTCTGCACGCTGAGTCTTCTTTCTGCCTCCTACACTGAGACTCCATTGTGCAAGGGTTCACATCAGTGATAGAAGTACATGGTGGAGAATAATCTTTCTAGCTTGAGACAAGAGCATATGCAATGAATTTGGGCTGCTAAGAGAATACTGATCAAACAGTAGCAAAAATGCCCATTGATTTCTGGAAATTTTGGATCTGATCTTCAGAATAGGTTGCTTGTAATCTTCTACTATTTTAAAATAACTTTAAAAGTATTTCCCAGTTTGATGTGTACTCTCTTTGCAGCTGAAGTTTTAGGACAAACATTTATTGATGAGTTTATGTAGTTATAGGAATAGTGATTAGTCAGAAATTCCATATCGTGATAGGGTTTTACAGGTGTAGCTTTTACTGTTTATTATACTTTTTACCTTTCCATGTTATGGACACATTGACTGTGTTCTTTTCAGTGGGGCACGCCCACTGTTTTGGATCACATTCATATCTGGTGTCATTCTGCTAGCTATAGATGGATTGCACGCACAAGGGATTAATTTGCTCCTTTGCTCTGTACATAGCCTCAATAAATCACAAGCTCAGGATGGGGGGGACAGATGTGGAATGGCTGAAAAAATTAAATTCCTTATTTCTATGAACAAACATCACATAAAGTCACCATACACAATGCATAGCACATTGATTCATTTAATTCTTTGTTTTTCTCTTTGAGAAAAGCATTTCTTTACATTACAGCATGAATTTGTTTCATGCCCTGCTCATTTTCCGTGTTTTCTCCCTCCTTTGAGGAATGATCTAAAGCTTAATAAACATCTTTCAGAACAGCTCATTCTTTCACATTTTCTTGGAGAAAATTCTCCATATGTATTTCAAAGTAAAATGTTTTACGTAAGGAATAGTTATAAATACCCAGTGGCTAATTAATGGTCAAGCCTGTTTTGCAGCCTTGCTGAGATGCAATTCTCTTGTAGGCATTTTAGGAAACCTTTCCTGGAAGGAAGTATTTTTTTGATGGAATTGTAGCAGAGATGTTCAAATTTTGAAACAAGCCCTGGTAGCTTTGTCACTTGCTATGGAGCAAGTTCAGTATGGAGTTATGACCTGCAGGCCCTCCAAGTTGTCAGTACTTGGTTTGAACAAAACCAGGAGCAAGCTGCAATTATGATATCTTGATCTTAGGGGACTTCCTAAATTTTCAGTTTTGACTCTTCTGTTTATTGCTTTTAAAAAATATGGGTCAGGCAAAAATCTTGGTCTGAAAGTCTATACAAGACTGTGCTTTGGCCTCTAATTCATAGAAGAGCCATAGCTCCATGTTAAAAGGAAGGGAAGCCTATAGAGTAAGCTCTCCATCGCTGCCTTATACTTCCCAAAGCAAGGATCAATTAATACATAATATCCTTTCTGGAAATAGGTGCAATTAGAGTGATGTGTTGGCAAGTAAAGGGATGGGCAATTGGTGTTGTCTGTTGGTAGACACGGAAGGAATATAATTTTTTATCCTCATATCTCTAAACATGAGCTGCAAAGTATGGCAAATGAACATCAAGCAAATTAAAAGGAATCAGCACTCTGATCATTTGTTTTTAAAGTCATACTAGATCTTAGGTGATTTTTCTGATAGAATTTCATAAATACTGTCATAACAGTCACCACATTTCTTGTACTGGACATTGGGTAACAGAAACCAAAATAATCTGCCAAATACATAAAGGCACAATAAAAAAGGGAAAAAATGAAGTATGTAGTTTCTTAAAATAGATTGTCTGTCATCTCTGACTGCAAGTGTGATGTGATAGTAGCCACCTGGCATAGAACTGTACTTGTAAAAATGTTTTATATATATGGCAAATGAATGACACCTCTTATAAGCACCTTAGCAAGAGTTTAGCTTAATTGTATAAATTCTTGAATTAACGTGTGAGGTAAGATATGTCTTTGCTAAGGTGATTATATGATACGGACTTCTGCAATGTTGAAGAGGACAGAGGTTTCCAGAAGTGCTCCCTCTTGTCATAACTTTGCTGTTCATTACTCGGTGGAAATTTTAATGCCACTGACTTGTCTTTTATAAATTGTAACACTGACTTTGGGAGCAGAGTTAAACCAACAGCAACTGCTTTTGGAAATCCCAACCACTGAGAGGTGCAAAGTGTGCTTTAAAAAAAAAGAAAAACATTGTGTGTGGTTTAATATATTTAAAAGTTGTATTATATTTATAGGCACATACGAAGACTATGAACTAACCCTCTAATTGCCTGATAACTAAAATACAACACTGCTTAAGTGACAATTTATTTCTATTTAAATTAGTGGTTTTTAAAAAAATAAATCAGATTAACATGTTTACAACCACGTTTACAACATCCTTAAAACGACATAACAAGCTGGTTGACATATAGCCTCTTATTTTGATTCCCACTAAATCCTTTTTATTTTTTTAAATTATCTCTCCTTTAGTTTGTAGTGAGTTTTGTTGAATAATAACGTAAGTAACAGCAGGAATGTATGGTAACATACTGTCTGATCTGCAGTTACATAATTGGTCTTGCTTGCTTAGCCCTTAGATTTTTGAAGGTAACTATTTACCCAAGAAGTGTTTGTATTCATAAAGTAAAATGTTTTCTCCCTAAACATGGGCAAATTAAAAACACACATAAACAACCATTATCATTAGCTCACAAACATATGCTAAAGACCATCTACTATATATTATTTTACAACTTTTCCAAATGTAGTTTAGTTAACATTTTAGAAATATTATATTATTTCTAAATCCATGTGCCTGTTTAAACTTCATTATCTCAAATGATACTGAGTGAGTGGTCATGAAACAGTATCATAAAATACATACAGACATTATTTTAATGCAATAAACATGTGATTTTTAAGACTATCTTAACAAACACACATGTTTATTCTTTGCTAAAACATGTTTCTGCAAGTGCCACACCTATATTTTGCATGTTTTCAGTCAGTTGGTTCAAAAGATTATGGGGGGGGGCGGGGGGGGGAATCTCTCAAAATCCTCAGAATCTCAGAGCAAAATATCAGCCTATTGTGACACAGCTATTTTTCCATAGCAAACACTTATAATTCTCAGAATTATTCTTAACTGTGAAACATGGGTAGGGCACTGAAACATGCATTTTTATATTTTTGCTCCTTATGAACCAGATAACACATGAGATGCAATGAAATATTCCTAGATGTCAATTTTTAATTCTCCTATCTTGAAGCATGAAAGTGAATAGCTGCTAGATCTGTAGACACGCTGGTTTTGGTAGTGATTGCATCTTATGTGGGATGTATCTGGTCTTTTATTATTTGTTTTATAGTGTCATTTCAATGTAATGTGCTGTTCTTTGTGTCTTTGTTGTCTCTTTTTTTTCTTTGTCCCCCCAACAGCATTTTGTCCCGCACAGGGAAGAAGGAGAATCAAGATGCCTCCAATTTGACAGTGCCCATGACCATGTGTCTTTTTCCTGTGCCATTCCCACTCACCCCATCTCTAAGACCACAGGTCAGTTCCATCAACCCTACTGTTACTCGCTCCCTCCTTTACAGCGTCCTGCGAGATGCTCCATCTGAACGTGGCCAGCAAAGTCGTGATGCTCAGTTATCAGACTACCCATCTTTGGACTATCAAGGACTTTACGTGACACTGGTGACACTGCTGGATCTAGTTCCCTTGCTACAACATGGTCAGCATGGTAAGCAGGCCCTTGAACCCTTCCAGTACGCTTAACTTCAGTGCTGTGAATCCATGAAAGATGCGTAAATGCAGTAAAAGAGGTGGGCCTAAACTGACCTGATCTGGAATTCAAATGTCCTAGGATGCGTTTATATCCAAGTGTTTGGTTTGACTTTCTTAAATAAAAGATTCTTTTTGCTAGCTGTGGGTTTGGGTTTGAATTCTGAGGTTGTCTGATTTTTAGTGATATGCTGGTGGTATGTAACTAAAATGTATGGTGTGTAAAAAAACAAACAACAAAAAAACCCCATACAGATGGGTCTAAAAAAGTCTGAATTTTCAATTGGAATTTGCTGGGATATCCTCAGACTCGTCTTCTTGGGGTGGCTTCTTAAAAAGGCACAGAGTGCTTGCAAATGTGTACCTGGCCTATAACAAATATGCAGATTGAGAGTTTTGGTGAAGGTCCATCTCTAAATAGAACTTAATATACATTTAATTCAAGAAATGATGGTGGTAATGGTGATTGTGATCACTTTAAAATATTCCTGAGTAAAAAGACAGCAATATCTCTGCCTGACTTACAGAAAAGCTGTATTTTCTTATGTTGTGGATTAATCACAAGATTTTTTTGTGGGTGTGTTGTATATATATATTGTTTTCCCTTAAGTTCTGCATATGTCTGTCTTGTTAGTCTGTGGCTTTTCATACTGGGATTCAGGAGCCCAGTGTTCTCCCTATGTTAGATAAGCCAAATATTAATTTTCACCATGGTATCAGGGGGTATTACTTACATAGTTCAGTACAGGAATATTGTTATCAATCTGATACACTGTTGAAATTCTTTAGGAGGGAAGTTAATTCTGTTAAATGCTGAATTCCTTTTGTGTTGGCAGCAGCATATTTTGAATGAGGCTACTACTGCACTAGGAAGTGGTATGATCTTGCATACCACTTTGTAAAAAGGAGGGGTCCTGGCAAATTACAGACTTGTTGGCTTAACTTCAATTTCTAGAAATAGTGGATTTAATTAAGAAAACAATCTTTTACTAAATAGATAACGTGGTGATCTTTATCAACCAATGGAGACCTGTGAAGAACAAATAACAATGAGCAAAGATGATTTCTTTTTGTGGCAGCACAATGGTTCTCTTGGTGGGGTTTTCCCCACCCCTTAGTCAGGCTTTTATTTCTGTGTGGCTTGACATCCTAATAGGCAATCTGGGACATATAGTCCCCGCTTGAGTGAGGACTCTACACTGCAGGAGTAATTACCAGTGGCTCTTGTCTACTGGAAGGGTATACCAAGCAGGAATATTACAGGAGTCTATGCTGAGTCTAGTGTTATTAAATATTTAAATATTTTTTACTTGGCTGGTAGAAATGAGAGAGCACTTTGATTTGCAGGGGTTATGAAGATGGTGAATAGCAAGTCCTTTGTGTGAAATATACCTGATTCAAAACAGTCTTGGCAAATTGCATTCTATTTTGAAACATCTTAAAAGGAGAAATCTAAAATACTATGTTTAAGCAGAAGTCAAAGGCAGAAATGAAATGGGAGAAGTACTAGCTTGAAAGCCATAATTCAGAGAGATCTGGGTGTTACAGTAGATTGGGACAGACCATAAGTCACTATTATATTAATATTATTCTAGCAATATGTAAGCAGGTATTTTGTGTATGAGACACCCAAAGCATTTTGTTTATCATTCTAACAACCTTAGCAAGGCGTCAGCTGGAGTCAAAGTTTCAGATTTGTCCATCTGCCTTCAAGAAAGACATAGACCATTTGGGAGGAGTCCAGGAAAAAGCAATAAGAATAATTTCCGGTCTAGAAAATGTAAACAGTGAGGGAAAATGGAAAGAACTTGGTTTGTCTAGCTTAGAGAAAAACTGAAGGGAGATGTGTTTATCATATACAAATATGTAAAGGTTGTTGCGAGGAGAAATAAACTAAACCAAACTCTTTGTGGTTACAGTTGATCAGGATAAGAAGTTATAGGCTTAAACTGCAGCAATGGAAATTAAAAAAAAAAAAAAAAAAAAAGTAAGTCCTTTTTATGATAAAGATGGTTGAACACTAGGGTGAATTGCCAGGAGGAGGAGTGAACTGTCTTGCAGATTTTTAAGAACAGTGTAGGTATGTATCTGCCAGGAATAATTTGGTTGACTCATGCTTGGGGCAAGGGGAGGTCACTTGCTATTTTTATGGTTCTGTGTATGGAGAATTAAGTTTTGCAATACAACTTGTTCTTTATTTCTCCCTCAGCTTAGCATTTGACTAAAAGAAATAATTTCTTTTATCAGAACAGTTAAAGTTGTTTGGGTAAGTACAACGTGGTGCACTAGGCAGTCCTGAGCTTTGGTCCAGTCAGATTATACAAAAGTCTCAGTGCTTAGGTGGTGAATATGTTTTGCAGGAGAGAAGCATTCTGTGGCATTAGGGTCTGGTTAGACCCTTGCATAGAAAACTTGCCAGAACCACTGAAATAGAGTGCTAATTTTAATTCTTACTGTGACTCATGATGTTTACAGCTACAGAACTCTGAGCACTTCACAGGGGCAGTTTTAAATCATACTAGTTGTACGGGTGAGACTGAAGGCCTGTGTTACACACTTAAGATTATGGAGTGAGTAAGAAAAGAAATCTCTGTCATGCATGGGAAAGGCCTGCTGATATACTGGAGTCATCACACAGGCTCAGATTTGGGGATTATTGAGTGCTGTAATCTTTCTTGGAGGGTTATTGGCCCCAGCTCAATTACTTATTTGGAAGAGGGTGTAAAGATTCTACAGTGCCCAGATACACAATAACCTAACCCCTTCCCTTTAGATCTTGAAAAGTTGCACATTTCTTAAGTATCCCTTCCAAAAAGTTATAGTATAATTAAATAGAAGTATGGAAATTCTTGATAAATATTCCTTTCCTTTTAAGCCTTGGCCATTTTTGCCCTCAATGGCTTCCCAGGAAAACAAGAGCCATAGTTTAATCACATGTTTGAAAAATACAGTGATGCTTCTGGTAATCTCTGTCTGTGAAGTACTTTGCAGCTCTCTTGAGGGTAATTAAGATCCAAATCTTATTTTTTCTATGACTGATAAAGACTAGAATGCTTTTTGCAATAGCAAGCCTTTCAATACCAAAGCACACATCAAATTCTGATACTAATCTGTTCTTAAATGCAGGCCAATGTACGTTAATAGCTGTATGATTAAAATCAACACTGATTTTAATCAATTACTTTAATGGCTGTAGTAGTCGTATTCCCTTCAAGCTCTTAGATACTGTTGAAGAGCTGTTTCCCTCTATCTTAGGAGGAGCTTAAAAATGATGTGTGAAGTCTCTTATCTATAGTGATTAACTTCCCAAATTACTTTGACGGGAAAACTTGAATATCAGTGTAACTTTTAAAATAGTTTTATAAACTAAAAAGTACATAGTCATAATTATTTTTCCATTGTAATGATTCTGTATTTATTTCATTTTATTCAACAGATCTGGGGCAATCAATTTTTTATACTACTACATGCTTACTTCCTTTTCTCAATGATGATATTTTGAGTACTTTACCCTATACAATGATTTCAACACTAGCTACCTTTCCTCCATTTCTGCACAAGGATATTATAGAGTATCTCAGCACATCTTTTCTGCCTATGGCTATATGTAAGTAAAACTCATTCGAGTATTATTGTGTCTCAGAAACATAGTGTACTGCTACAATAGTATCAGACTGCAGGAGCTGGAGTTTGATATGTTACAGAATTGTAATTGGACATCAATCTACTGTATGTATATATGTAAAATAATTCCGTATGACTTTTTTGAAGGGAAATAGTTCTATAATTTTTATTTATTTATTATGCTGTGTTAGACTTCTTCCTTCATTTAAAGGGTGAAGTTTAGTTTATTTAAGACATACACTGTTTTCAGACTCACAGAACTTTCAGTGCCAGCAATGGGAGTTTTGAATACAGATTCAATGGACAAATTCCTCCTGAAATGACATATGCAATAGTTACATGGACATTTTTTGCATCAGGACTATATCTGGGTGTACAAGAATGTGACTTTCCTCAGTGTAATGATGTTGTGATGAATTTCTGATTTTTCTCCCTCTTTTCTTAGCATTTTCTCTTTTAAGTTCTGTACTAAATAGCTGTGCCTGTAATGTCTTCTATCTGTGTTAAGACTGAATCTGACTGTGTGCCTTTTTACCCCTATTTCCTTCTTTTTTTTTCCACTCCTCGAGTGTGTGACATGATTGCATAATTCATAATCCCTGTACAATGTGAATCCTGAGGTGTGTTCTGAGTGCTTGTCTATGTGCCTGATAAAAAGCTTGATGGGATTTCAGTAGTAGTGAGAAATTTAACCATGTTCTGCAGATGGAAGCAGTAGGATCAATATTAAAAGTCAGTTTTAACCAACAAACCTTTTACTGCGTGGGTGATCAGACACTGGAGCAGTTTGCCAGAGAGGTTGCAGATTTTCTATCCTAGCAGATGCTCAAGACACAATTGGTCCTGAGTACCTTTCTTCGAGCAGAGGGGTTGGACAAGATGATCTCCAGATGTCCCTTCTAACATCAACCATCCCATGATTCTATGAGAATTCTTGCCCTTATCTATATTGCAGACCTTTATGGAAAAAACATGAACAACTTTTGTACAGAAATCAACACTGTTGTCATTTAAGCATGTAGAAGATGCTGTTAGAACATGGACAGAAGCATAGTTCAGTGTTTTGATATTAAGATTTTATGGAAATTTGTCACCTACATTTTCTGGCTCTACCAGTCAGTGATCTTGGACAAATCCCTTAACTCGTCTGTACCATAGTTTCCCCATGTAAAATAGCCCCTTGTAAGACATTGTAACGATGTTTTCTCTGTTACCTTTGACAGGTTTAATAACAGTAGGCAAACAAAAATTACTAAGATATAGTTCACACATCTGTGCAATAGGTCTTTGGGCAATGAACAGAATGTTGCATTAATCTCCTTTTTTCTCTCTTACTTTTACCTGTTAATGAGCAGCTGATGTAGGTGACTTATGCTGTCCTGTTTGTCGTCTTCAGATCTGTAAAACTATTCTCCAGAACAACTGGTTGAGCCAAAGCCTTGGTTTGCCTAAGTAGATGCTATTTCCCAACTGCTCTTGACAGAGATTGCATCCATGTAGAACATGGGAACAATCTTATTCATGCTGCCTTTTTCCTCAAACAGTTTTGGTTAGAAATCTGTACGAAATCAGTCTGCTGCTCTTTAAATTTGGCTTCTAGTACTGTGTACAACTTTTCTGCTGATGACCATGTTTTAGTTGACAGGTTAGAGCTGCTGGGTATTTTGCAACTTAAATCCATACAAACAGACCTTGCTGCAATAATTTGGTGGCTCTTATGTGTGTCTGTGGATAAGATTCGAAAAAGAATGTTATGAAGTGCTATGAAGAGAGCCATAGTGGTGTTGAGTCATGTGGAGAAGTACCAGATAGAAGAGAAACTCTTCATTTTCCTTTCCGTTGTTATTTTCCAGTCAAGTGCTCTTATAATTAGTGACCTAGGCTTTCCCCACCAGGAATGATAATGCCCCCTTTACAAGGCAAGTGCAGAACCTTTCCTTTTCCTTGTGTTCAGTTCTGAATCAAACTGAAAAGGAGGATGCAAGTAACTGTGTATGCAGCCGGAGAGCAAGATGAGGGGGTTGAAAGCATCTCACTGAACCGGTAGCTACAGTTTTGTGCTTCTATCCCAAATGCTTGGTATTTGGGTCCTGGCAGCGAGGCTTGGGAAAAGTGCTGTGAGTGAGGATGGGAAGAAACATGCCACGTCTCTGTGTAGGAGGTTGCCTTCAAAGCCATATTGCCATGTTATTGTTCAGCAAATAAACACCTACACTCTGCAAGGTTTTTCCAAGTATACCACTGAATAGTAACCACTTTATAGGAGACCAGAAGGAACTGTAGCCACTTTATGTATGAGGTTGGTCAAAGTTACAACAGCTTAGCTACACTTCAGTGCTATCATTTATCATTATCTTAGCACAGTTCACGTAACAAGGGGGACTAATTTTTCTGGTATGTAGCTATAACTTGAACTCATACCCTGAGAAGTAATCTATGCCATACACCAACAGCCAGCAGCTACCCTAACCATTCATCAGTATACCTCAACAGCAGGCTTTACAGTTTTCCTTCTTTCTTTACCCTCCACTTCTTCCTATTCTTTCCTGCAGTCCAAGCCTAGGTGCACCTAACTATGCAAGTGACATTATTTTGGCTATTCCATGGGTTCTGAAGGAGATTAAGGAGATTGCCTGAAAAGATCGCTGTCTTTGGTTAATGCAGCTCTGAGAATGAAATCTTAATTGATCTGGAAAACCAGGTGTGCGCTATGTGAAGCAATACCATATTCTTAGTCATCTTTCTCTTCCGGTTGAAAAGGAGTTTCACCCCTCCAATACAGATTATTTTTAGTTTTTTAGTTTTTTTTGTTTTGTGGTTTTTTTTTTTAATATGAGATGGTACCTTAGGAATTTTATTTGCATCAATTGGAATAAATTATATGCTATTCTTGCCTAGTTTTCCTTTTTATATAATAGAAAATGTTTTGTTTCCTTTCTTTTAAGTGGGATCCTCAAAAAGAGAAGGTGTTCCAGCACATGTCAATCTATCTGCATCATCAATGCTAATGATTGCAATGCAGTACACATCAAACCCGGGTATGTGTAAACATGCAACGTGGTATCATTCTCTCTAAAACTGAGTCATGAAGTACTGTCAAACGCAATCAAGTTCAGACGATGGGAAAAATCTGTCTCACCATCCAACACAGGATGAAAAATAAGTGATTTTAGTTAAAAACCAGAATTTCTGAGCATCATGGTTGAAGTAATCATTATGTAGATAAGAGAGCCCGTTGTGATGAAGAAATAGGTTTTGACCGAGGACTGGAGACTTTGATCTACTCTTGCTTGACATCAGAAAATAGCATTGGTGTATAACGTCAGTGTTGGAGAGCAGTCACCACTGACTTTGATTATAGAAGTTCATAGTAACAGTTTGTCTTATACTGTGATTTGTATCCCACAAAGTTCACAACTGATAGCTGTTCTTTTAAAAAGACAGGTAATGCCGGCTGCAGGCTCAACCGAACTATAATGAATTTAAATGTAGTTACAAGTAGCTAAACGCAAGGCCATTCTCTCTCTCACTGTGGCACAGTCCCTGTAAATCAGTGGGATCATACAACCAAATCGAAACAAAATTTAACCTGAGGGAGCTGTTACATTGTACTATAGTCAACCATCTCCTGTTTTATGTATGTGGGTAGATGGTGTGTGTGAGGAGGAACCGTACGCTGCATTATGCATGTGAAGAGTATCACATCATGCTAATGTAATCAACAGTGGTAAATAAAAACAGCACAGCATTTTTTACAGCTACTTGCACAAGTTAGTTTTTTTCATGACATGTTCTATTTGTGTTTGTGAATTCTGTGTTACAGCCATCTGAGGAAAATGTTGTCCTGTGGTTTTTGGGAAGTCAAACGTGTAAAGTAGGTCGTTTGGCTCTTATGTTTGTTTAATGCAGAGTGGCTCCTATAGCCTTTGGTATACATGGGAATAATGTATTGTTACATGTAACTTTCACTACTGCCCCTCAAGATGAATGACAAGATACCCATTTACAGCTTTATATTGTGCCAGAGGGACAAAGTTTAAGTGAATTAGCAGGTGTTCTTAAACTAGATCTGTTTGAAAAAGATCTCCATTGCTGTGCAAAAAGGTGTGCACTCATAATACTCATTATCTTACTGCGTTCCTTGACAGGAACAAGTTACTAATATTTAATTTCTAATCTTTTGTGATGACTTTCAGGGCAATGATTCTCCAGCAAACTCTTTAAAATAAAAAGTAATAAAATGAGCTATAGAGTTTTGGATAGACAAAGCAAAGCAGTCAGCTAATTATGTCACTTCTGTAATTTGAGTTTCTGTTTCAGCATTATGTCTATACTGTCTTTTCTCTCTCAGTGTATCACTGCCAGTTATTGGAATGCCTAATGAAATATAAGCAAGAAGTGTGGAAAGTAAGTTTATGATCATATACACTTTGTGGAAATGATTGTATTTGGATAGTAACGAAAACCAGATGGCTTGAAAATTGAACTGACTGTGTGCCAAGAAGTTATAAATTATCTTTATGTCAAATCCTCCTTCTGGATTATGGAGGGGAAGGTCCCTCTGATTTTTAGTTCACAGAAGCAGCTCCGTGTTTTGTAGAACAGAACTCTGTTTCCTAAATAATATGTGGTTGTGGCTCCAATTAGCAGAACTTTTAGTAATGACCAGTGTTCTTAGTTCACGTGGGACTGAACTTTTATGAGGACTTTTTGTGAGTATTGTCTTAGCCTGAGTCTGATCTGGATCCAGTTATTTATCACATCTCTTTGCTCCATAGCTAGATGCTTCATTTGCTTTATGTTAGTATGTTATGTGGGGTGGGTGTTAGCTGTTGGATCCTCCGATTGAACTCAGAAGCCAGTTATGAATGTGGTGTTGAAGTTAGTCATCTAATCTACTTGTAAGAGTGTACAAAGGATGTTTGGTAGGGATGAAATGTATATATTTTGTATGTTCAGGTATCTCGGAACACAAGTAATATGTATTGAACTGTGTTTTGTTACCTTGCAAAATAAACATGTTGTATGTGTCTTTCCTTAGGATTTGCTATATGTGATAGCCTATGGACCATCTCAAGTTAAACCTCCAGCAGTGCAAATGTTATTTCACTATTGGCCCAATTTAAAACCCCCTGGGGCAATCAGTGAGTACAGAGGACTGCAGTACACAGGTCAGTGCAGCTGGTTTTGTATAGGCCAAAATAAATATAAATGAAATAATTAGAGGTGTGTTAATGTCACATGTTTACAGTTCTGCAGTGTATTTTAAAATCTTTTGCTTGATAAGTTTGTACTTTCATAAGTATGTACAATTATTTTCAAAAGATGTTATGAAAAATAAAAACTGTGTTTGTGGCTAGTAAATATTTTTTGTTACTCTTGATATTAACTAAACCAGAACAGGAGAAGAAATAAATAGTGTTCCAAATGGTCTGTGAAACTGCCTTCTAGGCCTCACAAGTGTTCTGGCTTATGTCCCTTTCAATTATAGCTTTGGTTGCTTTTGTTGAGCCAGCTGCTATCACTACTGCTGTTGCTAAGACTCTTTATCTGGCTGTTACTGTCATAAAGTCGGGTGCAGTCAGTATAATGGGTAAGTTATCAAGGTTGACTGAAAGGTGAAAATGAGAAACAAAGTCAGCAATACAGCTGGAGCTGAGTAGGTGGATGGTACAAAGTCCTCTGCCCACCATACTCCCCAGGGCTACCGATGGGACTGTCTAGCAGCAATTCACGACTTGCTTTTCCTGCTTGCCTGTCTCAACCTGCTTTAAATAATCTCTGTCATACGGGATATGTTTTGTTCACTTTTAAAATTTCCCAGACCAGAATGCAACATTTTAAATAATAAAAATAAAGGATTGGAAGAGTCCTTGGAAGACCCCCTAGACCAACTGAAGCACATCCTGAATGTTCCTGATACATGTTTGTCTGATCTGTTCTAAAGCCTTCCCTTGAAGGGTTTATAGATTTTCTTGACCTTTTAAAAAAATCATTCTTCTTCTACTGCTTCTACATCACTTCTTTCATGCAAGCAGGTCTGCAAACTAAGCGTGATATTCCATCTGAACCATTACTAGCACTGGGTAGACTGGAATAATTTTCCTATATATAACTTATCTGTTAATATATCCCAGAATGGGTTGAGTATTATCTGCAGTTGCATGGCATTTTGACCTGGGGGCATCCTGTATAGCAGCCAGGTGATGCCACTTGAACACACCTTTGTTTAGCTTTTACAAAGCTAAGGTTCCTTCTGTGGCTGGACTAGTTTTCCTTTATCATAGCTGTGTTTTCATTTTGCTTGGGAATGTCAATGAATTTACTCGGCTACTCCTATCATCCTGCTCCTAGAGTAGAAGGATAATTAATTCAAGGTGTTGGTGAGATCAGGGAGGGTCTATAACAGAGATGTCTGCATCTTACTTTTTCCATTTCTTTGCTGAGTTCATGGTTCATTTCATAACTACATCCCAAACAAGTCAGTTGGCATGTATATTCTACTGTTTATTGTAGTATGTTTATTATATGGATAATAATGTTTATTGTAATTATTAGACTTCCTGAGGAATGGCTAGGTCTTCTTTCATGTTTGTATAGTACTCGGTACAAGAGGATCTTGTTCTCAGTTGATGCCACGATCTCTTTGATAGAGACAAAGAATATAAATATGTTTTCTCCATTTGTTAATCAGCTGTGTTTTGGTTTTGCAGCCTGGAATCCTATTCATTGCCAGCACATTGAATGCCATAATGCAATTAACAAGCCAGCTGTGAAGGTACTGCTATTTCTTCAGGGGTTAAACCCAACTATCTGGGGGATAGGAAGTTGCACTTTGACCCCAGGCATATGCTCTGGTTGTGTGCAGGTGACCAAGAGCAGGAGCTTAGTGAATATGTTCTTTGGTTGCTTAAAGCAAGATGGGGTATTTCCTTCAGCTACTGTGGGCCAAATCTTGATATTAAACATGAGGAAGGTTGCAGAGCACCTTATAAAATTCCAAGTTGGCTCCTGGCTAATCCGTGTAAATATTTTCCTCAACAGATATATGTATGTCAATATCTGCACAAATATTACTATGTACAGGAAACATTATGTCAGTTACATAGGTACATGCTCACCTTGGTATCTTGATTGAGGTCACACAATGCATCTACTCTGATTGTGATCCTTTGCTTGGAATGTGTCCTAAAGCAAATAGCAACAAAGCTTTACTTACTTCTACGTCCCTCAGAGAGAGAGAGAAATAGTATCTTTCCTGTTTACACACAAGGTACCAAAGTAAAACAGCTTGACTGGGATGATAGCACAGTTTGATGGCAGAGGCAAGAACATCCCAAGTTCAGAGTAAGCTACAGTTAGGTGTACTAATTAATTACATTTGTATCTGGTTAAATATATAGGTAGAACCAATTTTCCTGGCATCTGTTCGTATACTAACATAACTGCATGAGTCAAACAGTTCTTCAGTGAGCCTTTTCCACAGGCTAGGGGACTGACAGGGCATAATGGTGACACATATCTCACAAGTCCTGCAAGGGACCACTTTCCTGTCCCCGCCAATCATTCTCCATGATGCAGGTTTTCATAGGGAAAAAAAGTTGGAAGGTGTTGCTTCATGTTGTGATCATCACTAGATATAGTGATGCACTGAGTAGAGCAAAATATCAATGAAATTTACAGTTCTAAACTTTGCACATGAAATACCTGAATATTTTTGAATGTCTTAGCTTTGACAGAACCAGTCTTGATTAATCATCACTCAGAAAATGCAGCCTGTTGTCTCTTGGATAGATGAATGTAAATTTGGTTAATGAAGATTAGAAACATTCAAAGAGGCATTTATCTTTATAAATAAGCTTTCACTTGAGTAGAGTAAGAATCATATTGATTTAAGTTTTTAAGATATTATGTATGTGTACTACTGTTCAGCTTTTCGTTAAATAGTACAAAACACTTAAACAAATGTGTGTGTAACTGGCTGTCAACTGTAACTGTTTTCTGTAACTGGCTAATGTGGAAGCTAATGCAAGGCAAAGTCTGGACCTATGCTGCCAAGGGAACTGTGGGTCCATGGTCTTTGTTCTGTTGCTGGAATTGTGCTGTATAGTTAACAACTGTGATGACTGAAAATTAGATTTTGCTGGAAGAAATTTTACTGAGAGAAAAATCTAGACTTTTACATTACCTTGTCCTAAGCAATGGATCTTCTAAGTGACCCTTTGGGGGGGGGGGGGGGGGGGAGGAAATAAAAAAGTCTGTCATGATTATGCAATGTAAATGTGTAATACAAAATATACTTGTCTTTCAGAGAGTGATAATACTGATATTGAAATATGTCCTGTTGTTTTCCCATTTAGGAAGGCTCTCATTTTCAGTTATAACCCTCTCTTTGCTAGAAATAATTTGAGATCCTGAGTACCATCTTTCAGAATTCTAAATGCTTTCAACACATACCAAAGTTGTGTTACATTGTATGTACTGGCACTAATGTGTTGAACTTTTTCAGTGAGCTTTAATGAACAGATGTGTTAATTCTTTTTCTCTGTGTTTCAGATGTGCATTGACCCATCCTTGTCTGTAGCTTTGGGTGATAAGCCACCTCCCCTGTACCTTTGTGAAGAATGTAGCCAGAGAATTGCAGGGTAGGTAAACTAAAGCTGGAAAATGATCAGGTAGAGTCAGACTCCAGAGTTCAGAACTCTGGATTTATGCTTTATTTTGTTATGATTAGCATATAATTTATATAGATAACCCTGTTGAAATATTGGGAGCACACTGCCACTCAGTGTGAAAAACGATTACAGAAATTTACTCCACATGATCAGCATTTGCATCTAGCTTAAACAGTAGTGAGTTTTAAAGTTAAAATCACTGAATGAGTAGACACTGTGGGATGCCTTGACTATGACAGGGGCACCTCGTTAATGTACAAGCTTTTGCTTATGAAATATTTTTTGTCCTCATCTTTTAGTTGTCATTAAAAGCAGGATATTACAATGAATGCTCTTTCACAGAGACTTTATTAGTTTTCTGTAACATACATTTCAGATTATTCTCTAAGGTATACTGTGAAGCATCAGAGTGAGGAATTGAAATTGGTCCAGGCTTGTCCAGTACCTGGAAGGAATATAGCCTGAGATGATTAATTAACCTTGCTTTTTTTTTTTTTTTTTTGATTGCTAATTTGGTTTGCATGACTTTACAAGATCTGCTAATACTTACGGGGAGTTCCAATCATTAATTCAAATGGTTGAGGTTATATGTAGTTCAGAAGCTACATGGGGTTTTTTGTCCCCAGTTTAAGACACTTTTATATCACACCAGCTGTAGGAAAAGCCGTTACACCTTACCTTAGATTTTTTAAGTCATCATTGATTTAAAGCTGCAGGAAAAGGTAATTGAATTTGGCAGAAGCACATCTTCTAAGGAGACTCACAGAAAATGGTACTAGGACATTTTTTCCCCTCTGTTCGCCTGTTATTCTTCACTATCATTTCTTAGCCATCAAAATTTAAAAGCACACACTATTTTAATTTGATAAATTTATTCCTTAAAATTAATTTTTTGAAAGCCTTGAACATGGTGGACCAGCATCAGTAAAGTGGTAATTTGCAATAAATAACAGGCATGATAATGTAAGGCAGCCTGCAGTTTATAAAACTACATTTGTAAAAAAAGCAGCTTCAGAATAATGTTAGTCCTACCATGTTAATTTATATAAATTTCTTCTGTGCAAAAACAAATGCATATATAAATAAAAAATGGAAAGCTAATTAGATATACAATTTTTATAGGGATCACAGTGAATGGTTGATTGATGTTCTTCTACCACAAGGTAAGAGGTATTTTAAGGGTAGGTACAAACTAATCATAATTGTACAACCCTATGCTTGCTGATACTTCTGCATACTGTATTATTTGAAATGCTGCATTCTATTCTAAAGAATTTTTTTTAGAATTTTAAAGTAGCTTGTACTTAATACTGCTTAATGTCCTCAAAGTACTCTGGAAAATTGACTAATCCTCTGTCTGAAATAGTATGCAATTCTTTGTGTGTGAGGAAACAGGCAATTGAAAGATTTTCAGATCTTGAAGAATCCACAGTTGGGGCCAAGTTTTTAAAAAGTATTTGTGTGCCATAGCAGTGTCCAAAAAAAGGGGCTAATTCTTCTGGTAACCTGGGTCTGATTTGAAAGCTCTGAAAGCTGAAAAACTATTCTATGAATAGGCTGTAAAGGGTATCAGAAAAAGACATAAAATATTTTTCGATGATCTGATCATTGATCCAATCAATGTCCTTTGGCCAGTGAGAGAGCCTGGTATTTTATTATCTACCAGAATGCAGATGAAGCTTGTTGACAGACTCATCAGAATTTCCTGGGTTTAGAAAGACAGTCACATATTCTCTAAAATAATGTTTTCAAGGACAGGACAAAGACACTCCCTCTCTCTTTCTTCTGCAAGCTGAAAATTCGTAGGCAGTGGACATTTTTTTTGCTGTCTCCTTTTAGTTGAAATCTAATCCAGATTAAGAATGTTTTGTTTACTTAAGGGAAGTACTTCTTTTTAATTGGCCACCTGTATTTACTGAACCAGATGTTGCCAGGACAAGATTGAAAACAACGAATGTTTACAGGTTGAATCTGCAAACATTTCTCTATGGAGTTGTGGGCCACAGACATAGCAACTGCTTCTACACTGTTCATTCATATTCACTAATCTTTCATCCTGTGAGCTTTCACAGGCAGTGTGGGCACATCTGTGCCATGTTTCCTACAGCGTGCTGCGGTAGTGTGCCTACAGGCGTACTTTTACAAGTCCATCCATGAGACAGAAGCACAGGTGAAGGTGGCTGGGATGCAGAGCACACCACGCAATGCACCAAGGCTGTTCTTTTATTTCAGTGTAGAAATAGCCGGTAGGCCTAAGTATACAGTGTCCTACCTCATGCAGTCCAATAGGCTTAGAGGTTTCAATAATATTTGGAAATGCAGAGACTTCGTTGTAACAAGTCCATTTTCCCATGGCTGCCATAGTAAAACAGATGGATCGTCATTCTGTGTTGATGTTTTGTATGCCTTCCCCTTACAGCTGAAATTTCTGCTATATGTCAGAAGAAGGTAAGATTCAGTCATTTGTGTGATGGGGCATGATTTGATGTTGTGTGTAGTGTCATTCCATTACTCTGTGGTGTGGTTTTTTTTGTATCATTCTGAATTTTCACAATGTATCCATGAATGAATTTGTTGGTGAATGGGAATGATTCGGCAACAAGGTTTCTTTTTGTTCAAACTGCTGATGTTTGATTTGACTTGTAGTTTTTTGTTGAAGGGGCAATTAGTAAAGCAATTCAATTATGCAGTTGAGTTCAGCTTTTATTCTAGAACTCTTCTTATGAAGAGGATAGAGCAAGAGATTAATTTTACATCTAAGTTTTTGTATCTTTTCATCTCCTTGAAGTCTTGGATTAATGCTAAATTGGACAAAATCCTACTAAAAACTGTATATTTTTAAAAAAGTATGGACTGAAAATCTTCAGTGCTTGGCTCTAAAAAGATTGCTGACAAAAAGAATCTGCTTGCAACACATACCAGCTAGTGTGTTTTAATAACATTTCAATAATGAGGAATACAGTGTATAACATATTCTAGATTTTATGTGGTAAAGAAAGCTTTTATTTGGGCTGCATTACCAGGTGGCAAATATAAAGGTAGCACATATTTCAGAGGCTTGGACAGTTACCTATGATAAGGCAGATCCTTACATAGCATAAACTGATGTATCAGCATTGATTACACTCCTAAGGATCCACCTGTTGCTACACGTAAATTAAAAAGACATTCTGAAGTATAAGCAGGGATTAAGAGAACGACTGTAAATTTTAGAGATTGCTCCAAACCAGAAAGTTGAGGTTGATAACTGAAATGTTGGTTTGGCCTGCTCCAAAAGAAGAGCAACCATGACGTTTCATTCTAGGCCCAGCATTTAGCCCTCAGCTCATCTTTCTGGAAGTTCAGTGACACCTGGCATCAGGAGTTTGCACATAGTTCTACTTATATATAGTGATTTTGGAAATGACCGACACTTGAGCCAGTTCACCGGTGCTGACTTTCATCCCTGTTTTCAGTTCCACTTCCTGTTACTTCTGGCCTGAGGAAATCTTTTTTATTTTCCAGAACTGCAGTTCACATGTCAGAAGAGCTGTTGTCACGTGCTTCTCAGCGGGCTGCTGTGGCCGCCATGGCAACAGGCCAGTACGCTATTGCAAAAGATGCCATTCTAATCATCACAGCAGTGAAGTTGGGGCAGCTGCAGAAACCCATCTTTATCAGACCTCGCCACCTCCTATCAATACCCGGGAGTGTGGGGCAGAGGAACTTGTGTGTACTGTGGAAGCTGTGATCAGGTAATATGACAGCTTATGAGGCATCAATATGTAAAGCAGGATCAGGTTTTCATGTAAATATTGCCTGCAGATCTTGTGCAAGTTGGCTTTAGTTTCATCAGGGTAAGTTCAGAGCAGGGGCGCTGAACTCCTGCTGCTTTAGCAGAGTATTCATCAGCTGTGAGTTGTGTCCTCATGGAAGAAATCAGCCTTGAATCCTAGAATTTGATGTTATTTTATTGCTGTTATCAGGAAAATGATGGCATCAGATGCCTTGACCTCTAGTTACTCTGATCAGATGCCTATATCCGGTGGGGGAAAGCTGCATTCACTGACCACAAGCTTGTTTTGTAGCTTGCTGAAGGAAGCAGAGTTTCATGCTGAGCAGAGGGAGTATGAACTCAACCGCAGGAGGCAGATGGGCCTCTCTTCTTCTCATCACTCCCTGGACAACACAGACTTTGATAATAAAGATGATGACAAGCACGACCAACGCCTTCTGAGCCAGTTTGGAATTTGGTTCTTGGTGAGAAATTCTTGCTGTCTTCTCTCACTTCTCTCACTTCCCTCTCCTTTTCTTTCTGAAGCCTCAATTTGATCTCTTCTTTCCACTTCTTGGCTTTAGTTGGACACTTTTTCAATTTGTAAGCAAAAAAAGAGTACTATGAAGCTGTCAGATTTGATGATTTCAGAACTAGTTTGTGTGGAGCTGCTGGCTGCCTCCGAGTACTGTACATAGAGTGTATAACAATTTACTCTCTCAGGTTTTTTATTGACTTTCTACATGCCATCATCTTCTGCTCCCAAGTGCCCCCTGCTAAGTGCCATTCTTTTAACTTTAAAAGACAATCCCTGAACGATCTGTCTTTCACCTTCCACCTTTCAACCTCACTGCCTGGAAGATCAGCTTTCTCACGTACCTCTGAATAGGCTGGAGGAGTCTTAGTGGCCTGCTTTTCCTTCCTGCCTTCAGATGGTCCACCTGGATCAGTCCCAGTCATTGTACTCCCGCTAATTCACTCAATATGGGTTGACAGAATGAAGACCTGCTGGTTCTGCCCTCACAGTAGCTGTCAGAGATTATTCCAAAATAGCAGGGCTGTTGCTGACTAGTTCATGAGCAGGCCAGACAGGAGTACAGACTGGAGTATGATAGATCCGCAGGAATTGAATTCTGCGGTTCTTCTTAAGGAGAATTCTCCTTCTCAGGTTCTTTTGAATTCACCTTGAGCTCTTGCTCTCAAGCTGTCTCCGCCTCAGTCACCCAGTGGCAAGTGGGAAATAGTAGGACCCCTCATCCATCATCTAAACAGAGATGGGGACAGCAGGGTGGCAGATCTAGAATCCCATAATGCCGACAAAGCTGCTTTGGTGTTTCAAGTGACTACATGAGTAAACTTCATGTTCTGCTCATTTCGTGGGTTTTGTTGTTTAATGTGGTTTTTGACTTAAAGCCTTTTATTATTTTTTTCATTTTTTAATTGTGCCATGTTAGTCTATTCTGTTTCAAATGATGTTTTGTAAAGACTGAAGGCCTACGTTTCCAGAAGTAGAATTGAAATGAGAACAGAAAATGTTTTGTTACACTGTACATGCCCTATCCTTGACATTGAGAGTCTGTCTTTCTATGGTAGGGAGGAGCTCAGTGACTTCATTCTATCCTTATAAAATCTCTTGATCTCTCTCTAGTGAGTATTGGCAGAGATGACAGCACAGATTGTGAGAAATAGTGGCTTGCTGTTTTCTTTTATAAAACGAATACCTTTCATCTAGAGATGGGACAGAGCTCAAGAGTTCCTCTTAAAACGGCTGCCAGCTGATACTGGCTTTGAGTTAACACTCAACTGAGACAAGCACCAGGAGGCAAACACCTTAACTTCAGCCTGCAATGAAAACAGAACAATGAAGACTGTACTTTGAATTAGCAAGGGGACCTTTGGCTGCCTCATCCCAAGAAAAAACGTGGAGGAAAACCACTTGTTAGATGGGTTCTGGTCTTCTCTGGGAAACAGTATTGTCAGTGTTTCCCCAGAAATGACATGAACGTTTCTCCTTTATTTGCTTGCTTAAGGCAGCAGCCACTGTTTTCAGGTTGCCAAGTGCTGAGAGTACAGCTTTCGCTAGGAAGCGGCAACAAACAGCTGATAGGTGGTTAAAGGAGCTTCCTAAATCTCCCGTCATTTGTTATTTTCCATTCTTTGGATTCAGTGCAGCAACCTGACTTGAAACTTATGCCTCCTGTCCCCAGAAGTTACCAAGAGCTCAAGTAGTGGGCAATTAAGGGCTTAGCAGTGAGCCCACTCTGTGAACTGGGGTACAGACTTGGTCTCAAATCTGGGACAGTTTCACAGTGCAGACATTGGAGAAGGGGGGAAGAATAGTAACTGTTATGTGAGAATGTTTGAGGACTTAAAACTCATATTCCCACCCCAAATGAGGACAAAAAATCAGAATCTTTTTGCAAAGCGAAGGTTATTCATTAAGTACACATATTCTTTCACATTTTCTGAAACTCTTAATTTGGTTTGTCTTTTTACTTTGTACTTTTTATATATGTGTGTCATAAATTTTAACAGGCATTATATTACCTTCTGAAATGAAAAGTCATTTTAAAGTTCCCACCAAAATGTTTGTCAAAGCATTCTGTATTGGTATTTTCAGTGTCGAAACTAAGAAACAAAAAATTCAGTGCTTGTTTTTCCCCTCTTACCATTATTTTCTGGTTTGGAAATGTTTTGTCAATTGTCCTGTGCCAAACTCTACTTAAAACTGATCAGCTCACTTGTCTTCTATGTAGTTTGCATCCTCATATGTCTGAGAATATGCAAAATATAGTAGACAAACAATTTGCCACCTTTTAATTCTAGAAATGTAACTTGATTTGTGTTTCTGTCTTCCAGGTGAGCCTTTGCACCCCCAGTGAGAATACACCCACAGAGAGTTTAGCAAGGCTGGTTAGCATGGTGTTCCAGTGGTTTCACTCCACAGCTTACATGATGGATGATGAAGTTGGTAGCCTGGTTGAAAAGCTCAAACCCCAGTTTGTTACTAAGTGGCTGAAGACAGTTTGTGATGTCCGGTTTGATGTCATGGTTATGTGCCTCCTTCCTAAACCAATGGAGTTTGCCAGGGTAAGAATAATTTAATCTGAAGGTTCCTTTATTTGCCATAGAGATTAAAGTGTTCAGTATAAGGACTCTCTCTCCTCCAGCTCTGTCAAGGCAAAAGAAGTGTCAGTGGTTGAGGGAACAGTGGAGTTCAGGAATTTTTCCTCTTCATGGCATTTTTAGTTTTACTGTGTTGGAGAGTGGGGATTATTTACAGCAATATGAAGACAGGTTGGAAGAATATTGTAGATATTGAAAGATAGTGTACATTTTTGGTAGCTGCATGTTTCCATTATGCTGCTGAAGCACCCAAGCTTGTCTTTAGTAAAAGGTATCATTAGTCTGCTCCCAGATACAAACCTGTCCTTTAGTGGTCTGCTTTACTAATGCTTCTCTGTTCTTTGCATGCTTAATCTCTGCATTTATTAATAAATTAATAAAATTAAATAATAATAAAAACATGAATTAAAGTTTATGAAATCACACAGCTGCAACTGAAAGGAGTTCTGGGCTGAAAGGATGCCCTGTAGCTACAGATACCTAATTTAAGCGACTCAGTTAAGTGACTAGTCTGCCATGGTTCACCTTCTTGCTGATGGAGAGAAAGACACTTATCTGGAAGGTCATTCAGGGTGCTTAAGTGAGGCCATTGTTGGAATCACTTTTAGAGGGACTCTTTCTTTCTGTCCATTAATTATGAAGCAGAACTTGCTATTTAACGTGGATAGTGAAGGCAGGCAACTAAGTCAGGCATGTGAATATTCCTCTACAGAAAATGAAACATCAGCATGAAAATAGGAACTTTATATTTGTGAGGGATTTAAGATTTTTTCCCCCTCATTTATCACTGCCAACTATACCACATGTGCTTTTGTAAGACTTTCATTTTCTGACTCTCTGACTTAAAATGTCCAAAGGACATGTTGGTTTTGTTTCCTAAAATTAAGTGACTAGACTAGGAAGGGCCGTAAAGACTTAATGTAATACAGTACACCATCAATAATGTATCCATGTATCCACTGTGCATCCGTGGATTTTTCATGACGTAATATATGGGATTTGCTGTACATGCGCAGACCAGCATGTGTATACGTCTTACTCCGAACCATCACTCTGAAGATAGACCTGGCTGTGGGAGGGCTGGAGGGCAGCTGAGGGAATTTGAGAAGTGGATGGATGCAATGAATATTAGGACTGAAGAAAAGAGATCAGGGCTTTGAGGCTAAAGGGGAAAGGAAGGACTGAACCTCATGCTGTAATCTGTTATGGATCTTTTTGTTGCCTTGGATCCAGCCCCTTTTTTGAGTTTTATTACCCACTGCAACACTTAAGACTAGACTGACAACTTGCTAGATTTGCAAGGGTTCACGAGAATATGAAAACAAACAGCCATGAAATTAGCTGTGATGAATGGAGAAAAAATAGTTTGTTGGCTGAGATCACCAGTAGTCGCTGCCAAAACAGCAGGCATCTCTAGAGCCATTAGTCTGGAACAGCAGATGTGATCTCAGGTCAGTTAGAGTAATTAATCTCTGTAGGCCAGTTACTTATTTACTTAGAAGTATATTTTTTTGGCTTCCATTACTTAGAACCTTCCCTCAAAAAAACCCCAACCAACCAACCACAAAGGAACGCCTGGTACAGACCAGGTTTTTCACAATAGAGACCCAGCACTGTAACAGGTTGCTCAGAGCAAATAATTGAAGGTGCAAGTTTGACCAAAAACATCTGTCTGGTGTTGAGAACTGTAAACAATGAGGGGTTACTCTGCATCATGGCCTGGGAGTGAGCAAACTTCATTTAAATCTTGGACAGTGCTTTTGTAGTATTGTTGGTCAGGTGAGAGAGAGGAAAAAAACCAATGCAATCCCCATGGCTGAATTCTAAATTCAGGCTGGAAGGTACAGATGATCACCCCCCAGAATTTTCTGGCTGTAACACACTGAGCAAATTTACGGTGCTGGACAAGTTACAGAGACTAGATGTATCATTCATCAGTATGATTCCTGGAAATACCCACAGGTTGGTGGATACTGGGACAAATCGTGTAGTGCTGTGACCCAATTAAAAGAAGGGCTGAATCGAATCCTTTGCTTGATTCCATACAATGTGATAAACCAGTCAGTGTGGGAGTGTATCATGCCAGAGTGGCTGGAAGCTATAAGGACAGAAGTGCCTGATAATCAACTGAAAGAGTTCCGGGAAGTGTTGAGGTATGTAGACACACGTAGAAACCGTTCTATCATTGCATATGTTGATTGTTGAGGGTTTTAGCACAATAAGGTGACAACAAATAAAAATGCCTGTGTGCAATAGGCAGTAGTGAGTGAATGCTTCTGAATTTTTTATAACTTATGTTTAAACTAAAGCAGTTAGGGTTTGGGAAAGTTTCCTTTTATTGCTCCTCACATCCTTGAATCTGTATCAGGAACCAACTACATGGATGTTTCTTTGCTGCGAGCAAGGCACATTTTTAGTGGCTTCCTGCAACATGGTGGAATAAACACTTTTATCCTCTTGGCCAGCTGTTGATGAGAAATGGTGAGGATTAGTAGAGCTGGCACTGAAAGAGTGATGATTTGTATCGAATTAGCTGATGTCTTCCCCTGCTGAGCAAAGAAAATACCAGAATAAGAATGATGGCTGAGTCATAATTTCATGTCTGGTGTATGCCTTTGACAATAAAACTTCACATTGCCTTTTAACGGATGAAGAGGCTTTGAAACTGACTGTAAGTTTGTATTTATAGGTATTGATGTAAACTTTTATAGTGTAAAAATGAAATAGTGGACCAGTGGTGAGATGAGAAATTTTCCAATTTTTACACTGGATGTTGAAAAAGATATTGCTATCAAATGAAACTGTGCATGATACAAGATGTGATGTAAATCCTTAAGGTGCATCACCAAATTCAGAGATGACCTTGTCCAGGCAGGACAGGTGGTATCAGCAACCTAGCTCAACTCCCATGGATGGTGAGGATGCAAGTAAGATTACAGAAGCATTATCAGTGCTGGTAGTGAGATTGCCTTCCTACCACTTTTCTGTTATATCTCACGCAGTGTATACCATGGTAACTCAGTGATGTTATATTCTTGTTCTACTTTTCAGCAAAATGTTTGACACTGAACTTTGCCCTCTCCCTTTCTCCATGGAGGAGATGTTTGGCTTCATTAGCTGTCGATTCACAGGGTATCCATCCTCTGTGCAAGAGCAGGCATTACTTTGGCTGCATGTAAGTGTCCTCTCTTGATGAGTCATGTTGAAGCAGCTTACGATTTTGGAAAAGAAAAAATAAGAGGGGAAAGAGGGGGGAAAAAGAAGCCACTTTTACAAGGATCATGGAACCTTTCTGCCTTTTGCTTGGTCCCAGTGTAAGGATCACTGGTAGGCAGAAACCAGGAAGCTTCATGTTACTGGCCTATCCTGGGCAATGTAATGGAAGCCTTGAAATTCTTTTTACCTTTGAATGTCAGTTGTATCTTTAGGTCCATTCAGCTGTCTGAGTTTTTTTTTTCAGTCTCCACAGAATTTGGTCTTTGGATTCCAAAATTAATTTCTGACTCCAGAAGTAGCTGTAGATTTTCCTGCATATGAAGAACTGAATTAGACTAACTCTGTAGCCATCAAGCTTTCTGCTGCCCCAGTTATTTTGTGCTATAGTTGCCCACAGAGCTGGCATTCAACCAATATTTATGTTCAAAAGCTACAGGGACAATCTTGTCAGCTGGGGGCAGTGAGTTTAAAAGGGTATAAAATTTTCACAGCACCTCAGAATAACACCTGTATTCTTCATTATTGCTTCTTTTCTGCTGAGGGTTATTTTGGTTAAGCTTCTGCAAAGACCAGTTTATCTGATGACTGTAGCAATTTTCAGGTATGCAGAATTTTCAAATAAAGTATGATTTTTTTAGACTTATCTTGACCTAATAACAATTAATGACAAGTACGAAAGAGCTTATATTTGTCTGACTGTTGGTGGCAAAATTGATGAATATTCCCTCAGTGATTTGCAGTTAACCATCCTGTCACTATGTTGACACCTGTAGGCTACCATTCTGACTAGATTCTTAGAATAAATAGAGGAATTCAGTTTTAAGTAATAATAAATACAGTAAATAGGTATCTTCCAAGTATTGGTAATACTTTTGGTTTACAGAAATATTTTTGTGGAACAACTTCACATTCCTGTGCGTGTGTTTGTGCATAAAACTAATCTCAAAGTGCACCAAGTGTATGCCAACAAATATTCTTAAAATAGCCTTTTTTTGCCAGTTCTCTTTTGCCCTGATTCTAACAGAAATCTAAGCTTGCAGCTCACCTTATTGAATCCCAAAATGAAATGTATGGAACTTGTTGAACTGAGGATCATATGATAAAGGTGCTTACAAAGTAGCTGGCATTTTTGGTCAAGCTTGAAACTCATGCTTTTTTATTTGTTGTCTTTCCTCAGGTGTTATCTGAACTAGACATTGTCGTTCCTCTTCAGTTACTAATCAGCATGTTTTCTGATGGAGTTAATTCTGTAAAAGAGTTAGCAAATCAAAGAAAATCGAGAGTCAGTGAACTGGCAGGAAATCTTGCAGCTCGGAGGGTAACTGTCATTTATCCTACTTATTTTTTTGTTTAGAACAGTTTTCCTAATAGAATGCATGTGAAGAATTAAAAAGTTATCTTTCAATATGGCAGCATTTGATTTGAAACAGTATAGATTTTGAAAATGGAAGAAAATTGGCATGACTTCTTCAGTTAGTACCACTTTATCACGTGGTCAGTGTAATGATAATGCAGTTAGAAACTGCAGAAAAACTGTAGTTTTTCCTTAGTCAGCTGGTTTGTTTGGGGTATGTTTTTAGTGTTCCTTGTATCTTTTCCAACCATTTCATTCTCTGCACCTTCTATTAATAGCCATCAACAACAAGTTGTTATGGACAACTGGCCACCCAGAATGAGCCTTTGTATTCTACTACAAATTTGGTGGGCCTAGGTATGTTTTGGAAGGGTGACAAAGCAGAGTTTATTTCCATTTCCCTGCATTTTTTCCCCATCCAAGAGATGCAAAAATTGGTCTAAAGTTGTCTGTCACAGGCTTATGCTCTGGAAAAAAACGTGTAAAAATCTGTAGGCACTACATACTTGGACTGATGTGACAAACTTCTCAGTAGTCTTGGACAAAGTGCTTCAAGGACAGCAGGAACCAGAGTGCTTGAAAGGTCAGATCTTTAGATTTAAGGAACTACAGCATCTAGGCAGTTGGTCATTCTTCACATGTGGTCCACCTGCCTTCTGATGTAGCTCTTACAGAGAGCATTCCTACACCTAGCCCATGACCACTTCTTAACTATGCAGAAAAAGTGGACAAACTTACTGTCTGGTCTTTCAGACCATAGTTGGCCTCAAAATACACCTCGTGTCATCCAACTGTTTCTCCTTGCAATGCTTAGTGCCCTACTGTGGCATGGACTTAAGTCAGTGCAGACATGCACATCTTGTTGGTGTTGTGTCCAGTTCATTTCCTACTACCTGTATCCTTGGTATAACCTTAGTTACACTGTTGAGATAGCCTGCTTTATTAGCCTCCTGCTATTGCAGTTTGTGTTCCTGGATCATGGAGCAGATCATTGTAACCTGATGGCCACTTTACTGCCTGCACCAATTTTCTGGATGTCAGCCAATTCGCTTAAGAGAATGTGTACATGTATCTATGCAGAATATGATTCCTCTACTTCTGTAGTATTTTGTCATTTAATGGCATTAAGGGACATATGTCCACTTTGCAAAGAAGCTACAGAAGGGGATACTAAGGCTGTCAAAGTTCGTGCAGTTTCCTGCAGTTTCATATAAAATGAGATTGCTTAAATGTGTAACAGTCATTTGGACATGTTGATTCTCTGTGTTTTCAGGTAAGCGTTGCTTCTGACCCTGGGCGCAGAGTTCAGCACAACATGCTGAGTCCTTTCCCAAGCCCCTTCCAGAGCCCATTTCGGAGTCCAATACGTAGTCCTTTTCACAGCCCTTTCAAGAACTTTGGACACCCCAGTGGAAAGACAATTGATTTTGACTGTGAAGATGACGAAATGAATCTTAATTGCTTCATTCTGATGTTTGATCTCATCTTGAAGCAGGTACTCACAGAAGAAAAACACCCACACTGAGGGGACCCTGAAGTTCTGTAGTCACTTTTGGCTCTCATTTAATTTTGTATTGAATCCCTTTCTGCTAAGGGGCTGGAATGAAGTATACAGCATTTGTATCCCAATACAGCTGTCATCTGCCTTTACCCTTGTAGGATTTACAGCTTCATGTTAAATGAAGAGAACTTAGATACCTCCACATTCATGTTAGATAGCTTGTATGAGTGAAAGGGTCTTCTCCTTGGAGATATGTTTATTTCTGCAGACTAAAAGCAGAGGCTTATTGATATGCTTAGATTGGATGCATAACTTTTGGATAGCTACATTTGTACATTGTAAATCCAAGGCCAGGTGTTTTGCATAACTGTCTCTGGGTAAAATTCATGGATCCTGTGCTTGAAATTGTTTATTTATTCTAGCTATTTGAACTTGGTCCTCAACACCAGTGGCAATTTGAAATTGTGAGCTCCAGTTTACCTCAAGCTCTTTGCAGTACTGTAATATAACACTAGCAGAAATGTAGAAGGAGGCAGAATAGTGCTGTGGCTTTTCAATAAATAACAAATCTTTACTCTTTTTCACGCTCTTTCAGATGGAACTCCAGGATGATGGTGTCACTTTGGGCTTAGAGAACAGCATTTCAAAAGATGTAATATCCATCATAAACAATGTGTTCCAGGCACCCTGGGGTGGTTCTCACACCTGTCAGAAAGATGAAAAAGCAGTTGAATGTGGTCTGTGTCAGTCCAGCATTCTGTGTTACCAGCTGGCTTTTGAGCTGCTAGAACAGCTTGCTCCAAAAGAAGAAATCAGGCTTGTGGTAAGTAGAGCAGGAAAGGGCCTATAGTACTGGTGTGCTGAAACCCCTGTTCTTCATTGTTCTCATTACATTGGGCACAAGGGAGTAAAGCTGTGCTGACCTTTGGCATGGAGAATTTGGGATGTTAAAGCAAAATGCCATTGAACTCTAAAATTTCCTGTTTGAATTGATAGAAAGAACTCAGGGAAGATGACAATAATCAACCAGTATAAACTCTTCCCCCATCAACCTTGAAGTGCTGTTTTACTTTGGAAGGACACTCTTATGATACCGTGTCTTAAATGAAAAGCACTAAGTATTAACATCTCACACTTTATCTTATTTTAAAAGCTAAGAGTGGATATTTTGAAATGATTAATGATTTTGAGTGAGTCAGTTGTCAAGTGGGCAAGTTGATGCTTGATTGTTGAAAATGCTGAGCACTGCTGAAAAACAGAATATACTTCAAGTTGTGTATCCACCTTTATCAGACACACATACATACTCTGCAATCACTAGTCATTATTAAAGTCCTCTGTAGCTTTGCATAAGAATTGAGGTATTACCTGTGGCCTGATGAATTTATTTTTAAGCTCTATGTTGGTTATACATAACTGTTCCATCAGATAGTTCAGAAGACAGCATCCTTCTCCTTACTCTGAGTGCTCACTATTAGTAATTTTTTTTGGTGGTGAGCCTAGTGATGCCTTTTGATGTGTAAAAGCTTCAGAATTCCATTTGAATGTGTATGTTAATAGTAGGTATTGTGCATGTGGTATTCAGTAACTTGTGCTAGAAAAATCGTCTCATGCCCTTTCTGTTCAGATTCTCACCTCAACTGAAAAGTAGCAAGTGATGCAGTCTTTTGAGTGCTGGGGCTTGGTACCATTCCTAGGATCCACCTTGCAATTTATAACACAAAGGTCACAATGGCAACCTGTAATCCTGAGTTTCTGGCCACAGGCAGAAGTAACTCCAGTCCCTTATTTCAATGTAAAGGTGGTTGTGGTAGCTCTTGCCTCTAAGCCTGTAACTGTACAGCAGTGTAGGAAACATCCCCTGCTCCTCTCTGATACTCCTCTGAGGCGAGGATGGCAAGTTTGGTGACACCACAGCCCTGTGACTGGATCCATCTCAGTTCCAATATGGATATAAGTTTCTGTTAAGTGGTATCACTTAAATCCATGTTTGAAACATAGAAACATAGTCTTGTCGGTATGCATTTGCTGATGCAGAATTTTAGATATGCAGGTGATTTGAATGCACAAGTGTACATGGAACTACACAGCGTCTGCCTCATTTGATCTCAGCTTATCACACCACATGTGAACGAAACAGCAAGATATGGCCTCATGTATTTATACTCTTGATGTATAACATCAAGAAATAAATTTAACTTCTTATATTCTTCAAGGAGCCCACAGATAACCTGGAGGATAGTCTTCTGTATACTAGACCTGAGTTTATTATAGGAACTGAGGGAGAAGAGGAAGACAAATCGGCACCAAAACATGGAGAAAACCCAGGAAATCACACAGAGACCACAGAAAATGCTGGTAGGTAGAGGGTGAGAAGCTGAGTATTTCAGTAAGGCTTTAAATTAAATGCTTCAGCTCCTACAGAATACAAGGTTTTGAAGCAGTCTTTCAAGTCGAACAATGCACAATCACTTTTTTCTCATGCATTTAATTCTTCAACATAGTAAGTGAATAGGAAGGCTATATTTATGTTGATAGCCAGCATGACTGTCTCTCAAATAAGTGTTAGAAGAAATCTTGGCTTTTTGAACATGTAACGTAGCAAAATCATTGGATGCCAAATTCCATGCTGTTGTAATTTTACTGACTTCAGGGTTACTGTGGCTAGAATTAATTTATATCTCATTACTTTGACATTCTTTAGTTTGATTTTGAATCCACAGATGAGAATTTTAACAACTTCTTATGTAACTTACTTTTTTAACAGCGATAAAGAATGACACAGAAAGAAAATTTTGTTATCAGCAGCTTCCAGTTACCTTGAAGCTCATATACACTATATTGCAGGTAATATTGTTTACTTGTTTGTTTAGTGTGAATTTTTGGTTAAGTGGTGTCATTGTGTTGAGAGTAGTACATCTGCTTACACAGGAAATGTCAAGGTTTGAAGAACCAGACATTCTTTTTAACATGCTGAACTGTCTGAAGATCCTGTGTCTTCATGGGGAATGCCTGTATATAGCAAGAAAGGACCATCCACAATTTCTTGCCTATATTCAAGATCACATGCTGATTGCAAGGTAGGTTTTTATTGCACATCTTGTTATCATACTGCATTAGTTCTCCAACCGTTCATTGTTGGCATCAAAGCACTTGCAGGTTTGGTATGGAAAATTAACAAAGGGTGGTAGGGAGGTGTGGAAAGTTTAAGCAGCTGTACAAGGGCACATTGCACAGGCTAATTAAGAAGTTGCAAATGAAACCGAGATACCCTGCACGGTCCATCATGGCCACTCTGTCATGCACCACTGGTTTTGCAGTGAGTCAGAGTTTCTCATACTGAAAAATAGGCACTGTCTGAGATGAGACTGAGCTATCTTTCCTGACTTTACAAAATAAAATAAAGGATGATGTAGAGGCAGGCACACACTTCATAAGGCTTTAGCATTAAAGCTGAGAGAACAACAGCATTGCACCTCATTTTTAAGAGGTAAAGGATTTTTTTTCATTTGGAGTCAGAGTGAATTGGATTGAAATCTGTGGATTTTAAGATTCTCTTTTGAAGAAACGGACTTCTGCAGAAAACCCCTTGAATAAATACCAGCATATGATGTTCTGAAAGAGAGTGTGTTCATCAGTGCTTAGAGCTGCTCTATCAATTTCACTGAGCATCTCCTGAGACTGTACGGTTTTAGCAGACTAGAGAATCTGTCCTGAATCTAAATACCAGCAAATTGTAAACACCCAACATCTTAGACATTCATGGATACACGTGATTTGTGGTGCCAAGACAGTTCATGTGGCTTATGTGCTGAAGCTGGTTGTGCTCAAACTGCTAATTAATAGCATAGATTATGTTCCATGGCAGTTGTGCCTTGAATTAGGCAAACTCTTGCCAAATCTGAAGTGTTTCAATGTAAGGAATAGTGGAACCTCGATTTTGAAGAAAAACTGCTGTAGTTGAAGATGTACCAGTAGCTCTGTTCTCCTAGCAGCAGCTCTGTAGTATTCACATAAATGCCCAGGATGGCTCATAGAGATTTTTATGAAGAGTGCATTCCCACCACCAAGACAATGTAGACATTTAGAAGAGAGGATGTCAAGGGAGTAGTTTTGTAAGCGGGCTTGCTTTTCTTGGTCTTTCCAGCTTATGGGGAGTTGTGAAGTCTGAGTTCTCTCAGCTTTCTTCCCTGGCAGTCCCACTTCTTCTTCATGCACTTTCGCTTCCCCATGGCGCTGACATTTTCTGGACAATCATAAACAGCAATTTCAACAGCAAGGATTGGAAGATGAGATTTGAAGCAGGTAGGCCTGAGTGTTGTGCACTATTTTCTCTTTGTTGCTTCATTGAAGAAGTAGAGCATCCTCTGCTGTAGCTGAGGAGACCTGTAATAGTTGATATGTTTTTGCTGTTTTCAGGAGTTTTGGAGATAGTCTGGTGCAAAACTATGGCACAATGATGCAGTAAAATAGAGAAGAACGTGAGACATATTTGATAATCAAAATTAAAACATTTGCCAGCTATTTTTTGTTGTTACTTTATCATATGTGCATATTTCTAGGTGAGATATATTAATCAGGACATAAAGAAGCCATTACCTAAATTAATATGCATATTCTTTTTCTGGGGGCATGGCTGCTGCAGTGGAGAAGGTGGCTGTGTTGTGCAGGTTTTTGGATATTCACTCTGTGACAAAAAACCACCTACTGAAGTACTCTTTGGCTCATGCATTCTGCTGTTTCCTGACTGCTGTGGAAGATGTCAACCCAGCAGTAGCTACAAGAGCTGGGCTATTACTTGACACCATAAAGAGGCCAGCTTTACAGGTAGGTTTATTATATGGGAAAAAATACTTTCAAACAGGAGTCTGAGTTTTCATGCAAAATTCAAAGCGTTCAGGTGTACAGTCACTGCTAATACCTTTTCAAGCAAGCCTTATGGGTCTTGGTAATTGACATATGCACAAAATAGCCAAGTGAAATGATACTGCCCTACCCCCAATTTATCGTAGAATCATTTAGGTTGGAAGAGACCGTTAAGATCAAGTCCAACCGTAAAAACTTTGCTTACTGCAAAGGATTAGTGTTGCATTTGAGCTGCTATTGTAGAAAGTGGTGCATGTTTTTTACGATTTCAAAATTTATTGACAATTTTCAATTTAAAAAAATACTAAATTGTAAGTTTTATGACACCCTGCTGAGCTTACAGTGATAAAATATATTCAAGCAAAACCAAACATGATCTTCATCTTTTCAAGGTTCACTTAGGCATGTAATTTTAAGCATGCGAGAGACCCTGCCAATCAGAATTCTCATGATTAAAACTAAGCAGATATGAAAGTGGATCAGGGCCTACATATACAAGCAAGATTAAAAAAAATAATGTCATAGTACATAATTCAGTTCTAGTTTTCTGGATAATAGAATGAATATGTGTTACTGCCTATGAAAAGCTGTTAATACTTGCTAGTTTTATTCTATGTAGTGCCTTTTCAAAATAGTTTCCAGAGGACTTGAATTCATGGAGTTCACTGAGACTGTTACCAGTATACTGCACTTTCATATTTAATATGTGGGTTTCTTCTCAAACATAAGCCTTGACACTACAACCAAAATCTAGTGCAAATAAAATACAGAAGCATTTTGAGGCAAAGTGCTTCTGATACACTTTGCCACACAGTTTTTCTTCCTTGGTTTGGGCTTGGTGATTCATTCTTTTTGTAACTAAGGGCTTGATTCAGTTGCCTAAATACAAGCTTTTTCTCAGGCAAGGGTGTGTGAAGAGAATACTTTGATATTGTGTACCAAATGTGCACTAGGACAGAACTTTGCCTATACCTTTGTATTCCTCAAAATCTTAGCAAATTCTACATTCTAAATATGGTGTTCATGTATCTCCTTACTTACCTTACTTTTCCATTGATATAAGTAGCATTAGTTCTGATTTAAAGGACTTGGTAGGAAAACTTTATCCTGTACTAATTAACAGGAGAAGTTGTGAGCTTTGAGCTCCCTTTGCTTTAAAAAATGTTTAAAGTTTTCACATCTCAGTTATGTGTTTGGGGTTTTTTTTCTTTTCTTTTTTTTTTTTTTTTCTTTCTCTCTAGGGTCTCTGCCTCTGCCTTGATTTCCAGTTTGACACCGTTGTCAAGGACAGACCCACAATTCTTAGTAAGCTTTTGCTACTTCATTTCCTAAAAGCAGATATTCCAGCTTTGAGTTGGGAGTTTTTTGTGAATCGCTTTGAGACCCTGTCTCTGGAAGCACAGCTTCATCTGGACTGCAACAAAGAATTCCCTTTCCCAACAAGTAAGCAGAGTCCAAATTGATCTGATCACTTTTTATCAGCTTCTGGAATTTCAGCTGCCTGCAAGGGTCTGAGAGAGATATAGGTCTCACCTGTATAAATTCCCTGAAATTAAGTAATATTTCAGGCCAAAAGAGGATAATTCAGAGTGAGCATTTTTTGACTGCCCGAACACAGGTTAGGCTATACTCTGTCACACCTTTGGGTGTCATGTTTTACTCTCAATAGGATGTGATTGCCAGCCTTGGTTGAAATGTGGTCTGGTTATACGGTCAGCTGCAACCTGCATTAACCCACTTGTTCTTTTGTAGATGTTCTTATGCTATCAGCATTGCTATTCTCAAAGGCCTAGGTCATGCCTGACTCTGTTCTGTAGTGGTCTGTACAAAGACAGCCCTAGGAGCTGTATGACCTTTGAAAAACAAATATATGGGGCACAGCACAAGAGGTACATGGACTCTTAGAGCCAGTGCTCAGTTAACTATTACTACAGTTATAGTAATAGTTAACTGAGCACTGGCTCTGAGAGTCCATGTATGCTACAGTGACAAATGTTTGTAAATGTTTGTCCTGTTCATACTTAGTTTCTTGGTAAGATACCACATCTCCTGTTCACCAGAGAGGCCTAAAAAATGATTTGTGTGTGATTGTTTAATGTGCTGTTGTTTAACATGCAATTGAAAACTTTGTTACCCAAGTGGTGGTCCATGAGGTGGATCTATTTCCATCTGATTTCCTTGGAGGAGGTGGGGACAGCTGTTTGGGTGGCATGTGCTCCTTCAGCAGCCTAATGCCTCCTCCTACATTTGCACGGAGCCCAATGCCTAAAAAAGCCCAGGTGCTGCTGCTGCATCCAGACGGGAGATGAGTGGAACTGCAAACATATTTTCTCCATATGTGAGTAGCTTGACCCAAAACTGGGAGCTGCTGTCGTGGCCTGAGGAGGGAATCTCGGCACTATTTTCTAGCACCTCTGGCTGCAAATGTAGGGTCATATCTTTAAATATAAATATTTGGGAGTGATTTAAAGTGTAAAATATGCAAAAGATATTTTTGAAGTTTCTTTTTAACCTTTCTCTTTGCCTTTTCAAAGACATAAGTGGTGCAAAGGGTGGGTTCACCGGATTTAGTTGCTCAGATTATTATACTCAAAGGGTTTGAATGCACAAAAACGTAGACATGAGTATAGAAAAGTATTAGTGACCCCATTAAGGTATGCAGTGATACTGTTGGTAACACCACTGTAAATGCATAATCACACTGATTTTTGGAGACGCTGTTCAAATCCAGGATGATAGGCATAGGCAGGACAGGAGGTCAGGGAGGCAAAAATAGAGGCCGTGTTTAGGTATGAGTGCACTAAACGTGATCCATACTCATGAGATTTCTGCCATTTTAAATAGGGGGCAGCTCATATTCCATTAGCCTGAAATTCATGTTTGATTTCAAGAATCTGTTTTTGTCCAGTCTCTAAAGAAAGAAGTAGCAGCATAATTTTTTGAACACAGTTATGCCATTTGGTTTTTTTTGGATTTCAGAATGAGAGCATGCAAACAAGTACCTTGCAGATGGACCCTTTGAGCCCATATGGAGCTTTCTTGACTTGAGTGGGACCTGGGGCCCAGTTGCATTTGGCACTTGGCAGCATTAGGGCCTCACCATGCTGTGGAATGAATCCTAACTTGGTCAATTGCATTTGCAAAGCTATCACTGCTGTCCGGACAAATGTCGCCAACCTCAGTGATGCAGCAATGTGGAAGATCAAGAGGGCTCGTTTCGCACGTAATCGTCAGAAGAGTGTGCGTTCCCTGAGGGACAGTGTGAAGGGACCAGTGGAGTCAAAGAGAGCGCTCTCCCTTCCAGAAACCTTAACCACCAAAATTCGTTGAGTATCTATTTATATTTTTGTGACACACCTGTATCTTATCCCTTAGGGTCGTATCCTATTGCTGGGTACACATCGAAATTGTCAATATTTATCCAATTGGGATAGCAAATTTAGGTTTCTGACTGATTTAGGCATTATTCAGATAATGACACCTTAGTGAATTTGACAAAGTACATAGACAAACTTTATGTCTATGCTGTGCTTGTTTAAAAGGCCAGAACGAAGTGCTCCAAGACTAGTTTATGGATAGATCTTAACTTTTATTTGTGGATAATACACAGTAGTTTTGTCTAAAATAGGTAGTGTTTACAGAAAAATTCCTCTGTAACTAATCTATTTATTAATGGTAATTATTAATCAGTGTATGCAGTGTATGCTAGACATCTTAAAAACAACTAATGTATCAAATGGGCTTCTGGATATCTTCAGAATTTCTTTGTTAAGAAAACAATGTCCATGCAGCACGTGCTTCCTGGCAGCTTGTATAGGAGGACCTAGGTGTTGGAAAACCGTAGGTCTGTATGGAGTGCTGTACAGATGCCTTTCCAAGCAGAAATAAAGCTTACTCATTCTCATTTGGAGAATTTTACAAACACAGATTAGTCTTTATATTCAAATTGGACCTCTCACATTGCTCCGATCCATATAACAGGAACTGATAAAATGTTAAAACCTAGGTGCTGGTGAACTGTTAAGTTAAAAGGTAATTTCTTCTCCAGAACAAACACCACCATATTTTGGGACTCTTAGGTAATCCTTCTTGACCAAGTTCTGATCCTGCATAAGGGCTCCTATGTGGTGACTCTTGTACCAGGAAAACCAAATAATGGAGAAAAGTAGAGTTATAGAACATGGTACACAAAAACTGTAGGGCACAACAGTGGCATGTTTCAAATGGTTACACTCACTGCCTGGCAACAGTGCATGAGTAAGTGAATATAAATATGCTAGCACTGAATGTATGCTGAAGTATAAGATGTCAGTACTGCCTTCTTAAACAGTTCCTCTTGTTTTTGTTTGTTTGTTTGTTTGTTCATTTTTTTTTTTTTTTTAAGCTGTGAGCTTGACCAGACATGAGCAGTCTGCTCCAGCACTTGGAGGAACACCAGAGCAAACACCAGGTGGGTTTGACAAAGGGGTATTTTGATGGAACAGGAAAAGGAAGGCACTAGAGCTGGCTTTCTTGCTGACTCATGAGATAAATATACGCAAGATGGAAGCTGTCTAAAGACAGTGAATCATGTCTCAGTGTGGTTCCAAAAGGTGTAAATTGAAGTTTTGCTCTCAATCTGTACTGAAAACTGCCCCCAGCTGTAAATAGTACTTCGTGGCTGGCAGGAAGCTATTCACAGGCAGTCAGCTATGCTGGCAGTGCCTCACCCTCATGTGTTTAGTTGCCCACAGGAATACGTAAAACTTTAGTAGGCTGGCCCCATAGGTCACCTGTGTTCAGGCTGATCTTTGATTTTTTGGTTTTAAAGACAGCAGACAGAATGCTTTTGATTGTTGGTACTGTAAATTGCACTTGTCTCCTCTGTGTGCTTGTAGACATCTTAAGTCCTTTATTTTATATTTACTGATATTTTGTGAAGATGTCACCCTTTTGTTAGGCATTTGTAGAACAGCTAGCTCAGCAGGCTCCCAGTAATCCCTAAATATTTGTGCCTACTGACAGCTCTTGCTCTGAGTCCTGTGTAGACTGACCATCTGGAAGTGAAAAATCTCAGATTCAAATCTTTTCACATTCCTTCTTCAAGACTTGCAATATTTCCAACAGATACAAATTCAAAATCAGAACAGATCAGCTTACTGGGTGATCAGCTGAAAGGAAAATACGTTGCCAGCATGTGAAATGGACTAGGAGAGCTTCTGAATTAGCAGTGTATAGCCCTGTCATACTAGCCCAGTGAGAGCTCAAAATCAACCAGTTCCTTATAGAACGTATGTGTGTTGTCACAGGCTCATAGAAGGAGCAAGTGAAATAATGGTGCAATGAACAGATGTGACAGTGAGTGATTGTTCTTCATTTAATGGCATCACTCACCTGCTATATACTGAGCTTAGAGGAACTTGTCACACAAGAAGTTGTCAGTGTCACAGTAGGCACTGTGGTTTTACTAGATGTATTTTAGTATTTCAAAGCTTCAGTTTCCAGGCTTAGTTAATCCATCACCCAAGTTTCAAATTAAATTTCCACTAAAAAATGTATATATATAAAAAGTTGCACGTAGCTAGTAACTACTGATATGAAGAAAAGTCTCATATGATCCAAAATTATCGCAGATGCTTTGGTAACTAGGAGACAAATGACTGTCCCTCTTCTTCCATATTAATTAGTTCTTTCTAAAATCTTATTTTTTGTAATTTTTTTCAAGGTTTAGTGCATAGTTTTTAACACTTTGCATTGGCATTACTAAGCATATCTGATTTGTCTAAGGAACTAACAGACTCCTAAACGCAGGCTGTACATCTGTTGTAGAAAACCATTTTTTTTATACATACCACTTGAATGAACCGGTCCTTATGTTCATCCGTTCTTTCCAGATCTAAAACTGTCATCCTTGCACCATCCAAATGCAAGCTAAATTCAACGTGCGTTCTATATGAATTAAACATCAGGATCATGTATTTGTTCTCATATAATCTACAGTACCCTGGACAGTCAGTCAGAGAGTTTCATTGACAGGCACAGAGATCACAATTGAGATGACGCATAATATAATTTTGATATGAAGCTTTATGTTACATTTTGATATCTCTTAAAGTAATTTGCAAGTAAAGGGGTCTGATATAAGGGACATGAAGGAGTCTGATATAAAGGATGTGAATAAAGAGGTGAATCTGTGGGCGTAAAGTTAGACTGAATTCAGGAATGGTGGCTGTTGTGTGTTTGGTGATGTCAGATGGTTTTCCTGGGGGGGATGTGTGTGCGTATGTACACACCTCATATATAGGCACATATACACAGAAATTGTACAGGTACATACACACATTTTGAGGGGTAAAAGCTACCATAGCCACTGTAAAGACAGAGCTGCTTTGTTGTGCATTTTTAAGTTGAATCTAAACAGCTTGATTTGGCACAGGATACCCTGTATCATGTGTTAATGAAGTGAAAGTTTAGTTCAGGCTTGGTATAACTTAAGACCCATTTCAGAAAGCAGAAGATCTTCTGGACTCTGAAGGTATATCGATTAAACTACATTGTAGAGGTTCTGTAGTTTTAAACAAGTAGTTTTCCATTGCTGGTTTGTTGCAGGTTTCTGCATTAGAAATAAAACCAGGAGGTGACTGACATTCCCTAGACTTGATTCCTAGTAGACCTATGACAAACTGCTCAGGGTGAAGCTCTGTTCACTGTTCTGCTGTATAGTTTTCAGCAAGGGTAAAGTGTGAGAAACAAGATTTTAAGGCTTCAGAAAGTGTAGTAGTATTTCTGAAGGTAAAATGTGAGGAAAAGTCCTGTGAGGTGTCTCTTAACTAGTGTTAATGTTATGAAATTCTGACAAAATTGAGCATTTTATCACTGAGTTTTTAAATTGTATTGTTCAGCAAGTGAAACTAAAACAAGTTAATCTTTTCAGACTGATTACTCATTGAATTTTTTTTTTGGAGTACCAGGATTTGCTTAGAGCCTGATCCTTTGTCTCATTTCATCTTATCTTCTTTTTCACATAGAAAATCTCACAACATGTAATAGAGATGAAAATAAGTAGGGCTAAAGAAAACAGTTTAATAGCATCTTTATGAAAAGGGTGGGGTTTTTTGATACCATTTCATGGAAAATTTTAACCTGGAAATATATGGAAAGATTATTTCTCAGTTGATGTCCACAAAGCTGAAGTTATTTTCTGTATGCATTTTTAACATGCTTCTGAAAATAGTACTTGCAGTACCTCTGATTCTAATTAATGCAGAATTTATTGTTTTCTTTTTGCATCTGCAAATCTTGGTCCAGAGAGAATTTTCATTTTGAAGAAAAGGGTTTCTGTAAATCAAAAATCCCAGTGAAAACTGTTTGGAATGAGAAATATTACATAATATGAAGTTCGTGATTTCTTTTTACCAAAATGAGACCGGTAAAGGAAAGTTATTCTTAAGCAAAAGTCACACTTTCAGAAATGATTCTGAAAATTGCTCCCTCCCCTCCCCCCCCCCCCGTTTTATTTTCCACCTATCATAGAAATAGCAGCCTTCTCTCTTGCTCAGCAAAACAGCCAATCAGAAAAAACTCCTTTGCTCAGCCACCAATAAAATATAAAATATTTAGAAATTATTTAAAAAAATAATGTATACACTGCAGTTTTGCTGGTGAATAACCTAAGACAGATGCAGTTGAACCAGCAAAGGAATCCCTTGTCAGAATCACATTGAAAATACGGGTAAAATAGAGCATTTAAATAATTTTTAGTATTTGCCATAAATATATAGGTATGAATTTACATAAACCCTAAGACATGTAAGTAACTCCAACAGACTAAGTGGGTATTAGTTGATGACTAGTAACCCTAACACAGACATGCAGGAGCAATTTTAAGATTATACTTTGAGCTAATTTTACTTGTAGAGTCTGTACTGTAAAGTTCAACATAAAGTGTTTTTGCAAAAGTAAGTACTATGTCCAATAGTTTAGTTGATAGGATTTATCCTTGAAATGAAAACAAGTCGATAGTTTCATAATTCTGCCTCATACCAGCTTGCTTTATCTCCATTATTTAATGTTAGACTTTTAACCACAAATCAGAAAATACATCACAATACATTTTAGTAACAATTAATTTTAATGTTAACAGTTATAGTGTTTAATAAAGAAACTAAAATTAATGGTGTAATAAAAACTGAATTTTCAAGTATTATTCCATTTTGATGCTGTCAAAATAGTATTTTCTGTTCTCTAGTGGAAATATTTTTTATTTATTTTGCATATAATGCATATATAATGGATTTTATTTATACAGAAGCATTTAATTTAAATTACTGTTTTGAAGTAGAACATGTTGGAATAATATACTTTACTGTGCATTAGCTATGCATTACCCAGAATTATTTAATAAAAAGAATCTGATATACTGATACATGAAATAACTCTTTGTGAATTCGGTTCCTACTGTTAGTTTAATGTAGGTCTTTAGGAACTGCTAAGTACTAAAAAAAGGCCTTGCACACATGGTGAAATGGAAGAGGGTAACTCCAAAGGAAATTACTAGAGAATTCTAGTAATGATAAATGCTATTAAAAGTAACTGGAAATATTGAATTTAACAAATTTTGAAGTATGAAAATGAAAATACTTGCCCAGTGGGCAACTGTTATTTGCAGTGTGTTTGTTTTGCTTGGATCACAATAGCTAGCACCCAGGCTTCCTTGTGCTTTGTAGGGTAGCCTCTCATCTTTCACATGATCGTATTTCCACGCAAAGTATTGCTGATTATTATTTCAATTCAGTGTTTATAAACCAAGTCTTAAGCTTGTTCTGTGGGAAAAAGTCATCGAAGTTGTGATTAATACATAGTATTCCAAAACCTAATAATTTATAGTGCCTATGTTTTGGCCCAAGTTATTTGAGAGAAATATGGAGTCAATGTCAAAAGGGGAAGTCTTCATTCTTTGTTTAATCATTATTTGGTAGAACTTTCTCTCTTCTTACATTTACCATTTTGTGCCTCCTCCACTGAAAAAGGCTAATGGCCACTAACGTTTGCAGACGAATGACTGGAAACTATGCCAGATGAGAATTTGGTGGCAGTGGGATTTGATTCTTCTTCAGTGCATAGATGTGAAGGAATAACAACACTCCCTTTGGCAGAAATGCACTGGGATGGGAAGATGAACAGCTCCGTTAAACACGGGAAAGCTGAGGAATGGAATTCAGTGTACACAGTAGGTGTTACTGTGCCGCTGAGCCTGAGGGAACAGAGAAACAATATCCTCAGGAATGCATGCCTGTCTCCTGTGCCTTCACCAGGTGTATTTGGGCAGAAATGGAGCAATGAATCGTGGAAAAAAATTCTGGTGTATTCTGTACCCTGTTTACAGTCTTATCCAGTGTCTGATACCAGTGTCTCTCTTGTGCTGATAGGACAACCGTCTCCAGAGAATGATAATACAATAAAAGACCTGCTGCCAGAGGATGCTGGGATTGATCATCAGACTGTCCACCAGCTCATTACTGTGCTAATGAAGTTCATGGCAAAGGATGAGAGCAGCGCTGAGTCAGACATCAGCAGTGCTAAAGCTTTCAACACAGTCAAGCGCCATCTGTACGTCCTGCTTGGTTATGATCAGCAGGAAGGATGCTTCATGATTGCACCACAAAAAATGCGTGTTTCAACCTGCTTTAATGCCTTTATTGCTGGAATAGCACAAGTAGGTGAAGGCACTTACTACTTCTTGCAGCTATTTCAAATTGCTTGATTTTGAAATGGTGGTAGCACAGGCTTCTTTGTACCAAAATAATTGCTGAGTGTGGTAATCCTACTTAAAACTTCTTAACACCTCATCAGTGGGTGAAAGAATTTGGGAACAGGGATGACTGCTTGTTCTTCAGTCTTAGAAGACTCTGTGTAGCCTAACAAAGTGCTTTCTGTAGGTTTTTGCTTTGCAGTTAAAAAGTAAACAGTTGAGTAGAAGTATGCTAATCTATATCTTCCTACTAGTACTCTAAACTTGCTGCATCATTGGCTTAGAGAAAAGAGTTTTGTGTGCCTGGAGGCATGCAAATACTACGACTCTATGAAGAATTACAGATTGCTCCCAACCTCTTTGCCCTCTTGCCCTAGCCTTTGAATGCCTTACTTACCTCGTGTGTCATTTCCTCCTTTCCCATTTAGGAAGACCTGGGACCCACGTGCTCTTGCTTGTTTTGCTGCATGAATGGTCTGTAAATTGTTCATTTTGCAGGAGACTCATTCTCCTTCTTCCTCAGAGTGCACCGGACATTCTGTTCTCCCTTTCCTGGGGAGTGGTGCCACCATGGTGAACTTCTACCTATATTGCTGTGATAAATGGCTGAGCACATCCTTGCTTTGTGCCTTCTTTCTCCATTTTGTAAGAAGGACTGTAATTTCTTACCTCACAAGGCTTTCCTAAGGCTCAGTTAATTCTTACTAATAGAGTAGTTGGTGATGCTAGGCTGAAAAACATTTCACACTTACAGAAGTGTTCTTATTACTTGCAGTGAACCATCATCATCATCACTTTCACACTTTTTCCTTAACACAGTCTCTCATAAAGAGACTCAGGGGAGAGAGAGGGCTGTGATTTCAGTTCTTCCTCTGCCCCAGCTCTTAAAATTCTCACTATAACCTTCAAACACTGCTCAAAGCTATCCTGGCCTCTCCGTATCTGCAATTCTTACCAGGATTTTCTGGTTTATACATTGGAATAAGTGATTTTGTTAAGTCAGTTGTAATGTAGATACTTGGATAAACTTTCACAGTTATGAAGAAGTGAAGAAGTCAGGTATCCATGTTTCAGCAGGCCAGATAGGTGTTAGTGCAAACTGGGTAGCTGCAAATGCATCGTGATCCTTTGTCTTCAAACACCATTGCTACGTGGTAGTAATCATCTTTGTACAGCTTTAAGCAGAGGCATGTAAAAGGACCTTGAGGCTGCTTACCATTATATTGAGAGTCTGGAAGTGGCAGTTCAGATCACAGGGCAGTGTCTTCCACATTTGGCTACGTTTTCCAAGTTTGGATTCCCGAACTTTAGTGTTCATAATTGACCTGATTTTTGGAAGTACTACTTATTGCAACTCTGAATACGACCCCCTGCCTTTCCTCTTCTGCCTTTAAAACATCTCATGATAGCCAAATTCACCATTTCTGTTTGAAAAGTTTCATAGTTGAATCCTGACTCCCCTGATGCCAAATAGAGTTTGAAAACTTCAGTAGACCAGGGTTTTTCTCCATGTAGCAAAAATCAAAACTTTAGTTTATATTTTGGGTTGTGTTTTTTTTTTTTTTTTCTCCTTAGGTGTAGGGCTGCTTTGTTTTGGGAATCACCTTTGATGCTAGCAAAATGCTATTTGCAATCTGAAGATGCGTTTACAGAGTGAAAACTCAGTATGGGCTCTCAGATCAATTTTGGATACACTTCCGCCCCTAGTCATAAATATTTGCTTTCCTCAGTCAGCTCCATAAAGGTTGGGATTAGGCTGACTTGCTGGTTCACTAGGCTGGTTCATTAGGCTGATTTTGATTCCAATCTTGGCTGGAATGGTCAGCTCAAGAAAAAAAAAATTCTTAGTATTTTGCATCATGAAATCTGAGTATTTGGAATGCTTGAAAGCATACAATGCCTTTTTCTCCCCGCAGCAGGAGTGGCCAAGTTCTGGTGTTTGCAGTCGCTGCGGTGCTGCCCCGCATGGTGGCAATGTTGTCCCAGCCTTGTCGGGGTGCGGGCTCAGCTCAGCACCCTAGGCTGGGCTCTGCTCAGCTTTTGCAACATCATTTATTCCAGATCTTACTGTGACAAAACAGACAAAAATGGGTCTGCTCAGCTTCAGACACGTCTGCATTACAGTATTGTGCTGTGCTAAGGCAGGGTTCTGTCTTCCTTGTACAGAGGAGTTTTTCCCAACCATGCTATGTAACTGTATCACACGCTGAGGGGAGAAGGCATCACAGTGTAGGACCATATTTGGTGATCATATATCATCTGTTTGACAAGCTAACCCTACATGGATGGACATGAGATTCATCTGTTTAGCTCTATGCCTGCAACACAAAAATTTGAGACAGCTGCACATCGAACAAGAATTTTTCAGGGAAAAACTTAAATGTCAGCTTGTTCAGGAGGGGACTTGAGAGATGAGTTCTGTGTTTGTAAATTAGGCTTTTCCCCTTGTTCTAATAAAAATAAAACTAAAAAAAGAAATACAGACCTGAAGGAAATGAATGATGTGGATGAAACTGATGTTTGTGTCTGTTTAGATGTCCAGGGCTCTTGACAAAGCACACTAAGGCCACTGAAACTGCACGGATGTGTTAGATCTTGGGGGCTGTGCTGGAGTTTGCTTGGCTCGATGTTATACCTTCCTGGGTGTCAGCCAGTCTAGGTTAGCGTAAGACAAGGGCTTTGTGGATCCTTGTTATGATGTAGTTTAGCTGCTGATTTCAGGACATATGGTTTTAAATAAAAATGGCTGATTTGCAAGACTGATGAGAAGGTAATGAAAAATAGCAATGCAGTTTCAATCAAAAACACAGCTGTGTCACGGTAGTGGGAGTATGTGGCCACACTGCACCTAACCATCGGGATTCAAACCTCTAGGATAGGCACCAAATAGCATGACACTCTTCAAAGGTCATGATGGTGGCAAGGCTTATGACTAGTAGTAATAACAGCAACCTTTCTACAGCAACACTACCACTTAAAATTTTTGAGCATTTTATTTAAAGCAAGATATTTTTCATTAGCTTTATTCTTGGATCCTTTAGGATTTGCGTACTTAGGCTTTCTGTGTGACATTGCAGACACACTTTTACCTTTGCTATAGTGAAGAGTGGGATTCTTGTCTCATTGCCTGATTCCAAAATGTGAGGCTTAAAACCCCCCAGCAGCTAATGTTGCAAGCCTGATGAGAAAATAATGAAAACTGGAAATGCATTGTTAATACAAGAAACCCAAACAACCAAAATATACACACACACCTCGCTGCAAACCCCACAATTGCATCCTATCTGTTAAACAGGGGATGTACCTAATATGGTTTTGACTCCTGAAGCATGATCAACTTACACTATAATACAAGGCTATCCCAGCATAATATGTTTTATGAACTTGCCAGTGTATGTTAAAATTTAGACTGTGCAGGATGAGAGCTTTCAGAACATGTCACTTTTTTTTTTTTTTTTTTTTTTTTTTTTTCATTGTACCTGTCTAGCTAAAATGAGAACACACCAAACTGGCAGAAAGTTTCTAACTGATAGTGAGACTTCCTTAAAAACATCTTGTTTCTTTTCACTTAACTAGTACCTCAACTGTATTAATAATTTTGCTTTTCAACATCAGTGGATTTTATTTTGGTGAGCTAACTCCTGTGGTAATATTCTTTTCAGGTGATGGACTATAACATCAACCTGGGAAAACACCTTCTTCCCTTGGTGGTGCAGGTGTTGAAATATTGCACTTGTCCTCAGCTAAGGCATTATTTTCAGCAGCCTCCTCGCTGCTCCCTCTGGTCCCTCAAACCACACATCCGGCAGATGTGGTTAAAGGCTTTGCTTGTCATTCTTTATAAGGTAAGTGGTCTTAAAAAGATGCTGTCCACATTAAAATTTATACTTCAGTTTGAGATTTATTGTAGGGAATGCATAACTGTACTGCAAGTGAAAATAACTGTAAAGAACACTTTTGATTGATTACTCATTACATTTAATTTCACTGTCTGAAGTAGTTAAGCTTTCATCTGTGCTACTGACCTATTACTTCTGCTGCCTATAGTCTTTGACATGGTTACCTGAAAAGGAAAGATATGGATTTGAAAATAGGAAAATGCTGTATTAAGTTCCAATAAACAGTATTTTGAGTAATTTAGACTTAGTTTACAAAAAAATCAGTAGCTTTAAATGGAGGGGTCAGCTTAGCAGCTTGTATTTAGCTGAGTGTTGCTTTTTAGGAAGTATTGTTAAAATATGATGCATTTATGCCCTACGATGGAGCTGTGAATACTTTTGGTAAGCTTAACAAATTTTTAGCAGGTCTGTAGAGTGTACAAGGAAGTAGAGACACTAGGAATGAATGTTAACATGTTGATTGAAATAGAGTACTTGGAGAACAGTTCTGATGAGAGACCTTTTGTGTTATTTGGCTTTGTCATATAAAAGTCAAGAAAACAATATATTGAATGTTACTAATAGGGATATTTTTTAAATTTTTAAATAATTCTGTGTACAAAGTTGAAAGCAGTCCTGCTTCTCATGATGTATTTAGAAATGTATGATCAAAGGAAGGCAAAGGGCATCAAGCTGACAATATTATTGTAATTTTTCTATTTTACTGCCTATGTTTATCTAAGGAGAAAAGCTGAAGTTTTTCTTTTTCACTGAACAGTACCCCTACAGAGACTGTGAAATCAGCAAGATTGTACTTCACCTAATCCACATCACAGTCAATACCCTCAATGCTCAATATCACAGCTGCAAGCCCCATGCAACTGCTGGTCCTTTGTATAGTGACAACAGTAACATAAGCCGATACAGTGAAAAGGAAAAAGGTACTTACTTTTAACACTCTCGTTTGTATGATAGCCATTGTTTTAATTCATTGAGTCTTGCAGATGTTGTAGAGATGGGTAAATATGGTCTGAATTTTGGAACGTAATACTCAAAATTTAGTCCAAGATGCGACTTACCTGACCAGCTGTAGCCATCTAGAGTAAAAGAAATTCACAATTTCTCTGTAGGCTAAGCATAGCACAGCAGTCTAACATCTCTCTAACTACCTTAGACTTAGTAGTTCAGTCGCCATGCCTGGGTAGTCCTTGGTCTTTTCTATGACAATATTAACTGATCGTGCCCTCACACTAATTGTCCAACCAGCCTGACACCGCATTCTGATTATGCTTTATAATAACATGGCATAGTAGCAAATATTTGATGTTGAAAAGAAAAAATTATTAATTCAATCTATAGTTTGTTTTTCTCTGTAAAAGGAGGTGAAGTTGACTAGCTTACACGCAGATGTGTATGATGTGGGTGTCTAAAGGCAGAAGAGAATGATTCAACCCTTAGAGTCTGTGTCCAATTGTTAACTCTGTATGTGCTTGCTAGCTGTAGCAGAGGTATTGTCATGGTGTGAACTGGTGTAAGATTGGGGCTTGAAATAACATTGTGTCACTGAGTATAGTTCCTTACAATTGCAAAGTTTATTATGTGATAAGTATTTATGATCAAAGTTTAACAGGTTCTTTTGATGTTAATCTGTAGCTGCCTCTCAACTATTTTGCCTTTTAGCTGCTATTTGCTATTTACATCTGTCTTCTCTAACAGTCTGCCTAGTGTGCAGCAAACTCTTCTTCCAAAGAACACAAGAAGCACCCCTTTTATGCATGTCAATACCTTTTCCCCTTTTCCTGCTTGTTGCTCATGAAAAGATATCCAGCAGAACAAGGACACAAAATTTTGTTTATGTGAACACTATTACTCAGCTCTAGCAAATTAAAGCAGCCTTAAAATGGATGTAAGTGGTGTGTTGCATATACTCACTCACTTGGACATTTTATATTGCTAGAGGAAGGCTAAGAGAATTCAGATAACTATATACTTACTATGAATTTGTTTTGAGTTAATGACTTAATTCATAATGACTTAATAATGCTGAGGGTAATAATAATACATTCATAAAATGCATTCAGTTTCTGGATTGATTCTGAGATGTTTCTAAGACAAAGCGAAGTGCCTAAGTACCCAGCTTGCTGTTCACAGTAAGTGCCAAGTTAGATTTAGAAAACTCTGTTCCAATCACATGTCCAACATTGATTCCCTGGGTGGCCTTGTGTCTCACTTCATCATTGTTTCCCTATGTTTAAAGTAAGGGGAATAATATTTACTTACTTTTCAAAGCTGTTGTTGAAGGGGTTTGGGCTTCTCAGGGGTAAAGGACCATAAATGGGCAAATTTTGCTCTGTAAATGCTGACTTAATCATAGGGCTGATTCTCCTCTGCTGAAGTGCTGCAGAAAAAAGAGGATGTAGAAAAGTTTTCTTTCACTTGCAAGAAGCAGCCAGTATAATTCCATGGGGAGCTGCAAAGTTGAAGCCTTTCCCACCTTTTCTAAGGAGGCTTGTTTAGTGCTGGTCAGGTAGTGTGTGTGCTGTTGTCATCATCAAGGGTGGTGTTTAAATGATGAATAGATGAGGGTTTCATTGTCAGGCAGCAAGAATCCCTATGCTAAAGATGAATTTTCCCACTGTTGAATCTTTTTCTTAATTTTTTTTGTCAAACTGTTGTGGGGATCGTGGTGACTGTACAGCGTGTTGTAGAGCTGATGATAAATGTTGTGAGAAGACGCATTTGTTGCCAAGGAGAGTGAGTTAGACACATAGGATATGATATTAAAAGTGATCTCCTAACTTCCTAAACCCAGTCCCTGTAGAAATTCTTACTCTCAGCTTTGATTGATGTTTCTGGATTTTTTGTATCAGTTAGGTATCTTATCCCTGATGCTTTTAGGTTCCACAGTTTCACGTGTAGTAGAAACTTTCCAGCAATTTCAAAGCAAAAGATATTAACATTTAATTCTTAAATTAAAAATTCTTAAAAGATATTAAAGTTTAATTCTTCAGGTTTTGGCCATTCTAACTCTGGCTTACTTGCCTTTTCATTCCTAGACACCAAATGCATTTCCTGTCCATGTTTGCTTACTAGAATAAACAAGGCAAAGTTTTTTGTTTCTTCTCTTGAGTGCTCTCTTTTCTTTATCCTCCAACTAGAGTTTCTTATTTCCTTGGAGGTGAATCACTAGACACGATAGACATGGATTTTTTTGTTCTTTTTGTTTCCTTTTTTTAATAGCAGTTTCATACAGGTGATGTGGTTATTTTTTGATAGATAATAGACTTGGATCTTTCTTACTCTCTGCCATTTTTAACTAGCAGGACTCAAATTAGAGCATAATGTTTTACTGTAACTACTTAAACCAGTAATTTCATAACTGATACTCTTAGGTCTTACTCTATTACTATTACCAGCTTCCCAAGATTATCCCTTTCTTCCTTTTTCACTTTCCTGTTTTGCTGGTTTATTACTGACCTCGCAGTTCTTGGACTAATTTCAATCTTCTTCAATTTACCACTTCTCACTGAGCACTATACAAGTTATTTACTCAAGTTAGTGTTCAGATCTATTGTATTTCTTCCATCTAAAGAATCTGTATTTATACCAGTAGAAAAAAAATCAGCTTAGAATGGTAAAAGTTTTGGTATACTTTTGTTGCATTGTAACCCATGTTTCATTTATCTCTGTCCTTTCTGACCTTAATTCAAGATGTAACAAAAGTGGCAAAATTGTACCTGGGATATAAATTTTTCTTGCAAACGTCAGGTGCTTCTTTGTTTTCTAATTCACGTTTAATTGAAACTAGCTGAGGTTTTGTTACATAAACAGCTTTTCATTCAGGAATTGCATGCTCTTAAAAGTAATAAAGTTTTTTTCTTTTCTCCAGCAGAGGAAGACAGTGTTTTTGATGAATCTGATATTCATGATACACCAACTGGACCTTGCAATAAAGAATCTCAAACTTTCTTTGCAAGACTGAAAAGAATTGGTGGCAGCAAAATGGTGAAATATCAACCAGTTGAGATGAATGTTCAGAGAAGTATGAATTGTTTTGTTGATATAAACTCATGCAGAAATACAATTTCCTACTCTTTAGTTTCAAGCTACCATCTTTCTTTGTAGAGCTTGTTACACTGCCTAAATTGAATACAAGTATTCTGTTTGATTTCTGAAAGCGTGCACTCTTCATTTCCTGAATGAATTTTCTTACAGGAATCTCAAAGTAGGCACTCAAAAATAGCTAAGATCAGCAGTTGTTTTCTGAAAATTCAAGCTCTTTTGAATGTAAAAATGTGAAGAGGATTTGTTGCACTGTTCTTCTACCATTAGGCTGAAGATTTTTCCTCAAATTTATTTTTTCTCAGAAATTAATTTTTTTTTTGAGCAGGTGGGACTCTAGGGTAAGCAAATTTGTCATTGCTGCTGTAAATATTACAGTTTTCCATTGGTAATAAGGGTCATTTGGTAGCTTCAAAAAACAGGAGGAATTTTGTTTTCAAATTTAGGTTTCTGAAATGAATACCCTAAAAAAATCAGAGAGATTTCCACCATCACCCACCTGCCTTTTTTTCTTCCAGGTTTTTGTACAGGGTGGGGAATGATTCTGACTAGAGCAAACAACTACATCAACTTTCTCACTGCTTTTTTTGCATGGCAAATCATATGTGGAGCGTTTTGAAATACTGGGATAATAATGATCAGGAATATTCAGCTTTATGTGAAAATATGTTTTTCATAATAACAACAACAGTGATAGCCTATTAAAATGTTCACAATGAATGTATTCACCTACCAAAATACCAATGCAGTGGTAGTACCAGCAAGTATAACTGTGCTCACTTTACTCCTCCCTTGGATGGGGAGGTATGACTATGTTGGTGTCACAGTTGCTAGACTCTGCTGAGGTCTAGGATCACTGGGGGAAGAATTCTCTAAAGACCTGTCTGATTTCAGGCTTGTGCTGCTACATCCTCACTGCTATTGCTACCCTTGTTTCTTGAGTTAATAGCATCCATTTCAAGCCCACTTTGCTGCAGTAAATAACATGCAGGTGCACTCTAATATATGCTGGTGTTCAAATGATGTCCATAATGCTGTAGTCCAAAATTATTTTGAAACCTCTTTGGTGTTCTGTGTAGCTCATTTCTTCCATCATCTCTTATGCCTCAACCATGATGTGCAGCCATCCCCAAGTGTTTATAGAAATTACTTGCCTGTGCCATCTTCTTTTCAATGCGTAAGGTTAAACAGTCTATCTTCAGGATACATCTGTCCAGGATTATTATAATTTGGGTGGAATTTAGATAAACCCTGCTATCCAAACAGTAGTTTTTTTGTTGTTCATTGTAAAAATCTATGTAATGTGGCTTAAAGATTAAAACAAAATCTAGACAATTTTGACTAATGCTGAGTTTGTATTTGAAATGCCAGTCATGTTAAATTGTAAGATAAAAAATAAGATATCTGCCAAAAGTCTCCAACTGAGGTAGTATTAGCTCTTTCTGTTTTAATCAGGTGAAATAGAGCTGGCTGAATATAGAGAGACTGGGGCCTTACAAGACAGTATTCTACGCTGTGTGAGAGAAGAAAGCATTCAGAAAAAAAAACTACGCTCTCTAAAACAAAAATCTCTTGATATAGGGAATGCAGACTCCCTGTTGTTTTCATTAGATGAACATCGCAGGAAGTCCTGCATAGACCGGTGTGACTTAGAAAAACCACCTGTCCCTGCTCCTTATGCCATACACAGGCAGAGTGATTATGGAAGATCTCGGCAGAATTCTTCTACTAAAGCTGAAAATGCAGAAACACAAGAAAATCTTCCTCGTACAGAGAGTTTCCAGGAAACAAGAAGACCCGTCATACCAGAAGTTAGGCTAAACTGCATGGAAACCTATGAAGTGAAAGTGGACTCTCCAGTTAAGCCTGCTGGCCCCAAAGAAGATTTAGATCTGATAGATTTGTCCTCTGACTCAACATCGGGTCCTGAAAAGCATTCAGTACTCTCCACTTCAGACAGTGACTCTTTAGTCTTTGAACCACTTCCTCCCCTTAGAATAGTGGAGAGCGATGAAGAAGAAACAACAAACCAGCTGACTGATGAGGTCTCTGGCAAAACCACTGTGTCATCTCCCTCAACTCCTATCAATGTCTCTGCACTCAGCCTCAGCACAACTCCGCTGGTCCAGTTCAGCATTGAAGATTGCTCCAAAGACTTTAGTTCTAAGGATACAAGCAACAGTACTTCAGCAGGAATAGAAGACACCCTTTCCAATTCTCCCAAAGATCAAAAGGACTCTTCAGAGTCAGTTAAGCCAGAACTTCAGGACATGTCCTGTGGGAACCCACTAACACTGAAACAGAAAAGAGACCTGCTGCAGAAGTCATTTGCCCTTCCAGAAATGTCCCTTGATGATAACTCTGAGCTCAGTGTGGAGGAAATTAGACCTAGTGGAGCAATTCCAAGCCCAAATGTGAAGACAGTCCTTATTAAAGTCCCCGAGGATTCTGAAAACCAAACAGAAAGTGATAAACTTGATACCAACGCAGAGTCTGACACTGAACAAACCATGGAGCAGAAACAAGAAGAGGAGGCTGAGGAGTCAGAATTTAAGATTCAGATTGTTCCTCGCCAGAGGAAGCAGAGGAAGATTGCTGTGAGTGCTATTCAGAGAGAATACCTGGACATTTCCTTTAACATCCTTGACAAGCTGGGAGAGCAGAAGGAGACAGGTGAGCTCAATCACTGACCCAGTCAAAAGGCTTATTACTGCATGAAGGTTTTAGTAACAGACCAGTGTAAGGAGAGATGTCTATATGTGTATATAGCATCTAATGTGGCCTGAGCTAGCTGAATGTTCTCAGGTGTTAGCTTCTCACAGTGAGGGTACTAACCATATGGGTATTGTGCATGTGTGAGGGCACATTTGAAAAGGAGGTAGAGCTCAGTGACAAAAATATCGGTTCTGATATCCAAGTTAGGGAGTGAAATTCCATCGCCTCTTTATGTGGGGAGTCATAAAAATTGTCATACATCTGTGCCTTTTATCCTGCTAATCTAGTCCATGCTACACTGATTCTCTTCTATGTGTAGTGATTTTGGCTTTCATTTCATCTGCAAAGTGGATTCAGCAAGGCAGTGGAAAGCAGACTGGATGACGAAGTGTAAAGCTGAGCTGGCTTTAGACTTCAGAACTAAGAGCTCTTGGAATTAACCACAGTTTGAATTTAGGATCAGGCATATGCAGATACTTTGTTTTTCTACAGTAAAACTTTTTTGTAGCCTTCTTTGTATTGGGTATCCACAAAGTTTACATGACTTGTGCTTGTTAAAGATTTAAAGTTCAAGCATGGGGAAAGCCATACAGTATTTCTGTGTATCCCAAGTTTTTTTCAGGTTATTTCAATACAGGGTTTTGTTACTAAGTTTTTCAGGTGGAAAGAAAGTGTTCTAGCTGTTTCCTCTGTTTCCAGCTGGATGTGTCAAACAGATGCAAGAACTGTATGCTGCTGCCTTTTTACTTCTATTGCTAGGATTTTTCAGGTTTTTTTTCAGTTATTAGAATTGTACTAGTCTTTTTTTAACATATTAATTAAAAAAAGAAAGAATCCTTCAGGCCTCAGTTCTTTGTTGCTGGTGAAGTAAGGGGGAGTATTTATGCATTCCTGACCTTACTACTTCTTTCTTAATTACTTCAGAGGGAACCATGTTATAATTTCCTATTGCAATATTCCACATTTACAAGGAGAAATCCTTCAGCGTGATCATAGTTATGCTGTTCCCTTTATGTTTCAGGCCTGTCATCCCAGTTGTGGTTCCAGTAAGCTGAGGAACTACTGGAGCTTTGTAAAAAAAAAAAAAAGCCAAGGGATTTTGAACTGTTGACAGAGGTGCTTAGAGAAGAGTGGCCATGAGATAATTGAGCAGTTAAACTTGAATGCCTTTTTAACTGTTAGTAAGGGCCAGTTTTCATGCAGTAACTAAGACTGTCATCCTTGAAACTGCTTGGGAGAGCTGTCCCAGTTCTGAAACAGCACATGGAACCTAGGATTATATGATGGCCATTTGGCTGCATGCATCTACGTATGTCATCCAAAGGGAGCATAAAACATTCACAATGACTTAATAAGTGCTCACTTAGCAGTTCAGATAACTAGGTATTGGGTAGTTTAATGTATCTCTTATGTTCTGTTTTGCTTTGTTTAGCTTTATTGATTACTATTTTAAAATGTAAGTGTTGTAATTCATTTTAGTAGGCTTAATATCACCATCATAATGGGCTGATGATAATTTCAGTCTTAGTCAAGCTTTTTCTGGCTATTATACTTCCATATGTTTCAGAAGAACTGATCTCTGAATTAAATGTCCAAACGGGTTGTTTCTTCAAGTGCGTAATGCTGGGCTACACAGTTTCCTGCCTGAGACTTTTTACAGCACAGACTTTTTATAGGTTATGCTGAAACCAGCCATCACTTGAAAATTTTTTTGCATTATTCTTCACATATTGACAGTATCAGTCATCATAAAATAAAAACTTTAGCTTTAGTGGCTTATTTTTTTTTTAATGATAGAATCTTAAACTCTTTGACTCTTTAAGGATCAACTGCTTGATCAGCAGCCTTTTGAATAAAAACTGGTAACATGTTGGGGATAAGGCTTTTAAAAGGTGCTAAGCTGTCACTTTAACTTACCTCAGTGGTACCTCTATTATTTCTGTGTTGGTGGTTCTGATAATTGCTCTATGAGTGGGATCAAAATCAAACTCTTTGTGCATTTATTAGTTCTGAGCTCTAAAAAGCACAGGTAGAAATCTCCTTATAAAAGTGTTTTTAACCAGTAGATTCCTGTGCCTCTATAAAAATTGTTATGACATTCACACTGATTCTAAATACTGAAAGTTTAAGCACAAATTTCACACGCAGATCCTGCTACCAAAGGACTTTCAACACTGGAAATGCCAAGAGAGTCATCATCTGCACCGACTCTTGAAGCAGGTGTCCCAGAGACAAGTAGTCACTCTTCCATATCAAGTAAGTTTACCTCTGGTTTGAGGATTAAATCTAAGTTGCTGTATTTGTACATCAGTTGTGTATCATGTATGGTAAATGCCTTCCCTTGAGTTTCATTGATTCTTGGAAGTACAGCTGTGTTGGATATCGTTAGACCTGTTAAATCTCTGATGGTCAGCAGGATTTTAGCAGTTAGTGGCTGCAAGATTTTCTATTGCGATGTGGTAAATTTGACAAATGTGGTTTTCTTGAGTTAGAATAGGTAGCTGCTAAAAGCAGTACTTCATTGAAGCTGAATGTTTATTTTCCAGTGAGCGAAAGCATTGGTAACTGTCAGTACACAGAAGCAGAGGATGAAGGTTCTATAGGGCTGTTAGCATGGTCTTCAGTACATTTCTTGCTGTAGTTCAGGAAAAAAAGCTCTTGTAATTTTTTTAAAATGCCTTGAAATGCTACTTCCTCAGCTGCTCACTGAAATACAGCAACTATTTATCTGAGACTCCCTGTGGTGGGTTGACCTTGGCTGGATGCCAGGTGCCCACCAAGCCGCTCCATCGCTGCCCTCCTCAGCAGAACAGGGCGGGAGAAAATAAGATGAGAAAGAAATGTGGGTCAAGATAAAGGCAGTTTAATGAAGCAATAGGAAAAGTCGTGTGCCCAGAAGTGAATTAAAACAAAAGTTATTCTTTACTTCCCATCAGCAGATCATGTTCAGCCACTTCCCAGGAAGCAGGGCTTCAGTATGCATAATGGTTGCTCTGGAAAACAACAGTTGTAAATAATGGATGTCCTCCCTTCCTTCTCCTTTCTCTTAGCTTTTATAGCTGGTCAGATGGTGTGGACTATCCCGCTGGTCCCTTTGGGTCAGCTGTCCTGGCTGTGCTCCCTCCCAAGATCTCACCCACCCCCAGCCTACTGGTGAGGGGGGGGGGGAGGTGGGGGAGATGGCCTTGATGCCGTGCAAGCACTGCTCAGCAGTGGCCAAAACTCTGGTGTGTTATCACCACCCTTCTAGCTACCAGTACAAGCACAGCACTGTGGGGGCTGCTGTGGGGCTCAGCCAGACCCAATGCACTCCCATACCCATTTCAGTGGAAAGTGAACTGGGTTGGTTTAAGGAGATATTGACACATGGCTTGACAGGGCAGATGTAGGCAACACTGGAAAGTGCAGGCATCTTAGAACTCTGACAAAATCCAGAATGGTGTGTCAATCTAGGTAAAGTTAAGTAACACATCTGAAGGTTGGTGAGACAAGACTGACTAGTAGAAAAGGGAGGGGACGTGATGACCTGCTTTGATACCAGTGACCTGCTAGATCAGCTCAACTGTCTTGCTAAGCTGTGATTTCAGATTGCTATAGAAACGTTGAATTTTAGTTTCTGGAATTCAGCATTTGCTGATTTGATTGGAAGGGGTGTCTGGCCTATTAAAGGAAGATGTTGTTTTAGACATGCTAGATGAGCACTCCAAATTAGAGGTTGCCTCTCCAGTTTTACCACAAGAATCTTGTCTCGTGTGCATCTCATAGTCTGAGTACATTTGTTGGCCACCTAATGATACAGATGTCACTTGCTAAAGCAGCTAAAGAGGTGCCAGTTAAGACCAATCTCCCTCTGGTTTCGCTGAGTGCTAGGTGTTCCTGTAAATTCTCATATATGAAACTGGGGATAGTATCTATATGACATTGAGCCTACATTCCTTTGTAAAAATGCCTTTCCTCTTTCTGTATGCCTCAGTTTCCAACTGCAAAAAGGGACATGAATGCTTCCATTGTGTCTCTTATCCATTTAGACTGAAATATTTTTGAACTTCTACTACGTGTTTTTACAGTGCTTTGCATAATAAGCCCTAATCAGGACTGTGAGCACAAGGCATTTCTGTAACAGAAACAGATAACACTACTTGTACAGCCAGTGGCTGGCCATAGAAGGCATATTTCATCAAGCTGTGATAGGAAGATTTTGACTTTGGACTTCTCTTCTGGAGTAGAGAATTCCACAGCAACGGAGGGATGATTGACCAGATCGCTAGCTAACATATGAAAGGCTCACCAGCTACTAAATGAACTGATCTTGTCATGATTTTCAGGTTTCTTGTAGAAAACCTGATCAAGGAAAACTTCCCTCCCTATGCCAATAGTCAGTCATAGGCATGAAAAGTCATGTACTGGCCCACAGAAATCAGCCTGGCTCCAACACTGGGCTGGCAGCAACCTGGGGTTTTGTTTTTTTAGATTTTTTTTCTTATCAGTATTTGAAATCATGGCTGTCCTTGAGAAATCAAGTAAATAACCCTGGAAATCCAGACCTGCTCAATAATAGCCTGATTATGTGAAATATGCATGACATTTTTTTAATTACATTTGCAAAAGCTGTTAAGAAAATTCAGAGATAATTTTCTATATTTTGACAGTCATCTACACTCCAAGCAGTCTTGTCAGTTCTAACATTAATTGCTGTTCTTTCATCAGGAAATTCTATGCCTGATAAAGTGATAAAGCATCTATTTAAAAATCCTTGCCCTGGAAACAATGGAAATTTTATTTTTCTCATAATTTGCTGTAAAAGGCAGCTGCAGTGTAACTTCTAAAAGTGAAACATGGAATGGTCTCTTGGTCTGGCTCAGTCTCAGAAGTTCAGTTATACAATGTCTGGTTTGCAGCCATGCTGGAGAAGTTTGTACTTGGACCAAAAATAGAGTTTAAATGAACTGTGATATATTGAAAGGATATAAAGAGGGAAAATGTAAAATACTTCACCTAATAAAATAATTGCAGTGTGCAGATTCCCACTGAAGTTATCATTGTGTTTACTATTACTGAAGGCCCATATCCCTTTTGTTAGGGAGTACTCTGCTTTCTCTGAATTTGAAACTCTTGGAAAGAAACTAGCTAGAGTAAGTTTAGAAGGCATTCAACCCCTCAGAGCTTTCTGAAAGCTGTAGTTTATCCCTTGTCTGTACTTCTTCATCAAGTTTAATAATGGGAAATGTGGATTGTTTTCAGAGCTTAGCTGGGTGGTGTTAGGAATTTTAGAATGGAACTACCTGATACTATGTTAATACTCTTTGTAACAATGTTGACTGTAGTTGCAGATGAAAATAATCATTAGGAGAAGATTTTGCTTTTTTGCCCTTGCTTTAAGGCCCTGCTGGGGAAAGCAGGTAAACATACACTTAAGGTAACGTTTTAAAAACTTGCCTGCATGAAGGTACAACTCAGCAGTCTCACATACCTCGTTCAAGCAGGTCTTAAAACTCCGTCTTCATACCGTAAACAGTGATTTTGGTTTTAGTGGTGGAAGTTTGTTGCTCAGACTCAATTGTGAAAGTGAATCTATTATTTTCATTCAATTTGACTTTTCCTATGAATGGAGAAAAAAGAGAGTCAAGAGTTATATATGATGTGTTTCTTCCTCCATTTAAGCACTGAGAAAATACATGACCAAAAAGGTCTTAAATTTTAAATCGACAATTGTTTTTTTGGTGGGTTTTTTTTTGGTGGTGGTTGGGTTTTTTCTTTCGTGTGTGTGTGTGTGTGTGAGCATTATCCAGTGAAGACACATCTCTTAAAGCAAACAGTAATATCCATTTAAAGAAGTATTGTAAATAGTTGGATGAGGAAAAATTGCTTGCTTGCTGCTTGATAGCTCTGTGTAAGAAGAAGAATGACAGAGAATTTACAAAAGGGACCCATCTTCAAAGGCATGCTGGTGTCACACTTCAGAGAGATGTGCAGGTGTTATGCCTGAGTGGTGGGTATTTAGGAGTCCTGTTCAGGCTGCATCACCCATGAAGGGTGCTGGTGCTACAGAGTCGGTGAATTTGTTTTCCTATGGTGAGCACAGACAGAGCAGTCCTCCATAACTTCGCAGGGAAGACACTGAGTTTCCTTCCTTGGTACACTGTATGTGAGTGAGATCCAAGTGTACGTTTATCACCTGTCAGCATGGGTTTTTTGGGTACTATCTTACACTTCATAGATACCAAGTATTTTGAAGAGCTTTTATGATATTTGGAGACAAAAAGGTATTGACAGTTGGCACAGTGGATAAGATCCTGAATCCGAGTCACTTATGACTAATGTCGTTGGGGCCAGAACTGTACCTGGTGTAGTTGTGTGAAAAGTACATACTGACTTGAGCAAGATCCTTAGAGCAAGCAGTCATTGCCCTTTCAGTATTTATCTCATGCTGGCTTGTAAGATCAGGAAATAAGGGTAGTTTTACATGTTGTCTGAGCCCCTGAAATCCTTTTGCATTTCTGACTTGCAGCTCAGTTCAGACAAATGAAAAGAGGCTCTTTGGGAGCTCTGACAATGAACCAGCTAATGAAGAGGCAGCTGGAACACCAGTCTAGTGCTCCCCACAATATCAGCACTTGGGATACTGGTGAGCTGCATTTATTGTTCTTTATTTCTATTTCCTAAACCAATTACTTTCTTTATCAATCCATTTAAAAAGTGACTATTTCTATTCTACCATTGCAGATAAGTATTCAGTCTCAAGTCTAAAGTGAAACTTTATAGTGAGTACCAGATTCTCACCTGGTGTGAATTTGAGCAGTTGGATATTTGGGAGGTAGTCTCTCTAGTACAGTGATGTCCCTGCAATTTTGCATATCACTTGGATTATTTCCTGGCCTCACTGAATGAAATGGAACTATCACTGTTGATTTCATTAGATATAGGATTTTATCCCTGGTGCATGGAATCCTTTATTTGCATGTATGTTTACAATGGTCTTGGTACCCAAGGAGTTACGCCTCGTATCAGCATTTTGTTTCTCTTTAGAGAAGTTTCTGCCAGCTCATGCTGAACACCTGAAGTTTCTGTTCACTCACTGACCTGCTTTTGCTCCCTTTAAAATGAATGCAAAGCAATGAAAACTGAATTAAGCACATAATTTCTTTATTACTCAAGTGTTCTGATTTTTTTTCTTCTACGAAAGATTTTCTGTTATGGACAAATTCATAGCAGTTGTCACTAGATGATGATTTCATTCTGGTTTATAATAAATGCTAGATAGTTTATTGCCCATCTTACTATTAGCGACATTATAGAGTCATGCTTCTTAGGAATTTATCAGCAGGTCCAGATGCATCCACTGAAAGCAATGGTTAAAACATTATATGGAACTTAGCATGCTGAATGAATGTCTCATTGCCAGTTGTGGACAGCTGAATTAAAATTTTTGCTTAATTCAGTCTTCAGCATCAAGCTCTGTCAAACTAAATCTTGTAGCTGAAGAATGGCTAAAGGTATTGTATATAGTTCAGGATTATCCTTTCTACTGCATCTGAGTAGCATGCTCAGCATGAGATCTTTAAATCATGAAGGTCAGAATTTCTCAATGATAACAATGGATTTCTTTGTCATATCAGCAGGTAAGTTTATTTATTGAAGAGACTTAGCCGGTATCACCTACTTTCTCAGGCAAGGGTTTAGAGATGAAAAAGTTACCGCTTTCATTCTGCAAAAAGTAATTAGCCTGTATTCAAGAGGAACAAGTCAGTACTCAAAACCACTTAGGAACTCTGTTGTGTTGATCTTGTTCCAAGTCCACCAGCTTTTTTCACAACATCTATGACTTTTCCCTCTAACATTCATTCCAGCTAAAGGCCTCCAGGCATGGAGATGCAAAATGAAGTGTTCTTTTCTGGAAAGATTTGCATCTCAGTCTCTCTTTCAACAATTAGCTTCAAAGTAAAATTAATATTTGGACAGAAAACAGGTGGATTTTTTTCAGGACAAGTGCTCAATGTGACTTTGTCATTTCAATGTCACACCACAATTTTAGTACTCATTGTTTGCAGGTATAACAACTAGGAAACAGTCTTATCCCACATAAGTGTATGATGCATGCTTGGTTCATGCATGCTTTTTTGTTTGTTTGTTTTTTACATTGGTAGGTAGCATGTGTCTGTGTCTATTTAATTTCTTATTCCAAACCACTCTTTTCCCAAGCTTGCTATCTGTACAATGAAATAATTTTGTATCTAGCTTCTGTCAGCACAAACTATACCTGACTTCTAGTCTCTTGGTGTTTCTAAACATTGTCTTTCTCTTTTTGTGACTCCTTCCATATCTTGTTGAATCTTTATGGCTAACACATCCTTTCTTGTTTAATGACACTTCCCTAAAAAGCCTTCTTTGGTATTAGGTTATCTGTGTCTTTTTCCTTTGTGGACTTCTTTCATCTTTTTCTCCCCCTCCCTCTCCCCCCTTTTCTGTGCTTAAAAAATTAACTCTTTCCTTTTTTCAGTATCTGTTTTGTTTGTCTTTCTCTTAACTGTTAAAAGTCTTGTGGTGCTGGTGGCAGATGCTGGATTCGTATTTCTGGAGACTGAAGTTCTGTATTTATTCACAGAGCAGATACAGCATGGAAAGCGGCTATGCAATGTCCCCGTTTGCCTAAACCCTGACTTGGAGGGACCACCACTAAGAATCAGAGGTTAGTTCAGTGTCCATTTGACCTAATCTTTCTGCTAAGACTGCCAGGAAGTATTTTGGTTAGTACCAAATGGTGCTGAATTGTATGTTCCATTTGCCTGTACTGTCCTGCAGAACATAGGTTATTGAAAATTGTTAGATAAGACATTTACTGCAAGACAGGGACAACTGGTAAGAAGTACTGGCTTTCGGCTAGTTCTTGTTTTGGCTGTCAACCTGGAAATAAAAGACTCTATGCAGAGTGTGGTTAAATTTCATTTCTTTATGAACTCTCCTCCTTCACAGCTGAAATACATCCAGACTTTCTTAGAGCCTTGCAATGGGGCAGTGACCTACCTTCTTTGCCTAAATCATGATTTTTCTCACTGTTCAGTGCACAAGAGAGGACATTTTTATTTTAAGTAGTTAAGTCTTATTCCAACATTGTAACCTGCATTATGACAGCTTTTAGTATTTGTGTGCTGCAATGTGACTTACATCTAGAGAACATGACAGTGAAACTTCCAAAGTCACGGTAGAGGGTTTTTATTCATTTGTGAGGGGGGAAGGAAAAAACCTGGCTAGAAAGATGCGTAAATTTGCTCCTATTCGTTGTGTTCTGGATGGTGTCCTATGTTTCTGAAGAGTATTCTGGACTTCCTGAAGTGTCTGCTCATATCCACCAAAATCTCAGGGGACAGTTATGAAGTACCAAACTCTATATGTAAAAGAAATATTTTCTTCCTAGTAAAATGACTGTTTAAAACCTATCTTATTCTTGTGAAACAAGCCCTCATCACTCCACATATTTTGAGTTCAGAAATTGTGGGAGCTTGTTAGATTGTTTTTCTTGAAACCTGATATTAAATTTGCTTTTCCTGCAGTAACTGGGATTATCTCATCATAAATTCCACCTGAACCTAGCTTAGTTGGAGAAGCTTCCTCCTTTTTCCATAGTTAAAAGTTATCAGAACAGGCTAATGTTAACATGAAATCCGAATCTGCAGATTGAAGCATCCAGCAAGAAAGTTGATAAAATGGATTACTTAATCTGTGGTTGAATTGGCATCAAAAGGGCATTGGTACTCTTCTAAAAACTGGTTCACAAAATGAACTTTTCATAGATTGGTCTTTAAAATGAGATGCCCTTGGGGCATATATACCTAATGATGATGATAACAGCTGAGTTCCCTGAAGTCATTAATGGGGCTGACCTGTCTGGGAGCAAGAGTAATGTTGTCTCAATCGTTTCAGCTACATGTGGCCACCAAAACAGATACTTTTCTTAAGGAATTGAATCACTTTCTGTCTTAGTGACCTGGAGAATGAAACTGCTAACTATTTGCGTGATCATCACAAAGCATCTCAGATCAATGACATAGCTTGTACATCATTGTAGCTTTGATCCAAGTTTCTGATAGCTCATGAATGAGTCTGATTATTCTTCTTGAGGTTTTCTTAGCAACCAGATGAGCTGGAGAATTGCTCCTTCTGTGTTTATTTCCTGCAATTGCTATTTTCTGTTTAATGAAAACAAAGGGACCAAGGGAGGAAAACCACCATACTGGAGTGATGTTAGACTGTTGGACTACCCTATATTGTTGTAGTTCAGGAAGGCAGAACTCAGAGAAGCCAAGAGTTTGAATCTTCCATTATCCATAACTTTTCCTGTTGAAACAAGCATCTATTAGAAATCAGGTACACAAAAAGAGCCAAAAGCAAAGGGAACCCCATAAGCTGGCATGATCACAGTGGCTATGCCCAGCTGAACAGCTCATCTTTGGAGAATAAAGATGCTTGTGAAGACTTTCAACAGAAAACATTTCTAATCATTAGGCCTCCAGTGTTCTCAACGTTTCTCAACTCCTTATGAATTACTTCTAGCTGTCCTTTCCTGATTTCTTTCCTATGTTTCTCTTAGGGATGGTAGGAATAGATTGATAACCTGGTGTTGAGACTTATGAGCTTGTTTCCTTCTTCATGTCACGGAGAACTATGGGAAGGTAATTCCCCAGAAGTACAGGGAAAGACTGCAAATCTCGTGTCCAGTCTCATAGCAACTGTAGAATCATCCTCTCTCCCTAAATATGACTAAATACAATTACATCCACCTTCCTGGAATTTTTGTTCTTTGTTAATTTTTTTCCAAGGTTGCTTTTTTGGTAATTTTTTAAAATAATAGTGCTAAGTAATAAGAATAATCTGGGAAAAGCAAGGACTGTGATTTATATCCTTTTGTAGACACACTTTATTTCTTATTTCTGTGCACAGTAAAACCATTATGGCTGCTTTTTAGAAGTCTGCTCTTCAAGCAGTTTGGATTTCTGTTTAGTGATTTTCTTTCCTTTTTTTTTTTGTTTTTTATTTTTTTTCCTCCTAATTACCTTAAGGTGCCACAAAATCTAGCTTGCTGTCAGCACCCAGTATAGTCAGTATGTTTGTACCAGCACCAGAAGAATTTGCCGATGACCAGCCCATTGTGATGACTGACAAGTAAGTTCTTTTCCTGTTCCTCTCAAAGAACTAGTTGAACTTCAAATAGGTCAAGTAAAGTGTAGATATATTTTATGGAAATATAAAGTCCATTATATAATTTGTTTGTATGATTGATTTTTTATTTTATTTTTTTTTTACCCCAAGTTTAACATTTTCTAAACACTGCTAGCAAGATGTGCTTTTAATTAATTAGCACCTGTGTGAGTTTGCACAGGTGACATGATGACTTAGGCTATTGTGTGTGCATGGAGGGCAGGGGAAGCACTTTCCATTCTATTTTAAATCAAGGGTTCCTTGTGATCCATCAAAACCCAATTTCACCATAAGAAAAATAAAAGTTCTTTTTTAAAATTTCTTCGGGTTTCTTTTGGAATAGGTAACTGTTGATATGTAACCAATGTAGCATTTTTAATGCTGATACTCACTGATCCCAAAAGCTTTTGCAAACCTTAATTGGTTGGTTAAATGCCTCAAAAGGAAGTGTTAAATCTAAGTGTGCTCATTTAATGAAGAAGTAAAGCAGTCAGCAGGGAGCCATGCATTGATTTGGTCAAAAATTGGGAAGAAAAGCCAGAAGTTCTTGCTTGTGTTTTTGTGCTCAGTTCAGTAAGACGGATGTGCCAGGGTGATCACTGGAGAAAGACAGGGCCATTGTGCAGGTTGTGGCTGGAAGTGGACCTTAATGTGTGGCAAAGTGAAGCATCCCAAAAGTTAGGCTTATTTTTGGCACCTCCTTTGGCCATTTCACCAAAGCTCTAGCACCACCTATTAAGATATAGAGTGGGTGAGCTTGGTTTTCATGATTCTGTTGGCGTATTTTCTTATTGTTCAAAGGTAAGAAAATTGCCTATACAATTCCATTAACTTAAAATATCACAATCTGTTGGAGTCATTAGCAACTGATTGATCCAATTAAGCAAGCCTTCCTACTGGGCTGAGATAAGCCAGTTTCCCACATTGGTTTGCCTTTTTTGTGGGTTGTGAAAGCCTGTCTCATCTCTTCTAAATCTGACATCCTCTTTATAATTAGACCTTATGGAGCCCTTTCAGAACTACATCAGTTGTTTTTGAGCATTTCAGAAAGGGTGAGTGACTCAGCAGCAAATCAGCCCTGAGAAAGCAGACTTTTCTGAAATCTAAGCTTCTGTGCCCCTGAGAGGTCCTTTCATTTCTTTCTTAATAGCTATAACTGCTGTGGGAACCAATCAGATTATTGTTTCCTAATCGTATAATTCGTTATTCATAATTTGTGACTGACAGGAAGGACAGTGTGAAATTGTTCCATCTCTTTAAGATCATCCATGAGTGTCATTGTTTGTGTCTATGCTGCTAAATAGAGGAGTGCCAGGGGTTTGAGCCCTTGCCTGAGCCTGAGTTGCATAAACTGGCTGGTGTTCACATTGCTGAGGGCTGGTCTTCACTGCTTCAGATTTCTCTTGGGTAGTGGAAACTGAAGAAGTCCAATACAGTGAGGGAATTGACCAACACTTGCCAATGCAGGACCCAAAAGAAGGCCTGCCCTGTGGCCCTCTTTCATTTGTTAGTGAAGAAACGGCCAGTGCAGCTAGTGAGAAGCTTGATTAATATTTGAAAGCCACAGACTGTTATTAATTATAGAAAGATCACAATTACGTTACCTTTCTAAATACATTTTAAATAGAATGCGCTAAGTAATAGTACTTTAAAGAGACATAATTGTACAAGTATGTGTATATATAGTAATACTTTGTTTAAAATTTGTTAATGTCAGTTTTTAAAACTGTTCTTTGCAGATGCCATGACTGTGGGGCTATTCTTGAAGAATATGATGAAGAAACACTAGGCCTGGCCATAGTTGTGCTCTCAACCTTCATTCACCTTAGTCCAGACTTGGCTGCTCCTCTGCTGTTGGACATCATGCAGTCTGTAGGAAGGTAAATTCAGGACTTTCCTCTCTCTGATATGACTGAAAGAGTTTTGTGCCTGCAACTGGGTAAATTTATTACACTATATGAAGTTACGTGTTTTAGAACTCTTAACTCAATGATACCTGGTTCTGTCTGCTGTGTTACTCATTTTATCAATTTCTTATGTAATTTCTTCCACTGTCGCTTCAGGTTTGGTCAGCTCCTTTCATGTCCTCCCTTTTTACCCTCCAAATGGAGGTTCCAGCTTGGGAATCTCCCCAACTTGTCCCACTGTGAGCAGCGATGTGAAGAACTAAGTTTTTCTGCAGTACCTTTATCTTCCTTGAGGACCCTGTTTATTACCTGAACAGCAATTGACACAATAATTGGTGTGCTTCTTGATCCCATTTTATCTGAAGAAACATTTACTCTTTGTTTTTATTCCTTCTGCTAGTTGGTCCTTGAACCATTTTTTGGTCCACCTTCCTTTCGTTTTTACATTGGATTTGTCAGAATTTATGCTCTTTTCTGCTTTTATTTGAGACATGACTTCAGCTTCTTGAAAGAAGCTGCCTTTTTTTCCTAATAACTTCCCTCACCTTTCCTTTCTTCTGCTCTCTTGAAGGCTTTCTTAACAAGTGGGGTACCTTGGCCCAGTCCTTGTAGTGTTATGTTCTTAAAGAGCTTCTGCGCTTCTTGTAAAGACTGAATTCTCTTGGCTACCCCCTTTTTGCTGCTTTGAAAGACTTTTTCACTTTTATGTAGTTCCTGCTTTAGAAGTTATGCACAAATACGGTCAGTTTTTCTGGATTTTTTTTTCCTCCTGGAGGACTGTTGACTCGTAGGAATAATTATTCATTAGCATACCTGAAGCTCTTCAGGCTTTTTGACCATATTTTGTATGCTAATTAAGTAAAGAGCTGCATCTCCTTATGAGGCTTTCTAACTAGCTGCAGCATGAGATTGTCTCTGATAATGTCTTAAACATTTGGTGTCTATTATTTTTCTCTTGTTACTTCTGTCCAGTGTGCACGGGATAATGGAAGTACACCGTTACTATTGTTCTTCTTCTTGTTGCTGCCTTGGCCACTTCCACAACTTCCTGCCTAAGAGGTGGGAGGGATGTGTTGGGGGTGCTCCAGAATAAACTTCTGAGCAGCATGAGAACTGCAGAAACGATGCACAGCTTTCCTTTTCCATGTTCTTCCCAGTGACTGAAGTTAAAATTGCTTGACTGTGACTTCTGCAGGGGTACAGCTTTTCACATCCCTGCCTCTCCACTACCTCCAAATTCCATTTAAACACAGCAGCTATTCACGTCCTCCATTTCCATTAATTTCAAGGCTGCAGTTCCCTGCTGTCATTGCTAATGAACTCTGATGGAGGCAAAGTTTCTAATCTAGACAGATGCTATCCATTCTCTGTGATTCTTGTAAAAACAACAGTACTACAGCCACAGAGGGGAAATCATTTGGAAGATAAATTATCAAGGGATGAGGGCCAAGTGGGCTACTTTCTTCTGTGCTTTGAGGAAGAAATGCTGCATCTTTAGAGGGAGACAGCTGATTGTTTTAGAGCAGCAGATGGCATGCAACATGAATATTCCTGGTAAATGTCCTGTGTTTTCTGTCATTTTTGACAAATTCTAAGTCCAGTAAGAGGCTTCTCACAAAGGAATTACTTTCAATACATGCAAAATAAGTAGCATATACAAGCAAAGAGGCATTCAGGTGCCTCATATGTATAACCTAAGTCACTGTCTTTCAGCAAGCAGTGCTGTGTCATTACCTCCAGCAGAGGTGAGAATGAATTGGACTTCTTGCATTTTTATTCTTAGAAAAAGAACTACTAACTACTATTTTCATGCTTAGAAAAGGAAACAAGGAAGTAGGAAATCCAGGGCCTTTCAGAATAGCTAAAGAATACACAGATTTTCAAAAGTTATTTGGCTACCTGCAGGTACACATAGGCATCTATTGGGATTTTCAGAAGAGAAAAAGTTCTATGTTCAAGTTACTGACAATTAGAGATTGATATGTGTATAGGACTCCGGCATGCCCTTAACTTTATACTCTCATTCCCGAATCAAGATTTTTGACTTGTTGATTTGTATTTTATTGATATCCAGTGAGATTTAGCTTTCCAAGCATCAAAGTCCTGTTTGAAAATGGCATTTAGGCTCTTGAGTTAGTGGGGAGCTTTGAAAAATTTCTGTTCTTAACATTTACAAATTTGAACGCATCCATTTACTGTCTACTGTCCATTTACTGTTCTGCTTTGTGGTCTGCAAAGTGGAGGTAATGATGGGGCTTCATGGCCTTTGTGTGACAAAATATTTAGAGAGGTAATGATAAATGCATACAAGCTGTACATTTCAAAAAGTTTCAGATGTTCCCAAGTGTTAAGTGTAGTTCATGTCTCATGAAGTTTTCCTGAAGTTAGAAAACAAATGTTCTGTTTATCATAAAAACCGCACTTGTATTATTGCATTCAAAAGGAGAGAAAAACTTTGCATCGGACTTTTATTTATTTTAGAAGAAATATTGTACGCTGTTGTATTTGAATGCTTTAGTAGATTTTTGAAAATAAATGTAATGTCCATTGGGCATGTGATTGTTCTCACTGCATTCTACAGAAATCCTCATGTTCTTTAGTGTAAGCAGATGCTACAGTTACTCCAGAATCAAGGTCTGTATTGCTTGAAGGTAGCTTTCGACCTGTTTTCACCCAGAATTAGCTTTGCACACCAGAATTAATATGCTGTATTTTAGTGTGGACTCGTCTTAACAGTAATGGAGTCAGGGAGTTTTTCTGATTTAAGCTGAGACAACTGAAAAGAATATAATCTTCAATCCCCTGAGAGTATTGCACTGTTGAAAGTATGTTGTATTCCCAGCATGTCATGCATCATTAATGAAAATCACCATCCATTTTGATTTACACTTACGCATTTGACTGAGCTGCCTTAGAGTAATTTTTGGATTTTGCAGTGGTGACTAGAGAGGACACTGTTTTCAGAACAGAGGCTGACTGAGGATTGAGCTACAGCTAAATCCACCCTAAAAGGATCATGAATCAAAGATAAACATTGAAGGCCATATCATGAGCAAATTAGTGTAGCTCTATGAATTTTCCATTTAGACATATCATAGAATCGTAGAATGGTTTGTGTTAGAAGGGACCTTTAAGATCATCTAGTTACAAACGCCTGCCATGGGCAGGGACACCTTTCACTGGACCAGGTTGCTCAAAGCCTCATCCAGCCTGGCCTTGAACACTTCCAGGGATGGGGCATCCACAGCTTCTCTGGGCAGCCTGTGCCAGTGTCTCACTACCCTCACAGTAAAGTATTTCTTCCTAATATCTAATCTAAATCTACCCTCTTTCAGCTTAAAGTCATCCCCCTTGTTCTATCACTACAAGCCCTACTAAAAGGTCCTATTTCAGCTTTCTTGCAGGCCCCCTTTAGGTATTGGGAGGCTGTTAGAAGGTCTCCCCAGAGCCTTCTCCTCTCCAGGCTGGACAACCCCAACTCTCTCAGCCAGTCTTCGTAAGAGAGGTGCTCCAGCTCTCTGATCATCTTTGTGGCCCTCCTCTGGACTTGCTCCAGCAGCTCCATGTCATTGTTACGTTGGGGGCCCCAGAGCTGAGTGCAGTAATCTAGTTGGGTCTCGTGGGAGCTGAGTAGAGGAGCAGAATCACCTCTGTTGACCTGCTGTTCATGCTTCTTTTGATGCAGCCCAGGATTCAGTAGGCTTTCTGGGCTGCAGGTGCACATTTCTGGGCCACCTTGAGCTTTTGGTCCACCAGTTCCACCAAGTCCTTCTCCTCAGGGCTGTTCTCAAGCCATTCTCTGCCCACCCTGCATTGATACTGGGGGTTGCCCCGACCCAGGTGTAGGATCTTGCACTTGGCCTTGTTGAATTTCATGAGGTTTGCACAGGCCCACCTCTCCAGCCTGTGAAAGTCCCTCTGGGTAGCTATCCATTTATACCAGCTGAAATACTGATGTGCAGCAGATGAGAGTAAAAATTGCATGGTATTTTCTGTGTAAGAGATGTTGCCAATGTACATCTTTGTAACTGCTTTTTAGTATTAAAGGTGTGCTGCTTTGGTATTATAAGCCCCAATTCTGTTTATTTACATGTCCTGGATATCGAAGGGCATGATTTTGCTTTAATATTGTGTTCAGTGTTTTCATCACTGAGTGCCCATATTTGCCTTCAAAGTCTATATTTAGGTACTAAAATACATGACCTAATTTTTGAGAACCCAGTATTTCTTATATGACTTTATAAGAGCTCACAGGTATTTAGTGTTCCTGAAATTAGGCCAGTTATTTAAGTGTCAAAATCTGGAAGTAGAAGCCTCACTTCAGGCTGCCAAGTAGAGAATTTGGGCTTAGTCTATGTTCGTGTGTTAATCAGAAAGAATTCAGTCATTAGGCAGCTTCTGGCAAACCTTTTTTTTTTTTCTCCAAATCCCTCTAGGTTAGTAATTATCCATGATGTGCATGTAAGGCAATAGCTTTACTTCATTATCTTCGTGCTAGTATAGGGAAGCAAGTAGATTTGTCTTTAGAGCTGTTAAGTATTTGTGAGACTGCAAGCCTGAACAGAGTTTATATGTCATGCAAACATTATTTGACTGAATTTATGTGCTTTTCTGAAGACCTTTATGGGGTTATTTTAAATATTCTTTAAATTTCTTTTTTATTCTTTCAGAAAAAAAGATGATGTATTGGCTTACTTTAAAATGAAACACAAAAAAAAAGCGTGAGAGCTTCACTTATTTTTTTAATTTTTATTCCAGGTTGGCATCAAGTACCAGTTTTTCTAATCAAGCAGAAAGGTATGGTAGCAAAAGATACATTGGCCAAAATGAAACAATTCATCTAAAGCATCATCCTCCCTAGCCCTGAAATCAATTAAATTTAACTTTTTAAAAATTTATTTAAGGTTTGTGACAGTAAGAGGAAAAACCTGTCCTTTCCCACTTGTTTCAAATATCTCATGTGTTCTGAAGGTGAACAGGAACCCATATTCATATGTATTGAACTTGTAAAAAATCAAGTTCAGACATAATTTAAAGATGCCTTCTGGTTTCCATAATTTCAGTGCAGCTTTTTCTAGCCTGTTCTGTGTTCAGTATTTGTCTTAATAGACTGTCTCCATACACTGAATCAAGTGAATCATCCTTGGCCATGGAGAACCCCTGGTAGTGATGTCTCATTGTGTAAATCAGATGCTGAATAGGATAAATTCATTTTGCGAAGCTGTAGAACATGTTAAAATGTGCAGTTTATGAGTAAATTGATAATACTTCAGCTTTTTAAATGAAACCATTCATTTTATGAGTGATCAGAAAGTACTTCATCTCTTGAAGGAAAATCCAAGAGGCAAATTAATATATAAATAATGTGTGTTGACCTGTTCTTCATGTGTTTTATGTTAACGCCAAGAACCTCATCTGGTATCACTGAAATACACGATGAGAGAGCAGGACTATATTCAGACTCAGGTGACTCACAAATAAAACTGTGAGCTATTTATTGGGACTTAAATACCTTAGCTATGTGTACATAACTTTCAGCTCTGCGTAATCCAGCTGAAGTCATAAAATCAACATGCTGAACTCTTTTTTTGGTATCAGGACAGTTCTGCTTTTGATTGAATACTTCCATAATTAAAAAGAATAGCATCATCTTTATTTTCTCTGTGTAGTCAGCCTTGAGAAGTGTTTCATCTAGAACGCATTTCTTTCTTCTTCCTTTTCCTTCCCTTCGTTTCAGTATGATGATCCCTGGAAATGCTGCAGGTGTGGCCAAGCAGTTCCTCCGTTGTGTGTTCCATCAGCTGGCTCCCAATGGCATCTTCCCTCAGCTCTTCCAGAGCAATATTAAAGGTAATGTGTGGTATCTGAGTGCATTTCTGACCCTTTCAGTTACCTCCGTATGGACAGCCAGTGCAAAAATGTCTTTCAAATTTCAGATGGAAGCTTTTTACGGACCTTGGCCACGTCTCTTATGGACTTCAGTGAGCTGAGCTCCATTGCTGCTCTGAGCCAGCTGTTAGAGGTATGTTGACAACCAGCTCTGTTAATGGTGCTAGTTTTATTAGCATTATCAAGCATATTAGATAATTTCTCCTCATTCATTAAGAGTTCAAACTTGCGTCACCTAAAGCAATGCAAAGTTTTGTTTTGTCCTTCCTGGAAGCAGGATTAAACTGTCCTCACAGTTTTCCTTGTGGGTTTTGCTCTCACTGATAGGTTGGTGTGTCTTTTTTTTTTTTTTTTTTTTCTTTTTCCTTAGACCACCTCCTGGATCTGTCCTACACATTGGTAGTGTGGGCCATCCCTTCCCCTAGCACTATTTTCGGTTTGCAGGAACATTTTTGCTTCTCCCTCTCTGCTGTATCTGATGGCATTTTCTTTAAATAGTCCGAAGATTTATTGCCTACCTTTCACTGACTGCCTCCTGTGTACTTGGCTTGTTTCTACTGTAACTTTTATCCTCCCACTTGCACTAGTCACTTGCATGTATCCTGCTCTTCCAAGAGCATGGTGGTTGCTTCATACAAAGATACTGACATCACTTTAAAACTGCTTATATCTTTCCAGGCCTGATCCTAGTACAAAAGCCAAAAAAGCATACATGGTCTGCTGAACATTAATGAACATATCTTGTTGAAAACTGTTCAAAGGAAAACATGGGCAATCCCCTGATGAATACTTTATGAGTTCAGCTTTTTTTTTTACTACTATTCCAGTCTAAGGAGGTTATGAGTTAGGACTCTACTTATAACATTTTTGGCTCAAAATAATTTGGTCAGTACTTAAGGAACTGAAATAGACTTAACTGTCACAGACACAGTTCAAATTGCTGGCATAAAATTTTATCTGTAGCCTTATAGAAGAGGTAAGTAGTATTTTGTCTGAACAAATTAACCTCAGCATTTCCAAATACTGTTTAAGGGCCCTTTTGTGCACATGTCCATTTGTTTATAGTTCTTGTTTTGTTTCCCAGGGTTTAAACAACAAAAAGAATTTACCAGCAGGGGGTGCGATGCTACGCTGTTTGGAAAATATTGCTACCTTTATGGAAGCCTTGCCAATGGATTCACCCAGCAACCTCTGGACCACAATTAGTAATCAGTTTCAGACCTTCCTTACTAAACTCCCTTGTGTTTTGCCGCTTAAGGTATGATGTATGGACATCTGAAACGAGCTATACTGCCATTGGTCAGGATATACCAAACAGTGGGAAAGCTGTGAAAGAGAAATCAGAGCGGATTGTTATGAATATTTTCTAATGTTTTGACTAATGTTTCCAGAGGACTGGATTTATTGTATATCGATCCATCCCTTTAATTATGTTTTCCATGGGTAATGATAAAAACTCTGACCAGAGTACTCTTCACCTCTTTGTTGGCTTTTTTCATCTGTACTTTCTATGCCCTGTCTTTGTCAGATTAGAATACTGCATTTGAGAGAATCAGCATTTTGGCAATGAAAGTCCATCTTGTTTTAACTATCAAAAGAAAATAAAACTCCCGAGGAGAGCAACACCACCTAATTAATTTGCTAAAAGTACACGATAGTCAGACAGGCAGAGAGAACTGAGACTACTGGGAACTGAGCCTAGCCTGTTTGGCTGACCGGGTTGTAGTTCTGGCTGTAATCAGAATATAGTTGCAGAAACTGAATCTAGAAGAACTGGGCTCTGATTTCTGAGTCCTCCTCCTAATCTTATCTCCTAATGTGTGTATTTCCAGATGTCTTTTCAGTAAACACAGCAAAAACTTATTCTGAGTCTTTCCAGTAAACATGGGATTCTGATGCCCTTATTCTGATGCCTTTATTCTGACTTTATTTCCTATGGCGTGTATGAGCCCAGTGGAAATTTCTTCTGTGCAAAGCAGTGTTGCTCAGCCTGAGCTGAGGAATCCAAAATCTAACTTTGTGACTTATAACATTGTCTTTTAAATTGGCTGTCACCACCAAATTACATGAATAATAGTAAATTCCTTGGCACTACTATGCAATAGTCAGATCTTGAAACCTCTTTAGGCTTTGGTAAATTGAGGCACTATCCTGCAACACTTACTAAGCCAAACAGGCAAAAGCCATTCCCTTTGCGTACTAGCCACCCCAATCTGTTGTATCTCATCTAATTGAAATAAATAAAGAGAAATACATTGAATCTTAATAGTTCCAGCTGCATGTCTGCCATTCACGGAACGTTTAGATGGAGTGTTTACCTTTTTTCCCTTTTATTCATGGGAGGCTTGCTCCTGAATTTCCCATCTCCTGTTCTTTCCTCTAGGGTCATAAATGACTCTTGGCTGTTCTAGATGTTTACAGCAGGGAAGAGGCAAGACAGCAGATAGACCTTGAAAAGTCCCATTCACTGCTGCCACCTGTGTGATTTACTCAGGGGAAAAGTCAATTATACCATAAGGAATGACTTTAGAGGGGCACCTGGAGCAGCTATTGCCAGGCGGCTTTGTGATGTTATGGGATACTCATTGCAGCCCTGTCTTGGGTTGTGAGGGAAAACTTCATAGCCCAGGGCAACCACAGAAATATAAAATGAGGTAGATGGTGTGTACATCCTGCTAACTCACTCTTTTTTGTCCGCTCTCTTTTTTTTTTTCTCCAAACCAGTTTTATTACAGTGAAAATATATTTCTAGGAAATTTTTGTCATAAAAGGTATAAAGTTGGCTTTTCTAAACTAGCCCTTTAGTGAAATTTTCTGATCTCAAGGCCTATGCTGTAGTGTGTTACCACTGAAGGAGTATGATTGTGTATTCAGAAATAAGCCAGTTTTGGCAAAGTAAAGATCAATCATCAGGGATCATTTTTTAGATGTCACCTATAACTTCTTCTTAGCTGCTACCACTAAAAGCAAGACATGTACAGAAAGGTACTAACTCTGGGTTTTTTCTTTTTTTCTTTTCTTTTCTTTCCTGCCTTGAAATATGTTCACAGTGTTCTTTAGATTCTAGTTTAAGAATCATGATTTGCTTGTTGAAGATATCTACCACTAGTGCCACCAGGGTAAGTTCCAAGAAGAGAAAACTGTTGCCTCAGATTTAGCCAGCCTGTGCCGTTCTATGAATGTGGTGTTATCCCCTAGCTAGGAAAGTATTCTATATAAGCATAAAATTGTGCAGTCCGACACCCTTTGGAGTATGAAAAGAGCTTACAAATCTAGGTTACAGTAAAGTGTGGGTGAGATTACGTTCCTGTGTGGGTGTGAATTTATATCTTCTTAAAGATTTGATAGTCTCTTTTTTCCCTTTTTTCTTCCTCCTCTTTTCTTTTGAAAAAATAATAAAAATAGTAATGAACTTCCTTAGAAGTTCTGCAGTACAATTCCACTGAGGTCAGTGAGATTTTTCTGCATAAACACAATAGAATCTCTTATATCTTGTAAACACTGTGTCAGAGGGGAAACTATTTTCTGATGCTTTGCTTCTAATTTCTCATACAAGCATGAAGGCAAATGCTAGATAGAATAGCCATTGAGTGCAACAGTGTAAATCCCAGCAAGACAGCCTCTGAGATAAAAATAATGCTGTTCCTTTCAGGCGTTTCAGAGTTGAATGCATTTTGTTTTGCTGAGCAACAGGTTACTGATTTCTCTAAATCATGTCATTGCAGAGTCTTCTGGAGCCTTTTTCAAAGTTACTAAGCTTTGTAATTCAGAATGCTGTCTTCACTCTGGCCTACCTGGTGGAACTGTGTGGTTTGTGCTACCGAGCATTCACTAAGGTAAAAATAAGACTATGCCTACTTCTAGGGATAACGGAAATAGGACAGACAAAGTCCTACTTCCCTCAAGTAATATGTTTGTAAGTTAAGATTAAATCAGTGTCAGGTTTCAGGTGTGTCAACAGTTTTAATGTAGTTTGGCTAATCAAGTAGTGATTTTGATTCAGTGCCTTTTATTAATACTGAGTTTCACATTTACACTATAGACACAGATAAAGGGGACCTGCCGAAAACATTGCTTAGAAAAGTATTTTGGTGTGATTTCATGACCTGGAATTTTTTTTCTCTTGAAGAGATGATGCCTGGTATTCATGCGTGACTTGAAATGTCTATACAGTCGTATCTTTCCTAGTGCACAAGTTTAGCCTCATAACTTGTGCAGTAAAAGCTTAAATATTTCTGGTAATGCCTTTGAGAGCACAGCTGTTAGGGAGGGCAACAGATAGCTAAGTGAAGTGGAAGACTCCAAGTCAGGAGCTTCCCAGATTAGATCCTCTTTCATCCTGTATTAGGTATCTCACTTCGGTGTGCATGGCTGTAAGCTGCGTAGAAAAGAGAGTAAGTATGTGTGTACCTTTAAAAAATTTGTAAGATTTCTGGGTGAAAGCTGTGTGTACAAATAACACTCAGTTAACACTCAAGTTCATTTTGTAGCTATTGGTGAGAAGTTAAACAACAAAATCTACAAAAACCAATCAGACCTTTCACTCAGGCCCTGTATGCTCCATTATGTAGATTGTTAAGGTACTGAACAAAAATGTTGCTTCAACTGCTAAAGTGCACAGTTTTCCATCCTCAGTACATTGTCAAAACAGTAATTAATCGTCAGGAAACATTCTCTCATAAGTAGCTACATTATTTTCCATATTGATAATGGACAACTGGAACATGTGTTGCTTCAGTCTTGGTAAGACAAAGTATCGCTGGACAAACAGTGAAGAAGAAATGATAAAAGCAACGAAACTAGCACAAAAACTGCACCACAAGAAAATAAGTAAAACTTTTACTGGATGTAATAGTTTGAAGCATTAAATAGAAACTAACAGTATGTTTAATTACAGCAAGCAAATGCTACCAGATCTATAGTTAAGGCTTTGGGCAAGGCAAAGTGAGAAAAATCAAGTCCAACATGTTTTTTTTTTCATTGAAACAAAAAATGTGCCATTTAAAACTGAAGCAAAAATACTCCTCTTGCATTCGTGGTCTGATAAGACTATTTCACATATGCCTGCTAAAGCAAATTGTGAAATACAGAAATAAAACAGTTTTACTTCCCTCATGCTCTACAGTTTTGGTTATTTCAAAAAAAATTTATTAAGCCCCTGGTATCATGCGTTTCTTGCTTGCTTCCTGGTTCAATGTTCTGTTAATATATTGCATACTTAATTGCACACAGGAAGCTTGGATTATAGTGCTTGGTAAAATCTCCTACTTGATTTAGTTTAATACAACCTGGTGACTCAGAAATGGAATCATTAGTGAATGGTCTGCAATTCATAGCCACAAAATGCTTAATTTAGTGGAACTCCACACTACATTATCTTTGTTATTTCTGAAAGCTTATAATGGTTTTGCATTAGAAATATCAAATTGATGACTGCTGTTAGGAAAGAATATCCATTGTGATGCCTGTGTTTCTCTACAGTGGAAATCACTGTAGCCAAGTAAGAGTGTTGTTTGTGATAGAATACCACATAGAAGTGAACTCCAGAAGGAAAATAATTTGTAACCATTGAAACTATTCAGATTTAATTACTTGTTTTGCAACTTTGAATGTGCTGGCTGGAACAAACCACCAGCTTTCAGCTAAGTGGTGGAGGATCCTTGTGTTTTCAAAGACCAAGCTACTCTGACATGCACTTTGTAGAGGTCATGCTGTACAACCACTCCAAATCTTATTTTATCTCCAAAGTTTTCCTAATATCCTGTGGCAGGAATATCTCAGTTTCTCTTGTCTTGGAGCCTGAAGACTCACATCAGTCTGATATTTCCTTGTCTGAGTTTCTGTTCCAGGTCAGTAATTTGATTTTTCTCAGAGCCTTTAGAACTCTCAGTTGAGAGTAGCATCTCTTCTGTGGATTGTAGTAATCTTTAATTTTCCTTTCAAGTATCTTAAGGTCAGAAATGGACACTCTTTGGCTTTGCTGTCTCTTACAGCTTGAACCTAAACTTAACCTTTGGCTAGCATTCTGTTGACCCTTATTAAGTAAATCGGAATGCCACTGCATTGGACATGACATGATTTTGCTATTTAATTTCTTTAAAGAATATTGAAGTGGCTGTTCTTCAGTATTTGTGATTTGCTACTACTCTACCGTAGTAGCAGCAAAGATAAAATAAAGAATTTTGCTTTATACTGGCTTACTTGGAGGATCACATACCACTGCATTGAAGAACCAAATATACTATTCTTATTACTAAACTACTTATTTAGTAGTTTCACGCTCTACACATAGACCTCTGGCAAGTCACTGTTTGGAGGTTGGAAGGCATTTTTTTATAGAGTTGTAGACACTTGAGAGGGTTAATTTAGTTGAACAGAGGCTAAAGAGGTTGTATTCTTGACTCTTTGGTGCCAGGTTTACACATGTGACTCCCCTGGACTTCATTCTCATGGAACTAGTACCCATTCACAGTGTTGTGGCAGAGTATAAAGTTCTTAAATATGTATAAACACAGTTTATACATATTTATCACCAGCAGAATGACAAGAATAAGTAGACTTCAAGAGGAAGGGTACTCTGGGCTATTGACTTCAGTGCCATCACTCTTGATTTACAGTGCAGGAAGCAAGAGGTCAGATGCCAAAAAACCATTTTGCTTGATTTTGCTTCTCCCCTCTGCATTGCATGTACTTAACAAACATTAAGAGTTTAGATTGTGAGACAGGACACTTCTTTAAGAAAGAGGGTAGCTCAGTGTTGTATTATCCTTAGAGCCAAGGAAAGCTGGGATTCATGAAGCTTATGTTTCCTTCCCCGTGTTCTGACAAAGCAATCCAGTATGGTCTAATTACGTCCTGTGTAGCATAGGTGTTAATCTGTAAAATAGCTGAATGCTTCTGAAAGAATTTTACCTCTCTTCTTTTCCAGTATGTGCAGGCTGCTGTAGTGAGTTACTAATAGGAACTTCTGTCCAGTGTTTTGCAGGATGTGGTTGTCAGCTGTCTGAGCATGGAACTGCATTATGTGTGTCTTAAGACTGTGAAAGCATGTGACAGTTGGAAGGTGTCGCAGCACTCTCCAAACTATCAAGCTGCAACAAGGTCTTTTACCATCTCATACCAGCATACTCTTCATGCCAGTCCATTTGCTGCCTTCTCCTCATCTTTCCCCACCCAGGGCACGTGTTCTCTCTTCTCTGCTTCTTCCTCCTCTCTCTCCATTGGCTGCCCCACCACTGAACAGCACCAGCCACAGCTGCCCCTTATCTACATCAGCCAACCCACCGCCCCTGAAGCCAGCCCACAGATGTATGTTGTCAATGATAACTAACCCACCTTCATTCCTCTACAGGAAGGTTCACTCTTGTGGGTGAATTCTAGCCAAGTAATCAGGGTCTATTTGCACCTCGAGTATTGTGCTCTGTTCTGGTTCCACATTCCCAGTCAGAATATAGTAGAATTGGAGAAAGTTCAGATAATGGTAACAAGAATGATCAGATAGTGGGAAGAGTTCCACATACAGAGCAGCTAAATTAGGGCTCTTCAGTCTGAAACAACTGATGGGAATGTGAGAGAGGTCACAAGTGACCCAGGCAGGGATGGGTAATTTCTTGCCTTTCCAGTACAAGAACAAGAACATAGCGAGACTGTAGGAACCAGTGGCAAAGCAAGTAAAGGGGAGTGGTTCTTCAACAGTGTGTGAGTCCTTGCCAAGTACTATGGGTACTAAAAGTTGACATGCATCCAGGATGTCAATGGACACATACATGGAAAAGAAATCCACTGAGAGATATGAATTACACAGAAACCATTCTGAGCTCAGAAGTTGCCTGAGCTGAAAATGGTGGCTAGGAGAGCAGTAGTGGAGTTATACATGCTTGCCTTGTTTTTATTCTTCCTTTTGCATCTGGCCTTGTTGGAGATAAGTTACTGAGGACATTTGTTCTGGTCTGACCTCTCCTGGTTATTATATTGTGTTATTCTTACCAGAGCACCACTCACACATGTGGGATGTGTGACTTTTGAGCACTTCTACCCTCAGATAATGGTTTCATAATACAGCTGAACTGGTCCAATGTTTGCTGCTCCCATAAGGGAATGATTTATTTATTGTTTTAAGTTTAATTTTGAAGTGTTAGCTTCCTGTGAGTTTAGCTGTCTAGACTGCAGCAATGTAGTCACACAAGGACCACTGCAGTTTGGAGCTGATTCCATCAGCTAAATGTGTTATCTGTCCTTACATTCCATGTAATTGAAGATCAAACTAGGAGCTTGAAGTAAGTTCTCTTGATTCACAGGCTGTCATCATAACATCCGTGAAAGACATACCATTCTGTTGTTTTGGCACCTTTTCCCAAATCAGGGACTGATATTTAAAATCTGTTTTCATTAAAAGGTATGTGGGTGTTGTGGGAGACACAGTGTTGCTATAAGCTTTGTTCGGCAGTATGCTGGGCAGATACAACGTGGTGACCTTAGCTTTCTGAGGAGGAATGCTGGTGACTGGCTTCTTGGACTGCTGCAACCAAAGCTTACTCTCACTTCCAGCTATTCATCGCCTCCAACTCCTTCCTTTGTAGCTGCACTTGCTACTGTGTTCAGCTGGATGTGGCCTTCAAACTGACCCTCACTAACTAAACCTCCCAAGACTTCTCTGAGGAAGAGGCAAACTTTATTATCCCATTTTATAGATGTCATAGAGGAACAGAGGCCCTGGCTGAGTGAAATGTTCCACACATTTAACTTAAGTGAGCAGTCAAGTGCCTGAGATTTACAAGATGGACGATACTAGGCTTTAAATCTTAAGCACACTTTGGATATGCTATCTTATTTAGACAACATTATTTCATCTCTAATGGTCATTTGAAAGTGTACGTCTTCCTGCTGATCAAAATTCTTGACTTTTTGTTCCACATTTTTATCTTATCATCCAAAGTCAGAGAATGTCAAAGTAAGATGTGTAACAGGCTCGTCTTATCTCTGGTACCTCCTTGCTGTCTCAGCTCTACAGCTCTATTCTTAGGCTTCTGTGTTCTAATCTCCATTGGCTGGTTTTCCCCTGTGTTTTAAAATGTTTCTGTTGTAGCAGCTGTAGCCAAGATGGTTTTTATTGTGTGAGTGGAAAAGTACTGCTACTTTAATAATACTTGCGCAAGCTGTCTTAGTGCAAGCACCCTTATTTTAAGGGGAGTGACAACAGAAAAAGAAGTATGGTAAAATGTAGACTTGTTCTGACAGGTTTAATGAAAGAATAATGCTAAATACTATTGCCAGTTTTGTTCTCCTGTGTCAATCCTTAACTGCTTTCCCCTTTTCCCTTTATATGGAACTACGTAGTGAAAACTACACTGCATGCCTAAACTCTTTTATAACATCTATCTATATTTCACAGGCATAATATTGAAATATTGGATATAGTGCCTGATACAAAGTCAAAAGAGAATCACCCTCACTGATGTCTGTTCAATCAAGTCTGTAGGATTACATAAACAATGAATGATGTCTACTTTTTTCAAGACAGGAGAAACCAGTACACTGTTGTAACTTTTTTATTCTCAAACTTAGATAAAAAGTATCTTTATGGTTTACTAGTGGGTGTCAATGAATTTCAGGACATTCATAATTCTCTGTTTTCCTGTTATAGGAAAGGGACAAATTCTACTTGACGCGCAGTGTCATATTGGAGTTACTGCAGGCACTCAAGTTAAAGTCACCCTTACCAGACATGAATCTGCTGCTGTTGGTGCAGGTACAGGAGACTCTTATGTAATTCTCATACCGATCCTGTCTCAGCCCAAATTCAGGGTGGGGTACAGATGGGGGGTGGAGGCAAATCCAACATGGTTGCAGAAAGTACCAGCAATGTCAGGGGAAGCAAGAATTTTTTGAATCAAAACCCAGTTACACTTGTAACCATAGGTGCATACCTTTAGATTCCCATACTAAAATTTATGAAACTAAACTGGGAATCCACATTTCCCAAGGTGATAATGACCTGTGCATCATTGCTGATGTATTGAGGATCATAGAATATATCCTGAGTTGGAAGGGACCCATAAGTATCGAGTCCATTGAGCTTCATACCATGTCTCAACCTGCCCCAGGTGCTTGTCTTCATATCATAGCTCCGAAACTGGTGAGCAGTTTGTGTGGGAAGGAGGTGCTAGCTGATCATGGGCCAGAACTCAGTTTCTGTCTATTTAGGCAGGCAGTAAGCTGTCACCAGTCCCTGCAGACCTTTCTCTCTAAACATGGAATTTTCCAGCAAAGAATACATAGACAGTATTTCTGTTCCTTTCATTCTGTGAATTGCTGAGGTAGGAGTTAAGCTAGCTTTTTCATAGGAGAGTCTGAGTAAGATACAAACTTGTGAAAAATCTTTCTGCCTCCAACATGCCAAGTGTGGCACTGTCTGGCACTGTTTCAAGCCTGTCCTTGAAAAACAGTTTACTGAAGTCCATCAGTTTTAATCGCAGGTAGCGGGCTTTCATTGTTTACAATGATCTAACCATTACATATGTTTAGTAGCTATAAATGACAGGGGACCAGCATAACAGCACTCCATAAGGTTCAAGCAAGATGTTCGTTATGTAGACCATTCATAACGCTCCCAGCGTCACAGCTCCATTCACTCTTTCCCCTCTCATTATGGTGTCAAAGTGTCAAAGGTTCATAGAGCTTACTATGGGCTCGCTTTCTTTTGAGCACTGGTACATTACTCATAGTAAATAAGTGGTTGCCAGTTGACAGAGAAATAATACTGACAGGTGAAATTATATAGCAGTTAGGATAACTCTGAAAACAATTACAATGCCATCAGTGTTAGGGGAAAAAGTTGGCGTGGGGAAGAATAACACTTCAGGGTCTTTATTTTGATAGTAAAAAAAATTTAGTCTAAAAAGCTGAAATTAGCATTCTTTTTTAATTTTTTTTTTTTTTTTTTAAAGCCCAGAATACTTCTTTTTTTGGTTGCAGTCAAGACCATCAACAAAAAACACCAGCCTCTTTTCTGGCTTACAGCTGGTGATGCAGATTGATACCATGTGCATCACTGTTTGTTGAATTGAACTGACTTTTATTTTTATTACAAAATCAGTTTTTCTGCCTAGCTCCATTGTATAGCTTAGTCCCATGGCTGCCCCAAAGGGTGACAGTCCCACAGTCTAGTCAATCCTGAACTCTTCATTTGAGAATGCGAACATGCCAGATGAGTTTTGGCAGTGGGATTTAGCTGGTAAACACTTGTCCTTCACATTGAGCCAATTGCCTGATAGACACAGTAAGCAAAATTCTCTCTTACATCATCTCGTAAAGATAAAATGATAATTGCTTGGTTTTCCTCCTAGCATTGTTCCCATACGCTGTATTCACTTTGGGATGTATTCATACCTTAACAGCACCTAATGTGGATATAAATGTCTTTTATGATGTCTCTCTTTCAGAGGCTGATGAAGTGATTCATATTTCCTGCTATCCAAAGCAGCCAGCTTCTGTTTTTATGCAGTCAATGGTAAAGAATAGGGGTTGTATTCAGTCCATCTGCTATCGATGCCTACTGGAGGCATGATGACTACTTCTCCCATTGATTGTGTAAATTGGCAGCCCTTGGTAGTATGTGGTCTGAATCATTCAACAGCCTCTTGAATTTAAATACTGCAATAACCATTAAGCCCATCTTAAGCAGCATTGTAATTTAAGAAACCTAATAGTAAAAAACCCCATATCTTTCTGCTTATTTTTATTTTCTTTGCTGTCATTAATAGAATGAAGGGATTGGTTCACCTCTTTACCACACAAAGCTACTACAATATTGATTCAGATTGCATGGTTTTGAATCCATGAAGCTATAGCACAGTTAATACAGCACCAAACGGAAATGGTTTTAATTTCCAGGACAGTCATGTCTCCACGGACATGTTAGCCTGTATACAAGATTCTATACAGACAGTGCACACAGAACACAGTCAAAATGTTCGAGATAATAAAGGAGCTAGGAGCCCTTTAATTTAATGATAGATCAGTCGTAGGCTGGCTAACAAAGGAATTCCTAGGAATGTACATTTGACACCCGCATGCATCCAGATTACATAGTGCCGTCAGTGTCACTGGTGACATCAGTGCTAAGATGAGACTTAACTTTATCGCACTTTACAAAGAATGAGAATTTTAACCAGATCACCCCCATTATTGCACAGATGTCCTGAATGATAAAGGGTACGGAAAGGCTGTCTCCTTAATTTGTCCTAGCACATGAAAGCCATCAAGTACGTGCTGCTGTTCCATGGGTTTCCATAGGAACTGCTTCTTCACCCAGCATTTTTTTCCCAGGATTTTTCTCCTGCTCACATTTCACCAGCACACATCTTCAGGATTTCCATTACTTAAAATTATATTAGTGTCTCATTAAGATTTGCTTGTTCAGCTAGGCTCTAAGGTTCAGTATATCTGATCTGTTTTGTTTAGATGGCTCCTTTTTTAGGCCAGATCTTCAGCTAATGTAAATCAGTGTATGCCTAGTGGTTCCACTTGTGTTTCTGTGAAGATCTGATCTACTAATTACTGAATGGAAGGATTTAAAGTTACATATAATACATTTATAAGAATATATATTTTAATGTGGTGGTTTGACCTTGGCTGGGTGCCAGGTGCCCACCAAGCTGCTCTATCACTCCTCTTAGCAGAGCATAGAGGGGAGAAAATAAGATGGAAAAAAACCCTCATAGATCAAGGTGGAGGCAGTTTAATAAAGCAATGACAAGGTTGCACACGGAAGCAAGGAAAACAGTTATTCTTTACTTCCCATCAGCAGATGATGTTCAGCCACTTCCCAGGAAGCAGGGCTTCAGTATGCATAATGGTTGCTCTGGAAAACAACCGTTGTAAATAATGGATGTCCTCCCTTCCTTCTCCTTTCTCTTAGCTTTTATAGCTGGTCAGATGTCATATGGTGTGGAATATCCCACTGGTCCCTTTGGGTCAGGTGTCCTGGCTGTGTCCTCTCCTAAGATCTTGCCCACCCCAGCCTACTGGGGTGGGGGTTGGAGGGGAAGGTGGGGGAGATGGCCTTGATGCCGTGCAAGCACTGCTCAGCAGTGGCCAAAACTCTGGTGTGTTATCACCACCCTTCTAGCTACCAGTACAAGCACAGCACTGTGGGGGCTGATGTGGGGAAAATTAGCTCCATGGTGGCCAGATCTGATAGATTTTAAAAATCTGGTTATGAATGGAGGTGTAATACAGAAAATTATGGTATATAGGTAATTCACTACTGTCAGCAGACACTCCCATTTAGAAATTATTTTGCATCTGTATCTCAACAGACAATGCTAATAAAAAGCATGGCAATTATTTGCCCCGTTTTTCGTCTTATTGCAGGATGGGGGTATTTTCCTTTCCTTTCTTCTTTACATATGGCATTAAATCTCTTGCCAGTGATGTCTTAATATATTATAGTATTTGTAGATGGAGACAACATAAGTGACAGTGAATTGGACTGGAAATGTAAGAAATTTTTCATTTTGAGTTTGGTTTCCCCATCCTCTTTTGACTGCATTGCAACTTTTGGAAGGATCCTTGGAACTGGCAGTCTGATAATGAGAAAGATAAACTAAACAAGGCCTAATTTTTTGTTAGACATGGATTAGACTTTGTCAGATTGGGTTATATAACAGATATTAATTTTAAACTCCTCTGTACCGATGTAGAAAGCTTATGGAAGGCCAGTAGAGCTTGCTTGAACTGCGGCTTCTTATTATTGCTCTTAAGAGAAAATGTTGCCTGAAATAAATTACGTTTGTCTTTGGCAAGGTTTTTTGGTTGACTTATATGTTAAGTGCTGTACAATGTTTGTAGCAGTGCACTGAACTCACTGTTGGATGCTATATATACACTGAGTCAGATATTTCAGGGTATTATGGTCCTTTTTTGCAACTGATGTCGTACAAGGGAACCAACCCTAACCTACACACAAACGGTTAAGTGAGAAATCCTTCATACAGGAAAAGAACATACCTGTTGTCCAGCAGACCCAGTGTCAACATTGCTCTTTCTGAGATAGGGTGCAGTAGTAGAAAATGTCATCTATTTGCCTAAGTCCATTGATGGTCTTTCTTTTAAAAGAGAAGTGGAGTCATGGCTGCTGTGTGAAGTAAGACTGAACTGCCTTTACTGGATTGATACAGCCCATAACCCAGGCACCAGGCCTTCTCAACTGAAATATGAGTTAGATTACTGTTTTCTTTCCATTTGACTTATTCTGGTGTAAAATAAATTCTAACCAGAAGAAGAATCAACTGAAGCCAGGCCTGTTTTTGAGGATACTTGATTAGATTACTAATCTAAACTCAGGTATGTCTTTCTGGTATTTATCCCAGAGAACAGACACTCTTCATCAAAACATAGGTTAAGTAGTCTTGGTGGACAGTCTGAGTTCAGATTAAGTCTGTCATTGAAAGGTAAAGTGTGTGGAAGTGTGAGAGTAAATTCTAGGTCTGTAAAGAATATTTGGAAATACTTTCAAGAGCGGTCAGTCATTGAGAGTACTGCTAACACACATGCATCAGACAACTGTAAAATATATTGTGTAGTCAGTATCTGTCTCAATTTGTGAAGGTACCATGATGTTAATTTTCAAGAAAGAAGATTAAGGCTCAGATGTTAGTCTAACTTCTTTTCTCTCTGCTGTTTCTTAGAATGTTGCATTGCATCACTTATGGACAGAAATTTCTCAAGTGCAAATACAGTATTAGGACAACAAGTTTAGGAACAAGCAAATAATTTCCAAGATGTCTAATGCGTGAATGAAGCTTATGATAATTAAATAACAGTATTAGCAGGTCTAACATATGAATGATGTATACATCAGAGATTTTGGGTCAAGGGATCTGGAGATAAGAAAAAAAAAAGGCAAGGAAAGTAAAAGCATAACAAAACCAATTAGAAAGATTCTACTGTAACAGGATGATACTGACCTCTCAGAAACAGCTTCTATTTTTGTAGCCTTGTGGTCTGTATTATGCAGAAGTTATACCACACTATACCAGGATGTTCTCAACTTCAATATTGTTCATATAATTCATCATTGTAGAACTTCAGTGACAGTATTGTAATGTCACAGTGAAGAATGGTGTGCTGCCTTGCCATCCACTGTCATGATTTACTCTGTAATGAAAGAGTAACATTTGATATATGCAAGGAATAGCAAAGATGTATATTTTTACTCATAAAGAAAGGCTGATTTATTATATAATATTCTTCAAATTGCTTCTGCACAGCATATATGTGTTAATTAAGGACATTAAAGTCACATGTTTTTTCATTAAAATTAGCTCATTTATAATGGTGTGTTAAGTAGGTTGTTTATAAAGAAAGAGAGCTCTAAAGGCAAATTACCATGAATAAAAGCAAGAAGAGATCTGAAGTGATTTTAATAAAGTCATGAATAAACTATTAATGTCTTCAGGTTCTTCCAAAAATAATGAAAAAATAACTTTTCTTTAATTTCTTCTTAGTTTGTTTGTGCAGATGCTGGAACAAAACTAGCTGAGTCTACAATCTTGCATAAACAGATGATTGCCTCTATGCCTGGTGTAAGTACTGAGTGAATCAAACTCCATCTCTTAGTTTTGGTTTTTAAAAAATGTATCTTATTCAGCTTGTTTTCCTTCATTGTAATGTTCTTTTTATTTTTTTTCTGGTTGTCAAGGTGTATTGCAGGCAGAGGTTGAGATTCTTCTTCCTTTTTATTAATGCTGGAAAAGTTCTGAATTTGATATATCTTCCTTTTCTTTCACTGATCATCTTTAGTCAAGTAACTGACTTTAGTTGGAGCCTGTACGCAAGAAGACAGCATGTGAGGAACAGACCAGCTGAATGCCTCAAAAAGTGGAACAGGGAGGAAAGCTACAAGCTATTGGCTCCATTCTGACAAAAGATTGTCCAGTTAATGAAGGGAGTTAACAGTATTTTTCTGGACATTCATTATATCCTGCTGATGACTGTAGCTAAATTACCAGTACTCATAATTGCCTAGGTGCTGGATATGCACCTGGTGAATATGTGAGGAAGTAGCACAGTTGGAGGTCTTGTTCCATGACACATGTGACTGAGTACCCAAACAGATGAGGGTTAGCTCAGGTCTGCTCCACAAGCTGAGGAAGGCTCGTTTCCCTTTATTTGTGTGTCTGTCAGCTTTAGGGATGACCTTATAGGATCTTTCCCATATATCTTCTGAATTTTGTGATTTTTTTTTTTAAAAGCAAATCTTCAATAATACCTTCCCTCCCAACAGAATATTTTAGTTTATACTTGCTTTAGATAGAGTAACTTTGGTGTTACAAGGTATGATAGGAAAGTGGTCGTTTCAGAAGAAATCGTAGAGAATCAGGCTGCGTGCTGCTTGAATGAATTGTAACAGATGGCTGGAGAGAAGTCTTCTGCAACTGAGTATTATTTTCAGAGGTCTGAGTATAGTATCTTGTATAATTCTGTTATTCAATATTTTAGAACCCATGTGGAATCCGTAGTTCCACATAAACTGGATGGAGGATATGCTGACGGGGCTGCCAGTGACCTTGTTTTACTGGTTGTTATGCTGTCGAGGCAACTGACAGGCGTTTGAAATAGCATTTGAAAAGCCAGAAGGTGGCATAGTTCGACACCGTGTAGATTGATATTAATACACAAAAATGGGAAGCACCCAGGTCAGTTGCTCAAAGTAGAATGGTAACAGTTTTTCAAACTTCAGACACTAAAACTCAATTGTGGCTTAATAATTTTGTGATCACAACTAAATCTGGTTCATTTGTATACTCAGATAGTGTAATTGGCTTCCGTGCTTCAAAGTGTAGGTAATGAAACGGAGGTCAAAGAGTGGTTTTCCCCTGTAAACTTCATTGTAATGACTTGCCCTGAGCCTGTGGCTTCAGATACAGTAGTTTTTGGTAGCTTCAAAAAGATATCTAATTTGATAATTCCATCACTTAGTCTCAACTAAGCATTGCTTAAGTTAAGCATTGCTTTTACTTGGCCCCTAAGAATGAAGCATTCGTAGTTCTTGAATTCAGCTAGCATTATCTTCACCTCAGACTATTAACATGTAAACAGAAGTTTATATGATACCTAGTGGGTCAATTGTATCACCTTTTAGAAGTTTCCCTCCAGGGTTCTTTGGTCTGGTCAAAGCCTTTATTTAATCTGACAGCTTTGTTCAGTTGACTGCTTTGCACACCTTGGGCGCATGTACTAGCTGAAGGCCAGATTCTCATTTCTCACTGTGTTTTAGGAAAAGGATTGTGAATATTTGTACTGTGGGAGTACAAGCACCACATTAAGTCCCTTTGTTTTCCCTTTGAGGTTGTTCTTGCTCTGGCACAGATCACTTCTCAATGTGTACACCTTTTTGATCAATCTGGAGCAGTTCATGAAGGATTTCATTTATCCCTTGTTGTCCTTGCCTCCCCTTTTGAAAACTGAAGCTAGCATAGGTGCTATTAGAGTCATGTATTTTGAATGATTTTGCTTCAGGAAAAAAAGAAGTAACTCTTAAATTTCAGTGGTTTTCATTTTACTGATGTTTATACATAAAATACCTGAGGCCAGTCATTTAAACTGTTTTTCCCTCATTGTTAATGTGAACATAAGGGCATCTGTGCCTGTGACTGAATTTTTGTTCACTGGGATTGTAGCTGATTGGTCCCACTTGCAGTAGTGCTCAGCTGCTTGAAGAACTGAGTTAAACTCTTGTTGACTTTTTAAGACTGATTCTGGACCCCTGTAAAGTTCAGGATAATCTGACAAGGATATTCTTGAAAGTTTCATCAGTTAATCTTTTTTTGCTGTCACAGATAAGAGTATTTTATGATGCATGAAGAAGCTGCAGTGACTGGGCTATCTTTTTATACTATCATCAGATAAGAGGGCATATTACAGTGAGAAGAAAACCCTCAAAGAGTACCACCTATTCCTAATTAAAGTAATCTAATTAAAAAGTGAAATAGAGAATTTGAGGCAGACAATCTGTGTTCTGGTGAACAAGAAACAAAGACAAAAACATGAATATTCCAAACCTGGGCTTTAACTTATTTCTTTTATGTTCTAGTGTGGAACAGCAGCAATGGAGTGCATGAGGCAATATGTTGGGGAAGTGCTGGATTTCATTGCAGATATGCATACCTTAACCAAATTAAAGGTTGGTTCTGGACCTACATTGATCTAAAACATATGTACTTTTTAAACAAAAATATGTTTTCTCTAATGAACCTGCCTGGAAGAAATGGTTGGAAGTCTTTGAGGATGACTGAAGGTTTTATTTCTTTATTTTTAAAAAAAATGTTAGTACTGTTATAGATTAGACATTTCTGGGGAATCAGTAAAAAGTAGCTTATGCAGTGTTGGAATGGGGGCTTATTCAGATATAGTGAGCACACAATAAAAACGCAGGCTTGTGTTTTTCTGAAATGTTGGTGATAAGCTAATGTCATACCAAAACCGCTGTGAGAAGTAGTTGCATTTAATATAATCCATGGAAACATAAAAGTCCTTGCCTGTACAACTAGTTGCACTCTTCTGGAGGAATTCCATGTCTGTTATATACACAGACACTTAAGTTAGTTGTAAGTTCAGAGGTTATTAAAATGCAGTAATTGACCTAAAAAAAAAGAAAAAGGTGTGTGTGTGTCCTTTTTCCTATGGATGCTGTGGAGTTCATTGTCAGGTTATATTATGTTGAGGTGGGGAAAACTAAGTACTTCTTATTTCTGTAGTCCAAACCTTTTTGGTTTCTCTTCATTACTTTGAGTCAAATTGTAAGAGGAGCAATAGGAAAATATTTCTGTCAACATAAAATATTATATTTAGGAATGAATTTCATGAAAATGTCCTGGTAATAATTACCTGATCAAAACCTGGAATTTCTGTGTCATAGGGGAAGCCAGTATCTATTAAATTTCCTGCAAAATGGAAATTCTTTATGATGTTTTAAAAAAGAACTAGGCTAATTAACATTGCTGCTATATAATAGGAAATAATAGAAGTCTAGCTGTTTCAATTGCTAGCAAAGTAGTATCTATTGTTAATAGCTTAGATAAATAATTAATGTAATATTTCAACTAATATACCAGTAGTAGTCATAATGTTGTGGAGGGGGCAGTATTTGTTCTATTTAGCGTAACACTATCCCATTAGGTAGTTTTATTGTACCATCTGAAGCTGAGTACTAAGTGAGCACTGAGCTGGAGGTGAAAGTTTGGTGGTTAAAATCCTCCTTTTTGTAGAGGGAAAACACCTGTCTTACAGTGGAACCAAATGCCACTTTTCTATGCCAGGTGAAGTTAGAGCGTGTCCTTTTGCGTTACACACCGGTACTCTGCACAAGGGTGGATTTCCTTCAGCGCGTAAAATGGAGGCAGAGGTGTGACTAGGTCTTGATGATTCTAACTTCTGCAAAGCTGGCAAGACAAACGAATGCTGTGGGAGTGCAGCAGAGGGACTGTTGCAGATACGGAGGAGAATCTGTGCTGTCAAAGATGCAGCCAGTTGTGAAGTCTAGCAGTAGAGTTTTAACCCTTGTGCACCAGCAACTCAATGATCCAAGGGGAGTTCGTCAACTGAAAGAGGTCATTTCATCACTGGGCACAGTCAAGTAGCTGGCAAGCTGCTTTTATGTGATCTAAAGCTCAGTTGACAGGTACAGAAAAACAGTGCTGTCCTGTTCTGGCTAGTATGAATCATATTGCCATTACTTACATGCCTGGTCTTTGGTGTATGTGGTCTAGGGAAGTTCTCTGACCAAGGTCTTGCATTTTTTTCTAAGCTCAAGAGTCACTGTGCTTTTATAACATGGGGTGCATCAGCTATTAAAGGTTTTTGATGGTCTGTTTTCCTGATAAATCAGTGTAGTGTTTCCCTGAAAGGGCCCCTCTACTACTTCACTAGTTCTCAGCTGAAAGTTACTGGAAATGCACTGCAGTGTTTCATGCCACAGGTTCACACAGGCATTGTGGCAGGCAAGACAGAATCAATGATAACCTGTAATTATGAATTTCAATACTGGAGTTAATTTGTGGAGCAATGAAATGAGTACTTTTACCCTACTAGTTTCTCACACAGTGACTTTCTCACTGTCCCCCTGCTCCTTCCACCCCACTTCATACTCCAGAGGGGATACTTTATTGTAAGTTAATAATACTACAGAGGAAGAAGAATTCCCAACTAAACTGAAACTCATCTCTTGACACTTGCAGTAACCTTGTTTTACTGGACAGAATATCCCCTTTATTAAGTTCTTACCATGTTGGCCATATGCCCTGAATCCCATTGAGTTTAAGAAAACCCCAAAACTTTATTAAGGGAAGAAGCCTTTTTTGCTGGAGTAGAAATTTACTTCAGAGCACAGACTAATAAATCATTTCAGATGAAATGGATTGCCTTCACAGTCTATTCTTTAAAGTTATTCACCTGTTTCTTTTACAGTTCAGAATAGGTAGGCAAATGAATCATAAATGAGGGAGAGAGACATCTGGTTTGCCAGTTCCACAAGAAAACATGAACTTATCTTAAACCAGGAGTGGGGAATATTTATTTATAAATACTTGCAGGTCTCTTTTCTCCTGTGTGAAATGTTTCTGGAGAAAGCTGTCTGCCATTTGCACTATTTCTTTCTGCCCCATTTCTCCCTTGAACTGTAATCTGGTTTTCAGAAGTGCTCTTACAATGCTGAAGTCTGATAAGATGATAATTTCTTAAGCTCAGTAGGACTATTTATTTTTTAAAATGTTATACATGGATATAAGTAGGACATGAACTAAAAATTTACCCAGTTCTTCACCTTTATGTTTTGAAATTAGACAAGAAGCTTCCCAAATGCGTAGTCTGGCCATTTAAAACTAAATCAGAACCAAATGGTCTACAATGTCATGTTGGTTTGATTTAGCTGTGTAATACAGTAATCTGAGAACAAGATAAACGTAACAGGGGAGTCAAATACAACACTAATTTTATGTACTGTAAAGAATAAGCTTTGGCTGTCTTTGGGAAATGAAAAGGCAGATCTTACTTAACCAGATCAGATAAACTTGTTCTGTAGTTCCAACATAGTTGGGAAAATATTTGTAAGCCTTTCTAAGTTTACAACAGTCAGAACTTTAAAGAAATCATCAACATCTAGATTGACATTCTTGTAAGCTCGTTTAATATATTTACTTATGTTACTTATGTTTTATTGATGAAGGTATTTCTCAGAAGTGAGTCCTAAGAATATAGAGTTGTACAGTTTCTTACTACAAGTATGTATTATTGACTGCATCTGGACTACCAAACTAACCCAAAGTATACTATATAATTTATATGACCAGTAACAATCCCAACAGCAAAAGTTTAATCTTGTTTTTTAAATTTTGAAATTTCTACTTTCTGTAGAAATTCAGTAAACAGAAATAGTTAGTTGTTTCTTCATTTCCAATATCTCATTTTGCATGTCTGAGAATAGTTTATTTGAAAGAGGTTAATTAATTTGTCCTGAATATCAGCAACTACTGCATTATAAAAAAGATATAAATGTTAATTCTCAAGGTAATCACATTCCAGTTTATTGTTTCTGTTCAGTTTATTATCTTTTTTCCTTTGGGACAACATTTTAATTGTTAAAACTCAGCAACATTTTACTTAAAAAATTCCATTTTTGAATTTTCCATTCAAATTTTTGAAGAAGTATAATGTATCTGCCTGCATGCCTGTCTATCCTTTTTATCTGGCTCTGTTAGATATTCATGATGGTACTGGTTTTTATTTTCCTCTTGAAAGAGACTTCAAGTAGGTGATTTCTGAGAGTGTAAGTTGCTGGGGTCAGATACTTATCTGTTACAAAATATTATTTGTCTTGTTATAATAATTTAGTAACTGATGACCTGGATTTTCTTGTGCAAAGCATATGGCTGTCCTTTAAGCAAGGAAAAACACTCAGCATGTGTTTTGTTAGTCTAGTAACAAAAGTAATGCAAAATTAGCTTAATTAGAAATACAGAAGTATCTTAAGAAGCACCAATGAAACATTCCTTAGAGCTGACAAAGCAGGATGATAAATTATCTTTCCAGGCATAAATATTTGCGTGTTTCTTGATAAAAGGTTTAGCTCTTTTATTTCCAGGGCTTAAAGGCATTTGTAGCAGTTGAATAGTGCAACATAGTCACACTGCCAATGAATGAGTGACAGCTTATTTCTGTACATGTAAATGGAATATTGCACAGGGAAGGCATTTCCTGCCCATATGCTGTCTTGTTAAGATGTTAGATTCTTTCATCTTCACTTAAGCTGTCTGGATGTGCAATTGTTAGTTTGTATTCATCAGCTGTTGCGTTGGCTGATACAAAAGGTGCCTATACATTCTGCACAATTAGTGTTTTGTGGGAGCTCTTGAAAACGTGGCTCTCCATGGAAAGATCTACATCATAAAGCTGTTACTAAAATAGGAACTGGAGATTTTAAAAAAATATATTTCTGATTTTTGTTCTGTAGTTTTGTAGACACAGTTAGAGAAGAGAATTTCTTCTTCAGTTTCCTTCCTGAGAAAGGAATTGAAGGGAAATGAAATACAATATACTGTTGCTTGCAAGAACTTGTTCCAGTGAAGTACTCTTTTCAGGTAGGAAATCAGATCTTTACCTTGCAGAGTCACATGAAGACTTGTTCTCAGCCACTGCATGAAGACACGTTTGGTGGACATCTGAAAGTTGGTTTAGCTCAGATTGCTGCTATGGAAATCACACGGGGAAACCATAGAGACAACAAAGCTGTGATCCGATACTTGCCTTGGCTTTACCATCCTCCTTCTGCAATGCAACAAGGGTAAGAATACTTTTCCACCAAAAGGAATACTAAAATGAGTTAGAAATCTTCACAAAATTCTGTGTTTATTGCCAGATTCCATAGACAAGACCTGCAGTAGGAAATGGTGGATGTGGGACACTGGAAACAGCTGGTCAGCAGCTCCCTGGTCCCCATCCGAGGAGTTCATCAATGTGTTATTTAAAGTACATGCCAAAGGGACAGTGGAGGTAACTCCACTGGCTTGACTGGAGTTACCCTGGAAATTAACTTGATTCTGGATCTAGATACAGACAGTGAAAAGCACACAGGTACTTGATCAGTCCTAGAATTACAGAAAATATGTTGGGAATTGAGAATACAGTGGTTCTCTACACTATGCTTCATATACTTAAAGTTAGATGAGAGAAATCCTGCTCTTCGAGACATGTTTTTTATCCCTTTTCAGTGTGAGAAATCCTAATCTGCAGTGTTTTATCTTCAGAAAGAAGGGAGAGACTGTCCCTTGTCTTACAGTGACAGCAAACAAAATGTTTTGAATGTAGACCATTGTGGGACTGTGTTTCAAGAAACCTGTATTCTTGTCCCAGCTTTGTCCCAGACTTTGCCCCAGGATTCTTAGGCTAAGTTCTAAGCTGCTAAGGCTCCAGTCCTGTAGATATATCTGCATGTACTTTCATATAGGGCATATCTAGTTTTGGAAATACGACATTATCATCTCCTTGCACTTTAGTTTCTTATATGTAAAAGAAGGACTATGTGTTCTCAATTGAAGGCGGTGAACTCCTTTGAGACCCTATAGGTACTTGAGGAAGAGCATCATAGCGGAATCTACTTAAAAAAATAATGTAATGCCTCTCTGGTGCTATGAGTCCTTGACAGTGACGTCAAATCAGAAATTAAAAACAGTAGTGAGAGTGGTCTATTAAGTAGTGATTATTGATTGAAAACAAATCCCCCCCCCCCCCTTCTATCTATGAATTCAAATGAGTATGTAATATGAAGTTGGTAGCAGCAAGGGGACAGATAGGATGACAGCAGAAAAGTGTTATTCCTTTTTAGATTATATAAGCACGTATATATTTTTTTTTTTTACAATCAGACATTGCACTAGATAGTGGATGAATCCTTAAGTGTTACAAAAAAGCATAGTCCCTGCCCTCAAAAGTCCAAATGTCCAAGGAGAGGCTAAGGAAAAGAGAAACTAACTCCACTTTACCAATGGAGAAGTGGAACACGGTGGAGATAAGGCATGGCACCTGCCTCGGAGCTTGCTGTGGAATGGAGAACCTTCTGCCGTTGCCCTGTCAGCTGTGTGCTGTCTCGGGGGAGCTGAGAGGAGCATTTCTGCTTGGTTAGCCTTTCCCATCTGATGGTTTCTGTTGAAAAATCACTGCATATGGAACCAGTGAATCTGTGGATGTTTTAGCCTTTTATAGAGACTGTTTCTTAGACCCACAAAATATGTTCTGTTGGACTTGTTAATGATATGTCAAGTCCAATAAGTTCTGTGTGGTTCTAGTCTTCCCATAAGCTGTATCAGTGATCTGTGCCTCCAGCACACTGAGACTGCATCTGCCTAGTGTGCATAAGGAGACGCCATATTTTGGGGAAAACAAGAAAACTTAGCATCATTGTAAAATCCACTCTTTCTTGACAGGCCCAAAGAGTTCATAGAATGTGTCTCACACATTCGTTTGCTGTCCTGGCTACTTCTGGGGTCTCTGACACACAATGCTGTCTGTCCAAATTCTCCATCATCTTGCATGCCTATTCCACTGGATGCAGGTTCACAAATTGCTGACCACCTTATTGTTATTCTGATTGGGTTTCCAGAGCAATCAAAGGTAAGGGATTCTGTGTTTTAAGTGGAAATGCGTTATATATTTGCCTTATTATTGCAAACATGTATCTATTTCTTTGTAAGAAAAAAGGAGGGGTAAAACCTTATGTGGTGGGTTGACCTCGGCCAGACACCAGGTGCCCACCAATCTGCTCTATCACTCCCCTCCTCAACAGAACAGAGGGAGAGAAAATAAGATGGAAAAAAACCCTTGTGGGTCAAGGTAAGGGTAGTTTAATGAAGCAATAACAAAAGTTGTGCCCACAGAAGTGAAGGAAAACAAAAGACGTTAGTTAATCTCTACTTCCCATGAGCAGGTGATGTTCAGCCACTTCCCAGGAAGCAGGGATTCAGTATGCATAATGGTTGCTCTGGAAGACAACCATCATAAATAACTGTTGTCCTCCCTTCCTCCTCCTTTCTCTTAGCTTTTATATCTGATCAGATGTCATATAGCACGGAATATCCCATGGTCCCTTTGGGTCAGCTGTCCTGGCTGTGTCCTCTCCTAAGACCCAGCCTACTGGTGTGTGTGGGGGGGGAAGGTGGGGGAGATGGCCTTGATGCCGTGCAAGCACTGCTCAGCAGTGGCCAAAACTCTGGTGTGTTATCACCACCCTTCTAGCTACCAGTACAAGCACAGCACTGTGGGGGCTGCTGTGGGGCTCAGCCAGACCAGTACACCTTAATAAACCTGGGATCTAGGGAAAGAAATCTCTGTAGTTTTTCTTGCATAGCTGTCTCTTGATGTATGCAATACTGGCGATGAAATCACTACAATTAAGTTTGAGATTCAACTATTTCAAATTATCTCAGCACAGGAGTGAGGAAGGAAAAACTGAACTCCAAACTGAAGCTTTAGCAATGAACATCTCTGTAGCAAATCTCCTGAGAAAGTTATTTATTCTAGTTATATAGTAGAATTGGATATCATAAATAATGTTGTGATAAAAAGTTAATTACAGTGATGGTTCAAGCATAACTTTTTTTCTCAAGGTGCTCTGGACAAGAAGAGTTGTTGCGAATCATAAGCCATTTGTGACAGTAGTTTAACACAGATATAGCAGCACTCTTTGACACCAACCAGGTGTTTATTAGCAACAGAAGCAGAATGTTCATGCATATATCTCGTACATAAAATCCTGCTTCCCGTCCTCTCACCCGGCCAAGACATTGCTGCTTCCCATTCATTTCCTGGGCCTTTTAATTGCTCTTTCAAATACCTCTTTCTGGTTGCCAAGCAACCATTGCAATGTTTGGTGCAGTCATACTGCCACAGAGCATGAATCACTGTTGCACTAGTAAATTGAGAAAACATCTCTGACCCAAAGCATCTTTATCGTCATGAAGTAGTTAATGTCCAGCACTCCTGGAGGCTCAGACACTGTGATAAATAACATGTATTAGCAAAGCCGTGCTTGAGTATGCACAATGAATTCTCTGTTAGCTTTTCAAAGCTTACTTTCCTTGACTGTGAGCAGTTCTGTCCCAGCAAGGTAGAAATGGATGACAGATAATGAGACCAGATGTAAGATGATGTATTTTGTACAATAGCCTTCCTTTCAGGTGATCAGAATTTGAATGACTTACCCCAGCAGCATTTTTGAAGTGGAGTCATTTGTGCAAGATCTTCCAGGCCTTTCGCAGATTGCAGTGGAGTTTTCCATCAAGAAAGTCCCAGTAGTCCTGACTAGCTGTTTGCAAAACTAACCTCTTTAAATGTACTGACCTTAATGACGTACGCTAAGATTGCATGGGAATATGTGTTTGCAAATGCAGTGTTTAGTCTGTAAATAATAAAACCAGTTCTTAAACACAAAGATGATGTTATCAAGTGTTTACTTACTGTTTACTAATGGAGGGAAACATGGGAAAGTGAGGGGCAAGACTGCACAGTGGGATGATAGAGAAGTGCTTTGATGAAAGCCTCTGCACTGTATCCCAATACACTTATTTAAATAAACGTTTTCCTCTATTTTCTATTTCTACAGACATCTGTTCTGCACATGTGTTCCCTATTCCATGCATTTATATTTGCTCAGCTCTGGACAGTGTATTGTGAACAAACAGCAGTAGCTCCAACAGTCCAGAATCAGAATGAATTTAGCTTTACAGCAATCCTTACAGCCCTGGAGTTCTGGAGCCGAGTGACACCTAGCATCCTACAGCTAATGGCACATAACAAAGTGGTGAGTCTGGTGCTGTGTACAGATTTAGTACAGATTAAACTCAGAGGATTTGGCTTTGTTTTGGTGTTTCAGTGAAATACATCAGACTATGAATAATGTCATAAAGCAACATTGATGCTTTTGACAAATTAAAGGGAAAGCTAATTAGTAGTGTTTAACCTCGCAGCGGGCCTGAAACAGGATCTAGCCAGGATCTGCCTGAAACAGTATCAAGAGCTAGAGTTGCTGCTCGTTGGATTAAGGGCTCCCTGCATCAGGTCGCATTTCATATGTCTTCCTGCTCTTCTCAGGGGCCCTGTTGTTTCACTTGATTCTGCTGTACAGGAGCAACTAAGTGTTTTAGGATAATTCTATGAATATCCATTTAAATGTTTTTTACCATGTGATGTAGAAAAAATACACAAATGCTGACATTTGACTACTCATAACCCATTGGTTGCTTATCAAAAATAAACTACATAAATATCTCTGGAAACATGTTTGAGTAATGAATGACTTGAAGAAGGTATCTCTAGAGATAAGGTTTGAAAGCGAAATGTTCTCTCTGTCAAGAAATTATCCAGACCATTTTTTGGAAATAACTTTTAAGCATTTATTTATCTTCACTACTCACTGGTGTTGGAGCAGCTTTGTACAGTAAGAACCCAGAGGGGTTTCAGCAGCCTTCTCATAGGTGCTGCCTTTGCTTTGCATTGACTATTGATTCTCTGTGCCTGCAGGCTTAGGGTTGAGAGCTTGTTTCTGATGGGCAAGACATTGTTTCCCATTTCCCAGAAAGTCATGACAAGTTTGTCATGACTTGCCAAAACTTTTAAACTTACTAAGATTGTAACTAGTAGCTCTAGCTCTGCAGAACCTGATAATACCTTTGAGAGAGAAAGATTCTTTACACGTGGCCCAGTCCTCTAAGTCAGGTGCTCTTAAGGTTTGGGATTTTCATTGTTTATTTGGCTTTTTTTTCTTTTTAAAAGGAGACCTGCTATTTATATGGAAATTATTTTATGTAATTCCCCTTTCCCTATGTGAAACATCTTCCACCCCAGGCAGGTATGGACCTTTGCCCTTTCAATTGTAATTGCGTGGGCTGCACTTGAATGTCTTTGAACCAGTTACTATTTCCTTCTGTCTTGTCTGTATCAGGCAAGGACCACCTAAAGCTGTCTTAAATGATATTTTAGCCTCTGACATCTAGTGACATCTCTGTGGTTGACAAGCCACTGCTGGGAGTGAAGCTGCATTTGAGTGAATGGGAAATGTGCATAACACTTCAAACTAGCCAGTTGTTTAGTCAGACACAAAGGCTTCTTGTCAGGCCTTAGGACAAGAATATGACCTGGAAGTCCCAAGTTCCAATCCTTAGTCTTAAAGTATCTCGTTAGGTGGTTTTAGTGCGAGTTATCAAACTCTCTGCCTCAACTATTGCTCTGTGAAATGTAGATAATAATACTTGCCTGTCTCACAGGCGTGTTGTGAGGTTAATTAGTCAGTGTTTGTAAAGCACTTTGAAGATGAAAAGCACCACATAAAAGCTAAATTTATTATTATCAAGGGGAATTTACACATAGTTCAGACAGGCACAGTAAATACTCACTGCTGGCTCATGGTATTTGTCTTGTACCTATGAATTTACACAATATAAAACATAAAATGTTGTCTGTGGCCAAATAACTGATATTTGCATCTGTTATAATTCATGGTACAAAATGGAAGAATTATGGACTAGCTGCCAGTTCAGAACAATGAATTGTCTTTTGATGGAGGGGAAAATAAAAAGATGGGTTTTGTGGGTATGTTAATTTTCAAAGATTCAGTAAATAAAAATATCAATTTCTGACACATTGATTGATGAGAACTACACAGCAAAGGCATGTAAAAGGATTTATTATGTCTGAAAAGAACAGAGCTGAAGGAAACTTGTTTTGATGTGTGATGTAAATTAAAGTACATCAGGCACTTTGGAATATTTAACAGATAGGTGTTGCCACATCAGGGGAAAACTAAATAAAGAAGTCCCTTGTGTGCTCATGTAATATTTAATCTTGTTAATTTGTTAATAAATGCACATCTAGTGATTCAGTATAATGGCCAAGCAAATATGGGAAGATTGTTTTTAGAGACTATTGGTTTATTTTACAACACTGTTATGCTGGACACTAATTTGGTTTTATGCTTGATTATTTTTTTTCCAAGATGGTGGAAATGGTGTGCCTGCATGTGATTAGTTTAATGGAGGCTTTACAGGAATGCAACTCTACTATCTTTGTAAAGGTAGGCAAACCACACTGTGAATATTTAGTTACCGATAACTGCCTGTCTGTTGAGATTTCTAGACATACTGTGCTCTGCCTCCCCTCCCACTCAAAAAAAGAAAGTGAAAGAAGCTGAGGTTGAATGCTAACGCAGAAATAAAATCTAGCAGAGCATAAGAGAAAATGAAATGTCTGGTAAGAAGTAAGACCAGACCATAATCTCAAATCCAAGTTCTCCTGATGTTTTTAAAAAGTATTTCTGATCTAATTCCTCCTTCCACTGTTGTAATGGTCTTATTCCTCTAATAGACTCAACTGGTGTCACTGACTTTGAGAACCTTTAGGTACTGTCTAAATTTTCAACCATTCTGTAACTTTTCGTCATCGTAGGTCCTTTGCAGATCACCTTGCTGTTCTAATCCTCACATTCTTTTAGGCTGACAATAAAATCTTCATGCTACAGCGGTTTTCTTGTTATTATATGCCTACATGTCTGATTTAGTCAAATATTATTTGATAGCAAATCTTCTTCCCCTAGAATGTGCAACAGGGTATTCTTTGGTTAGAGAATCAAACCCTTCGTGTTCCATTCATGTGAAATTCTTGGTTTTGGAAACCAGTGGTCAGTCTCCTGTGGGTCACCACAGTGTTTTCAGAACAGATTTGCAAAGGATTGGGGTAGTATCACAAGCATAATTTGATTTTACTAGCCTTTTTCAAATGTTTTCCCATTGCATTATTCTGAAGGGAGCTTTCACATAAAATATCAACAAATCAAGTAGTTAAACACTCACATAACAACAAATCAAGTAGTGAAACACACTGTGAATCTAACTGAAAAATGTTGGTTTATATAGTTCTTCTGTTACCATAAAGGAAACTTGTGACTGTTATTTAACTCCAGTCTTTCATGGTCAAGCAGGAATTGAAATTGAAGTAGATAATATTGAAGGTCTTGATGTCAACTGGCATGAAACTATTTGCACCTATTGTGAAAATACAGATTTATAGTAATGACTTGATTCACTACAGAAACTCTGATACTATGGGATGCTAAAGTGATCGTGGCTGTCCCTGGAAGCCATACAGGCTTCTTTTTCAGCCAGTCCAGGTTGTCCAGAATGTGACAAGGATTAGGAGTAGCTTTACAGCTGTGAAGAGAGGCCTTTAGGGCCAAATTCCTGTCCCGATTCAAATGAATGCTTTCAGGATATTTGAGAGTATATAGCAATAATATGCTAAGTCAGGTTAAAAGAATGTTATTACTACAAAATCAAGCTCATAAACCTATGAAGTTCAGAGCTAAGTTGCTAAGCTTTCTTTCATATTCAGTGGGTGGGAGATGGAACAGAAGAATCTAGGTGACCAAATCCTCTTTACTTAGCCCTGAAGTGAAATCCTGCAGGAACAATGTACATACATAACAGTAGTATAGGATTCGTAGTCCCAGGTTAATAATTTTTTTCAAAATTAACTAATTGTAAAAATATTTATTGTAGATCTGAAAAATAACTGTCATGATTTGGGGAAAGACTTACTGTATGTTTGAAGTCCTTCAAAGAGGCAGAAGTGTAGAGGTTATTCACACAGGAACCAGTAAGTGAGTGGCATCTCCATAATTTAAAAAAAGATCTGCAAGGACGACAATTCTTTGAATATTTGTTGACTGGGCAGTTTTTTGGTAGCTTGTTTTATTCTAGACAAATCTTTTATTGCCATGCCTTTGATAATGAAACAATTTTATCTTGTGCTTTAAAGCTTTTTTTTTTTATATTTTAGATACAAGCCTGTCAAACAAGGTTTAGTTTTCCATGAAGGAAAGGACATACTGTAGTGAGAGAGATTTTTTTAAACAGTGTTCTTAATACTCTTTCAGAAATTCAACAAAATTAATAACTCCCAGTTACTTCCTCTTGGAACTGAGCACAGTAGCACTGATAAATCATGACCATTTATCATTCATATAATCATATTTACTGCAGTGTCTTTTATTTCACCTAAGGATTCTGGTGCTCCCAAACCTTCTTTTGTTAATGGAGTCATTGCATCATTCAACACACATGTTTTAATGCACCACAAGAAGGTAGTGCATGTCATGTGATGCCAGGTGGTTTATAGGATAGCTATTTTAGGTGGCCATTTTCTGTATGACAAATAAAAGGAAAATATATCCTAAAACAAGAGAGAAAGAGAAGATGTAAACAATTCAGCTCTCCTTCACTGAAAGAAGAGCTTTATGCATGTTAAGCAGTCCATCTCCTCCTTGTGTTGGTGCTGTGAGGTTTCCTTCTCCTGGTACTGTGTTGGCCTTTGCTATTAAATTAAGGTCACGTTGATAGCACTGAGACATGTCTTGATTGCTTCCTGTAGTCTTTGAGCCATTCCCTGTATCCTCAGAGGATATTTTTTTGGATCTGCTGTTAGATTATCGTTACCAGTCTGGCAAGAAAATCAAGTTTCCTTCATGTGAAAACATTTTACCCATTAAGGAGGGCTGAGATGAAGTGTTCAGCTTTCCTCCTGTTTTTCTATGTCAAAGGGACTGGGAAAACAGTCATCTGAAGACAGCTCCTTGCTGATCACAGCTCTCTGTCTAACCATCAGATGTATGTCTGCGGAATTTGGGAGCCTACAGTAGAGAAGGGAGCAGCTCAGCAAACTGCAGCATCTTTTCCAGAGACCCAGAGGTTCTGGGCAGCTCCAGCAGCTGTTGGGTAGACTTCTAAGGAACTAGTCAGGCAGCAGAGTTGGGGAGTCAGAAAAGCAAAGTGACCAACCTGTTCTCCAGCCTGGCTTCCATCAAAACTTGCCCTGGAATCAACATAGTTCTGTTGAATATAAACTCCAGAAAATTGACAGTGTGTGACAGCACTCTGTTCTTCCAGCTGTTCTTTCTAACTAGCTTTATGTATTCTTCCTTTGTGAAGAAAAGGCTGGCTAGGGATTAGGTAATAAAACTCAAGTGCTTCAATAAAAATGTCTTCTTGTCTCATTTGTCTAACTGGCAGCTGTAGGAGTGGAGAGTTTGCTTGCTTGTGCCTGCAGCAGAATGTTTCATTTCCGTAAATGTGTCCAGACCCTGGAAGACAGAAGCAGTGCTGGAGGGCAGTGATCTGTATCTAACCTTAGACCCCTACAGCGTAGATATCAATATGAGCTAGTTTCTGTGAGTGCCCTTTATAGTCAGTGGAGATAAACCGGTATTTTTGGACATGATTCATCTTGATCTATTTTAGATACCTGCTTTGGGACGAGATGAACTGGATGTGAGAAGTGGTTGAATCCCTCAGCTGACTGTAAAAGATGTCAAGTGATTTGGTTCTGAAGCAGAGGGGTACCCTGTGTTTTCTGCCTAGCTTCCCTCCTCACTTGACGTATTTCTGACACTGGTCCTATCACCCCTGGCTAGCTCTGTAGGAACTTCATTAATGCTGGATGAAATTTTCAGTGACATTTTGTTGATGGCAGTGGGGCATGGAGCATGGCTTCTTAGTATGCTTGCCTGTGCCCTCCTCTCCTAGAAACACATCAGGACTTGGGGTTGCTGGATTTTACTAAGCACTTCATTAGTGTGAGAGCCCACTGAAGGATGCACAGAAGTCGCACGTCTGCTGCGTCTGGCTGCATTCCAGCTGTTTTGGCATTCATCTATCTGTAAATGCTGAGGTTTGAATATGGTTCTTCATGTGGTAGACTAAGTAATCAGTCCTGACAGAGCTGCATATGATTCTCCAGCAAAACAGCACTGAAATTGGAACAATTATCGTTCCTTGCGCAAGGGAGACAGCACTTTATCTAATGTTGTCAATAGTGATTAGGTTTAACTTGCAGGTCCCGGTAGCATAATTGACAAATTGCAAATTTTAATGCCATTTGGAGGAACATTTTAGAACAATAACCCCAGTGGTTAAATTAATATTGGAGAGCATGAATGCTTTTGCTAGAAATGCCTTTCTGTCTTCCATAGCTTGTCATGTTATACTTACTCTGAAAGAAAAGTTCTCTAACAAGCAGGAGACTGAAATACGTATCAGTCCAGTCATGGGTGACAGATTCGCAGACCTCCTCACCTTGGTATTCCAGATAGAGTTTTTACCTGTGCTCCCAGGCCTACAGGTCACGTTCTGAAGTGAAGCATTGGTGTGACTAGTGGCTTATAAAATGCTGGTTACCGTTTAAATATCCAGCCTATTATTAGGAACTTCTGCTGCATGTTTTTTGTGTTTTTTGATGTATACCTCACTGTGCAGAACGTTTACTGTATTTATTCCAGTATTGCTTACCTGCACATACAGAAACACCCTCACAAGGAAATTAAGGAATTATTTCCTTTAACGGGTTTTTATTTTGTACTCTCACGGTTGCCTTAAACAAAGTATCAGTAGTTGCTATTGGTGATTCATCAAGCTACAAACAAAGGAAGCTGGTTTCTTTACCTCTGAGAGTTATCTGTCCCAAACTATATGCATCATTTAAAAATAACCACATTTTCAGACTTTTGGTTCAGGCTATGTCCACTTAGACATCTAAATGTGTTAGATACACCTTTCTATTGCACAGTAACTGTTTCATGTTTACAGTCACTTCTACAATAACAAAATATACCTCTCTTCTTACAGCTCATACCAATGTGGTTGCCAATGATACAGTCAAATCTAAAGGTAAGTTGTTTCCAGTACTTTATCTTTTTATTCTTGATGTTATAAATTTCCGTAAATTCTAGAAATAAGAAAGATCACTAGATGTGATCTTCAGACACTGAAAATAGATCATTGTAGTGTATCCAGATGCACTGGATGGCTCAGCACTGAAGGTCTCAAATGTGAGCGCACACAGAGCATCATCAGCTAAGATACTTGTCCTGTAATCAGTACTGCTTTCCCTTTCCCTTCTGAAACGCTTTCCTGTAACCAGGTTCTGTGACAGGGCCATGTTTACTGAGATTAGTTGTTCCCTGAGCTGTGGTTTTCTTGATGTGTTAGGCTTGAGAGTCCCCTGAGAAATCAGGATTGGGACTCTTGACTCAGGAGTGGGATTTGGGTTCTGTAGCAGATACTGTAGACCTGCTTGCTTGGGAAAAACTGTGGCAGCTGGCCCTGTTTGTAAGAGAGAGCAAGGTGGATCAGTGTGGTTTGCCAGTCAAGAGAATGTTGGTGGTGAAAATAAAAGTGTTGGAGTTGGTCTGTGTATGGAGTTGTTTCTGTAAGCACATTTGCCTTTCACGGCAACGCTACAGTGCAGGATGTGGAAGAAAGACATGTGACATTGGCACTGTGGAGGAACTTTCCCTGGCCAGCAACCAGTACCTTTCACAGTGTTGTATTAATCTATGCATTAAAGGAAAGAAACTGAATGTTTTGCATTATTTCAACAGCATTTATCTGCTGGACTCCAGCTACGCCTCCAAGCCATTCAGAGCAACGTCAACCATCACAGCCTAAGGATGTTACAGGGGTCAGGGCAAATGAACAATAGCTCATCTGTGCTCCGCAAATGGCTACAGTGTACCCAATTTAAAATGGCTCAAGTAGAAATTCAGTCGTCAGAAGCTGCCTCTCAATTTTATCCTTTATGATTCATGTAATTTGTTCCAAATGTTCATTTTTAGCCTAGCAATAACAGGGTTAGAGCTGTCAAAGACCTTTTGTATAAATCAGTATACAGAGTATATACTGTATCTATACTTTTTAGCCTAGGACAGATTGTGGAAAAGCTTATAATGGGTGAAGCTAAGAGCCTGATCCTGCCAGTCTTTAATTACACTTACTCAGGATCCACAGGTTCTCAAGTATGTGTTTGTGAACATCTATTTGCAGGATTGGACTAGAATCTATCCCATCATACGTAACTCTCTGGTCATTGAAATACATTGTTCTTAAATGTTTCTTTACATTATTTTTGAAGCTAAGACAAAAATCCATTTTCTTTAACCTATATATTTTTTAAATAGAATTGTGGGTATTCACAAACATATGGAAGTGTTATGTTGCTATTTTTGACAATAACAAAAGAAAACAGGGTTTTTAGGAACCTTTATAGGAGTTTTTTTTGGGGGGGGTATCTTTTTTTTTTTTAGATTCACAGCTGGCAATGCAATAAAACCTGTCACTATAAAACAGTGATGTTCTAATGAGGCTTTTTGTCATCTTCTGGGAAAACAGCAGCTTGTAAGGAGAGTTATTATAAAGTGCACTTAGAAATTAGGTTGTTAAACTGTGCCAATTCATTTGTCTTTTTCTTCAGTACTGTTTTCGAAAACTGCCAAGTCTGGTTTATTGTTTTTTAAAATCTTGCTTTTACTTCATTGACTCTGTGCTGCTCTTTGTAGGTTTCATAGAAACCTTTTATTTTGTGACTACTGTATTGTATTCTTCTGTCAATACTTGTATACAGTGCAATTAAAAATAGATATGCCAGACCTATTCTTATTGATGTCTACAGAATTTATGTTGCAGACTTAAAGAGCATCATGACTGGATCTGAACTTTTGCATAATGATATTTAAAAATCACAGCATTTGCATACTATTATATTAAATGTGATGTTTATTAACAATTGATTTTAATACCATTAAGGGACTCTACCAAAGCCCATTGGAATCTAAGGGGACTCAATTAATTCAGTGGATTTTATATGAAATCTTGAGAGCACCATGATTTACCGTCTTGTAATTAATACTTAAATCTGTGCAATCACAGTTGTGATCTCTTCCAGTCACGTCACCCCAGGCCCTTTGTTCATTGAACGTGTCTGTCACTCCCTCACAGGGCTGCAGTTCAAAGCTGAGCAGTTGGCAGTTGTAACTTTGGCCTCTGGACAAAAAGGAGATGTGGACTGTGTTTTCAGTGGAACTGACTTCTTCCGTTCCTGGGATGCATCTTCTTTGTGTTTCTGTCTGCCTAAGGCCCAGGTTCACTTATTGTAGGGTCTGGGGTCACCCTAGTGAAATGGAAGTGCTATGGGACCCCTGAACGATGTAGGAGAGAGATATTTTTTATGTTTTGATCTGCTGTGACTTGGTGAATCTGAAGGACAGCTGAAGGGCAAAAGGCAGGGAGGGAGAGTATGAGGCCCTTTGGTGTGGGGTGGGTGAACTCTGATGGGTATAATGGAGATTGTGGAGACATAAAGGATGAAGACAGACTGTTTGTAGCAAAGAGCGGAGCCTGAGGAAGTTTGTCTTTAAAAGTCACTTCCAGAAAGCAGAAGCCATGATTGGGCATCTCACTCGGTAGATAATGAATGTGGGCAATGTGGCGCAGGCGCTTTCCCTGCCTAGCGAAATCTCTGCTGCAAAGTATCTAGTATCCAGACTGGCAAAACACAAGAAGAATGCAGATATAGTGGTGGGTAGTTACTAAAATTAAACACAAGCCAAAACCAGACCTGCTGAATCCAGGTCCATAACTAAACACTTTTTAAGACTTTGTGGGAATTTAGATCTGGTTTTGGCTCAGGGTTTAGAGGTTAAGAGCTGGTGACATAATCTGCTTCCATGTCTGAAGACAGGGTTTAGTCACTGATTATAATTAATACAGTTCTTGTAGAGCTGTTATATGGAAGCAAATTCAAACTGTAACTATGAATTGGGAAGCTGCTCTAGCATAGAGAATACAGCCTGGAAGATGGTATGACCCATAATTAGGGATGTGTTGACTAATAATAACAAGTAAAATGGGGCTTGGCCAGATATGCGTGGTTTAACACCTCATGGAAATCTCTTAAGTGCACTCTAGGCCTCTTCAGAAGTGCAGAAATCTGCACTGATTGTTTTTAAAAACACTGTAAAATGTATCTTTACAGTGCCTGAGGTCAATACGCAACTCAAGTGAGTCACTCTCATTATCTGTCTGAAATAGCCCAAAGCAGCAATTCTTTGTATTCTGTAGGAAGATTAGGAAGTAAACAACATTTGGTGCTCCCTGAAAATGCTACCAAATAGCAGAGGCCAATCTCCCTGCTCTGCCACGCTCCCAGCACAGCTGTGTCTCTGGGGATATGTCACTGGGAGCAGAATCCATCCTCTGCTCACAGAGAGCTGCCGTTTAGGAACAGCATTTAGTCATCTGTTGCAATAAGCTGCTTAAATCAATGCCTGTTACCAGGCCTGACCCAGTAAAAGAATCAATTTACTGTGTGCTGAGCTGTGAAGTTTGCAGCAATGCTGGGCACTTTGGCTGCAGCGACGGCTGAAGCCCCGCACCACCGTGCCGTCCTGCCGCTATGTTACGCAACGCGGTGTCCCGAGAGTGAGGTGAACATCTACGCTGGGCGCCTCTGAGTGCTCGCCCGCTGCCTGCTGAGAAAGCCGCTGCCTCAGCTACGCTCAGGGTCACACAGACAAAAGGCTTTTGCAGCACGTCGGTTACTATCTACATACGTGCCTTATCTTATACGTAACATTTCTGTAACATCTCATTAAAGCCACGGCAGGTCAAAGGCCCTAAAAACACACAGTCTGTTTTCTGGCGGTTTTTCATGCTGTGACAACCGTTGATGTGCTCTAGGACTGACGAATGTTCTGGGCCCGAAGATCTCTCTGAACTCTGGCCTGCACGTCCTCCTTTCAAGCTGGATGAAGATTACCAGAGCCCAGGGCTGTTTAGCCTTCCCTAGCGTGTCCTGGAAAAGAGCTCTGCAGCCAAGGTTCCCGGGCCGTGCCGCCCGCTGCACGCAGCCCTGGGAGAGTTTCATCCGCTGTTTTTCTTGTTGCGTCTTAATGTGACTTCAGCAGGGCTGAAGCTGATATTCTTTCAGCAGGATCTGAATCTTGACTGAACGAGGGTCGTTTCGTTAACTAAACGATGTGGATCTTCGTCTTAGGAGTCCACTTAAGATCAGGCAGGGGCAGCAGCATTACAGTCGGCTGGAAGTTGCCGCGCTGTTTGTTTGGCTTGATGCAAATGTGAAAGGAAGGGCTCTGCATTTCTCAGTTGATTTATAACTGAATTACCCCACGTGCCTCTGCCTGTCCCTGCTGAACACAGTTTCAGCTGGAGGCTGAGCATCAAGGGACAGCAGTGAGAACAGCAGCTGGAGGGGAAGGTGTCCTGATGCCTCTCCAACTGCAAAGGGATCAGGCAGAGAACCGGGACACCCCCCCCCACCACCACCCTTGGCATTGTCCTCCCCAGGGCTTGCTGGTGGGGAGTCAGGGGCCACCCCTGGCAATGCCTTGGGTCAGATGGCTGATGGCCACACAGTGATGAGGCCTGGCCAGCCTGGTGAGCTGCTGCGGTGCCTACATCCTGCAGTTGGGAACCAGGGGGGCTTTCAGCTATCGTCCTGTGTTTTGATATCATAACGGGTGTGCAAGGAGCAGGAGGCTCTGAAGAGCTGGCAGTGCTTGGGAAGGGTGGCTGGTTTCTCATTCATAGTTATAAAGCATTAATACGGAAAAGCAGAACCCATGACTCAATTGCTGGAAGTCCACATCACGAGTTACTTTCCAGTGTTTTGCTGGATTTGATAGATACCAGAGGGCTGCCAGCTGACTGGCAAGCAGGCTTCTTTGCACTGCCCCAGGTAACCTACTCTGACATCGCATTTAACCAGCTCCCCATCAAACCTGACAAGCCATGACTGTGAGCCGGCAGGCTCTAAGTTTGATAGACACAACGTAATGCTGGGTCAATGTTCTGCATGTATAATTCAGCAGCTGCGCAACATAAGTATTACAGCTGTTGTACTACTTTAAATCCTTTCATAAAGGTACAATAGCATGCCTGTGAAGTTTTATACACAGAACAAGAATTTTATAGTAATATTTTCTTTAGGCAAGTTGTTTTTCCCGGCAGCTCTGAGCCTTTCACGTGAAGTCAAATTGATTGCAGTGGAGTTCTTTTCAAAAAGCTTTTCTAAACCTGTGAATCCTTTCCATGCTGGGAAGTGCCAGTAAAATAAAGAGGACCATCATTAAAATAAATAAATAATTCAGTAAAACTGTTACCCATTTTGCACTACTGAAGAAATCCTGTATGCCTAGCATTGATTAGTGAGATCCAAAGCAAGTATAAACTGCCAGACACATACTGAAATCTACAGAGAGGTATGATTTATACCTGTTAAGGGTCAAACCTTGTATTTACAGCTCAGAAGGAACAAGGATTGGTACTGTAAAGCAACGGAGCACAGCAGCAGTATGTGTTTCTGCTACTAGTTGATTCCAGGGAGGTATCAGATTAAACTGATGCAGCCATGGTTTGATCTTCTTCCTCCAGATACGTTTATTCAACACCAGGTTTTTGCCGTCATTGCACAATCAATCCATCAATGGAATTTTTCTTCTTTGTCACAGGGCGGGATGGGACATTTATTCTCCTGTGTTCCTCTTGTCTCTTCAATTTGCTCTGATCACACACATCTCGGAGCTCAGCATATTCCTTAATCATCTTGGTGCTCCAGTAACTGCATCTCTACTTTTGCTCAGCAGATCCTATTAACTGTACCTGACCAAAGTGTTTTTCAGCCTTTCAGTAACATATAAAATAATACCAGGGGCATTTTCCTCCCAGTGATCACCACCCTGAAGACACCGAACTGGCTCAAATATCAGATGCTTATCTGCTCGAAGCGTCTGTCACTTAAAAACAATAGCCCAGACATGTTTCCAAGTTTTCCTAGGAAGAGTGTAAGAGGGGCAGGTTATTTTACCACTGATTGCCTTAGGCTAGCTTTCAAGTTTAAAACCATTTCTTTCCTTTTCCTTGCACCAGACACCTATATCAATGCCAACAACATCTATGCCTGGACCCCAGTCAGAACTTTCTTAGCCTGTCTCTAATGATTATTTAAGATCCTCTGAGAGTTGTCGGGGTGGTAACAGCTGTACAAGCCAGGAAGAAAATATGCTTCCTGCTGATCTTATGAAACTCAAACCTAAGCATCCCCAGCCTTTAAAGACAAAAACTTGTAGTGACTGCTTTCTTCAGAACCTTTTCAACAGCAATATTTTCTATGTTTCATTGTAACTAGTTTAATATTTTAACATTTCTATCAAAATGAATTGCAGCTGATTCACCTAATGTATACTAATTTGCAAATTAATTCTGTTAACTGAATTAGGCTTAACTGATCTGCATTGTCCAATTATTCATCTGACTCGCTCATCCACATATAGGAGAAGTAGCCTCAGTGGGTTATTGTTCTGTTTCTTTTGAATCAGAAAACAGCTGCTAGTTTTCCCCAGCTGTGAGGCTGAGATCAGGCATTAGGGCTGCTGAAGATGCTTTGCTTCAGATGAGAGTATTTGAAGTAGGGGATTTAATAAAGTTGCCCCAAGTGTCACAAGGCGGAGCAGGATGACATGGCTAGGAAGTTAAATCCACAGCAACATTTCAAGGCTCTGCTTGGTCCCAGCTTGAGTGTTTGCCTACGTAATGTGGCACCTCTCCTGGGCTCCCTAGTGAGCGCGTGCTAGTTAGGCTATGCAAAGGAGAGGGGGACAAATGACCAGTCCCCTTTATGGCCTCCATTGAAGGACCAGCCCCAAGTGTGACATAATGCTGTTCCCTCACCACTCCACAAAGTGACAGAGGGCTTCATGAGACTGTGGTCTCCCTTACCTCTTCATGAATGCACAGATCATATGCCTTGTAGAGACCTGAGGACCCAAGAAGGACCTGTGCCCGCCCTGTTCCAGGTGTGAGTGAAAGAGGACACATTTTAGCTGCTTTGGGATGTGCAGACAGACCTGTGCCAGTCTGAGGCTTCCCTGGGCAACCCTTCCAGCTGATGTTTTAGACTGAGATTAGTTTTCAGGGAAGGAATAGCAGCTGGGGGTATCTAAAAGCACACACATACTAAGGTTCAGTTGAGGTGTTAGGAGAAATTTCCAAAGCAAAAAGCTAGAGAGAAGCACCATAAATAATGTAATCAGCACAGGGTCAGCTTCTCCTAGGTCAGATAGCATCTGAAGGTGCTGGGAAGCCTTTCAAGCTAGATCTCGTTCATAACTGTAAGGGCATTGCCTCCCATCACAGACATTCACTCACTGTCCTTCTCATGGCCGAGGGACATAGCCTCAGAGGTTGCATATCATGAGCAGGATGGAGCAGTAGCACATGTCTGAGTTGTGTCCAAGCTGCCTATGGGGCCTGAGACCAAGGTACATCTTGGTCACAGCCTCCTCCGTACTTCTAGGCAGCCTGACCCAATCCTTGCTGCCTCTGTGGCACTCCCTGCTCAGACCTGGCACGGGAGGACCCCAGGCTGTCCCATTGACCTAGCGTTAGTTGCCACCAATATCCCTGAAAAGGTAGGGTGGTATCACAGCACGCTCCAAACTATCAAGCTGCAACAAGGTCTTTTACCATCACATACCAGCATACTCTTCGTACCAGTCCCTCTGCTGCCTTCTCCTTGTCTCTCCTCATCCAAGGCACACATTCTCTCTATTATCTCGCTTCTCTCTGCTTCTTCCTCCTCTCTCTTCCTCGGCTGCTCTCTCTCCGTTGGCTGCCCCACCACTGAACAGCACCAGCCACAGCTGCCCCTTATCTACATCAGCCAACCCACCGCCCCTGAAGCCAGCCCACAGATGTATGTTGTCAATGATAACTAACCCACCTTCATTCCTCTACAGAGTGAGGAACTGGAGGCGCTGCTGGGCACTGGGGAGCAAACATGCCTGACAGAACAGGGGGATCTGGGTCCCTCCAGAGGGTGCTGGGTGGGTTGTTCGGGAGCTGGGCCCCTGTTCGGTAGCAAAGGCATAGCAAGCTTTCCCATCTGAAGCCCTCCTTTGGAACGTGTCAGCTGCTTGGTCCCAGGCAGGCCCGTGTCTGCTATGTGTTGATTTTTGCTAGCCCTAAGGGTTTCACTTTCACAAAGCAATTACCTCCCTCATTAGGTAATTTAAATAAATGAAGTTGCTCCAGCTGTACCCTCTTCTCAGGTGCCATCTGCAGGCAGCAGGATGGGTTCTGATTTTTTGCCGATTCTGACAGATTTCTGACTGATCACTGCCCTTTTTCTTGAAGGAGATGGACTTGAGAGTCCCACTGGAAGAGCTGAGTGGGAGAGATGGAGCTTTTTCCTTCCCTGTTCAGTCTCTCAGCAGGTGAAAACTGTAGGTTTGGACAACTCTGAGCTATAGCAGAAGATTTGGTGAGAACAATCTTAACTTGCAACTAACTTTTCTAGTAAAGGAGAGTTTCAGAGATTAGGAAATGAACCTTGGATATTGAGACATTTACATCTCTTGCAGCTGATTTTACTGTTTGACTGAGAAGGATCTTTCTACTGGTACCCAGAGCAGAGGGAAACATAGCAGGCACCCCAAACACGTCTGTAGTTTGGGTCCAGCTTAGATGTAACACTAACAGGGGTCTCTAATATGATTCCAGTGCGAAAGGAACAGTTGGTCTTACGGTCACAGACAACGTGAAGGATCCTGGCATTATCAAATAGAAAAACCTAGATGTGATTTAACTTAGTAACTCTAAACCAACAGCATCTTACTTGCACACTCACATGATTCTGAAGTGGACCCAGATCTTACATGCCCTCCTTAGTCCACTGTTACTCATCTCAGTAAAATATTAATTCTCAATATGGTTGTCATATGAAAAGCTGAAAGTACCAGTGAAGTGTATTGATTTTTTTAAAAGTGAAAATTGAGGCTCAAGGGAGTCTGGCTAGCTCAGAGGATTGCATAATACACTGATGAATCTGTTAGCCATTGCTGTCTCCAGAAAAGAATGGTAGCTCATGGTTGTACAGGGGTGCTCACTTTGGCTTATTCACAGGGAATAAAATCCTTGACCCTTAGAGGTTCCTGGGCATTCATTTCAAAGGGAGCACGCACTTGAAAATCATTGCAGTTCTGGGCTAAAGGCCTCCAATTACTACTTGATACTTAAGGTTTGGGTTTTTTTTGGTTTTAAAGGGTGTTCTGTTGCTGAAAATCTCCCTTTAGGAGACTTAATAAAAATGGATAAAAACTACATAAAGGAAAATGTATTTCCATCATTGAGAGGACGGGTTTGTTGTTTTTTTTTTTTCAAGATAGAAAGAATATTTCAAATTTGATGACTGCTTCTCTGCCTTAGCATTCTTAAGCAACATCAACATGGCTCAGAAAAATTGCAAGGGTGATCCCTGAAGTGCCTCTGTAAATACCATCCTTTTTGTGCTTTGAAAACTGCAGAAGCTGTTAAGCTTCTCAGAACAACTTTTTAATTAAAGTAACAAAATGTGCCACTCACAACAGAAGTGAAGTGGCCTCCCTTTTGCATTCTAAGTAGGAATTATGATTTCAGCTTCTTTATTGCCACTTCTGCTAAGCAAGAATCAAAAAGCAATCAAGCCTGAAGGACCACAGGAATCTCAGATTAATACAATCAGTCTGACAGTAGGGAGACTTCTTTTTTTGGTATAAAGATAGCAAATAGCAATGCCAAGTATGTCCTGTATTTTTATTTTTTTTTGTTGCCACTTGTTTCACACCATTAAATGCTTTGGAAGAAAGGTACGGTAACTGCAGCTATTATAGGTAAACTTTAGATGAATGTACCTGTCAGAATATAAATGAAATCCTATATCACTTTGCTCATTTTGCTTTGTTTTCTCCATCCTAAATGGAATTACAGAGAATTAAATTTTTGAAGCATGACCATTGCACAGAGAATTATTCAGCTAAGAGCTGGCCACCTGCAAGAGGTTCTCTCCTCCCTCCCCTTAAGCTTGTTATTCATTGTCTCTGTTACTAATTAGGTTTTCTGACCTAAACTTAGTTTGCAGATGATGGATTTTAAAGAATATTGTAAGGGACAGGACATCAAGGTCAATATTTGAAACTGGCAGAGAAGTAACCTCCAGAGGGCTTATTCTTTGCAATATCCCAGGAAAGGGAGAGGCCGTGTGCTGAGCTCAGACTCTTGTTAGTGTTTACTGTTGTCATGTTTGTTGTTGGTTTTTTTTTTCCCTTAAACCACAGCATGCAGCAAATAGCAGCGCTGGTAGTGACACCACTGTTGCAAAAGTTAAAAGCCTTACTTATTAAAAGCTGTACCTGGTATGTGTGAAGGTCTTCCCTAGGTGTCTGGAAAATGCTTCCAGGGTGGATAAACAATATATTTTCTTGCGGCTTAAGGCCAAACCGACAAGTAGCACAAGGGAGAGGGAAGCATTAGAAGTGTTTTAGGTAAACATTGACTGCTTTATTGCTGACTGCAAATTCAGAAAGGGAGCTTTACAAGGCTGAAGGGAGAAGAGTCGTAACTGGATCCATGGCTAATTCTGCAGCCATGAGACACAGTCGCAGCCTAATCTTTCACATATGTAAAATGGAAAATTCCACTTTAGTCCAGTTCTGGTGCTAGATCTACTTTAAATAGCTCTTTTCTCCTCCAGTAGGCCTAACGACTTCATTACAGTCTCTTGAGATACAAGGCGCTGCTTGGAGCAAATAGGGTGATTGGACTATGGTCCTCCACTGGTTTCGTGGTTCAGGAAATACTCTCAGGAGCAGTTTCACCATCTGCCCTATAAGGGCTACAAAACCTAAGGAGGAGTATTCTCTAAGAATGAACCCATAGTGAAAAAAACAAGGTCTTTATGATTAAAAAAAAAAAAGCACCTGCTGAACACATGCAATGCTTTCAGAGGACCTGACTCCTGTAAACAGCAGCAACCCTGTAGCTATGAGGACACTGTCTGGGACCATGATCTCCTATCCTGGTGACACCTATAGGCTTGCCTGTCTGCTGCAGCAAGCCATGTCCTAGCTGTGCTGGCATGGGCTTATTCATAGTGGGTTGTTCATCCCATGTGGGATGATAGTGAGCACCTGTATCTCAAGACACCTGTGAAGTCATGTCTTTCCCACGGATCTGAGTTGTTTGTTTGGGCAGGCTGGGCAGTTTCCTTCTCTGACTGATATGGTGGTGGTGGATTGGTTCTGAAGTCTGGCAGTCTTTCTTGACTTCCATCTTTTCCTTTTGCCATGGACAAAGGATGCTTTAGTTTATGATCAGTCCTGAAGTGGTCAGGCAGTTGGACTACATGGTTGATGTAGGTCCCTTCCAGCTGAAATACTCTATTCTGTTCTGTTCTATTCTATTCCTGATCCAGGGTGCCCTGTCCAAGGCTGGGAATCTGTGATGCCTTTGTCCCTGAAGGCTCTTCTTTCAGCATCAGCTGCGGTCACAAAGATAAATGAAAAGGCTCTTGGCCAGATCTGCAAAAGCTTATTTAAGATTTCTTGCTATGAGATGTGGATGGTTGTGGCTAGAGCCTCGAAATCTTCCCTAAGAAATCTAATAAGTTGCAATTGTTATGACTCATTCATATACAAAGCTCTACCCAGGATGACAATCTGAAACAAATTTGGAATCGGCATTCAACTGGTTTACCAAATACTCCATTAACTGATGCTGTACTGACAGAACAATGCAGGTATTTCAGGTCGTTATTGCTCCATACTTGCTTGAGATAACTTGGTATTTACATGTGCAACATCTTGTTTTCTCACACTGGGATTAAGTGGAGGGACTCACTAATTTCAATCAGTCTTACATCAGTAATAATTCCACTCTCCGCAGCAGGTTGATTAGGTTCACTGGATAAGACAGCTGTAGCTCTCCTGTGGCAGGAGAGAACGACTGGATGCTGAAACACTGCTGTCCATGGAGGTGCTTCATTTGGGAAACGTCACCAGTGGGTGAGATGGAAAGGATGTGTCTGAAAGCTTAAAAGCTAATGGTGGGATAGGATGTTTGCTACAATAGAAAGCAGAGGACTTGGAGTAATTGTTCCTGTTTTTATTCCAAGTCATTGCTCTTTATTGGATTAGCCAAGCTAAAATCCTCTCTAAATTAATGCTTAGGAACAAAACATTTGGAATGAAAGAGGTAATATTTACATAATTAAATCTGTTTGTCCTCAAATTATCTGATCTCCTTTGCCATCACAGAGTCATATTTTCAAATATATATACTTTTATACTACATTCAATTCCAGCACACACAGGTTTAAGTTGTCCCTGAAGCACAAAAACAACTGTTTTATGCTTTTGTGAGGCAAACTAAATCCAGAATTTGTATAGATCTACTATATAATATACATACAGGAAAAAACCCCTTTGTTTAAGCTGTGGTATTCATTAAGTGAGATACAGTGATTACTTTGATTTGAATAATTGTCAGCAACCAAATGACCTGCGTGGGAATGCCCCGAGATGGACGTCGGAAAGGGAGGTCTGGCTTCCATCCTGTCAGTCCTGGAGTGGGACCAGTCTTAAACAAAGCATCTGTGTCTCAGTTCCTTCATCATACTGTGAGGGAGGTAAGACTGACCTCCCTCAGAGCAATTTTATGAAAATGGGGTTTATATTTGTGAAGCCTTCTAAGAAATGTAATAGGAAGTTGCCCACCCCCCGAGCCTCTGTGTAAAGATATGTGCACAAAAGATAATGAGCGGGTTCAAAAAGAATTTGAAGGGCCCAAGAGCTGGAGATCCGAGGTAGCTATGCAGCTAGCAAAGGAAATTCCACATGGACCTGTAAGCAAAACAAATAAATTCCAACCAAAAGGTTTTTTGACTATTCTTAGTAGATTCCAGTGCTCATAGAGGGGAAATTATCCACTGAACCAACATTTCAGATGTGACTTTTTCTGAATGTGATACCTGGCTTTGAGGGCATATAAAAATTAAATAAAAAAGTAGATGAGCTCACATATCAGATGAGCAGAAGGAGTTTAATTCGTTGAACTTCTAAAGATTGCATCATGCTTTGAAATTTAGAAGTTAACCTGAGGTCCAAATTGAACCTGACTGTACTTCATGCCAGAAAGGTTGACTATAGCTTAAGAAGGGCAATTCGATATGTTTTCATAACAATATTTTGTTAGCATTAATAGGCAGCCAAATGGATGATGAATTGAAAGAATAGGCAGGGAAGAGCTGAAGTATGGCTGGGAAGTCCTTAACGTGCAAAACAAAAATTGTGCATCACTGTCAGTGAACCATAAACATTTCTGGGATGAAATACTTCTTCCTGTTAAGAAGCAAAGAGATGTTCTTAAATTTAAACAAAGGGGAAAATTGGGAAAGAAAGGTCTTAGCAATGAAAAGGCAGAAGGAGGAAGACATGAACAATAGTGTGACAGGCTGTTGGACTAGTTCGTATTTTGTCTAGAGAGGTGGCTCTTCATTTTCTGAATGTCTGATCCCTTCAGTGCTTTGTATCATTAAAGTTCTGGACCCTCAGTTACCAATGGGCATATATGACACAGTAGGTGTCTGATCCCTTTAGAGGAATTTATATCCCTGAAGTAGCTCCTTGGTATATGTAGGACATCCACCTGTGATGCAAGCGGGGTACGCTAAATTATTGCTGCTGCACAAGTGAGCTGTAGCCCACCTTCCCCCAGAGGAGCAGTGCGTGTGGTCCTGCTTATCGGGCAGGGTTTGTTGCTAGGGGAAACTTCTGCTAAAAATCCAAACTTCTTCACTCTTTCAAAGGTTTAAAATGTAGCCATCAAACACCCCAAAAGACTGAAAAGAAGGAACTTTCCAAATGCCAGACCAAAATCCAGTGCTATCTTTTACAGTTATTAGCAGTGATAATTCAAATTTGGGTTGGCCATAGAGCGGGATCAAGGTAAGAGGGATGGCAGGATCTGGCCCATAAAGGCAATCCAGCCTGCATCTTTCCTCCAGACATATAAGTGAACTAATTTTCTTTTGAAAAAAAAATATTGCTGCTTACAAAAGTAGAAGATGTTTCTATTTTCTTAGTTTTGATGAGGTATTTTAGTAAGAAATATTCAAGGGTTAAGGCTTGTATCAAATTCTGATCACGTAGAAAATGTTTTCTCCTCAAATTCAATTCCTACCCTTCTTTTCCTCAGTAGAACAACCTCAGGCCTCGCATGGCAGGGTTGTAACATTTACTAAGCTTCAGTGGCAGACACTGATTAGCTTAGCAAGAATGTCACAGGGCCCCTCACTTGCAGGCGTGTATATAGAGTAACAATTCAGAGACAATCACTTGAAGTCCAAAACAAGCAACTTCTTGATCAATGCCAAAACACACTCAGAAAATTAAATTGTTAAAGGTCATGGTCATTCATTTCCTGGAGAGTGTGATGGAGTAGGAAAAGCATGACAAAACAAGCTCTCTGGGCTTGGAAGACCTGCTCCCTGCTGCACTCCTGTTTATTGCTAAATCCTTTCCGTGCCAGCCTTGGGAGTTGCGCGAGCCTGTGCTGGAACAGTATAATTCCCCATCCCAGAGGTGCTGCTGGGGATGCTATGCACTTCACCTAGGGCTAGCTTGGGGCTGGATGCGAGCAGTCTCCTCTCCTCTGATCCTGACAGAGGCTAAAGGGACCCTGTGAAACGTGCCCTCTTTTCTTGCCGTGACTAGAAGACTTTCTAAGCTTTTAATCTCATAAACTTCCCTGTGGGAGGGAAAGAGCAGAAATGTACTGTACAGCAAAGCCTTTTAAGTTCTGGCATGGTGGTGATGTCAGGGATGGAGGCATGGTGAGCCCACTGCAGCCTGCCAGCCTGCCCTGCTCCTCAGCTCCCTTCTCCCTCTCCATGGGATGAGGGAGTGTGGGTCCGCTGCCTCGCCTGCTTGCTGTGCTACAAATTCAGTGCAGAGGAGCCACCCTGAAGGACAGCTCTTTGTTTCCTTGGTGCCGTATAAAGCGGGTCAGTAGCCATTGGCATGTAGCTTCTCGGTGTGGCCACTCGTACTGTGTCATGAAAACGGAGGTGTTTACTCCCAGTGGTGGTTCACTCGGTGCTAGCGAAGGTACCTCTGTACACTGCTGCACTCAGGGCACAGACACATCTTCAGTCTCTAACTCAACGCTTTTCAACACACCAGGCCCCCGGGAGCCTGCGGAATACTTATTGGGAAGCTGTGAAGGCTGATGAAGACAAGCAAGCTTGTATATACCTACAGGAATCTTGGTGTTTGATGTTTCCAGGGGCTTCTTTCCACGGGAGCCCAGAAAACAGAAATAACTGGCCACCACCGGTCTGGCTCGTGGGCTTCAGTGCCTAAATGATTCCTGGAGGTATTTGCCTTCCATGGTGCAGAGTTAGCATTTGTGAAAACCATATTTAAATGCCTAGCCAGTTTTAGGTAAACACCTAGCCCATTTCAGTTCCACTTGCATGCAGTACAGCCGCCGTGGTGGGGAATGGGGAGATGCAATGTTTCCCACTTCCCTGGCAGATAAAGCAGCTGCTTTGCCAAAGTCTGAATTTGGCTCTTACCTGCAGTCTGTGGCCTCCCCCAGTGTTTTTGGGTAGGGATTTCTTTCTTTTCTTTCCTCTCTCCCCACTTTGCATAATACTGACTGGAGCAGGGCACTGATTGCAATGCCCTCCCGCCTCCTGTCAGTGCTCCAGCCCCAGGCTGCCAAGCCAGCATCCCTGCACGTCCCAGTCAAACTGGGGCAGAAGAAATAACCGGTTTGTGATTCCTGATGAGTTTTAGCACTCAGCACTGCTTGAATGGATGGAAGCGTGTGTTCCCAGAACAGAGCTACTGTACTGGGAGGATCCTAGCAGCCTGGGAATTGAAGCCCATTTCAAGCCAGGGGACAGGTGATGAGGCATCTGAAAGCCCTGCCTTTTGGACTGATCTGTTAGATGTCTTCTGGGGATCTGGCTTTGTTTGTCATGTCCTGTCTTATGAGAAGTACATGACAGAACGGACATTTACATTCAAGTGCCCTGTCATTCATCTCCCTGTTGTTTTTTAAAAATAAAAATCTTACAAGGAAACTTATTTTGGACTGAAACTAATTGTTGAGAGAGGGATAAACAAAGTTGTTTATAAACGTCTGAGTCACTGGTTTACAAGAGAAGAGAAAATAGAATTTACATAACGGGTCACATAGGTCACACTGTTCAAATTTCAGATTGTGATTGTTTAGACGAAAATTTTATCAGCAAACTGTTTGCAGAATTCTTGTATGTTGGTGTTTGTTTAGATAAGAAATAATGAGAGATCTTTTGTGAAGAATGAAAGATTCTAAACAAAGAAAAAATGTCCAGTCAGAACGTCAACTGCCTAACTAATTAACTTAATGGATTTGGCATGCTCTAGAGCAGAAGTGATTCTGCATCATTTTTCCTGGTTCTTGTTTGGGGTTTTTTTGTGGTTTTGTTGTTGGTGGTGGTGGTTTGGGTTTTGGTTTTTTAATACCGAATTTGTGGAAAATCAGATTTTTCCTGAACCTGTGTTGTCTCGATACCCCAAACCTTCTATAGAAGATTTCGATTACAGCAAAAAGGCAAGCTCTGCCAACATTAAACCGTAAGATGCAGTTTTAGTTCTATGCCGGTTTGACAGTGGAAGCCTGAGAGGCTTTGCTGATTTTGCTGGATAAATTCACATTTTGACCTTTCTCTGCTATGAAACTGATAAATATAGCAAAATGGGTTTTCACATCTTCAGGGTAGATAATTTTCTGTTTGAAATGCTGCTCTGAGGCATGTTCCTTTTGTTTTATTAGCTTTTTCCTGCAGCTAGAAAGAAAAATAGAAACCTCCCAGTCCTAACTGGTTTGGACAAGCAAACCATGAGGTCTGCAGATGTTTAAAGTGGTTGTAAGAAAATGACAGGATATATGACCTCCTTTTCCTCTTTAGGAAAGTTAAGGAAAGTTACCCTGCCTTTGAACTGCTTTCTCCATTGAAAGAAAAATGCATTTCTTCCAAAAGGAAAAACTTGGGGGGGGGGAAGCATCACAAGGCAGTGATTTCTACTACAGACTGCGGGTTGTTGTGGCTCAGAACGTAGCTGTCACCAAAGGTGGTTGCTGAGGTTTTAGGACCATACTGACATGGTTGGACTCTGGACACAGGGTAACTTGCCAGACTCTTGCTGAGGCCTCCTCAGCTCACTGGATGCTATGGGCATCCCAAGAAGTGTGAGCTTTTTGGGCTATTCCTTGTGAGCCTTCTTTTTTTGTGCAGGTCACTCTGTCCCACAATTTTCCTATTTTCAAATGGGAGTAAGATTTCTCCATTTCTCCTAGATTTTGCTATCTCTTCAGTTCTTTGGAGACAGAATATCTCCTGTTATGTGTATGCACAGTGCCCAGCATAACTGGATCTCTCTCATGACATGCCTATCTGTGATGAGGCAGAGGCCTCACACATGGAGCCAAAAGAAGATTGTCGCAGCACTCTCAAAACTAGCTGGCTGCAGCAAGGCTTTTACCATCCCATACCAGGTTAACTTCAGTAAGTAGCTCCCACACCTTGCCCCGGCAGTCACCAATCCCCCACAAGGTTTCATCAGTTCATCTACCATTTGTGCTGTTTCTTCATACTTTTCAGGCCGGGCCAGTCCAGTCCACCCTGCTTCTTGCCTCTGCTACCTCCAGGACTCTCTCTCACCTCCCTCTGCTTCTTCTAGATCTCTCTTATTGGCTGCTCCTCTTCTATACCCCTTAGAGCTATTTAACTACTTAGCAGGAACCAGCCACAGCTGCACCTTATCCACATCAGCCAACCCACCGCCCCTGAAGCCAGTTCACAGCTGTATATTATTAATTAACCCAGCTTCATTCCTCTACAAAGATAAATGTCCTTCTGCCAGGAATGGAACTTCTATTCCAACAGACAAGTCAGAAAATTGGGACTGATTCTTATAAATCCTGTGTCCTGTCTTTGGCTCAAAAAGAAGCTGTGTTCCATCTTATTCCACTATCTATATTAGATTTGTATATCTTAGCATGTTTTAAGTGAAACATGATAACCTACCACATTTTTGAAATTGCTCTTGTCTTCCTCTTGCCAAGACTTCCAGATAGTGCACAAGCATATCTCGTCCTGAGCAGCAGCGAGAGCCCCTAGAAGGCATTTGAGATGCTGTTTGCACATATGGCTACATTTATAGGATTATGTTTCTGAGAAGCCAGAGCACAGGGAAAATATACAGCTTTGTCTCTCTCTGATCATTTTTTATAACCTGGAATTTAAAAGAAATAAAGTGATCCTCGAAACCCCATGTAAAATAAGTATGTCACCCCAAAAGCTCTGTATCACTCGACTGGTTTGCTACAGGATAGCTTCATATAGTTCCCAGAATAAAATCAATGGGTTATGGGTTTTCGCCTTCCATGTAATTACATAGCATCATGCTTAGCCCTGGGACATCCTGACCCTGGCAATATTTCATGGGCTGTACAGACACCAAAATAACAGTTATTATTAACATGTCACAGCTTCAGGACACCTCAGCTACTCTTTGCCCTGACCAGCTAGGTTAACGCATTAAAGCTCAACTAATTTGAATGTGTGACACAGGTCCTATTAAACAGGTAGTGAATGTTCCTCTGACTGGTTATTTAACAGTAAAAAAGGTGGCAAGTGGTCAGGTGATGTCAGAAGAGCAAAACAAGAAGCAAGCGGTGAAACACAGTGGAGTGGGATCAAAAGAGGAGGGCAGTACGTCTAGTACTGTGGCATGGAGATCCCCCTATTTACAGAACATTAATCAGGCAGTGACTGATTTTTAAGGAGAGGCTGGATACTGTGGATAAAGGCTCATTATTACAATAATGCAGATAAACTGGCGCCCTGCAACCTGTCTGGAGAAGTGTTCTGTATTTGTCTAAATAATGTAGATAAGATAATGAAAAGCTCTGGGAGGCTGGAAGCCATCCTCAAGCTTCAGGCAGAGGGCATAGTGCTGTGCAGGAGCAGCCACAGTCAACACAGCTGGGGAGAGGGAATAAGGCAGATACTGGTTCACAACGGCACCACTTTTTTTTTTTCTGGCCACTTGATGAAGGGAGCGAAGGGGATGGATCTTTGCTTTCAGTAAAACTGAGGTTCCTTGACTCCAGTGGGACTACATGACTATTTACCAGGTGAAGGTCTCAGCTCTGTTATATGAATGGCAGCTGCTCAGTTTTGCATCAAATAGTATAATTCTATAGGAGGGACAGATTGCAGCATGCACTCATTAGTGGGGCAGGACTGTATGTTATTTCTGTTCTTGGGTGACTCTTCTTTATCAGAAATTGATGTTATACATAAGACACTTCTTTCTTTCAGTACCTTGGGTTTTGTGAAGAAAAAAAATGCTATAAATCATGGTAGCATCCAGGAGGTTGGGAAAAAAAATAAATGGGGAACTCCCCCCTCCCCTCCCTATGAAAACAGGATCAACCAATAAACAATCAAAATATTAAATAAAAGAGATAAAAGAGAAAACAAAAGAGAACAACATTCTGAAGAATGGTGTCAGTTCTGTTACTTCTATAATTTGAAATTAGTACCTGGGAAATGGGATTAGACAAATGACCTTTTTGCCTAGTTCATCTCTTCCTACAGCACTCATTTCCAGTAAATGTAGGGTGTATGTCCCCACTGGGGAGTTGACTGGGCTCTGTCTAAGGAGCCTCATTTGCCTTCAGGGAGGTGATGGGGGTATATGGAAATAATTACCTCTGGTTCCCTGGGGTACTGGAAAAAAATTCTCCTGACTCCAGCAAATGCTCTTTGCAAGCCTTACATTGATGTCTCCAAATTAGCTACCTCAGTGTACCTCAACTCTGAGACTATATTCACTGATGCTGACTAAGAGAGGCCAATCATGCTCTCTGTGAGCTAATGAAAGCTAATGCAAACTCAGCCTAGGTGATCGCCTGTTGCCTCTTTTACCCACATGGTCCAGGGAGGAACCGAGGCTTTGATTCTTCCTTTGTCCAAAACTTTAAAGTACCAGCTAAATCCAGAAAACACTTACCCTTTAAAAAAAAAAAAACCAAGAAAAAAAGCCAGGTAAGCAACCAGCAAAGAAGTGGCAAATGCTTGTATGAGCTGCAGTGCTTTATCTGGAGATGAGCAATTTGGTACCTGCATCCCATCAGAGCCTGATGTCATCCACAGGCTCTTGTGCCACTAGGCACGTACAGGAGGATGTATCTCTACAGCCTTGCACAGGTCCCCCCGAGCCTGCCAGGGGTCATGGGGAAAAAGCTCCTGCCACAGTCCTTAATTCTTTAAATTCAGCTTCCATACAGCTGGTGATGCTCCCTGAGCCACCGGCCAATCTCCACAGCTGGTTTGTGGATGCAGACGAGGTCTATCAAGGATACAGCTACAGCTATAACAGCAGATAGGAGAGTTTAAAATGTGGTCTGAAAGCGTGGCTTTTAGCTAAAAATCTGTCTTTTTGTTGAGTTGTTTTGAATCACAAAGATGAAGAACCAGGAAACCCCCACCACCTTCCTTTCCCAGGAGAGTTTCAAATTGTGTTTTCAAGGACTCATAGCCTGTTCACTTTATCATACTGGTAAGACTGATTCCCTAAAAGTTGTATCAAAATGCACAGGCCTTGTGATTATCATTTGACATCAAGTCAGACAGGAGGATATGATCTGCACCCACGGGCTTCATCAGAACGTGACAGCTGTTCCCTTCAGTGCCTTTCCAGAGCTGTGACTTTCTCTGAGGATGGCTGCACGCGGCACATGGGGCTGCGAGGCAGAGCCAGAGCAGTAAGTCAGCGAGCTGGGATAGGATGCCCATTGCTCAGCTCTGCTGAGTCAAATATTCAAATACAAAAATAAAGGCATCTGCTGAGAAAATCACATTTACTTAGAAGTGAATAAAATGAACATGCTAAATAAAAGGAGACTGGAGCTGTTGCAGAAAGGAAGTTGAATTAATCCAGCTGGGAATTCTCTGAATAATGATTATTATTAACAACACTGAGCACTCGTGTAGCATTTTTTTGGGTCAAGCTCATTGGTGTGAATCATCACAACAAACGTGGAATGTAGGTTATTCTTCAGCATCCAAATGTCATGTCTAATTTATATTAGTTTAGTTATCACTGTCATATGACATGTGGGTGAATTCTGTCTTCGTTGCTGAAGGTTTTTTTTTCCTCTCCTGCAAATAAGAATCTCATCATTTGTGTATCTCCTTAGTCTGTCTCCTGGTATATTAAGTCTGGAATAAGATGTGCAGAACATAATAGGAAATAACTGTTTTAGTTTCCAGTGTCGTTTTAAAATGTGTTCCTTTATGCAAAAGGAAATTTTAGACAAATCTTTTATACTTGCATTTCAAAAAACATCCTCCTATGTGCTTCAGGCTCCAGAACTCTGCACAAAATATAACAGCACTTTCTTTGGTCTGGAAAACCTGAACGTGAATCCAGATCCTACATCAGCCAAGTCCACGGGCACCCAGCCACTGAACTCAGGACACATAGTGCACCACCCTAGAAAAAAACACACAACACAACTCTGCTTCCCCTACTCAGTTCTTCAGATCCGGCAGCATCTGTAATCGTTAGCAGCCAGAATCATCTGCTGGGCATTGTACTTCCTGCAATGCCTTTGATAGCTGGGCTCCCCTTCTCCCACCTAGCATCGAGGGTTTGCAGCCTCAGCTGATGACCTATCTCCTTCATGCACATTATTTATAGGTCATTGTCTTAATTCCACTACAGGTGAAAGTTAATACAGGTCAAAGCAAGATTTTAAATTATGATTGTTTTCCAAACAAACTCTAGAGGTACTGGTGCATAATCTGACCAAGACAAATTGTTCTGAAGCAGATCTCATCCTGTATAGACAAGTTGTTTGTGTAAACAGGAAAACAGTTACTAGGTTTGGAAAACATAGTGAAACAGCTATTTCAAAAAATTCACTTCACGCTACAAAAAACATCACCGGGAATATTTATTGAATAAAGGCGTATTTTCCTGGAGTAAATGGGGCTTGAGATCTTGAAATGTTTGGGAAAGGTGGGTTGGTAGCTGGTCTATTCTAGAATCTCTTTCTTTTTTGATTATTTCTGCTGATTAGGTGTAAGTCAAGGCAGAAAATCCCTGAAAACTCATAGACAAACTCAGTGTTGATTGTTTTTAAGCTTTCCTAAGATGATGAAGTGTCATGCTACTTTCAGCTGCTTGGTTCCCTTGGAGAAAGGGCACATCTGTGCAATGCGTGCTGAATTCAGGAGACAGTGACAGACTGTAGCCATCAAAAGGGATGAGTTGGCTTTTCAGGCACCTCTGGTCATTCTTGTCGATGGTGTGTGACCAGCCAGCTTGGACAGACGATGCAGCCTCTCACCTTAGAGGTGAAGAAGTGAGTTGGTTCAAAGGGCGTTTGCTTCCTCATTTGCGTGCCGAGTAGTTTTCCTTGATATGAGAAACTGCTCAAAACCAGGAGGAAAAAACAATTTGAAGGAGGTGTCCTATGGCTGCTGCAGTTTTATCTTAACTACTTAAATATCTTAATTATTAATAAAAAAAGAAAATGGATTGTGGGGAGAGAGCCTTCATGTTTTAATCCATGTGTAGCCTGCATTTCCATGTTCATCACTGGAGAGATGGCCTTGCTAGAAAGCTGGATTGGGACCCTGGGCTCCTCTCCTGCCTGCTCTCCAGACCCCTGTGAGGTCCCAGTTTGGGTGTCTGTCTCCAGAGAGGGAAGCTGAGCCTCCCAGCAGCTGCAACCCCATGGCTGCTGTGGAATCCTGCACTGCATGTGCTGCTGCTAACCGGGGGTGAGGAGGATGTGCTGCAGGCTTTCTAGTTGTCCTGTTCAGTGGAAGCCTGACCAGATTGTGCAAGTGACCTCAAAGCTATTGTCTGCCCAAGAATTATTATTTTCAGAATAACATCTTTCTGCCCAGGCTGAACTAAATTGCATACATGTGTGCACATACATGCGTGCGCAAACACACAGAGTGTTTTTCATCAAATTTTCTAGTCTTGTTTGATATTAATTAGCCCACTGTGTTTTCCAGAATAAAGCTGGATTTTCTGTATAACTTTGTATGAATGTGTCCAGTTTTGGATGGATTGTTCCTAGTCTGATTATTGATGATGATGATGATGATGATGATGATGATGATGATGATGATGATGATTATTATTACTTAATTTTTCATTATTTCCCACTAGGATGAGTGTCTGACATCATTGGACTGAATGATACCTGCCTGCTGAAATGCCTGCATGCAGCAGCATCTGCCCTCGCACCATCAATAAGTTCAGACCCTGGGAGCGATGTCCCATGTCTCAGCAGTTGTCCTGCACAGCCAAACGGGTTGGGGCTCCTCAGCCCCCCATGTGTGGGTACTAATTTCAGGGTAAGATGGGTTGCCAATTGGAGGTGTTGTCTTTCTCTACTGCTCACAAGATTCTAGATAATCTTCAGTTTGGTTAAAATTAGGTGAGAGGAATCCTGCCTCGGGTATTCAGTGGCTTCGTAAGTCTGGCTTCATAAATCATAGGCATTGAGAATAAACCTCTTCTCCCATATGAAAAGGGAAACTGCAATATTATTGATATCCCTCAGCATCCTGACAGCAAAAGTTGAGTCTGTTCACATTACACGGTGCTGGGCAGAGAATGTCTCATTGCGTTTTGACAGCAGCCAGCACAATAGAAATACCAAATGGAATTTCATCACAAGACTCATCTTGTTAAAACTCTTTCAAAGGGAATGCTGAATTTAGAACATTCCTCAAACTTACGGTGGATCAGTCTCCTGTTTGTACAGTAGAGAGCATTTCAGAGAAGACTATATTTTTGACTCAGAAATGGTAAATTTTAATATTAAAAGTGCTTGGCTCCATCTTCCGTGTTATCTTACCAACACAATTCCTACATGAAATTACAATTAATAAATTAAACTTTAGGTGCTTTTTCCCGTGCCTATTGTTATGGAGTAGTTCTACTGCTTCTAGTAGGGCCAGTGAAGCTGGCAGGTGACCTTGTGAGTACCACACAGTCTGATGCTTCAGCTACAGAACTGATTGCTAAATCTGCATTTATTTACTTCCTGGGCAACCTCCTTGAGTACAACTGTGGGTCAAAAAGATCATAATCTGAAAATGATGAGTTGCTCAAATGCAGACAAAACCTCAATGTGGACATCTGAATTCATATTGCAGGTGATGAGGCATGAGAAAAAAAACCAACAACGTAGACTTCAGATGAGTACCATCAGTAACTAAAAAATATAGGGAAAAGGATAAACCCAGGGATATCTCCTAGTCCATTTCCCCCCCATCATTTTTCAGAGCACCAGATTCTAACAGTTTTGCCTTAGTGATTGGGGCAGGGAGCAAAGCTTGTTTCAAAACATGGCCTGAAACAGTTTACACTGCATTTTCATTGACAATTGCAAATAGTTATGCACTTCTAGACAGGCACCATGTATGTATGTGTATCTGCACGTGTGTGTTGTTGTGCCTACATGCAGCAGGCACGTCTGAACAGCCTTTGAATTGCAGCTTTGTCTGTGTGCTGCCCACAGTACCAGGAAAGAGGGCAGAGCAGATCCATGTGGTCATTCATCAAGGGGTTTCTCATGCTGAGGGTCTCTACCTGCGTGTATGATCAGCATCACCTGTTCGAAGGCAACACTGAAAATATTCTTCATTCCCACTAACACAGTGGGTAGGAAGATTCTCCTTTGTTGAGATTGTTTGTTTCTGCTAAGTGTTTTTTCTGTTCTACTAAGGTCTGTTTCTATCAAGATATCTGAACATGAGAGCATCTGACTTGCTAACTATTGCAAATACTTGGAGTAAAACTCACTGTTAATTCTGAACTGAATGTGAAAATAGTTTTGATCCTCCCAAACCATATTTTTTTTAAAAAAAGGAGTTGAATTGCTTTTATTTAGCTCTACCCCTACTTCATTCACAGATACTGAATTGATTAATTCTTGGACAAGAACTGACTGAAATTCAGTGTCTTAACCTGAGTTAAGTTCATTAGTAGGAATGCCAAGAGGTAGAGCAAGCTCACTGCAGACAGACTTTTCAGAGGATTTACCTGTCCAGTTCAAGTAGCTTGTAAAGAAGGGAAATGGTGAGTTTCTGGAGGCTTCTAACTGGCAATAAAAGCATTGATCTGCTTGTCAAATTTAATTCCTTCTCTAAAGGCTTGAGGAATTAGAGATTATTAATAAAACAGCCAGAAGTTACTGCTGGGTTTTGTTTTCATTTCTTTTCTCCAAATACCATTATTAAAACCAACGGAATTGTTCTTCTGCAACTCATAGGCAAATACAAAGGTCAGCTTACAGCGTACAGTCAGCATGGGAAATTTCAGCACAAACTGTTCACACTTGAATAAGTTATAAGCACACCGAACACTGATCAAGGAAAATTACCATGGTACCCTCTATCCATATGTACTATATATACTTTCTGGGGTTTTAGGCAAACTTGGTCCCGCATAATGCTTAAAATGAAGAGGGGTTACGTGTGATACATTCCTGAGAAGTTTTGCAGGTGAGTTTTCTGCTCCAGACATTCTCTAAAAAGGCATTGAAGGGACGCTGAAAGCATGTATCCTGCCAGAAAAATTTTACTTGATGTTTCTTGATGCTTTCATCACCTGCCTCTAGAAGTTGTTACTGAAAGAATGACTTTGAGCAGCCCAAATCTGTGTCCATCAAAGCAGTCTTGCCTGCCAGCCAGCCAGTCGATAGGTCAGCATGACCTTCTGCTTCCAGGGCAGCTTGTTTGGGAAAAGACAAATCGCTCTCCTTCTCCTGGATTCAGAGGTCACAAGGGACAACGCATTCAAAGCAAACAAGGCTCTGAAACATCCTTCTTTGAAGTTCCCCCTGAAATTATGCCCCATCCCAGGCTGGATGGGGCTTTGAGCAACCTGGTCTAGTGGAAGGTGTCCCTGCCCATGGCAGGGGGGTTGGAATTGGATGGTCTTTGAGGTCCCTTCCAACCCAAACCGTTGTATGACTCTATGAATTCTTGCATTGTTATTATACAGTGTTTTAACATCACTAAGCCGAGGAGCCAGTATCTCTGTTTGTGGGCACAGAGCCATGCACCCCATGGTTACCCCCCGCAGGGATTTGGCTGCTGGTGGCCAGCTGGGCGGAGCGGGGCAGTGGGTGGTGGGCTTGGCCCCTTGGCCCCTTGCAGGCTCCACACGTGCTGCTGGGCAAGGGGCCGTGCAATGCCTTGCTGTGTGTGAAATGGGCATGGTGATTGGTTTTCCTGCTCTCTGACTTCTCCCTGCCATCTCTGAGCGAGCCACAGGTCTGGGCAGGGCTTTCTCCAGCTGCATGGGTACAGAGCTGGGGCCGTGGCACCAGGTGATGCCTTCTGATGCCTCGGTGCTACTGAGCGTGGGTGGGAAGCATCCAGCTTTCCTAAGCAGCTGCAGCTCCCTTCCATTTTACTCCTAAATGTCTGCCTGCCTTTCAGCGACCACCGGAGAGGTGGAGCAGATGGATGAGCAGGTGCACTTGTATTTTGATCTCTCTAAAAGGAAAATACAGGCCTTGAAATATTCTGTTAAGCAAATGGCTGCAAATGAGGTGTGAAGACCCCAGCCAGGATATACGCCTCATTCTGCTGTTTGTACTTCTCCCAGCCCCCCTGTCTCCCTTTGCACCCCCGTTTTTTTAAAAATTTTCCAGTAGGCATCAATTAGGTGAGGGCTTTTCATTTTAAACATTGGGATTTTTACTCAGCCTGCTAAGGCTGTCAGGTCTAGTTTGCTACTGAACAGTTCAAGCTTTGGTGCTGGACAATGCATGAATGTTTAAATTGCTTGAAATGTCTAATTGAATTACCTTCAAATTACAAATCAAAATAGGAAAGACTGTCTCTAGCTCACAGGCTCATTCACTGGGATGTGTCTGCCATACCGCTGCTTTTCTTTATATTTTCTTTTCTGTTTCCAACTACGACTGAGTTAAATGAAACCTTAAATACTGAAAGCATTTCTGTTTGCGTGTGCAGAGGGAAGCGATGCTGAACGCAGAGGGAAATTTATTCACGTTCCAGCTCCTAGTTCTTTTTGTGCTACACAAAACCGAGTTTGTTAAATTTACATCAATACATAGGAAAGCAAAACAGCCAGCTGCTATTTACAAAGAAATTTCCTTTCTCTTTCAGCCACAGTGATATATAATATAAAATACTTTCACACAGATATATATAAATACCATTTAACTGTGGTTTTATGAAAGCTTACAGATTAGGAAACCAACAAGCCAGAAAAAAGATCTGATGTATCTAGCCAGCACTCATGATAAAATGAGCTTCTTAAAGCCTTGCCATTTATACAGCGAGGTAGAAATTAGTCTGTAGGATTTTCTTTTGTAAGTTGTTAAGGGAGGCAGAGCTGGGTCTCCATGCATCACATTTGCCCTGTCCAGCCGCCGCCTCAGCAGCACCTGAGGCTGATCAGAAACCCTGGTCAGTTTGCAATAATGCTTCTTTCATGGGTATAATATTTTTATGGCATTTTATAACATATGATAAAGGGGGTTTGACTACCTACCCCCAGCCTCAATCATCTTGCCGCTGCTATATCTTAACTTATTCAGTGACTGCCTGTACTGGGGGCACAAAGTGGGTGTTGGTGATGTATCCTGCACCCGGCAGCTGCCCTAGCCCTCCCCAGAAAACATCTCTTCAAAGGCTACATACTTCTTCCAGGCTTTGGTGCCTCCCTCTGTGGCTTCCAGGACATGCTATGTGCTGTATATTAGCTGCTCAGGTCAGGAGCCCTTGCCAGGGCTTGCAGCACCTTGTGGGTGCTCACACCAGGATGGGCTGGGCCAGAAGGACACTGGTATGGCACAGGCATTGCTTGGATGCTCAGTCTAATCAGAAGAATTGCTAATCCCCATGGATATACCAAACTGTGCCACGGTGCAAGACAGGAGCAGCAGGACAAGTGTTTAAATGTGGCAGTGACTGCTTTTGTTTTAAATGGAACCAAAAATAAAACAAGTTCAGAACATGCCAGGAATCTTGGTATTAATACTCCCAGTATTTTTTTCCTGAATACTAAAAAAATTAATTAGATTCAGGCCACTTTCAAGGGCAACTTCTCTATTAGCTTGCAATTAGACAATTGTTTCTGTGCTACAAAAATTGTTGAAGACATAATAGTTACGAAAGAACCTTAAGGAAATGGCTTAGATAAAATCTTTATTAAATGGAAGATCAGCTCTGAGGGGATATTTTTGGTAGAAAAGAAATATCCATTAATGTTAAGAATGTTAACACTTTAGTAACTGAAGACTGGCATATACTAAATCATCAGTTGTGGGTTTTTTTTAAACATCTGATTGTTTTGGTGGTGAAGATTACACCTGTGTGAATCAAGCATGCCCAGATCAGAGCATCTTTCAGAAATGGAGAAAGCTGTGATTTGAAACTAATTGTAGTAGACATCTATTAAAATGAGGTAGACCTTGGCAATGCATGTGTCCAGATGAAACCAGTGAAATGCACTTGATAATGATTGTATATTACCGAAATCACAGAACACCCTGCATCTTTCTCATTAACAAATCTCTTGATCCCTCTCCAAATACTATTAAGACCCAGTAATCTAATTCCTCTTTTGGTACCATAACGCCACTTCACAGTGATGGGGCAGTGGAGGAAGAGTGCAACAGGCAACACCAGGCTCTTCAGCATGCCAAGCTGCTGTGTCTCGTATGATTTAGCAATGTTTTCAACTATGCACAAGACATAACCCTGGTCTTAGGTTTGGAGCTCTTCTGCTGCGCTCCAGTCTGAACACATTTGCACCCAGTACTTGCATTTCTCGCTGAAGAGCACTAGTACTTGGGTCATTTTTTTATCATGCTTATGCATTGATTCCTGTGACCATCTCACCATGACTAAAGCATCGTGAGGGCTCAGCCAAATGGCGGCAAATTCTGGGCTGATCTTTTTACTGTTAGCAGGACTTGAGGGACCTAACCCGAATTTCCCCAGGGTTGCACCCTACCTTTTTCTGAAGACTCGTTTCTTAGTGGTCTCTTCCCAGTCGTGGCAGTTTCCTCTTCAAAGTGACATCCTTCTTCCTCTGCTGCAGGCTGGAGCTACAGATGTTGACCTGGCGGCTTTGATGCCTGAAGAAGGGCCAATGCCTTCCAGAGGCATTTTCTTTCTCAGTGGTCACAGGGAGGTTTTAAAGTGGAAGTTTTCTTTTACAAAACATGCCTGATATTTAAGGCTGATGGCTGTCATACTATATGGCATAATGGTTATTGTTATTGATTATTACTAATTCATTAAACTTCTACCTGATCACTTTGCATTAATGTTGGTCTGTCCTGTTTAAGGGGTTCTTTAAATGGGGACACAAAATAATTCCCAAGGAATCAACGAAAACTGTTAGGGTGTACTGTCATGGGAATTAAAGGCAACCATCCTCCCACTCCCTGGCTGGTATTCAGCTGCTGGCAGTCCCCAGGGAGTTAATTTAGGCTCCTTTTGTGGCTGGGGAAAGAAGAGCCCAGCTGTGAAGGAGGCTTCAGGTTGTGAGGACCCCCTGACTTCATAGGACTTCACACAGACTGTGCTCTTCACTCCTGTCTGGTAAAGGCATAAAACTGTGAGGGGTGAATCCCGGCCAAAGGATCTGTGTTTAGCTACTGTAAGTCAGAGTGTTGACCTGCTGAAGGACTAGTCCATAATTTGCTTTTGTTCCTGCATGGAAAGGGGAGGGTGGAGTCTGTGCAGGGAGTTAGGATGTAAAACACTGCACATTATCTCTCGCATCAAAATAAACAAAGTTCAAAGTATTATGTGAAAGATAAAGAAATCAATCTAAACCTAGAAACTTGTTAGGGAAACTTGCACCACCTTCGGCATAAAGAGAAAAGGTTTCTTGAGCTTTGAGGGGCTGCAGGAATGTACGAATGTAATTCCTTCATTTATGAAGCACCAGCAGTGCATGTGTCTGGGACTAAAGCTGCAAGGTTAGGCAAGACAGAACCAAACCCAGCCAGACACGGGCACAAGCAGCAGCCATGAGCTTCTCCAAAACCGGAACAGAAAGTATCCAAGCAAGCAGGGTTAATCTGGGCAGGAGGAGAAGTGCCTCAAGAGGCACCGCAGCCATTCCTCCTTTCAGCGTTTCTCTTCAATGTGTAGACTCTGTTCTCAGCTATGTAACTGACAGGACACAGGAAACTTTTTACAAGTACATATTTATTTAAAATAAAAATTAATTATGTGCCTTTGTAAAATAGGGTACTGCACAATCTGTATATGCAACACAGTTTTTGGTACGGAACATATTTATTGAGCAATATCCTTAAATACTAAATATACATTAATGGCTTGTTTGAGAAACATGACAACATTAATTCTGATAATTTTTTTCTCTTTAGTCATTTAACCACTGATACAGATTTCCTATAAACAATATTTGTTTTCATCTGTACATGTGGTGCACAGTCAAGAAGGCAGATCTTAGAATATTTACATTCATGCATTGATTTAAACACACTATTTTGCAGTTTAAAATAATATATTTCTGTTTGTACAGGTGCAGGGAGTATTATAAATACGTATCTACCATAGGCCTGATTCTCCATTGCTTGGCAGCATCTATGGTCATGACCCGGTTGGAGCAGGAGGCCCACACTTGCTTCACATGCTGTGACCATATGGCATGCAAGACCGGACAATTAGGTCTCTGTATAGATATATATCTCTCAATATATTTATATCTTATACTTAGTGGAACTTTCCTCTTTTCTTCCGTGTCTGTTTTTGCAGCATCTATCCAAGGTGGAGATGCTTTCCTGGGCACACCACTGTGTCCAGCCTGAGCCAGGAAGGGTGGCAGCACTGGGGCTTCAGCTCCACCTTCCTGGTGCTGCTGAGGACTGAGGAAACTCAACACTTTGCAGCTCAGGCCCTTAAAGTGCATTCCCTGCTTTTGTCTGCTAGTGGTGATCCTTGAGAAGAAACTTGGAGTTGATGCTCTCCTGCAGACTGAGCACAGCAGTTTGTGGAGTCTGTCTGGTGGTGGTCAGAGCGCAGCAGTTAATGTCTGAGTAGGAATTGGCCACCTCTGTGTCTGTCGGGGATCTGGCTATTTTGTGAACGGAGCTATGCAGGGCCTTTCTACCCCTGATATTTTGATGGCTAAAACTAAACTTGAAATACTTGTAAAGCTGTATTTTGGATTGCCAGTTCCCCAAATCCAGGGTCACTGCTTAGTGAAGCCCTTATCCATCAAGACTGTTCCTTTCCCTTTGTATTTAATTATAGCACAATAAGGAAGCACAGAAGTCTCATTTATAAAAGCTTTGCAAGTAGTCTGCAGAGTGTTAAACACAGCCTTAAACCACATCGGCAAACTTCAGAAACCACTCCGCAGTGACACTGCCTTTCTGGCCTTTCTTTTCTGAAGACTTACATCTGCTTCTAGAACACTTTTCCAAGCACCTTTCTGAAGATCACCTTAAATTTTGGTGCAATGTAGTCAACTGTACTTAGGCAGCAATCTAAAGGCAAAACTACCCCGTGCAAGATTTCCCGTCCTCTCCCTGCCATGCAGCTGTGTGAGTGCTGAGAGCAAAGGCTCTGGACAAGCAGAGGAGCAGCTCTCAGCCTGTCTGCTGCTGATCTTCTGTGGCCATCAGATTATAGAAGTACACTGGGGAATGTTTGTTTAAGGAATATTATAGCAATGATGTGCCCTAATACATTTACTTAATATCAACATGTTGGATATAATTATAGTGTATATCTGCCTATGCAAATCAGACACATTATAGCTCTCAAAATACTGCCACAGAGCTGGTATTTTTATCTTGATTATACAGATGGGTAAATTGAGGCACAGAGAGGCAAAATTACTTGCTAGTAAACAGCAGATCAGTGGCAGAGTTGAAAACAGATCCTAGTCTTCATGTGCTGCTCCTTGAAATGCCCTGCCTCCTGGCTCTCCATGCTCCTTAATGTGTACGTTCTCCCGAGGAGACCTCAGGGAACCCCGGGGTGGGTTTGCTTGTGGGTTATGTCATGCACCAGGGTTTTCTCTAGTGAGGACGTTTTCTCATTGACATCACTGAAAATCAGACAGTGTTTGGTGACCATCTCTTTAGACTTTTTCTTGCAAAAACAGACACATTTTGATGGACATAATGAGCTACAAATCCCTTTTGTGATTTTGGCCTTACAGAGCATACCTTTAAAGCTGTATTAGGAAATAAATAAAATCAACAACCTTAAGGAGAAAGTGCTAATCCTGAGCCCCTATCATGCTAATCTCATCTGCATTCATACTTTATACTCTCAGCTAAACATGCAACCAGTCTCAAACTATGCCATGTTTAGGCAGAAACAACTGGAGTAAAAAAAGAAAGGCAAACATAGGTAACTACACCAAAATAAATGTTATAGCTTAAAAAATATTCTAGAAATATACTTGCAATATTTTTATTATAATATTTAGGGGCTAAGTGCTTTAGGCAATCGACATTTGGGATACTAGACTCAAAATGTAAATTCTGTCATTTTAATCACACTTTGGATCTAGGAATATATAACTGTGTCTTGTGCAAGCACACAACATGAATATGGCAGGGAATGATCATACTATTGGGTAAAGGGTTACTTATTCCCTTTCACTTTTGTAATTGCATTCACTTCTCAAGAAAGTCTAGCCTTTAAAAAATAATTTCATGTAGCTAAACCTCTACGTAGTGATGACAGGCTAAAAAGCTAAATCAATAACTCCATAAATTCCTCAACAGCAGTATATAGCAGCATTTCATTTTATCATTGAAAAGATACTTATATTTACATACACCCTATTATTCAATAGGTAATAGAAAACTACAGATGGGCCTGAGCTGGAAGTGCTGATCTGAACATCCTGGAGCTTTTTTGTGGAAGGTCTGCAGACCATCGTCTTCCTCTGCCATCAGGCCAAACTCTACATCCTGGCGATAGACCAACCGCAGACAGGGATGTGTTCAAAATCAAGGTCTGATTTCTGCAGTTCAGGCACATCCTTATATAAAACTGAAAGCATTGGTGTGTTGCAGTACCAAGGGACATGGTGGCTGGGGCGCAGCCATGCCCTGGGGCGAGACTAGGTCAGAGCCTGGTAGTTACTCACAGACATGGAGACTGAGTGGTATTGAATGTCCAGACAAGAAGCCAGGGTGGAAATTTGTCTTTCACTGCATCATGACTTTCAGCACAGAGGTAAATGGAGACATATACATGGTGGTGTTATGCGAAGGACAGCTTTCAGGAGGTGGGGAAAGACCAGCATCTTGGCTAGTCTCATCGCCTTTGTCCTAAGGGTTCCTTACTGAGTCTAACCTGAGATCCTACGTGAAAGGAATTTGGGTGGATTCAGTTTTGCTTTAAGTAGTCTGCAATCCACGTCACGGAAAGTACAACACTAAGCTACTACGCTGAATTTGGCACAATCGGCAGCCTCTGCCCAGGAGAGGCAGAGACCGAGTTAACGTGGGCACAACTAGCTTACCAGACCCTCAAAAGTGGTCCTCGAAGCCAGACCTACAATGACCTCGGTGGGTCAGTTCAGAAGACTCAACGCTTTCAGGAAACTACACTAGTCAGTGAATGAAGAAGACATCAAAGGGCTGCTAGTACTTCCATCACAATCCCACCCGAATACTCATGCCAAGATGGACACAACATCTTTCCTGTCAGGGTTTCCCTGGGGAATCAGCATGATGCAAACACAGAGAAACGTGTGGAATTTCACAAAGGAAAAGCTTTTTTAAGGATAAAAATTAAAGTGTGATGCAAAAAAGGAGGATGATTATGAAATAATAACGTTCAAAGCACCTCTTAATAATCTCTCTCTTTCAATAGCAATGCTAGTTGCTAAAATCTTACATTTTGATTTCTTTTGTCTGAAAAGTCTTCAGCCATGGAAATTGCATAGTCATCAGACTGCAGATGAATTTCCTGGGATGTCACAAGGTCATGCAATTTTTGGTTACTTGATGGTTTAACAGGAACCTTTGTTCCCCTTTTAATAATGAAATAATTGGGATGATAAGGATGAAGTATAAGTGTACAGAACTGCACAGGCTGGAGAAGCACGTAGGTGACACCTCCCATCCTAGACCCTCAGACCCATTTATAATAAGCTGCTGCCAGTCTGGCAGATCACCTTCTCCTCAGAAGATCCTATTTCAGCAGCTTTTTGTGGACACTGAATTCAAGATAAAAAGGAGGGGGGGGGGGGAAGGGGTGGGGCGCGGGAAGAGGGGAGGAAGAAGAAGCGGGAGGCATTGCGACATTGCTTTCATGAGATGCAGCATGCAATGCTTATGCCTTTGTGAGGCCTTTTCTCTGGGCAGCCCAGGTGGGCAAGTTTATCCTCCCCTGGAGAAGCAGCAAGCCTGAAGAGCAGCCTGCTTTTCTCTTCTGAATCACTGATGCGTGCACTGTTTCTGAAATGAAGTCCTTGGCCACAGAGCTCCTTCCGTTGCCTTATCTCACCCACCTTGCATGCTCTGTGTGTGTGCTTTGACAGTTTACCACCTCCTGCACCTCGGCGGGGTTTCGGGGATTATACAACCGCATTGTTATCAACTGTTTTGTTGTTTTGAGAGGAGGTCATTGCATATTCAGCCCGACTGGTTCCATTCTCTTCTTTTCTCATTGGTTTCCTTGGGTGATCCCAGGTTCGGTGATGTATAGGCAGGGTGGGGGGGAGAAGAAAGGACAGAGATAAACATCTTCTTTGTCAATACAGATTGAAAGCAAGGACATGTGAAATGTGTCATAATACTGAAATTTTCCTGTCTGTATTTCCCTTTCTGAACACAGGCCAAACCAGCAGTTAAATTTTGTCAAGCCTCATGATCCACCTGGAGGGTGGACGTCTGGTCCTAAGGCCTCATGATGGGCTGTTGGAGTGCCCATGCTGGTCTGTGTATAGATACAAGTGTGCCTGTTGCATGAGGCGAAGGCTCCACCACCATCTTCATCACTGGAACAGAGGCTGGGCCCTGGGTCAGGCTCTGCCCTGGGGCAGTCCTGGGCCTTTCTCCTCCAAGTGCCACATAATTCAAACTGGGATGATGACCAGATGTGTCCACTGAGGGCCCAACTCAACAGTCATCATAAAACCACTGTGTTTGGTGACTAGGAGAGGACTCATCTGATCAGTGTAGATATGTACATTTGTGGTAACCACCCCAAACTACCTTCACAGCCAATGGAGAGAAACAGGTACTTTTAAAACACAGTTCAGAACAGCTTGAAGTGGATACGCAAAATGAGTCAGATGCTTTGTGCCCAAGGCATTTATGCTTCTCTGCATTGTGAAGGAAGGGTAGGTTGCTAGTCCAGACACAAATGTCTGTGTTCTAGGTGTCTTGAGTTGTTAGTGAATGAAACATGGCACCTGCTGTGCTCTACCAGCTCCTCAGCACAACCACCCTTTTTATTTTTTTTGGTGGCTGCTGGTACCAGTTGGTAACACAGTCCAGGACCACCAATGCTAATTGTGAGACAATGCAGGAAATGCCCAGAAAGTGCAGAAAACTAACAAGTATCTGCACATCACAGAGCAAAATGATCTTATTTGAGATTTTGAAGTGACTGAAAAGGGAGACGTGAGCTTAAGTTCTGTAACAGACCATGTTACATCATGTGTTTCCTCTCACAACTTCTCAAAAGTGGCATAACCTTTATTTAAAACTGAAGCTTTAATCTTAGTAGAAGGAAAAAGCTTTGTGCTTTCCACATGGATATTTCAGATACTAGTGCCTTGAGTTTAAGGTGTTTCTGAGGGCAAAAAGAGGAACAGATAAATGCAATACAACAGTCAGTCTGTGCTATTGTTCTTGACATTGTTTAACAAAACAAACAATGATTAATAAAAAAAAACGGTTAATGACATTTCATTTCAGCAAAGTTTTAATGAAAGATTTATGGAGAATGATTACAGGAAGATAAATTTGTTTTGCTTGTAATCTCAAAGAGAATACTTCTGATTGTGATATCTTGTGCCTTTCTAGCTGGTAAGAGTTAAGGCTTGTTAGTATTAGCCATGATTCCAGCTGTTAGAGAATGGAAACGGAAGGCAAGGGGAGACGAAGAGTTGTTGAGACTAAGGGTCTGTTAAGCCATTTTTCAGCCATTAACACACTGTGCCTGTCTGTATCTGGCACAAGGTCCTGTGGCCCCGTCTTTCACGACACTGTAAAGCACCCACCCACCCCGTCACCTCCCTGGCAAGAGGAATGGAGAATCTAACAGCAATACTTCTCTGATTTTTTCCTGGGCAGGAAAAATGGTGTGCTGTCTAAATTTCTCTGTTGCTTTCAAAAATTTCTCCCCCCCTGCCCAGTTCCAACTCTGATAATCAGCTCTACGAATGGTAAAAAAAAGATGACATTTTTGGCCACTTCTACTAGCTATCGGTTTGTCTCCTGTTTACTCCTTTATTTTGGTCTGCTGTGTGTTTCTGCACCTCTCAAGTTCCATTTTCTTTCTGTTTAGTCTTCCTCTTCTTTCTTCATGTTAAAAAATGTCTTCCTCTCATTTTTATCTACATTTTCCTGTTGTCTAGAAGTGACTTCGAGACCAGCTTCCTCAGTTCTCCTGAAATTCTTTTTTCCTTTCCTCCCCCTTTTTTTGCTTCAGTTTCTCTTCTCTAAGAGCTGCCGTTTGCTTGTTGCCCTCCCCAGGCTGGTCTCCCAGCACAGACCTCAGCAGTTTGGAGACTCCTCCAACGGCGAGACCTCTCTGCAGACACTGCTGGAGAGGCTGCTGGCGATACTACGCCATGGGCACTAGTATGCGTTGGAAGTGTATTTTTTCAGAGCCTGCAAATCGTGGAATGGAGATTTTATCAAGGTTCTGCTTCTGCCTTATTAACTGCTCAGGGTTAGTGCTAAAAAAACCCAGAGCAACTACTTTCTTGGGTCTCAATGAAATGGCTGTGTGAGACATTGATTTACTTATTTTTGGCAGACACAAAAGTTCAGGCTTGGAGACTGCTCTGTTTAACTCCTTCACTCGATTTGTTACCAAATGTACATCAGGCATGGATTTCAGGTTAAACTTGCCTCAATTACACCATTTAAATCACTGGTTTGGCAGACCTGTATGCACTTGTCACAGTGATTAAAACTGATCTATGTATTCAGATGTGCAAAGTCACTTTGGCTTGTGATTTTTCAACTGCCCTTTTGCATTAGGGCACTAGCTCTTTTCGTGTCACTAGCTCTGTGTGTCACTAGCTCTTTTTTGCCTCAAATTTCATTGACTCTTGAGTTCCAAGCATGCAAGTTTTCCTCTTACACACCAAGAGGAACCCTTTTATCCTATTTTATGCCTGATAAACAAAGATCATGTGTGATCTTCCTGTGTGTAATGCTCCAAGACTCCTTTCAGTTGAAGCCCTATGGTTAGGTATTTATGCATTTCCATTCCAGGGTTGCTCTTCATTGGTAAAAGCGATGTTTCAAATTAGTGAGGGAATGAGTAGGGAACTATTCATATCTGTGACATACTCACTTGGTGGCAGGCGAAACTGGCTGTTCACTAACAAGTGGGTTGCATTGCTTTACCGTATGATTTCCTATACATTGTGCTTTGATGTTTGGCAAACAAATTGGCGCACTCTTCATGCCAAACATCTGCGAATGAAAGGGACATGCAACTCTGTACAGCTTAGTACACGCCTGAAATGATGCATCAGAGTCCATAATGACCTCTCCACCATGCATGCATTAATTTGCATGAATCCTAAAATCAAGAAAGCATTAAACAGCCATTTAACAGTGTATTTCACACATCAAGCTTAAATTTCAGATGAGGTTCTGACCACGTTATGAATCTTGTTTATGGAAGAAATTCATATTGGCTTGTACCAGTTCTCTGCAGAGTCCTGTGTAAAGGTCAACATAACAATGCACATTCAAACTTAATTTGTATGTTCTGCCTTTAGAAAATTTCCTAGAGGAAACACATGTTTTGGCCCTTTAGCGTGCCTAGTCACAAAACTAGGTTGGTATATTTGACAACACCCTTCCTACCAGCTTTGGCTACTGGTGTAAATTTGGCATTCGCCTACCATCTGTAAGGCTGTTGTGTGGTAGACTACTGGAGGAGGGTTTCACCTCATGTCTCACTTGTAAATGCTTAAGAAAATCTGTATATTCTCTCTTTCAGAAAATAATCAAGCAAAAGCTAAGCAGACTATTCATTTAATCAGGACTTTTTTATGCCTTGTTACTTATAGGCTTATTGAAGCTTTGAGGAGAATAAGATTACGTAGAAATGGGAATAGAAGTTTTGTCCAGAAGAGTAAACTGCAACAGAGCTTAAAAGACACAATACAATCCACATGCTCATATTCTTCAAGGTGCTTTGTGTTTGGAAGGGATGAGAGTTTAGGATAAAACTTGATTTCATGAGACAAGCCTAAGCATTACAAATCTGTTTCCTACTGCCTGCCTCCATAGTAATATCCCTGTTGAGTGCCACTGCACGCTTGCCAGCATCTGGGAAGACAGGGCCTCGGGGATACCCAACCAAGCTGGGAGGAGATGACCTTGGGCTGGCAGCAAGGGAATGAAGGGATCTTAAATTCATCTCCTTCTGGGGCTCCCATACCTGACTCAGCACTGCCAGGAGATGCCTGTCTCCGCTTAGGATTTGCTGCCCTGGATTGTCCTCCCAGGGAAACACCTATCCTGTTTCGTACAGAATGGGAACAGGGTCATTTCTTTTTTAAAATGCAGTTAGAGGAGGAAAGGCTGCTCTGCCCTCCCTGCTGTGTGTTGTTGGAGGAGATGCTCAGTGCTCAGAAGACCACAGTGCAACTCCACTCTTTCCTGAGCAGTGGTACAGAATTGTAAATTGTACTTAAAAGGCAGCTACAAAAAAAAAAAAAAAAAAACCAAAAAAAAAAAAACCAAAAAAAACCCCAAAAAACAACCCAAAACCCCACCCAGATTGGCTTGTATGGGTATCAGTATCAACTGATAATTTTAGCAAGAGTGAAAGCTATGAGACATCCCTCTACTGCCTTTGCACAGCTGTACCTGTGCCAATGTACATGGTACCTGTGCCAAAAAAACCCTTTCTTGTTTTCAGTTCCTCTCATGAAGGTGCTTTTAGTAACACATTAAGAACTTATCTCTCCTCTCAAAGCAGTTTCACCTCGAGGTGGCTCCTACCACAAACAAAGCTGCTACCAGGCTCTGCGGGCACCCCTGCTGTCACCTGGCACAGCCATGGGGAAAGATAAGCAGCCAGTGAGCTGCCCTGCCAGTGAGCATCAACGTGGCTCGCCCATCCCTCCTGCACTGGCGGTGGCATGTGCCAGGTCCTGTGTGTGCCCGCTGATCCCTGGGCGAAGCAGTAGAAGGGAAGGGACAAATCAGAGACCTGAAGATGGATTGTTTATACATGCTTTAGGTCTATCTTGATGTGTCCCCAGCACACAGCAGAAATACCCAAGCTACCTATGTACCAGTAGAGATCCAACTGAAGCAGCACCTTCCTGTGTTTCAAAAGTTGTCCAAGAAACAGATTAAAATCTGGTAAGTATATTTTCACTCAGCTTCACCTCCCAGGCTAGGATGCTAGCAGTACCTGTGGTGGCTATGTTTACAGCTCTTTGCTAGACTTCACTGCTGGAAGCCCAGACAAGATGATGTGTCAGCTACTGTCACACTTCAGAAACATCCTTATTTAGCAGATACAGGGTAGGAATGAAAGAATAAATTTTGTAACGTTATTCAATTACTAGACCATCTCTCCAAATAACCTGAATGTTTATAAGAACATAAAGGATGTGAATGGAGGCTGTTTACATCTCAGTACTGGGGGCGTTCATCAAACAGCCATTTGATTCATGCTGGCCATCAGCCACCAGAGGTGAATCAGTTCCCATGACAGCAATGGGTGAGAGAAGTGAACTTGCTTTCTAGGATTGGTTTGTGAACACAACCCCTGCTAGAGGGGCTCACTGTACTGACAACAGTTGCTTTTCTGGGATACAGACATGGAATTTGTGTGCAGCCACCCACAACAAGCAGTGCCTAATGACTAACCTGGGCTGGCCAGCCTGGTGCTATAGCCAAATGTATGGGGCTCATGTTAAAGAAGGACACTTCTTTGGAGATAGTTTTCACAGTCATGAAAAGAGAGTCACACTCTGAATTCTCCCTTTGACTGTCCCAGAATGCTCAGAAAAATTCAGTTTGAATATTTTTTATTTTACAACGTAAAGATAGAAATCAAAGAAGAAACCCTAATGATGAGAATTCTCTGAAACCTTAGATTTTCTCTATTAAATTAGTTAACAGCCATATGTGGACCATCTATCTGTCCAGAAACCAAGCAGCATACTATTCATTACTTGTAGGAAGAGGTTACTGGCTCAACTACCTCCCACGTACAAAGCAAATGTTTTACAGTTAAAATAAAAAGGAGCTCCATCTGGAGAAATTTCAGCAATGCACTCACTTCTGCTCAGTGTTTGTCAAGTACCAATGTTCAATACTCTCAATCTCCCAGGGCGTTTACACGTATTCCCTGCATTTCTATCTCCAGGCTGGTAAATTAGATAATCCAGCATCTAAAAGAAAAACAGTCTTGCCCCAGTGTTTATTACTTATTATCCCAATATGTGATGTTTTTTACTTACTGTTCCAAACTATAAGTAACCTGTGTGATATTACCTGCACCATTTGGAAAGACTATGTATATTGGGTTACTTTTAGTCTCGGACATTTGATAGAGATCTCCTTCAAGCTGCTTTGCTCCTTATGAAAAAAATAAAGGCACCTTTTGTGAATCAGAAAAGGCTGTTCTTTCCCTAGAGACCTTTGAGTACTTCAGTCTTAGCCCAAAAAACCAGCTGATAAGTAAGATTTACAAGAGAAAGTAAACATACAATTTTTAACATCTTCAGACTTTTCTGTCTGTCTCTCACATGTGGAGAAGGGGAGAAGATCTGTTCAAGCACACAGTGCTAGGACCACTACGCCAAAGTAGGAAGACTCTCTCACAGCACTGCAAGTCATGTTGCAGCAATAGGCTTTGATCTTACCCCCAGATACCATCTCCTAATGACAGCTTCTTCTTTTCCGGCTGTTCACGTGAGCGTTTTCAAGCCTGCAATTTATGGCTAATTCAGCTCTCCCTTACAACCATTTTCAGCTGACCAGTTTCTGGTGTATATTTAAACAAGCCCTGCAAGCGTGTGGGCAGCTTCTGTTTTAGGGTGGTTCATGCTCCCCTGTGATGGTCAAATGCCCCTCACGATGCATAGATTGAAGATCTAGCCTTTGCTGAGTGCTTCTCTTGGGGAAAAAAATCCATATGGAGCCGCTCTGCAGCCATTCATCAGCACTTAGAGGTTCCCTGGGCTGGTGCACTCAGGCTGCAAAATGTAGTGGGCAGATCTCTTTCTGCAGATGTGCATCTATCCCAGCCTGCTGAAGTCACTCTGGTATGTCTAAAGGGAGGATCTGGCCTGTTCAGATTGCAAGTAATTGCAGTAGATTGCTGAGCCACACGTGAAATTTAAGAAGTGGAGTTTATTCTTCATTTATTTTCAGCGCTGCAAAGTCAGAGTAATTCCACAGGCTTTGTTGGACTTGAGGAGGATTCGTTCTGATCTTACAGGGGAAGATCTGTCCCCGGGAGACTAAGGTGATACAACCACATTTCCAACTAGGTCTTCAATTAAGCTAACTTCAGAATTACACTCCTACACAAAAGCAATCTTAAGGAAAAGAAGGATCTTTATTATGAGGATACTGGCCTATTAATTGACATAATTGATAAAAGTACTTTCAGTGACCCCTCACGTTACAGCCCATTCTTTGCATTCCCTATAACGATCTTTAAAAGGTTTTATTGACTGGAAGGATATTACAGCTGACGTTATGAGTCGGGTGTTCTCCGTGTGGAATACATCATTGATATGTTTTGGTGACAAAAGGGAAAAAAAATGAATGGACCTAATGTTAAAAAATGAGCTCATGTTGCCAGCCTTCCAGCCTGGCAAAAAGCCACTAAAAATGAAAAAGAAAAAAAGACATTAAATGTCTGGAATCAACATGTCCCTGCTTTGAACAGTGCCAAAACGTGTCTGCAGGATGGCCATGGCCATGCCTGGCGGTGTGCTACACACTGGCAGTGCCCTTTGGGGATGAACTGGGGACACTCCTGCTCCTCAAAGGCCTGCCCGGCCGCAGAGCAGTGCAGGTAGCTGAGGTACGTTCACGGAGCTCCCTCAAGTCATGGCACACCACGCTCAGCCAAGCAGTACAGAAACAGCCTGGGATCGTCAATATATATGTAGCACCCAGATAACCAGGATTATATACAACTCTATTGCATTAGGCATGATCTGCCCTAACAAGTCTATAATTTACAGGGAGTAACCAGCTCAAATGTCTGTTCCAATTTCTTATAGAAGACAATAAACAAACTTGGAACAATACCATTAATGAAAAGAAATAGGGGATGGGGTTTGTCTCAGGGAACACCAGAAAAGGAAAAGGGCATTTGAAAGAAAGAAATGGGAAGAAGCCATGGGTAAATTTAGGCTGGAGATGCAAAATAAGTTCTTTTACTCTCAAAAGAGTAAGTTTGAACTGTGACTCCTGGAGGACAGCAGGAAGAAAGGGAAAACTACACAGCTTCAAGAAGGAGACTGGTGTGTTTGTGAACAGGATCAAATGCCACAGTGCTCACAATATCAGGGACAGACAGGGTGACTGGTCTTGTTCCAGTCCCATGTTACTAAGATGTCTAGGCTGCCACCGTGAAGTATCAAAGAAAGAATACTGACTGCTTTGGGGAACTGAAACAACCAGAGTTACAGAAGAAATCATTTCACTGAACATCAGGTACAGCCTCAGTTTCCCTGAGTTGACCCTCAGTGATCAAAGGCAATACCTATGGTCAGAGCTGGACACAGGGAGAGTTGCTCTACCACAGCACCAGGTCTGGGAATAGGTAACAGCTAATCATGAAGGCAGGACACCTACTTTGTTTTTTCCCTATTTCATGCAGATCAGGAGGAGGAAGAGAGTAGCATCTCCCAGAGCTCTCCTGTGAAAAGCCTCCAGACCAGCGCAGGCTGGATGCATTTCTGCAGTAGTGGCATCTCACTAAAACTGAAGTCATGGAGCTTGTGTAATGGACAAAAACGTACAGCTTCCTCTGACCTGGGCTGTGCACACTCTCTGAGCTTTTGTGCCCACAAGCTGAATGCACAGGCAGGTTTGATCCTTCATTTCTGCACACATCTGTGAGAGCTCTCTGTGACCCACGCAAAACCGAGACATGCACATTCTCACAGGTGCTGGCATGAAGGCAACAAACACTCCTCTGCTACTCAGTAATACAAAAACACCAGTGGAAGCCCACACCGAGATCTTTTGCTTAGTCCTTTAAAATTCCCCAGTCCTTCTGGAACAGATTGAACACCACCCATCACTATTCAATGCTTTTTATCTTCAAAGTGCTTAAATATTATTTAGGAAATCTGGATTTGAAATCTGCTTTTCAAGTGCCCAGCTGTACCAGTCCTGATCAATACCTCACTATTTTTATATAGACAACACATCTAAACATATACATTGATAAAGACTGCCTAACTGCTTCTGTCAGCTACAGCGAGGCCAATAAAAGACATTTATAAGCTATTATTTAGCTGGGCTCATAAATAGAAATTCTCCTTACAAACAGATATCTATACTGGAGGGGAAGGCGAAGAAGGGAAAAGGTGCAGGAAACCCCTACCATGTCTGCAAACTGGCTGGCTGCTGGTGCCCCATGCTCTGGGACAGGGTGGACATCAGTGCTGGCAAAACGTGGGGTTGGAATAATAAGGGGCAGAGAGAGGAGATCAGCAAGGGCTGCTCTTCACTGCTGTCTTGCTCTGAATGTCTTTGAAGGACGTTATGTCTTTCATGAGCCAAGTGACTGTGGATATTGCCATTTTAGGCAATGGACTTTTCCATCCCCAAAACAAAGTTGATCTTCTGTGCTACTCTGTGCCCAGATCTTTTGCTGAATGTAGATATCCACCTTGCCATTTGATCCCTTGCAAACATAGGCAACACCTTGGATGATGGACTTGATCCATACAGAAGAACAAGTCTACTGCTACTTCACAGAATCATTTAAATAGAATGTCACAAAATTATTTAAATAATGATTAATTTTTATGCAGATGAACCAAAATTCTCTGCAGATTTTCTGTCATAAAAATGTCTTTCATAGAAGAGGGTTTGCAGCACAAATAAATGCAAGGAGCTGAGAAGAAAATTAAAACTTGTAAAATGAACTGATCTTTGCAACTATTGAGATCACTTTGCATTTGAGGCAATCTGTCTCTGTCACCAGCTACAGTAAGACCACTGATTTCCAAAGAGCTTCTTCTGACTTTGTCCACTCACAAAGAAGAGTTTGCAGAGCCAGACCTTGCTCTTTGCAGAATAAAGGCAAACCCACTGTAAGTGGACTGCACAGGGTGGTCCCAGCCTTCCCGTGCTCCAGGTGTGCAATAGGGCAAGTCTATACAGAGGCAGAGAAACCAGCAAGTCTGGCACACGTTAATGTCTACACAGAGATTTGGTTTTATGCAGTTTGGAACTGGGGACAATTTCTGAGGAAGGATTTGAGTTCAGCCAGTTTCTACACTGGCTTTCCAGGGCTCAAAGCAACTAAATGAGAGAACCAAGTTAGCCTGAAGTTTCTGTTGCTTTCATAAGGTTTCACGCTACTGCCTCAAAAAGCAGACACCAAAGAAGGCACCGTTTCTCCACCTGTGACCTCCCTGCATGGCCTTTTTTCAAAAGGCAAAATGAGGAATGACCCCATTTTCCTAGTCTTGTCTTGCATACAGCTGGGATCAGGCCATTTACATCAGACCCCCTGTTAGTGCTTCACTCCATCACCTGGCATTAGCTTGGGGAACGGATGCTGTGATGCTCACCTCCACAAGTGCTCCCTGACACAGCTATTTAGCCAACAGCTCTCCGAGATGGACAAACCAGGAGAGCTGTTCTCCAGCCCAGCCCACCTGGCAGCAGGGTTGGCCACGTGCCTGCTGACAGAGCAGATACCGGAGTCAGAGCAAGGTAAGTGTGTGGTGGAGCAGGACCACCTCAGCTGATGCCACCTTCTCCCCCTGCCCCAGCTCTGCCCACGCTGACCTACTGCCTGTCTCACCTTCGTGGCAAGACTCTCCTGAGCAGGGAGCTGAGGGCTGTTTAGCAACCCCAGAGCATGATAAATATTTAGCAGTAAGTATGGGGGGTGCAGAGAATGAAGGACAGAGGCAGCAGAAATCACACCCTGCAGCCAACACAAGTGGTGGCAGCACAGCTGCAAGGAGCTTGAGGGCAGCTGCAAGTGATCAACGTGTGCCCAAGGAGTGTCACAGCTTTGCAAAGGGGGGCCCTGTCTGCACCCTTTTGCCCCTGGGCGGTGTGGCTGCATGGCAGCAAACAGCACAGCAAGGTGGGGTGGGTGTGATGTGACCTCCCTTCCAGAGCAGTGGGGACCCCTGAAAGCAGCTCATGTGGACAAGCACCCCTGAGCCTTCCTTTATCAACACCTGGTCTCAGCTAGGGCATGGAAAAGCTGATGTCTTGGTTCCATACCAAGTCGTGACTAATTGGACAAAGGTGTGAAACTAATGCACACAAATTACAGTGGGAAATAACACTGCTGTGGTCAGATGCCTTGTTACCTCTGGCTCAGATTCTTTGCACAGGAGGAGGCGCATCCAAGCGCAGCACCTGCCGTTCCCTGAGCTCCACCTTTCCCCAGGGTCTCTGTGCACAGAAGTCCAGGTTAGAGCCAGGCATCAAAATCAAAGGCAGCAGAAGCCATGAACTGGAGAAGCCAAGGGTGGCACCGAGCCAAGCCTGCTGGCCAGAAGTGTGCCAAAAGGTCAGGCAGGAAGGGGGTATCTTCTGCATGGTAGATCTGGGGCAACGTGGGGGTGGTGTGGGAAACAAAGTACTGCAGGAAACAAGAACGGGCAGAGACCGGGGGCGAATGGGGCACGTACACAGGGCTGAGAGGTGGCTGAACAGTCCCAATCATCTTAAAGATGGTTGGATGCATGTGATGGGTGGGGATCAGCTGGTGCCAGCTGCTCCATGGTCAGGTCTGGCTTCTTGACACCTCAAGGCAGAGCAGAATGAGTCTGGGCAGATCCTGCCTGGGGCAGTGTGGGGGCAACTACCTGGGTATTCTCTTACTTTTCTGGCTTATTCTAGCTTTTGGGGGTTTTAATGCTCCTGCAAATCTGTCATGTCTGCTGAACCCACTGGGAGCTGCAGTTGTTCAGCCACAGGAGAAATCAGGCTTTGCTGCTTTTACTCCAGATGCATTGGAAATCCTTCATGGAAAGCAAAAAGGGGGCAATAAAGGCACCCAGCGGGTTCCTGAGAGATTTTTGTTGTGTAGAGGGAATTTCTGGGTGATACAGTGCTGAATAACATATCTACATCCCTACCCTACTACCATGGGTACAATTTCCTCTAAGCCATAAAAAAGATTGTGCCAGGCACCCCGGGGTGCTGCTGCTGGGTTCTTGCAGACTGTAAAAAACACCGTCCTAAGCTGAGATATCCCAGATAATCAAGTCCAAATCCTTCTTCAAGTGTCCCTGCATACTGGGTACTGGGCTGGGTACGTGTCAGCCACAGCTGTGGCTTTTCACCAGCAGGGTCAGCCACAAATGCCCTCATGTCAGCTCGCACAAATTATGATTGGCTTAAAAATTAAATTAATTTCTAAGAAAACTTATTTCTTTGCCTTGCAGGATTTTGACTATGTAAGAGTCTTGAGATTAAAGTCAGTTTTTTGACTGGTAGGTGAAGAGAACGCTTATCTTACGTTTATTCACATTTCTTCAGAAGTTATTGTTTCAGGAAGAAATGTAATAAAAACCTCATGGTTAACCCGGCAAGTCTATATATTTCAGAACTGTAGCATCTACTTGTATCTTCTAGTTGAGCTGGTGTAAATGAGGAATATTTTGATCAATACAACTGGAACAGCATGAGCATTATATTCTGGCACAAGCCTGTAAAATCCACCCATGGCTATTACAGAGCTGCACTGAGGCAGTAACTGAGCAGTACTTAACTCTATCGCAAGGCTGCTGCCTGTTTGATGTGGTACCCTCATCTGCCACAGAACACAGAAAAATGGCAAGTTTGTTTCTAGTCACAGTGAAAAGTTAATCGATCACAGGATAGACCATAGCGCCCTACAGATTGCTGTTGGCATCTCTGTCAATGGATCACAAATTAGGAGTAAAGAAGTGAAAAATGATCCATAGGAGAGTATTTTGTGAAATACTTGGACTTCTTATTTTATGTTAAAGACTACAACCTCCTGAAGGCTTCCAGTGTTCCTGGTTATGAGAAACTGTGCGGAGCATTTTATCCACTTACGACAGCACACTTTCTCCCTAGTAGAATGTGTCTTTGGTATAACTTAAAAGAGACAAAAAAATCCTGCCCTATAATAGGTATGCAAACATGTAGTGTTTATAAAAAACCCAGATGGACAGCACTGAAGAGCAGCTCCTCCTGCTTATCTGACCAACATGTACTGCACAGGCAACAGCAAAGCAAACTTTTCTGCACAGCACTGCCTGAGGGTTTGCTCAGCCATCTCTCCAAATGAAAGGCTATTTTATCCACTTATCAGCCCTTGATCTGTCAAATAAACCTGCTTGCAAGCAGTAGCAATAATTCTGCTGTTCTACTTAAAAATGAGGGCAACCCTTCATCTTGATGCACCCAAAAAATACTGGGCAGTGCCAACTATTAGTCCCCCATCCAAAATCCTCAGTGATGCCACTGAATCAACAGAATGAATACAGCAGAGCTCTGGCATCTGCAGTGGGCTTGGGTCGAGTTGTAAAGCTGTTCAACAACTTGTCTCATATATACTACCCTGGAAATTCTTGCACAACCAACACCCAGACTTCAATACCCTTTGGAAGAACAACGGATTATCCTTGTACTAGCACTCAAGTTTTCATCAAGCAGGGCTACAGGTAGTTTAATTAACACAGACAGCTTTGAAAGAGCACAAGAAAACCAACAAGAACTAGAGAGGCTGCTTCACCTGTAGAAATATTCAAACCCAGCTGGACACAGACCTGGGGAACCTGCTCTAGCTGACTGTTAGAGCAGAAGTTTGGACTAGATGATCTCAAGCTGTCCCTTTCAACCTCAACCATTCTGTGATTCTATAAACTCATTTCTTGATGGTCAAAAAAATGGGATCTCCTTCTAAAAGACTGGTTGCTCAGAGTATTTAAATTGTCATTAGTAGATCATCTGCAACCTCATTCCAAGGATGGGAGTAAATTCACTACTGGGAGATGGTTAGACATAGAGGCTAAGCAACACATGAGGATGTTGAGCTTTGGTTAGAGGTGATAGAAGACCTGGACAGTGGTGCTCCGTGGTAGATGGTGATCCTGTTGTTGATAAGCATCAACATTCAGCCAGTGGAAAAGATAATCAAGCTACAGTGTAACTGCCTTTTCCTTGCTTTTCCAAAAGTTTGAAGTTTGTCTTTCTTTCAGCTACCCTCAGTGACATTCCCAGGTCTTCCCAATGAAGACCGTATTCTCTTTAGAATGGCACTTCTTAGGAGTTAACCCCTTTTGCAGACCTGAACTGGTTTGACATCAATGAATTGCATCAAAGACAGAGAGATCTGCCCCCCATAGACCTCCTTCTTCCCTTTGGGTGCCCCCCCCTCCAACAGCACTTTCTAAGGATCTTTTCCACCAACTATCTCACTCTGTCTTCTGAGTAATTATTGTCTTTTCAGGCACCTGCTGAGAATTAAGGCACCATTTCAGTACAATCCCTTCTAATATGCCAGGGACAATAGAAGAGAATAACAATCCCGATTCACCTTGACCTGTCTGTCATCAGTCATGCTATGAATATCCACTTTAAGGTGATTAAGTAAGTTTAGGACACTGTTCTGTCTTCTCTCTCTGTACTGAAAAGCATTGTTGTGTTGCAATTAATAATGATTTTGGACTAGATTGAGCTTACCCTCAGTGGCATGTGGCAGATGGCCATGTGGAGGACTACAGGGTCCTTGCTCTTTAGGGGAGAGAGTGGTACAAACCGGGCTGGGGAAGATGTGCAGGGCTCTGGCCTGCCTCGTGGGATGTACATCCCTGCACCATGAGACAACCTCACCACAGCCCTCACTGCTGCTTTTTGCCCTCCTTAAGAAAGCCTTGGTGTTTTCCCCTTGCAAGTACCTGCCTCATTTTGTTAAATAAAACCAACTTTCAGAACCTTGCTCCTGCTACTGAAACTAGACCTTGCAGCATACAGGGTCCATAAATCATACACTAATGCTAAGTACCCTAGAAAATACCTGAGCAATGAATTTTAAGACAGCTTAAATATGACCTGTCATTTTATTTCAGTACAATGTTTTCTTCAATTTAATTATTATTTGAAGGTGAACTTCGTGCCTATTTAAGGAAATGCATATGTAGACATTTATGGTACCTCTCTCTCAGGCTATGGGACACATACAAAACAATAGCTTGACAAAGAATAGTGAGTAAAAGGTAGATAAGGTAAAACTTTGCTATCATCAGCCTGCTTTCTCTGCTGACTTAGCAAGTGGGCTCTTTGGCAGCAAACTCATCTCAGAGCAAGGTACATCCTACCTAAAGTCCAACAGAGCCAAGGAGTCACATCCCTAGGCACAAGAGGCTGCTCGTGGGTCATCTCAGACTGAATCAATATTCTGGAGACACTACGTAAGTTTTTTCACATATTGGAAAGCCATCTGAAATACATCCTGCCAGGCTGCATAGCTGGAGCATCAGCTGGCATGGAGACCAGAATGCTCAGCTTTGCTTTCCCCCTGTGAGGTTTTGAGAGATGGCTCCAATATCTTAAATTTATACAGGGAGCCATGGATTTATTTTTCCCTTTTATGTAAATATCTCACTCCCCTCACAGACACTGACACACTAGTGAGCTGCAGAAATAGGATTACATACTGCAGGTCCCTCTCTCCCCCATCTCAGTTGCTTATTTACCAAACAACTCTTGTTAATCCTCTTTACTGTGTTTACTTCCCACTTCCCTCCAGTCTTACTGTCTTACTATTATTCAGGTGCTTGGAGATGTTAACCACCTCCAGAGCTGATTAAAATGAATCCACCCCCACTGATTGTTTTTGAATATGCAGTGATTTACACCAGATGAAGATTTGTTGGAGCTGCTGGCATTCACAGTGCATTTGCCCAAGTCCACAAACCATGTAATACTGAAATGACCCAGCTTCCTCCAGCCTGTGCTAGTTTATAAATTGTCCTTGGACCTCCTGCTTTTACTTCTTGGTGACAGTCTTCCAGGGAAAAAGAAAGAATGGCAGGTTTGTACAAACAGAGACATGGTAGAGAAATACCTGGAGATATTCCAGATTTTGAACCAGTTATTCATCTGCTCTTGCTATGTGTTACAGAAATCACTGGTTGTGAGATCACTTTCTTTATCCACAAAATGAGCAGAAAAATACCACTGCTTACAGCGGGTCTGAGCCCTAACCGGTCATTAAGCCTGTCCTAGAAATCTACAAAATCACAGACTGATTGCTGCAGATGCTAAGTGCCAATCCTCATTTTTTTCTAATGTATCATGGAAAAGTTTCTTAAGAGAAAATTTACATTTTTTAAAAAGTGGAAATACCTCTTGATCACCAAACCCAGAGAAAATAGCTGTTTCTACACTGCCAAACTGAGGGTGCTACCACCCTGTGTATAACCATGCTGCTGCACAACACAATATCATGTGTCATCTCCTCTGGTGCTCAGTTTATGCAGCAGCACACATCTGTACCCAGTGTGGCAGTCATGCAGTGCCCAACACTGCAGACATCAGCATCACACATAGGAAATTCAGAGGCTGTTTTAAGAGCCTTCAAAGACTCATCCCATATGTACCTTCCCAAGAATTAACCTGTCCAGCAGGTCTCTGAGTATTAAAACTGATGGACACATTTTGGTATTAGTTCCCTCACAGACCAGAGAGGTCAAATCTATCCACTGGAATGCATTTCAGCATTACTTATGACTATTTCATAGTCAGAGAACCCGACTATTTCCAGCAGAGATGCAGGGGTGGAGGTAGCAGCATGCTTGCTTGGTTCTGGTAGTCATTTTATACAAAGAAGCACCAATCCACCAGGTTGTATTTTAGCGCAAAACCCTTAGTGTCTAAAATTGGTGATATGTTGAAGTTTTAGCTTTCATGAGGGAAAACAAGCCAACCCAGTAGAAAGAGTTTTTATACAGGTTGAATAAAAATACAGTTGAGTTACAATACCTGGAGGACAGTCACTCCTTCTCTTCCTGCTACAGAAAAGCAGTCATGAGAGAGTTTGATTAGGTCTGGCCCTTTGAAACTAGTAAATGAGATTTTAACTTAAGCACAATAGATTTTTATTTTTTTTTACTTCAAATTTTATTCTTATGAAAGTGCGGGATTAACACAACAGATCCAAGCTCTGCAAATAAATCTCTGCCTGCACTTTCCCACTAAAACATTTAACTTTTGCTGCACCCTACAACCAGATGACTGCTGTTATTGCACTCTTCAGCATCTCTTCAGGGGAGGTGGGAGACAGGTTTGTCAGAGATGCTGCATTGACAGAGGTCCAAATTGCAGGAGATGTGCAGGAACAAGGGTTCGGGAAGAAGATTGCAGAGGAGAGCTGGTGGGATGGGGGTGTGAGAAAGGACAGGGCAGAGCATGGTTATATAGCTGGAGGCTGGGAACACACTGGAGGGACTCTTGGCTTCAGCATCACCCAGATTAATCCCCCTACTCTTTCTCTAGCCATCACTACCTCTCAGCAAAAAATAGAGTGAAGGATTTCTCACACTAGCTAAGGCCAATTCAGCTCAACAATATGTGGTAATACTCTGTGTCGAAGGCAGAGATGCTTCTCTTGTGAAGCACCTTATCTCCTTTCCCAGCATTTGTCATCAGATATCATTTACAGTGGATCAAGGAACCTGAACTACTGGGGAATGCTGCCAGGCACTTTAGGGCATCCTTTTAGCACAGCTGTTTTAGAAAGGACTCATTGATGAAAAGAAATGCTCTAGTTACTCTGTAAAAATAAAATTAATAAGATTTTATTTTATAGCTGTCCATCCTACATCTGAGCAGTTTTCAGCTTAGTGTTAGCCAATGGTGGGAATGTCAACAATAAGAAGATCTAAGAGGAATTTTCACTTTGCTCTGAGCCTAATGCCTGTTCAGGTGGCTGACTTGTATGTTAATATTCACATTGCTGACAAAAATTGGTGTCTTCATCAAGTATCACTATAATTCTTTGCCAACTTGAAGCATAAGACTATTGTCTTATGTGAACTCCCCAAACCTTTTCAAGGCAGCTCTAAATTTGTCTGTTTGTATTTCTTTTCTGTTCCTCCCATCTACCAGCACCACAGTAAATTTCAAGAGCAATTCCTCACTAGGCACAGGTTGCCCTGGAGAGTTACTGCTCCTGTAGGTATATTTTGCAGAAATCATTCACAATTTGGCAGTAGGCAAAAAATACAATAGCTGGTTTTGAAATTAATACAACTTTCCACACAGAATTAGAATTTTCACTGTGGTACCAATCCAATTGGACTCCAATTTCAGTCCTCCATAAATGATTTTTTAAAAGTGCCGTGGCTAGAGTGAAGGCTTTCCAACTCCTCAAGGCTAATAAGCATTCATTTTAGCCAAACTAGAAAAGCAAAGATACTTATGTAGATTTAATAGGAAATTAAATACAGACTTCTGTCATCTCATTTGAATTCTCCCTTTTGGATGCTCTTGGATACACTATCCTTCCAATCCCACATAAATTTTTCAGACAGCCACAATGCATGTGCAACGCTACACCATTGAAATGTCCCTGATGAAGCTCATAAAAAATCTTGCAATTGCTTTGCATGCAGATAACACGTTTCATGAAAGGTATTTTCAGTTATTTTCTTTTTTTTTTTTCCTCCCCCCTCAAATGTCCGTCAAAAAATCACAAAGTTGAAGAAACCATCATTTAATTCAAGCTGTGATTCAGAGGTCACTGCAGTATCTCATGAGCGCTATGGGCTGTGTATTGCATTCTGTACGGCAGGCTGGGCCACCCAGCTGTACTAACAGCTTGTGCCCAAGAGCCCCACATGTAAAACAGTGACAGTGCAAAGCCACAAGCGTGGGATGTTGTCAGAGCTGTATTGAAACCAATGGAGGAAAAAAGAAGCTCCAGTCATCTCGGCTTCCCACAAGTTACTTTATTCTCTATGTTGACGCTTTGGACTTGCAGTTGGAGCCTTCATACAGAAATGTTCAAGTTTTGACTTCTTCCACCAGAAATATGAAATATTATTTAGGTGAAAAAATTCTTCCCACTCCTATTTTTCTGTGTAACTGAAGTCAATACTCTCTAGCTACCAGAGGCCTATGCAAGCATATCTATTGCACAACCAGTGAGCTGAAATGGTTGCTACACACCGTGTTGTATGTAGGCTTCACATCGGCTTTATGTTCAAAGAGACAGGTTTTGATTTTGATTCTGTAGATGATAATTTTGAAGCAAGAATAAATTAGAAGTAGTCTCCAAATGAAAACCTACACAAATTACCCTAGAGTTTGAGTTAACAGACCTCACGTGAATTTGAAATACTACACTCAGGATGGTCCTGGGCCAAAAATCTCACATCCCACATGTAAATTCTGAATACTACCAGGAGCGGACAGGACAGTGTTACCTACATCTGCGCTCGACCAAGCCAAAATTGTTGGCATTCCCCAGCAAACCACCACAATTTGACTTCAGGGAAGTTCTTATCAATCTGAGCATTGTGGCTCTATCCCATTTCTAGTTTTAATCCTCCTCATGCATTGAACGTCACCCTTTACACAGGCAGGATATGGTACATAAAATTAACTTCCAATGAAAACACACATTGACTACAGGATGCATTTGGCCTTTAGGATGCCTTTAAGCAAAACAAGGTGTCAGCCATGTCTTGGGTCAACCTTTGCGGGGTTGCATTGCCCTAAGCACAGTAAGAGCATCTGGAGTCTTACCTTTTTATGGCTTTGTAGCAAATGATGACAACTATGAAGAGGAACACTAGTGTGGCGCAGCATACTGCAATGATAATAACCAGGCCTGGCCACCAGGTCTCTTCAGTGGGACAAAACGTAGACTTGGGAGCTGTAAACAGAGTGTGGAAAAATATATGAGTTCTCCCAAATGAACAGTGTGTAATCAGATACGCTTCAGTCACCCATGCAATAGCACTATGCCAGGGCCACAGATACATGCAAAGAGGTTATTTCACATTTAGGACCCATTTTTTTCCCAAGCAACTCCTCTGTTTGGTACTAGATATTTCTTGTCACAATCCCCAGACGACCAAGTTCTCTGTGTCTGTGTGGTCCACAGCACAGTGCTCAGCGTGAAGGAGAAAGGCTGAGTTCTGCTACCTGTGAGAAACCTCTTCTTCCTCTGCATTTGCCATCTCCTGCTGCATCAGATTTAGAGAGAGTCGTTGTGCTGATAAGGGTAGACTTTCAAACCCCATTAGGGGAGCCGCAGCAGAGCCTACCAATCAGTACTGCAGCTGCTACCACTGTAACCTTGGAGCATGGAAGGGGAATTTGTTTTAAAAGAACAGGAATTTTATTACATTTATTAATTGCTTTTAGAGGACTACAGCTGACAAGCTTTTTTCCTGTTACATTGCCTTTGAATTTTAAGTCCAATAGTTAAGAAATACTAACATTAAGAAATGTTACCTCATGAAAATATTAGCAATTATTGTTACATTTTCCTTATTCGATTTAGGGCTAGAGTTGTCTATGTAAGTACCCCTCAAAGCAAGCAATATTTTGCATCAGAAGGAATACTAGTGGCATTTAGTTAAAATATTTTCCTTCAGGGCAATATTCTTTTCCTCATGCTTTCAGAAGACACTTTTTTCTAGAAGTATGGGGAGCAACAGACAATGCCATGAGCAGTACCAGTGTACTGTAGAGGGGGAAGAGACCACTAACACCATGTGCACAACCAAATAAACTCCATGAGAATGTGGGTCACCTTAAATGAGGTTTAGTAATGAATCTATCAATGGGACTGTCTAAATCTACATGTTCAGTTAAGTAGGGGAGAGAACAGAATACAGCAAAAGGCTTTTTTTTTTTTTTTTGTCCAATTATTTCATCTGATACATCCTATATTCTGAACTTCCTGTTACACACATCACAAATAGCTGCACTAGTTAAAATAAGTCATCACACCTGCATCTCTTATTGTGATTTGACTACCCCTGTGTCTCCTGTGATTCATCAGGAAAAGACATACACATACTTTTAGGTTAAGACTCATTAGGTTAAATCCTGAAGTACACAATTACTGGGAAAATTTTTTCCATTTGCATGATCTACAGAAGAATTGCCAACATTCATGCCCACAAATCTGCAGGAAAACCTTAGAAAAAGACTAGGTAAGGAACTGTGAGAAACAATCAAAATAATAAAGCAAACAGCTTGGTAATTTATAGGCAGTTCAGCGTTTGGTGCCACATAAGAGGTCCTATCTTTCTCACACACATCAGCCTTCAACACATGCCATCACTATGATCATACTTGTCTAGAAATATTGCCTTCAATTTATTGTACACATATTGACTGTGAAGCTGGGGGGTTTTGTGGTTGTTTGATTTTTTTTTTTAGATTTTTTGGGGGGGGTGGGGGTGGTGTATCTTACAAAAGAGAAAAATAAAGCTGACAAGTGATTTGAAGAACTAGTGGGTCCTGGCTCCTCTTTTGACAATGTGTCCACTCCCAGACTATCTCAGCAACAGAATTTCTTTATTACTATGTCAGCTGCAGAAGTCAGTTTTCAGTGGGTGATGAAACTGTTGATTGTGTTGTGATAAAGCTAACATTTTTAATATTCTCTGAAAGTTTTCAATATTGTTATTTTCTAGGATTCCAGAAGTTATTCCAAAGATGATAAAATGTATACATGAAGGACAGGCAGTCTCAGGTCCAACTCTACCCTCCTGGTGCTGTCCCAGCAAACAAAAGGTCTCAGTGAAATCAAAGGGAACACATCCATCAGCAGATGCCATGTAAAATTAGATGAGATCATAAAAAATAGGACAAGTATGGCTATCCTTATCTAGTCCTTGCTCTTCCTCAAAGGCAGGATCAGCCAAACTAGTCATAAAGCAGAATGAGATGGTGAGATTGGGCTGCTCCTCAGCACAACAAATAGGACTGACAAATGACAGGGAGAGGGTACAAAGCAAGGCTTATCACATGCCTGTGCACCATTGCTCCTTGATGGTTTATCACAGTATTTTTACACGGAGAATAAACAGATACATGTGGGATTGAATAGTGAATATGACTCCTGACAGCCTACATGTAGCTATTAATGACAGGATAATAAGAACTGCTGATGTGGAAGTGACCCCTAATCCATCTGGCTCAGTTCCCTTCCCCACCGGTCCAGACCAGGCACTCAGAAAAATGCACAAGAAATCACACTACAAGCTATCAAAACATTTTTCTTAGTGGCTAGTGGGTTTATATCACTTTAAAAATTATTTTCTATTTCTACCCCTTATTATTCCAGTGCTAGGTAGTCTTGTTTTCCTTAGAAATACCCGCTCTTTTCCCAATAAGCTCCTGGTTGCCTGCTTTTTCTGCCTCTCCCGGTACACATTCACATAGCCCTCATTACTGTGGCATTTCTACGTCCTTAATGCATTTCTACTCACAATTGTCCTCTGAGGAAGAGCAGAACTGCTTTTAATCCTCTTGCACTGATGGGAAGCCCAAGCCTGGCCCACATGGATGCCTCTGTGTGCAGCTGGGAATTTCTTGAAGAGCCAGAAAGGTGCCTGGGAAACACCACGTCCTCAGAGATGTGCCTCTTAGCAAGTCCCACACTGAGCTCTTGATGTTAGGAAGGCTTTCATGTCTCTCTCCTCTTACACCAGGGCTCATAACTCTATTCCCTGGGGCAGCCCAGGGCTGGAGAGACTCCCCACCCTGTCCCAGACCCCAGCTCATTGCCCACAGTGTAGAAAAAACAGGTTGCACCTGGGAGGGGCTAAGCCCACATGTGTCATGCCCTCAATGATCAGAAATTATCCTGGGGTGAGGACACCTGCACCCCACTCTTGCAGCTGTGCCACTTTGCATGGAATAGCAATGCATTTCTTGGGTACTCTCTGGAGGAATGAAGACATGAGTCCAAACCCCTCCTCTAAGGACATAGTGAAATTATTACAAAAAAGACTGAGCAGAAGATGTCCCGCGTTACCTGTAACAATGACAATGTCCTAATTGTTTCATCGTCTTACAAAACCTTTGATGAAATGTAGGAAAATAGTTCTCACGATCACCTCCTTCTTTGTACCACCTCTTTCAAATTGATATAAACCCCCAGCAGGTGTATGGTTTCAGAACCAAATTCTGCCCTTTCCCTTGTCTTGTTAAGAAACAATGAGCTGTGCACTGCTGTCATTTGCAGTGGTGTATATGGGGAGTAGAGGACATCCTTGGGCACAGGGAGTCCCTTTGTCATCACCACGAGACTACCGAGCTTCAGCTGCTCACAGTGTGATAGTGTCCTGGTTTGACTCATGGGTGGCTGCTCTTCACTGGTCCCAAAATTAGCTGAATGGAGAAAGTGGTTTTCACAGTGCAAAACTCGAGGAAAATACGCTTTTTCTCCTAAGCCCTGAAGCATCATTCTGCACGTTGAACACATTGTCGGTGGAAAGTGGTAGGAAAGTGATGATCTTTTAAAGAAGATAAGCAGGTGAGCTAAGAGATCACAGCCTGTCATACTGACAGAAATTCTGCCCAAACAACGAAGATCTCATTCAATTAATAAAATATTAAAATAAATAATTGATGCTAAACAGCATAGGTTTAGGAAAATACATCTTGTTAAAGTAACTAGATATTTTCTGAGGAGCTTACAGGTTTGCTAAATAGATGCATTAGTGCTGGTGTGATAGCTTTAGACTTTGGTAGGACATTTCGCTTAATTCCATGTGATTCAGTGTGGCACACATCAATTGAGTTAAAAGCCAGAGAACTGGTGTGTCTGAAAATCTAACTATAAAAGGAAAGTCACTGCTGAGAGAATGTGGTTTATTAACAGTTACTCCTCCTTTCCCCCAAAACCGGGCTGATGGATAGGGGTAGAGTTTGTAAATGACGCTGGAATGTACTTCAAGTGGATGCTAAGCATATTTAGATTAGAAGTAGGGTAATTATTGTCATTATACGGTAATTATTTATTACAATAGTCTATCAGCTCTGGTAAAGTATTTCACTGAAAAATTTAGTTTAATGTAAAGTCTTGATTTTTCCTAAAAGATGTCTAAATTCAGCTAAAGAGACTGGACTCGGAATAAGAAATAAGTAAAGAAAATGCTCTGTCCCTGGGAAGGCCACATGAGCACAATGCCTTTTTTCTCTTGGCCTTACAATTTATAAAGTACAAATGTTGGTTAGGTTTACTTTTAGAGGGCAAACACCTCCTATTCCCCACAGCACCCGGCCTAAATAAACACAATGAATAAACAGACCCATTTCAGACCTGCAGTGGGTGGCTGGATCTGACTTACTGAAAACAAATTCATGGAAAAGTACTTTTAGAACAAAGGCATCTTGCAAACTATTTCAGCACCACAAAAGCCTTACACACTTGCTTTCTTTGACTAAATTTGTTTTGAAGGCTCAGCATAAAGACAGAGCTCCAGTTCTAATGTTAGCAGATCTCTGTACACACACGGCTCTAGCCAGAAATGTGCATACCGGGAACGATTAGCTCAGCTACAGAGGGTTTTCCCTCAATGTCCAGGCACAAAAATAGAGGTTGTGCCACTAGAAAAGAAGTTTCCATAAAATTACAAAGTAGTCTCTAATTTCTTTTTAGCAAATCTCAGAGTGGGTCATGCTCAAAATTGCCCTGAGCTACCAAAACCAAAAACCCAGTGATGAAGCTGTTTTAATCTTCTGGATTAAGCATTACATAATTTTGTGTGTGTTATAAAAGTGACACATGCTTGTACTGTCTGTGACAGAATATAGAAGCAGGACTTGAAATCCTTGGATACACCCTCAGGTTATCTTTAGTGGTCACAGCTATACTTTATGAAGCTCAAATTTCAGAAATCTAGTACTCTCGTCATTTATTTTGACTAGAGTTATTGCTTTCCATTGCAATATGGGTTGTAGGCTGATTGCTCTTTTCATGGGAATGCCGGGACATTAGAAACTAACACCATGAAGTCTGTCAGGACAGAGTAAGTGCTCCATCGTGGGGGTTACGCTGGGCTGAGCTGGTGCCTCTGCACAGCCCTCAGCAGCGATGTGGAAGCACAGAGCCTGCATGAGGGCATGTCTTTCCACCAGCTCTTGCCCATCAGGCAGCCCGACAAAGCAAAACAAAACAAAGCAAAACAAAGCAAAACAAAATAAAGCAAAATAAAGCAAAACAAAGCAAAACAAAATAAAGCAAAATAAAGCAAAACAAAGCAAAACAAAACAAAATAAAGCAAAACAAAATAAAGCAAAATAAAGCAAAACAAAGCAAAGCAAAACAAAGCAAAGCAAAATAAAGCAAACCAAAACAGAACAAAATGAAACAAACCCAACCTAACACAAACCATACACAGGGCTGAGCTGGCAAATAGCTAAGGGAGGCAGTGACCTGTGCTCCCATGTGCAGTCCCAGGGGAAGTGTCTCTGGCCAAGCTCTGAGTGTGTCAATCCACTTACAGGCTCAGTCCCAAGCAGCTGGTGAGTGTGCACTGATGGGACATGGAAGGGTGACAGTGACCCCTCTCATATCTCTACAATAACAGTAAATTCATGCCTAAAAAAGGAAGGGTGTTTTCAAGACAAATCAAAAGTGATTATTGATTTTCCTCCTACTTTTATTCCAGTTCTTGCAGAAAGGTCGATTGCTGGCATAATCATCTTTATGAGACATCTGCCTGTTTTCAATATTGTACACTTGCAACAGGTTAAACCCTGCTGCCTCTGCGCCTGCAGCACTCCTCTTGCTATTGTAGGGCTGCCTGAAGCAGCCATGAACTTTTAATTAGCATGCTAGGAAGTGAGATAGGATTTTATTTTGAAGGCAGGCTCATATTCTAAAGGCCTCAAGTATTTCATCAGTCTTGGTTGAAACTTCGAAGGAATTGGAGATGTAGGCAATGTGTTTCTAGCAACCTCTCTGTATGTCACATACTTTAGAGACCTGTTGAACTGCTGGACAAGGCAGGGTTTGAGGTTCTACTCTCATCTTCACCCTTATTTGCCTTCTTATTTTGATATATTCACATAATTTTCACATTGGCATCTCCATTTGTAAGACAGAAAGAAGCCACAACCATTATCACACTGGGATGCAGGATCAGCCCCAGAAAACGCAGAAAGGTTTCCCCAGAAAACGCAGAAAGGTTTAGATGTGATTTCAGATGTGAAGTATATGAAAAGACTCCCGGGAAGCTCCATGCCCAGTTAAACAAGGAGAGGGGTTTTGATCCTGTTAGAGTTTGGATATCTTCACATCAAGGTGCCTCACCCAGCCCCCTGAGGAACAGAGGAGTTCATTGAATCCCCTGATTGATGTGACATCACTTGGGTTCTGGGAGGAGAAACCCAACAGAGGAGCAGCTACACACACAGACATGGAGGCTCAGACAGACACTTATTCTATACGCACTGTGTTGTGTAAAAGATGAGAAACAGGAGAGCCTCCATTACATACATGCCCACATCTTTTTTGAGAAAGCTGATTTCAGTGCTGACTGAGCCTGAGGTGTCTTGCGTACTTTCACGCAAGGCCCTTCACTCCCTCCGGCAGTGTAAATTCACCCCAAAGTGAGTGCTGATTAACTCAATGGTACCTCAGGATGAAGCCTTAGTCGGCTAATATAAAAGGGCCAAGAGCTCAAGTGATGTAAACTAGTACAAGTCCACGCAGCCGTGAGACTGGTGCCAGCTGAGGACCTTGTCCCAGCACCTGCCAAATTTTGCCAAAGGTCAGGAGCTCACTCCCCAGAGCCCTGGGGGCTGGGGGCTCTCCAGACTCTGGTTTCACTACAGAGAGAGATCTGTGAGTCAGTCTCAGCTCAAGCATCCCCTATGTTTGCTGTATTTTGTCACGTAGGAACTGCTACAGATGTTTGGATATTTGTGCGGTAGGAACACACTGTGTGTACCCAGGGCTGCTAACAGTACGAGGCAGCCAGCATGGAAAAAGAAAGCCTTTAGAAGAGCCCTCTAATGAAGTTTGTGGTACTGCTAGACCTTGATGCAAATATAGGTCTTCAGCTGTTATTCTAAAAGGCATTTCAGGAACAGGTAAAGGATGTGCTCCCTTTGAACCATATCTATCAACACTCTTGGGTTTGAGGGGAAAATTTCCTGGGAGGACAGGGCAGAGGAAGCTGACCAGGAGATGGGGGGCCTTGGCACCTCCCCTGGGGGCAGAAAGCCATGCATGCATGCGTGTGTGCCATGCATATATGCGTGCCATGCAGTGGCTCCTCCACTTGCCCCAGCCTCACGCTTGCCCTGACACACAGGTTGAACAACACCGTGGACCCCTGAGGAACACCACTTGTCACTGGTCTCCACTTGAACATTGAGCTGTTGACTGGAACTCTTTGAGTGCAACCATCCAGCCAATTCCTTATCCACCAAGCGGTCCACCCATTAAATCCACATCTCTCCAGCTTCTCCTGTTCCAGTCCACGGGAACTTCACTGGACTGCCACAGCTTCTCGAATATGATGTATAGTGGGTTAGCCATTTTACCTGCCAGTTCCTTCAGGACCTGCGGATATGAATGGATGCACTTTGCTCTCTCCTGGGCAGGTCCAAAAATCACCTCATCAACCTCCCTTCACAGTTGTTGTCTGCCGACAACACACCTGGCCATGCTTGAACCGCTGAAGGGGAGATGGAGGAGCACATCACACCAAATGCCAAAGGCAATTCTGGGATCAACAGAAGCCCCAGGGGCTGGGTCAGCCCCCGCTCCCTGACTAGCTGCACGTGGCCTTAGAGACAGCCTGTGAAAGCCACAGTCCTCCTCTGCACTGCCTCCAAGATGCACAGGGAATGCGGAGCAAAGGCTGTGAGCAGACTCAGGAGGGGAAGGTAAAGCCATGCCCAGATTTCAGCTAATGGTGGATCCAAGACAGGAGGAGGCTGAACAGGTCCAGCTTCAACCACGTGAGCTGGTGGTGGCACGAGGTGCTGTTGCCAGTGGCATGTACCTACAATTAAACCCTGAAGAAAGATAAACTGGATTTGGCCACAACTGCAATGGGGCAACTTCTTTGCCCTATGGTAAGCCATGGTCATAACCAAACCCACCCAGCTGCTTGCCAGAGGCATTTGGGCACCGACTGCCCCCCTGCTGGTATCCCAGTGGCAGCTACAATCTTGCCCCCTGCGAGATATGAAATGATGTAGAGGAGATACTGGGAGCAGACCACCTTAGAGGAGCAAGACAGTGTCATGTGCGCTGCCATATGCTTGCACATATTTGCCCGGAGAAATCGTAGATGCCCCATTCTTGGAAGTGTTGAAGGCTAGCTCGGATGGGGCTTTGAGCAACCTGATCTCTGCCCATGGCAGGGGGGTTGGACTAGATGAGCTTTAAATGTCCCTTCTGACCCAAATCATGCTGTGATTCGATGATGTTTAAATGTCCAGCATGGAGGTGCTTTGGCATTGCAGCTTCTGAGTGCAATGGTTGGGACGTGGTCCCAGCTCTGATGCTGCTTTGTTCTTGCTTCTCCCTGAGAAGCAGAAACAAAGTAAGCTCCACAGGAGAGCACCAAACACTGAAGTAGTGTTGAGTGCATTAAATCCAGCAAATGCAATAAAATATGAGATTCCCAGAGCACCATAGCTTCCCAGGGCTGTTCTGCTCAAAGTGATGGACACACTGTTACCAGTTTAGAGCATTGGGTGGAAAGAGGGCGCAGGATGGGTAGCACAGAAAGTCAGATCTATTAACAGCCATCATTAACTCGAGGGACCGGGCCAATGCAGCAGGAATGTAAAGCAGGAATGGATGACAGCTCCAGTAACAGATGAAGTCCACTGGGGGCAACTTCATCTCCAGTAAATCCGAACATGATGGAAAGGATTTGGATTATCACAGTCCCCAAAGAGCAGTGACCCAGAAAGCTGCTCTGCTGGACCTGTTCCCTGAGATCCTGCCACAGAGAACAGGCAGAGGAGGAAGACTCTGCCCAGCAAGGAAAGACCAAAGAACTGCTTTAGACCAGCAATACTCTATCCCACCACCCTCACCTCTGACACATGGCTGTAACTGTACATGATGTGCAATAGACTGGCTTAAAGAAAATAAGGATCATCTAATTTTGGAGCAAATTTTTGTCTAGAAAAAAATCTATGTTGTATTTTTTCATTTTTTTATTTCCTTATAGCTCTGTGCCCTCCTCCCGGTTGCTTGTAAACTTAGGGCTATTTCCAGAGCGCCATGAGCTAGTCAGGTAAGCAACTACTACCAGGCAATAGCGGTGTGCTCAGCAGAAAGCCTGTCCTGATTTACTGCCTCCCCAGAGTAGCTAGGTTAAATAATACTGGTGGAAATCAGCTATTCCTATAGCAGATGATACTTCTGTTTATCCACATTATGTTGCAGACAAGTTTATATCATGCAGCTGCTCTGTGCATATGTTCTTACTACACTTTTAAGGGGGATACTGCAATCACAACGCAGTGGGAACTTCTGCTATAATAAAAACATGTGTGGGATGATGCTGGAGAAACTCCCTCCTCTGCAGCTTCTACACTGTAGACGTTGTTATTCTACACTCTCGGTTCCCTCATCTCCTTAGTTTTCTCCCCCTTTCTAAAAATACTTGCCTTCTGAAACAAGAAACACGCTCAGTTTTGTGCTTAGTTTTGAAGACCAGAGTTTGCAGGAGGTGGAGGAAAGGAGCAGTTCTGCAGGAGTTTACTGAAGGTCACGGGCAATAGAGGAGTTTGTAGCTCATTGCAAAAAATAGGACTGGAGATGCTGGTAAAAAAACCTGAGCCTGGATACAGCCAGTGAAAAAAAGAGGAGCTGGGTGGGGGAGTTTTAAGTGTGGTGCTCAAGATCTAAGCTTTAGAGGTTGCATGCATTTAGGTTTGGGTTTTGCTGTGGATTTCACTAAAGCCCCATGTTGCTGTGCTGTTCTTGGTAGGTCTCGTGCAGCTGCTTTTTCCCTGGCAGATTTGAGAGTCCTTTAGAAAATGAATATATCCTTAGAACCAAAATAAAAATAATAGCAGATGAAAGTATTGGTCTCCCAGGCATAAGTGAAGCACATCATGAGGAAGCAGTTTGTGCAAAGTCACCGCAACTCAGTGAAAAAGCCAGTAAACAAAATGTCTTTTGACTCCTGGCCAGTCCTACCCTCTGGATCGTGTTGCCTCCTCCTTGGGAGTAGATGCAAACACTGGCTTTGGCTGTAACTACATTACTGGGGTGGAAGCAGCAAACTCTCTTGCTGACCTCCCGGGCAGGCGATAGATCCCTGCCCCAAGCCAGCATGCCGATGCCAAGCCCAGGAGCTCTGTGCAGCTGATACCTATGGACAGAAATGAGGTGGGATCCCATAAGGTGCCTGGGAAGTGTTGATGCTAAGCTTGTGGGATAACTTGTCTTAACATCGCACGGCTGCAGATGAAAGCTAGCATTTCAGTTCAGAGTCCTACCTGCTTATGAAAGGACAGCGATGCATACAACAGAGCAGTCAAAGGACTATCAAAAAAAGTAGGGAGGGGAAGTCTGTGCTCCAAATGATTGGCAGGCTGAGCGCCAGATCTGCCAGCTTTAATTCTATTAGGCTGTTGGTGAACCTGATGGGACCTGCCAGAACTGAGGTACGACCCCACAAATAGGAGCAAAACATGGTTTCAGCCACCAAGGTCTTTTGGAGGAGAGTGGGGTTAGCAAGCACAGAGGGAGAGTCTGTTCTCTAAAGCATGATCTGGAGAAGCGGTAGCATTTAAAGGCCTTGTGGAAAAAAGGCTTTTAAGGAGATTACATCATACCTGGTTTCTGTGTTAACACTTGGCTCTGGCATTTATCTTTACAATGGATGCTCACGTCAGCCACTGCCCTCTGATCTGACTTTATCACATGCTTTTCTAACCAGCAGTCTCCCAGTGAGATGCCATTTCTCCCTCGCCATCTGATTCTCTCTCAGCAAAAATGACTGAATTGTTTTTATCCCAATTAACTCACACACTATTGGTTTATGTCCTGAGCAAATGAGAATTGAAGCCTGTGCCTTGCAAGGCAGCCTCCTTGCAGCAACACGGTCATTCTGGAGAGCCTTGTGGGCACTGTCACATTTCTCCGCTCTCCGCAACCTGGATCAGCGCCAGGCTGAGCAGCACCAAGACAGTCCTAGTGACACCCCCAGGTGGTCCTAAGTGCTGCCTCCCCATCAGAGCCGGCGCTCAGGCGAACCCTGCCATACTTGGTGGTCTGCCTCCTGAGATGCGGGAGTCGTCAAGCAGATCAGTTGGTATCTGGTCTCTCCAAGATAAACAGGTTACAAGGGCCTGAAAATTTGCTGTTAAAATTAGTAGCCTGTCATTTATTTTAGAAGGTGACCTGATTTCCAGGGGTTCTGAGCACTCAGAAAGCCAGGATAGTTTAACTTGGGTGTGTAGTGATACAACGTTAAATTTAAACTTCTGAGTGTTATGGATATAGGTTTTAATCTCTCTTTACTTAGGCAGAGTGTGAGTAGAAGACCGACATTCCACTCAGGACGTTCCAGCCTCAGCTGTCCCCCTTGCTAATTGGGTACTTTTAGAAAGATTTTCACTCCCCGCCTCTGTTTCTCCTTCTCCAGGACAGAGACAGGAGTCCCAGCTTTCCAAACTGTTGCAAGGTGCAGGGACAGAAAGTGCAACATAAGGCCACATGTCAGTACCATTATTCATTTCCCAATTCTCTAAGAGGGTAAATAGGTAAATTTATAAGTACTTCATCTATATGTCTACATGAATAGCTGTAATTCCCTGACCTTCCCATCAGCTACCTATGGAAGAAAACACAGCAGCGGGGCCATGGTCTATGGCAGAACAACAGCAGCACGGCACTGACCTGGGGACAGTAACTCTCAGTTCTTTTGAACAGAGGCACCACTGAGAGGCAGAGAGATGTGCCAGCACAGTACCATCCACTTCATTGCACAAACACACAGTCTGGCTCTCCAGCAGCAAGTGACGTGCACAGAGAGCACCAGTTATTCTTCAGAAAGGAAAAATAAGTGCTGAGGATCATCTGCTTGCCCCAGCGAACTGTGGGACCTCATCGCATTATAGCAGCGACAAGAGCATCCTGGAGAAAAAGATGCCTGAACACACTGAACCTTCATGCTAAGTAAGTCTGCCTTTGCCATTTTGGCACTCTGATACCTGAAAGCATATTAGCGTATTTCCATCAGTGTTCAACAAGCACACACATGTATACACACATACATACGCATATCTATATATGTTCCTCCCCCATTCTGCTTTGGCTGGCACAGATTTCCTAGAGAGGATCTGAAAACTAGTATAATACATAGAGGTGAGCGAACTCACAACGTGTTCTAAGAATGAATTCAACGTGCAATAGTCTGTAATCAGCCTCGGAGACCAAGTGAGCGCTGCAGCCCACTCCCTGCCAGCATGCCCCAGCTATGCCTGTCGTGTGGCTGCTTCTGCCAGGAGCCAGTCAGAGTTTGGATTGGAACTGTTGGAACGCTGTGCAGGGCTCTGGCTTCCTCGCTGCATCTCATAACAAGGCTGCAAAAAAATCAGAAGCTTCTGTTCTGGCATTTGCTGTGGTGGAGCCCCTGCCTGCTGAGATCCACAGAACTCAGTACAGGTGTGAGCAACTTCAGCATGGGCAGGAGACGGTTTGCTGCTATGAATCGAATATGTGGAGACTTCTTCAAGCTTCTTGGGAAAAGAGCTACCTTTTCTTACAGCCTTACAGCACTGAGCCCTGAGGCATTTGACAACAGTTAAAAGTAGGGACCAGAGAAAGAAATGGTCCCTTCCAAACTGGAACTTCACTGGGGACAGGAGATGCTTTTTCCTGTAGAGCTTTCCTCCTCCACCACACAGGCTCCTAGATGCACCACAGCAAGATAGGGAAGAAGAGAAATGAGTCTTCTGGACAACTGTGTCCCCCATTCAAGCTGGCTTTCAGGCTGTTTCAGAGGCTGTTTTAGGGCAGAAGATGAGTTCATCACCAGCTACCAAGCATTTCTGGGGGAAAGGGTCCTACATGGGGTGGTGCAGCTGCAAAGGGCATCTCATAAAGAAATGACTGCCAAGGAGCAAAGACATGAGTAGAAAATTGGCTTCATCCTCCCTGTATCCTCTGGCCACCACCAACCTCAAATCAGCAGCAAGGAAGTGCTTAGTAAACAGCACATAGAAAGCATCTGTCCTCTCCAAAATAAGGTGGAGCAGGCCATATCTTAGGACACTCGCTGAGAGAGCTCATTCAAGACCTAACTGCATTTTTAGGTGATAAAAGCCCTTAAAAAGTTAGCCCTTGCTTTTACTGAGCCTCAGGCACCATTGGATGAAATACATACCCCAACAGGTGCTGTGAAGCAGGTACAGCTGAGCCCGTTAAGGTACTGCGGTAGTGGCACCCATACGGACACTGTAAATACATATAGTGACAGCCCTTCTAGGCTGTGAATTTCCCACACCTGCTGATGCACGCTCCTTTGTCAGGGTTTTGCTAAAGCTGTATCATCATTGACAGAGGAGAAATAAGACATGACATAGCGCTATTTTGCACCACGGACTCTTGTCCAGCCCCTCCGGCTGCCTCCTTTCTTTCATTAGCATGCAGTGACGGCATGGCTATAGGTTCTGCCTCTTGCTCCTGGCATGGTAAACGCCTTATCGCCCTTTCTGTGTGGTGGTGCAGCCTCCACTTCAGTGAGTGGTAGGACAGGACATAGGTGATCAGTTCTAGAGCAATTACTGTTTACTTTTGAGCTTAAAAAAAATGATAATCTTCAGTGCTTGACATTCATTTGTCTCAAATCCAAAGTTTACAGAGGTGAAAAAGTATCTCCATTTCAGATATGATAACTCTGAGAGGCTGATAGGCTGGTTGGCTCCCATGGGATCTCCCAGCAGGTTGGTGACAGAGAGACAAGCAGCACCCTGGGGTCTCTTTTCACCATTCTCCACAGGGGGGCAAGACGCCTCCTTTGTGGGAGTCACAGTACGCTACCATCAAGTCTTCTGAAAGCGTATCCATCTTTCAGCTCTTGCAGTGAACAGGTCTTCAAAGGGGGGATGATACAGTCTGAAATTCAAACAGCTGAAATACGAAGTCTGAGCTCCTGCACTGATGACCAGTCTTTCACCGGCAAATGACTAATAAGATACCTCAGGGCTGGCAGATTCAATCCCACAGAAAGGTGACAGATTTCCTTGGTATAACGTTCTATATATAGATTGAATTAAGGTTCGAATCGGCACTTCTTCATACTGAATGGTATTCACATGAGCGGTGCCATCAAAGTCACAGGCTATGAAATATGAGTAAAATTAAGTGCTGCTGGTATGATTAAGATATTATCTCTTCGATCCTTAGCAGCTTTTTAAAGAGCTCAGGCACCTCCAGGTCATAGCAAAGATTGGACAAGCCTCACATCTTAGAGCTGAAACTTTCTCAAAATTAGTGCCTTCAGGGAAAGCAGATACAAACTCCAGCTTCAGCTAACTGCAGACTGAATTTCCTAACACGGATTGTGGAAGACTTGGAAATACTTGGAATATTTTCCTAATGTGATAGTAGCAGCAGTTTCTAAGGCACTGGTTTGAGTCCATCTCTGAAAAATTAATGGTTTGCCTGTTGTGCATTCAGATACTGTACAGACAGAGTGACCATAATAGACATACATTTTACATTGGTAAGTACCAGATGGCTTTGAAGAGTTCACTTTACAAAGAAAGCCATAGCGCAAGTCCTCTGTCTTGAGTTTTAGGGAATAGCTGGCTGACTATGTAGCAGATACTTCTGTTAGTGTACGGAATCTATATGAACATAATCCTCCTGTTTGATATTACAGTTTATTCCTTGTATCACTTCAATGTTTCAGTTATTGCTGGAAGTAAGGGCTACAGCTATCAGTGAAAAATGTCCCTGAGGAGACCAATTAATAACTCCCATCCCTAGTGCACTCAGGTTCCTTTTCCAAATTGTATTCAAGTTCAACTTAAGGGAAATAAAATTGATAACCCACCCAGAATAAAATGGAACTGAAGTATGAAATGCCTTCCAAGCCAGGAGTAAATTTATTTCTAATAAAAATTAAAGTACATTTATCAACTGATAAATTTTCATGCAGTGTCCATAAAATATAGAATACTTAAAATGGCAACTACACCACATTAACAGATCAAGTTGTTTCCCCATGCCAAATGCCCAACATGAAGTCCTCAATCACCACTCAGTACATTTGTTAGAACATTTCAGAGTTTTCTGAAAGCTGAAAGACAAGGCACAGGCTACCTTGCAGTCACAAAAGCAAGCAAATTGGCTACTGGTTGCCATCTGCAGTTTCCTTAGGCTTTACACAGAACCCTGGACCTGCACAGGTAGGCGAGCTTTTGCAGAGATGCTGCTCCCCATCACTCCTTACTGAAGCCTACAACAGCAGGCAACCAGAGCTGCAGAATGATGCCCCATAAAGCTGAGGCAGAGCACCTGCAGCTTGCCAAATCAAACCGAGGGTTAAACCAAACCCTCCTATGCCGATACAATATCAGCTCCATTTAAAGGACGCTTCAAAATTACAAAATGATTAATTTCAATAACAATCAGGAATTCACAGTTTGCTATATATATATATGCGGTTATAATGTGATATGATTTACTAGTGGAAGCGTCAAATTAACTTGCATAATTATTAATGACAGTTTTTGGCAGTGGCATCAGTTATTAACCTCTGCCTGTACTACGTGAATGGACACTATGTACTCACTTTGGGATAACACCCCACACGTCCAGACTGCTGCTTCCTTGATCTGCTGCGTTGACTTAAAAACTACCCGTAAGTTGCAATTACACAGGCAGTGCAACACCTTTATATCATGTTTAGCACAAAGATGATGCACAAAACCATTGCAAGAACATACAGTTCTGCGGGTCTGCTTTACCAAGGTCTGCTGTTTAGCCCTCTCTGCTAGAACAACTGAAACCAATTAAGAGTTTATTCTGACTTGTAGAGATGGGGCACAACTCTTGCTGCCACAGACAGGGGAACCTACAATTACTTCTAAATCAGCTGCCTCTGACTCATCAGTAACTTCACTGAAGATTTGTTATCTTCTTAATCAGTGAAATGGTAGGCATCTACAAATGGACTGCCATCCACACAGGGAATTGATGTCTTCAACTTAGCCAACTCCTTTTGCTCAAAAAAAAAAAAAAAAAAAAAAATCAAGCTATTGGAGTATGTGTCTTAGAGTAGAAGGGACTGTGCTACTGCAGAATCAGTTTAATAACTGATGCTTCTTTTTTTCAAAATTAGATAATGCTTTTAATCTATAGATAACAGAACTCACACTGAGTCCTGCACTGCAAAATCTGGCCTGAGGCTCTTAACTTTTAAATACTTCAAAATCTATGAACGAGTGCATTTTCAAGAGAGTGGATTTTTCCATAATATGGATTTATGACTGCATGAAAAATTCAAAACAAATCTGCAAGGTCCCAGAGCAGAGGGAAGATCCATCACTTGCCTAAATAAAAATTAGACTTGACAAAACATTTCAGAATTTATTGTGGTGAAAAACTCTGAATTGGGAAAGCATTGGAAGCTGTGACTGACGGTCTGATCTAACTAGTGTTTTACAAAGATAGAGAGTTTACAACAGCCCAATATAAGGAGATGCTAGGTGCACCAGTAATATGGAAGTATTAGCATGAACTTTTCCAGTCTTACTTGCTTTCTGGTCACTAATCCAGCTCTTCAGAGTTAATTTAATAATCCAGATGTCCAAACTATTTCAAACTTCATATTTGATCGCTGCTTAAGAGATCTCCTCACCCTAAATAATTTTCTCATTTTGACTAGAAGGTGAGGACTTGTAACTTTTATTCCTACACCATAAATAACTGTGTTAAATGCAAAAAAATATCAGGATTTTGAAGTCTTTATATCTTTAGTGATAAAATCAGAGATGCTTGCAGTTTGAGGCAGGAAATCTAATAATTGCACTTCTGATTTAGGTGGGTGAATTCTGCCTAGATCCCATCTTGGATGCTTATGATTTAGTTCACTGTGTTAACAGAGAAGGTAGTGTCTGTGATGTAAAAACAACACGATGGGGACCTGGACTAGACTCCTCATGTGCCATAATCCATGACTCCAGACTGCAAGGCTGGATTTCAGTTTAGATCTGAAAGCCTCAAAATCCTACTGCCAGCTCTTAGAGTCACAATCCTCCAGAAAAATCAAAGTGTATGTGGGAGTAGACAAGAATTCAATTTTGGTTTTGCTTTGTAAATTATAAACAATGCTCTCACACAAGACTGTAAATCACAGTATGACAGCTGTGTTACCAAAACTGAAAGGGCTTCCCTGTTTCAGCATTCTGCTTGCATTTAAGAAAATCACTGTCTAGACCAGACTTGTGGTAAAACAGTATTTTCTCAGTAGCTGTCATTACCATAAATGTTTTAGTGTAGGAGATGATGTGCCCCCTGCCATTTTGCTGCTACTGTAGTTCTTTCTCATTACTGTTTGGTTTTGATAGTCACTATGTTGTATGAGGTATGGAGGAGAACATCTCCCCCATATTATGCAACAAAACCACCCCCATCTGTTTGCTAACAATTCCTTTGGGCATCAGCACTTGGGTGAAGTTAATCCAAGACTCCTCAAGTGTGCCCAGATAACTCAAAACTACTCAGAACAGGTTCTCCTGGAAGAAGGGCGGTAGGTAAAAGCTGGCCCTGCCAGCTGAGCCCTTAGGGCCAGAACTGCCCTTGCCGCAGCTATTTGGAAAGATGCAAAGCACTCACAAGACAAAAAGCCTACCCAAAGGGAAACTTCAAAGTCATTGCTCTCTGAGACACTCAACCACCGTATTGCAGCAGCTACACCAGACTGCCTGCAGAAAAGTCTTTGGCACCTTATATTTTAAAACATGTGGTGGCCTCCAGGAGGGTTTCACGTCAGTTTGCAATCACAACCTCCTCTCGGCTCCTGGGGGACAATCACAGACCTCTGCCAAGGACAAAAGTCCTTTTGGCATTGTGTAGGCAAGCACATCACCATCTGTACCCAGGTAGCACAAGAAGCGATGTGGCGAGCATCAGGACCATGCCCAGCTCTCCTGTTTGGATGGCCATGTGGAGACAGTGCTTGGTGTGGGGCTCAGACTCATTCACTCATCCATGCTGGGTTACCCTGACCATTCATTCTGCCACCAAGATTTAGGTCATAGAAAAGCCTAAGGAAAAAACATTTCTTATTCTTTTATGTCCCAGAGTCATAGAGTTTTCATTTCTATCACAAGTTCCTGCTGTGAAAGGCTATGTTGTTAATGGTCAGCAAGCCGAACTTGCAACTTTTAGTTGCTTTCAACCTACTCAAAGTTTAAGAAGTTCCAGACTGTTCCTGTACTTCAGATTCCTGCCTACATGCACACATAGTAACCATCTTTCCTAAAAGATCCAAATGCCCCTAGCTTTCCAACTTGCACTGAACAGACCCTGGACACTTTCTGAAATTAAGCTACACATTTGTGCTTATATAGTTGCCAAAAAGTTGCACCTTCAATGCACTTGGTCATTTTTATTTTGGCATTTTTCACTAGCCCAAATAATTAGTAAATTAGACTCACTGTCTCCAAAGATACAGGAAAAGATTTCACCTTGAAAAACAAAATCGTACAATTACAGCCTGGAGATTAGAGTCCTCTGCAGTGATGTCATTCACTTTGGCTTTGCATCGACATGATTGTATTTTATCTCAACTGATAGCTCAGGGTAAACTTTCACTGAGGTCAGGAGCCGTAAAGATGTCACTGTGTACCTATGTGCAAGCATCCAATGAGTCAGAGGTTGGTTCGTGTATCCAGACTCAGCTGTACTATTAGAGCTTGTAATGATCTCAGATACAAGCTTTTATTTAAGTTTCCCCCTCTAAATTTGGACTGAAACAAAGTTTGACTGGACATTTCAGTCATCCAGAGAGGGGATGGAAGTGCTGTGAACTCGCCCAATGGGAGAAACAGGTAGAGCAGAGACAGCAGATGCTGCTAACCAGCGAGTGAGGAGCTCCTGCTGAACATCTTTTCTCTTTCTTGCACCATTTGGAAGTCACATCTGAAATGTTTTTTTCCCCAAACCTCACACAGGGTAAAACTGATACTGACTGCATTGTATGCCTTGCGTTAACCCTTTCCTGATTTGAAAGCCTAGCTTCTACTTCCAAACAAAGTCCTTTCTTGTTTGCAATGCCCCTGGAGAAACCTGCATGCTCACAAAGTATTTAAGGGTTGACAACAGCAGTGTTTTAGATGTTGAAGGGTCAACATCATTTGAACTAGCCTAATCTCACGGGTCTGTGAAGTTGGGTTAGAAATGCTGCCTACACAAGCACTCCATCCACCTTGCCTTAGTCCTGGCTGAAATCCAGAGGCAAGGAGGAAAGCAGACGGAGGGAAAAAAACAGCAGTTAATTAAAGGCCAGGTTCTGAGCATCTCTATCTCCTTCAGGTCATTACAGCCACATCTGGGGAACACACTCAGTTTCATTGAAAGTTCCTCCTTTCTTCGCTGTCAGCATCTAAGCTTTGCTGGCCTTAGGCCCCTCAGAGCCTCATGAGCTTTCCCTTCACTTCATCAGCAAGCAGTTTTCTCGGCACAGGTTAAAGAGCAGGCTGCTACTTGCATAAGGAGAGCTACTGCAGAAACATCAATATGCCAGATGGTCTGGAGGAACTGCAACTGGCTCAGCAACCATGTCTCCTGATGGTCCCCACCACTTCGTCACACAGTCCCCACCATCCTAGTTACTTCTAAGATGGGCCCTCTCCTTGAAGACCCTCAGTAAGGTAAAATCATAGAATTATAGTTGGAAGAGACCTTTAAGGTCTTCAAGTCCAACTGTGAACACATACGTGTGTGGTATGCATCTATATCAAACAAGACAGCAGTATCACAGTAGGCCATCAACAAACTGCACCTGCAATGAAGCTCAAGAAACTCAAAGCCGAAATGCTCCACGTGTCCCACTTTACAGAAAGAGAAAAGGCTGAACTGGCAGTATTGAGAGAACCAGCATCCACAGGGACCAGCGTGGCTGATCCTAGCCTTCATTTAGATACTGTAAAGCAGACGGATTCACTGGGGCAGACCAGGTGTCCTCTGCTTAGTGAGGAAGAGGCACATGGATATGCTGCCACGAGGGAATGTCCCATGACAGCTGCAGAGTGGATGCAGTGAAGGCAAGGATGGGGTTGGAAGGGACATTGGAAATGCCAGTGGTCTGCATGGAGTCAGAGATGTGGGAAAAAGAGATCTGGGGTCATGGCTGAAGGAGGACAAAAGCAGGCTTGTTTTCTTCCCCGTGGCCTGGAGTTCTGGTGGCAGAGGCATTCTCTGAATTCACCAGTTCGTAATTTTGTTGTCCACATTTGGAAATACATGGGCCACGTGATCTAATTCAGTTTCCCATATTCATACTGTTGAATGAATGATATGCCTCCTCAGGGTGCACTGAAACACTCCCCACACATTCCTGTTGTAAATACATGACTACAAGAGTGAGGTGTCTCCTAAAGTCTGGAAAGTTGGTGTTTCTACCACTGCTCATGCATTTAGACTGGCTGCTAAGTTGTGTGGGATTCTACTGATTTTCTGTGGAGGGAATTGACTTACCATCCCTCAGAGCAAACACAACGTTTACCAGTTATTATACATGAATTACGGAATTCACAAAATTTAACAGATTTTGTGTAAATCTCTCTGCAGGAAGCAGAGCTAAAGATTTGTTGCTGGATCAACCTGTCAATGTTGAAATGTCTAAAGAGACATTAAATGCACTGTAACTGTTCCTGAAAGTCCTCGGTTATCCTCAAGCACAATAAGAAAACCCTCAGGGAGTGATTCAGCTGCTCACAGTTACCCAGTGCCATCCAGCTACAGTTTGCAAAACATTCAAGTGGGACTCAGAGAGAGGACACAAAGAGGGTCCCTTGCTTTCCCACCGCAGCAGCTGGGGACCAGACAAGACATGTCAAGGAGCACTAGATGGCTTCATTTAGCAGATAACCAAGCTGTCAGTGTCTGTAGTAACTGGATGGACAGGAAATTTATATCCATTGGCTTTAATCATCAAACCCAAACCACAGCAGCTGTTTTAGAAGGATGTAGAGATGATCCAAACCTCCAACAACGTTCAGTTTGATTGCAAAAAGAGCTTTTAAGGATAGCACCTAGCAGGCTGCCATCTTTTGTGGCTCACAAAGCTCTGAAAGCAATACCAGCACCTTTATGAAGTGCCTCATGGTGCAGACACTGTACCTTGTAAAGGTAGAAAACTTGCAGCTCCTGGGCTGCTGCTTTTTTGCAGAGGTCTTTCCAGTACTTCATTTCAACCACTTAAAAAGTGCAAGTGCAACTCTAGCATCAACTACTTTACAATAGCTTGTCTTGTCTCTTTACTGTCCTCTCCTCTGAATGCTGTTTAAAAGTGGTGTCTATAACATCGATATTTAGCCATGAGGCTTGCTCATTCTCACAAGGATGGGGATTGCTGTACATGTGGGCTAAATCACAGTGCCTAGACAGCTGATAATAACGAAAGGATCTTTCAAGATAAGGCACTTGATTGCTACTCTGAAGCTTACTGGTGAAAGGAATGTGTAATCTTTTTTTTTTTTTTGCATTTGAAATGAGATAACTTGTTTAAATATTAGTCATCTGGATTTATATAGCTCATTTTTAGAACTGGGTTAGCACCTGGCAATCCAGCTTGAGTAAGCATCAGGCTATCCCAGTTGCAGGCCCATTTCATTTCTCTTTCCTCTTTTTGCAATGTGTGACAGACTTCTTATTTTTCTGATATGATTGCTTGCCTTCCTGCTTCACAGGAGACAAATCCGCACATTCAGACCAGCTGCCTGACGGCAGCCTGGGAAGGGGAAGCAGTGCTATGCCACATTTTGTGTGGATAAAAGCAATCTCAGGGCAACAGCGTACCCCAGGTACAAGAAAACAGAATGGCAAAGCACTTTGTTTTCTGACTGTGAACTTTCCTGCTATACAAAAACCTTCACCTCTGCTTCCCAAGCTGTCTTTGTACTTCCTTTCCCAAGTGTTTCACTGTTGGTTTTTTCCTGCCTTTGCCTTAAATTTCTGCATTGTGGCACAAATACGAAGTGCGCTTTTGGCAGAAAACACCCTGCAAAATTCTGCCTGTCCTCTGCCTGGCTAAAAACTAGCAGAAGTCGTCTTTGTGTCTTTTGCACATCTGGGGATGGCACTGGTAAAGACAAACAGCCAAATGATGCTACTGAATGATTTCTTTTCCCTTGGGGGAAACGCTGAGAAGGATACTGGATATACCCTGTTCCCTGGGGAGTTTATCTAAGCAGGGAGAAGAACTAATAGGCAGCCTTTTAGGGAGAGACAAATTTGCAAGAACATAGAGGTGTTAAAGAGCTTTGCTGGAATACCAAATTACTGGGACCTAAAAGTGTCTGTGCAGGGTCCAGCTCTTGTCCCTGCACCCAGCCAGCCCAGGTAGTGCCGGTAAGCTCCATCCTGCTGTGGAGAGACTGCCCCTCTGGGGACCACCGGCACAGCTATCGCTTTCCAGAAAGGACCTGTGCATCAGGGATCCCAGGAATACCGATGTGTAAGGAAGCTGGCAGAGCTAGCCAGCAGGAACTGCAGGCACCAGGTGTGCCAGCCATGGGGATGCACGGCTGGAAAGTAGGAGGGAGCTTGGATGGGCTGGATAAGGCTGGGGAGCACCAATTTGTGTGAAGAGAAAGGGATGAGTCTTAGCCTGTAAGCACATTAGGGGGAAAACTGCTCACTTGCCGTTAACTCCTGACATGCCTGACTTTTGCTACAGTTGTAAGCAGTTTAAAACCAGTAAGCCTGCTTATTAACTGCTATGGTAAACCAGTAAAGCTCCAGTGCCTTGAAGACAGCCAAATCTGCAGGATGGTCTAGACAGAGTGTTAGAATTTTTGCCTGCTTGTAAATTAATTTGCCTTGGAATACCCAGACCTCCAAGCTGTACACCTGGTGAAACAGGAGGCTGTGTAACTCAGGGGGAAGCACAGCGCTATGTCTCCGTAGGAAAGCATTTCCCAGGGCTAGGGCATCAGGGAACCATTTAAAGCTAAGGAATCACATATAATGCAATGAAAGGAGGGAATTTCTCTGGCTTTCCTCCAAAAGCCAAGCATTATTCATTGATCAGAAAGCAGATCTCCATCTCTACAGAGAACATTTTTTCCTCCATTTGCTAAGTGGAAGATGACAAATGAACTAGCTGTGCCCTCTCCCACATTCTTTCTCCTTCCATCTGTCCAGGCATCCCTGTTGCTTCGCCCTCCCTCAGCACACCACAACCGTACCAGCGGCTACTTACTTGGCACCACTAGCAGCCTCGGGGGCGGTGGAGGTGGAGGAGGTGGTGGTAATGGTGGTGGTGGCCTGCACTGGCATATTTCCTGGCAGCTCTCTGTGACTTTCTCTGCTACAGGCTTGGAGCATGACTTCTGGGGCTCACCCTGAGTGATCTGTGAAGAAACAAGTTATTGCATGAGCAGTAGAAACAGTGAAAACTGATTTTCCATGAATGTGTTTCTAGGACTTGAGTACCCAAGCGGCACCTCTGACCGGTAGTGAGAACTAAGCTCATGTTCTTAAGTCTACTACAAGGAGGACTCTTCCCTACATGGTCCTGGTTTTTGGGGGTTTTGGAGTTTTCTTTTTTGTTTTTTTACTTAACATAATTTCCTGAAGACCTCTTTCTCTCTGTCAGATTTGGTTGAAATTGGCCAGCTGATTTCTGAGTTATTACGGGGTAAGAAGGCAGCAGTAGTGGCAGACAATACCATTGCATAAGTCTTCTTTCCTTACAAAAGCCATCTAGCAGCATGCATTATTCACAGGGTCATTGCTGCAAGCTGAAGAGAGCTAACAAAAATGACAAGACAGTTAGAGTCAGGATTATGTTCATTTTCCTTATGGCAGAACTGAAAGCCAAAGGAAAGCTCTCCTCAGCTTTGCTGGACTTGCTTTGATGTTTAGAGAGCATTTCACAGAGCGTTTCACTTCCCACCAAAAGGGGAGAGAGCCCACAATTTACTCATCTGTGGACCACCGCAATGACACGGTCAAAATGGAAATGCCACAAACTGACTTGTAGCCTCCGTAACATGCAGTGTTGGCTAGTAATAAAGCTGAAGATGAGGCATTGCAGAAACCAGCTGCAGGCATCGCTTGGCCATGGACACCAATTTAGCCAGTATAATATATTCAATACAATATATATAATACAAAATATTCAATAGCTTGATCTAGTCATGACAAGGACCATTTATTAGCAGCATATTTTTCTTACCATATTCACATGACTAGGGATTTAAGTAATATTCAGTAAAATTCCTAATCTAATGCTACAAAATGGAGTAAGTCCCTAATGAAAATGAAATTTGCTGAACATCGCAGGAGCTTCTGAGAGGTATTAACTTCAGAGGTCTCTAAGCCAGCTCTTTTTGAATGGAATGATACCCAGATGGAAAATACTGGATACAATTTTAAGGAGGCAAAGTCTAAAAGATGAATAAGCATGTTATCTAACAAGCACTTTGAATGCAGGATTAGGAGACCACCTGGGACAGACTTGTGTCTTGCTGAAGCTAAGGACAGTTATGCCAGGATTCAACTGTTGCAGTTTGGTCTTGATTGGGTTACTGTCCTAATAGTTTTGACTTAACATCATTTTCTTTAGCTTTTTTCCATGATGTGTTGGTCGTTACAAAGAAGATGCCCCATGCCACGCTTTCTGACCTGTTTTAGGCAGGACTCTTCTGCCTCCCTGCTGATCCCCAGGGCCACCCAGGGTTGCAGTCTTCTGCCTCCTCTCTTCTGCCCAAGCTTTGCTTCCCTTCCCCTGTCAGGTCCAGGCACACAGTCTGTCTCCTCTCCCCTTTCAATCCAAGCCCACAGCCCACATCGCAGTCAGCAAACCTCTCCTACCCCCGGCAGCTGGGCACCAAGGGTGCTTGCTGCCTCTTGGCTGCAGGAAAGCTGCACACAATCTTTTCCTCTATTCCTGGCCAAAAAGAGAGACGAGGCTAATTAAAACAGCATCACTGCACAAAGAATGTGTTCACATGCGTAGGAGGTTTCTAAATGCAGAAAGATGCATTACTCTGGCCTGGGGGAAATGGAGGTAGGGCTTTGTTGATTAAATAGTGTAGAGAGGGAGGAAAGAACAGAAGAGGTTACACGTAGCTGAGTTGGAAGGATTGCTCAGCACAGCACAAGTCAGAAGGCTCAGTTCTTTAAACAGCTTGTCAAAATCTATTACCAAACATAGGGAAGAACAAATTCAGCGCAAGTGCTTTCCAGCATTCCCCTCCACCACCAGGTAACAGTAAGAGGATGGTTAAAGACCATCCCAGACAGCTTCCAGGAACTTACACAAACTCTCTGAATGCTCTAATGAATCAAAGTGGTCCAGCTTCATAATCCCTCATGGCTGGTAATAAATCTGTCTGCTAAACAGGCTGATTTCTTTTTAAAGTAAGTAATTGCAGGCAGCTGAAGATCCTCCATACTGCTTCAGCTCTTCCAGTGCTGTTGACATGCTGGGTTGGGGTGTTAGGGACTCTCCCAAGAGCAGTCCCCTAGGAAGCGTGCCTGCTCCGTGCGGTGGCAGTGGCACACCCAGGGTACCTCCTAGTTATACCGTTGTGACAGCATTTACTGTGCTGATAGAGGAGGCAGGGTAACATCCCTCTGCTGGTCCTGGAAGCTGATTAGGAAAGCAACTCTTTAATCCTAGTTACAATTACTGTCCCCTACCTAGTTCCCCAGTTGCTGAATCCTACAGCTCGCTACAGTCTTGCAGGAACTAGTGCAATGGCAGAGTAAAAAGACAGGGAAGAATAACATTGCGCAGACTTGGAGCCAGCTTCACTTGCAGACCAGAAGCAGCTTTGTGTATGTAAGTATGAAGACAGCGCTGCTATGAAAAAGCTACTTTGACTTACTGCTCTAACTTAACATCAACCAGAACCAAAGGCTTGCTCTGTCTTTTTTTAGAGCTATTGACTGCTTTTAAATCCCTAGAGGCTCTCCTACCTTAGGCTGGTAATAGAATGTCCTCAGAAACCAGTGGTTATTTTTCTCAATTACTTTGCAGACAAAATTAACCCTATACATGCCCAGCCACTCCTTGCTCCTGTGTGTTTTTAAAACATTATTTCAGGTGGGGGGTGGGGTGGGGGGGGTGAGGAGGAGTTGCTCTGTCTCTCAATACCTTAGTCTGTACCTTTATAGAAAATCCCCGTGATCACTTTTAAACATTTGTGAAAGAACTGACATTTAAAAGCATAGGCTTCATCACCTATTTGTTTCCCTTCTCTTGTCACTCAGTAAAATGTCTGGTTGTTAGAAGATACCTGCAGGAACACAGATGTTACCGTACTGAGGGTTTGTCTTAGAGGGTTAGTTTAAAATAACAAAGATGTTGTAAGTTGGCTGAAATCTGGCAAGAAAGGGAAAGGCTTGAATCGAGGTTGAGGGCCTCGAGGAGGAGAGAAATAGACAAAGATGATTAACTAACAGTAGCAAGATAGAATTAAGAAAAAAAGAAAAGACATTTGGCTCCTTTTCAAGAAAAAAAATCCCACTGTTGATGTCTATTAGCCGCCTCATGAAAGGAATGAAGGCTGTTACTTGTGTCTTCTAAAGGCAAGCAGAACAAATCACTAGAAAATATGCTTTAGGGAACAATCTTGCTCTGGCAGAGGATGATGAAATAAATTACTCCATGTTTCTTTCTTACTGTCTGCAATTCAAGGTAAGCTGCCTTTACAGGAGATGGCAGCAGAAAAAAGGCATGTTGAAAGAGCCTAATCTTTCTCTGACCATGTCTGCTAATTCAAGTCCAGCCTCAGACTTTACTGCATGTTTGTTCTGCCCTACACTACCATGGCCCCAGAATGGCTTTGGAAGCACTTTGCAGGTAATGACTAATCAGACACCCCCAGGCTGCCAGGCAGTTTGTAGCACAGAGGTGGCCTTGGCAAGGGGTCATCTCCAGAGATGAACCACACAGGGCTTGCTCCTTAGTTGTTACTTCTGCACCTTCCAGCCATTCCTCCAGGTGCTGGGCATGCCATGGGGGTCTGCTTGGCCTGTCTAAAACTCGGTTGCTTGTTTGGCATGAGGCTTTCTTAACACACTCAGCAGGTGGTCAGTTTGAACATATATGTTGCCTGGACTTCAAGCTGATGCATTTTTTGCCCTGCTCTGAAAACACATGGAGTTGACTTCATGGATTTGTGCGTTTAATGTGAATATGCCTTGCAACAAGGGCAAATGTGTTTAAATATTAATGGAAATGAAAATATGATCCACAAATATTCAGGGAAAAGCAAACAGAACGTGGCAACTGGTGGTTTCCTTTTGCAGACTCTGTTGAAGTTCATGCCTGTGGTGTATTTCTTTTTAATCCAAGATTTCCTTCAGAAACAGTGGTCCTAGTCCTGCTTTGCATAGAGTGGAAGAATAAATCTGCATCTGGTCAGAGCTGTTTAGTATTTCGGTAGAGTCCCGTGGGGCTGCAGCAGTCCTTGAGCATGCTCTACAGGGTGGGATGGGAAAAGAGGATTAATACTGTCCCTGGAGGGTGGCCCTCTTGTGACTTTTTGAATCAGGTAAAAGGAGGAATGCTTGAAAAGAAAAGTGCATTTGATTGAAAAGGCACAGGGACCTCTAAAAGCCTGCTGATGTGGCAAGAGCTTTGTCTTTTGGAAGCAGTCTACAGAGACGAGATGTCAACACCGCTGCATAAATCCCAGGATGGCTCTGCATAATTCACATCAGAGTTAATCCAGATCCATGTTTATGAAACCAGAAAAAAAAAAAACGTGACCCTGCTATTTATCGTGACACTTACTGCTCTTTTTTTTAATTATGTCAAAAGCCTCAGACAGAATCATCCTTTCCTTCTTGTCACAGTGCTGGCTGAGATGCTAATAAGAAAAGATTGTGGGGTTTGTTTTGTTTGTTTGGCGTTTTTTTGTATTTTTTAATAAGATAAATGCTTCTCCTCTGATTAGCATCTGACTGATTCTCTTAAGTGCCTCAAGGCAGGACTTGAGGAGGGAATGCAAAGATGTGGGAGTGAAGGCCATGCTACATGTAAGTCATCGCATCGCACAGACGAATGGGTGAAGCGGGGCTGGGAGAAGAGATGTGAGAAAACACGATGGCTGCTATAGATGGTGCAGGGGCAGGGGAGCGACATGTTGTGACATTACTGAATTAGTTGAGGAGAGTATGGCTAGCTAGACTTTGAAGATAAGAGCAAGGATTACAACTCAACATGGGGAAGGGAGTCATGGGAGGGATTTAAAGATGAGGGAGTTTCCGTCATGTAAGGTCAGCATGCCGGTGAGCACTTCACACCTGCCCTTCCCACTGGTACCTGCTGAAGGGAACCTTAGATATCCTGTTTTTGGGAAAGCTGGAAAAAAGCTCGAGCATGAGCAGATTTGTTGATTGCTCTTCCACAGAACAGCAGGCAATAGCACAAGTATAGTTGATGAATGGGACAACAAAACTTCCAAATTATTGCAGCGAAAGGATGGGCCCCTTGGCTTTTGCACTTGTGACAGCCTGTTTCAATTCTTATAAACATAATTTTTTTTGAAAGATTGGCTTAGCTCATCTGTATAGTTTGCCAGAAAGATGTTTATGCAAGTTTGGTTTGGTTTTGGTTGTTTTGGGTTTTTTTGGTCTGCTTGATTGACTGACTGGTTACAGGAGAGAGGTTGCAGAAGGCATCTCTTATTACACAGTTGCACTTGCCTTAAAAATGCAATTACAGTTTGAACTTAAGCTTAGCCACCTGAATACTTGAGCAGGACAACAGTGAGGTAGTGCTAGTGGAGATTTTTGTGATGGGGGCATTGGTTTAAAGGAGGTTGGTTTTGTTGTATTTCTGTTCATTTTAGTCTGTAAGGAGCACAAATCCTCTTTGTCATTCACGGCAAGGGACAAGATGCTAAAACAACCTCTCTCTTCAATCTCTTGGGAGCCACTAAGTTTAGAACAGGGAGTAAAAGCCCTGGAGTCACCACCGTGCAAGAAAGAAACTGTAATTGTTCTGTTCTTGAACAGCACTTGGCGGGCTCATCAATCACCCCTCTGAAGACGTATTATAAATAAACTTTGAAATGCCAAAGTGACGCATTTGAGTTGAGCTTTGCTGTTGTTCTGATTCTCCAAACTGGATGGGCGCTCTCTCTCCCTCACCGTATAGGAATTTCTCCCAGTCCATCCTGCCGGTCCCCCCACGTTGCAACCAAGGTCACCCACCACCACAGCGCCGGAGCTGGCCCAAGCTGATCCAGCCCTGCGCCCAGAGCACCCCCCGCTCGCAGGCAGCACCGACCGACCGCGGCAGGGCACGGCCCAAGCCCGGCTGCCGGCGCCCGGCTCCGTGCTGCCGCCTCCTGCGCGCCGCGCCACCGGCCGCAAAACGCTCTCGCAAACCCGCCCGCTGCCGCTGCGCGGAGAAAGTCAACTCCGCACCGCGTCCCGCGCTGCCGGCGGCCCGGGCCGCGCGCCGCCCCGCGCACACGCGCGCACAGACACGCACACACGGACACGCACACGTACACGCTCCGTCCCGCAGCGCCGACAAGGGGGGCACCGCGCCGGGCAGAGCAACAGCTCTGCCTGCCCCGGGGCCGCCTGCGCGACCACCACCCCGCCGCCCCCCGCCGGCAGCGCCCCCTCCCCTGCGCCGCCGGGGCCCCGCCTGCCGCCCCCGCTCCCGCTCCCCGCCGGCGGGCGTGCGGGCGCGGCGCGGCCCCGGGCAGCCCTACCTGGACGGAGCCCCAGAGCGGGTGGAGGGCACAGTGCAGCAGCAGGGAGGGCCAGCAGCGGCGGAGCAGCGCCAGGAGCTCCCGGAGCGGCATCCCTCCTGGGCGGGCGGGCGGGGGCGCGGGCTCCGGGCGGTGTGGGCAGGGAGCGGAGCGAGCCGGCAGCAGAGGCGGTGGCTCGCACCCATCCCCGGAGCGCGACCGTCCCAACTTTAATTCTGGAGGGGAGGGAGGGAAGGAGGGAGGGAGGGAAGGAGCGGGGGGAGGGAGGCAGGGAGATGGGCGGGTGGGGAGGGGAAAGGGTGGTCGGGAAAACCCAGCGCCCTGCGAGCCGCGGCTCCCTCAGCAGGGAGACGTGCCTCCACCCCCGCCCGGCCCGCCTCCCGCCCGGCCCGCCCCGCCGGCTTCCCCTCCCCGGGATGCTCCGCTGCCGCCGCCGGCAGCCTGCCCGCGCCGGGGCTCCCCGGCCGGCGCTCCCCGCCGAGCCCGGGGCTCCCGCACACCCGGGGCGGGGAGCGGGCGGCGGGAAAAGTTTGGAGCCGGGCGCGGTGCTGGGAGGGCCGGGCGCTGCCGCGGCCGGCGGGGAGAGGCGGGGAGAGCGGCGCGGCCGCGCAGCCCGGGAGATGCATCTCCCCCCTGCCCGCCGCTGCTGCAGTGATTTTTCAAGCCCATCGAGGCAGTCCGTGCGCGCTCGGCTCCCCCCGGCTCTCCCTCCCCGCCCGGGCTCCTCCCGGCGGCGGCTCCCTCCGCTCGGTCCCGGCCGGGCTGCCCCGGGACGGGGGTGGCCGCCGGGGGCTCGGGCAGCTGCGGCGGGCCCGGGAGCACCGCACCCGCTCCCCGCGCCCCCCCGCATGCGGGAGCGGGGCCGAGCCGAGGGGCCAGTGCCTCATCCCAAACCGCAGCCAGGTGGTTTTGCGGTCGGTGGGTTTGGGGTCTCTCCCCTCCCCCCCCCCCCCCCCCCCCGCCCGAGCGATGCGAGGGCTGGTCCTGTGACAGGCGGGAGCTGCCGGGTCCGCGTCCCCAGCCCGCTGTCTCTGGGATGCAGTAAGGCAAATGCTTCGTGGCATTCGTGTGTCTATGTAATAACACAGCCCGCAGAAACGTTCAGCAGCGCCTGCAGGGAAGGGGTAAAGCACTTCCCAATATCATGGTGCCGCAACCTGGCCTCCCCACAAAAAGGAAACACTGGAAAATCAAAGGTGAAGAGCAGAAAATCAAAGATGAAGATGTTTTTGCTTCCAGTGAAGCAGTTAACGAGTGAAACAGCTGTTCTGTGATGGGCGGCTGTTGCTACAAGTTGGGCTTGGTGTGTATCAGGATGACCGTAGATGCCTGTTGTTGGGTCAGTGGCACAGGGGTCCTGCTTTCAGTGTTTGGAATGTAGTAAGCAAATGGGCTTGAACAAAATGTCGGGCCCATGGTTTTTATTTCACACCCAGAGGTGAACGAGTTTGAGGTTACTGATTTTAGTTTTTCTTGGTATTTCTGGCACCCACTGAGCCAAGTTTAATAATCAGTTTCATAAAAATCTGCTCAGTGAAGCAGGAATGGAAACACATTAACCTTTCAGCTGACGCAGGGCTGAGATCCTCTTTTCGTACCACTGTTTGTTTACACCTACATGTCTCCATTCATTTCAGCCCCAACAGACACCAGCTTAAATGGCAGGACTGTCAGGCCCAGCAACGTCTTACAAATGAGAACAACACAGCGGAATTTAATGGAGTTACACCTGAGCTGAGGCAGACTCATCGAGCCTAGACTTTCATTTGTAAATCCCCATCTTGTGGGTTTGTAAGGGCAGAACAGAGAGAGGCAGAGACATTACGACCTTGGGTATAGGCAGTAATTGTCCTGCTAATATATTCTCTGTAACGATGCTGAAAAAGATGGCGTCCTTTTCTGTAAGTCGACTGTGTAACATGCAGTGCTTAATATATTGTGCTCATTCAATTATAGTTTTAGTGCGCTGGAGTCACAAGAGACAGCAAAGCTTTTCAGGCTTTCTGGTGATTTCCTGAAGGTATTTCAGCACTTGGTCACAGTACAGAACATAATAAATTGCACCATCTGTATACATAGTTCTTGGTTCCTGACAGAATGAGAGATAAGGCTTTAGGCATTGTACGCCAAAAAAATACAACACAGATTTCTTCCCTTTCTGTATTTACAATGCCTTAATGTCAGAAGAACTGTGGAGTTTCCTGCCATTAGCAATTGTCCAAGTAGCCGTCTCAAAGCGTTGTTCCTGTGGTTCAAAGACAACCCAGGGAATGGAGGAGATGGAGCCAAACTCAAGCCGCGGTCGCACGGAAGCAAGTGCAATCAGGGATGTTGTTCTGACATAAACAAGAGCAGAGTTTGGCCCAGGTGATCAGCATCTTTTCTGTTTCACACTGGTAATTGACAGTTCCCTTGGGGAAATGATTGGTGTGTGGATATATTAAATCTAGTCTTTGACCCCAGTCACACGGTCCGCACACAGGCATATTTCCCGTTAGACTGGATGGCTGAAGAAAGGCTGAATATGTGCCCTGCTCTTGTCCGTGTGATACCAGTCCTTTCCATCAATTGCGCTGGCTTCTCTTTTGCAGTTTCTATGGAGAAATAATAGAGTCCAGGAATTTTTCCCACTTAAAAGGAAGATAAATATTAAGGTGCTTGCAAGACTGCAGGCCCTGAATCAGTGACAGGCTTGAAATATGCTTTGCTTAATAACACAAGTGTTTTGTAGCACCAGGACCGGTGCGAGGAACAACATGATGATTTGTCTGCAGCAGTCATACTACTGAAGTGCCAGGATGCTGCTAGGGCTGCCATCCCTGAACCAGAAACAGGATTTCCTGGGTTGTAGTCCCACTACTAGCGATGACTTCCTCTGCTACCTTGGGTGCATATTTATAAATTACCTGCACCAGGTTCCCTGCTTGTCAAAACAGCATGACCAAATCCAGATACCTGAAGGCTGCAGTGTGTTTGGTGGTGGAGGCAGTAATGGGGTCCTGTCCGCCAAGATGTATTTACAACATAACAGAAATCAGGACCAATGCCAGACCGACCCTCTGCTAGTGTGATGAACACAGGTCCATGCTCTGGCTTAGGGCTCTGGACATGAAAAGTGCCTTACAAATGAGTGTCACAGTTCAAAATAGTAACTTAAGCTATTTGAAAAGATTTTTTATGTTTGTTTTCAGAAAAAGACTGCACAAACAGCATCGTTCAAGCAGTCTCAAAAAATGTAAGATGAATATTAACACTCAATGATGGTGTTACACAAAATGATGACCTTTAGTCTTTTTCCCTTTCCTCTTTGGTTTGATTATTGTAGAAGAGTGTTTATCTTGTTTGCTCTGTGTTTTTTTTTTAAACAATCGCTGATAATCAGAACAATCATGATTAGCACTCCAATACAGCAACTACTCAGGAAACATTAGTAAGGACTGCATCACTGATTAGCTGTACAAACATTATCATACTCCTTTAATCTAAGTAGCCATAATGGTTATAATGGACTCTAAGAGGCTATTTATTTTGTTGGTATAGATTGAGTTTACAACATGTATTGAAGTGTTCAGAGGGCACAGGAGAAGGTTCTTTTCCAGGTTGACTTGTCAAAGCTTCATTAAAATCAATAGGTATTCCCCAGTCTGAGTCTAGGCAGAATTTGTCTGTGTCTTGTGATGCACCAGAGTGGGCTTTTAGCTGGAGCCAGCAGCAAAGGAAGTGAAGGCAACCACTGCTCAAGCTTTGTGGTCATTCAGGCCTAGGAAGAATCCATTTAGGCTGTTTTTGCTAATGACATTTCTGGATGAGAGTCAATGAACTCAGGAAGAGTGTCCGACCTGGTGAAACGCTAGGCAAAACATAAACATTTCAGCACTGGGATTTCAAAGCCTTCTTCAGCCTGAAAGCACTGTCTCTCCCAGATAAATTTTTGGGTTTGAGTCTAGAATACCGTCAACAGGTTGCTAAATGTACAGCATCACTGTGGCTTGCACTGAAAATAGTTTTGTTGCTATTCTGTCAAAGATATTTTCATTGCTCTCTCTATATAAAGCAGTGCTTTCAAATATGGAAAGCATTTTTTTTTAATCCACACCCTATTGGGAAGTTTTTAGGAAATCACAAATTGGTAAAGGTCACAGCAGCAGAAACAGTGGAGGAATCTGCAGTTCTCCAAACACCGTCATCATTTCTCAGAGAGCGGAGAGGGTTCTTCTTGATGATCCCAACTATTTTACAGAGTACAGAACAACATGAGAACCCTTAACTGTATTTACACATGCAAGTAACAGATTTGATTTTTGGAAGACTTGATCATTCAATTGTTCAATAATTTCAGCTTGTGCAAAAAGATTCCCAACTTTGAGCACATCTAGAATAAGTTGTTGTAACAACTGTTTCTTTAATATTAAATTAATAGCTGATCAAATGTTGGAAGTGACATTTAAGTTTTTAAAAGTGTCTGATTTTCAGGAAGTGATCTTCAAGTTTTCTCCCAGATAAATATGGGCTATTGCACTACATCTCAAAAACAAAGGCAGGGTGTCTCCTTTCCCTCGGTATAGATCAGGAATATCTTCATTGAAATCAATGGATCCACGTCAGTTTAGGCAAGGAGGTGAGTAGGACCAACATGGAAAGCTGCATCATGTAATCTTCAGCTTGTGCTCCAGCACCTGAAATTTAGAGGACACAGCACATTTGTATTCATGTCCAGAAAAGCTACGGCTGTGCATCATGTAAGCCCGATCTTGCCTTTTCAGTTTTGTAACTCTGAAATGCTGCACTTGGTGATAAACAGGCCTCCTGCTTACTCACTTTTGGTAGTTTCTCACAATTTCTTCTCTTCAGCAAACGGATTTCCTCAGCAGTATCACTGTTCTTTGTTTATAAATGTAAAGCTAAAATGTGTGGGATTAGCTACTGAAGTGTTCAGAAAAGTCCCAGATGAGAGGAAGGGCTTGTCTATCCCAAATATGCCTGTTTTTTCCAGCTTGCCCTACATGTTGCTTCTCCTTACATATAGTACATTCTTAGTCCCTTGTGGCTGTTATAATGAAGGCCCTACACCCTGAGTGAGCTGCAGGTTGCAGGAATCGCTTAAGTGCTGTATCAGTTTTACACTCAATATTCATTGCTGCTTAGGTTTCATCTGTCTTTACAGAAGATTAAATGCTTTTACTTGAATGTGCAAAAGACGATATGAAAACATTGCCTTCACATTTACTTTTGGACTCTGGCTCCCTTGTGGATCTGATACAAAAGGCAGGACTGGTGACACATTTCCAGCAGGAATTCATTACCTGCTTTGCCGTGGAGATCTGGTGCAATTGCCTAATAGGTTGTGGTCTGTAGATGCTCCACTGGAAAATGGCTGATGAGGTGATAGAAGTTTGTCAAACCTTAGTAAGTCCGGGAAATGTACCTTGGTTTTTGTTCCATACTACGATGAAGGATATGTTTCTGTACTATCCTTGAAGTTGTTGTAGATGAAGAATGAAATAAGAGCAGAACTGTGATTGCCCAGACCGTTATGGAAATGGATAGATGGCAAGGACAAGGCTGCGTAAATGTATGACAGTTTAAGTAGTTCCAGCTGAAAGGCAAGGACAGAGAATCACTATTTCTAAGAAAAACCTGTCAGTATAGATTCTTTTTTTAACTCCCCCTGAAAGTAGAAACCTGCACGTATTTTGGTCTTATTGTTTGGTCCGGCTGATCTAATTTTGATTGTCAGTTTAGTGAATCCCAAGCATCAGAATCTTTTCCAAAACTACAAATACAGGAGTTTCTATTGGCCACAAAAAAAAATAATGATTGAATTGGTGGCTAAAACCATTGTCTGCAGGTCTGTATATCTGACAATGTTTCACTAAAACATGCTTGAAAGATGGTTCATTTCACAGAACACTGCTTTCTCTTTCTGCTCTCTTTCACTCACCTCTTACCCACGTTTCTAATTGACATGATTGCCAGGCTGAAAAATTAGGAACCAGATTTTAGAAAGCTGTTGACCTGCAAATCTCAGGTGTGGGTTGTCTAACCTGACTTTGTGGCTGCAAGCACACAGACCACCTGAGTTCATAGCTGGGTTCCAAGCTGTGGGGATGCTTCAACCTGAGCACTCAGGTGAGAGGGTGAGGAACACGGTACAACATCCTCAGAGGATAAAAGAGAGCAGAGAAGAGCTGATGAATATCTACATCTTCTGCACTTAATACAGACCATCGTGCTGCTGTGTGGGGTCAAAAGAGTGACTGTAACTAATCCGAGAAGAACTTCTGAGACAGAAGGTAGCAGGAGAAACGGCAACCAGCAGAGCAAAGCCCTGGAACATAGAGGTTCTCTCTCTACTTGCATGCGCAAGCACACAATTTACACAGGAGGCAGGAGCACAAGGTACTGGTTGATTGATTCCAGTGTGTAAGGGTGTTTGATGGTAGCATAGACTGCAGGAAAAGCTTGAATAACTTATGAAATTATTCAATAATTAATAATCAGAAATGCCACTGAAAACAAGCTTTGCAATTAGTTTCTCACCATTATTTTTCTTTTTGCTTATTATTTTCGTCAGTGGGATACATTTGAAACACGATGGCAAAGTCTGTCCATTTTGATTTAGCACCTCTGCCTATATTTGTGTATGGGGGAACAGGTGTGAGGGATTCACTTATTGCCAGGCAATAGCTGTTTCTTTTACAGATAAGCAAACAAAAATATTGAAATCTGCTACAGGAAGACAAGCAGATGACTTGGCTAGCAAGCAGTTAATGCTTGAAGGTGGCAGAAGGAGGGAGCAACTGTGTTCACTGAAGAACTGAGCAATGGATTGTCACTGCTTTCACCTCTGTGCGAGCACAGGCTTAGGAAGGAAAGGATAAGTTGTTCTCGGAGGTCTGCCTCCCTCAGTTCTTCTACTGCTAGTGCACAGCAGACCTGTATCTTGTCGGAGAGGGTGTTGACTGTGAAAATCCTGCGCAAAATTGCACTGGGCCATTCCCTCCCCTGGGGATTACCCCCAGTGCAAAGGGTCTCCGAGAGGAATATCCATGTACAGGGAGGAAGGAGAGAGTTAACCATGTGTATATGCATATGTGGACAATCACTGAAAAAAAAGTAATTTTGTAATGATGAGGGTTTTTTTGAGATGTGTGTACCATGTTTTCATTCACTCTTCCCCATCCCACCTACCCTGAAAGCCTCATCAGGAAGAGCGGGAGATGCTTGGATGCTGAAGTGGTGTGAAGTGAGGTGTAGCCTGTACCCAGGGAAAAGCAGGAGCGTGTCCTGATGTGGACAGCTGAGTAAAAGGAGTTTCAGGTTTGAATCGCTGTGGCACATGTACAACCGTGCTTTGAACATGCACATAGACTGTGCAGCTCTGAGAACTCACCCTACCGGGTGAGCAACCTCCCCTTTCCACCACTTACAGTGCCACCTCTGTCCCTTCAGATGGATGGGTTTGTAGCCTCCTCTGCAGCAATCCCTTCCCGAGAGCACTCCAGGCTGTAGCAAAGACACAAACCAACATTTCTTCAGGCAGGCAATGTGGGGGCCCTTTGCCATTTAGCAAAGCATGACTAAACTCTGTGGGACTTCATCAGCATGAGTTGTGTCTGACTTCAGCTTCAAGAGGAAATCACAAGGGTCTTATTAATTGTTCTAAGAAAATATGAGTAGAAAAACAACCTGTTGCAGCGCTCTCCAGACCATCAAGCTGCAACAAGGTCTTTCACCAGCTCATACCAGCATACTCTTCGTACCAGTCCCTCTGCTGCCTTCTCCTAGTCTCACCTCAGCCAGGGCACGTGTTCTCTCTCCTTCTCTTCCTCGGCTGCTCTCTCTCCATTGGCTGCCCCACCACTGAACAGCACCAGCCACAGCTGCCCCTTATCTACATCAGCCAACCCACCGCCCCTGAAGCCAACCCACAGCTGTATATTATCAGTGCTAATTAACCCAGATTCATTGCACTACAACAACCCAAGGTTTGTTTGGGTTTTTTTGGTGGCGGGTTTTTTGTTGTTTTTTTTTCTTTCCACTTACCTATAAGCTGGCAGTGGATTTTGGTAAAGAGCCATTCTATAGTTTCTTTAACAATCCATTTGACAAATGTGGCATCCATTGTGGTGTGGTGGATGCGATAATTTTTGCCACTGACAAATGTGTAAGATTTGTTAATAGCACGGAAAGAAATATGAGGTCGTGCCAGTGTCTAACACAGAATTTTGGTGAATATTTTATATTAGCCAAGGTCAAGAGTTAAGAGCCAGACTCCAAGGAGGTCATATTATAATGGGTCCATCTGTCTCATAAGAACTATTGATTGGGTTTTAGTCATAGCTAGTGGGAGACTATCATGAAGACACCACTGGCAGCAGGGCTCACCACTGAGATCCACTCCAGTCAGATAGCACTGGGGTTAATGGGAAGAGTTTCTCTCTGACATCTGGATGCTGAGAACAAAAACCTATGCTGGGACAAACAGTGGCAGCTCCCAGTGGCATTACTGGTAGCAGCTCCCAGTTCTCCCAGCCAGCATCTATTTGGTATGTAATACAGAACTCTGTTTTATATATTAATTCAAAACTGTCTGGTACATCTGTGCTCTCCTGAAAAGACATTGTGATTCCATCTGCAGCTGGGAAGGAAGATCCATCAGTTTTGGCAGTGGTTTTCTAGGCTTTTTTACATCTCTCCAAGTCTTTTACAACATCTGTGTCTGAAGTCACCATGAGGCATGCACGCCAATCCATCTGGCCACCGCTGTCATTTCTTAGATCCTGTGTGATCTGTATCTATCTGAAGAAAGAGAAAAAAAGACACCTAAACTGGTGCATACGCTTTCTGGTATGCAGAAGACACGCTGGGATCTGCCTGCGACCATAGGTGCCAGATTATCTTCATGTCTGGTAAAATATTGCTGGAATCTTGGTAGATTAGGCCAGCCTAATTAACAGCTGAGTAGTTATTAGATTAAGCAGCAGCTGGGAACATGGTTCCTCGTGGCTTAGACTGACTATCAATCCCCTACCAAACACACACAGACCGCCTGACAGACTGTGTCACCTCCCTTGTGCAGAGGACAGACAAACATAGGGGTCTTTCAGGGCTAGCTGCTGCACTAATCCTTGCCTGGCCTTGGAAGGACGTAGATTAAAGCTGCTATGGAAGTTCCAAATATCTACATTATGAAATATTTTAGAAATTAAGGTACTGCCAAGCATTTTGCTTCTCTCAGCAGCAACCATGTTTGTGTTCCTAAAGCAGTCCTACCAGGCACTGTCCTGTGGGTTTCTGTTGCCCCCTCTGAATATTTTCTAGGGTCAGAAGACATTTTTCTGGGAGCTAGGCTCACCACAGGGATAGGGCTGGTGGTATGCACATTGCAAAGGATTTTCTCAGCTAGACATAGACAAAAACATGTTTAGAAAATTACAGTTCTAAGAAAAAAATTGTAAGTTCTGAAATAATTTACCTTGAGCCTCTGCTATGGATGTTTTAATGAAATCAAACACAAGTTACACTGCCTGTCACTTTTTTTATATCACAAGTTGTCACTGTAACTCCGAATCGCTTCCCTGACAAAATCTTATGCAAAATGTATGGATGCTAGGGTGTCTTCTTACTAAGGTCACCAGTATCAGCAGGCACTTATCAGCCTACACTTTCAGTACATCGTTGGTTTTGCTCTGGATCAGCCAATGGATTTAATTTTATTGCATTCTAAAAAATTGTCTTCTATCAATAAAATCTCAGTTCCCATCTTTAGTTTTCTGAAACTATAGTGTTATATTTTTCCTTATTATTGGACACATTCACATCCTTGATCTGATAATTTTTTCTTCTTCATCACAACAAATACATACACTAGATAGAAGAAGAAAGTTCTCAATAATATAGGGCCTGGCAGTCTGTAGTTCCTCCAGCTGAAGAACATAGATGTTGGAGTACTCTTTGTCTCACCAAACAGTGAGAGAGCCCTCAGGAGGTCCCAGGAAGATGGTGGTTAAGGTTTCCATCACCATGTCTCCTAACCTCAGTGCCCACACTCTGTTCCACACAGATGGAGATGCACTCTGTTTTGCTTTAAATTTCCACCATCCCTGCTCAACCTATGTGAAAAGGGATGAGGGAATGTGCTGCAAAATTCCCATGTTGTCTTTGGGGAAAGGATTTCTTGTTGTGATGAGTGACAGACCACATCATGTCTTCACTGGCACAAATAACACTCAGCTACTGAGTACATTTTTAGGGTATTACTGTGTTTGCAATGTATTTGTTTGCTGCTTACCTGTAGGCACTGTGATGTGATTAGAATGACAAAAGAGGCTGGATTATTTTCAAGTACTCTATCACTGGATTTTTTAAAGGATATTAGAAACTTATCTGTAATGATCAATAGAAGCTGAACCTGTTTGGAGACTAGAGGATGGATCAGGTCGATCTTTGTCAGCGCTTTTTCTTCCCCAGACCACCAAGTATCACCCTGTGTCATATTTTTGCAATGGTTTTCATTTCAAAATGGGTTAGGTTTAGAATGTTGATGTTTTCACTTTTTTCATTTTTTTTTCTTGTTAGTCCCACTTGCGGGAAGTGGGGGAAGAGTCTGTGTGCCTTTTTTTTTTTTTTTAAAGTTTACAATTTGTTTTTCCACATTCTGATGTCTTAGAAACTACTGGAATCCACTGTTTTGAGGAACCTTCCCACCCATTTCTCTGATGCCGTGCTGTGAGATAACTGGTGTGCAAGGTGTTACTAAAAGATAATTGAGGCAACAGCAGCCGATCTTTGCTAATGATGACACATTTCAGCTTCTAGCACAGTATCCTCCTAAGCACACAGATGCACAGTCTCAGAAGTGCTGGCTGGGGACACTCACTCTCTGGGAGGTGACATGCTAATGTGTGGTACTTCTTACATTGCTGACTGCCCATTGCACTGTTTTGTCTGTCCCCATGTTGGAAGGTCCAGTCTTATTTAACTGAATACTAGGCCTCTGCTGACACTTCCTATGTCCTTTGCCTTATCCCTTGCTTCAAATCCCAAGTGCACCACCCTGCACTAGCTGCTGATTTGAAAACAAATGCACCCAAAGCCCTCCTGTGAGACTGTTGTTTTGCATTCATCTCAGTGCTTCTGAAGCATTTTGAGATTCTCCAGTGAAAGTCATTACATAACGCAAATCATTGTATTGTTAAAACTTTAAACCATGACAGATTTTGAATACATATTTTTTGTGACTCAGTCATGAATAATCACAATTTGCATGTAATATTTTCCTGTATTCAGCATACCCTCCTTCTCGTTTAATCCTTCTGTCTCGTGCTGCTATGATAACCCTAAATCTGAGTTACAGAAGCAATGTGGATCATCTTCCTGGTGACTTGGTGATGAGCAATCTTGATATACCTATAGGCAGGAATAGTTGACAGTTGTTTGTAACGAGCAGGGAGGAAACCAGTAGCCAGAGGAAACATTGCTCTGTTTATGAACAAGTGCATCCGTTGTGTTTTCTTTGTATCCAAAGATATAGTGGCGGTCTAATATGAATATTGCTTCCTCGTACTTATTACTACAGTGCCAAGAGATGAACTAATATTGGGGCTTCACTTAATAAGGCTGTGGTGAAATGCTGAGAAATAGGCAGTGATGCCCCAGCACACCTATGGTCTTAAGAGCAGAACAGGCAGCCACTGAGAAGGTATAAAATGCAAGTATTAATGGAAAGTGATAAGCAATTCTCTGTCTTTGAAGTATCTTCATTTGCAAAGGACAACTTAACTTTTCTTGCAAACACTATGCTAATTATCTAATTGGCTCCTTAGCTGCCATTTTCCATTTTCCCCTAAATAAATTGGCCAGGTGACAGCTGCAGTCCTGCAGAGTCCCAGCTGTGGGAGAGGAGCTGAAATGCCTGCAGCAGCCTGTGTGTGCCCACGCCTGTAGAGCACTGTCCAGTGAACTGGAAATCCAAAACCCAGCTTCACACACTTGTCCTAGACGTGTAGGAACATAATTCTGCCATTGCGTACTGGATATTGCAGGCAGGAGCCTGTTGCCTTCAAAAAGGGATGTGACCGGAGTTAGGACCTTATTAGCCAGGAGAAGCCCTGAGCCTGCCATGCTGCTTTCCATAACAAACACCCACTGTCCTTTTGAAGGTCTTTGCCATGTGTCCTCCCAGTGGGAGAGGAAATAAACTTCTGAAAATGGTATATCCTATGGCTCCTTTCATTATGGGGGATGTTAGCTGTGATGACTTCTTGCCTGGGGAACAACTGTTTACTCTTGAGTAAGAGACTTCTCTCTCAACAAAGCTGTTTTACCAGCTGCTGGTTTATCCCATCCATCTCCTGCACTTGAATATATTCTCATAATGCTCATCTTTGCTGGAATAATCCAACATCAACTATGCTGACAATCCCACACAGAGCTATTTAGCGTAGCTAAGAGCTGTTTCGGGTCCCAGAGCCCACAGGCTGGTTCTCTTCCCCCTTTTTCCTTCCTCCTTTCCTTGGTGGGGTTTGGCAAAACAGTTCAGGGTGTGCATTACTCCTTTTTTTCACCAATTTTATGGCATTCGAGCATGATTAGCTCTCAGCTAGTACAGGTCTTGCCCTCCTTATCTTTTGAAATGTAACTCAGTCATCAGGCTTTCATTTCACTGTTTGAATCTGGAAGCTGAACTCGCCACTGCCAGATTGGAAAATAAACCACCACACAGCTGCAGAAAGAGAATAATTACACCAAAATGATTTTGGTTGGAATAACTTCGGGTAAACCAACAAACTCTCCAGGTGCATTTTCATGTGCTGGCTTCAGCAGGGTGACTTGTCTGCACAAGCCATCTGTCTGCAGAGGCTTTCTGGCACCTTCAGCTCTGCTGACATCCTTTGTCTCTCACAGTTCAAACTCATTTCTAGTAACTAGCTCAAGTGCAAGAAAAGACTGGTTCTTCTCTCTTCACAACCAGTTTTAGCTAGAGCCAGGTTTTAGGTGCGGTTTAGCTTTGGCTTGATTTAAGCAGAGTTCTGGTGGCATGTCAGAGCCCACCGGCACCTACAGGGTGTGAAAGTCCATCAGCAATGGGCACTCTGCATAGTTTCCTTTTGGAAAGGGGGAAAATTTGTATCCAAAAGTTTTCTGCAGTGTCAACCATCTGCTTTCAAGAACATCTTTCTTTGTGCTATTTCCAGTCTGAACTGGGGTTAGGTTTAGCCTTTTTTCAGGTCCTCATTCATGCTTGCTTTTAATTTGTTTAAATTACACTCATCCATCTTTTCTTTCAATATATTTCCTTGGTTACCACAAACATAATAAACTCTTGTGCCCATAAACACTTTGGTCCATAACTTGTCTCGCATAAATATGCTCATTAACTTTTCTACAGGATGACTTGCATGAGGAAGATGACATATGTGCTTGCTAGTAGGAAGATAAGAGTTTGAGGTAATTGGATTAGCTGTAATAGAAAAATGGGTGAGCTGCAGGGATGGAATTTGCCCAGGACAGATTTGGAGCACAGAATATCAGTGCTGCAAATCTGATAGCAGATGATGCTTGTTTAGATGGCAGTTCAGCAGGCTTTATAAGTGTATATCTAGCACTGAATCCACGTATCATCCATAGGATGCAGGGGGCCATGCACCTGCAGATACTTGCTTACAAAATTCTTTGATGAAAAGGGGCCCTGACGAATACATTTACTTAGACTAAGAAAACGATAGGAAGTTCACCACATTTCATAATCCAGTAAAAATAACCACCCAAATTCTGAAACAGCAATGTATTCTGCTTCTTTTCCTCCTTACCTCTAGCTCTCAAATCTGGAATGACCCCTGCTCCATCCATGCCATCCCATTGGTATCAGCTGGAGGCACTGCTTGTAGGCAATCCTGTATGTTTAGTTATGTGGGAGGTTCCTCAGAGCTAGCTTGAAAAAAATCAGTATTGACCTTTAACCCAAGAAAGGACATTTAGAACCATTTTTTGATAGGAGACTTAAATAATGTGACTCTCCCAGAAGGCTGGCCGCAGAACAATAGAGCTTTGAGAACTCATACATAGTGTGTGCGTACCCATGACTCATGCACAGAAACGGGATAAGGTGAACTTCGTCTGTTCTGTTGACCTGTGATGACTGATATTGCCTTGTGTCACAATTTGTGTCTGCTGTGTCCCTATTCCTTCTCTCCAATGACTTGCTCCTCTTCTTGGTGACAAAAAAATTCAGCTATCCTTTCTGGACCAGAGGTAATTATTCCCTGCAGTCATCTCCAGGACCTGAATGGAGACCTGAAGTTTCATGTTCAACCTTGTCAAAGGTGATGTAGAAGTCGGTTCTCTGGGGCCTCTTGACAGCTGAACTCAGCTGGTGTTGCCATGATGTCTGCCCAGTGCTTGTTGCTGGTGATAGAACTGTTGTTTCCAAACCCTCTTTACCCTGTTTCACTTTCATTCAATTTATAGTTGTGTCTGATAGCTGAGAGTAATGTGGATTTTATTTTATAAGCAAGCATGGAGTTCATTTGCAGGGTATCTATTGCTCCAGCCATATAGAGGAGATAAATCACATTTGAAAGAAAATGTCCTATTGCATGTGATGGGTTCAGTAAGCGTCTAAACTCTTGCCATTTAATCTCTGTATGTGGTTAAGTCCTGTGAAAGTAGGACCGAGCAGTAAAAGAGCAGTAAGCAGTACACAGGACAGGCCATGCCTGCCTCCCTTTTCCATGGGCACTCACCCTGATTTCCGCAGGCTCTTAGGCTCTTATTCCATGCTCAGTGGAGACAAAAATAACGGGCCCACAGCTCTCTCTTGAATGGAATAAATGCAATTGTTTATGTATTCACTTACATACATATATATATGCATTTGTTTTAAAAAAATGCCCACTCACCTAGAAATGGCTCTCCACATAAAAGGATCAAGATTTGCAAAGACAGCTGATGATTTTGAGTAGCGTTGTTGAGTGCTCAACACAACAGTGTCAACTTCATTGAGACTTTGGGGATATATCTCAAAACAGTGATGAGTCCATTCACCAAAACATGTTTGTGAATATCATTTAGATCTTTGGTGTTACACCAGGTCAGTACCAGTCTGACTGCTTACATTTTCAGACAATTTTCCGCCCAAGCACATATAAATCTACCATTTTTTCTATTTCAAATCACCTGTGAGGTAGCTAGATATATATTGACATCACAATCTGGATAAGATAGGCCATTCTGGACTTGCTTTATAGTAAAAAATTAATTTCATTGTCTATTATCAAGCAGTTTATTCCTTATGCCATTGTTCTGGTGTCCATTAGAAGTGTCAGAAATAAATGTGCCTTGTAACCTTGCTTAGTAAACGTAGTAAGAAACCCAGCTGTGGGTCATCCAGTATGGCAACTTCACCCACTACCTGTATGTTCATCCACGTATTTGCACTTTGTAGTCTGTACTGCTCGTGACATACCTTCATGCAAAAAATAGTTGCTGTTACTGCATACATGGATCAAACAACTCCACAGGGCTCTTGCTGTGCTTATAAGACTTTCCACTATACATATAAGACTTCGTGTTACAATGCTAATTAAACACAAGTTTCCAAATAAACTTAACAGATCACTTTTAGTTGTCAGCAGTTTACAATGGAAACCCAAGAACCTTTTTATTTCTGAAATCTGTCATGTCTCCAATCCTGGGTATTGAAATATTGGACAAAAACTGGTGTTTATTTTCAGACATTCATTCATTCAGCTGCTTTTGATGAATACCCCAAAATGTCATGTTTAATTTTGCTTTCAGCTTCTCATAGAAAACCTGTCTGTTCCAAGGGGACATGTTGGATTAAATTAAATAAACATTGGATGCAGGGGTTGTTTCACTGTTTCATTGATTTAGCTAAACAAAGCAGGCTGCTTCTGCAGCTCAGAATAATAAGCATCCATCCCCTGCTTGCCCCAGCACCATGCCCATTCATATCTCTGGGTATTTATGGACACCATACATACTTGCAAAGAAGAGAATACTGTAACGTTATTGCTCAATATGTATACATTTGAAATGTGTATCTTTTCAGTCCCTCTGTGCTCATCAAAACAACTGGAGAAGTCTGCTAGTTTACCAGATAGGACAAATAGCTAAACATAGTGTGCCCTGATAACCATCATAGATCCAAACCTCTGATGTGCTTACAGTAAAAGCCAGCAGAGAAGGCACCCCTTCTAAAATAAAACAAAGCAGAAAACAGAACAAGTATGAGCTGAAGTGATAAATTATAGAGGAATTCATGTGGAGAAATCAAATAAATGTCTCTAAATATTTTTAGCATGCTCACTTTCCTTTCAATAGCTCAGCAGGAGGTTCAGTGGTCTCACCTGGCATCTGCACTGATTGGTGAACGTGCAGGAATGGAGCAGTGCTGGCACCTTGGTCAATCATGTCTTCCAGGAAATTGTGAAAATATCACACGAGATACTTCATAAATGGTGAGCTGAAGTTTTGCTGCAAAAAAAAAGAGGTTTGTGTTCACAGCAGGTGGTCAATAAATCTAGCATTGTTATGGATCATCATAACATAGCTATAAATCAGTTTTCAAATGTTCCTAACCGCATGTAGCATCTGTCTTATTCTGGAGTCTGATCACAATCTTTGCTGCAAATGAAAGATGGAGTTTCTCCTCATTTGGGCTTGCTTACTTTTCTTTAATTTGTGTCTTTTATTTGAGCTCTTCTTTGGATTCTGGTATTTCAGGAAACTTTTTTTGATCAATATAGTCCTCCTGCACTGCCTAGCGATTTCCTTATTTTGAACTAAAAATCTCTTTCATAAGCAATTCCCTATAGAAATGTTTCTTTTAGTCTTATGCACTGCTTTGATTTTTCCTCAGGGATGGAATGTTACTTTTCCTTTTAATTCTCTTTAAACTGCTGACACTAATGCTCTTTATAAAAGTTGTTGTGGGCCCTGCTCTGTATCTCATATATATTTGGGATTAAGGAGAATTTATTATCATGTGGTCTTAAAGCAGCTTTTTCATAATTCTTGAGTACACTCTCCTGTCAGGTGAGTGCTGATTATATATTATAGGAGAAAAAACGTTTTAAAAATAGATCCAAGAGTGAGAAAAATCTGAAGGCTTGAGATAAACAATCAGGAGAAACAAGACTGGGAGGAATCTGCAGCAAGAGAAAAATCTTATCTCCCATGAAGGATGCTCACATGGATGATGCTGTTTCTTCTGAATGGAAGAAGCTGTGAGCTAGGACGTGACCCAGAACTGCTCAACACCAGATGGCCAGACAACATGGTACACCTGAGCTCACCTCCCACCAAAATACAGCATTTGGAATCTGGGATTTTGATTCCATTCAGTGGGGTTGGGGACATTCACAGCAGAAACAAAAGTCACCCGCTCAGAAGGTCCATGCGTAGGCACCCATACTGCATATATAAATTTACATGATGTTCTAGACCACGTATCAAATTGAAAATCCACCCTTTGAATCAGTTTTTTTTCAGACACCCCAAATCAGGCTAATATGGAAATAATTATGGAAACATCAAATATTAAATATAAATAAAAACTAAATATGGAAACAACCTCAAACCCAATCCATTTTGAATGTGTTTGCCTGACACTTCCACTGCTTTTGGAAGAGATATATAAACTCAAATAGCATTTCATGCCTTTCATTTAAAGTGATTTCAAAGGCAATCACTCATTGAGGAAAAGAAAAAGAAAGTATACGACTTCTTAGTGTTCCCTAAAATACACAAGTAAAACAGAAGTCTTTGTGTTTTGTGAAGGGGAAATATCAGAAGTTAAAGATGCAGGTTGCAGATAAAAATGCATTTGAGTGCAAAAAGAAAGGTTATTCTAAATATTGTCCTAAAATTGGTATTACTCACCACAAGCTTGGGAACTATTCAGAATTTATAACTTGATAACTTCAACTAGAGCAAAATATAGGTAAGTAGATCAGTTTTTAATATGTGTAACTGCAAATCTGACAGAGAGAAACTCTTCAATGAATCACAGGCTCAACCTGTTTGAAGTTAGTCATTTCATTAGATTTGACTTCAAAAAGCCACCTTGCCATGATTTAATATTATAAATTATGAACTATTCAAATTGTCCACTGAAAACATATTATTTAAAGATGTACTTTAAAAGTAAGCAAATATAAGCAAGCTGTATATTTAACAGGTTACACATTTCATTCCCAGGAGACTATTTCACACTGGGAACTACCACACTAACTTGTCATTGTGATCTAGGGGTATGAGCAGGAGCATGGAAGCTGGTGGTTATAGGCAGGTGGTATGTGACCTTGAGAAGACATTTCACCTCTGCATTGTTTTTTCACCTGTAAAATAGAGAGCAGGGGGAAAGTAATGAAGCTCTCCTAGGGTCTGCACTAAGTTAATGTTTGTAAAGCACTTTGAGGGTTGCAAATGGAGAAGGTGCCAGAAAAGTGTTACAACTTTACTTGTCTCAAATTATTTTTTGTAAGCAGGGGTCAGATCCTCAGATTTGGCCCTTTTAGGTTGCTTCTGTGTTGCAGATTGTAAATCTGCCTTCACAGGACAGCTAGTAGGAATCCCTGCACACTGTAAAGCTGCCTTTCTGTTTATTTCTGCTGCAATTTGGTCCATACAGAAACATCCAGATCATTTTTTTAACTTGAAAGTTAATAAAAGACATGTGATGGAGGTAAAGGATTAAAATATTTGTAAGAAAACCAGAGTTCCTCCATTCTTGATTAAACCAGCTTCCCAGTGTACCCAGTGCTATTCTAACCAGCACTGTAGCTCACTCATTCTTCTTGCACTATTAAAGTCCTAAATCATTAATTTCCATTGCCGTTTCTTAACTCCTTGAACTAGTAATTGGCACTGGCTTTAACACTGGCTGCCTTCTTAGCTGACTTTGATTCATGCATATACAGGCAACCCTCAAAAGCATTAAACATTTTTAACGTCACCCTTCCCAGCCTTGCAGGCTCCAGCTATGATTTCCTTTCCCAACTTTTCCATCAGCAAAATTTCCACCCTAAATGTTCTGTATCTCTGAGGCCAAATTGATGTACACATCGTCTTCTGGTAATGTATATAAAATTCAGCTCCACTTAAAAAAAATAGCCCCAGAACACTGGGTTTTGTTCACATTTATCTAAATATGAGTTTTGGAGCATGCAAAAAATGTATGTTTTTAAGCATGACCGATCAGACGCTAATCTGAGTGTTCATACATCAGTGACCAAAACTGTAGCAAGACCACATTATGGCATGAAGAATATCCTAGTAAAAGGAGTATGTCTTCAAATGCCTCATGTGCAGTCTGCTGCCATGGAGCACTGCAATGCTGAATTCTTGTCCTTCCCCTGTTCCTCCTTGCTGTGGTTACTGGGGACCCGAGGGTCCTGTGCAGCCTGGGACGTTGCCTTGTTGAGGAACATCCATACTGCCTGTAGACTGGTCAATTCTGATTCATATTGCCCTCCAAAGGAAAGGTTCTGGTACATTATAAATAAAAAATGTCTCTGCTTGATTAGTGCTGGCTCTCATGAAACCCAGACTGCTGGGTCATATGCTTTGAGTCTGCCACCTCTTTTTTTTCTTGCAGTCATAAAAAGCCTTTCAGGGAGGCAAATTTAATAGCAAAACATCATTGAAACATGGGCTAACTCCTATTGCGTAATTGTAACCTCTGTCTGGGGGAGTTATTAGCCAGGATGGCAGGCTTTGCATTTATTTATTCTTCCAGTGGCAGTGAGAACATCAGAGAGCAAAGGTCCCTAGGGGACTGCTCCATCATATTTCTAATTGGAGTATTTAATAGTTTCTACCACAGGCCTCTTAAGGTTGAATGTGAACTGTGTCCTATTAGCCAGAAAACACTGTTCAGCAAAGTGACAGTCAAATCTTTCAGAACAGCATTGTTGTTTTTAATATACTGGCCTAAGGCTTTTGGGTGGGAAAAAGGGAAAAATAATTGCTTAGTTCTGGGAGGCTAAGGCACAATTTAGGATCCATTCCTGTCTACTAAAGTAGGCTAATTTCTATATTGTGTATTCAGTAGAACAACCAGAAATTAGATTTGCACTTAGAGAAACAAATGGCCTTTCTTTTATAATTGGTTCTTGCTTGGAGGAAACCTGTCATCACATTCTGTGGGTGTATTTCAGCCTAATCCAGCCTGGAAACACCTTAAGAATTGAATTCTCCTCCTGCAATACTTGGTCTCCAGGGGACTTCCTCACCCTGGTACTAAAACTAACCAGGCATACCTTGTCATCTCAGAGTTCAAAGCTCACTCCCCATTCAGTGCACTGCCAAAATCCAAGAGGGGTAAATTTTTTTATGAGATCATGATGTTTTGCTGTCAAAGATGTTGCCTTTTTGCTCCAGTATTGAATATATTTTGTAGAAGTTAAAGCAAGAGACTTGAAGTCCTCATAAGTACTCCAAACATTATCTGCCTGATGTTGCCCAACAAGTTCAAAATAAAAGTGACTTTCACTCATGTGTTTTACTGAAAAGTGATTCACGAACAAAAAAAAGAAAAAGAAAAAAAGGAAACTAAATGAATGAAACTTGTGCTTCTTTCTGCTTCTTTTTTATGAGTAAAGCTTGAGAAACACCTATTTCCACCTTGTGGCATTGTCACAGTCACAATCAAGCATGTGCAGGCACTGTCTCAGATATCAATGTATTTTTGCTGAGCATCTTCTTTATAGCTCCCATATATTTCTACCCAGATATCCTCCAGAGGACAGAGGGTACATAAAGATAACAGATAGAAGGGACTATGTTAAGGCGAGAGGAAAAATAATATGGACCATGGTCAAAAGCCCAAGGTATATAAGGTATGGCTTGAAAGCATAGTAAATCAGAGCTTTCCTGTATTCAGCAGGGCTTATTCCTTCTTTTGACGCATATTCTAGTAGCACCCGATCAATCACCTTAGTTCCCATTTTTATTGTATTGCCTTTAGTTTCTAGTGTGCTGTGCCAGATTTTGTAGTGTATCTAAAACAGAAGGTCATGGTATAGATGTCTGACAAAGCAGAGAGCTCGTGTGGAAGGACCTGGTTAATTTTGAAGACGAATGTGTGCACATGGCAATAACAGCCAAAGAAGCTGATGGCTTTGGGAAAAGAGGACATACTGAGGGACAAACCTTGACTGTGATAAGTATATAATATCTGTATAGATCAACAAGAGATTTCTGATTAACTTCACGGGGGAATGGGTTAGTTCTCAGTCTAGAAGGTCATGATTTAAGAACCCATGCTATTGTAAGCTACTCCTATGTGAGGGAACACATAGAGCAACCAGCTTTATATATATCCTCTTACCCCAGCTTCATATATCACTTCTTACGCATAAAACACTCCAGAGAAACTGTATTCTTGCACCTTTGTGGAAAAGAATATGAGAAAACTGGTACTCGGGCAAACTGTCTGGAGATACATACTTACATTAAAAAAAAATATATCCTCTTGCCTTGTTCAGGTCCTGTCTATAAATCTTTCCTTGGCAGGGCTATTAAGAACAACTGGCTGAAGCTGCACTGTTGTGAGCTGAGATTCTTGCTGTCCTAAGAACCTGTCAGCCAAGTCACAGCAGCAAGCATAGAGAATCAATAGTTTTTTGGCAAAGAGAAGGAGCTGACATTGATTCTTCTAGCTCTGGCAGCTGCCTTACATACCCTGCCCTTTGATGTGTGGTCAAGGCTTGTCTTAGGCGTGTTGTGGTCCTGTTACAACCTTGTAGGTTGTTCAGTATAGGAGGAAGGAGAGCCCTACAGAGCCACATCTTCCCTAGCTTTCATGAGTTAAGGACTGTGTGAGTTTGGCAAAACCTCAGACTTTCAGAGCAATAGATGGGACTGGGTGAAAAGGCTCCTCTCCACTCCTTCCCATCTCAGATGCTGGACAATCTGGCAGTGTTCTTATTCTGAGGAAGTGCTCTCAGTGGACTTCTGGAGAAGTCTTCTGTCATAATTTAATATCTCTGACTAGATAATAAGATATGGTCCAGAACCACCATTAAATTAATAATTGTAGACTATGGTCCCCAGCTATGGTATAGACATACAAAACTTTGAACCTGCAAAGGAGCCAGTTAGGTGAGATTTAACACAGGCAAAAAGAGAAAGATGGCTTATCCACATTATGATAATAAAGGCAAAGAGTCATGATATTGTTCCTTCTTTGCTCCCTAACATTCCTATCACTGCTCCTGAAAAACAATCCCATTTGCTTGATGTTGCTTTGCAGACCTTCTGAGTATTTGCTTTTTCTCAACTCAGCTGTGTTTTCAAATGCTGTGCATCCCTACAAGAACCCAGTCAGAGGTGGGTAGAGGATTTACTTTGTAATGATTATTCTTAATACTAAATGGCACCTTATAAATCAATCACTCATAATTTGACTTCATTAAGCATTCTTTGTTTTACATCTTTAATTCATTAACCTTGGCATTGTCGGCATGTTGCCACAATCAAATGCAACTTATTCTGTGTTGTGCATTGAGAGCTGAAGGCAGATCTCACACTGGGCTGTTGCCTAATGGACCTGAAGTGCCTGTTAAGTGTAATGATGCACTGTCCTAAATATAGGTATCTAGCAAGGGGAGAGGATGCATGTGCTGGAACCGACCAGGTATACACACAGGTGCTGAGCTGGGCACACACAGCCCTTTAATCCCAGTTTCATCAAATACCTAAAAAATTTTCTAAAGCCCAGACGGATTCCAGCCTTGAGCTACAGCTAAACTTGAATTCACCATGGGGTTGTTTCAGTTTTGATTACTTGGATGCTGTTCTCAGGTGAGGAGAGAATTGACATAAAGGCTTTGCTCAACATCTCCTGTACTTTTCAAACTGCAAGTAACTAGTGGATAATGCAAAATGATATAATTTGCATCAGAAAGCTAACTTAAAAACCTCTTACACATATTAGGGGGCATAATCTAGCCCTTTGCTGTGAAAACAACAAAAGAATATTCAAGGCAGGTTCTGCCTTGTGTAATATGTGCCGATAAAATAGCTGAAGCCAATGACATCCTGCAGATCCCTGCCACCTTTTTTCATGTTGGCCTGCCTGTGTCCAGCTGCCAAAGGACCATATAGAGCAACACGGGATACAATAAGCCCTGGCTCCATCTGTTTGGAAAGGGTAACTTCCTCCACTCAGGGAGTCAAAAGACATGCTAAAGCCAAGCACCCTTGCTAGTGCTACAAAGGGAAGGAAAGAGATAAAAAGCACCCCGAGAAACTTCTTTTCAATCTCTTTGTAAGTAAGAATAATTGAACGGCTCAAAGCTATTGTAAGCAATTTGTCTTTATGTTACAGACACCAGACCTGTTTTTGAAGGTGGTGATTACACTGGCTTCCCAGCAGAAGCTCAATCAAATCTGTGGTTATATGGTTTCCTTCCAAACTGGATAATATGGCAGTGCTGGTGTTATAAAGTTTTTGTGGGTATGAATTTACCATATCCCTCCTAGCTGGGCTTCCCTTCAGTAGTTGTGTCAGCCCAGACAGGAACACCCGTTCCCAGCCAGACACACTGGCTTGTTTCATTTCTGACTTTCTGCCTGGTTTGGTCAAAGCAAACACAATATGCACAGTATTTAAACCATGTCAATAGTTTCTAAGAGCCATCATTTCCAGTATTATCTAGGCTCAGGAGATAGCATGGTGAGAGGAAAATGCTGTATCTTGTGGTGTGTTAAAGGAAGATAAAGTCAGTTACTGCCGTGCGTGCAGACAGGGGAACAACACTAAGCACTCTCAGCTCTATAAATCATGTTTTGGTTTCAAATTCTGCACCTTTTTGACAGCCCATATTCCAAGAGATAACTGAGGTTTCCACCAGCTGTTAGTCTTTAAATACAAAAGATTAATTCTGTTTAAAAAGGTAAAAAAGCGTTTGTGTTTCTTAAAAAAAACAAACGTGTAAAGGTGGTAGATTTTACAGATGAATATGATACCTATAGAAATCAACGAGCCCTTCTGATACCTAAGATACTCTCTTCTAGAACTCCAGGGTTTTATCCAGCCTCTAGAGAATGTCATTTTATTACTGTATCTGAGCACACTCCCCATTGCCTTTTCTGCTTAGTACCCATTTGACACCTCATTATTGACTTCATTCTGGTGCCTGGCCAGAGTTGTCCGTAGGATATCTCCTTAAAGTATTTTTTATCTTTTAATTGCACCAATTAATATTCCAAATTGCCTATCAGCTATCAAACTTTCAGCTGGAGGCCTAACGATATTTTATTGCTAGTCATTTGCCCAATTCAAGCTATAAACCAGCAATCGGTGTTTTTATGACAAATAATGCAAGTGTTTACCATTGCAAATAGTGGACCTAAATTAGACTTCACCTGCTTATTCAGATTATTGCTGAATTACTCCAGCACGCACAAAATCAGATCCCCAGTTTTCTGGCACTGGAGACCAATGTAACTTCCATGGAGTCAGCAGATCTGGCTGCAAGTGTAACTTAACTAAATGAAGTGGCTCCTCCTGCTCTTGTTAAACACAATGGAAAATACCCACTAAATCAACAGGATCAGGATCTGGCCAGCTGGGGAGTCTCTGTTTATAGAGAGACCAATTATTCTCCTGTTTCATGTGTTTTGAACTCCTCAGACTCCTCTGACTTCAAAGGAATTAATCTGGATTTACAGCTGTGTAAATGACAGGAGAATCAGGCTTGAGAGAGAAAGAAAGAGCGACCACTAAGTGGATTTGTGGATTTCCTTAAGTAAAGAAGTATAAGATTTCCTTAAGTGTAAGAAAGTACAGACGGTGATGTGTGGGCTTCCCTCGCTCCCCGCCCCCCCCCCCCCCCCCCCCCAATTGGTCCCATGTGCTAAAAATACTTAAATATTTTACTCTTTCAAATATTCCTATCATTGTCTTCTAAAAAAATTTAAGCACAAAGCCCTAAATCAGTAACAAAAGCCCTCTCCTATCTCAAGAGGAATGACTGATGCATATGAAGACTTAAAAGTTGGCACAAATGTCTTTCTGAAGCATATAATGAAAATGTCTCAGTATAATGTGCTGGGGGTAGGAGGAAGTTGGAGAAGACTAAAGGTGCTGCTGAGGCTGGTGGCTGCTTCTGCAGCAGCTGCACCATAGGAGCCAGGTACAGCTCTACCTGCTGTCTCTGGCTAAATTAGGAGGCTTCTTCCATGGGAGCCTTCTGTGCAAAAAGAAACACTTTCCCACTCCCGCAGCCCCCTCTATGCACTAGCGAACAACACAACACATTAAAACAAATCTATACACTTGCAAATTTTTTGAGCAATAATCAGGGCTAAAGTTTGCTTTCTAGGATAAACCTCCCTTCTTATTAGAAGAAACTTATGAAAAAAGAGAATGCAGGTCTTCATACCTCAACCCCCTTCCCTTTCCCTGTACTTAGAAGAAAGGACAGTAACAGAGAGCAAAGACTCACCGGCACACAACCTGTGAACTAAATGGTGTGGTTTTCATTTGCTTCTTTCCATAACAGCTGAAATAATTTGTACAAATCACTTCACCTCATAGTGCTCATCCTCCCTATTTCTAAACTAGGGTTGATAACTCATGCAGAAGAAGTCATTAAGAAAAGTATCAATGCCTGGTGGCAGGTATCACTTCTCACTACCATAGTTTGATAAATTGCTGGCACATCCTGGCTTCTTTAATGGACATGAGCTTAGCTAGATACTAGTGTGGGGTTTTTTGGCTTTTTCATGCTTACGGTGTGCACTGAGGTATTATGAGGAGAATGGTTCTGAAATGTCAGGTCTCTTCCCTATCTTACTACTTCATCCTTTGTGCTTTGATGGTCCTTTACCAATTTCTCTCAAGGAACACTGCAGCCTGACTGCAGTCCCAAAGTCCCTGCAAGGGAATTTAGAGCTTGTTCAGAGCTTTCCTTTCTTGCAAGAGCTAATACAAATAATATTGGTTGGACTGCAACTGAGGTACCTCGACATGGAGTCTTCAGTTGCCAAGGTCCTGCACTGGCTTGCCCTGGTGACACAACTAATTTCATTTACCTGGTGACAGCATGGTCACTTCCTTGGGATGTGCCAGAGACAAACACATAGCTCTGCCCCAGAATGCTGAAGCAGTAAGCACACAGGTTCAATAAGCTGTGGAGCAGAGTGAAACAAACTGGGGGGTTGGGTTGGTTTTTGGTTTTATTTGTTTGGTTGATTTTGTTCTATTTTGTTCCCCTGCCCAGTCCTTCCCCCTTGGCCAGGGTATTGGTTTGGGACATGAGGCGACTGAGGTTGCAGTTGCTATTCCAGTGAATAATTAATAGCTATTTCTGAGTTGGGTTTTTTATTATCAAAACCCACAGCTTCATCAAAGCTAAGGAGTTAGATCAAAACTTAATCACTTCTGTGAAAGCCTACACTAGTGGAACATGCTATGGAGTGTAATGAGAACAAATGCTTGTACTTCAAGTGTGTCAGGGACAGAGTCCCCAGCCAGAAGCAAGGATATTTGGCTCGGTTCACATCAGCAGTGGCCTTAGGGAACAGGTATTATCTAGCAAGGCTACTGCTGCTGGTTCTGTTGAAATTTCTCAGAGATGGGACCAGGGGCAGTGGGGCATGGGGGGAGACACATGGCAAATGCTTGCAGCAGTTTCAGGGCATGTTAGCCCCTTGGCAGCACCAGCAGAGCTTGCTCAGGTTGCAGTAGTAAAGTTTCGGCAGTCCCATGAAGCCAGCAGAGAGCAGGAGAGCAAGGACAGGTCCCCTCAGGCTTGTAGTCTCTGTCCTTGGCCTGGAGACACCCTGCTTGGGCACAGTCTGTGGCAAGACTTTGCATCTACTGATTTACTCAACGTGCCCTGCCCTCTGTAGTGCTTAACAGGCCTTGTGGTCCCCAGGAAAAAACAACTTTTTATTTAATCTGGGAAATACTTGTACTTAGTAACTGGAAATACATTTGAATACTTGGAAGATCTCTGACTAGTCCTCCTGCTCTGCCAGCTGCCTCCAAGTGCAGACGCAAAGCAAGGCTGAATGCTCCCTTCTTGTTCTGTGCTCCACTTGTTCTGTGCCAGCAGTCGGGCAACCGATGCTCTGGGAAGGGCCTCAGGGGGATGCACAGTGCCCTATGTGGGCCGAGTGTCTCTTGCCTGTCCCTTTTCTACTGTAACAGCACAGGCTCAAGGCCCTAACAAAGTCACAGGCACCTGCTGAAGGTCTTAATTTACTCACTGATGGTATGAAATGAGGGTGGAAAACACATATGCATAGAGGAGAGCTGAGCAAGCTCCATCCAAGGCTCTCTGACGCGGTGTTTGAGGTGCCACCACCACTAAACTGGAAGCATGCTTGCTCGCACACCCATCTGCGGGTGCATGGGAGAGCTCCCTAGTGCCCCGGCTGTGAGCTGAGCATCCTGACCCTGGGCTCTGTCCCTCACGCCACTCAGCCTTCCTCCCTGCACGAGGTCCAGGCAAGCCAGCCCGTTGCTCTGTGCTCCTGCGCCTAGTCTTTGCAAGGCAGGAATCACTGAATACTGCTTGGCTCCAGCTGGGCAACTCATGACTGGCAGCAGGATGGGTCTCAAAGTCCCCTCAGCCCGGTGCATGCAGACGAGGAAGTCATATGGCTGCATGTGTCATGTCATTGGTATCGGGAAGTGATCTGCAGTAAAGCTGAAGGTGGTGGACTCCCAGGCTGCAAACTGTCATAGCATGCAGTCCAGGGAGGAATGGGTGGCATTTCTCACCGAAGGGCTTCAAAAATGGGATAAGTCAGCCTTTAGTACACTGCAGTCTTGTTTAACTGGCAATATTTCTCTGCAGATAGATAAACCAGGCAGTTCTAGAAGCAATGGGTGATGCTTTAAATTGGTTGTTTGTTTTTGTAGAGTGGCTTACCACTATTTTATGGAACAGAAATGTACTTTCTGCAGCTGCTTTCAGTCAATGCTTCTGAAAGCTTTAATGTGGCACTGTCTGGTGTCTGACTGCTCCCACAGAGTAACCAGCCACCCTCTCCCCCCAGTTTTTGTTCTAAGGTTCCTAAATACATTTTGGTTTCACTATGGGGAAATCTCTTTCTGGGGGGTGGTTCTTTTCTTGTCATCTCATTTTGCAACGTTGAACACTGTTGAAATAATTCTTTCCTATGTCGTTCCTGTGCACTGTTCTTTTGAAATTATTCCATGCAGCTTCATACTTGTTCGAGCAGAAATGCTTAAAATCCCTGGCAAGGGGTGTTGTTATCAGGGGTAATCACCCCCCTGCGGAGATGTGAAGTACAAGGTGCAAATGAGTACCTTGGCTCCCAGAGGCAGTGTTAGCCAGCAGCAGCCACGCTCCAGGAGCCGTCTTAGAGGTATTGTGGAATGTCTTGTTTTTCCACAAAAATAATTTAAATAAATTACCATGATGGCTGGAAACTGCTGGCTTGCACTAAAATGTCTTAAATGAAGAAACAAAGGTAAATCTTTCAAGCACTTACCATCATGCCATGTTCCATTAGTCCATTATTATTTAACTACAGGCAAGGGGCAATGGCAGAGAGGGGAGCAGGAGGTTGTGAAAGGACTTTCTCCTTTAGATAGGAGGCAACCAGAGCATGGACCAAGGGGCAAGCTGAGGCCACTACACTTTGAAAAGAGGCTGAAGGATGCTGGCACGCCTGCCCTGTAATGTAGGGGTACCCAAGGTGTTTTTAACCAGCTTGCTGGGGCAAGCTTGCCACTGCCGCTGCTTTGCCAGCTCGTAGTGCAGCTGCTGCAGATCTCCTGGCCTTGTTCCCCCCTCGCATCACAGGGCAGATGTCAGCCTCAGCTGCATACACAAGGCTTTGTCTGGATCTGTCCACCTGTGAGATGGACAGTGGCACCTGAAGTGCATGGTGACTTTAGTCTGCCTGAGTCTGAAAGATGCACATGCTTTGCTTAATGTCTAGAAAAATAGCACTCCCTTCTTCCCATCCTTCATCCTGGTGATAGGAAAAAGGGTGCTGAAAGACCCTGGGAAGGCTTGGATGCCACTAGCTCAAAAGCAGAGCAATAGGGCACATGTAGGGAGGGAGATCTGCTGTGCTTGAGACAACCTCTTCAAGCAGATCGCTGAGTGTAAAAGACCAAGCTATGGACGTGACTTAGAGACTGTGCTCAAAAAGCTCCAAAGCCTGGGTCTTCCAGGTGTGGCCACTCTCTGTGGGCTTGCACAGAACTCAATACTTGGCACACCTGATTGTGACTCATGATTTACAGCTAATAAAATTACATGGGGAGGCAAATTCTGGATTCATGCATTTAGGCTCCATCCATTGCGCTTACTTTTGTAAAACAGTTGCAGGTTGTATGTGATCAGAAGTGGTCTTCCTGGTAGCATTGTGCATGGGCCCTGCTGATGCTGTTCTAGATCCATCTTTTCCAGCCAGTTTACCGTCCATGATCACCACTTTGGGAAAATCACCTTGGGGTGGGGTGGGGAAATTAGAGAATATTCGGTCCTAATAGAAGTGTAGTACTACAGAGCTTTTTTAGGGTAAAACACAGCTATCGCTTTCAGCATGGTTGGCATGCACGGAATCTGCATCACCATGGTTCCTTAAGCAACACACCCTGCCAGCTCAGCATAGGCTGATAGGAGTGATGGAGGCTGGAGCAGAGTGCGGGCACCGCAGCCATGCTCTGTTTTGCTCCCTGCAGGAACGGGAACTTGATGGCACCACACAGCTGACAAGCTGCATACCAGCTGTTGCACGAAGAATCCACAAGATGTCCATGGCTGAGTCAACTGTTGTGGTGAAATGACTTTCCTCAGATGAAATAATCTCATTGTAATACTAATGCACACCTCCGTCTCAAAGTTACCTGACTCCAAGGTACTACTACATCTCACCAGGGGCACAATACCAGTTAGTAACAACAATATTTATGACTAGAGTCACTCAGGTGGGTCTGAAGTGTCTGCAGTTGCCATAGCAGTAAGGTTTGGTGAGGAGTAATTAAAGAATCAAGTGTTTTGGAGGCAGGGAGCTTGGCACCTGGGACTGAGGGTGGACTAGATGCCATCAGCCCCCACCACTCCCTGCCAGTGATGGGAGCAGTGTTAGGCCAGTCCAGGGCTCATTGTACATCTGCAGACAGCTCTCTGCCGTACACCATGGCCATCTGCAACTCCTCTGGACCAGGCATCTCTTCTCCCTGGGTTTCTTTCGTATTTTTACTACTTTCCCTGCTGGGGAGAGGTCTGGATTGGGCCAGGTTCAGATGTAAAGGGAGAGTGGGACATCTTTGGGGTCATATAACTAGCAGTCAGAACTTCTTACACCAAACCAGGCCCCTGCCACTAGCATTACGGGACACTCCATGCAGCTTTATAGGCTGCCATGGAGGAGATAAGTTTTATGTTGCAGAGAGCCCTGTGTTGCAAGCGGGGAGCACACATCACCCCATGCTTGTGGGGATGCCCTTCTATTCACTAAAGGGAGATAAAAAGCTTGGGTCTAGGTATAAGTAAGCACAGAAAGTGTGTCTAGTGTGTAACTTTTTGCCTTCTTGTAAGGCTCCTCTGCACACACAGGGACAGGTTTTTTGCCACGTTAGCATAGAGCAGCGTGTGTCCAAAAGCTGTATGGGGGCTTGTTAAGGTCCACCACTAGGACAAGGTGGTGGTGGAGCTGAAAGACTTACATTAAAAAGTAGCCAGATGGGAAGCCAGTTGGAAGAAAGAGCCAGATGCTGTGAATCTCACCAACTGATCTATCAGTACACACACCCTCCTCCATGCTTGCCAAAGTCCTCTCCCAGCCTTCCACCTTCTGAAAAGCATTATCTATCTGCACTAAACAGTCTGTCATCCCTTCCACTGTCTACAGAAGGTTGGTGGATGGATGAATGGAGTGAAAGACGCAGCCCAGAAAGCTCCCTGCCCTGCTGTAGGGCTGGGTCCCTTGGGGAGCTGGGCACAGACTGGGCCGGGGGGCTCGCAGGGAGAGCCATGTAAAGCACCTCTGCTGTGCTCCCCACCCCCAACCTGACTGGGCCCCAGGATCCCTGGATTAATCCCTTGGAGGCTGCTCAACAGCACCAAACAGTCCATCCTGAGGCGTCACCCCTACGTGAATTCATCGAAGTAGGAGGTTTTGTTCTCTCATAATGGCGGTGTGAATGGGGTCAGACTGATCCTGAATACTTTCATTTTGATGTGCAAAATGAAACGGGAGCTCTCGGGATTCTGCACTGAAAAATGGTGTCTCTGTCTATTTAAATGAAGTAGGGTGCATGAATTCATTATGATCTGAAAGCTCTTCAAACACTGCCGAAGTAGGTACAACAGCCTCAGATGAGCCTCAGGACTGTTGCTAATGCATGTATTTGAGAAAGTTTCCTTGGGTTTTTCCCAGTCCCTGCTTACAACTGCAGAGCTCCAGCTTGAAAAGAGCATCCATCCAAAGGAGGTACGCTGAAAGAAGCCAAAAGCTATAAAAATATCTTCAGCCTAATTTAACTCTCAGCTGTGGGTCTGCAGTTCTCAGGACTTCCCCTCCACTATGTAGATAGGAAACAAACTGCCTTGGTTTAGGCATCACTAGTGCTAATGATTAGAATAATGCTGTAGCAATGAGCAGACTTTTTTTTTTTTTTTTTTTTTTTTTTTGTGTTGCATAGAAGGCAATAACCTTTCTCTAGCACCATAATTTTAAAGTTTGGAAGGTTCACTGTGGTCGTAAGATTTCTACAATCATCTTCACTGACTCCTTGGTTTTATTTTTCGTTTGGTTGAGTTTTTTTAAACCATTTAATAGAAAATTGTATCTTGCTGTAATTTTGATAAGGCTGCAGGCAATAATACTGCCATTGCTATTTCCTACGAGGAACCAGAATCAGACTATAATTTGTCAGATATTTTTTTCTGTACAGGTATATAGGAAATTCAGAAAGATCCCTGTAACTGTGATTAAAAGATCTCCACCCCCTTGCTCAGTTGTGCATGTTGTTTTTATAAGTGTGTGCGTGGAGATAACTTGTATCTCCATGTAATTTTTCATCTGTGCTAAGGAATTGTTTTCATCCCCTGCACCGAGCGCATGGGTTCCTCCTCAAGCAGAGCACAGGCTGCAGACTGCAAAAGTTCGGTGGATCTTCAAAATGTGGCTTCAGCTTTCCAGGCGCTTGTGGCAGCTACGAGGGTTTCAAGTCCGTTAGTGGGACAAGCTGGTGGCAGCATTAGCTCTCAAAGCCTCCTGGTGGGTGAAACATTTCCCACCACAAAATGCCAGCACAAGGCACGCTAGGAGGACAAGCTATGCACTATTGTCACCTGGCACTGGGACAGGTCCTGCCCTGCAGTCCTGTGGTGGAGCCTGCACTCGGGCTCTAGCAGGTCTCCTCCAGCCAGCCATCCCTCCTGCTGTCACTAGCCTGTGTTGCAGAGTGCCTGGTGCCAGGCATAGCCGAGCAAGATAGGAAGTGCAACTGCCTACCAGTGAACCCTCACGTGTTATTTCTGACCCTGACCAAGTGAATCCCCATCTCCCCTCCCTTCACAGGGTAAGTTCTTGGTCCCAGACCAAGACCCTGGGAAGCAAAGTCCTTTCAAGTCCTGTTTTCAAGAGCAGCTCAGCTCGCTGCGCATCCCCAGACACAGGCGGAGCATGTTTTAAAGACAGTCCTTCACTTCTAAGAGGAAAAGGTCATGAACATCAGTCACTCTCAAATTCAAAAGGCTGCTTCTTCCTAATCAGGGAGATAAAATGTCGCTGGCTGTCCTCTGCAGCCAGTGCTCTTCTCCGAGTGTGTCAGAGATGCTCAGTGTTATCGTAGACGCCCACACACACCCAAATGAAAGCGGATCACTGGCTGACCAACAGCCGCCACCGCCTGGGTCTCTTACCATAAGTCTCGCTGAGGTGGACACCAGGAAAAGGTGTGCTTGTGTCTGCAGTGCAGTGCAAGTCACTGGTGATGAAAGACCAAGCAATGGGGGAATAAGGGACATATCTCAGGCCCTGTCCCTACCCACAATGTGAGCAGTAAAACACTACTGCTGTGCTGGCAGGAGCTGAGCTGTCTCGCTGGAGCAATACAAAATGAGTGAGAAAGAGTGAGAAAGAAATTGATCTGCCTTTGATCAGCAGCCAGTGGTTGACGAAGACCCACCGCTTGGGTCTCCCAAGTAGTGTAGAGCAGATATTTAATTTTTCTACTTGCGATGCATGTTTGCAAAGAATAAGTACTTGATGGACATGCTGTGCAGCTGGATCAACTTCAAGTTTAAACTTGTGGCTGGTTCAATGGTTTCTCAAAGTTCAGTCTCTTCCTCCTGCATTGCGGGGGAGTAACGACAGCTTCAGCTTTAGAAAGGACTTGGCTGCCTTGGAAAGAAAGATAGAGGTAAACATAAGGATAAAGCCTACTTGTGCAACTGGGGTGGGACTCAGGAGACTTATAAAAAAGGAATTAGAGAAAACATGGTTGTTTTCTGCTCCTTGGATGCTGAGTGCTGGGACCTTCCACAGGGCAGCTCAGCTTAACCACTGGAGCTCACTCTTCCCCTGTCACTATGGGGTCATTCCCTGTTTCCAAGTGAACTTATTCCCTGTTTCTCAGCACCTCTAATAGGCCCTTGGAAGAGTGCTTATCCCCATGGGAACTAGGGAACAGATCTTTGTTGTTTCCTGGCTGGGAGGCAAAAGCCACTTCTTACCTCCAAGGGACTACTGCGAGTCTTGGAGGAGCAGGAGATGTGCAGGAGACCTCACGAGCAGAAAAACAGGTGGATCTTCCTCAGCAAGAGCAAGCACACACTGTTTGCTCACATACTAATACTTTTATTGTTAGTATTGCTTTGTATCTTGCGAAGAATAGATGCAGCCCTTAGCTGTACCCAGAGGCAGCTTTCCTCTGCCTGACCGTCCCTTGCTCAACCCAAGGCAGCCAGGCAGGTCTCCCTGACCTTGGCAGCATTACAGGGATCTGAACTGATCTCACACAGCTGCTCCTGATGTGTGAAGTGTGAGCAGTTTCTCTGCCCCAAACACTTTTTCCCTCCCAAAGGCTAGCAGGCTGCCGGGGCATGGGCTGGGAGCTGGGCAGGGTCTGCGGCGGCCAGGTCTGGGGTGTAGTGCTGGAGCCACTGCAGCCTGTGTCCAGCTGAGAGCTAGACAGCTAGAAAGACACCTTGAGTTAATATTAGCATAACTAAACCAGGTAGGTAATTAACTTTATCTTCTTCTACATCTTTTGCAAAAATAATGAATTTGTTGTGTACTTTGAGGCTGTGAACAATGACTTTATTTGTGTTTTACCTTAGGTGAGCTTGAACCAGATAACCCACGAACACCAGACAGCAACAGGGATCTCCTGTTTGAGAATATGGCAACCCATGACCAGGGCACCTTTACAAGTGTTTTAGCTCTGCCAAACGAAGGTCCCCAAAGCAGCCAAAGGGCAGCTGGATGGGCAAAGGGCAAAGCCAAAGGGCAGCAGCTTTTGTAGCGTGAGGGAGAGATGAACTGGTATCACAAGGGTCAGGAGAGGCAGAAGTCTTTTCTGGGGGTTGCCCTGGATGCTGAGACCTCAAAGGCACCTAAGGAGTTTGCAGCATTTTAGTGTGGCCTGGGTTTAAGCTGTGAGAAAAAGCGAAAAGCATGTGGGAAGCTACTGCTACTGAAATTAAATGAGAGTAAGGCAGTAGCTCCAACGATCTGGGCCAGGTTCCTCTGCCAGCAACAGTGGGAGGAGGGCATCCCTTGACATCCCAGGAATACATGTATCCAAGAGGTCTGAGAAGGCCCAGCAAGGCCTTGTGTGTGGTCTGGTGCCCCCAGGCAATGGCAAAGGGAGGGTGCTGGCAAGGGAAATGCTCTTCTCCTGCCAAACACCATTACATTTGTCTTTGTCACTTAAGCTGGAGCCAACCGTTCCCTCTGCTGTCATGCTTCACCTTCCTGGGCAATGATTAACCCTCTCCTTCACACAAGATTTCCAACCGAGATAATACAGCATCCCCTGGGACTCCCAGTTCCTAGATGTCAAAACATCACTAAAATGAACAGATGGAAACCAGGACACTGAGAGGGAAGAATACTCTGCGTCCTTCCTGAGTGGGCCTTGTGGGACAGGCTATACGTGACAGCCGGCCCCCTGCAGCTGTGTGCGCAGCAGGGGAAGCAATAGTGCTGCTGAGACCCGGGCAAGGCTGGGTGCTCAGGTATGTGCGGTGTGTATGTATAGTGATTCAGATGCAAACAGCACGGCCTGAATTTTTCTTTCATCATTGTCCAAGAGCATCCTTGGGGTAATGCTATTTCCCAGCACACCCAGAAACCTGAGAGACATGAGGGTGCTGCTGCCCTGCTCTCCCTGCATGGCCATCAGCCCCAGGAAGAACTCCAGCCAGTCTATGCCCAGCAATAGGTAGGGACTGAAAGTGAACCCAGTGCTTGCACCACCAGCACAGGGGCAAGAGGAAGAGATAAAGATGTTCTAACATCTTTCACTTCACCTCACCAGGCACTCCAAAACTGCAGCTGTGCGACTGCTGAGCACACCCAGGTAACTTAGTTGTGGAGGGCTCTGGCAGAGGGTCTTAAGCAGACTTTAGTCATGTCGTCAAGATGATCTTCGCTTACCTTCAGCTTTATCTGTTATGAACTTTGGTTCCCCATCTGCATAGGTGTAATCACTTTCTTTCCTTCATCTTGGAATAGGGAGAAAGTGAATCACAATCCAACAAATGTGGTTTTTCTGTACAGAGTTTTTTGTTTTAGTGAAACTTTGCAGCATCCTCAGTGAGATGTTCTTGAACTTCTTGCATTTTCCAGGCCCTTAAAGACACCATGAATTATAATGTAATTGAAAAATGACCCTGTTTCTTAGAAATGAAGTGTAACCAGTAGTCCCGGTCTGCTGACTTAATAGAGAAGCTTAACATTATTATATCTGTATTAATAACAAGGCCAGTCAGCCATTAGCAAGAGGAGTTCATTCATTGCATCTCTCTGATGCTTTCCAGCTTGCTTTTTTTCATGGTAAATGAGTGTTGCTTGTGCTCATTTTCTATTCAGATAATTCCCATTAGCAAGATAAACATGGGTGAGAGATCCTACTTTATTCTACTGCTAAACAAGAGCTGCTAGCAAGACCATGATAGAAATAATATCAGTCTATGACAGAAGAAAATACAAAGAGAAGAAGGACCCATGGAGAAAGCAATACTGGCACAGGAGAGCAGAGGAGGATTAGGAGGAGGGACCTGGAGCCCTAACCCAGAGCAGCCTTTTTAGCAGCTCACCCCAAGTTACAAGACACTTGTTAATAGATAGAAACACTGAAGGGCCTGGGACACAGAGACAGGCAGCTGAACTCACTGGAAGCTTGTTGTGTTTAGCTTTACAGCAAGCTCCTAATCGAATCAATATTAGCCACATATATTCCCACTGGTCTTCATTCTGCCCCACAATCTTGTTCTCAATAAACATCTCAGCATTTGAGAGACATGTCAGACAGCCTGGATGTTTCATTGACCAGATGCACTTAATATAATATGCTTGATATAACACTGTGAAGGATCTGTTCCATTTTCCTTGTCAACAGCAGATAATGTGTGCTCAACAGGTTAGCTCACCTACCTAAAAAAAAAATAATATCACAGTTCTGCTGCTGCTTAGGTATTACCAACTCAGCAAAGACATCAGTTTTGTGGTATAGAATTATCTCCTGCCTTCCTCTCACAAAGCTCCTCTGGGATCAGCTATTTCTTCCTGGGCCACAGGACTTCATCATACCTCCTCTTGCTCCGTTCACCTTCTCCATGTGTACTAACCAGCCTTTGCACTGTTGTTTAATCGATTACCATAACTAAGTTAAACTTCACTTGAAGGTTGATGCCTGTTCCAGACCTAAAGAATCATCTGTGTGTTCAAAAGCTTACCTGCTTTTTCCAACCGTATCAGTTGCACTGATAAAATTGATTTCTATACCCTTTTGCCTTGCCTCCATGTGTCTGAAGCAGAACAGCCTGAAGTCTGGCAAATGGCAGTTTTTAAGGAAAAGCTCTTCAGCTTCTGATGTCTAAACTGCAGATGCAACTAAACAAGGTGCAGCCTGCTTTCATGTCAAATACACAGCAATCAGAACTTATTTTTTTCTACAAGCCTTCCTGAAAATGGATTATCTAAATCTTCTGCCTGCAAATCAATATTCCCACTACCAAGCAATCTCTCCAGAGCCAACAAGCATTCAGGCTCTTAATGCTCACCACAGTTGCTAAACACCAGGCTGATACGGCTTTTGTACTGGTGATTAGGGCTGCCTGCACTCTGCAAGCAGTGTTTGTAAATATTTGTGGAAACCCCCAAGCACTGCTGGTTTCATCCATGTTCCTGATCCATATGCTAGTTACTTTTTGAGATATTTCTGGAAAATTCCACCCTCCTACTTCATAATTGTTGGAGAAATATATTTTCATGACTGAAGCTCAGCCTGTACAGAAGTCTAAAGCAACGGACAATGAGATCCTGGTATGTTAAGGCTTCTGTGCACCTGAGTTGCAAAAATAATGCTGAGTTGGTGGGCACGCTTGTGCATTAAAATACAAAAAACAATGTTAGAAAAAAAATCCTTTAGAATTTGTTCAGTTTTCAATTGTTCAATTTAAAATCGTTTTTCTATGTTTTCCTTTATTTTAATTAATTTTTTGGTAACAGCTATTCCTGGGAACAGCATTCACATAACAAAATTCAACTCAGTTCAGTAGTGGCAGCAAGTGTTTAAAGGTTTTAGAAAGTCACCGTTGAATAAAAAACCCTAACAGATAATAGAGCTGATCATTTGGTAGGGCCAGTTAATTTTTTTCCTACAAAAGCTTTGTAGAAGGGGGATGTTCCATTCAGAGCATTTGGACCAGGTCTACAATGATGTTTTCAAACTCCACTTATTCCCTGTGCAGCTGGCGTGCTGCATTCACCCCGTGGTGGCTGGCTGCACTGGCCTGGATGTAATCTTGTTTGTGTAGTCAGTCACACACAAAAACAAGAATTACTCTACTGTATGAACAGGGTATTCATTACTTGCTACATCCCATTTTAAAGGTTTCATTCACCCAATCAAGAAACAAAAATGACACAATGTGACACAGCTGAACTGATGTAAAATGAATTATCAATTAGTTGGAACCTGATTTACCTAAATGGTCCAGGGAATCATAACTGGATAATTAATGACTACTTCTTAGAAAGAAAAAGAGCTTTATCTTAGTTTCAAGGAGTTTCTGACTGGTATGTCTGCATAAATATGAACTAAAGTAGTAGCAAGAAGAGAAGGAAGAGGCTAATGTATCTGCACCAAGCCACCAAGGCTACCATGCCAGAAATCCTTGGTAGTATTCAACCAAGCCTGTCCTAAAGGTGGCACACAAAAGTTAAACAACAAAAATTATTCAGAGGCAGTTTTGTTCCCAGATGTTCTGGGATCACACCAGGCCAATTCAGCTGATAGACTAAGCCTTGCCAGACTCTTGATATATCTATTGCTTCTTCCCTCGAAACACATTTAGCAGCATCTCCAGTTTGGTCCGCTGAGTTGCTTGCACTGGTGGAGACCCTGCACAGAGGGTCTACTCCAAGGTATTGGCATGGTGGGCCACCCCTAGCTGAAGCAATCCTGTGTGGTGACAGAGGTGGGACACTCACGTATCTGTGCTGCTTTTCTTTGCAAGTATCTGGATGCAATGGCTGCTAGATTGCACAAAATACCAGGTGTGTTCAAAATCTTGGAACAATCTTCTTTGTCAGAAAACCTCTTGTCAGCTTTGCCCTTAGAGCGACATTGCAGAATCATTGTCTTTAACATGTCGTTGATTCTGAAAACAGACTAGGTTAATAATAGCAAATCCTTACAAACTCTTGAGTAAATCAAATTCGTGAAGAACATAAGAAATTCCATGGAAAATATAGATTCTGCTGAAAGAATATCTTAACCGGCAGACTGCTTTTACCAAGCCTTGGCTACTCATGCTAGGGAATAACTCTTGTCTCTTCTCAACACTTCCATACCTGGAAGAATGGCTGATAAAATTCCCTCTGTTCTGCCAGAGTTCTCAAGTCTTAAACAGTACAGAGAAATGCACATTATTTCATTGATATTACTTATTTCTCTTTTCTCTCTCTTTAGTGAAAGTCATTGCATAATCATTCCTCTCCCTTGAAACATTTGTTTTAAGACTCTGCCAAAGTCCAGCTGCAGAAAAAGACAGGTCTGTGAGGGGATGAGTGTGTTTGGAAGGAGATCTGACAGCTTGTAAGTTCTCTAGGCCTGAAAAGCTGACAATTGGGTTCTAATGTTTGAAATGAATATTGCTGGTTTCATTACCAAATAAATCTTTGGAAATGTTCTAGGTGTTGACGGGGTTCTTCTTTTTGTGGACAATATTCCTCCTGCTTTCCTTGCCCTTAATTATTTATACCTGCCTGATACTGTACCCCCGATGTTCCTGGTATTCATTTATTAGAAAATAGGGAAAGGTTACTTTTCATAATAGCTTTTTAATGTTGCATAAGGTAGAGTGCAAAATGACTGCTTTTTGGCTGGGAAAAATAAAAATGTCTCCATTGTCACAAATCACTGTCTGCATTTTACGATACTATATCTCTCTGAGCAGCTGCAGTCTAGCGTAGGGATTGCCATTCTTCAGCAATGCAAACATGTCTTTAAACAGCTGGAGATAAGCACATTTAGAGCCTTACTGAGAACACACCATTGCATTTCCATTGGTAATGAGGAAAACATCTACAGTACTTTCCATCTGAAATGAGCTTTACTGTAAGCTAAAGATACCAGCAACCAAGAAAAAATATCGTGTCAGGTGAGCAGCGGCCTCCTGAAAGCACAGTGGCTCTTGCCCTTACACATCAGCAATCAAATTCATCCCTGCAATATCTTCATTAGACACAGATGCTTACTTGCCCCTGCAAGGGAAGTTTTTCTCATTCCTGGAGTTATAACAGAGATGATTTTGAACCAGAGAGACATGTAGGACTGTAAACAGCAGGGGTACTACATGATACGGAGATGTAGGAATTACATGGTTGTTGTACGCAGATACCTCTATTTTTACTTTTTTTTTTTCCTCTTTCCTATTTTTACTTTTTTTTTTTTTTGCCAGCACAAGTAAGGCAGGCTGGGCCTGAGCCTCCAGGGGTAGAGAAAGGACCCCACACTCACCTGCCTCGAATTTACTCTTTATGCAGGAGTTAAGAAAAAGATGACTTGGATGTCATTGTGCTCCCCTGATCCTAGGCCATTTGGGTACTAAAAGCTCCTGAATTGGCTTTATTTCGCACTGGCTACAGTGACGTTGGTAGCAGCCAAAGAGCCTGCTGAGCAAATAACTATGGCTTCTGCTACCTCCTTGCTCTGACAGCCTCCCATGTGGGAACAGGGCTGGCTGGCTGGAGTAGGAACAACACTGAGGCCCTGCAAGTAATTCTTACTAGAGAGAATAGTAACATGAGACATCTTTCCATCTGTTTTTTCATGCTGAAGCAATACAAAACCACCCTCTGCTCCGTCCCTTTTGTAAATGTACCTGTGGTGTTTGACTCACTGAGGCAGATGAAGTGATGCTACAGCCAAACTTTGGGCTACACAGCCAAGTCTCACAGGCGTTACTGGCCATTTTTCCTTTGTAGGCACAGCAGCACTGGGGCTGGGCTGAGGGCTAACCAGCTCTCTGGGCTCTTCAGGTCCACTGATGCAGGAAGGTGCACCATTAACCTCCTCCCTCAACAACAAAGTTCCCCAATTCCCTAGCTATGGGATCGGCCTCCACAGAGGTGTGCAACAGCGGGAGTTGAAATGAGGTGTCTGGGTGAAGCCTTTGCTCTCTCTCTTGTGTTAAAACTGCCCCCAGTGCCCCACCGCCCCAGGGTCCCCAGAGGAGAGGCACCCTCAGTGGAGGAGACAGGTTGATGGCACATTTTTTATTTGTGATCCCGTGAGCTAAAATGGGAGGTAAGGTAATAAAGCTGCATCTGGATTTACATGAACAAGTCACCCATTGAAATGCTTCAGCATTTTCAAAAATCCTGATTAAAAAGTTGGACTTCACTTCTAGCTCCAAGCAGGCAAGGACTGCAAATAAGACATTGCCTCTCTCCTCTCACTCTTCTATTGGGATAATTTTACATAAATTAAAATTAATGCATTTTTTCAACTAGGTCAGTGGAATGTAAATGTTCTGTTCCAGGGAGGATTATACTTCATAACTCAGTAAAGGGACGCACAGCGCAGATCAATCCTGCTGCATTTATCAAAGCTGAGCTGTTTGGAGCAAAAAGCAACCAAAGTTTTCCTACCAAACACTTCATTGCAGTATCTGAAGGCTCATGTGGCTGAGGATGGGTATTTGTCTCACTCCTGGGAAATCTCAAAATCTTTGGCTTTTGGCTATGTATCAAACATGTCCTCAAACGCGGTCATGAGATCTGTGTGAATAAAATGGGACAGCAGGAACAGCCCCATCTCAGTGTTTTTCAGCTCCAGTGGGAGCATGGCTCCCCTGTGTTTGCAAACCAGGCAGAGCAGCTTGAATCTCAGCAGCAACTTGAGCAAAATTGAATTTGTGCTGCCCCATGAACATGGAGCTTGGCTGCTCCTACCACCAGGCCCACATCTGGCTGCTGCCAGCTGTGTATTGCCCTCAACAACAGCCTACTTTGTTTATGCCTTAGACCCATAGTCAGCCCTGGATGCAGACACTGTGATACCAGTGTATCTGAACCCTTGATGGGGTCTGCAAACCAGCAACAAGAAATAATGTAATTTTCTCTATATTTCTCTCTGACTTGGATTTTCTCCTGGGCCTCAAATCTACAAGTACATGCACATTCGTGTGTACAGAAATGTATGGCCATCCTGACTTCCAGACATGCTGGAGAGAGGCTTCACAGATAAGCACGTCTGTGGCTGTTTTCAGAACTGGATGGGGGCTTTTGTTTTGATGGGCTCAGTACTGTATATTCTGGTGTAAGAAAAGATGCTGTGACTGGCATGATAATAAAACAACCGAAACAAAATCTTCTCAAAAAAACCCCATATTTTTTCATGATAGATGACACTTGGAATTATGTTAGCTCCCCTTAGAGCAACCTCATATTTCTTCTAAAAAAGCATCATAAGTAAATCTTTCCGAGTTGCAGACTTCTTTTTATAAGCATCAAAACAAAATTGCTATGAATGCAGAATAGCCCCAAACAAACTTGTAAATAGTAGATGGAAGGAAATGGGACTTTGTTTTTCACATGGTTCTAGTACACCCTTTCCTTGTCTTGACTGCACAATCATACCCGAGATGTATTTTCCCATTCCTTCAGATAAAAAATGCTCTAGTGAATGAGATGAAAAGTCTCTGTAGTCCAGTATCCCACGTCAGATGACAGTTTATGTGGCTATTTAAGGAAGGACACAAGGACAGGAGAAGTGCACAGTGATCTGCACCTGATACCCTCTTCTGGCTTTTGACAATCAACAGTTTCAGGAGTCCCTGAGCTCCAAGTTGAAGGTGGATTTTACAGCTGAATAATGGTCCTATATGACTTTCTCTAAGTCTTTTTTAAACTCATCTATACTTGGCAACAAGTTCCATGGTTTAATGCATCATGCAGAAAATTCCTTCCTTATGGTATCTACTAATTCAATTGTTACCCCTAATTCTTGCATTGGAAAAACACAAATTAACCTTGTGTTCTCTTTACCTTCTCCATGTCATTCATGTTTTCATACATTTATATCAAGTCCCCTCAGGTACTTTTCTTTCCAAGCTGAAAAGGTCTAATTTAGCCTTTCCTTAAAAAGAAACTGTTCCAAAACTCTGATCATCTTTGCTACATGTTCTATATTTTCCAAAAAGTTATTAGCTTGGTGCTGTAATACTGTTTTCTGTTGTATTTTATTGTGTTGTCTCATTCAGCAACTCCTACTATCCCATTTGCCTTTTGAGTGTTGCAGGGCATTAAGTGTGGTTTTCAGAAACAAACGTCATACCTTAGTTTCAGTTACCCAAGATTTTTCTTGAGTGTTGCTAGATAGAGCCCATCACTGTAGATGTATAAGTAGAGTTATTTTTTCCCTAAGTGCCTTACTTTGCACTTGTCAATATTGAATTTCATCTGGCACTTCACTGTCAGTTGATATTATAAGCTCCTTCTGCAACAGTCAGCTTTAGCTTTGATTATTATGAATAATTTTGTATCATCTGCAAACTTTGCCAGTATTCACTGGCTTTGACATGCCACATACAGAGATGTGAACAGTACCAATTCCAGCATAAGCCCTTGGGGTACTCCTCTGGTAAATCTGCCTCCAGTCCACAAGAAATCTTTCTTCATCTATTCTGTTAGTCATATTACCCGCCTTTGTTCCTTGGGGTGGAGGCTGTTGTAAGCTCTGCTTTTGCAACTCAGCAATTTCATATTTGAGCTCTTTTAGCACTTAGTTGAATGCCATCTTGTCCTCATGGTTTGATCCAGGTCAATTTGTCTAAGAAGATCTACTTCCCAGAGGCTGTCTGTGCTTCTGTGATCAAAGATGTTCCACCTCACCATCAAAGCTCCAACTTTGGGAATAATGCAGGTGTAATGACTTGTTTATCAGAAAATGTTGACCTTTTGCATCTTCCAGCAAAACTAATCCCTAAAAGAAGGGCCCTGTACACCCAGGTTAAGCTCTTTGAGTGTGATTTATCCACCATCGCCAGCCTGGGGACTTCTTCAGCATCCAAAATTTAAGTTCTATCAGTTACAACTGGAGAACTGTTTTAAATATATCACATTGTAAACCCAGAGTGCTGGGGTTTAGCATTGTTGAGCATGTAACACAATGGAATGATGTCTTTCTGAGAACTATTGTCCAAAAAAGAGGGGTAGGGGGAACTGGCTGCTGCTAATCAAATGTTAATTTAGTAGGGTCCATCTGAGTAAGTCTGTGTTGACATCTGTAGTGTTGCACATAAACTTGTGCTCATGAGTTCACCTGAACTGGGATCTATAGCAACAGACCGGTATGGTTGTACCTTTTCTTGTAGGTGGGAAGGAGACTCCTAGAAGGACAGCAAGCTGCATTTTTAACCTTCCTTCTCCCATTTACTTTCAGTGCAGGCAGCATCATGATCTACAGATCTTTCTCTGATAAGCAGATGCAGATCTTTGCTTCAGTCAGGCTGACAAGCCAGTAAGCCACTGTTCTTTTCTGGTTTACCTTGTGTCATTCCTCTGTGCTAGAACAAACAGCAATCACTAAGTTAAGGATCGTCAAGGTTGAGCCAAAGTATTCCTTGTACCACTCTGCTGTCCTTGCAGCCTGGCTCCACAATATACTTCATGAAGAAAATAATACAAATTCTGACAAAGTATTTTAGGTATAAAAGCCTCCTCAGATATAAAAGTTCCCCAAATATAAAAGCCTATAAGATTTCATTGCTGAAGTGCAAATCACACTGCAAGTGATAGATATTAAAGCTACTGTTCGAAATAGCTACAAATACCTCTTATTCACCATGAGACACTGATCATAGGATTTTGTGAGTAAGGTGCTACTTTAAAGCATCATCTATCTAGATTGATTTCTGTGGTCCCCATGATGGATCAGACCAGGCTCCCCAATACCACTGCCTTTCATGTGGAGCTCTGCACATGCCTGGCAGATTCATGCACAGATCGAACTCGTGCAACAGTGACAGACTTCCTGATCTACCAGATCCACTGGGGGCGGAAAGAAAAGATGACAAATGATAGACTTGGCATCAGTCTTGCAAAAATTGGTGTGACCACCCAAATTGGATGATATATTCTTATTGCTATTTGTCATAAAGCATTCTCTTTGCAAAAGATCGTTGAAGAAACTGTGTTAGGGCCAATAAGCAATCTATTTTTTTTCCACTTTAGCATATTTGGCTCCTGTCCTAAGTCCTTTACGTTCTGCACCAGCACATACCAAACCCCGCTGCCTCCCATCAACACCCATGTATAGCATCCCAGTGGAAACAAACACTGTGATATCCCAAACAAGCTGAGTGCTAATCTGCTCCAAATATCCAGCTCTTGTGTTTTTAATGGAAACCTCATAAGGGAACTTGGTTTGGCACATGTGGGAATTCACACCCACCTCAAATTTGGCTTCAGTGGGAGTACTGAGCCCAGAAGACCCGAGCTCCAGCAGAGACTCATTCTGATCACTGATGCTTCACTTAATATTGGCTTTGTGATTCGTTTAATTTCTTCACTGCAAGATGTACTGCCTTTTCCTCTGAAACTCTCCCTAATGCTTTATGAATGCAGGATTGGTCCCAAACAGCTGGCCTTGAGCACCTGGAAGGTGCTGAGCACACTCAGGCACCATTGACCAGAGGGAGCTTTGAGGCTGCTCAAGGTTTTGCCCGGGCATCCGTGACGCTTTCCGCGGTGCAGGGCCCCCCGCACACCGAGGCTCAGGGCTGCCTGCAGCGCCTTCTCCTCCCGCGCAGCCCGTGAGCAGCAGCACCGTGCAGGGACGCTCCGGCACCGCGGTGTAGAAGGTGAAAAGAGCGTAAGGGACCTTTCCCGCACCGGGTCAGTTATAAATAACAATTAACCCCCGGCGCTGGCCTTCCCGGCCGCAGCGCCACCGTGCCCCGCCCGCTGCCGCCCCGACCCCAGCCCGGCAAGGCGCGACCCCGCGGGCAGCCCCGCGCCGCCGGGCTCCCGCAGCGCCCTCTAGCGGCGGCGGCGCGCCACAGCCCGGGCTGGGACCGCCCGCTCCCGCAGCCTCCCGCCCGCTCCCGCCGTGGCACCGCGGCGTGCGCATCCCGCTGTGCCAGCGGCTCGGGGGCCCGTGCCCACCTTCTCTTCCCGAAACGCCACGATCCTGCCTCACCCGGAGCCGGTTCATCTGGACACGAGCGCTCTTCCGTCCTGGGCTGCACATCAGGGCACCCCTGAGAGAGCGCACGGCCGTTCCCTGGAGCGGAGGCTGCACGGACAGGCGTTTTCCCCAGCTGCTGGCCACGTACCTGTGCTGCCACAGCTTGTGCATCAAACGTGTCACGCTGAGGGGCAGAACCTGGCATAGCGCCTTAGCCCCGAGGTGCTGGGCACAAAGGTGCGTGTTTGGGCACTGTAAGGGCACTGAAGATGGCAGCAGACCACGCTGCAGAGAAACGACTCTTTCTCCGGTCCATATGATAACCATTGCCTCTTCTGGGGAAGCTTCTCCATCTACCCACCTTGCAGAAAAGCAGGCCCGGCAAGGCTCCTTGTTCCCAGGTCGCTTGGCAAGTGCAGCATGCTGTTCATGTTTCCCAGGACTCACCTTCCAGGGACCCTTTTAGTGGTTCCTGGGGTGAGCCTGATCGGCAGCTGCAGCCCTTGCCACCCTTCCACACTCCTTTGTAACATAAGGACAACTTTAGAGAAAGTCTTTTCCAAAATCCAGATGGAGGGATGACACTGAACTCAGGCTGGTGCTACTTCCTCGGGAAACAGCTGCCAAAGGTGGCCAAATTCCCTGAACTATGGATAGTGCTATGAGCCAAGACAACCGACAGCACAGAGAAGATTAAGAGGTCTCTCTCTAGAGTTTTTCCTAGGGCTTCTGCATGGCTAATTCAGCCCAGATATAGGCTGGACACTGAGTCTTCATCCTAGCATCCCTCTGGAAGGGACACTTGGGGCTGGAAGAGCTCCCTGGTAGCTCCCATATTGCAAACTACCAGGAAAGTTTGAAGACCTGATCCAAGAAGGGTGTAGTTCATCAGCTATTTCTTGTCACCATTTTGGTTTGACAATAATGACCAAAATTCTAACTTTGTTTCTCAACAGAGAGAAACTAAAATAGTAGCTAGAGTTAGTTTTTACTCTCTGTATCGATGTTATGTATGAAGTACCTCAAACAAGTGTGGGTCCAAGGGCAATGATGCAGTCTGAGCTGGGACTGCAATGCCACAGAAACACAGTATATTACAGCCTCTGTGGCCCATTAATGCGAGGAGGGAAAGGAGATCAAAGATACCCTTCTTGCTCAGACAACACCTGGCTCAGCCTCAGAGGGGATGGCAAAGGCACTTTAAGCAAAGCTCAGCCTGTACTGAGCTGATGCACCCACAGGTCTGCGGGTGATGCTCACCACAACCAGCCAAACCAAAGCTCTTGGCCTGCTCCACACTCCGCAGGGCATTTCAGCAGTGCTGGTGGGCAGAGGCTGTGTCTGGAAGTGCAACGAAAGAGGCAGGCGCAAGGAAATGTTAGGGGTCTAACCACACTCTGGTGCCTTGCTGGACAGCTGCCCACCTGCAGCCTCCTGGGCAGACCGCTGCATTGCCTGGGGCCGCCCGCAACATCGCCCCACAACCAAGGGCTGCCCAGCTGCAGGTGAAACCCCAGCCGGGCTGTGGGTCAGGGGCATGTCCCCTGGTAAGGAAATGTAGGTGCAAGAGTGACAGGGCTGTGTCTCTGGCTTCACCTGAGCTGGAGGGTCTGGCATTGGTTTCACTGCAGTGAACCACACCAGTGTGGAGAAGCCTCGTCCAAGAGAGTGGAGCAGGGAACAGGGCTGCAAGTCTGACCTAATCATGGGCAGGAGGAGCACTACCCTTCTGGTCTGGCATGGCTCTTCTCTACCATAGGCTCAAGATCCAGACTCAGCCCCTGTCCAGAGCTCACTGTGCATTTCTCTTTTGGCAGCTTTTAAGAGAAGGGCTTCACCTTTTCACATGCTTATAACCGTGTCTGTATATTTTTAATCCTTTTTTGCAGCACTATTTCTCAGCAGAAGGTCCATGTAGGGTTTGTCACTGAATTCATCACTGATCTTGAAATACTTAATTACTCCAGAATTATTTAAAGAAACCTATATTTGGCCCTGCTGCTGCTTCTCAGTGCATACCTGCTGTGTGGGGAGGCAGGATTTAAACCTCCAGCAGGACCAAACCAAGGCCAGGCTCATTTTTAAACGTTATCTGATTTACCAGAAAGGGACGTGGTGAAAGGCAGGATGGGCTTTGATCATGCCTGATTATGGAGTGTAATATTGGATAAATGGATACAATATTGCCATGGGTGTTTTATTGTGACCAGAAAAACAAAATTTTCCTTAAAGAAGCAGCTGTGTCCTGCCTGCAGCCTGCAGAAGAATGGCATTAGTCACGTGCAGTCCAACACGTAGCACAATTGTAAAGTTCACTCTATGAGACTGACAGGAGCTATTCATATCAGCCCCTCCACCATCTGCCTGAATGGCAGGCTGTGGGGCAGCCGTGGCCCCCCTCGCTGCCTCTGCGCAGCCTCAACACTTAGTGCCTGCTCAAAGTCTGTCCCCAAGTGCAGAAAATCTGGGACTGAAAGCAAAGAGAGGATGTCACTCAGGTCAAAGCAGACTGTCAAGAGGGGAATGAAAAGAGAGGGGTGGGAAGAGTCAAAGCTTCATCTGGGGGGAGTGCCAGGTTGCTCTTCTCCTGGCAAAGAGGTGTTGGCTTCAACAAGGAGATGAGGAGAGAGAGCAAAGGGGATGACTGCACAGCATGAATCCATGAAAAAATCCCATATTCTCCCTCCTTCTTCCCTCCCTGAGCTTAGAGGACTCAGCTCCAGGGCAGGGCCAGGCTGTGTGAGGATCAGTGCCAGGGTCAGATGCCCCTGCTGCTGTCTGCAGCTCCTGTGTGCTGGAGTGTGGGAAGGGGTGCCAAGGGCTTTGGCTGTGCCACTGTGCACACATTGTCAGACATCACTTGGGGAATGGTGGAAGGGATGACAGACCTGCAACCACTGTCACCATTTGCCTGTCCCAGATGACCTTTGCGTCCTTGGACTAAGAACCAGGCTGCTAGCTTTGCCCACACTTTTCTCACAGATCGATTTCATCCTCAGAAATATTTATGGAGGTAACATAGGGGTTTCTTTCTCTTTCAAATGAACCTGCAGGTCCTGGGATGGGCAGGCTCACATCACAGGCTGGGATCAGGCTGAATCCAGAAGGCAACCTGTTTGGATGTCTGAACACCAGCAGTGCCCCATGTTTGAAGGTCAGACAGGATGGGGGGCTATTAAGTTTTATCCTAGGACCTGTTTTGCCTTCTCATTTCCAGAGAGTGACATCTTTCCTCATGGCAGAAATTTTCAGACAGTTTCCTACTGTCAGTGCCTGAGGCATATGACTCAGAGTTACTAAAATCCTTTCTTCTCCCATTGCATTCACTCTTAAGGTCACACAATTCTTGCAGTATGATGTTAAATAACATCTTTGATTTTTATGCTATAAGCACATCATTTACATCCTTCCACTTCAGTCACTGTCAACAACAAATCTAAAATCAGGACCCCTGAGGAAAAGCTTTAGTGGTCTTCCTCCATCCCAACGCTTCTCTCCAAGCCAATACTTCTGGTTTCACCATGAGCCATCATCACTTCCCCTCAGGCTCCTGGCTCTCCTCAAAACTCTTGCTCTCTCTTTTTCTGGGTGTGAAGGCAGAGCACAGGCTTAGGAAACAGCAGGTGAATGAAAAGATAGCATGCAACTGAAATATCTTTGCTTTTATCTGCCCTTAATGGACAGAGTAAATGGATGATTCACAGGTGGCCCATCTGGGAATTTTCTAGCTTATTTTCTTACGTTTTAAAACAGTTAGAGCTCCATTTTCTCTTTGCTTCAAAGTGCACATTCATTAAGCTCAACAAGGAGTCTTAGGATTGTGACCCAAATGGGGAAAAATAGCTGAATTTTTCCACAAAACAATGGAAATTTGCTCTCCTCTCCTCTCCTCTCCTTTCCTCTCCTTTCCTCTCCTTTCCTCTCCTTTCCTCTCCTCTCCTCTCCTCTCCTCTCCTCTCCTCTCCTCTCCTCTCCTCTCCTCTCCTCTCCTCTCCTCTCCTCTCCTCTCCTCTCCTCTCCTCTCCTCTCCTCTCCTCTCCTCTCCTCTCCTCTCCTCTCCTCTCCTCTCCTCTCCTCTCCTCTCCTCTCCTCTCCTCTCCTCTCCTCTCCTCTCCTCTCCTCTCCTCTCCTCTCCTCTCCTCTCCTCTCCTCGTCTCCTCACCTTGCCTAGCCTCGCCTCTTCTCTCAACACAAACAAGCAAAATCTGTAGAGAATTTTAAAAGAAAAACTTTTGACCATTTTTAAGAAGTCTTATTTTGCAAGTAAAAATCTGAAAGGTTTTGTGTTTTTTTTTTTTTAATGAATGGAGATTACCTAGTTTTAACACCCATAGGGAAGAGATGCAGATAACAGTGCTTGCCATACAGACACATATCTCAAACAGCCATCCCAGACCTGGAGGGCAAGAAACCACCAAGAGCTGATTTCAGTCCAGGCCTGTCCAGAAAGTGTACTAAGCCTTATGCAGCTTTTATCCTGACAGTGGGGTGAACCCTATGACAACATCTGTTTCTCAGGCTAGGAGAGAGAAAAAGCTCTGTTTTAGGGGAGGAAAAATAATTTTGAGTAAGTTTAGTGTCAAAACAGTGACTTCTATATCATCTCTGTAGCACTCAGCTGTTCACTGAACTGCTCTTTGCTTTACAGGGCATTAAAATAACAGCAGTGATTTGGGTGTTCATGCTATTTGAACTGCTCAAAGCACTTCCAGCGGAGGGATTCCCAACCCAGCTAATGGTGTGCGTTGCTGTTACTGGGTCTGCTTGCACGGTCCAGGCTGGCCTGATGCTGGAATATGTTTGCTGAAAGGGCCCCTCAGCTTGGAAATAAGCTGTGGGAGATTTTGATGTAGAAGTGGCTAAAGCTTGACATCGCTTACAATGAGTGACGCTTTAAAAACACTTTGCAGGTATTATTGTGTAAGAAAATCTTTTCTTTCTCTTTATTCAGTCTTGAAGGAAATACTGCGTGTGTAGGAGAAGCCTGGCTTCAACTTTGAAGTGATATGAATTTATTCTTGTGCTTTACTTAAAAAAAGGAGTTAGAAGCTTTGCATACCAAAAGTTCCCAAGAAGACAGCTGTCAGGGGGTGACATGTCGGATATGAAGTGGCTCTCCAGCTGGTCCCTGTCTGCATGCTGGGAAGGCATGTGGAGACATTTTTTCAATTGCTGTACTAGTTTGACACGTTCACAGTGGAAAATGATGTATCATTCTTGAGCCTTTGGTTGGTGGACACTTCAAAGTGCATTGGATCCTTGGAGAGGAGTGCCCTATTGTTAATTGTTCCTTTCACATGTACATTGGGATGAACATGGCAAGAGCAGCGAGGAACAAAAGGGCTCCGGTGGCCTCTTAGAGAAAACCCTGTGCAGCTCAACCTGAGTCTGACCTTGAAAGGGTGGATTGCTCTGGTTTTTAAATCCTGCTTGCCAGTTCATTCCCCTTAGGCTCCCCACCGTTACCCAGCTGCAGGGGAACAGGATGCCGGAGCAGGGGGTGCAGGGAGGCATGGGGAGCCCCTCTGCCGCTGCCACGTGGTGCCCAGGGAGCCACATCCCGGGCAAGCATACTTCCAGGAGGGGACGGGCACGACTGGAGTCTGGGGGCTTGGAGATGGTTTCTGCAATGGGTGTGTTAGAGGGGTGCTGTGTGTCCCTTATCCTCTGATAAGCAGGCAAGCCATATCCACCCTCTTCAATCTAACTCACCCACTAGCCCTCAGTCTCAGAGCACAGCCCAGAAGTCCTGAGCCCCTATGATTGAATATAAAGTCTCATAATACAAGGCATGAGTTTCCCAGGCCACTGAGGACACAGTTCATTAACATCCTGAGACAATCCTTTGCTCCCAGGCACCTGTCCCATGTCACCCTGTCTCTCCTGCTCACCCCTTTGGGCAACCAACTAGCTCTATTGGGAGATTGCACTGTGCAACATGGTGTCCAGGTTGGGTTCAAAAGCTCAAGCACAGGAGGCAGGTTGTTCCTGCAGACATGTGATCCCTTGGTGTGCATCTCTTCCAATGAGCTAGGCAAAACCTCTCCCTGTAGCCTGAGCTGCACAAAAGGATCTGTGTCAGGTCACAGAGCGGCCAGGCCCTGGCTAGCACATGCCACAATAGATGCTCAAGCAGGTGACTGGAAACTGCCCCTTGCAAATGATCTGAAAGGATAAGATTGCACAGAGATTTGCATGCTGGCATGAGGTAGGTGACAGAGGGTGCGGGCAGAGCTACCTGCCCCAGCTCTCCCAGGGAGTGAACTGCTTCTGAAAGAGAAACTGGGAAGAGAGAGGCACACCTGCAGTGACAAATCAGCAACTGTGTTACAGCCCACCATGGTGCCAAAGGCTCTGCTGCACATTCTGCTGCAGGATGTCCTGGCCCTGGAGTCTCTCTAGACCTGAAATACAAGCGTCTGAGCACCAGCATGTGTCACTCAGGCCATACTGGGAGAAATGATGTGAATAGGGATGGCCACACTGGGTGCATCAGTTTAGGGACACTGAAGAGTAGTCCCTGAGACCTCTGCCCCGAGCTTGGTGTAATGGCACAGTCTGGATCTTGTCCTCCTCCAAGGAAAACTGGAGTAATAGAAATACAGTAAAATAACCATAAAATGTAGCTGATTTCAACCCGCAGTGCTCAGGCCTTTGGTGCCTCACATCAGTAAGATAGATTTTGCTTGCAAAATGGCTTGGACTTCTGTTCCTGCTTCCCCTGGGGCACGCTGTGTTCCATCCAGAGCTAGCAGCATCCTCCTGAAGGTGGATGCACAGGTCCTGGGCCTCCCTCCACTCTTCCCAGACCCAGGGTGCTGAAGTCTGGAAAGCAGGAGCAGCACTGCTCCAGCTGTGGGAGGCAGTGGGTCCTGGGCTGGCACACAGGCTGCTGCCAGCTCTGTGTCATCGGTGTGGCCGATGCACGAGGGCAGTCCTTCTGCTCTCCTCTTCCTCCAGCTCTTGTTTTTACTGCGCTATTAAGTTATTGCCACCCCTTAGGGACAAGCCTGCGAGAAGGCGGAGGGCTCACATAACTCTGGATCAGTAAAGGAAGCAGCTCAATTAGCATTTCACACGCCTTTTCTTCCCTCTCTTCTTACCTTCCCTGCAGCGGGCATGCTTTCCCCTTAAAGGATTGTCCTGTTTCTGCTCCTTGCCAGCGTTGGCAGGGTGACAGTAGTCGAGTGTGCAAACTTGTGCTATTGTCCCCAGGCCAGGGGGAGTCATGGAGACCCACTAATATGACACAGGAAAATGTTTGCTGATGGCAATTCTATGGGCTTTGTCTAACTCTTTCTCCATCATGACGACTCGATTTAAGTCTCTAACTGTTTGACTACAGATGCAAGAGTACTATCCAACTCCATCCTTTTGTCCGGGTAGTTTGAATGGGTAATTCAGCTTTTGTGTAACTCAATTGAGGGGGCAAACATAAAGACAAGATTCTTGAGCGCTCAAGCTCCCTTTCCATGGATATCTGCACATCTCTTTAGAGATTTGTTCCTTTCCTACCTTTTTCTGACATCATCCTCCCCTTAAAAAAAAAAAAAAAAAAAAAAAGGCTCTGATGAGGAATGGTTAAAAGTAGGCTAGCCTGGTCCCCCGTATTACATTGTCCTGTGCCAATGAAGCATGGTTAGTATCAGCCCCCAGATAGCTTTGGGGAGTGCAGAGAAAAGGGTGTCTAAACTTCCCTAACTCATCCTCAGCACTTTCACTTTGGATTGTGTCATTTTAAAAAGAAAGGCCACGGTAGGGGTGAAGAGGATAGGGAGAATGGTAGAAATCGTGGGGAAATGATTGTATTTATTAGCTGTCTTTCTGTGGCTGTCCCCATGGTGACAATTTGTGATGGCAAAGAATGCGAGGAGGGGAGGCTGATGCCTGATTGGGATGCTTTGTATTTGGCAAAGTGGCTTCTGATTGGCCTGGGAGAGCCCCGAACTCGCCGGAGTCGATATTCATTCAGCTTGCTCAAGTGCTTGCTAAACTGCGTCCAAACACTGGCAGGCCCTGGCCGCCTCCGCCGAGGTTGGCGGTGTGTAACCTGCCTAACGAGATTAGCGGGGAAGGGGCTCTTCTTCGCGGCGACGCTGCAGCTGCCAGCACCGGCGAGAAAAGCCGCCGCACGCCGGGTGAGTGTCCGCGCTTGCTTACAGGGAGGCAGGAGTGGCAGCCCCTGCTTCTTTCCACGTAAGCACTATCTAACAAGATTAGACGCCGGGCTGGCACTGGTGAGCTGCTCCCCGTGCCGGTGTGCACTGGGGCAGCGGCGCGGGGCCGTGGGCTGCGGGCACGTGGCGGGAGTTTGCCGGCGTGGAGGAGGGCTGATGGACAACTTGTCTGCGTGGCTGAGAAGTTTGACGTGTCCCCCCAGCCTCCCTCCATTTGCTGGGTGCTATTTGAACCAAGTCTTCCCGCTCTTAAGTCTGCCTGTCGTGTTTCGCAGGTTTGCCAGCGTTTGACTGAAGGCGGGTTATAAACTTTTAATGGGAAATTCCGTGTGGTGCATCCAGTGAGATGGCATCGGACAGCGAGGTAAAAACCCTACTGAACTTTGTCAACCTGGCCTCCAGCGACATCAAAGCGGCTCTGGATAAATCAGCTCCTTGTCGCCGGTCGGTGGACCACAGAAAATACTTGCAGAAGCAGCTCAAGCGGTTTTCTCAGAAGTACTCCCGAATCCCACGGTGCCACCCCAGCAAGCCCCCCGAGTGCAGCTGGCGCAGGGGGGCAGAGGACCGAGGCCGGGGCCCCCAGCCTGAAGCACCTGACCCCAGCCCCCCTGGTGGAGCTGCCACCGAGAAGGTGCCACAGACTGCTGAGGCTGAGGAGAACCTCGCCGGGGAACGGGTCTTGCAGGAGCAAAACCCTGAGGCCACCAGGCCGGACCAGGTGCCCATGAGGAAGCGACAGCTCCCCGCTTCCTTCTGGGAAGAGCCGCGGCCAGCCCAGAGCCTGCCAGCCAGGGCCTTTCCTGCTGGCCCCGAGGGGGTCCCAGCCCCCAGAGACCCTCCTCCCTATGAGGGGAAGAAAAGCAAACGGAGCCCGGATGCTGCTGGCCCAGAGAGCCCCCCTGAGCCTGCTCCGCACGCTGGGGAGAAGGACCCTGCCGGGGTCCTCTCGGGTCGGGTGGGTGCCTGGACCTGCTGCCCCTTCCCCTGCCCTGGACTGGGGGTGTACCAGCCCCCCAGCGCTCTGCCCCCGTCGCCCTTTCCAGGGCTGGGGCTGTGGAGGAAGAGTGCGGCCGCGCTGCCAGCGGAGGTGCCGCCCTTCTGCAAGGAGGCCGAGGGCACAGGGCAGAAACTCTATAGGCCTGTGGTTTTGAAACCCATCCCCACCAAGCCCGCCGTCCCCCCACCAATCTTCAATGTTTTTGGCTACCTTTAGCCAGGGGGTGTCAGAGTCACGCTGAACACAACAGCTCCTGAGAGTGCATTGAAATGCCCGGTTGGGCACCAGGCGTGAGCTGCTGACAGCGTGGAGCAGCAGTGGGAAGGAGGTCAGCAATCGCACCCTCTTCCTCGTGGGCGGGCTGGAGCGAATTAGTAACTGTTGGGAAGCTACTTGGGCTCGACTCTCCCCTTGGTACACGTGTAAATTGGGAATAAGCCTTACGAAGCTGGTGGCACGGAGCATGAGGCAAACCAGGGCTCTTTCATCGACAGGCATTGTCTGAGCTGTGGCGAGCGGGGCTGCGGGCCATTCATAGCCGCACTTGTAACACCTAGGAGACCTCCTCCATGTGGGAACATCTTTCCGGGGTTGCCCTGCGGCAGCAGCAGCAAAATGAAATGAATTAAACCCATTCAAAGAGTTTTTGTACTTTAAAGTAATTCCAGAGAAGTCAAGATATTCAGGTCACTTCCTTTTGCATGCAAGAGACTGGAAGGACAGTATTTAATGTAGGAATCACACTTTGTGAATTGATTTAAGCTCTTCTTGTATGTAAATAGTGAGAGAATTAAAAGAAAAAATTAAGGGAAGAAAAGAGGTAATTTTATTTTGGTGATTCTGCAAATGCAGTCTGTTTATTTTTGCCCCACTGGGTAGACACAAGTTTGATTTGCAACTGGTGGGCATATATGAGGGCTGAAACCTCTGCCTATTCAGAGTGATGTAAACTGCAAATTATTTCTCTGGAAAATTACCTAGCACTAAGCTGGTGCAAATGGAAGCAGCACGAATTTCCACATTAGGAACTGTTCACATTCAACGGAACAAATGAGAAATTGTATTTGTTGAATACAAAACCATAAAATATGATAGACAAAAAAACTGCATGGAATAGCCTGCCTTGATTTCTGGCTCACATGCATCTTTTATTTTGCCTGATTTTAAGATACGATCACAAGACCTGTCTGCAAATTATTTGCCTGGTGTTTTCCCAATTATTTTAACAAATTAGTGTTAGAAAAGTTAACGGGATTTTTCTGAGTTAGATTTTTCTTATGCCCATGGAGGCAGTGGTGCTAAGGCACAGAACATGAGATCTGAAAGGTTTAATATTGCAGGCATGTATATCTATTCAGTTATACTGGAGTAAATCACTGAGGTCAAGAGAAGTGTATTAATGGGGGGGAAGGGGCCAGAGAACGGATGCCTGTGATCTCCCAGGGCCTGAAGCTGCTCTTGCTGAAGCTAACAAGAAGTTCTCCAAGGATTCAATAAAAAGTGGCCTTGATCAGCTTGGTCTCTGGTTAGTGTAGCTCCCTATGACTCTTGGTATCTCCACAAGGGGAAAAACAGGCAACACTTCTTTTGAGCGCGTTGCAGTCATGAAAGAATTATCATCTTAAGCAGTTGTAGAGTATCATTTTGCATCTTTTGATGGGGCTTGGTCTTATATAACCAAGCTGCAACTTTCATTTAGGACATAAACTACTTTCAGGCTACAGGTAGCTCATTCTTTCCCCAAACCTCACAATATATCCCGCCAATGTTTACTTTTTATGGAAACAACAGCTGTAATGTGTTAGTCCAGCAGATCAAAATCAGAAATGGAGATTGCTTTCATTGTTTTCTCCCTGCTACCAGCACTTAAAACATGTATCAAGCCTGTATGGACTATGCCTATAGGAGAGAGAGCAGGAATTGGCTTTGGTAGCACGTACCTGCCAACTACATGCAAGCTGATAAAAAGCTGATCTAAGGGTTAAAGACATCACGTTAGCTCTTGATCCAGAAATGAAGATATGAATGTACTAAGATGTCTTCCCGTTTTTGTCTTTTTTTTTTTTTTTTTTTTTTTGAGGGGGGTGGGGGGGAAGTCCATGGGAAGACTCTGTCCCCCTCCACAAGCTGATGAACAGAAACCAGAGGCAGCACCCCTGTGTAAGTTACTGGGAGGAGAGCTATGGCTCTTAATTTGCAAAGCTGTAGGCAAGGAATTTTTTACATAGAAATAGGGATGTTTTCTCACAACAATAGCTCTGTGTCACTGTTGTAATCCAGTTGAAACCAGATGCTGAACTCTGTCTCAGTGCTGTCAATGCAGAGCAGCGTCCTTGGCATAGGTCTGGATTTCCATCTGGGTGACCAGAGCAGGTTGTGGAACAAAGCCCAGGTATTGCCATGATTGCCATGGGCAAGTGTTCCTGCATGAGTTCAGAAAGGAAATTTGAAAATGCTGTGTATCACACCAGAATATGAATTTCTATCGAAATTAAAATACTTGGCAAAGTGGACAGCCTCTGTAGAAATTCTGTTTCTGAAGAAATCCAGAGAAAGAAGAGAGTTAAAATCAAGTTTCTACTTTTTTTCGATATTAAATTCTTTGTTTTCTTTTTCTTCTTTTTAACTGCTTCATATTTGAATGTATATTGCTGTACATTTTCCTTGTAGTAGAATAGCATGTTTTTAAGTTATGATGAAGGATTGAACCAGACCATTTCAAATTACCTCTGGCACACAGATACTTATGCATTTGCCCTCAGATTTAAACTGATGTTACTTTTTAAAATCCTTAAAATCCTTTGTTACATGGAACTTCCCTCCCCAGCCCAGGGCAGGCAGTGGCTCTTGCTGAGGTTCTGAACTGGAGCAGCAGTGAAGTAAAACACAAATGACCAGAAAACAATTGTTAAGTATATTCAAAATCACTGAATGGGGATGTGTGAGACTTTCCAAAGTTACAAAGAATAGCAACTCTTTCTCCTCTCTAGCAATACTTACTCTTCTCCCACCCCTGAGATTAACGTCAAAATTATTAATTGTTCAAGCTTGGAATGACTCAGACCTTTCCTGGCTATTTTTGTGTTCGGTTGTTTGGTGTTGCTATTCAGGACAGCTGATAGCCCTTCAGAATCTACTTGTTTATTCATACTTTGAAAGATGGAAACATAACATTCAAGAGCTGCTATTTACTACAACAATGCAAATTTAAACTGTTAAAACCACAACAGCTTTTATAAATAAGGGGAAGGGAGAGGTAAATGAAAAAGCTTTCATACAAAATGAAATAAAAAATCAAAAAAAGTGCACAAGAACATCAAGTGAATTGCACATGTTGCAGTAAAAAAAAAGTACAGTAACCTGGTCATGAAATATTCCTAGAACATTTCACATAAAGTCATCATTTCTGAAGGAGTCTATCTATCACACTCAGTAAAAACAAGCCACTTTACCTTGCACTAGAACTACTGATCTGCTTACAAAGCCTGGTTTGTTTGGGTTTTAGGGTATTTGTCTTTTCACAGTAACTTCTAGATAGATGCATTAAATGTACATTGAATTTGTACAGATTCAGTATTGTGCACAAAATATTGTGTCAATGACTGGAGTGGAGAGGTAGTGAGCTCCATTTCAGTGCAAATAAATGTAAACTGAACATGTGAAGATTTGCTCTAAGGGTCAAGCAGAAAGGAATTAATAACACTGTAATTACCAGATTCCCCCTCTAATCGACTTTCCTCTCAGTTTCGGTGCAGAATGTGCACTTATCCTTCCTGCAGGTGCGGTACATTCCCATCAGACCAGTGCTCTGCAGCTCAGGGACTCTCCTGCTCAGGACAAATGGTGGAGAGCAACCAGGACACGGGTCTTCCTATAGAGGCATAAAGGTCTCTTGGCTGAAAGAAGAAATGGACTTTCTGTATCTGCTCCACTCAAACCCAGTTTCAACTTCTCAAAGGACAAAAAAAGAAATTGTGACTCAAGAGGCTTTTGTATACGTAACTCTGATGGCTCAGGGGAAATTCCCACTTTGGGATAGCTTATGAAATCCCAACCCTGTGGTTATAAATGCAGCTGGTGACTGTGAATTCTTCAATCAGTCAGCTGTCTGCAGGACACTGTCACTGCATACCAAACAAGCACTTACGTACATGGTCTCCACCAAGCCGTGTGTCTGTATTCACCAACCTCTACAGCTCTGCTCTGTTACACTCACTTAATTTCAAGGAATTTTCTTCAGATTTATATCAATATGAGTAAGACCCAGACCTTCACTGCTCAGCCCCGTAAAGTGAGATGCACAGACTCCACAGGTGATTTTCTCTCTCGCAAGCTCTTGCTTATCAACACAGGGCCTTCACTGGCAAAACTGGTCTGAAGATTTCCTGTTCCCCATCCCTTTCTCTCCACCTAGTATTTTTCCAGCCTGAAGCAATTCCCTGTTGATGTTGCAGGAGACAAGGGGGTAGATGCTAAACTGGTAGTAATGGAAGTCACTGGACAAAATTTCAGCAGTTTCCAAAGCTTTGCAAGAAGATCCTTGTTCAGTGTGAATTGAAACTCTTAGTTTTTCAACATTTTTGTGTTTGGGAAGGGGACAGCTATGGACAGAGTGCCCATAGCTATAATCAATTCTTCTGCTCACGTCCTGTTCCACAAGTGCTGAACACATTTCACACAAAACCATTACAGAATCTGAACTTGTGTGCCCAGACAGACTTGTATGTGTGCAACACACTTTTAGTCCTGTATTAAGGTATAAAAAGCGGTACAAATAAAATCCGGTGCAATGCATTTTCCCTACTTACACTTCTATCTGATTCCATGGATGGTATGCAGGCCAACAAACAAAATCAGATCTGTCAGCTCTCTGGTGGGGAATCCAAATAAACCATAGTGCACAACAACTCTGTCACCTAAGGTAAGAAGGATTGTGCTTCTAGCGTAAGATTTGCAAAGACGTAGTTCCAAATTTAGGCTCTTCCATCCTTACTTAGGTGCCGAGTCAGGAACGAGGCACTCATCAAATCAGTTCAGCAAGTCACACCTATCAACTGAGCTGTAGTCGCTGCCAATAACCATTCATGGGCTCCTCGGCCTCCCCAGCTGTGAGGGAATGTGACTTGTTAAAAACTTCAATAAAAGAATTTCACGGACAATTATAGCGGTTCAGCTGATAGATGGTAACTTGTTAAGCTGCCATAAATCAGTTGTGAATCTGAGCTGTAAATAGGTGACCTAATTTTCAAAGAAGCTGAGATAATAACTTTCATCAATGTCAAAGGGAGCTAATAGATACTTCAAACTTCCAAAGTCAGGAAATTCAGGGCTAAATCCTAAGCCTTTTATTCTGCCTCAGTAATATCTGACACCAAATGTGGTCCTATTGGCTCAAGTGGAACCACACCTGGCTCAAGCAAGCTGGCATTGTTTAGGCACCTGAATAAGGATTTGGAAGCCTAATTCTGCGTATCCATTTTCATAAATCTCAAAGTCTGACTTCCACAATTTTGAAATAATCTCTCTTTCATCCAGTGATGGTGTTATAGCCACGGAGGTCCAAGGAGGTAAGAGAGGCTGGGTTTTGTAGGGACAAGATCTTCATGGGAGGAACAAAGAAAATTGGTTTAGCAGTGTTGCCTCTCCCTTCTGTTCCTGTGCCTCTAGGGCTTTGTTCTGTTCTGACACTAGCTCCATGACTGAGTAAAGCTACTGTTTACAGTGCAGCTACTTCTAATTTACACCAAAAAAAGAAAAAATAAAGCTACCCAAGCAGAATTTCACCTATTCCTTATTGCCAATGTAATACAAAATGAACTGTATTCACTATGCGCAGATACAATTGATACATCCTTAAATAAATCTTTCCTTCACTTTTAAAGGAATCAGAACTTCTGAATTTTAGTCTATTAAAAAGATCTGAGATTTGAATGTTCAGAATCAAGTATTCTACTCAATAATAAAGGTTCAAAAAATGGAAGTAGAAGTGTTAGCAAGATGGTGTTAATGCATCAGAGAATTAGCAACCAGCACACTTAGCAGAAATCCAAACAGTACAAAAGAAACTAAAATAAAAATCTCATTCAGTGAAGGAAATGTGATTGTTTTCCCAAATAAGTTGTTTCTCGATAATTTCTAAATTGTGATCTCAGCAAGGATACTAAGCTCCACCACAGCCCCAGGATACCTTTTAATTCCTCACTGATACTTGCTTCAGCACTACTAATTTTTCAGTGCTGGCTTTCATTTCTTGTTCTTTGCAGACCAAGCTCTGAGGTGAATCATAGGTGTTTTCTCTTGGAAAACCTAACAACAGTCCCATGTTTAGCTCTCTGTCTCCTCCATTTTCTTCTCACTCATGCTTCAGAAGCATATTTCTCTTAGATTAGTCATTGGAGGGTGCTTGACCAAACCAGCAGCAATTCTTCCCCACCATGCACAACGTGCACCCTCACCATGCTGATGACGCTGAGTGCCATGCCGGGAAGCTGCTGCATGTCTGGTGTGCCTGGGGTCACTGTGTGTAATTGTGCTGTAAGTATCGAATCAGTCTGTCTGGGAGAGGCAAGGTGTCAAGAAGTTTAATGCGGTTTCTTCCAACCAGGCTTCGTACCTTGATGCGGCAAAGATGGGAAAGAGGTCGTGGGGGTTCTGAAAAACAGGCAGGTCAGAAACATGAGCAGAACAGGTTTAAACTTGAGAGGGACAGCTCAGCTTGGCCAGGTCAGTGTCAAGAGGAAAATGGGAGGATGAATGAAAAAAGGGGGCTTTTCCGTAATAGAGGGATGATTCATCTGGCATTGGTGGCAGCTCGTCTATTCTGAGTTATGACATAGGGAAGGAAGCAGGGCAGGAGGATGGGGTGCTGTATCCCATCTCAGCCTTAGCTATGGGATTTCTAGGAAGATTTAAACGAGCTGCTTCACAGTACTCAGCCTTCCCACTGAAAATAAATGTAATATGTACCAAAATTAGCTTGGTGCCAGGAAACTAATACTGATAATGTCTATGAAAGACTTGATCCTGAGGGAAAGGATATTTGGGAGAGCAGAATGTTAGTAGAAGCTTTAAAGTCCACTGGTGACTGCTGGGCTGCTGTGGAGATGGTCATGCTGCCCACCTGCCCTGATGTGACTGCACCCCAGGTGCGGCCAAATGGGCCTTCCCGCACTGGCAATGCTCCTTCCCAGTGGGTCAGATCCGCAGCTGGTGTACATCACAGACCCAGCAACACTCAGCAATTTCTACTGCCTCATGCCTGGTCCAAAATGTAATTCAGTCTCAGTAAGGAAATCCTATCAAGTTCAAGTGGTGAATACTAAGAAGAGATGGTAACTGAGGCTTTGATTCCAGCAGCGGGACTATTTGTGTCCGATTCTCTCCTGGGTGACCATACCTGCTTTTTCTTTAATGACAGCCCAGTCCTCATAGCTGTCAATATGCTCCTTGAGCCGGGAACAGAGCTGCACATTACCCACATAATCCAGCAGAACATCGATGATTGGACCAGCCCAGCGACTTATTTCTGGAGTAGACACCATTTCACAAAACTTCAAGGAAAAAGAGATTGACTAAAGTCAGTGGGACGTGAATGCAACCATGGAATCTACATCAATAGCAACAGGGCTTTGGTGGTCCCAACCTTATACCAGCTGTGAGGGCAATTACCAGATTCCCTTCAGAAACTTCAACTAAGCACTTTTTTTTTTGCAACTGAAGATGGAATCCCCTCTTTGTGACAGCAGGAGGATACAAACCTCTGTTGAAGTCCGAGCTCTGGAGCATGGAAAAGATGCTGAATTGTTTACAGGGTCCTACTTCCACAGAAATGGGAGGGCGGAGGAGTTTTGCCCCAAGCCAGTGAAGGAGCTGCTGAAAGGTCCATGAAGCCTAGGGCACTGTGGCCCAGCATGCTGGGTCCCTTTCCCTTCTTGGGAGGGGCTCTGTGTGGCAACTGTGCAGAAAGGAGGCTTAGGGAAAGAGGGAGATCGGGCCAAGCACAGCACCTCCTGCTTCTTGTGAACCTACTAGCATCTGCAGCTTTTGGGGACGAAACACCTCACTAGAAACAAGTCTGGGGAAATCTCTGCCCAGATGAATCCCAGGCAGTTTTACTCACTCATGGGAGAACTATCCTGGGCCTAATACAGTGATGTCTTCCTTACACAGTCCTGGATTAAGCAAATTTTCTGTTGCCCCCCATGGGAGCTGCAGAGTACTTAGAGCTGTTGCATGGAGGGCTGCTTATGGTGATATTGAAGAACAGATTTAAGGACCTGACTTTAAGCAGTCTCATATCAATAAAGTAGCGACTTCTCCTTCCACTTTAACTAAGTATAATACACCAGACAGCTTCATCTATCTCTGTTAAGGTGCTGCATATGACGAAGATATCTATGGATGTATCTGCATGTGAGCAGTCAGAAAATTTAACATGAATTGCATCATGCTGTGTGGGTAAGAACTCAGGCACATGGCCAAACCCAATTGGATGATGGTGGCTTAAACACCGTCTATCACTTTAGTCACTGAGACTGTCTGCAAGCACCCTCCAAGCCCACCACAAACAGGAAAGACAATGCACCAGCTTAAATCTCTTTCAGTTTAAGCTCCTGTAACTATCTAATAAAAAAATCAAAAATCAAATTTTATTACATATGCATGAGCCCTAAATCAAAACGCATTAAACTTTTGTGTGGATACCCTTACTCAGAATTAAAGTTATATTACCTCACCCTGGAAAGAATAAAGCTGCAGAAAATTATAAGGCCATTTTATTCAAGGTGACAGCATTCACAGAGGTGTTTATTACTCTTCTGACTTTTTTTCTTTTTTCCACTGAGCACCACCCTGTAGTGTTTCCCAGGAAATTTAGGTACAGTAACGTTGGGAGGATCCCAGTGGACAACCTACAGCTTCCTACCTGGACCACTTACAGGAAGTTCGGTTTAGAATATCTGGCTGCATTCTCCAGTGCATATGCCATTGACATGCAGTTACTTATAGGATGTGCAAGCTGGGGATCTACACTACCACTTCCAAGCAGTAACTCCACATTATCGAGTTAAATGAGGACACATGTGTAGGGCAATAAAACACTGAATCTCACTGCTTTCCTTTTCTTGTCTCTGCCAGAGACCTGGCCTGCCTTTTTCTCTCTTGCCTATTCACAAGCTCAGTCTGCAAAAACATTCTCTGAAATAAAAATATTCCAAAACATGTTGCAGGAAAAAAGGCACAACAAAATGAAGCAAAATTATGCAAACCTGCAGCTACAGGCAAAGGGATTGACTCAGGGACAAAGCGACTCCGAGCATGCATCTTGGCAGGCCCCCGAATGCCCTCTCGCGGCAGTAGGACACCTCACCCTCCGTGTTCGCGGGTCTGACATTGCAATTCTGGAAACGTGGTGCAGTGAGACAGCAACCATTTCCCTGCGTTTGCTCTCTCCAGCACACATTAATTTAGTAGCAACAGTAATGATTTATAGATATTCATTTTTCAAATCCACTTCCAGTAGCTCATGGTCTTTACTGTGTAAAGACTAAGCTTTCAGATTTATTATCTTTCCGTAATCATATACAATAAAATAAAAAATGTACACATTTTGTGTGGTAAAAGCTATAGTTTCATAAGATACATTCTATATTTCAGAATACAAAACGTATCACAACTATATTATGAAGCTATACCACACAAGCCTTACTTTCATTAGACAAATTCCTAGCAGTAAAGGAAGCAAATTTAAAAAAGTATTGGCGGGAAGGGATTGCTTCTTTTCTATATGCATTTGCCTCATTCTAGGCACTAATATGATTTGATACAGCTTCTGCTACCTCTGCTTCACATGGTCTGACCATTAAGGTGATGACCTAATATATTGTTAGGCACTAAAAGTAGTTGTAGGTGAGATCCAGAGTGAAATAATGTCCTTAAATAAGTAAAAGCAGAACGGGTTTTGAGTGGCTAGGATACAACAGAGGGCTACAGACAAACTGTCTCTCCTTGCCTTGGAATTCCAGCTCTCTGTTCACTCTACATGCTACTATATCACGGTTCAAGAACTGGAGATGATGTATTTTATTATTTCTTCTTTGACAAAAGTGTAGTATCCTGAAGGAATTTCGTTGTGACAAACACTCTCAAGGAGAAGTCAGCTCTGTTTGGTATAAGAGATTATTTTGATGGACTCTTACAATCCTCTTTCTAAGATTTCTTTTTATTCATTTTTTCCTAGACACATTACTAGAGAGTAAAGTCTTTTGGAAGACAGGACTAATAAAAAGGTCAAGATCTCCTATGATCTATTAATGTCTTCCTCTGTTCTTTCCATTACCAAGGAGCATTTATTAGTGACAACCTCTTTGGGCTAAATGACACTTTCTTCTGAATCCCTCAAAATTACACTTAAACTAGATAGAAGGTGATTTATTTCTTCCCTGCTTCTTTGCAAAATAGAAAGACTGCCATGCTGAGATTTCTTTGTTGTGTTGCATGTTGAAGGGTAGGAAATTTTGATTGGAGTCAGCACACAGAGATCAGAAAAAAAACCCACGTGTAATCTGAGATTCTGCAAAGTTCTTTAAGGAATTGATAGTTCAATTCCAGCCCATCAGAAGCTGAGCCTAGCTGAGATTCGGAAAGGACTGCAAAGATACACGTGTAAAGTGTGGATATCTAAAATCTGTAAGGGGCTTTGAACATATGAAATCATGGATCTACATCTCCTAACGTCTTTTGAAAACTTCAAATATAATGCACAGTCATATAGCTAATGTAATGATTTACGCTCTCTCACCATGGCTGTTTGTTCAGTAAACTGGGGAATTGCAACTATTTACATTCATTAGTTTACCCTCATAAAGAGAAGCACTAGACAATTCTAATTTAACTAGGAGATTAAATTCTGTATCAGGCAAAACAAATCTTATAGGGCAAATAGAACAAGCAGGTTTCTACTGCCCATATGCTACTGTCCATATGTTACTGCCCATATGACACTGCCTATCAAGAAAACATGCTTTATTCCTGGCACCTCAGGTCCAAAGGAAAAGAATACTGTAGATCTGACAGCAAAGCCGTCAAGATGGCCATAATTCACTACAGATTCAAGCCAGGGCCACAGCAGCTGTTGCCTACCACCCTGCTGTCATTGAACATGGACTTGGAACATTCAAGGACTTTCATTGAACCTTTTTTTCTGTTAATAAAGTAGGAGGGAAGGCATCTTCTATCACAGGAAATCTGGGAGAAAAAATACATTAAAATTTGCGGGATACGTGAGTAGGAGATGTCCTCAGAAGTACTGTGGGTAGACAAGCAGTGCTTACCTGTACTATGGTTGGCTCCTTGGACAGCTGGGGATCGTTAAGTCTGTCCCGTCTGTAATTTAATGCAGGGTGTGGGCCGTTTCCATACTGACACTCAAAGCAGGAACCTGCATCACAGCCCAGATCCAGGAGATACTTCAGCACGGAAAGGTACTTCATCGAAAACATGATGGTAGCTGGAAATGTGGTGGGATGGCTTGATATATAGGCATCAATGTTCGCTCCATGGTCAAGGAGCAGTTTCATGGTCTTCAGGCAGCCATGGCGAATGGAGATGAGTAATGGGTTAATGAGGTCAACATTGGGGTTGGCTCCAGCTTGCAGCAGGAGCTCTGTGGCATAGATGTTGTTATTAAAAACAGCAAAATAGAGAGGGGTGGTGCGTCTGTCCTCGTAAAGGCAGGACCGTTCATTGGAGAGGGTGGTGTTGACATCATAGCCAGCATCGATCAGCTCTTCCAAGATGTCATCATTGTTGCGTTCAGCTGCTAAGTGCAGGGGGCTGATGCCACTACGCTTGACACGGGTGCGGCTGGTCACAGGGATCAGCATGGAGACAATCCTGTCAGGTGGAGAGTCAATGAACAGCAGTGAGCTCTAGGGGACCTAGGGGATCTACAACCATACAGCAAATCATAGCTGTATGGTTGTAACCACCAGAGAGAGCCTGCCAACTCAGGCACAGGAACAACTCTCTCTGAGAGAAACTAAAGTGTGAACTTGAAACATGTCAGCAACTCCCTGTGCTCCTACCTTGCCAAAAATGTCACTTGCGTGACTCCTTCTTTCCTGGACGAACAGGTGTTTTTTGAAATTATCACCCAGTTTCTATGAGATAGTGGCAGCTACAGGGGGAGTTACGATGGAAGAGATGACGTGCTGGCACTCACCTACCCTGTTGTAACTTGTCTTAGGTGCCACAGCCCAAAAGGCAGATGCCCAGCCAGGATCTCCCAGAGTTCTGCACCTTCATCGGCATGCTGTGGGTAGGACTGGAGGAACAGGTGCATGGCCTGAGGTGCCAGCAGAGAGGCTGTATCTCCCCACCTTCATCGGCATTGTTTTATGTTTTATTGCTCAGCGGAGAAGGGCACTAACACAAGATGTTGGCAGGCCTCATGGGTCACAGCCACAGCAAGAGGCTTGAGACAGAATGGGGTGAAATCAAACATTCCTCTGCAGGACTGAGCTAGAACAAACTACATATTTGGTTCCCAAGCCTCCCTGCCCAATTTTACGATTCAGTTATTACCCTGGCTTGATCTCCATCCTGGAGGCTCTCACTGTGTGGCTTTTGGCTGTGGCAAATTCATGGGACTATCAACATCCATCCCAGATCATGGGGAGCCAAAAAGATAATTAGGAAAGGGCAGAAAAAGAAATAAAAATATTTTCCAGGCTGGTTTCCATGCTTTAGCCCAGGGAGAAAAAATGTACAGCCAAGTCCTAAACCCCAGTAATCAGGGGTTGCTATTGGAAAGTGTGATGTGGCCTCAGACACAGCAACATAAATCAAGCTGCTCTCGTTCTGTAACATGAAGTTCAAACACATGATGTGCAGGAGCCCCACAGTTGCAAATCTGTGATCATTTTTATTCTCCATAGGTGCCAATGGAGCTGCATGACCAGTCCTTTGGGTTAAACCCTCATTTCCTGCGTGTAAAACTGGATGGTTTAGCCAAGGCACTAGGTTGATTCTGTAAATACAGACCAGTCACCTTAAGCTACTTCCAGAAAGACTAGGGACCATCCAGCCTGAGTCTGCCTACTGTCTCAGGAGATGCTCATGTTCCCTGTATATTGTCTGTGGAGAGAGAGGGATATCTAAAATGAAACTTGTAGGAGTCAGCAAGCTAAGCACACCTTCTCCTCCTCTTCTTCCTTCCACGCAGACTTTATCCAGCGGTCAACAGTTCTTCAAACATGCAAATCTCAGTTTCCTACCATGTAGCATGTCTCCTTTAAAATGCTGCACATCTTCAGCTTGACTGCAATGCCTGGTCCCAACACTCAGCCCTCAAACGTATATTTACATAATGAACTAAGCCAAATGTAAACGCTAGTCTCAGGAAGACCTTTCTTTGTGATACACCGAATGATCCTGTGAAAGACAGAGCCTCCAGTGCTCCCAGGAGCTGAAATAAGAGTTGAAGATGCATAACACTTTACAGGATTATGTTCCTATTTAAGTGTTGGACTGTTGATGTCTCTAAGTTACTTCTACATATCATTTTTAAACAAAAAGTCTTTTAAAATATGTAAATATCTTGGGAAATCAAACACCTTTTTTTTTTTTTTTTTTTTTTTTTTTTTTTTCTAAGCAGCCTCACTCATTTTCCAGCACTCTGATGCTCACCAGGGAGCAGGAGGTTTGGGCGCTGGTGAGCTGGCAACTTCCCACCATTAGCAAATGTTCTGTAAGAGCCGTAATAACAAAAAGGGCACAGAGCACTGCGAGGACCATGCCAAGTACCAGCATTAGTCATCCCATGATCAACTGTTTTGAAGATTTAAGGGTCTGTTTTGTTCTTTCCCTCCAGCATATGTGCTTCAGCCAGCTCTTCACATCTGAGTTAAAGAGGCACTGTGTCATTTCTGACTGCAAGGGAGGCCTGAAACTCAACACAGGGGTGCCATGCTGAGACTCTGCATCCAAATGCTGCAGTGTCCCAGGCCTCAGTACACTCCCTGTACCCCACATTTATTTTGGGAGGAAAACCAAGAAGCATCACATTTGTATCAGTTTCATTTCGAGGCTTGAATCGTCTTTCTTCCTCATCCTCCAAAGCGGGTCGGTTCAGTAATATGGTGCCTCCACTTCTGCAGTCTTTCCTGTCTGTCTAGAGGGAGAAGGCAGCCAAGGCCAGACAAGCCAGGCTACATCCTACGTCCATCACAAGGCTGAGCCTCATGTACAGTTTTGAAATAGTGCCAAGTTTCCCCTTATCCCTGGCACCTGTTTTTGTAATTTCTATTTGTTAGAAACTATATGGAAAGGCATATATATATATATGGCAGAGCATCCTTAGCATGAATGTGCCAAAAATTTAATGGCTTTCATTTACTTGATAAATTTGCCCACACTTCACAAAGTCTTCCCTTCTCAGCATCTCAGTTCCGAGGGGGGAGGAGTTAAATAACTGCTTGTGATTGTCCTACAGCCGATGAGATGACCCTTATGAATTTCAGGTCAGTATTGACAAGGTGTCACTTAAAATAAACAAACACCAAGCAACAAGAGTTGACAGTTGAGCCTTGGGACTGCATTCTTGGCTTTTTGATGGTAGGGAGCCTTCGTGCTCTGGCAAAAAGTTGAAGCGTGGAATTCCTGCAGAATTACGTATTAAATCTGCAGGAATACAAAGAGAGGTCACCGTGAAGGGTGTTATTTTACTGAATACCAAAGGAATTAAGAATGATCAGCCAATTGGGCTAAAGCTTTGTCATTTAGATAAATATTTATAAGAGCAGATATTTTTTTCTTTTTTCTTTCTTTTGCACTTAGTTTGCAGCAGTTGTGCACAAATATTTGTGCTCAGTCTTTTACAAGTGAAGGAACTCAGAGTTTGGGCTAAATTCTGGTCTCATTTATGCTGCTGGGTGTTGGGAATAAATAGATGTGAGATCTGAACCAGGCACTTTCCTTCATAACATGGGGATGGACTCAGCTTGTAGAGTTTCCATGTAAATTTCTTTTCAGGTCAGGGTGAGGAACTATTGAGGGGAGTAGAAGATTCAGAGAGCTGGTGCAGACTCTATATACAAATTGGACTCAGATCAACTTACTGTATTTTCAGATGAACTTTTTTTGAAAGTGAGCAACTAAAGCTGGGTTCTGTCTCTGGCACATTTCTCATCTAAAATGTGCGTTTTTTTTCAAGAAAATGTCTTTGTAGCTCAAACCCCAGAGAAAATTTTGAATCATGCCTGCATTAGTCTATGTAGGGTATTCATGTACACGCTGTATGCGTATAAACACACACTGGGCTGCCCTCTAGAATACACAGCTTGCACACAAAGCAGGCCTACTCCAACTGCAGAAAATTATCGTCTTCAGGTCTATCAAAGTGATTTGAGAAGCTTAATAGGGATTCCCAAGCAGACCTAAACACTAGGATAAAAGATGCTATGGAAAGGCGTAGTGCAGTCAAAATTTTTCATTCCCCAGGCACTGCGAAATATATAAGAATCTGCTCCTGCAGTTGTCTGCAAAGTTAGCTTTACTATCCAGAAACAGTCTTTGCAGTTGGATATACTCTTTCCTTTGACTACTGCTGAAAGGATTTTGATAGAAGCTGTGACAGAAGAATTTGCTACAGTCACCAAAAGGGTCTGTCACTGTGAAATGTGACTGTATTTTGCAAAATGGCTGTGGGTCACTCACCCTTCCAGCAGTGAGGGGTTAAAGGCAGGAGCTGTAACTTGCCCTAGGATCAGAATGCTAAGGAGTTCATGCTCAGAGGCATACTCCAATGTCTCAGGTCTTGAAAGAGCTCGGTCAACAATATTTCCATGACAGTGCAACAATCCGATCCCTAGACAGCATTTTCTAAATTGATATCCTTTATCACAGGCTGTAGAGTTTCTCCTATAAACACTTCTGCTTCAGAGGACTAGTAAGTCTACTCAATTCCTGGTTATTTTTCCATTAGTTACTTTTCTCACTGTTCAAAGAATGTGCTCAGCTCTATCCCAAACACATTTTACTTCAGAAAAAAAACCCACTAGATCTTTTTATGCATTTGTCTGTTATATTTAAGTCATTTAATCACTCACTAATAGAGTATATTTTCCAGATCATGAGTAATTCTTGTACTTCTTTTCTGAAGCCTTTCCAATTTCCTGAAAGGGTTCTGAAGGGGAGGATACCAGAACTGGACACCATATTCTAGCAACAATCTTTCCAATGCCCTAGAGATTCACTTAACCACTTCCTGCTGTCAGTCTGAATTATTGTTAATAAAACCTGGACATACCAGAGGTGAATGCAGCATGTTCTGCTTGTACAGGAGAATCACAATGGGCTCATGTAGGAAAAAATGAGGACTAACTCCTACCCCTACACACATGCACACGCACAGATGGTTTTTTATTCTGTCTCAAGCATATTTTCTGGAGCTCAATTTAATCTGCTTCCAAGATACATGAGTCTTTTTAGTTGTAATAGGTGACATCTTGGCAAAGCTAAAGGAATCTTGCACCCACATTCCTGCTCACCCCATCCTAGACCATCCCAACCTGCAAACACGTTCTTCATTTCCAGCCTGAGCTGTGCAAGCAGAAAGACCAGCTCCCAAGTGGCAGCATCCCATGTTCACAATTAGATCTAGAACACTCCAATCTCCTTTTAATAAGGACTTCAGATTCTTGTCTAAAAGATGAAACTATGAAATGAACTAAAACTTACTCGCAAATCCCTTTTTTGGCTGCTATGTGAAGAGGTAACAGGCCATCCTTATTGGCTTTATTAGCATCTGCTCCCTGGGACAAAAGAAATTCCACGATAGGTACGTGTCCATTTTTACAGGCTTCATAAAGAGCAGAGGCGTTATCACTGGCTTGAGTGTTTATATCAGCACCTAGGAAGGAAGAAAACCTTTGTAGCACCAAAAGGTTAAAATCAGGTGGAAGCAACATGCTTTGAATGGACACATACATCTCCATGACACTGAAGCTACAAAATGTGCTGGACTGGGATGTGAATGAGGTTATATCAGAGGTGATACAGTCATATCAGTTGTATACAGTTACATCATAGCTTTCCACTGGTTTTAATATGATGTGAATTTTATGAGGGAGTTTAACATGGGTGGTGACTATTAGCTCCCAATCATGATTCTAGGCTCCATTCAGCTGCAGCTCAAAGGCAAAAAACTTTAAAACTATAAAATTATTTATATAGCATGGCCTTTTCTTTAGATACAATAATTCCATTTGTATTTATGCGTCTATACAATGTATATAGATTATTCCTGAGCTGGAGTTTGGGCTAGATAACATCAAAAGATGCTCTCCATAATTCTATGATTATATATTTATGATATACATTTATTTATATTTAAATATATTATTTATACTTTTTATATATTCACGCTATAAGTACATTTATACTATTTACACTATATTTTAGTTTTAGTACATAGCCAGGCCAAAAGAGTACTCTATAACATGACATCTGCATGGTACTGAGTAACAATTCTAATCAGCTTTGGTCATGCCTTATTCAATGAATATTTATTTCATTTCAAAACTCAACACCTAAGGCCACATCACTTCACAAGGTTCCAGTTAGGCTCCAAATGGTAGGTTTTACCAAAAAAAGATGAACTTTATTCATGAGCTACTAGATTATTTGGGGCATTTTTTTCCTGGAGCTCTAGCGTGTATTTGGCTTAATAAACAACTTGCAAGAATAAACCAAGACCTAATACTTTTTGGCCACAAACAATTTGGATTCTAGCTTTTTCTGTGCTAGATGTTTAAGGCCTGGAAGCCTGGGTTTTGACTGTAGTATACCGTACTGTGCTGTCCTCAGGAGGGCTGCTCTATGTGTATCCTAAATGGGAATGACATTTCACTGGAGTTTTGCTTTTAAACTCCAATAGAGGAGCCAATCAGTCTCCCATTTGATCATGAAAACTCCTTGCCAAAGAGAACACTTCCCTGTGCTCTCGCCCCAAACTGAAACATCTGTGTTGTATTTGGCCCTTTGAAGATGTAGCTGGAAACATCAGGAGAATTGCAGTGACAAAACATAACACAGGACTACGATCCTAATGAAAAAGAAATGAAAAAGAAACCCTTTTTTATGATGAACATTGCTCATCATAAACAATGCAGTGATATCATTCCTGGGATTCTCAGAGGATCTTTCCAGGGCTTGAAACAATTGGACAGTTTTATTGGATTTTCTCCTGTGTATTTTTCTCAAAATTGAACTTTACGGAAATCCTAATATCTATCTAAGCTGAAACACAAATCACATCCTGGCTTAGTTTCTAAAATTGTAGGCAGCATGGTGGACTAACATCCATATAAACTGGTCACATAAAACTGACTTGAGAATGCTAGCTGGACAGCAGAACACATTTTTTGTTCCCCAACTCATATTTTAGCCATACTAACTGCTTCAGAAGTTTTTCTTATCTTCATTGCTGTTTAGCTCTTATTTCACAAGTGCAGGGCCCAGCTGTTACCTACATTGAAGATATTAGCCCACAGTGAAAATAAAATATGCCTCAGAAGAGTAGTAAAGTACGTTGTGCTTATTTTAAAGCTGTTTTACATGAGTGGAGCAGTAAAAGGTAGATTTAGTGTAAACTAGAACCAAATTCACTCTGTTCACATGTTTGAACATATACACACGGAGAGAGCAAGTCTGCTTCTCCTTGGTGTAAATCCATTAACTGTACAATAGTACTCATCTATTTTCAGCAGGATTCATTAATGGAGGACAGCTAACCTTGCCCATCACTGCACATGTTCATGAGAAGATGGGGTTGGCTAATGTTCAGCTTCTGACATCTATTACCACCTACAGTTATCTTTTATGACTGATTGGATTTTAGGCTACGTGTGTGCAGCAATATGGGTTTTCAATCAGGCAGTGTAATTAGAGAGCACGATATTACTTCCCAAAGTAGGTGACCATGAATGAATGCTGAAGAAGCGGACGTGTCTGGGCCATGCTCACTGGAAGACCCTACACAATTCAGCCACCTGGAACAACAGGGTTTCAGCACCTCTGAAAGCTAGGCCTTGTCTCCAGAAGCAGAAAAACTGAGCCAGGGAGAATTAATGGCAACTTTGAAATATGAAGAATGAAAGCAGTAAAGGCATTTAATGGCACAGCTGTACTCACCACATTTTGCGAGGTATCTCAAAGCTTCCAACTGCCCACTCTCAGCTGCCACAAACAAAGAAGTGATCCCATAGGCATTTGCAGACTCGATCTTTGCACCTCCTTTCACAAGGATATCAATAATCTCCAGGTCATTTCGGGAGACAGCCTCATGGAGAGCAGTCCATCCTCGATTGCAACGATGGTTGGTGTCAGCATTGTACTGCACCAGGAGTCTTGCAGCCTCTGCATTCTTGCGCTCACAAGCTGTTTTGGAAAAAAGGGAAGTGATTAGGACAGGCTTTTGAGAAGATTCTGGATGTTGTGGTATCCATTCCATGTAGCATAGGGCAATATAATACAACTAGGCCATAGTCAGTAAAGACCAAAGTTCCATCTAGGTCAATATGAGGGCCAAGGCTGTTACCAAATGACACTGTCTGGGGCTTGTAAATGATGTGGCAGTGAAGGCAATCTTCAACCAGGGCCTGGAGGAGGCTAAGTGTTCTGTGCAGGACTTGTGCCAGGCCTGGCATGGAGGGGAATCCAGCCCAGCACGTTTGTACCAACCGGACACCACAGTGACACAGCAAGGTGACAAGGTGCAGGAGATTATTTATAAAGAACAACATGTTACAGAAATCATGACTTGAAAACTTTCCAAATTCGGTGCAAACTGACTGGACAACAGATAAAGCTCTATATAGACAAAAAAAAACCCCAAAACAAGCTTAAACCAACAGTACCCAGGAAAGGATCCTTAGGAAACAATAATGATGTGAGTCAGCAGCACTTTCTCAGCTTGCAACAATTTATAGTTCAGGACCATCCTGAGCTAAAGATATTTTCTTGATAATTAATAGTATTTCGTTGATTTTTATTCTACCAATTTGTCCCATTGTTTTTTGAATCCCAAATCGTGAGGCTTCCTGCACACCTTTATGGTGGGACCCCAAACCAAAGGTACCTAGAATAAGGCACATTTACAAACCCCAGTTAGCATTTGTTGTACAATGTATAGAGAGGCCAGCACATTCCATAGCAATTGGGGTTTTTTCTTTGAAATAATAGTGTCTTTTCCTCACAGAATTCCCACCTTTTAGTTTTGGTTCTTCCCTTGGGATATTGCCATGGCTTCCTCACCCATACGCAGGTGTCACTCATGTGTACTGAAAGCAACTATGTGATTAGACACTTCTGTAATTACCTGTGCATGGCTCTGCAGAGTTTAATTTGTTTACGCACTGGGGATGACTAGTTTCTTATGATATTTTTTCTTTTTGTTGTTGTTGTTGTTGTAGGATAGACCAGAAGATTTTGCATCAAGAGTAGCACATCCTTAATAACAGTTTTCCTCTGGCTAAATGGTGCTTTCCTTTTACACTTGCTGTTATTATTAGTAGTATGAGCACTGCTACTACTACTACCACCACTACTGTGTGCTAAATGCACCGTTGAACAGCTTTCCTTTAGCAGACTATAGGCCAGAATTTTAAAACAAATGCATTTTAAACTGAGCGGCTCTAATGCTAGGCATCCAAACTTGGAGGCAAGATTACTGTTTTAACCAGTAATATGTGCTTTTTAATGTTTTAGAGTGCTAAAAATAGTCATGACAGGAGCAGTCAGTTAAAGGGCATGGACATGAAAGTGTGAGAGATCATCTCCTTCTTTGAATCTTTGTGATATCATAATGTAAAGCTGTTCTGCTAAAGAAAGTGTTCTCTCTGACCAGCAGCAGAGTAGTATGTTCACACTAAACACTTTACCTACCTCACTGAATTGTTTACAACCTTATGCATCTCCCACAGCACACAGCCTGGCCTGGCGCACACAATATAGGAATCACTGGCATGTCTACAGCCATCGTACTCCCACATCTAACAGGACCTACTGTTTAGATGAGCATACATATTCCTGTACAATCCAGCTTTCCGTAAGTCTGGGACATTGTACAGACACCCTGTGCTTAGGGCCCCACTAAGCATCACCCACCCCACCCTCAGCCCATGTGGCATCCTGCAGGGGCAGCTCTAATCCTGCCTCTGAGGCGGATGAGAAGGCAGGCTGTGGCATGGCAGGTCAGACATAGTAGGCAGGGAAGGTAGAAAATGGGAGCTAATCACAGTTTCGGTCTCACATCACCAGCCATCCTGCAGCTCTGCCTCGGTGGTGCCAGAAGAGCTCAGCATCCCTGGAAAGGCAGCCGCTTACCTTTGTAGAGTGGCGTTTCTCTGGCTTTGTTGGAGATGTCAGGCTCGGCCCCAGCCTGCAGCAGGGTGAGCAGGCAGTCCAGGTTGCCCCGGCTGGTGGCCAGGTAGAGAGCTGTCTCCTCATTGAGGGTGCGCTGGTCGATTGTGCCAGGGTACGCTGTGAAGAAATGGCAAGCCCAAAGCCATCACGGCACGTAGTGCACAGGTATCTGCAGCATCATTACCTTTCAAGATCCTCCTAGCTTTACGTGACTTTTTGTTGTTTATTTCTTTTCTTTTCCTTTTCCATGAGCAAAGCAATTTAAGAATATACTATAAAGTTACTGTAACTCAGATCAAGCACTTTAAATCAGTGGCCGGCATAGATTAAAATGTTCAGCTATGGCCACTGGTGATGCAGTAAGTTGTGGAGTAACTGCTCTTCAGCAACAGTTTGAAAACAAACTATAGTAGTTAACCACCTTCAGAGATAAGCAAAGAGGTGCTGGGCTGGATCTCCAGCTAGTGGGAAGTGGGGTAATTGCTGTCAGCTGTGGCAGCCAAGCAGCTCACAACAGCTGAGAGTTCAGCTACAAGGCTTTACTGTGAGATGTCCAGGACTTGGCAAGATCTATCCAGATACCACTTTCTCTGGAAGATCCTAACTTTTAGAAGCTTCAGTCTGGGAACCTATTCTCAAAGAGAAGGTGAAATTAACATACGCTCAGAGAGATTGGAAAAAAGCTTCACACACTGTCCCAGACCAGGCTTGGGTTTCTGCTAATTCTGTTTTTTAATTTATTCATATTCTTCTTCTCCCTTTTGTGATTACTTAGTTTTAACTTCACTGACCTTTTTGCAACAGGCTCAGGCAACCCACTTGGCCATAGTACGCAGCTTCATGGAGGGGTATCCAGCCATCCTTATTAGGTTCAGAAAGGTCTTTTCCTGATTTCATCATGTTGCATACTGCTTTTTCATCTCCATCCTTGATTGCTGCCACTACAGGGTCAAGTTCTCTTTAAAATAAGATTAAAACTCCTTCATTACTGAGAAGCTTTTTGCAGCAACATCACTGTATCGTCTAGCCAATATAGTGAATCCCTAGCCTATATAGTATTTATCCTCCTAAGGTGTCTGGCTACAGGACCTGTAGAGGTAAAATTTGTCTTCTCTGATTTGGCCACTCACAACAGATCAGAAAAATCACCGTCTGGAGGTGCCAAGCTCTCTCCTTGGAGTGTGAGGAAGGTGAAAAGTGTGACTAATCTCTGACATAAACACTTATATTTTAGATAGCTGGCGTTGGGGGAGACCAGCTTTACCCTTGCTCTGTACACTTCCATGAGTGTCCATGGTTGTGATAACTGCATCACCCTGCCATTTGCTGTCCCATGTGGGACATGTGTTTCCATATGAGATCTCTTGAATAAGATCAGCTTTGAAGATAATTTCTTCTGTTCATCCCTGAAGAAAACTTTAAATTTGATTTGCAGGTGGCTTAGCCCTAAAACAGAAATTCTCAACAAATCTTATTCTTGTATTTTAAAGATACTTCCAATTTCTCTTACACAATGCTGTTTTCAGACGTTAGCCAGTCCAGTTACGAAGAAGGGAGAGCTCTGGTTAGACTGTGTGAACATCAGGGTGTTGATCTGGGCTTTCCTTTCTTCAGCCAGGGAGGATTAAAAAACCAAATCCACCCACCCAAATGAAATTCTGCACTGCCCTTCACAACCATGCCCCACAGGTCCCCAGCCTTTATTTCAGCACTGAGCAATCAAATTTTCAGAAATGATAACCACCTCAGAAATTATAGACCTTCAAAAGTGTGTATTCAGTGTCCCAGTAAGAGATATTAGGTGCTGGGCACTTCTAAAAATCTGGTTGTGAGAAGCCTGCTTGGGAGCAGACCCGTTAGCTCTGTTGACAAGTCCATTCCTGCAAACCTCTTAGGCAAGTTAGCAATTCCCCAAGAAACTGCAGCAGTCAGGGGCCTCTGGAACCACAGCTGGGACCTGATGCCAAGCTGTAAAAAGATTTGTGATCTGGTCCATTTGAACCCAGCAAACCACTGTCAGACTCCACAGGGTCAAAAAACTTCTAGGCACAAGGAGTAAAAGGAATAAAAAATTATTAGGGAGAGAGGGAGTATTTTAAGGCCTCTACAGAGTAGAAAGTGATTGAAATGTGTAGAATCACTGAAAAGTGTTAAAGTAGTATTTCAGTGTTTATCACAGAAAACAAAAATAACATGACAATCGTCTTTTGATGCTACCTAATTCTGAAGCTTTCAAGACAAGGCGTACTGTGAAAATCTACAAAGAGCATGAAGTGTGCTCCATGCCACCCAGAAGTGAGACACAATGAGCAGCCTACTAGTGTGCTTTGCTCTGCCAAGCCTTCTCTTTGCCAAGCTTGTGTTCTGCACAGTCCAGACAGCAGCCCATTTCTCCAAGCTCTGTAAGAGCTATTGCAGAGCAGGGCTGACTGGGCACACCAGTCCTGCCGAGCAACAGCAAGAGCTGCTGTGGGACTCCCTGCAAAGTGGGGTCACAATGCTGCCTGTCACCGTACCATGGGTCGGCAGGGCCCGCCACCCTCCTTCCACCCCGGCTGAGGCTGCTGACAGCGCAGCAGAGGCAGGGAGCAGGTACCCTGCGGGTGATGCAGGCAGGACCCTTGCCCCTGGCAGGCAGTGGCTCTGTGCCTGGCGGTGGGCTGGCTGTGCCTTCCAGCGTGAGTATCTGTTCATGCTCCTGCTCAGCTGTGCTGGGAGAAGGCAGGCACTGCTTCCTTATTCTGAGGCACCAAATGACTAAGCACCAGGACAGCAAACACCACAAAGGAAGAAGCATTTTTCCACTTCTAATGGGGACTTGCAAAAAATGAATAATTTCAGAGACGGAGAACAAGAGGATGTTGGAAACATAGGACAGTTTGTGGTTCAAACTAACTCTAAAGAGACATCTTGCAGCCTTGAAAGCAGAGACAGGGAAGGGAAGTGCATGTCTCAGAGAGACTTTTAGCATCACCAGAGCAGGAATACAGTGTGCAGTGACTGTCATGCAGAGCAGTGACAATGGGAACAACCAGAAGAAACTCCGATTATGGCAGAAGGTCTAAAATTCTACGACAGAAATCAGAGACAGAAAAATAGGGGCAGCTCACAGCACAGGAGTCCTCAAAAAGCAGATCATTGGTACAGCCTCTGCATTTAGTGCAAGTTACAGGAGCAGCCCTGGATTTTGTTGCCTTGCAGGGGCTGGGCAGACTGACAGCCTGAAATTTATGTAGACATCATTAATTTCAGCCTGCCTAGAGGTACCAAAATCTGTGCCATAACACTAATCCTAGCACTGAAAGAAAAGTCACCAAGCTGCTTCTGTGAGGATAAACTCAGGGACTGCAATGGAACAGGTGAACACATGTGTGCCATGGAACGGGAAAGACACCATTTCCCAGGTGAAAAAGGACCTAGTACCACTTGCTCCTTTTCTGTAGCTGGAAGCAGTGATCTCAAGACAGCAGGGTCACAAAAATAGCAGCGCTGGAATGGAGGGAGATATGGGACACAAAGCCAAGCTTTTTGCTTGAGGAGATAACAGCTAGAGCAGGCAGCTGCCTTCCTGGCCACAGCCCACCCAGGAGAAATCAAGTGACCTTCTGATAGCTGCCCTGCTGAGGTCCCAGGGACACTGTTGTATCTCCACACTATTTAGAGTACCCTGGGGATTAAGCTTAACACTGCTAGTTTTGTACAGATAACAGATTTTTATACAGGCATTTTAAATTGGGCATTTTGTTGAAGTCTGCTAACAGCAACAATTGGCACATTTGGCTGGGAGAGGAGGCGGAGGTGGGGGACCTTCGTCTTTAAAAGCCTCTGGCACAAGGCTGCTGAAACCATCTGTTGTTCTGTGTGAAGGTTCAGATTACACTTGCAGGGCTGTTCACTGCAGCCTGAGGATTTGGGCACATGATTGCTACCAGCACTTAATGAGTTACTGCATGCCAGGTGGGCCAGTGCAGAAGGCTGTGCATTGGGCTGGCACACAGCAAATGCAGAGTGAATTACATTTAGCTGAGGCCTCAGTGAAAGCAGAGGGTACCTTGGATCTGTGGCAGGGTTAAAAATGTGTGAAGAATCAGTTACTACTCTGCTTAAGCCCTCAGATGCTGAAGGAAGCAAACTTCTGTTGGGCTCCTTGACCTTAAATGATTCCTGAGTAAAATGAGGGGGTTTGCTGGACCAGGCTGTCGATGCTTTAGCCAAGCAAATTCCAGATCAGTACAGAAAGTTTAATGAGTTTCAATGTGTAATCCTTGTTTTCTGCCTGGCTCATAATTGGCTGTTCTAAAAAAATGCAACACATTCTACAGCTTGGATTTTGTCAGATACAGAAAAAGTGAGTATTAAAACTACAGAGGAAACCTGAAGATCTGATGAAATCTTAACCTCACAGGCAAGTCAAAAGAATAAAGGCATTTCAAAGGCCAGCAGCCAAGATAATAAATACTCATTGCAGATAAGATGTATGATGGGGTCAATTCTGGGTGCTGCAGAAGCAGTTCAGTGGAGCACAGAAAGGTTCAGGAAGCTCCTGCTCCTCCCTTTCCTGGCAGCCTGGTGAGATGCAGGCAGCATGAAGGAACAGCATCTCCCCAGGTGAAGCCTGCCTGGCTCTGGGACCAGGGCTATAAAGCAGTCATGACATCATGCTTTCAGGTGGCTTCCCAAAGACATTTTTGCTTTCACCTGGTAGCAGAGGAGCCCTAAGTTATCAGCTTTATCCCCGCCTTCTTGTGGACTGAACCCTACTGAGCTACCTAATACAGAAGAAATGCCTGCCCTCCAGTCATTGCACCCAGAGCAGCAGGGAGGCATGTAAGGTGTGCAGAGCACTTAATGAGAGGATGTGATCTTAGTGTGGCCAAGGGGCACTGGCAGGTGACAAGGTTGAGGGAGGCTTCATGCTTCAGCAGAAATAGGTTTTCACAATGTCAGGGAGGGCAATGTCAGTGGGGAGCCAGGCACAGAGCCTGGATCAGCTAGGGTGCAGGGTGAGGTGGGGGAGATTGTAGAGCTGGGTAAGCGATGAAAGGAAAAGTGGTGGGGGGGGTGGTCACTGCAACATACATCCAGGGAGGGACTTGTAAGATGAATAAAACAGACTAGAGTGGTGGGGGGGGGGGTGGTCACTGCAACATACATCCAGGGAGGGACTTGTAAGATGAATAAAACAGACTAGATTTGGACTGGGTAGATAAAGACAGGCAAGAATTTTCTGCAGGACACAGAGTGTGCTGATTTTCTTCTCTTCATCTCATAGCTAAAGGCAGGTGCATGCATCTCTCTGCCTGCCGGGAGCTGTAATAAACTCAATACGGTCCAGACATTTTCACTACATACAGGCACTGGGGCAGAGTGTGGGCCACCACTATCCCTGTCTGCTTTCCTCATCCATGACTGTTTTCACCTTAGCTTATTTACAGTCTCTGCCAACTGCAAAATGTGGCTAGAAGGATTAAAGTCAGTCAAGCTGGTTTCCTCCTTGGGCAGGTAAGATGTGCTATGGCTCCTCAGCAGCCCTCCTCAGTGTGGAAGAACAGTGCTGGTATTGCTCAGAACAGGCATGGCCTCTTGGGAGCATTTATAAAATATTTATTTTGAAGGACTGGACTTTCTCACCCTGTTTACATACTGCAATAAAATGTTTGTTTGTTTTCCCCACTCTTCCCCATTGCTGAACTTAATACCAACACAGTTACTATCAGCACCTGCCTGCCTCATCTACTGTGTTGACTCAGGAGTCAGCCTATATAAATAAACCACAGTGCAGGCATCCCTTCCCTGCCATCCTTGTCCCCTCAGAGCTACCGAATGACCCAGAGTACCCAGGACATGTGCACTGGAGGAATGGAGAGGGGTCAAGGGGGTGAAGAGAACAAGGGAGGTCTGAGGTGGGTCACCTGCAAGAGCCTGGGCATGGTCCGGGGCAGCTGGGAGGTCGGAAGGAAGAATGGGAGGGCAGTGACGGTGCGGTGCAGGTATCAACAAGACCTCTTCCAGATGAACACCACCATTTCCCCCCACCAGATACTGTTGCCACCCCGAAGAACTGGCTCAGGGGGAGAGTGAATAGCAAGGCTTGTTTTGACCACAGGGAAAAGCAGGAGAGGAAGGCACTTACACGGGCTGGGATGTGCTGAACAGGCTGCCATCGTACCTTCGCCTGAACCCCCAGGCTGCCCCCGAGCTGGACGGCTGAGCACGGCCTCTTGGCTGGGCCACCAATCTGGAGTGGCGATGACATGAATGAAATAAAGAGAAATACTCCGAATAGGAGAAACAGGTCATGTTGAGGCAGAAACAGAGACACACATCCGCAGAGATAGAGCGAGAAAGCCTGCCGGTCAGGGCTTTGAATAAAAGCAGATGGCCACGGCTTGCTCTGTGCTGGATTCAGCTGCTCGCTCAGCTCGAGATTATTTTTGGCCCTCTGAGGAAGCGTCAGGGGATTCAAATGACCATATAAGACAGCAGTGAGGTTAACCCTACCACCACCGCTCAGGAAGCAGGGACGAGGCGAGCTGAGGTGACACTCATCACCTCCAAAGCGCCACGCAAGCAGGCAGAGGCAGGGGTGGAGGAGGGCCCAGGGCACCCGGGTGCCAGCTCCATTTCCAGCTCAGCTCTCCTGGGTGGCAGAAGAGTACAGCAATGCTACAGATCTGGAGCTACAGGCTGCAAAGTTTTTCCCTCCAGTGGGAGGTCAAAAGCTGCTCAGCTGAGGCAGAAGCAGGACAGGTTAGAGCATGGAACAGCAGATGCTGTCTTTTGCCAAAACAGGTGTCAAAGGACCCCCAAGGAGGACAAGACCAAATGGCCAGGGGAGCCCTTGTTCTCCCCCGCATCAGGTCCCTGTGGCAGAGCTGACAGTACAAGTGCACAGTAATGATACCAAGAAGCCACGACCTTTGGTGGGAGCAGGATGGCCCTGCGGCACAGCATCCTGATTCCGCAGCTATGAAACGCGCTTACTGCTCATCAAATTGTTCCCAGTTTCCCAGCCTTGGAAACCAAACAATCACAGGTGGTAATGAGTGAGGTGTCAGAGGAAGGTGGAGTTATGAGAATGAAGGAGGAACAAAACTTCAGTTACTCCCAGCTTATTAAAAAAAAAAAAAAAAAAAAAAAAAAAGGAGTTTAAAAGGATATTTTCCCTTGGCTTTGGAGTGACTTTGTAACCTCTTCCCTCCCCATTTGAGAAATCTGTGTTTTAAAAAATGAAAGGAGAACAATGTCTGGGTTTGAAACTGTCAGCAGGTGTCTGTAACCCACAGCCCAGCACCACAGGGGAGGGGGATGCTGCCACGCTTTGGTGTCTGGAGCTGCTCTTGGCTGAGAGCAGTGTGCCTGAGGCCAGTCTCCGATCTGAAATAACTACATCCTTTAAAGACTGCAGTATTTAGAAGGTAGCCAGCTCACACTGTTTTATGTACCTATTTTTGGCCTCTCTCCTCTGTTTTCCCATAACAAATGCTGTGCTCCGTCTCTGGCAAAATCTAGGCTCAGCATACAGCATGCCCCCGTGGGGAAAGGAGCCACTGGCTTCAGCAGGGCTGCTGTTGTTCAGGAAAGCATGTAGCAGTGCCCCTTTTCTTGTTTTATCTGTTGCTTACAGCAGATAACATCAAGCAAATTCTCATTTTGCTGTGAGGGCGTAAATTGTTGACCTCATTGGATTTAGAGCAGACTGGCTTTCAAACTAATGACAGACTCACAGAGCAGCCGCTTGGTAAAGCTAATTAAAAAGCATGTGTTTTGACAGGGGAAGCTGTTTTTCTCTTCCCGGGCAGGGTGTTTGTCTGGGCCAGGCAGCTCAGGCAGGGGCTCACTCACCTTTGCCAAGGGTAGATGCGGTAGGGCGGGTTGTGGCTGCTGGCGTGGCTGGGGGCGGCTGCCTCGCTGGGACCTGCCACCATTGACTTCTGGTGGCTCTGGGCAGCTGGCTGACCCACGGGGTCCTCTTCCAAGCTCTGCTGGATGGCCATCTTTATCAGCTCATCTTCACTCAAGCTACCGTACAGACTGTATTCCTCGCAGCCTATAGTTTGTCTTTGAGTATTTGCTGCTGTTGTAGCCATTTTTATATTTTTTTTCTTTTTTTCTTTTTTTTTTGGCTTTCCTGTAGAAGGAAATTGTGATCATCAAAATTTGGAAAATGAAACAAACTCAATTATCTTGTGCTTTTATTCGGCTTTGCCTCTTCATTAGACTGACCAGAAAACCCTTCAGAAATCCTCCTCCGGGGAGAGAAGATTATCAGCTAAAATCTGCATGTAAATGTAATGAACTAACTCCTTTCTGTCACAGAGAAATAATTGACTTAGCTGGTGTTTAAGAAAGGGAAGTGAGCTGCTGCAAGCAAGGCAGGTTTTTATCTACTTATTCTGGTTACCACCACTCAAAAGAAAATAAGTAAAGGAAATCCCCATAAAATTGAAGAGCTACAGCTTTGAAATTAATTTATTTAGGAGAATGCCAATGGGCATCTATTGTTGGGTTTTGGGAGGATTGTTTTATTTCTTGCTCTAATTGCAGAAAATTAAGGGAAAAGGTTTGTATGTTTGCTGGTTCTTCTTTTTTATATGGTTGTAAGTTCTCTGCCACAAAGTGTATAGAACTTTGTGGAGTAATTTTTTCTACCTTATCTGGAGATCTCTTGAGCAACATGCAAAGCTGTTCTTTGAAGTGACTTTCTTTGTTTCACTCAGCTAGGAGAGCAATATGAGACTGCTCAGTTTCACTTCTGATTTTTTGCTTTTCACAGAACAAAGTTCAAGGTCATAAGCTTTAAGACTTATAGTCAGACTCTCTTCTAAAAACTGGTGGTTGAGAACTGGAAATGAGAGAGGGGGAAAACATCAAAGCACACTCATCAGTCACAGAATGACTGTGAACCCTCACTGCAGCATGGACTCAAAAAACCCAAAGACAATCCAAAATACTGTGGTATTTCCAGCAGTGATAGGGAAGTATTAATGTGTTGAATTGTACAATGCTCTAGCAGGATCTCATTTGATGCCAGTCTGGCCACCAGTGTTCAAGGGCCAAGGGCTTATTTCATGAGAGGAGATGGAAAAGCTTGCCTTTTTAAAGAAGATGACAGCCAAGGACTGAGTAAGAACTGTGTAAAATAATGGAGATGAGGGGCAGCGGGTACAAGCTGCCCAGGAGGACATGGCCAGGACAGGGGAGGATGGAGAGCCAGCAGCAGGAGTGCACCAGTAGGGTTGCCGACAAAGCTGCCAGCCCCCAGCCTGGGTGCTGTCAGTCCCTGTCCCAGCAACACCACAGCTGGGCTGGTCTCCAGCTCCACACAGCCCTGCCCTGCCCAACCATGGGTCCTGGTGAGCTGGACCACCCAGCAGAGCCACAGGCATGAGGATGGCAGAGCCACCCAGACCCCCCTTTCTCAGGACCTGCCTCCCACCAAACCAGCACCGCTGACAGAGTGAAGCCTTCAGCCCCTTTTCCCTGCACAGCTGCTCTCGCCAGCAGGCTGGGGCTCTGCTCCGGCTCTCCGAGTGCCTGGGGCAGCCTGGCTTCCCAGGGACTCACACCCACGTAGTCGATGGAAGCAGGGTCCAGCACACCACAAGCCTCCTGCCAGGAAACAGTCCTGACCAGGAGGAAATGGTAGCTCCCCAAATGGCAACAGAGCCGTATCTATCCAATCAAGACACTCATTTTTATTTCTTTAGCCATCATCTTTTTTAAAAAACTAGACTAATACAGTGTCAAGAAATTTCAAGAGCTTAAACCAAGCCATAACTAACTTAAAATCTAGGATTTAAGTTTTTCTTGGTATCTCTGACATCAAGAGCCACCTCAGGCTCCAAGCACACCCCAGAAGAAGTGGGAAGAGGTTGGGGTAAAGGGAAGCCCAGCAGATTTCAGATTGACATTATGACTTTTAACAACAAAGGATGTATTTTAAAGCAATGCAAACTGCCAAAATAAAACCTTCTGTTGCTGTAAATAGTGCAACCGAGTTTTGTTGTTTTTTCTTTTTTGTATTTTCAGCTAGATTTCTCACAGCTGTTGTTGGTTACCTTCTCCAGAGAGAGCTGCAGCGCCTCAGCTCTATGACCCTCTGCTGCCCCAGGGAAGCAAGCCCAGGCATCAAACTGCTGGCAGCTCTGGTGCGGAGCCGCTGCCTGCCCCATGCCCCAGCCGCTCCAGTACCTGTCCTTGGCTGTGCTCCAGCCAGCGGCTGGCCAAGAACCATGACACAGCTTTGTTTTCCCAGCAGCTTCTGCTGCTGCTTGGCTTGTTCAACTCCTGGCATGCTGGGCAGCACTTTCATAGTCGGTCAGCCTGGGTACTCACTTAGTAACTGGTGCACTGCAGATGTGTGAAATCCACGGGCTGGAGTCAGAGGGCTTGTCTGCAGCAACCAGCACTGCAATGCCTAAATGTAGGGGCACGGCCCCAGTGGTGACTCAGAGACCTCAACTAAGCAGTCAGTGAAGGCAGGATCTGCTCGTAAGCTCCTAATGGAGGTGATGCACAGTGACTCTTTGGAGGAGGCAAGAGTGGAAATTTAACTGCTCCTCTCTGAGGGCAACTGGAACCAGTGGAGCCTGAGATACAGATCCCTCCTTGTTATCCTCCCCTGCCCCACTGTTGGCATCCTGATGGGAGGCAACCAGGCAGTGGGTCCCTTTGTGGGCAGTCAGGGCTTTGAGGAGTATACAGGAGACCACTGCCAATGTGACTCCATGCTCTGGCACAGAGAAGCCAACTGATTTGGCTGCCTCCCTAAATCCCCAATGGATCTAGATATAAAGGCCATTTCTGGGCATCTTCCCCTCCCTCTTTCTTTTGCTTTACACCTTGTTAAGGCACAGGGAGGGAAAAGGAAGAAGGGATCATTCATACTTCACCCTCTTATTCTTTTTATGGGTTAACTGGGTCCCACCTACTCACAGAGAAATAGGATAACCTCCCCTGCATGTTGGTGATCCTCACTAATCTAAATATTTTGACCAGCGTCCCATGGAGTACAGAAACAACAGCTCTGGCTGCAGCTCCCATCACTGACTCATCCTGCAGGAAGAAATTTTGTAGGGCTTAAAATAGAGAAAGCTTTCAGTTCTGCTCATCTAACTGGCACAACAGCAATGAAGGTGTAAAGGGTCACGTCCTGGGGCTGCAGGAGCTTTTGGGCTTTTGGGTCTGTTCTTACAGCCAGGGACAGCCTTGGCTGTCCTGAACCCTTGCAGAGACTGTTTTATTGCAGAGCTGTTACTGCATCTCCTTGCCTGTCTCCCCTTGCTCAGACTGACTGTGTGGTGTAACTGAGTTTGGCTGGAGTCATGAAGTGTGCCTCCTCCCTACAGCTCCCTGTGTGATGGTCCCCAGTGGAGCAGAGCCCAGCCACCACCCTCCCCTTCCACCTGGAGATGCTTCTGTTGGAAGCTGCAGAACCACAGGGCTCAGGCCCTGGATGAAGTTATTTCTGTAACAAGCCACGGTGAGCCAGCTGGGTGCATGTCCTCTGCTGGAGGCTAATGAAATGCAGCCTGATTCAGTTTAACCTTCTCCCACTGTGGCTGAGCTCGGCGGCATCGCCTGGCGCTGCTGCAGCCCACAGACCTACCCTGGCTCCGCTGACACAGCAGGGCTAAGGTTACCCCATCTAAGGCCAGTGGTGAACTACCAACCACGGCCTTATGGAAGCCCACTAGACTAATGCACTATAAGCTAAATATTTTCCACCTTCTGTAATGAAGGTGTGAAAAAAAAATCAGTCATTGTTGCTAGGAATGGTTGAACCGGTTTGGATAAGTAAGATCTGGCCAGTGGCCTCTCTAGATGCAGCTTGGATCTATTTGCTTGCTCTAAGCCTGTTTACCGTAGGTTTAAAGTATTGGAATCAGATTTATAATTGCTGTGCTTACTGTTCACCCTAAATTCAGGTTTATGGAGTAAGTTTTAATGTTCGGCCGTTCCCTGCAATTCCCTGGCAGCCTAAAAGCCCATCCTCACGTGCAGGCAGCACACAGCATTGCATCTACTGTAAAAGCAGAACCTGGTTTTTAAAGCTGTGGGTGTAGCGCCCATATCATTCCCTAGAGATTGCTTTCTGTTCAGGTCTGAACGGCTTCACTAGTGATCTCTCTTGGCAGAGATACCCCTTAGGATACTGCTGCCTGTGCTGCCATTTCATAGCTCAGTCTGGCAAGATCTACTGGATCTAAACTGAGCATCATTTCCACATAGGTCCTGATCCCGATCCTTAATTTTGCCATCTCGATTTCAGTGAGAGTTTGTTGATTTAGATGTGGAAATCAGACCTGTGTCAGGTAATGTAGCTGCACCCAGGGGCCAGGAGGTGAGGGTTGAAATGCCAGACTGTGATGCTCTGCCCTGCATCAGTGAGCAGCTGTACCTGGCACAGCTCTGATGCCAAAGGTGCTATTCACCGGGGTGACTACTAGTAACCACTGACACTGTGGCAAAAGCCACAGACAAACACAATTAGGTTGCTATTATATTTGGACTACAAGCTCTGTCAACATATAGTGTTTAGGAGAATGGGCCTCTGATCCCTGATGCAACATAAATAAACAACAGGGATTACAGCTGGCTTTGAACATGCAGAACCGTGCTATTCAATACCATTAGCATCTGAAACAACTGGTGCCCATTGATAGCGCTTCCTCAAAGAAAAGCTTAGCAAGGCTGCCTGTCCTCCTTCAATAGATCCCAGGCAGCAGAATTAGCAGAATTACTTAGTGCTGTCAGAGGAGGGTGACAGGTGAGTGACAAGGTCATTAAGGGAGCAGAGCCAGGGACTTTGCCTGCCTTTGCAGTGAGTTTACCCCCGTCAGTTTGTAACTCAATACAGGACCTCAGTATTTATGGCTCAGGGTGCAACAAAACACATTTCTAAAAACAAAACCAAGTCTTTTGAGGCTGCAAAAGAGAGGAGCGGTTGCTCATTCTGCCTTTTGCAAGGAACAACTGAGCCCCAGCTTCTGCAGATACATGTTTGACTTTCCATGTGTTTGCCTTTACTTCTGAAAGCAGCAGGAGCACGCACAGGGGGAAGGTAAACACGGCTGGAAGTCTTCACAGTAAACGAAGCCTCTGCTTCAGCTCTTACTGCGGCACCTTTCAGGCCAGATCCTCTGCTGGCAATGGAAACTGGACCAATTTGCAGCACTTGAAGTATTCGCATTTTTGCTGTAGTTTAGATCAGTTTCCAGATAAACGGTTGCAGTTCTCCAAGGATATTACATTGGGTAACTACTGCTAGGAAGCAAGTGATTTTTTAAAAACGTAATGATTTCAGTGCCCATCAGACCTGCCAGCACTAAGGCATCAGAAGAATGACACCTCATGCTGTCCAGCTGCAGCAACAGGCAAACATACTTTTTAATGACAGCTTATGCAAACTGCTCAAGTTCTAGCCCTGTGCTGAAGGAGCAAAGCCAGGCTTCCCAAAGGAATCCTCCAAGCAAACAAATCCCCCTGTCCAGCCCCAGCTGTCAAAACAGGTCACCTATCAGTGTGGCATGTGTTATGATGCCATGAAATCATGGTTCTATGCAAATTCTTTACTGGAAATGCATACAACTGCAAGCTTTTATTTCTTCTCAGAAAGCATTAATTCACGCAGCAATCAGTGCAATATTAGCTTCATGTCATACCAGCTAGAAATTTATAAATGAAAGAAATAACTTGCTGATGTCATTTTTTGTCTTCACGCTACACACTACATTGTGCCTTAGCATGTCGTAACTACAACAACCATTTCTGAGCAAGCTATTCTAGGGACAAAGATACAAGTATCACCTGCAATTAAAAGAAAAATAAGGAAATGACAGAGCTACAGTTCTGCTTAACACTAGTGAGTGTTTTATGGCTTATTTGAAAAAAAAACCACCAACCCAAAAGCAAACCACAAAAATTCCCAAGACTGTGTCAGGGTGTTAGGTTACAAACTGCTATAGGAATAAATATTTGCATAGACATTGTTGAAGGAAAAATATTTTCTTTAACAGACATAGCACACTGACAGATTGAAAATATTAAATATGTTCAAAACATGCATATTTGCATTACCTTTTTGTTCTGAAATAAAAGGGCAATAATACTGCTGAAATGGGTTATCTCCTTGATTAAGTCTTAATTCAGAAAATCCGTGCTGGTATTCGTCTCCCTGCTTTGCCTGGATGTTTCGATCAACTGCAGGACAGCTTTGAAACACTCTCGCTTTGAAGCCCGGAGTTTATTTCTGGATCACCCCATGATCAGCGAATACAAGCCAAAATATAAGTTGTTCTGAATCTCAGATTTCCTGTTTGAAGATGAACGGCAGAAACTTTTACCCATCCTAAAGTTCTTCTTTGTTGCATTATCTGAAGAACTTCACTTCATCAAGCATCCTGTAGCTAAATGACACAAAGCTGACCTTTCTATTACATCATTATTTATTGTCCCTGACAAGTAGACCATATATGGACATGTTTCTGGAACCTAAAGAAGAAAAAAAAACCTTGCCATATAATTTTGAAGTAAAATACATTGTCCTGGAGAGTTTTATTTACTCAAGGAGAAGGGAGGTCCATTTACTTTTCTTTTAGCTTCTGCTTGTTAAACAACGTGACCAAACATTACATGGGTAGTTACTGGTGTTTTAGAGTGGTTCGTGTATTTTTAAGGCTGCAAGTTTGAGACTTCAGGATTCCAAAAGATGACAAAAGCAGCTGTGAACTTGTTCCAAGTAGTATTTGTAAGAGCTTACTAGTGGAAAAAAAGCTGCTCTTACACCATGTAAATGTGAACGACAGACTCCTCAAGGCCATAAACGTGAAATGGTAGCCACCTTCCCCACATGTGGCAGAGGGCAAGCTGGCCAAGGCAGAGATAGCACTGATCCAGGGGTGAGCTAGAAGAAAACAGTCAGGCACATACAGGAGAACTGACACTTGGATTAACTGGAACATGGGGATAATAGTTTGGGAAGGTTTCTGTGTACTTGTCCAGCTAGTATGACGAATGAAGGGAAGCTATAATACACCATCACAATGATGCCTATGCTTTTTCCTTCAGTTCCTGCTTCACTATTTGCCATGGCAAAACATTGCATGTAAAAAGAATAAAATCTAGATTGCAATGGGTCTGGTTTACCTTTTGAGTACCTTGTTGATCCTCAGGCTAGCTGTACCCACCCTGCCAGTGCATAAACACTCCCATCTAAGGCTTAGCAAGAACAATCTTGAAAGGAACCAATTTAACAAGACCGCATCATCCACTAATATGTGATCCCTTGCAACTCACCTGCTTTGCTTGTAGTGTCTTTCAGGACCAGCGTCATTCCCTTTCCATGCTTGCTTCTCCATCCAACTTACTTCGGCACGACAGGATGGCCAGTACGTGACACGTCCCCCTTCCCTGCTGCCCACAAACCCATCTGCCCCTCATAACTAGTGCTAGGGCTGTTGTTTTGTCCAAAGTTAAGGACATTCAGCAGTTACTGTGGCAGGTAAAGGAGCCTTGGATGTCATCACCAAGAGGGTGTGACGCTCTTATGCCCTTGACAACATGTCAGCCAACCCTCCAAAACTTTTAAACAACACCCAGCACTTTTTTCCCCTATATTACTTAAAGATTGTAACCAGCCTTGGCTTAAACACAGGAGTGAATATCTCACATATTTAACCCTTTTGCTTGCCTTTTTGTCAGTCTCTTATGCGATCCACACCCTTGGCACCCTTACGGCCTGCTTCATGTCCCACTGAACTCAAGGAAAAATGCCAATACTGTGATGCAGAGTCACACTTGGCAAAGGCAAGGGTGCCTATGTCTCCCAGGATGGACTGCTTGATGAGAAAAAAGATGCTGGGGCTCAAGGTCCCGGCAGCTATGAACATTGCAGGTGGTTCCCCATCCATTCATACCAAGCACACTGCAATTCCCTTCCCTCCCACATTCCTGGGTTTTCTTGCAAAGCCCTGTGCACCCCTTTGATACATTTGGAGATCCTATGAATGTTGCCACACCATTTTCTAATAAAAGCACAGGACTCTGCTTCAGAAGACCTATTTTCAGATATCACTAGTTCTTCCTTTTGTCTTGAGTAAATCATGTAACTCCTCTGTGTCTCATTTTTTACATTAGTAAAGTGGGAATAATCAAATGCATTAAGTTCAGAGAAAAGTGCAAAATTCCTTGCAGATGGAAAGCCAACAAGAGTACTTATATGGATAGAGATTGCTGAATAAGACCTTGTTTAATTAGTATCTGTGAAATACTTTGTATCCTCAGAGGAAGACCTCATAGAAGTTTGAAATATTAATTACAGAAATGTTACTATACAGGAATGAAATCATACATTTGGGGGTTGAATTTTTTTCCCAATAAAACAATGTTGTGGCTTTATTACAACACACCCAAAGCATAATAATAACAATCATTATGTTTTATTAGCATTGCATCAGATTTGCTAATATTTCCCCTGGAGCACGCACAGTTATAGATCAGCATTTTCAGCTTAACCCCAAGACATTCCAAGAGATTACAAATGTCACCTGCAAAAATAAATAGATAAATTTACACTATTTTCTGGGACAGATACCAAACTCAGACGCTGCATATTAGATCTCTTTGCTTTTTCTTTAAATAGAAAATTATGGAAATAGCCAACTCATGATGATGGGGGAATCAGCTAGGATCTCATAAATGAGGTGCAATAAAGAGATTTGAATCTGAGAGAAGACAAAGAAGGATGATTGTATGAAAATAACATGTTTATGTTGCTTTTATTATCGCTGTTCATGCAAAATGAGCAGAAAGATTCACTTTAATCTTCGTGTTTCCTCAAAATAGCCAGCAGAAGTCAGGCTAGGAAAGCACATGTAACATTTCCATGATTGCTGGATTTGTTCAGAGTCTCTACTTCCATTAAGTAACCCTTCAGCCCTTACTAAGCCTTTCAGTTCTACTAAGCTACACAACTGAATCAGGCAACTGAGGCTGGTGAAAAAAAGCAAAGGTCATTTGTGCATTCCAGGACACTGATGAACTTGTTACAGGCTCATTTTGTGCAGAGCTGCCACAGATGTGCCATCACATGATGAAATGCAAGTGAAAATGGACATTAGCACAAACTATTATTTTTCATAGCCTATGACAACCAACAATGACTAACTCTACTGCATCCAAATTCTTGGCTCATGGGTGGGTGTTCTGAAAGGAGGGAAATACTGGTTAGTTGTGGCAGCAACAGTACCTGGACAGAAAGTCCTTATAATACTTTGCTACAGAACAGCATACTGCTTTGTGCACCAATTACCTGGAACTGTTCTCTTGTTACTTATATCTTGTTTGAACATATTTTTTTTTCCTGCAGAAAGACAACAACATGCTTTGTGTGGCATATTTCACTGAAATAGACCTAGGACACACATCTCTGTACTTTTTGTGATCATATTCCAGTGAGCAGAGCTTGGTGTTCAGTGTTGCCATGCTGCGCTTCCATCAGACACTCCCAAAAACTAAGTGCAAACACCAGAACCAAAAGCAACTCTCCTGTGCCTCCTGCTACATAACTGATGTTCAAATAACAAGACGATAGAAACTCCCACAGGGGAAGATGGTTTCCATTTCCTTTGCGAGAACTAATGATTGCTTTGGCCACAGTACCCTGAGAAAGGCAAGGAGCCAGAGGCACTTGTGTGGGAAAAGGTGGAAGATGTCACATGTGCCCAGGGGTAAGGACTAGAGTATACATTATTTCTTGCTGACACTGCTGCCGGAATACTTCAGTGCTGGAAAGATATAGGTGTTTTGAGATCACTCTGCTAAGAACATAATCCCCCTTTCAGGAGGAATTTAACCCACCCTAATAGCTGCTGACTCACACCCCCGAGTCAGGGTGGACTTCGGCTCAGTGTACGACTTCCACCTCTGCACAGTGGCTCCCCACTGAAAATTTTTACCTTTCAGATACAGTCAAAATGCAATCCTCACTCCTCTGGAAATATAACATAAGCACAAAGGGAAACACCCAGTATCCAGGGTCCCAAGCCCTGTTTCAGGTATCTGATGACTCAGCCCAGATCTGCCCTGCCAGTGAGCTCTGGAAGAGCGTATAGCTACTGCCGTCACTGCCTCTCTGCAAATGTCATCATAAGGTCACATCCACTGACTCAAACTGAAAGAGGAATCAGTCAGAGGGAATGTGAAATGCTAATACGAAGTGAACACAACCCAAAGACTATATAAACAAATACGTGTTCCTTGGAGGAACAGGGGAAGCATGAACATTATCATTTAGTTACTCTTTGCTGTGCAAATATCATTTATATTATGTTATAATATATGTTGGTAAGAATTCTAATGAAAGACTTGTCTTTTTCTTGACCTTTACAAAATCCACAAAATTCAGAGATGTTGCTGCAAGCCCATTGCTCCAAGGCTCTTGCAAGGGAGAAGGAGAATGAGAATGGCAAGAGACACAGGCTGCTGTGAATAGCAAAAGTCCTGAGAAAAAGCAATGATGGAAAAGTGACATCAATTTTGATGCAGAACAACCTTTCCAGAGTTTTTTCAAAGCAGTCTTTGGAAACATACAGCAGCGGTTTTCCTCTCCGTTCAATACCTTAGGCTAGTTTATAAACAGAGTCCCTTTTGATGCAGTTCTCTGGACTGATTTGTTTGTAACTGTGGTGCCTGCTGTATGCAATCAGACCTGTTGCATTGCTCTCCTTCCCTTCCCTCAATGACATGAGAACAGGCTTTCTAGACAAAAATCTGACTTTGCTTTATTATTGCCACAGATAAACAGACCTCAAAAAAACCAAAAGATGCCCCTACCTAAATTCAGAAGGTTGCAGAAATGTCATTGACTTTGAGTACAATGAAGTGCAAGGAATTACAACTTTCTTTATGCTTGGAGTTATACTAAGGCTATCAGGTGCCACCAGAGCAGCAAAGCAGCACAGGACCCTCCTGTGGACAGCCCAAGGAAGAAGTGGGTTGTTTTGGTTTTTGAGAGATGGGCTCCAGCCTGGCTTGGGATGAATGCCAAAGGCAGCCTCTGGCCACCCCCACTGGAAGTGGGTTTGCTGCCATGGGGCTCAGAAACTCAAAGCAGGGGGATGAGCTGTCATGCACATTGACTCCTGCCATGCTACACTGGCCTACTCCCCTAGTGAGCTGGTCAGACCTGAGACATCGTCAGCTGCTGTGCTGACAAGAGCAGCAGAAGAACCAGAATAGACTGTACTAAAGGGCACTGCACCATTATCTCTGTTTACCCAATGCTGGTTTTGCTGTGCGGTCAAATTCATATGTAATAAATACAATATCTGACCCCCTGATCAAATGAACTGTCCTTCATACTGCCCTGAGAAAGCTTTGTTGTTCTGCACTGACTGCTTTGAGCATGCATGAGAGAGGACCAGAGGTTTATGCCCCCTTTAAGTTCAAATCACAATGCAACAGGTTTGTTTTACAGGACTGACATTTAATTATTTGCCCTACATCTCTCAGGTTAAATTTAGAGCTAAATTTAGGACAAGTGTCTGGACAGAATGTCATGACACCAGTGTGTATCTGTTGCACAACATGCCATACGAATATGTAATGTTCAACTCAGTTATAAATAACAGTACACTTACCTAATTCAGCAGGCTTCTGGACTCTATCTACTGAGCTGGTAAGCAGGCACTGCAATAATAAGAGTCACAAGTATACTGAGGGAAGAAACACAACTAAAAGCAAGAAGACAGAAAAAAATAATCTTTTCCCGCATTTTTTCTCTTTTTTTTTTTTTTTATCAAGTAGTAATTACTGTCCCATAGAAATATATGTATTACAGTCTAGATTATCTTAAAAATGGACAGGAATAGATAAAGTGGAATTGTGAAAAGAATTGTAGAATTTTTTTCCCACCGAAGTGAGAGATGTCTGATTCCTCAAGAGCAGAGTTAAATGGCTGTCAAAACTCCCACCCTCAGCCTAGAAGAGGACAGATTCTTTCACAGTGAAGAAGTAGCTTGCTAAATACATGACTTCTTCAGCCACAACAGGGCTAGATGAAAGCAGTCAGTGTGGCTGAGGCAGGGAGACCCACACCTCCAAACTAAGCATCGTTAGCTTCCTGAGCTGTGTTTGGAGATCATAGCTCAAGGGAAAACCTGACTACAGGAAAAAAACAACTGTTACACAAGTGTCAAAACCACAAAGTGAGATGGAAAATCTGTTTAACACCTTTACGGTAAGATGAGAACAAGCACGACAGCAGAGATGAAGGCTGGAGTAAAAAGCTGAAATTCAGCTCTTGATGTTACTGAGAGCTGTGATAATAAACAGGATGTGTTTTCTCCATTTGAGCTTCTGCAATGCTTCTGTCCTTTGGCATTCATCTAGACCCACTTGTGGAGTGTTTTCACCAGGCCTTGGATGGTGAGGCTGTAGGCACTCTGGCCACGGCTGGGTGATGGCCATCAATGCCAAGCTCTCCTCTGCTGCCAGGAGCTGGCAGCCTCTGTGGCTCTTTGCTGCAGAAACATCCTTGTAGGTCCCCAGCTGGTGCAGAGTCCCTGTCCACCTGTGTTCCTGGAGCTACAGCCTGGCAGAGGGAACGTCACTGGGATGAGACAGACAATGGTGAATGCTGCTGGCCATCAGACGGAGGGGCCAACAGCTGCAATGTGTGAATCAACTTGGTATCAGGGCGCACTGAGAGCACCAAGGCAGCGTGCAGTGCTGCCGAGCAAGCCCTGGGGGAGTGTGGGGAACTGACACTGCTGTGGCAGCTGAGCAAGGAGAAGTTTTTTTTTCAAGGCATTAGAAATAGGATGCAAACAGCTCCCTGGGTCCCTAGGATAAAGATGATCCAGCCCAAGTGGAGGGGGCTGATACCAGACAGTTGCCCAGTATCTGATGGGAGCACGTGCAAGCTCAGCCTGGGTGTGGGGGAGGGTGATCTGTCACATCATGGGCTACAGTGGGTACTGCCTGGTCCTCTCAGCAAAAAAAATCTCACCCTTAGGTGGGACAGTCTTCTGGGACCTGAGTGAGGCACATTACCATGTCAGTGTAGGGACACCTATGCATCCACTTTGTGCTTGCTCTCCAGATACCAAAGCACTTTGCTATGAGGGCATGCCAGCACAACACCTTTCAAAAGTGCTTAAATCATGTTTAGCATTTTTTCCTTTAATGAGCGATTTCCTATTGACCTGAGATTGTGAGACAAGTTTAAACTTCTTAAGCTACTCACAGTATATATGAATGTAGGTGGGTGCATGCAGAGTGTCAAAGATATTTTTATTGAAATGCTGCAAAGATTGAGTCATTTCTTGGTTGGCACATTTTATTTTTCATGAAAGTGGTTTTGCTTTCTCTGCTGCAATTGCACATCCTGTCTGTCACATTCATTGTGGTCACAGTTTTGTATCATTGGTTAATCTCTGATAACAACCTTAGTTTCTGTTGTTTAGTACCTAAAAATCAATCGGGCCAGTGGTCAGTTTAAGCAGACCACATAGGCTGACTCCGACAGTGGTGGTTTAGGAGCATTTGCAAGAAACTTCTGTCAGGATAAATAGTTCCACGCAGAGACATCCTGCAAGCTCATGAAGACTGGTTTAAATCTTCAAAACTTGGCACTTTGCAACCTAACCAAATACTTTTCTGATTATTTATTCCTCAACAGTCCCATTTTCATGTAACACTGAACCCAAATTTGAATCTTGCTAAATTCTTTATCTCCATGACATTTTGAAGCAACGAGTCCCAGAGCCACAAATAGCACATTTCTGTGCTATTGTTGTCAGACTCCTGACAACCTCTTGCTGTGCAGCAGCAGAGACCCACATGTGGCTTTGAACACCAGCAGCAAGGACCTCCATCCCCCATGGATGCTGGCACTGTGAGCCAGGCACTAGGGGAAAGCAAGGCTGCACGCACCAGCCTAGATTTTGACACACTGAGTCACACAGAAAGGACATCGAGGCATGCTGTGAACACCAAGTTCAGGTTGTGCAGGGAACTGTGGTTAGCTTTAAAACACAGTCAAAGAAAAAAAAATCCCAGACCTCGTATATGCATCAAGATTTCACTTCTGCAGGCAGCTCCTCTCAGTGAACGTGGCAGCACACTCATGGGCAGCCTGTGCAGCACAGGGCACCAGCAGAGCTGTGGACACCTTCGTGTCTGGCAAGAGCCAAAACACTCCCCTCAGAAAAAAAGTGATTGATAATGTAAATTTTCACCAGTGTTAAGAAAAGTCTCTGGCTATTGGTTCACTGCTCAGGATGTGAATAAGAATGGAGTGTTTCATAATAATTTTATTAATAATTTTATTTTTTTAGAAGGAGAAGAAAAAAGATTTACTAGAAACCACTGGAGTACTTGGAGGATGCTGCCTTCATCACTGATTTTTGTAACCACAATCTGTACCACATGTTTGGCCTCAGGATCAGTTTGTTTCTGCTCTGCATCACATATGTATAACAAAGCATGGGAACTAATATTCGTTTAGTGCTGTGCTTGGTTATATTGGTTCAGTACCAGAGAAGCTGATGGAGTCACACTGGAGTAAGTGAGGACAAAGCAATCAGTCAAAACTCACTCATAACACACATAAATATGCAGAGAAAGAATAGATCAACCAGGCATTACCAACCTTTTCTTTCCCTAGTGTAATTGTACTTTATCATTTATGACAAAGTACTATCATCGCTTCTGACCCTTCTGCCATGCAAAACACATACGTGAATAAGCAGTCACTCTCTCTCGGCACATATATGTGCACATGTACAGATATCTTACTGGAGATCTGCTCTACTTGAGTGAAGAGGGTGAAGTCCTGTACCTGAGATATCCACTACAGGTACAAATCAGTGTGGCAAGAGGGTAGCTGGGCAAAATACTGCAGAAGGTGCAGGCTTTCTCCAGCTTTCTTCCAATAAAGAATTCCTTCATGTAGCTACAAGTCTGCTTCTACCTGCTTTCCATCCATCCTTAAGTTCTTCAATCAAGCTACAAACCTGACAGATTGGGCCAGACAATTCAGTCTTTTGCATTTATTTATGCAAAGAATGAGCTGATATTCAGCCACTAGAAATCAGTATATCCCTGTTTATTTCAGTGGAACTGTAATTACTTGTTTCCAAAGTAGGTGCAGCTCAGTCCAGGGAGCACTAGAAGCACTTCAGGGAGAGGCGTGTATGATCCATCATGAGATTTTTAAAATTGTGTATCAGATCTGTGAAACAATGTGGCATGCAAATGGCATACACTGACTTGCCGTATGATGTTCTTATGATACATTAACACTTTTCCTTTTTTTGAGCTCCAGGGTGATAGCTTATGTCTGGTAAGAAACAAACAGTAAGACTTCAGGCTCATTGGAGAGGAGTGAAAAGCTCTCTGCTGATGCCATATGGCTCAGGGTAACTTTCGGACAACCACAGCTGCAAACAGACCTGGAAAGGACCTGATGATGTACTTGTGCACAGAATCCACCACTGTCTGAGCACAGCATCAATGAAATATAAAAAAGAGGCGCTCATTATGCAGATGGTTAGGCTGACTTGGAGCAAGCAGAAAAAAAAGTTTCTCTGGTTTGTCTTAGGAAGTATATGTCTTCACCATTGTGGGTGGACAGGTCGGAGTTCTGTACTGGCTAAGCATCCTCAGGGAAAAGTCATAATACAAATTAGCAGCACAATATTCATAGTAGCAGAAAACCAAAATAAACTACATAAAAAGAAAGCTAAAATTACATATAACCAAAATGGCATAATCCAGATATAAGCATGGGTCTGTACCTCTTTTGCTTATTCTGTAAAGTAAGAACACACTTCACTGTGCAAATCAAACCTCTTCGCTGAGAGGACTGTAGTTTGGAGGAAGATAAAAAAGATAATATTTGTCTATCTCTGCATGTGCTGCAGTAGATGTGCACACACACACACAGATACAAAGAAAGGACTAGGAACTGTGTGTGAAAAAGGACAGCACCAAGTAAGTCAAAAAGCTTCTGAAAAAGAAAAGAAATCTAACCCTGTAACCCTTCAATTCTGTTTGCATCATTTGCATTTGGAGGCTTCCTGGGAATAGATTGTATTGAATTTGTTACAGTTGATTTTGAAGCTTTCAGGCTGAAATTTTCTCCAAGGTGTTATGTGTGGCAAGGAAGGGACATTTACCCAGGTAAGGGTGTTAACATGATTTGTCAGGTCTCTGCATAGTGGCATGCAGAAGAAATATTTGCCAAGGCAAGCCTCGAGGCCCATGATCACCTGCCTCACTATGGCCAAGGCTGCCAGGGGAACAGGGGCTGCAGCCATGGCTGGGAACACCACTCCCCACAGGTCCCCCTCTGCTCAGTGGAGATTGACAGCAGATTCGCATCCATCTAGAAATTTATATTGCTCCAAATCATAGTTTGGTACAAATAAGACAAAGGCAGCTGGATTGTGTTGAAGCAGGCAGAGGTTGTTAAAAACTGTTTTCCCCCCAGCTCTGTTCCATCCTTTTGCAGAAGTCATCAAAATACGCGTGGCTTAGTACATAGAGAACTTGCATGTTGGGAAAGATTCCTACTGTGCTTCCAACCCATCATGAGAAACTGGGGGTCCCCAGCAATCTCAGATGAGGCATTTGCTGCAGCTGCAGAACGGCAAAAGTCAGCCTAACTTGTTTTGCTGACCCAGTTGGGTCAGTGCAGGTAGGTGACTTCAAATCCCACCATACTCTTGAATATAAAAGAAGAAAACTTTATGGGGAACATGCTGGTTGGAGAATCTCAGAAATAGCAGTGTTTTAATGAATTTAGGATAAAAAGGAAGAATAATTGAGTAGTAACTTTTCTGTACACATAAAACAGCTCTATCTGTAAACTAAGTGCTGTGCATTTAAAGGTGTCATCCCAGAAAACAAAAACAAACTGGGATGATCTCAGTAGGCACTGCCTGAATTTAGATTAGTCATGCAACATGGGGAAGGGAGACTGTAGAAGGCAGTGAGATGATTCATCATTGCAAAATCAGAATTTATAACAGATAATATGGCGTCAATAAAAATAAAAAGACAGAACACCACCATGCATAATATGACACATATGTGCACAACTGGTTCAGTCAGCCCCAGAAAAGCCTAGGACAGATCTGAGAAACTAAGTATGTGCAGCTGCTGCTCACACGTGAGTCCATGTAATCTATCCCTCAACTGTAATGTGCTCACCACCGTGGTATCTATTTACATACTGCAGAGCTCTGACACATACATACGTTGACCTGCTTTACCTAAATTGCCGCTCAAACCTACTTGATCAGCTGTCTATGTCTAGCTGACTTGCCCCATCAGCCTTCTCAAAATGGTGCAAAAGGTCCAAGGGGCACAGTCCTTCCTATGTGTGTTGGCAGCATTCCTTTCCGATAAAGCATATCTTCAGAAGGATCAGCCACATACCAGACATGCCCATTAGTTTCGCCCATTTCAAGACCATTCTTCTGCAGCTTGCCCTTAAAGATCTCCACCTCCTGTAAAAAAAGACTCTAGACTTCCAAAACTTATAACCATAAACAAATCAAATGCATAATATCACTTAAGACATTTTGTATGGGACTAATCCTGGAAGAGAAGCCTCATTTTTCACCCCATACCCACCATGCTTATTGCGTGCCCAGTGGAAAATCAGTAGCTGGGACCATATCTCATTTTCTCATTTGTAAAACCTATGAGAACAGGTACTTTCTCCAAGATTTCAACAGTTGTGTCCACTGAAACAATCTCTGCAGAGGTGTCAGGACAAACATTTCATCTGAAGAAAATCCTCAGGAGCTGTTTAGCATCCATCCATCCAGAAGGATCCATTCCAGAGACCATCATGCTCTGAATCATACTGATAAATATATATCAGTCTTGCCTATCAGGATCTGGGCTTGCAGATTTATAAAATTTCAAATCTTCAGAGTTAAACATTGATGTTAAACTTAAAACAGAAATGCAATACAAAGGCTGTCATGCTGGTAATTTCTAGGTTGAATTTTCCTGTTGGAAAACCTGCCTGCCTCCTGAATCCTTTCTCCGTTGTGCAATATGATGCAAAGTGTCTGCTGCCTGGCCCCTGAGTGCAGTGCTAAAGCATAATCTTTGCACCAGCTTGTCAAGAAGCTGAACAGGTCTGTTTTATGTTCCCCCAGTCTGTATTTAGTCCACTTTGTCCTCATAAGGAGCCCTGCTCATACAGATACATCTATTTATAAAAACACCCATTCATTTTGTACGTAGAAGATTTCAAAGTACAATCATCTCTGTAAATGCTGTGACCAAAACCCCTTTGGGGTTGCCAGACCAATGACAGAAACTCTTTTCTTTGTCTTAACTCAACCCTTTCTCATCTTTGCTATCATGCACTGCTGAGCAGAGCCATGTCATTATATGCCATGACAGTGCACCGCATATCCTTACTATTATCAGGCTTAAGAAACATATTAGGGAAAAGATCGTATCACTGCAAGCTGATATTTCTCATACAAGGTCTGATTCAAAAAGCAAATTATTGATCTTTGTTAACATGCAGTGTACCCTTTCTTTAAAAAGCAAAATCTAATAAAATACATCAGATTTCTTATTACATTTTCGTTTAACTTAATATTAACCTGAAAGAAATGTTGAAATCATGAAAATGACAGAAATGACCTTGCTTCATAAAATATAATTTTCCAATTAGTGTAATTGTTTTTGAAACCAATCAAGCTGAGTAAAAATCAGAATATTAAACTTCCCCTGTCATCAGTCCATAAATTTTTAAAGAACTTTTCAAACCATCACTGCATTTAGTATGCTATGGACAAATCTATTGGAGACAAGATGCATCCTGCCCTCAGCTCTTCTAACTCCCCTGATTATAACACCAATGAATACAACTGGTTCCCTTTCAACATACACCAGCTTCACCGAGCTTATGACTTGGCCAAAGAAATAAACAGTTGTGCCTCAAAAGAAAATCAGTAACCAGGAATATTATCAAAAGATATCTGATGAAAGTTGTTGGCTGGTCAATCTTTGCTGGCAAATAAGTAATGCTAATTTTTTGAAAACATCTCAATTGAGAAATTTCCTGGCTGATGCAAACACCTTGTCCTACATTGGTGGTGTTACCTGCCAGCAGAGAGAGTCCAAGTCTGGAATGAAGATAACCAAGGCAAGCTAAAAATGTGCCCTGCATGGTCTAGGGGATAGACAGCATCATCAGTACTAACATATGGTCAGTCCCTTCCTCTGGTCCCCAGGGGAGGGGAGAAGAAATGGTTATGTCCAGCCCTCTCTGAGAGATGAGGGATGGGTCTTGCTCTCCTTGCTCTCATAGTGCAGGTATAAAGCCAGAAAGACTTACAGTCCTGCATGCCACTCAGCTTTTCTGCATATCCTTGGGTAACTGTTCTTTAACAGCTCTACACAGAGAAGGTCAGAACATTATGGACTCTTTTCTAAGGGCAAAACACCTCCTGAAGTCAAAGGCCATTTCACCATGTACAGGCAAGAGAACACCAAGTAAGAAACCCATGCTTTGGGTGATGCTTTGGTTCCTTTGATTATTGTGTATTTTTCCAGAGAAGAAGAAGACAGGTGTCACTCACGTCCCCAACATCTATGAGGCTGGATAAATCTCTTTGCCTATTCATGTGTATGTCAGAGAATCTCAGGGAATGGCATTCTCTCCTTAAATCAAAGCAAAGCCTTAACTCTGCCCTCAGTGGACAGTGCATGTGTCAGCTAAGCTCACCCCAGGTGTTTTCAGCTATTTCTGTTATCGTTTGGATCCAAGTTTGGGCCCCTAGAGAAGCGAGTGCATGGCACTCTGTTCTTCAGGAAAATTACCTTAGTGCGGTGTATCGACAGCCGAGGTGAGGTGGTGTCATGAGTGCAGGAAGACAAGCATACGGTAGATTCAAAGGGTCTGTTCAAATTTGAGCTGCACCACGTTATTGTACAGGGGCTTCCCTCAGACAAAATTATGCATCAGAAAAATTATGCAACTTTTTATACATACAATAACCCAAAAGCATTTATTCATTTTCAGAAAAAGGTAAAAATCAGGAGTGCAACCAAAGAAAAAACATATAATGTATTAAGGAAATAAATCTTAATACCAAGTCTTCAACAATAGCATCTGTAGTTATGCACAGCTCCTGCTTGGTTCATGACATGTTTCAAGTCCTACCTCATGCACTTTCTTCTCCGTGCAGAAAGCGGGACATGCCTTGGCACCTGCCCAGCTTCTCTGGCCAGATTTGTCCTGTGTATCTGTAGGCACTGAGTGATGCTCCACCGTCTTACCACCTTACGCTCCCCTGAATCATGAGCAAGAGATATGGTACCTCCTTGGGCATTGCAGAGCTTGGGCGGGCTGCACTGGCTTTAGCAGGGGGTTGGACTAGAAGGTCTCCAGAGGTCCCTTCCAACCCTGACCATTCTGTGATTCTGTGACCTCTCAGGCTGTTTATTTTTGTTCATCAGCTTCAGAGTTGGTTAATATTCTAACTTTAGCACCTCCTCAACATGCCTAGAGATAACCAGGATGCCCTCTACCCTATTAAAAGCCCCACACAAGGTTAGATCTTTCTGGAGGTTAGGCCCATATCTAGCAAGTTCATCCCACACTGGCCAGCATGTGACAATTTACTATTCATTTAAACCAATGTGCACCAAAACCAGCATAAAGACAGCACTGAGTGAGGCTTGGCTACAGCGTGGGCATTTCCCAGCTTGACCTAGTCAGCTCCACGGATGTCAGAGACTCCGAGGGCTGCTCAGACCCACGTGGCAGTGTCCCACCAGCCTCACTGGTCATAATGGTACAAGTACAGCCCAGCCCACCACCGTCCCCTTTGCTGCTGCTTAGCTGCATGCCTGATCAAAGGGTCTTGCCACTGTATGCCTTTGGGAGCTGTGGCAGGATGGGACCTTGGGACATGGTGGCTCCTAGCATGGCCAAACAAAGTCTCATAGTTTACTTTGACAAAATGGGAACTTCTTAAACTGTCGCACTCCTGCTTAAGTTTGGGGTCACCACATAAAGTGTATGCATGTACTATGAGGGTGAGAGGGTGGAATCTGACATTTTGGCCAGCTTTAGGACAAAGAGTTATTGTACTCTGACCTGGCGTTATGCAAGCACAAGAGGATTTGCTATGTGTCTTTACTGACTTGCAAAGCCAGTTCTGTTGCTTGGGCCCCAGCAAGACGCTGGAAAGCAGTGCCAACACGCTCCAGAAGACTCCACTTCTAAAGAGAGGTCAAAGTCAATCATGTCACAGCAGAGCTTGTTGCCAAGAGGCAAGAAATTAAAGTGAGGATGGAAGCTGTGTCCCAGCGGAGAGCAGAGCTGGCCGCCAAGCACAAGGTGTAAGCATCCTTCTCACTCTGTGCTAGGAGAGCCCTGGCATCAGGGCTTAGTCTTGCTTCATCGCTCAGTGACTCTCTTCTGGCTGTTCACAGGGAGCATTTGCACATTCAAACACATTGCAATCGGTAGGAAATTTAACAACAGGCATAGTCCATTGGAAAAAGGCTTGACACTACAGTGTGCTCACTGCCTCCTTCCCTTTCTCACAAGTGCACATCCCTCATGCAGCGGCAGGAGTGACTTTCACATCTTATCATGACCTGTGAGTCACTGCTGTAGCCTGCATAGACTGAAGCCTGGGTCTTTGCTTGTGCTGTAAAATATTTTGACTTGGGTTCAGCAATGACACTGGGGGCAGTTACTGGGGACGTGAGTGTCTTATCCCACGCTCCATTCCTAGTGTGGACACTTCAGTTGCTTGGGACTTGGTCTGCTGGGAGCTAATAAATCTACCCAGGACACTGCATAATCCAGCAGTTTACCATGTCCCTAAATGGAGAGCTTCATCCACCTGTTAAATGCATCATTTCGTTTCTTTTGTGCCTGAACAGGAATCAAACTCTAAAGTTTGTTAAGTTTTTAAGGCTAATGGTGTGAAGAGGAAACGAGCAATCCAAACTACCAAGCAGAAGTAGAGTTAAATGAAATGACTGAGAGAAAAATAAACTGGTAGCAGAGGTTGAAAAATTGAGTCAGGTAAGGGCTAAGTTCCCCCTGCCACAATATCAGATTGTGTAACACAGGGATGCCTCTGTCTGCACACGGTCTCATCCAACTCCATGCATCTCCATTATTCCAATGATTCACTTAATAAAACAAATTAGCAAGATAGCACAGTATTGGTAATAGAAGCAAGGCACTAAAAGGGACGTATTGCATCTTCAAGCCTCGTCCCTTGCTATCGTTAGTAAGCATTATGTACAATCCTCCTTCAGAGTATAATAAGACCCATCAAAAAATGAGCAAGGAAATCTGGGCTAGACATAGTAAGGGGCTGCAAGAACTGCGGAGCTGGGCAGTGCAAATCCTGATTTATAGCCAAAGGGGACTTGAGATTTGGGAGCGCATGTTCCTTCTGCAGTCAGTGGGGATTAACCCCTGTTATCTACCCTGGTTGTCGGTAAGAAGCTGTGCAAACGTGGGTAGTGGAGCGCTGCCTCCCCCTCCTCTAGTCATGTTTGAAATATGGCTCTCAATGAATATTACTAGAGGCTTGGACCTCACAGCCCGATGCAGCCTCACAGTAAGGGGCCCTCCAGGTTTAACCCCTAGGACATCAGCTGGTGGTCAGCCACTTCTGCTGGGACTCGGGTATGAGCAAAAGCATGAAGCTGCTCAGCGTGTGGAGACGCAGAGCTTGCAGCTCCCTGGAGACTCTCAATGCCTATGGGAGAGTGCTACGTGATTTAGGCACCTCCAGCATTCGAGGGCTGTAGCCTGCAGTGGCAGCATGCAAAGGGACAGTGTCCAACATGGCTCTAGCCCCAGCTCCCATTACACCCAGCGATGCATTGCTCAAGACCTCTCTCCTCTGATTACAAACTTTCTTGTAATTGACTCATGACCCTTTATTTCTTTTGCTGCCAGCTCTGTCCTTTAGCTTAAGTGGCTCTTCATTCTCCCCCGTGTTATGCCCTTGCTTTATTTATAGAAAGCACTGGTATCCACTCTGGGATACTTTCTCGCCAATGTTAAGCCAGCCAAGTCCCCCTTCTCCCAGACCGGCTCCCAGTGCCCCTGCTCTGCTCAGCTCTCCCTGGCTGCACCTGTCTAGTCTGAGGTTGCCTTTCATGAACAGTGCACACAGTATTTGGGAGTAGATCTCGTTAATGTCTAGTACCACAGGATGTTAATACTTGCTGTTATTAAGTATTATAATTATTAGCTTTCTTCTTATTTCAGGATGCAATTGGGAGGCTGAACTGTCAGAATTGTCAGATTTCCACCTCAAAGGACAGTTGCTTTTATATACTTCTCCAACATTATTGAAATCTTCTTCATGTGGCATAACACAATTGAAAGCTCCTTTCACACCAAAGGGTCCCTTTAACACGAAAAGATCCCGTTAACACCAAAGTATCCCTTTAACAATATACTTCATTCTCACTGTTTGTACTAGCCCTTCTAAAATAGTCTTGGGTATTTCTTCATTTTCTTTGCAGGCAGCAAAAGCTTGAGAGGAAAGTTGCTAAATACAAAGTATATACAGATTTCGTACTCAAAACCAGTGACAAATTGCCTGACAGCAAGTGCTGCTCTGAGGCACCTGCTGGGTCTTTCTCTGTAGTAACAGCAACTGTCGTCGTCTCCCTTTGCTCCTGAGCTGTGGTCGGGTAAATGCAGTCGCCAGCAATACCAGCTGTGCAGAGAGGTGTGCTTGGGTCTAGCTGGCAGCTGGTGGCATGAACAGCAGGGAGCAAGACAGACCCATGTCCCTGGGGTTGAGCCTGTGCGCCCGGGCAGCACTTTTAAGCTGTAGGTAGAGGGCAAGGGAGCCAGATCCCTTCTATAATAGCTGCAGCCCAGTTTGACCATGGGATCTGCATAGCCTTCTGGCTGGGAACTAGGAGCACACTCTTCTGCAGCTGATAGCAGCACAAGGGACAGAAACACTCAACTTACCAATACAGCTGTGCTTGGGAAGAAAGTAAGTCAGGACTGCGTAGTGCAACTTAGCAGCATCACAGCAATTAATTGATGATGTCCTTTTGGGAACTGGGTTAGGCCAAGGTGACATGAAGTCACTGAAAGGATTCACAAAGTATGTGTTTCATTTCTACCTTGCTGAGCTTGTCTGCTATTGAAGGTGGGGTCAAAATCATGCCTCTTGCATCGGGAGCTCTTAGACTTGCAGACTCCATCTGTGTACTGCAGTCAGCAGGGCTGCTGTGCCTGAGGAAGAAAGTAGTGATGCTTGGATGGCTTCATCACACTATCATTGCAAGCACAAACTGGACTGAAAGTGGCTACGAACACCCTAAGCCTCCTGACCCCATTGCTTCCCATTTCCATCGTTGGCTGTCAGCTCTGTTGTACTTCTGGCTCCACACAACCATACACCACTTGGGTAGAGCCAGCCTGAAGAAACCTGCCTGGACAAATTGCAGCCCATTGGGCATGCTTAGCACTTTTCTCAGACCACACAGACACATCCTTGGCCCCCAGGAGTTAGGTTTTGACCATGGTTGGATTCTCTCCCTCCAGGCAACTGTGGACCTTGCCCTAAAACGGCTTCAGAGCTCATGCTTGCCTGGGAGCATTGTGGATGGGAAACAGCTTTGAACTGCTTCCACCCTTTTGTGAGTGACACAATCTGGTTTTCTCCACTTATTTATTAGAGGATTAGAGTTGCAGTAGAAGAGGTTCCAGACTGTTTTATAGCTTAATGTTTTCCAGAAAATCGGTTGTGACCCCTGTGGCCCCATGCAAGGCAACCAAGATGGTTGCGATATGTTGAAACATTTATTACACTATAAAATGAATACAGTCCTGCTCCCTATCCACCTCTACCCCTGCCCCCCCACCCCCCTTTCTAAGGTCAACTGTGCTCTATCAGCTTCTCCAAACAAGCAAGTCAGTCCAACAAGCTTTGATATTTTTTTCTCTTGCTTTTATAACAAATATACTGGGGTCAAGGGAATATTTGTGTTAGAATGAGGGGGGCCACCACCCAGTGGAGGCTGTTAAACATAGATCCAGCTTGCAGAAAGCTCATTTGGTATCAACAAACCCATTTGTGTTTCCATGATGTATTTAAACACTTAGGTGATGTTCTTTTAAGTAAATTCACTGATGTGTTGTTTACATACAGGTGAAGGAACCTGCCTACCGTTACCAAACTCTCTAATTCTGCTGAGTTACACATATCTTACAGAAGATGCATTAAATGCACTTTCTGAAATGCATCTTAAATCCTACCTGAATCCTTTCAAGCTTTCCAGGTCTTTGGGTTTTCAGTCCAGTCTCAGTCTGAAGTGATAATTCTGCACCAAAAGGTTTATCAGCAAGAGCTATTTAACACCAAGTCAGGTGTTAAGCCTATAAATAGTTTGTCTTGGCAACATTTAGACCTTGAGCTATGAAAAGTCACTGGCTTGTTTTCACTATGAGGTCAAGTCTGTTTGAAGGAATAGTGTGTTTAAAGGACACAGAAATCCCCATGCAGACTTAAAAAAAAACAACCAAACAACCAAAACCAGCAAAACAAACAAAAAAAAGCCCCCAAATCAAACCAAACCAAACAGATTCTCTTAAAAAACCATTTCACTTACTGGTGTGAAGTCTCACAGTGGATTAATTTCCTTGTTGGGTCACTACAGACTCTGGCTGTATTCATATTCCGTTCACGGAGCAACACCTTACTTGGTGAAGAGTCTTCCTCCTTTCCATCCTTATCACCATATTTTCCAGAAATTAGATTCCCCGGGATTAGAAGCTTAAAGCCCTCAGTAGTAGACGTATGAAGTCCAATACACTTCCCTGACAAAACCTTGAAATGAAACCAGTTCAGCCTCCTTGTTTTCTTACCTTTCCACACTCTTGGAGTAAAACAGGGTTGTTCGCTTTTGTCCGACATCCACCAGCACAGGCACTTCACATCACTTTCTCACACCTCAGACTAGCTGAAGTTTTGGACTCAACAGATTAAACAGTGGTCTACACCATTCAAGCAGGGGTGGGGAAGGAGGCACGGTGTGGCTTTTTCTTAAGAAGTCTGTTTCAAGCCTTTTCAAAGTTGCAGGGAAACAACCTGAAAATGTGAAACTCCCACATTTAAAAACTGGCAAGCACGAAGAACTGCCATTTTCTATTTTTGGAATTTGTGATTGTGGAGATGACCTCCAGATGAGAAATCTGAGTGCTGAGATATGAATGTTCCTAACTCGTCAACTTGAATCAATTCCCAGGAGTGCTAGACACACTCCCCAGCAGTGAGATTAGGCTGTTATGCAGAGGTCCTGGTCCTTTGTGGATTTTGGAAGGTGCAGGCACTTCCTCAGAGGTCCATGAGCAGTCAGAACAACCCATCCTGCAGGAAGAAATCTGCGCATCAGCAGGATTTGGCTCCTACCATGCAAAGAAAAGACAATAAGGTATATGTGATAGATGATAGGTAGCACCTCTGTCTACTTTGTGGTTCATTTCCCTTGTGCCCTTCTAGCGATTATTTGGAACACGGTGAGAGCTATCAACAGGAAGCACGAGGCTCTCAGCTACAAACCAGAACTTGATAACGAATTTAGCCGTCCTGTCAGATGACTACAATTAAAACCAGTGCGACCTTGAAGCCTTGCTATAGGAACATGATACCATAAAAACTGTAATGTTACTAAGCATGTTATTTATGGTTTATAGGGTGGTATTTAGGTCAACAGAGTCATGCCACCTAAAAAATCAAATTATTTGTGGTGCTGACTGTCATCTTTTGGGCCCAGACTCACATATAACAGCTGAAAAGGGGGACATTTCTCCAGTTATTGCTGACTGTAAGTATAAAATTTATCCCCCTCATTTGAACTGGCTAGAAAAAAATCCATGTTGTCAAATGAGTGGTGCCAGTGGCCACTGCACAGCCTGGATTCCCTCCCTGTTGGAAGTCTCTCATGGATATCAAGTGCGTTCCTGGAGGGGAGCCAAGTGCAATCCAGGCCACAGCAATACACAGAAGTGGTGACTGAAGCCTAATTTTGAGACGTGTTTACAAAATGTTGCTACTGAAGCTGATTTCTATGGTTAAGAGATTACTCCTGATATATTTGGTTAAATCAGTCATCCTCGTTATTAATTTAATTGGGATAAATCGAGAAACTGTACCCTTACTGGGAAGAGAAAGCAGTCCCGCAAAAGCCTGTGTCCTCAGATCATTGCCCTGGATCTGATCCTCCAGGCCAGGTCCCAAGGAGGCTCAAGTGCCACCCACCAGGCTTGGGCTGTACCTGGGCAGCACTCCTCCTGGCGCCGACCTTTCTGCTCGGCAACGTCTAAGTGCTGACGCCAGAGCTGCGTTTTACCTTGGTGACGGTGGTAAGAGAAGAAGGTGGCCCTGCCAGCAAAGCAGAGCTGCACAGCCCCTTGCAGAGCCTTGGTGCTTGCGGACCAGCCTACATTTGTCCTGACCCAGCCCCAGAAGCAGGCTTGGTAAATTTGCAGACACTTACAGTCACTTGGAAAGCCGTTTGGCAACTGGAAGCCATCTCAGCTGGCCACCTTTCTGCAAGGGAGAAGCGCAACAGTGGGCAAGCTTTCTGCTTTCATCATCCAGGTGCTGCTGATGAGTGAGCTTTCCCTGCAACAGATGGGCAACAGCTTGTGGAAAAAAACCAAAGAGCTGGAGCTACACATCACCCAGGAGAAAGGTCACTGCAGACAGCAGGTGAGCCGGTTGCAGAGACCAGCCAGGGTCACAGGGAGGAAACGGGGACAGGGACAAATGCAGCAACATCATTGGGAAGCTCCCAAAAGAAAAAGAGGATCTCCCAAAGGGATTTGTACTGTGCTGGAGCCCTGCTCTGTCACTGCGGGAGGAATGGCCTTTTCTGGGAACTTGGCAATGCTGTACTCACTGTGGTGGGCAGAAATTCATGCAGGACTTTTGTGCTGGGGCAGAGCCAGGCACAAGGCAGGCTGCTGTCAGCCACCCCATCACACACAGCCCTGGCGAGAGGTGGGATTGCTGTCAAGCCTGGACATGAGGCTGGTAAGCAGCAAACACTCTCTGGGCATGGTGTGTGTGTGGCGTTCCTCCTCAAGAGGCATGCACACCCCCATGGTCAGCTAAACTTCCAGCGACTCACCCCGCTCGCCGAAGCACTCTGGCAGATGCAATGCCACCCAGACTAGCAGGTCTGCTGATGGCAGCAGGAGTGTCACAGCAGTGGGCACTGTCTTGCACAAACAGCCAGGAACAAGGAGACCCAAACTGTCCCTCAGCTCTACCAGTGAGTTATGAAGAGACTGGGAAAAAGTCACATAACACCATGCTTCAGTTTCCCCACAAAGAGTAATATTTCTCCACTTCTCACATTTTCTCTGGAAGTTATTAGATACATCGAACAACTGAAAAACTGAGGGGAAGGCTGCTAAAAAGGGGTATCTATCAGCAGCAGCATGTGCACCTATGCATGTGTAGTATGCGTGCTGCACAAAGCTTTGCTATTCTCATCTTGCTGCCAGCCTGTAACACCAGCAGGGGTGGATTAGGTTCCTTTGAGGTGATGTGACAATAGGCAGAATATAAAGCCAGGACAGGGACACTTGTACTTCTTGTCTGAAATATGTCACAACATGTTCTTCAAAGCTGATCTTTTCAGGATACAGCCCCTGGGAATGTAAACCTGAGGAGCAGAGTATCGTTGGAGAAAGCCACAGAGCACACAGTCTGCTGGGATACATAAACCCACTTGGAGACTGCCTAAATTTAGCTATATATGGACATTTCTAGAAAGTGAGAACTGCAATGTTTTTTCCATCAATATTTCAAAGACCTTCTCCAGCCTCTCCCAAAGGCCCGTATTAAAGTGGTTTAGCAGAATAATCCTGTCTTAACAGAGAGATAACAGAGACGCAGGGAAGTGCTTGGTCAGAGGAGGAGCCAGTGAAAGGGCCAAGAACAGTGTCCAAAAAAGTTCCCAAACTGTTACAGCTTTGTGTCTAACTCTGAACCTTGCCTCAGCTCTCTCAATCTTCAGTCAAAACCCTGGCCTTACTGAGACAAGGCAAATTATTTGACCTTGCAAAAATAAAGAGGAAGGAGGAAATGAGTCCAGCTGTTTGGTCTCAAAACCCAGACTGTGGACTAGTCTGCACCTATATGCATTTTATAGCAAGGCCAGGAAATCCTGAAGGTAGGATATGCTAATAGCAATACATTATCCCAGTACAGTCCAAGATTAATTAATGGGCTACATAAACAGACTCCTTCACTTTTTCTGATCCACTCTGCCTGCATTCCTGGCTACAGCATGTGCCTGCAAGGGGCAGCACAGCCCCACGAGGAGACTATGGGGAGGGCACAGGCTGAGGAGAGCAGAGCTGTAGACTCAAATCCTGTAGGTTAGCAGGGAACTTGAGGCAATTAATGGTCTCCTGCACAGAAATCTTCTCCTCTTCATCACCAGGATTCACTTCAGAAAAATTCATATCATACACTTAGTGACACAGCCTGATGAATCTGGGAAGTTGCAGCCTGGTTTAGGAGACCAGACTCAGAGCAAGATGCTACAAAGAAGGCACAAAACAAGCTGCCGGCGGGCAGTGGTGGAATAATACAATGTGGTGTAAAAAAGTGGAAAGCATCCACATGGCACTATTTTAGATTAATGTGCTGCTGCTTCAACAGAGTAAGATTGTGAACTTCAGCATCGGGCTAGCTGGTTTTCTTAAATAATTCTTCTTCTAATGCTCTTTTTTGTTTGTTTGCCCTGCATATCCAAGCTTGGTGAAAATAGATTTAACTGCTGCAGAATGGAAACACACTGGTTATAAAAAACTTTGACATTACACTGGTCATGCTGGGAATGAGTGGGATCAATACATATTTTGGTGTACTCTGGTTCAGGGTGTCTACTTTGAAATTAGTGCAGGAACCCTCATTTTAGTTCCTCCTTCTCTGGGAGAAAGAAGGCATTAAAAAATGGACAAAGTATTACATACTGGAACACTGTGGGAATGGTGATGAGTGATGCTACTGAAATCACTCACAGTGCCCAAATCATATGATGCTGCTGCAGAGCCTATTCAGTGTGAGGCTGCTGGGGTTCAGAGGCATTTGGCCTCTTGCTCTCACCATGTTAGCTCTTCGCTCTATCCAGCTCTCTTTGCCCATGAGGTTTACACCAGTCCCTCAAAATTCCCCCTGATCCTGGAGTTGAATTGAACAAGGCTGTGCTGAAGCTGGCCCTCCCCTCCCTTGCCTCTGCACAAAGCCCCCTCCCCAGTCCGTTATTCAAGGGTTGAGACCACCTGGCAGCTCTGAGAGCACCAGCAGCCAAAAGAGGAAAGTGGGATGCAATTCTCTCTCACTCACCCTCCTTCCTATACTTCCTCCCCGATGGCAATCTAACCCTGGGGGCTCCTCAGCTCTGGGCTGGAAGACGTATAGGAGGGCATCAGGAGCAGAGGCTCTCCAGATCCAGATGGTGTGAGCAGAAATGAAGGAGCATGAAGGGGCAGGATGCAAATCCAGTATCACAGATCCCATGATACCATGGCAGTATTTTGTTACTGGTCAGTAACACGTGTGCTGCATTGTGTTATCACAGCATCAATCAGTCTGTGCGAGAGCTGATTCACTACTTACAAAAGACAGAGGTACTTATTTGTGCCTGGTTAACATCTCGCACAAGATTTCCAGTGTTGTAACAGCATGTTCCATTCACTGCGTGCTGCCAGTTTTCTATACTAGAGCAAGCTTGCTGGAAAACACTCCCAAATTGCAAAGGAAGCATCTGATGCTGCTTTGCTGCAGTGAGCCAAGCCCTTGACTTCTCCCTCACACCAGTCCAAACAGGAGAGCCGGTTGCTAAAGTTTTGTTTCCTAAGAGTCACTGAATTAGACACTCCTAAGTGACTCACCAGCTGATGAAGCTAGAGGCATTCATTGCAGGCAGCATCAAGTTCTTTCAGATCTAGCCTCGAACTCCTTGTCTTTTGTCTTAGTCCAAAGGTAGCATCAGTTTTAATAGCTCTGTCATCAAACCACTCCTCAGGACCAGCCCTCTTTGAGTCACCAAGAATTATCCAGCTAGTAAAAGCCCTGTGGGACAGCAGCTGAGTACTGTTCATGCCCCATTGCCAAACCCATCAGGAGTGGTACTGGTACCAAGGATGCAAACTTTTAGAACAGGTAGGCAAGAGGTAGTACGAGCCAGCACTGGTGCCTCAGCTGGCAGGTATGGAGCTGGGCCCAGAGCCCAGGAGTGGACATTCACACATGTTCTCCAAAATGTTCCACCACTGTGCTGCAGGTCCTGCTCTCTTCTTGCCCTGTGAATCTCAAGCTCTGCCCTGGGCAGCTGCTGAAGCAGTGCTTGGTACTGCCTCCACCTGACTCTTGCCCAGGCACTGCCATGAGATGTAATTTGGACCTCTCAATGTCAGGACAGGGAAAGAGCCCCTAATTCATTTATCATCACCATGCCATTGATGAGCACTGCGTGCCTGTGCTGCAGCACTTTGAAAAAAATCGGTGACTGCTGCTGGTTGTAGGCTGCATGTAGGGCTGGGCACCAGTGGGCCTGGCTCCTTGGTGGAAACACCACCTCCCTTCAGTCCCAACTCAGCTGCCCAAGCTACTTGAAGGTACGGGAGATCACGACCTCTTTCCATAATGTCCCAAGCAGCAGCTTTTAGGTAATGCCTTCCAGTGATTGTGGGTGTTTTGAGCAAAGGGAACTAAGTACCCAGTTCTGGGATTGGATGCCACTTCACAGGCCTTTTTTTTTTTTTTTTTTTTTTTTTGCTAAATAGTGCTAAATAGATGACCTGGGACACTGGGGACTCAAACCTGCATTTCTCTGTTCCCAGTGGTTTGTTCCTCTCACAGGAGGCACTGTATTGTCACACACATTTGAAAACCCCTGTCAACTTAAAAAGCCACTAGCAGGGAACGACATAATACCACTGCCCAAAACAGCATAATAATGAATCATAGAGTAATAGAATCATTTAGGCTGGAAAAGATCTTTAAGATCCAGTCCAACCATTAACCTAATAGTGCTAAGTCCACCACTAAACCATGTCCCTAAGGGCTACAGCTACACATCTTTTAAACACCTTCAGGGATGGTCCTGGACAGCCTGTTCCAATGCTTGACAACTCTTTTGGTGAAGATATTTTTCCTAATAGCCAATCTAAATCTCTCCTGGTGCAAACTGAGGCCATTTCCTCATCCTGTCACTTGCTACTCAGGAGAAGAGACCAACACTCACCTCGCTGCAGCCTCCTTGCAGCAAATTGTAGAGAGCGATAAGGTCTCCCCTCAGCCTCCTTTTCTCCAGACTAAACATCCTCAGTTCCCTCAGCCGCTCCTCATGGGACTTGTGCTCCAGACCCTTCACCAGCCTCATTGCCCTTCCCTGGACATGCTCCAGCACCTCAGGGTCTGTCTTGCAGTGAGGGGCCAAAAATGGCCACAGGACTCGAGGTGCGGCCTCACCAGTGCTGAGCACAGGGGGACGATCACTGCCCTGGCCCTGCTGGCCACACTGTGTCTGATACAAGCCAGGATGCTTTGGCTGCCTTGGCCACCTGGGCACACTGCTGGCTTGTATTCAGCTGGCGTTGACCAGCACCCCAGGTCCTTTTCCACCAGGCAGCTCTCCAGACACTCTGCCCCCAGCCTGTAGTGTTGCATGGGATTCCCACCGTAGAGTCTTCCTGCCCTCAAGCAGATTAACACTCCTGCCCACCTTCATAACAAAGTGATCCAAGAAAGTCACATGGATATGGGGACCCATGGTGCCAAGCACCTGAGTAGGCACTTGCTGGTGAGAGGCTTGTCCCTGGTCCACCCCCCTTCTCTCCAGTGAGAGTGCAGTAGTGATGGCTTTTCATCCAAAGCACAGGATAGTGGGATGGATAGGGCTGTGCTACTCACTGGACTGCCCTGGATGTTGTTTTGTATGAAAATTACCTTCTAATCACATGGAGGATGAGAGAAATACCTTTTCTTCAGTGGGTACCACAGCTCATGTCCAGTTAGTCCATTGGAAAACAAATAGCAATTGCTTCTTCTTTCATAAAAGTGTCATGTTGCAGTTAATTCATAGGATAGGATAGGATAGGATATAGAGTAGAATAGTTTGTTTTGGTTTGGAAGGGACCTTAAACGTTATCTACTTCAAACCCCCCTGCCATGGGCAGGGACACCTTCCACTAGACCAGGTTGCTCAAAGAGCACTTCCAGGGATGGGGCATCCACAGGTTCTCTGGGCAGCCTGTTCCAGTGCCTCGCCACCCTCACAGTAAAGAATTTCTCCCTAATATCTAATCTAAATCTACCCTCTTTCAGCTTAAAGTCATCCCCCTTGTCACATCACTACAAGCCCTACTAAAAGGTCCTTCTTCAGCTTTCTTGCAGGCCCCCTTTGGGTACTGAAAAACTGCTAGAAGGTCTCCCTGAAGCCTTCTCCTCTCCAGGCTGAACAACCCCAACTGTCTCAGCCTGTCTTCCTAGGAGAGATGCTCCAGCCCTCTGATCGTCTTTGTGGCCCTCCTCTAGACCTGCTCCAACAGGTCCATGCCCTTCTTACTTTGGGGACTCCAAGGATGAGTGCAGTACTCCAGGTGGGATCTCACGGGAGCTGAGTAGAGGAGCAGAATCACCCCACTCAACCTGACTCAGCCCCCCCAGATTCTGCTAAGTTCCACATTTCAGATTTCTTAATGATTTTCTAGTGAATTTCTGATACTATAGTTACTACTTATAGTGCTGCTGTATAGTTAAAAACTCAGAATGAATCAGTATCCCTGGGGGCTGTACAGATATAAAAAAAAACAAACAAAACCGCCAGCATGCTTATTTGGAGAAGGACATGGATTTTCCTTTGGTGTTCAGTTCAATAGTATTTGGAAGTTGATATTGTTTGATAAATAGGAATTATCAAAACTCAGTTCACAGCTTAGAAGCCTTTAAAAGACACCCGCTCCACAACAAACTAATGTATAACCCACCCAGGACAAAGTCGGAACAACAAGCAACAGCAAACTAAGTTGTACAGTAAGATAAAGAAGAGAACCAGAACATGTTTAAAGGTCTGAAGAAGGCAAGTGTTTTGGTTGATGATGTATTAAGAGAAATGACTGAAGAACAGATCGTGCGTGTGAAAACGTGAGCCACATAACCCCGTGCAGGTCAGTCAGCAGAGGGGCAGCGTGTTCTGCCGACGGAAGGGACCGCCAGCACTGCAGAGCTCTGCAAGGTTTCATTTAATTATGGGTAGCATATGGGTAGCATCTTATGTGATCAGCTTCACTGGGCCTTAAAAAGCCCGATTTAGAGGTGACTGGGTACTGCCTACTCATTCTGGCTGCCTCTGCCCATCTCCTGGTGCCCTCTCTTTTCTCTGAGCATTTTTTCTTGCATGAGCATGCAAGCCTGCTGCATGGGTCTCACCTCCAATGTTTATCACTGTGGATACAGCCGGCTCTGTGCAGAGGAGAGGACAAAGCACCAGTCACACAGAGAAGGCTGTCACGCACCAGTCCTGGAGCGAATCTTGTTAACGGAACCACTGCTGACGCTGAGGGTGCTTCTGAATGGAAACAAGACTTCCCAGAAATGTGGGTTTTGACAGAAAATGTAACTGTCCTTTGAGATACTAAACCAGATATGTAAATACCTGAAAAAATGAAAGTCACAGGGCCCTTAGACTGGAGTTGCACTTTCCTTCCTGTATCCTTCAGCTTTCCTAGAGGCCAGGATCAGCCTCTCCCCCCAGGGAGCGGGGCCAGGACCTCCCAGGGTGAGGAGGCATAGGGGTCACCTTGGGATCCCAGGCCTAAGAGCAGAATGACAGCTGCAAATGTAAAATGCAACTTTTAAGAGGCATTACAACTCCTGTTTTGACTGCAGTCTTTCATGATTTTGGAAATTAAGTCAGAATTTTCCACTGAATGAAACATTTCCAGTTCAGCAACAATTCCGCTCGCTTCCCCTATCCTACCAATAAGCTTCAAAGGATTTAAACTAAAGCTGTAAACTGCTGCATACAATTTTTGTTTCCTTATTCTTTTCTTTAGGCCACCCAAAGTCCCTTTTCTGTAAGAAAGCAGTGTGTTGCTGCAGCCTTTGTTTCTGTGACAGGTCTACAAGGGCAGAATGATGCTCATGCTGGACTTGGTTATTCTAGCATAAATCAGAAGCCCTGACAATTACATGGACAAACCCCAGAAACCTCTCATTCCTCCTCGTCACACCTTTGTTTAGCCTGTGTAGTGTGTAAAATGCAACCGAATTGCACTGGTCCCTAGCAGCTTGGGTGCAGGGCTGCAGTCCCCACCATCTTCTTTCAGGTCCCGTGGAGATTTCTGCCTTCAGCTGCTCACTGTTACCCACTGCGTGGACATGCTGTTGATGCTAGCCCAGCTCATCTGTGCTGAAGAGAGATGACTGGACTCCCAGCCCTCTGCTCTCCTTCCTCACCAGGCAACCCCCAGCTGGAGAGCTCATACCCACCATGGAAAGACCCTCTCAGAAAGGACGTATAGCATGTGCATTTGCCACTGGAACAATTCAAAGGAAATTCAACACAACTGAAAAGATTTATCATTGGTCACTGTCAATTTAGAGCCATAGTTTTTCTCCAGCAGCCAGCCAGAATCTGTAGAGCGAAAGTAAACATGACCCTGCTGAGGATTTTGGTTGTTTACTTTCCAAGAGGAAGAGAGGAAAGAGGAAAGGGGAGAGTAGGACCATCCTGATCCTGAACTTATGACTGGCTGTACTACAGGGAACGAAGGGCCTTCTGGGAATTCAGGAAAGACTGTGCATAGCATCAGAATTTCCCATCTCAGGCAATGGAAGAGGGCAGTAACCAAAGCTTGGGCAGCTCAGTTTATCTGACTGACTATGCCAGGTCTTGATCTTCTTTCCCCAGAGCAGCGCTGGGCAAGCAGCCGCTCATTTTCTGCTCTCTACGCGAAGGGGCTGTTTCTCCTTTAACGGATTATTGGCAGAAGGTGGTAGGCCTGAAATCTCCAGACTGCTCTGTGTGAAAAGGCAGAAGTTAAAAGAAGAATCAGACTTTTCCAGGCTCTGGCAAAGCTGTTCGTTTTCAGTGCAGGCTTCAGGAGGGTGGCAAGGTTATTTGCAGAAAGTTGGTGTTAATGTTGTGTAGGTTCCCTTCCTCACCACTGCTACTGAACCTATGTGCAGAATAACCATGTTTTACAATGTGCAGTAGCTACATTCCATGTTGGTACACAATACACTTCTGAACTGGAGAATCATTTAGCGATGCTGTTAAGAAACCACTGAATGTTGGCTTTACCAGTTCACCGAAATGGGGATTTAATTCAGCTTCAATACCAGTCCAGCTTGGCTATTTCTGGATGGATGCTTTGAACTTTCTCTTTCCTCCAAAAGTCAAGAGGGCTGTCATGACCTAAGATGTGGTCTTCCCTTCCCTAACAATAGTCTGCACGGCTAAGTTTAGAATATGTTGGTGACTTCAGATACATTAGGATAAAAATGTATAATTGTCCTGATTTCAGTTGGGATAAGAGATAATTTTATTCTCAGTAGCTGGTACAATGTTGTGTTTTGGATTTAGTATGAGAATAATGTTGATAACACACTGATATTTTAGTTGTTGCTAGGTAGTGCTTAGTCTAAATCAGGGACTTTTCAGTTTCCCGTGCTCTGCCAGCAAGCAGGCGCACAAGAAGCCAGGAGGGAGCAGAGCCAGGACAGCTGACCCGAACTAGCCAAAGGGATATTCCATACCATAGAATATCATGCTCAGTATATAAACTGGGGGTAGGGGCTGATCACTGCTTGGGGACTGCTGGGCATCAGTAAGCAGGTGGTGAGCACTTGTGTTGTGCATCACTTGTTTGGGGCATTTTTCCCCCTTGGGTTTAATTCCTCTCTCTCTTTCTCTCTCTTTTTCATTACAATTGTTGTTATTTGTTGTTGTTGTATTTATTTATTTATTTCAGTTATTAAATTGTTCTTAACCCATGAGTTTTATGTTTTTTCCTACTCTCCTCCCCATGGGATCGGGGGGCTGAGCAAGCAGCTGTGTAGTACTTAGTTGTTGGCAGGGGCTAAACCATGACAATAATGCAGAAGCACAAAGCAGGCATATTACTTATAAAGTGCTTCCTATATCACATAGGCATCCATATTATAGAAGAATGACCTTATCGCCTTACACTGTGAAAGTAAATTGCTGACTTAAAGCTGCTGATTTGGAGGGCTAATTGACTCCAGTCATATTTAAACTCTATTGCACAAACTCAATAACAACTTCAAGTTAAAAAAAAAATCCTATGTCCAAAAATATTAAATGGTCACAGCCTTTGGAAGCAATTAAGCAACAACACAAAAGAAAAAAATGTAAAAGAGTATTAACAGTATAGTAACAGGAAGAAGAGTCTTCCATCCAGGTGGTGGCATTGCCAGCTTCCAAGGTGCCCGGAATAGCTAAGTGGAGGCTGTGCCAGAGAATAACAGTGAGCACCGCAAATAAAACCATGGTTTTAAGGGCTGTATGCCTAAAGGAATAGAAAACCTAGACAGGAATATCAGTTAACCTCAGATCTGCCAAGCTAAGGTAGAACAAAATAATCCATTTACTGGCAATAAAGGCAATGTTCTAATCGATAATTTTTTACTGAAGTTGAGGCAGTTTGACAGGTCATGGCCACAGCACAGGTGCTCCTGACACCCACCCTGGGGCTGATGGACCCCGATGTGCCAGCAGGTCTGCCCCAGCGTGGGGATTTGGAGAGCCTCCTGCAGCTGCTTGGGGCACTGACAGATGCTGTTAGCAGTGGAATCGACAAGTGTGTCAGTTCCAGCCAGCCACACCACGGACTGTGGAGGTTTCAGTTTGCTGAAAATTCGCAAAAGTGTTGGTTCCCACCCAATTTGGATCACGACCAGGTTTTTAAGAAAAAGAAATTCAAAATTTTCCCACGACCTCACTTTTGGCTGGTTCTGCTTACTACTTATATGCATAGCGCTTCATGCAGGGACCCTACCCTGGAGAGAGGTCAAAGGCATACAGTAATATACAGAATACTAAGCCCAAGATCCAAGAAAGAGACAAATGCAGATTTGCCTTAAATCAAGCAATTCAAATCTTGGTTTATACTGTTGAAACTTAATCTGTAGCTCACTCAGTATTAGAGCAATGGGGTCAAATAATTGAAGTTTTATATTTTTTAAGCAGGACTGAATTTGTTAAATATAAAAAGCCATCAGGAATATTTGAATCCTAAACAAGATTTTGAATAACATCTATCAATTTAATTACTTAATGAAAAGGCCTCAGCAAGAAGACCGTGTTTTATTTTTACACTAATAAAAAGACATCAACTGGTGGGATAGCAATCTGATGAAGTTATATCTATTTCCAAAACTATCTACTTAATAAAAAAAAAAAAAAAAAAAAAAGGTTGTATTCATGAAGCAAGATCATCATGCTCAAAAGAGATTTTTCCCATCACGTACCGTGTTCTGCGTGGAACAGCCATATCTCTTCCACCCGAAACATGTTCTCCAGGGACAAGGGAAAGAGAAGGACAGGAATGGGAAGAGAATAGGATAAAAATCAATCTCTCATGAAGTACACCAGATGTTAAGAACATTGTGTTTCAAATATTACTCCAATCTCTAACTTCTGGGATCAGTACGAGACCTCTAGGGAGGACTCTTTAACCCACATCTGCCTGTTGCCAGTTGTTGGTATTTTTGCAATATTCCTTCTCAACAGCTGCTTCTGACTGGTGTCAGAGATGGAACCTGGTCTACTGCTGCAATCTGCAATGGCAATTCCTACATTTCACAAATCACCCAGTTGCCAAACGGCTGCATGCCCTCGGCAGCTACGGAACTGGTACATGTGTATCTCATTAAAACAAGATTCTTATCACATCAACATTATAGGATTAAATATGTGGAATCATAGTTCAGTTCAGTTTCCTAGTCGAAGAAACATCTTTGTGTTTTTGACTGTCACTCAGTGAGTATCTTGCTTTCAGTGTTAGAATTAAATCTGCATAGTGTTTGATGTCACCGATTGAATTAAATCCAGCCTACTTTTGATTTATACTTTCACTCCTTTATAGGAACCTGAGAAGGAATTGTAAACTTTAAGTAGGGCTTCTGCCCTACAAACTGGGAAAATTACTGAAAACACTGAATACTGACAGAGAGAGAGAAGTCCTTGCTAGGATGGAATTAAAGGACAATTGTGATCATCGTCTCTAGGACTGAACAGACACAGACCAACACGAGTGCACAAGAGCAAAATGGATGCAAAATGCTGAGGATTTAAATGAAGCTTAACTACGGTGTGTTTCATGTTCTTTTTTTGCTGAGATAAATGAGTTACCAAAACCCAGTAAGTTTGGGCAAGTAAAAGAGGCAGTGCAAATATCCGAAATATCCGATGCTCGTAATTTCACCCACGAACCACGCAGAGGAACATTTACAGATATACTTGGCCTGTGACACCCCTAGCAGAGGCTAACGAAGCAGGAGGTGCTGCAGTGACGGTTCACGGTGTCCCAGGCCGGCCCCTGTGTCCCGTCCCCCCGCCCTGGGTGCGTGGCTGCAAGAGGGGGGGGGGGGGGGGGGGGGGGAGGGGCTGGCCCCAAGAAGGCGCGGGGGGGGGGATGCCCAGCCCAGCCCAGCCCAGCCCAGCCTCCTCCTGCTTCGCAAGGCATCTGTGCCATCTAGCGCCTGCTCTGCCTCGCTACCCAAACGTCCCACGTGGCGCATCCCGTGGTTGTGGGAAAGACATTCTGGGAACTAGTTAGCTGGGTAACGCTGATGAGTTTAGCTGGGTAAAGATATACCTGAGGCAGGAGATGCACAAACTCTGTGGCATCCATAGGCAAGCAATCATCGAGTCATTAAACATCAGGGAGAGACGAACGCAGGTAAGTTACTTCTTTCTGCCCTTTCTGCTCTCTTTTCTTGATACATGTGAAAAAGAAAGTGCTGCAGTTTTGCCCTCTGGGAACTATGCAATGAAATTCCACTCAGAAGGCATTCAAAAATCCCTCAATGTCTTTTTAAGTGCCTCAGAGTGCTTGGATGTGTCCCTCTGGAGAGAAAGCACAAAGATTCATTAAAACAGATGTTAGAGTTGTTACTCCAGAGGTAAATCAAGCATGAAGTGCCTTAATGTTTGTCTTTTCTCTAATTAAGCCCCTACTTAATCACAGCTTTCATAAGGCTCTATTCAGATGGGTCTTCAAGAGCAACATGGCCAATGGCCTCTGCTTATCAGAGCCCCCAAAACCCTTACTCACATATTTGTAGCATACTGAGGGTCTTCAGTACAAGATGTCAAAACTATGTGACCAGAAGAGAGCGAAGGAAAATGGGCATCTTCAGTGCTGGTGGTTCCTGCTGTAGCAGAGAATTTTGTAAGGGTCATCTAGATGTTTTCATCTAAAAAGTCACCATAGTCCACAACACAGAGGAAGGCAAAACCAAAAAAAAATAAATAATCCCCCCAACCCATCATTGCCAGTTAGCCTGACTTTAGTATAGCTGTTCAAGCAAGACACCAGAGTTCCGATTTTTTCCCCCCAAGCCAATAGAAATAATAGAGCATTTTATCTGACATCACATCTGTATGGCTTCAGAAGACACAAAAAGGCTTCTGGATTACAGAAAAGTCCTTCCTTGATGTTTTCAGAGGACCAGTACACTCTCTGAAGCGTGCAGCCTGCTGCCTCCCATGGGAGACAGGATCCCAGCCCGGGCAGGTCTTTGACCTGGCCAGACCAGCTGTCCCTGCGCCCTGCCTGACATGTGCAGGACAGGAGAGTCACTTGCCGAGTGAAACTCCTGCAGACAGCACTGACATTTTCATGGGAACCTAAAGAACTTATCGAAGCTGCTATGTGCAACAGCCTGAAACATCTTTAATGTCACGTGATGTTTTTAGTATGGCTGGAAAAAGCCCCACCAGGCAGCCGTGTGCCAGGCCAGAGCAGCTGAGCACATCTGCAGGGCAGCAAGCAATGCGGCAGAGATGCTGAAGGTGAGCACTCCGGCCAGATGTGGCAGAGATGCTGAAGGTGAGCACTCCGGCCAGATGCGTTTCCCCATGCTGCTGCCACATGCCTGCAGGCTGCGGCTCCCTGTTACAGCAGGATGGATCAGCTGCTTGATCAGACACTGTTCCCTGCATAGAAACAAGCGAAGGAGCAGCAGGCAGTTGCAGGAAACGGGGTAAAATGTGGGCAAAGGGAATACTCTGAGAAATCTGCGAGTCTCGAGGAAACTTTCCTGCTGGCACTATGACCATGGCTAGCAGAGCACAATGTAGAGCAGAAACAAACCCGACTGCCCCAGAAAACCCCCTCCTCTCTCGTTTTCTGCCAGTGTTTGGGTCTGTCCCAAGCCTTTCCCCGGCTCTGCCTCCGGGTGCGGGTGCGGGTGCGGCGGTGGGTGCAGCGGAGCCCAGCGGTTGCCAGCGGTGCGGCCAGCTCAGGCGCGCAGCTACCGCCTGTGTGCTCGCTGGCCAGCGGGGAAACCTCACAGCAGAGCTGCTGCCTTAACTCTGGATTGACAGGAGGAAAGGCCAAGCTTCGGGCCTCTCGGCTCCCCTAAGGTGCTCCTGCGTGCTTGGGAAAAGGGCTGTGCGGGAGGCTCTTTGCACAGACAAGCTGACAGGCAGGTCGAGAGAATTTTGCTTGGAAGGGGAAGATACTGAAGGGAAATACCCAAACTAGGAACCCCCTAGCATTAGTGACTTGAACAGCATTGCCTCATTGTGATATTTTTTTATATACTAGAGACATTTTAACAAGTTAGATTTTGCTCCATTAGTGTTTCCAAAAAGTGAATTATCAGCAATGTAGTTACTGTGAGTATTTAATTGTCTTTTAGGAGCTCTCCTTGTCTTCTCAATCGCTGCAATACAAATGACACCTGGCAAGACTTGAGTTTAGTGCAATAGCTGAAAAAAAGAAATATGCAGAAATCTTCAGATGTAAAAAGAAGAGAGGGACTGAGAGGGATTTATATGTTCAGCCATGGTAGGAACCAACAAGAGACAGTGATAACTCATGCTCTATTATTATGATAATGCCTAGGGGAGCAGGGCAGAAAGGTGGAGTGCTAACTATAGCCAGAGGTGAGGGACTTGGAGACAGAAGATTCTGAAGTAGAACTAAGAGGAAAGCAAGGCTCTTACCATATTTAATTTCCTTCTTGCAAGGAAGAGGTAGGATTGCACAAGGAGAATAACCACCGCCTGTGCAGCACCATCACTCTGGTTAAGTTTTGTACATGGGACAAAACAGTATCTCCTTGAGAGACCTCTGTATGAAACTAATACAGGAGTTAATCCCTGTACCAGCTCGTCCCTCAATGTGTCCACTGCTGCAATGTGCTGTGCACTACATAAATCAACAGCAAAGTGAATTTGTTTACTGAAAATTCAGCGCTGGCTAAGAAAAGATGTACTAGCAGTTTTGCCAGAATGGGTAAAGCCAATGGCTAAAGCAGAGAGACCTGCTTACTTCTCACAACAGCAGCAGCCTTTTGAATTTGAAGGCTTTCTTCCAGAACCTGAGAAAAGTTTTTGAATGATCATGGCAATTTTGTGCAAGGGCCAAACAAATGCAATGCCTGATATTCACCATTCAACAGATAAAGCCAGGATCTTTTAATGTTTTAGTGTTTTAATGAGAAAGATGTCTGCCTATTACCTAGGCGGAACACCGCCTGCTGAACTCTCAGGGTTTTAAAATGACAAATTATTTGACCCCCAAAGGGGCTCAGGCTTATGTGGGTTGGACAATCTCTTGCTTGATGCTTGTTAAGCAACCGGCACACAGGAGCCTGGTCTGCATCTGGTGGTTCTGGCTATATTAATAGTATTGGACCAGTAACTAATGAGAGCTGTCAGGAACTGGCAAGCACCACTTGTAAAGCTGCCGCTTGAACCCAGTCCCCCATGCCCCAACACTCTAAGGTATTTGATCACTTTTTCTAAATGACTGTTTACTTTTCACATTAACTCATCTGAAAAGTTATGTTGATTGCTTAAAAACAAAGCAGAGAGAGAACATGTAGTTCTAGCAATTGCAAGGCTACAGATGTTTTTTTCCCTGAACTCCCTCCTCCCTAACTCCTCCGCTTTGGCCATTTGGTAGAGCAAAGCACATTCACCAGCCCTGTGTGTGCCTGTGCATTAGTCCTCTGCTGGGGAAACGATGCCATATATTCAAGAGCCTGACTTGCTCTTCAGAGCATACAAAATGGTCATAAATATAAGTACGCTAAAGAGCAGGAATGTTTATTTATGGCATTGTTTGCCCAGCAGTGGAACCAGTGTCCTATGGCTGTTTGTTCTTGCACCATAGCCCTGCTCTGGGAGGCTGTAATTCATCGTGAACTGAATTCTAGTTTCACCCTCTCTGTATGAGGAACAGTTTAATTAAAAATGCAGGAATAACAAAGACAGCTGCCATTGACATACAGTAAATAAACCTTTCTCAGTCAGACCAATGCCTTACAAGAGGCAGTTTTCCCAGCCTACGTTTTTACTTTGTTGTTTGTTTTTTTAAAAATAATAAGCCCCTCTAGTATAATGAAGTATAATGGAAAATGCAAACATGTTCATCATTGCAAGCAGAAAGCTGCCCCTGGCTATTGGTAACACGCAGCCTTCTGTGTACAGAAGAGTGCTGGGATAAATGATGGTACCCTTTTCTAATAAAACAGCTCCTGATAAATGTTACTCAATGTTTATTTTTGTGCTATTGTCAATCATATTTTAAATAGGAGAAAACAACATGGGATTTCAATTTGATAAAGCTGTCCTGGTTTTTATGCTCCAAATATCATGTCTTGATTCCCTTCTTTTTCTTTTTTTGCCAATGAACAAATGTAATTTTTGTTGTCCTTGGGTGGAAACTAAGAAGAAGAAGGGTAAGTCAATATCAGAGATCCTGTTTCAAGGCTTAAAGGAAGGTGCATTTTTTTTGGCTGACATTTAGTTGAGATTTTCTTGTTTCTTTTGAAATGTGTGATGACAATGTTTTTTCCAGCTCACATTTATTTATCATTTGGTAAGTGTATACTTAATTTCTTTAATGAATGAGACAAATCCTGGAGGAAGAGCTAATGACAGTACTTTGTTCTTATATAAATATATGTAATTGTATTAGCTAAAAGCTAGGTCACATTGTGTATACTTGTATACACATATATAATTGAATGATGCAGTAGAAAATAGACTTCTGAAAACTTCTATGATGGAAAGGACATATTTTCCAATCAAGTTTATACATGCATATATGTGCAAGAATAAACTTTTACCCCATCCAAAACTCGGGAGATTTTGAGAACCTAGGAAAACAAGGAAGAAAAACAGCGAGAAGTATTTCAGCAAATTTAATTCTCGCATTTTTTTTACCTTGCCAAGAAAACCACACTGTGAGGTCACCTCAGAATTGAGAGGATGGAAATGACCTCACTTGAGTCAGCTTAAAAGTAACACTATAAGAAACAGTCTGAAATGACTGCGCCTTATACCTTGCACCTTACAACACTGTTATTACCAATACCGGTACAGAAATCTAACAGGGTTATATTTCCCATGTTATAGAAGAAATCTGATTAACTATTCTTCGGTCTGAATAGTCTTGTTTAGCATTGTTAGCTTAGCACTAGTAGCTAAAGTAGGTGAAGCCTCAGGCTTCAAAAGCTGACCGAGAGTAAACTTTCTAATAAAACTAATGCTGCTAACACAGAACTAGCCGAATCCAGCAGATACGAGTGGAATGAAGAAGAATAATGAATGAAGAAGATAAAACTTGCTGAAAGCTCATCCAAAACTCCTGAGGTTTCACCTGACCTTATTAAAATGTCAAAATTGTGGAGCTCCTTCAGAAGGGATGTGAGCTTATTGAAATAGTCATAACCAGTCACCATAAAAACAAAGGGAGAAAAGCTCATAGCAATCAAGTATTAAATTCCCAAGGAGGCATAAAAAAGTATTCAGAAACAAACTGACCCATTTGAAAACAGGAGTTTTATGATAATGCAGTGTCCCATATAATACCCCTATTTTATGTGTATGCAAAAATAGGTTAGGCAACAGAGATGCAGAATATTGGTTTGTACAGGACACCAGAGCAATAAATGAACATGTGTTTGTACCTCATTTAGTGGTTCCAGACCCATCAACAATATTCTTACAAATTCCAGCCTGGGCAAAATACTTCACTGTTATTGATTTAATAACTGCATTTTTTAGTATTCCTATAGCAGAAGACATCCAGCATCTGCTTGCATTTATGTGGAAAGGCCAACAACTAATGTGGACCCACTTGCTCTAAGGGATCACTGGGTCTCCTATGATATTCTGTCATTTGCATGAAGGCAGCTTGGAAGATACTACATTACCTGGAGGTTCTATACTTGCACGATATGTAGATGATTTGTTACTTGCTAGCAATACATGTGATAATTGCTTGAAAGATGCTATTTGTCCATGTGCTGCTTCAGCAGGAAAAGGTCACCGCGCATCTTCCAAGCTTCAGCTGTGTCAGCAGGAAGTAAAATACTTTGGATTCGTATTAAAAGGACAAAGATTAGCAGACCCAGAGCAGGTCCAGGCTATTGTAGAAATACCTCGGCTGGTAACAAGAAAACAACTGCAAGGATTTTTAGGTGCAGCAGGGTGCTGCAGACCCTGGATGCTGGGGCTGGGGGGGTTAAGGAAGCCATGGACAGAAGCTACCAAGGCAGAGGAAGCGGAGCCCATACAATGGTGTCCGGAGAGAGCAAAGGCTTTCCAAACTGCAACACGAATTTTAGCTTTAGCTCCAGCGGGTGAATTGCTGGATTACGCCTGGCCCCGCAGCTGTCAGCGCGGGCGGCGGCGCGCTGCGCAAAGCTGGGCGCACAGCGCCCCCCCGTGGCTGCGCGCTCAGCGCGGCGGCAGGGAGTCCCTCCGGCCTGAAAGCGATAGCAGCCACAGGGGCTGTCACAGAAGGCAGCAGACCGTTGGTCCTGGGTCACCCAACAACCCGTGTGTGTCCTGCATGAAGGACAGCTGATCCTTAAGCAACGAGCTACACCAGCATTGTCCCCAGAAAGAGCGCATCGCTACGGATTACTGATTTTAAACGCAGCTAATACTACTTTGAAAAGATGTCACGTTTTGAATGCAGCAACCTTACTGTCTGTTCCCTCTGATCGCGACTGTGCTAAGGCAGTGTTTCACCCCAGCTGCCTACAGCAAGACCTGCAGGATCAGCCTCGAGAGAACCTAGATCTAACCCTGTTCTCTGATGGATCTTCACACTATGCAAATGGAAAACACCACACAGGCTGTGCAGTGGTGAGAAACGTAGAGGTACTTGTAGCAGAACCCCTACAACCCTTGGTGAGTGCCTGAGGGGCTGAATTAACTGCATGGGCCAGGGCAGCCTGGTGGGGACATCACCAGCAGGTTACTATTTATACTTACTCTAAATATGCTTTTGGAGTGTGTCATGCAATGGGTACGCCATGGAAAGAACGAGGGGGTTCCTTACCTCATGGGGAAAGAATATTTCTGAAAGAACAGAAATCCAGATGCTGTTGGAAGCTGTTAAGCTTCCAAGGGAAATGGCTGTAGTACCCTGTCTAGCTCAAGCCAACGGATCCAGCAAAATTTAAATAAATAATGAATTGGCAGATAAAACAACTAAAGCTGCTGCCCGCCAATGTATACGTGAGTGTCTACTGTAACAGCTCACGCTGCTGATGATTGGCCAGAGATCAATAATCCAGCCCAAACACAGGCAGAGATTACTCAGGAAGAATGAGCTCAATGGGAAAGTTGGGAAGCTGAGAAAGATGAAACTGGAATTTGGACTATTGGGGGAAAACCCTTTTTATCAAGAAACTATTTCATGACTTTGGCTAGGTGGTTTCATGATAAAACACACCAAGGGATGACAGCAATTGTTAACTAGATTGAAAAAGTGTGGGCAGCCCCCAGAATACATATGGCAGTAAAAAGGATTGTGAATTTTTGTTCCACGTGTTGGAAGTTTTCCAACGCAAAACCCAAACAGGAGGTGGGAGGACAACCATAAGCATACTTCCCATTCCAAAGACTGCAAATTGATTATGCTGACATGCCTCCTGCGAGTAGATTTAAGCACCTGCTGGTAATCGTGGATCAACTCTCAGGACGGGTAAAAGCTTTTCCCACCAGGAAAACTGATACTGCAGGAATTGTCAAAGCACTCATAGGAAATCATTCCTGGATATGGAATACCTGAAACCATAGAATCCAATAGAGGTTCTCATTTTTCAGTGGGAATACTAAACGCTATCTATGAAAGTTTACTAATACAGCAACAACTACACATTCCATATCATCTGCAGTCCTCAGGAGAGGTGGAAAGAATGAATAGGACTCTCAAAACTAAATTTGCTTGAACTTGTAGTCAGGTAGGTTTGAAATGGCCTGAAGTTTTAGGAATAGTGCTACAGGATATTACAAAGACCCCTCGCCAACATTTAGGGTTGTCATCAGCAGACTGTTTGGGCAGGCACTTAGCTGTACCTGGGACCTTTGTCCCTGCTAGGACTGGCCTCTAAGTTTGAGATGAATGAGTCACCAAATTTGTATTTGGGATACAAAAATATCTACAAGAAAAGAGGGCACAAGCCAGATGGTTTCAACCAGTACGAGCTGGAATGGCAGCATATGACATCCAGTCTGGAGATGCAGTAATGATAAAAGTCCACTTTTGCAAAACAAAGCTGCACCCTAAATGAGGGGGTCTGTATTGTGTTACGAACGTCTTACTTTGCTGTAAAGCTTTCAGAGAAGGATAACTGGATTCACGACTCTCATGCTAACTGCCAAAAGAACATCAGTTAGATGGACCATCATCAACCCTGTGGGACTTTGTCAATCCTACCTCGGAGACTGAAACTGGAACCATTTGAGTTCATAAAGGCTGAAGGAAATCCCAGAACCACAGCATTTTTGTTTTCCTTCTAGAACAAACTGGAACAGGGAGTCACCTGCTTCTTGATCTAGCGGACCATCAGATACTGGAAATCAAGGACAGTGTCCTGTTTGGTGTTTCCACCATCCTTATAGACTGGAAATCACCCCAGGCTCTGTTCCAAGAGGGAAGGATTTGAGATGGCATTAGCATGGCTTGCTTTCATTATCCTGCAATAGTTGTGGCCCATGTCATCCTGGGTGGTGTATTAATAACTGTTATAGAGGTCATTGGGAAAACCGTCATTGAGGATGGAGTTGGGGAAATATAACCAGAAGAGGCACAGCCAGATACATAAGCTGCTGCTGTGTATGCAGGTGGCACCAAGTGCCCAGTGAAGAAGTGTTAGCCATAAAGCTCGATTTTTTATTATTAGATTAAGATTATCTTCTATAGCTTCTTAAATAGGAAATACAGTGCTTACCCTAGTTCTGGCATTAACCCTTCTTTGTATAGATGTTTTGATTCTTTTTCTTTTCTAGAAACTCAAGGACCAAGGAAACAATGAAAAGAGAATGAGGTAACTTCAGAAGGTTGTCAGCCCAGTACAGTGAAAACCAGTGAGAAATCAAGAGACCACCAACAAGAACTAAGTGATTGGACTTGGGGATTGGTTGCTGGGTGGTATGAATATAATTGAGGGGTACGATCTGGGGTAGGGGTCCCTCTCTCGAAGCACCCAGCTTGAGTTGTAACCTAAGAACGAGTAAAGAGGAATTAGAAACCTTCATTCAACTTTACATTAATCAGCGGGACCCTAGTGTCGGACCTGTTATGGCGGCCGGTGCGCACAGATGCATAACACCTGTCAATACTAAAATTGCTTATACTGGTGTAGGCACTCTCATAAGGAAAGGAAAATAAACTCTACTCCTACAAAAGCATCAACAGTACTGATTAGACTGATATAATTACATCAATAATAAAAGACCATCAGACCTCTACTTAGCCCAGTGGTACCAAAGCCCGTTTATACTTTGCAGTGCCCTTTCCCCTTTTCCAACCCAGGATTTGGGTCTGTGTTCTGTAACTGCAGCCTTCGCCTACAGAAATTTGGCAGTTTGTAAAATCTAAAGTTGGTTGCTCTGGAAACAGACTGCAATTTCTTCCAGCTTCACAGCAAGAGCTGCTGAACTCCAAGACAAGCATAGCATCTCTGCTCAGTTGCTTCCCCAGGCCGATGATTTTTCCTCAGGAGTCACAGATCATTTCCTCCTTCTTACCCATCTATAAGGCCAGCCCCAGGAGGAGCTTTTGATTGACTTGAGGGAACACTGAAGCCTTGAAGTACCTTTCACAAAAGGAAGCTGGCACAGGAAATCTCACACGGGCCCAAAAAATACCAGACAACATCTGCCCGAGTATCAGAAGGAGGCATGGAAGGGATCTAGAGGATTATAGAATCAGGACCATTTCCTAAAAGAGAGCCCTTCTGCTTGGCACCTCCCTTCTCCCCAGTCCTATGACCTGACAACATCCTACGTTTCTATGAGGACTATTGGGTATTACTTACATGTTGCCTGCTTGTCAGTCTGTTACTAGTCACTGAACTCCTGGTCTTCCGAGCTCCATCCTTTACCCAGCCATACATCAAAATATTTGGAATTGCTCGGGCACCCAAAACACACCCCGCTGGCACAGGACAAAGCTGTGGGTGTTTAACACCCAAGAAAGCACCCCGTTTCTTACCAGATTTTCCTCCTAGTGTCAGGCAGTATGAGGTGAGATCATCGGAAAGCATCCTTTTCCCATCTTCTCTCCCGCTTGGGGACCTGGATGCAGAGTGACCACAGTACACACGTGGTACCCAGCTCTTCCTCAGTAAGGCGCAGATAACCTTCCCTACGGCACATGGCCAGCGGCGTGCCTGGCCTCTGGCATACAGCAAGGCAGCACTCCTGCTTCAGCTTTGCTAACTTGCTGTTCTATTAACGCACAGGGGAAGAGAGAAAGAAAAGACTAGGGAAACATCAGGAAACTGCTGTCTTACCTGCAAGATCCTGCCCAAACCATCTCCTCAGCAGATGTCTTGAACACCACGGATTCCTTATTCTCTTGATCGGAGTATAACAGAGCAGGAACTCTGTGTCCAGGATGAGGTCAACCGGCCCCATGTATTCACAAAATAAAAACGAAGGCTCAGAAGCTATTAGGTTTCCGTTTTCTGTTATGTAGTACTGGTTTCTCTGTATCAGCTTGGCCCCTACCAACACTGCTGAACTCACGCTTTTATTAATCTACTTGGAAGTTGCTGTGACAGCCTAAATAGACTTAATTAGTCCTTTAATTAATGTGTATTTTAGTAGATATAAGCTGTCACAAAACACCAGATTACTTGAGGCCTTAGCATAACTGCTGTGCCAGCAGAGCATTATAGAAACTATTCAATATTATGTATTTCATTAAATACTAGAATGAAATTGCCCATATGTACTTGATGTAGAAATCTTCATCTCTAATTTGCACCAGTGATACACATGCAAATGATCAGAGCTGGAGAAAACATTCTCCTTTGCCTTCCTCTCTTCCTGCAGTAACCTAGTTCACATTAAAGGAGGGCAGCCAAGCGGTAATATTTTCCAGTTTCCATTTAATAATTTGTTTAAGTTAGCTAAAGCAAGTATAAGGTTTTTCCTCTAGGTAGAAGACTCAGAGTATCCTAATAAGATAAAGACAAGGCAAAGAAGACAGTCACAAGAGAGCTTTCAGTGCTAGACAAGTATTCTTTTTAAGACACTGAGATATTTTTAGGGTCCAAGCTCTGCTTGAGCTCCTGTGGGGGTGCAGCATCAGCAGATTAAGCAGTGAGAACTCATGCTGAGCTACATCAGAGGCTGCAGGAGAAAACCAGCACCAGAGTATGCCCCACAGGCAAGCATGGAGAAGGTGAGGAGGGCAGAAGTGTCATGGTCCATCTTGAAGAGACTTAGCAAGGCAGTGGACTGGAAGTGTGAGAACTAACTAGGTGGTTAAACACAGGGAAACAGAAGCAGCTGAAAAACTTCACAGCAGTGATGGAGAGGAAGTAACGATACTCTCATTGTCCCCCAGTTGAGCTCTCCTCATGATCATTTGGAATTAGAAATTGCCAACTGTCCTACCTCATGCAGGTTTTCAGACAGTGGAGAAGATGCAGAGTTCATGTCAGAATCCAGCCTTGATTTTGCTGATGAATTGTAAGCAAAAATACAACAGAAGATGCAGAAAGGTCCACCTGGTCTTCAATCCCTTCAGGGATGCAAACCCAGTGCAAGTTCCCTTTCCATAATGTAAGAATGTGATTAAAATGGCACAGAAAAGGAATGAGGGCATGCTTGCCTTTGCTTAGTTCCTTTTTTCAGCTTTCCTTACAAGTAAATTTATTTAAATTCTTGGTTTTATTTTTCAGATGTCACATTAACCCCTAAGTGTGTCATCTTTTCACATGGGTGAGGAAACAAAAGCTTACCAACTCTTCCCCCAAAAAACCTTACCCCCTCTACTCAAAGGGCATGAGACAGTATGTTGCAGGGAGAGCTTCATACATAATTGATAAGCTCTGCATGCTTATGATTAAATTCTCACAGCTCTTCTTCAGTAACGCAAGGAAGCAAGAGAAAAGCCCTCCAGAGATGGGGGAGGGGGCTTCACTTATTTGCATAGATGAAAGCGCAGAGTTTGCTGCTCTTACACAACCAGCAAGTGGTTGGAGGGGGCACTCAACTCCACACATTTCTCTTTGACCAGCTGAGCAAACTGGTGCCTCCTATCACGGCAGTGACACTGGTTCTATTCTGTACCGTACGAGACAAAAACTCAGCCCAACGTAGAGCTGGCAGGTCAAGGTTCCCTGTGCTCCCACCAATACAGAACCCACTGCCATGCCTCAATCTTTTGGGTGCTTTTCCGCCTCTCCTTGACCGCTAAGTGCAAACAGCATCAGCTATGAGGAATTCAGAAATCTCAACTAACTGAAAACAGACACAGGCTTTGGGTTTTATAGCAGATATCATTTAACAAAAATTCAAAATATAATTTTCTGAAATATTTTAAAAAATAATTTTTAAAATTGTTTTCCCAGGTCAGGTTTAAATGATTTAAAAGCATAATTATTAGGAAGTACTCTTCAAAAGTGACTATCACAACATCATTTTTTCCATTAAAGCAAAGGTCATGGTTCTAACGTGTTCAAATACAGACTTAACTCCAAATATTAATTAAGAAAACACCAAGTATCAACACTTCTTCCTCAAAAATATACGCATCTCCCAAGGTCGGCCCATTGCCACCTTTACTTTTTTTGCACAAACTAAAACATATTAACACAGGACTAAGGAAAATAGACCCAGTGGAGAACAGAACAGAGAAATATTATCAGAGGAGAAAGAAAACTGGGAGAGATTTCCATAACCAGAATTGTAGACTTGCTGGTAACACTACCTATATTCGCTGCCTTTCTCACTGAACTAGCTGCAGTAAAAGCCAAACCTCCCATTACCACCAGTTCAGATTCTATTCAGACTGTATACAGCCTATCTTTGCCTGTCCTTTAAGGACATGAAAATTCAAATTAAGTTTTATCATTACAGTACGCCCACAGTGAAATTTCACCCAGTAACTTTTATCAATCTCACAAAAAGGAGTAATAAACAGAATTATTTCAAAACTTATTAACTTCTATCAATACAGAGAGTAAGAAAAAATAAGTATGAGCATAAGAAAACAAGATCCAAAACAAGACTCAATAGTAAGTAACCAACTGCACGTTAACAGAGCCTTTTAAATCAACATTTTCCTTTGTGCCTGCAAAACCAAGACACAGGCACCATCCTCTGATACTACGTGTCTTCTAGCTGAGCTCCTCCATAAGCAGTGACAGCCTTGATAAGGATTGTCCTTGCTTCTGTCACTGAGTGATCTTGCTCAGTTATCTAATTTAATTTTATTGATTTCTTCTTCTTGGCTTGTTGTTTGGACACGGTACCCAGAGCAGATTCTGAAATGCCCACTGATGTCTGAGGCAGGAGTAGTTTTCCAGACTGTGTTGGGTACTTCGTTTTCATAAGGACTTTAAACAGTGGCTGGGACAACATATGTTTTAGTTGTTTTTTCATCCCCTTCAGCATCTTTTGCTTCTGGCTTTCTTCTTGCTCACTAGTTTTTCTTCCTTGGGGCAGAAATCAAAGATATAGAAAGTTACAAAAAGACAATAACTTGCACTGGCCTCTTCAACCAGGCTTTTGTAGTGCTAGAGGCAGATGCTAATCTCATCTTTCTCTCTCTAACAAGGTCATACAACTCCCATATAGTCTTCCAGTCATCTATGACACTTTTAGATCACCCAGGCTGTCCACAAGATAACAAGATCAAGAAGAATCCTGACTACTGAGTAACTACAGCCCAGGTATCATTCTGCTAAATCATTCAGTTGGCTCTCAACCCAGAACAGACTTGGGAACAAAAGAAAAGGGGGCCTAGAACATAAAGTATTAACCCAGGGCTTCCATCTGGGGCAGAAGATTCTTCTGAGTATTTCATTCCTTTAGGCATGCCTCATTTCAGCAACTGCAACACAGGATGCCCTTTGTTTCTTATACATAAAAACCAGTTAGGTGCTCAGATTTAAGAACATAGGAGAAAGCATAACATAAGAAAGACTTGAGATATTTCAATAGGGTCTCCTGAACAGGAGAGAATAAATGAAATCAAGGTTGCTGTAATGTAAATTGAAAGGATATTATTAAATCCTTTGTAACAGCATCAGAGGCATTTCATTTATGGGAGGAATGACCAAGATTTTATTGTCTCAAACAAGCTACAGAAGAATCGGAGACTGAATACATTTTAAAGCATGAATTTGGCAAGATTCTGGGTGGCAATTACAAAGTGCTTTGCTTGAGAGCCACAACTTGGACTGGATGTGCTGTTTTGGAACTCACACCAAAGCACAGCATACTCACATTATGTCAAAACAAGACAGCAGAGTGCTAATTATCTGAGAGTGCTCCTGCAGTTTGGACAGAGACGATTACTGTTTGCTTGCAAAGTGGCTAAGAATAAACTAGTCCAGCCACGAGTCAAAGGAAAGAAAAAAATTAATATGAACATGCTTCAAAATTAAGGCATCTGCATATTTAGCAGCTAACAGGTTAGAGACAGCTTAAGCTGAAGTGACCCAGGCAGCACCCCTATTCAGCATGCCTTCAAAGAGCTGGTAGGAAAATCATACCTTTAGCTCCTAAAATTTGAACACAACACGGTATTTTACAGTGCATCTAAACACTGCAAAACTTCACGGCATTGAACTAGTAGGTATCTGTATCTGCACAGCCCTACACATTCTCTCAGGCACAGCCTGTACAACATTGAATTTTAAAAATAGAAGAAATCATTTACTTCTAACAGACCACCAAAAGCCTCGGCAACTTAAATGTAAGTATTGGCCATTTAGCCCACACAACTCAACCTACATAAGGCTCACATAATTTTTGGTGTTTGCTAGTGCTTCCTGGGTGTTCCCACACAGAGCTGTCAGGCTCCTGTCCTGATGCCTGACTACCAGTGGGGTGGGAGAGATAAGCAGAAGTGGAGAAACAGCTTTTTCTTTGACACAGAGGGGGCATATAAGGCTGTTAAGATTACCCTAAAATATTTGCCAGAACCTAAACAGTTCTTGTCTTATGACATGTGGACTTGCCTTTGATTTGCCAGAATTGTCACACCTCGCTCCCTCAGCTCCAGGACTAACTACTGCACACCCATCCTGAAAACACCAGCACCACCACATACAAAGTAATGACACTCCTTTCCTTCCCCTTCTGTCCTGCAGGTTTTAAGAGTTTCTCTGTCATGGTGAGGCTCCTTCTGGATACCAGAAGCAGCTATGGGATCAGCTGAGCACGCCCTTAAACAAGCATTTTTACTTGCCCATAAACATGTCATCATCAAGATCAATCTCAAGAGCCTCTGCTGCTTGCTGGAGCCACGAGTTGTGCTGCTTTGCTCGACTGTTGAAAAATTCTGCCTTCTCAATCTGCCGTGCCAAATTCATCCGCTCCTGCAACAAAAGTACATTTTAGACAGTATGATCAGGTTTAAATGTGGGTCACTTCAGCAGAATCAGTGTTTCAGAGCATGCATTCCAACGCAACTGAGGTACAGAGACACTTTTTGGTGTCCCAGCAGATGTCCCATGTCACAAAGACATGTAATCATTTGCTAAAGGGTTTTCCTTCTTCAGATCCGTCATAGAATCTGACTTCTAAAACATCTCAGCCACTAAACATGCCTGAATGTTAAGCGAATCATTGCAAACACTTCAGAGACATCAAGGGCAAATCATGATTTAAATACCTATCATTTCCAAGTTACATATTTACATAGCACAGCTGGATCTTAAAGTTACTAGTCTCGGCAATAAAGGACAACCACTAGCTTCATCCTACTCTGAAGAAGTGCCTGCAGGCCATATGGAAGGAGTTATGTTCTCAGAAATGCACCTGCATGTTGTTCAGGCACAGGACAAAATGTCCTGTCCTCCTTCCCTGCTGCACACAGGTGGAACAAAGACGTCCACCAAACCTAACCTGACCTGCAGCCTTCCAGCTGGGCCAAGCTGTCTCAAATAACTAATTCATTATGCAAAGAAAATCTGCACTGACAGTAAACAATAATGAAACAAAGTTCTGCTGTTTGGAATGTGCCTGCAGTTACACAAAACAAACCCTGTGCAGTACACCCTGACCACCTCAATTGAATAGTCTGGTGCTACACAGTTAACAGCACCAGACAGAACTGCCAGGATAATGAAGATGCAGAGAAAGAGGAAATTAAAACATGCAGTGGTCTAATAAAACAAGTCAGTCACTTCTTACATCATTACAAGAAACTTTAAACAGTTTTTCCATCTTTGTAAAACTTGAGTCCACTTTCAGTCTCCCCTCTACCCTGGTTCACCAATTCTACTCCTCTTAAGCATGAAATCCCTTCAGACTTCTCCTGAACTTGAAGGCAGGCATGCAGAACCAGGGAAGGAATGTGCCAAAGGGACATAAAGAACCAGCAGCACTATTGGTCCCAACTACAATGGCTTTGTGATTAAGCCCAGGGCAAAGTTAAATGAGACCTGACCACATGAAGGACCTAGGAGGCTGAAGTCCTGCAACTACAATTACAAAGACATCTTTTCCGGGGAGAGGAGCACTATTATGGAGAGAAGATTGTGAGATGGTGGCAGGAAAATTTAAGTATGTAAACAATATTTATTTGCCCATTAATTGACAGAGCATGATAGAGCCAAGAACTAGTCATCAAGAAACACAGAAGGGACCTCTGAAGAAACACTCTAAAAACAACAGATTTATTTCATTAACCAGAAACATTTGTGGGGGGGGTTGAGGGAAAAAAAATAAAAGCCAAACTCTCTTTGTTACTACCAAGAGGAGAAAAATGAGTCTGTGGAAGCATTTCTTGGATTTTCTTCCTCTTTCAGAAAGCTGCATCTCCTGAAAGATTCACACTAAATACCCCATTTACAGCAAGCTTGGGCTCTGAAATTTGCTGACATTATCCCCACGGTGAGGATACCACTGCTGCCACTGGGGCAGACCCTGAGCTCAGTCCAAGCCAACTGAATAAGCATGAACCAGAATACTATAAGGAAGGTATCTGTTGCATTATCTGGCTGCTTGCATTTTTCTCCTGTTCTCAATGATTGTACAATATTCACACACTCCAAACCCAGCCAGATTCCTTTCAAATGCAATATTTAAATATGCCCCATTTGTACATGGCTGATGTCACTCAAACTGTTACAGAGACTGCTGAGACATGAGAAGTAGAAAAATCTGTGGTGACCAGATGCTTTCTGAAATACGTTGTTTTCTAAATCCTAACTACTGTCTATCTTGTGAGTTCATGAATGACCAAATTCTCCTTAAAACAGGCAGTAACCTAGAAAAATGAAACATACATAGCTTGACAGGGTTCAATGGCAGCTGTGGCCTCAAAGTATAGGAACTTTTAGAAAAGCAGAAAACTCACTACTTCAACTGAGGCAGATGAAGACCACTGAAGATCTGCGGACCTGCTACTGTTCTCTAGTCTTACTAACACAAGAGGCTATAAACAACATACTTAACAGAGCCATCCCTGCTCCCCAGCCACAAAACATATTCCCTTTCCTGTACTGTTTTTGGGAATCTAGTCAGAAGCTCCTCATAATAACATTCAAGAAACATGTGATGTTTATGTTTGAACACTTTTCTTGGGCTAGTTATTGAGGAGAAATCACAAATATTGCTTAAAAAAAGATAGTGTGATCAACTTAATTTTCAAATCCAGGTCCTGAAGAGTCGATTTCACCTGAAACCAGGAAGAAAGTGATGGGCAATGCAATAATGTAAGCAAGCAAGCAACTGCTCAAGTTGCAAAGAGATTGTTGTTTCTTTACCTTGACAGAAGTCATGCACTTGGTTTCAACTGGAAAAAATGGCAGCTCTTCACTTTTCTGCAATGTTTTATAGATTTTCCTAAAATTCATCAGGTCATCAGGGCCGATGAGCAATAGGCTAAGGCCTTCATTGGCAGCTCGGGCTGTCCTGCCACTTCTGTGTACATACAACTCAGACGTACGAGGGACCTGTGAAGATTCAGAAAAACCATTAAGCTGGGCATGGAAAGCTAGCAGCAGCCTGTCATGCTTTTGCCAAGAGGTTGCCAGAGAATACTGGTTTTTAATATACACATGGAGCATTAAGGTAACCTAAAAGATGATGTCAGGACACATTTTTTGTTCTCTGGTCCAGTATCCTTCCTTGCACAATCTTTTGTGAGTCTCTCCTAACTTCTGACCCTCTGTCATTTCCTTGCAAAGCAGGAAAAAAATTGTATGTGTCCTCAGAGAGGAGTTACAGAGCTGAGTCATTTGACATCTTTGTATACTGAAGTTAAGCAAAAAACAAGGAGAATGATATCTGTTACATCATTTCTCATATATAATCATGCACTCATGAAGTGCTACCTACTACAGTCAGTCACTGCAGCAATGATAGCCTTAAGTACAAAGCACTAAGGAGAGTTAAATTAATAATGATTAAATCTCTGTACTTGGGACTATACTATACACAGGACAGAGAATCACAGCTTTATAGTGTTCAGGGTTTGGATCAGCAAAAGCTTATTTCAAAATCAAAACAGTGAAAGAAAAAATATTAAAAATATTTAACCTGGTAGTGGATGACATGCTGCACATTGGGAATATCAAGACCACGAGCTGCAACATCTGTTGTCAGGAGGACACAGCTGAGAAAGTGAGAACACTGAATGAACATAAAACTGAAAAGTAAACCATTTGCCAAGGAACATGAAACACAGCAACCTAGAATTCTAACACAGCATTTTAAAGAACAGATTTGTACTGTATCATCTGCTGGAAATATGCTGTTTGTTTGCCCGTACAGAAAAGGGTACCCAGTATTACAGAGGCAGTCTTGAAAGAGCAATTCTTAAAAGTAAAAAATGCAAATGTTACATTCAGCAGGTCTATTCTGTTTCCAATAAAGAATTTCACCACCTTGCTTGTCCTGTTTTCCTATGCTTTTATTCTCTCCCAGCTCACAGGAATGCTAGTGCAAATCACTATTCAATGACCTAATCCAACCACCTGGAAGGCAGGTAACTTTCATTACCTTTTACAGTCGTCTGCTCAGACTGGGTTTAAACACATCTTTAGCCTGACATGACCATACCATTAACAACACAGTTGATCTTTTGGCAGGACAGACAGGTTATTACAAGTTTCACCAGCTGAGAAAAATCATATTATTAACATTATAGATTTAATTAACAGCTTTTTGCAGCTGAAATATCTTCTACCAAGTTGCCCTCAAATAAGTTCTCTCAGTAGAAATATAAGGGGGGGATTCTGTTCTGACAATTAGTATTTCTCCTTCAACCCTAGAAATGAAGAACTCAAAAGAAGTCATTCTTCTACATAAACAGCCTACTAGAGAGATTAAAGTCTCCCTAGGGTATGAAATAATTAGTTTTTAAAAAATCTCCCAGAAACTGAATCAAGTTACTTGTAGGTAACAGCAATTTGTTAAGATTTTACGGCATCTGACAGCATACTCTATTGCTACAAGGTTCAAAGCAGAAATAAACAGAGAAAATTCTACTGCTTGCAACCTGCAGGAGGCTGTGATAGATGGTCTCATAGATTTCTTCTTGCCTTGAAAATCTGCAGTCTCTGAAAACACCCCATGTGGCCTCGGCCAATGCTGTTGATACTACATTTTGCCAAGGGATGCTGCAGATCTGTCACTGCAATTCAACCTCTCTTCTCTCTGCCTAAGTCTATTACCACGGTACAAATTTCCATGCAGTCTGACAGCACACAGCACTTCACAGCAGGACTACGCTGGGAGGCTTCTGGATTATGGAAGCACTGAGACCACGAACCTCCTCTCAAAGGCCATCCCAAAGCCAGCAGGAACCAATAATTCTTAAAATGGCAGGATAGGACTGCCTGGGTAAACCTGAGCGCCCACTGCTGCTGAAAGGCACAACTCAACTGCCCCTTCTCTTGCATTGCTGTAGATACCTTGACCCAGAGGAAGCTATTTATCTAACTAAACCCACAAAGCCCTAACCCAGCAAAAGATGGTTAGTTTTCTGATGGCTTAGTGAAATGAAACAACTTACAGCAGGATCAAGTGAGCTGCACAGCCAGGGCACAGGGCAAAGAGATGTGCAGGATGGTTATAAAAGTATCTGGCTGAAAACAGGGAAAATGACAGCTCCTTCAGCAGCAATGAGCTGCCAGATGACCACAAGATAATTCAGGCTCAAAGGGACCTCAGAAGGTCTCTTGTCCAACCTCCTCAAAGCAGGATGAATTATAAGTCTGGACCAGGCTGCTCAGGGCTTTTTCCAATTGAGCCTTAAAAAAAGCCTCAACAAATGAGCAGCCTGTTCCAATGCTTGTCTGTCTTCACAGAGAAAAGGTTTTCTTATATAGCCTGAACTGCACGTTTCAACTTACACACACTTTTCCCAGGTGACATAAGCCCAGTGCCCTCAGCCTCTCCCCTTGCAAAACCAGTGCTTCCTGACTACCTTGGTGGTCCCTCACTGAACTCACTCCAGTTCACCACCTCAACCATCAGGTGAAACCTCATCCTTAATCGTTAATAACCTGGACTCATGAACAGGGTACTCACAACCCCAGCTAACTCCCGCAACCTGCTCCTACTCTGAAAGACCTGTTCTCTCTCCCCACTACCCTTTACATGATTTCTTTTTTCTCTACTAGTAAGTAGAAAATAACTCACCTCTCTCGCTCAGCAAACCTTTCCAGGTTTTTCAGCCTTTGCTTTTGGTGCATGTTGGCATGCAAAGGAAGAGGATCACAATTTAAGATTGTAAGGAGAGAAGTGAGGCGCTTTATGCAGTCTATGCTGTTTGCAAAGACCATGGTTCTTCCTGGGTACTGGAGAAGGAAGTAATAGAGATAATAGTCCTTCTCATTTGTATTACAGTGGATTCTGGTTTCTGTCAGAGTCTCAACAGTAGCCTCCTTCCTTGTTAAGTCTATTACTTTGGGTTTGCCCTTTATTCCTACTTTTTCCATTAACAATTCTAGTTTGGTCTTCTTGTCCATCTTTTTAGCATTCTTCTTCTGTAAAACTCTTGTGGGAGTCTGATGGACTAAAGTCAAAGTGGCAGAAAAAACAAAAGTCTGTCTTTGAGGGTTATACTGTGAATCATTTAAGATTTCCAACAACTGAGACAGCTCTAAGAAGTGACCTTTCTCAACCATTCGGTCTGCTTCATCAATCACAAGGCACCTGTCAAATAGAAAACACACAATAAAAATACACTTGTGTAGATAAACACAAATCTGCTACACTCAAAAAGAACTTTTCCTGCTAAACATGTAAGGGAAGTTTTGCATGTAAAACCCAAAGGAGTACCAGGTATGCTGGGGTAGCTACAGCAGTCTTCCACATTTCCTTTTGAAAAATGAAGTTTCTAAAAGAAAAATGAGGGTTTTGCTACTAGCTTTAATTGACATTTCTGCCTATCAAGATAACCAGTGTGCATGTCAATAAACACTCTGGCAAAGACATAAGTTCTCTTATATAGTCTAAATTATTTAATCAGTTAGTAAATGTAATCAGTATGCAGTGATGCCCACTTCAGTATCCAGCAGTTAGTCTAACAGGCACCTTTACCTGAGCTGCCGAAGATTTGAAAGATGTGGGTGTCTCTCTTTAATTAACTCCCACAGACGGCCTGGGGTTGCAATTACAATTTCTGGCTTCCGATTCAGTAAACGTTCTTGCTTCTGTGCAGCCATGCCTCCAACTAGAATTGCAGTCTTAATGCCTAGAACATATAAATAATAGTTTTTATCTCACTAATTTATCAGTGAATGTCTTTACATACATCCAGTCAAAGAAGTATTTTTAAAGTCTATACCACAACTTTCAGCAAGCATTTTAGCCAGGAAATTTCAGGGTGTTTATGTAACACTGAACACACACACCCCAATTCCCTCAATTTTACAGAAAAATCCTCGTTATAGTTAGAAGCCAAAAATATTCTTTTAGTCCACCCATTTTCCAATAGCAGGAAGAATCGTGTATGTCCTCCGTACCTGTTAGCTTTGTTTACCTGTACTTCAGAATCTCCTATTTTGCCAATTTTATCTGCACGAACCAGCGTGTTCCTGTTATTCATAACAAGCAGGCCCCTCCAAGAGTAAGACTGAGAAATGCTTGTCAAGCTAGTAACTGCTCATTTGTTATGGAACAATCCTAATAATCCAAACAATAAGGCTCCCACCCAAGTAATGATTCTCTGGAGCGCACATTAGCACAGACCCTCAGTTAGCTTTAAGCAATTTGCTCAGGTACTAAAAGGTGTTTAGCAAGAGAAGCACAGACTCCGCACACGGCTTATTTCACTCTACTCTACAAACATACGCTGGCCCATGACAACCTCAATGCCACCGTGCAAGATTCCTCCAGTATCTAAGATACCACTGACCCTTCCTCCCCACTACCTGCGGAACGCCACGCTTCCAGGTGGGCATATTTTTCAAAGTGACTTTGAGACAACAAAGAAAGCCTATATCAAAACATTTTCTCTTGCTGCTACAATGATATATCACTTGGACAGCAGATTCTTACTCACAAATACCACTGCTCCTACCAGAACTGTACTGACATAAATTGATTATTTCAGGCTAGGAGTTAAAATTAGCTTTGTAATCAGTTGTAGACTGATGAGCACAGCAGGACATAGAGACACCAAAAGAAGGCTTTTAAGCACATCTCACACACTGCACAAATATGCTTTTCAATAAATAAACAATTACTACTGTTGGAGAAGTAGGGAGTTGTTTCCCAATTCTCCTCAACTTGAACAGTTTCACATCCTCACTCACTCACTTAACAGATGTGCTGACCTCTGGTCTGGAAGAGAAAGGTACAGAATGGAATTGCTTTCATCAGGCTTGTCACCCAACAATATGCTGTGGCCCAACTGCCACATAGGTGAATCAGACAATCAACCAGGACAAGTTAGCTGTCACTGGGTATCTAGTGCCGATTCTCTGTTGCTAAAGGACTAGTCAACAGCTATTTGAAGAAACATTTTAAAGCAGAATATCCCACATTAACTGTTTACTTCCACATGCATCTCCTTGAAGAATCTCAATGCATTTCTCAAACACCAGTGACTATGAACCCTAACTCTTCAAAAGCCACCCCAGTTTTACGATGCAGAAGAAGCTGTGGCACGCATTCTGGCTCAATCCCAATGCCAAGATCCAAACACAGCATAATTTGGGACATGGTCCATGGGGTCCACATACCTGTAAACTTTGCAACTGCATCAATGTGGTGTTTTACTTGCACAGCTAATTCTCTCGTGGGAGTAAGGACCAGTCCTAAAAGAGGTCTCTTTTCATGGGAGCCAACAGTATGTGCCTCGTCACCAGAATCAAAGTCAAAATTCTCCAGCACCTTCACACAGCCTGTTGTGAAAGATGCATCATCTTCATCTCCGCTACCTTCAACCTGCTGACGGATTAGCTTTTCCACTTCACCCTCATTTTCCCATCTTGTTTCTTCATAATGCTGATGGGACTCCTTAGAAGCACTGTCATTTCTGCTTGTTGAGCTATTTGATTTTTGCCACTGCAGCACAGAGTGAATCATTGGAATTGCAAATGCAAGCGTTTTGCCGCTTCCTGAAAAAAACAAACAATAATAATAATATAGACCAATAAGTCATTTATTTGAAAAGATGAGAAAAGCAACATCTAATCACATACTGACCTTGAAACATACAGTTGTAACAGACACAAACTCTTGATCTTTGTAAGACTAGAAACTTGCAGCAATAGCATCTTTTCTCCTGTTCCCTTTGTACATCTCCCTGAGGTCACCAATAGCATGCTCCCCAGGGAACAGGTATTTTTCCAATCTCTAGCAGGTCAGGCAGATTCATTTGTTCTGAAACTGTTTTTTAAAAGCTGCAGTTGCAGCCAAGATATTTTTAAAGAACTGTATGCCCGTAAGGAGAATACCATGCCCTAATTGACAGTTCTGATCAGTGTTCTCCAAATAAACGAACAGCAAATGAGGCCAAGGGCAAACTGGAATGTACTTGAAGGATTCACTTCCATCTTCAGTTTACAGTACCATGTTTACAACTTTCTAAGAAACTGTATTTTGAAATACGCCACCATCTAATTTCCTGATCTATCACAAGCTCACATTTTCCTAATCAAAACATATATATCTGATTTTAAACAGATAATCCACTTTGGAGAGAAGGGGGCTGTTAAACACAAAAATGCTCCCCTGACTTTAATTTCAAAGGTTCACTGTCCCAAACTGCAAGTCACATCCCTGCCACATATTCCCTTCTGAACTATCTGTCATGAATAAAGATGTTAAGCGAAGTCTGGTAGGCACATCCATCCCAGTTAAGGTTCTCATAAATATCAGCTCATTGGTCACAAAAGCAGCATCCAGAGCACAAGACACTATTACACTATTCCTGCAATAGGCCACTGCTGGCAAGCAGTCCTCTGAAGATCGCATCTCAATTCCTTGAGCATTGTTTGTCCGTTATCACAAACCCATTATGGTTTGCCAAATTCAGCAACATGGAATTTTGCCTATTTAGGGGAGAACCTTAGTAATAGTTACTATACAGCTATGACCACCGGCATTATCCTGACCAATACTGCTGCAAAATCTCCTCGTATTCACTTCCCCACCTTTCTGCATGTCTGGGAGATCTCATGACTTCTCCACTTGAAGTAGAAAACATTTATAATCTGGATTTGCAGAGCACTTACGCAATAAGATTCTGTATTACCAGAACATCTGTTTTTAAGGTGAAGAACACTGCTGATCTTGAGTTAAATGTAATACAGTATGGTTGGTGCAAGTGTCAGTACTGCACTCAAACTAGATTATGGCTGTGATAATCACGACTATTCTGCAGGCACTAGATTCACCCCAAAATTAAACAAATAATCAGCTCATGGGGCACATTATCTTCATGACACATGAATCACACACCACAGCCAGGCCTGCAAAACCAGGAGAAAAGTAAATCTTGGTATATCTAGATATTACAGCAGCTCAAGCCAATTCATGCTCTTTTAAACAGTTTTAGATTGTAAGATTTTACAATTTGGTTCCTTAACCAAAAACTTCACTAGTTCTGCAAGGTAATGAACAGAGCCAGTTAGACCTACTGCAAAAACGATAAGCCCTGACATTCCCTGTATCTGATCTCCACAGGGATCCACTGCCGTATCAAAATCTTGCCGTTCTCCCCTACAGTGCTACACAAGGGACTTTCACCTGACACATTCCTCCCTCTGTCCCAATGTTAAGAGACATTGCAGGGCGTAGAAAAAAAGAACTGGATAGTTTCAGCCCCTCCCAGCTTGCAGCGCTTCCTAACAGACAGTTATCTACATCTTTTCTCAAGTTTCTCCAGAACACTGATGATCCACTGGGCTCTCTGGAGAGAAGAACCAGGCTTTCTCTCATGAAAGAAGAAAATAAAAAGAGCAAAACACAGTCCTACTACCTCAGGGTAATATGAAATTAGAGAGCAACAATACAACCTCCCACCAACTGTGCCTCAGCGCTGCCAAAATGGCACTTTTTGCAGTGCAAGAACACCATTTTAATTTTCAGTTCCATTTTCAAAAACATTCCCTGCAGGGTTTTCTAATCTTATTAAAGCTAATAGCACCAGCCTAGCTCTGATTAAAATGAAAATGCAAATGACTGCATATCTTATTAGTTACTATACCTTCATGCTCAAAAGCAGTAAATGGCTTTACAAGACAAGCAGTGAGATAAGGCAACAGGAACAGATGAAAAGAATGCAAAGGAAGCCTTTAAACCAAGGCAGCTTCCAATCATGCTTCCTATTTTTAGTTTTTTTTGGGAAAGAGACATTGCACTGCTAAAGATGGTAAAATTTCAACGGTACGAGCAGCAAAAAAAAGTCAGAGTGAACATAATGCTTTGAGACTTCACAGCATTAAGTAAAAAAGGAGCTGTAACAAATTTCATGAAGGCTCGCAATGCTCAATGACAAAGGCATGAGCTGATCACGAGATGGACAAGAGACAATACCTCTCAAGTGATCAAGGTAATACTCACTTCAAGTGCAAGCAGCGAGAAGGGCTGGTGACAATATACAGGCCAAACCGAGACAGAGCACAGGGTGGGCCTGTTGTGCTACAACGAAGGCCTAGGCCACATTCATGCCTAACGCGGTACCTAGTATTTATTTACTGTTCCAAGCTACTATTGAATCATCTTCAGAGGAACCTAGTTCTCTGCTTTGCCTTGGCACAGGGACATCCACAGGAGTTAAACTGCTGGAAAAATGACCCTGTTTGTTTCATTACTTCCAGTCTTTGCAGTGTACGACTTTGCAGTTCCCAAACTAGGAAACAATTTGAGAAACAACAGAAAAAGAGACTTCTGTCAAAAGCATAAAAACTCATTGAGACTTCAAAGCTTTGCACAGCGTGTTTTGTAAAGGTGGAATGTCCCGTGTTTCTGAGTTACAAAATTTTAGTATTTGCCAATGAATCATTGCTAATATGTTGGATATGCCAAAGATACAAGCTCTTCTCCTACATATAAATGCTGCTTCTGCTACATAGAAAAACTCGTAAACGTGACGTGCATTTCAATAGGGCAGATGGGAAGTTCCCAGCATACACAACTGGTTTAACAGATCTGTACCTGTTTCGGCAGCACCAAGAACATCCATGTTATCCCGGATGGCAGAAGGCAAGGCTAAGGCTTGAATAGGAGTTGGAGCACTAAATCCCAGGTGGCTCAAGGCCCGCAACACTGCTTCAGGTACAAACAGGTTTTTCCATGCAGACACATCAGCTTTGTGATCAGTCGAGGCAGATAAAGCTTCTGTTGTCCAGTTTTTAACTTTTTTAGAAGTAGGTACTGATGGAAAAGCTTCCTGAGCTTGAGAAGCCTTTTTTTTAGCTACCTTCTTTTTCTTTGGAGCATCCTTTCTGTCTGAAGTGCTCTCAGCCACAGGTCCATGGGCCTCACAATCTGCTGCTTCGATTATTTTGTTAGACTTTGCCTCTTTATCAACTGGCATATCAACTTCAGCTGTGTTAGAATCATCACTTTTATCTGGTTTGCTTCTTAAATCCTTGTTTTTCTTTTTCTTTTTGGGAGGGACGACAGGTTCTTCCTCCTCCTCCTTAACTTCTGAAACACTCTCAGCCTTTCTCTTCGTCTCTTTTACTTTCCCTACTTTGGAAGAACTTACTAATTTGTACTCTGTAAGTTCCTCCAAGCATACTATATCTCCAAAGTCCTCATCCCCAAATAGATTGGGGTCGATTTCCACAGTTTTCCATTTTCCTAGTACTTTAATGCCTTTTTGTTTCGGTTTAAAGTGAGATCTAAATCTCCCTCCTTTTCTGGTCTTCATTTTTATCTAAAAAAGAAAGTGTGGGGGTGGGGAGCGGCGCATCAGATCAAAAATAATCAGGGCTACATCGATGACTCAAACAAAGGGCAAGGCACAAGCCTTTTTGCCTTTTTTTTTGTTGTTGTTAATAGCGTTAATATGAATGTTTAACTATTTTAATATTAATTAACGGCATACAGCTACCACAGGCCAGGCCTACAGCCTCGCCCCTGGAACAGCGCCAGGGATAAAACCAAACCCGCCGGATAACCACACACCCCACCACCACCACCACCACCACTCCCCGGCCGCGAAGCGCTCCCGCCCTGCCTGCCCCGGCCACCGCCTGCCCCGGCCACCGCCTGCCCCGGCCACCGCCTGCCCCGGCCCAGCCCTCGCCGCCGCGCAGGGGAGCTCCGGGCTCCTGCCGAGACCCGTGGGAAGCCGGCGGGGCCGCGCCGCCTGCAGACCCAGGGCCCCGCCCCCCACCCCGGCACTTACCGCGCTCAGCAGCCCCCAGGCCGATGCACAGAGCGCCCGCGAGGCCCTGCCCGCCGCTGCTAACGGCACCGCTAACGGCACCGCTAACGCCGCCGCGCGCCGCGTGCGCCACCGGGCGCCGCCATTGCCGCGCGACGTCACTCCGCCGCGCCGGCGAGCGCGTGTCCGGGGGCGGTGCCGGCCGGCGTGAGGCCGGGGAGGCGTGCGCGTGCGCCCCCGCGGGGGGCGGGGCCTGCGCAGGCGCGGGGGGTGGAGCCCGGCCCTGCTTACCCGGCGGCGCGCGCCGCGCTGGCCGGCCTCGGCGGGGGTCTGGGCCTGCGGAGCGGCCGCCTCGGGGGCGAGCGGCTGCGGTGACGCGCCCCGGCTGTGCGGGGAGGGTGGTGCCGCCGGGCGGGACGGGGCGCCCTGATAATCCGGTGGCTCGGCCCGCCCTGCCCTGCCCCGGCCCGGCTCTCACCCAGCTGGGCCCTCGCCTAGCCGGCCGGTGGGGCGGGGGAGCGTGGGTGGCCGTGCCGAGAGGTGGTGTGTAGCCGCCGGTGCCCGCCGTTTCTCTCGGAGGTGAAGCGTGTGAGCCGGTCAGCGGTGAGGGCCGTTCTCAGCACGGCCTGACTTCAGGGGCTCTAATGGCCCTAGGAGCGCTCTGGGCTCCTACCGGTGGCGGTGCGGGCGAGGTGAGGGAGCCGGGCCGTCTAACGTGTAAGCAGCTCAGGTGAGGGAGTGAGGGCACTCCCGCTTCTCTCCCGTCTTGGGTTACCGGAGAGTAACGTCCCCTTGCTAGCGTTACTACTGACATAACCCGTTACTGCAGCCCAGGTGTTAACACAAAGCGAGCGGCAGGCAGTGGCTTGCAGCCCCCTTGCACTGCCAGTGCTGATGGTGGCAGCCACATCACCATAAAAACATGGGGTTTTTCTAATCAGGCACTGATTATCTTTCACGGGAACATCAGTAGCCGTCGTGCTGTTAGCACAAATAAGACTAAGGTGAAGATTAGACATACTGCTGTAGCCTTGACTAAGAAGGAATAACAAAATGTGTTTACCTTCCTGCAACTGAAAATTTTCTTTTGGAATAGAAAAACATCTCTATAGATCATTTGTGTGTTACTGTGTGCATAATAAATCTAATTCAAGACAAAAATGCATAAAGGGCCGCTTAAATTTCAACTCTGAAATTAGCAGATAAGGTTGAATGTCATTAGCATTGCTCATTCAATAAAAAAACTTGTTATTCATACTTGCTCATGTGTTAATGTATTCTTTATTATTCCCTGTTTAGAAGAGTGTTGTGGGAAAATCAATGCGATTTGGAGAAGAGTTGCAGATAGCTATAGAAGCAAGCATACCATTGAGGTCACAGCATGATTATTTTTTTTTCCCCTCCCTCTGGTGTGATCAAGTGCTTTTTGCAATTTGATCTGGGTGTAGAAAGAGGACATCAGAAATTATATGCTATGATAATGGAAGATTTTTACTTCTGCTAAAAGATTGGCTGGTACTCTGATACTCTGAACAGCTTCTTTTGGGAGTAAATATGGGGAAGAGAGGAAAACACCAGGTTTCTAGGTGGTACAGACCAGGACAGTAGATTAAGGTGCGATTACACCAACAATTACAGTTATTTCTTCTCTGTGGTATCTTGGTTCTGCGAGAATATAGGAAAACAGAGGGTTGCTTGCTTTGCTTTTTATTGTTTTTTAATATGGTAAGGCCAAAGGCAGAAATAAGCATATTAAATGTTTTCAAGGACAGCTTCAGGTAATCATTGCTAATGATCTGCTAATGCATAACATGAGTTGCTTCCACTTCATATCCTCATGTGAGCAAGGCTAAAGAACATTTGATGCTTTGTAAGAAACGAGTTGAAATCAGTGAGAATCTCGAAGTTCAGGGAGCAGGATTTGATACGGTAGCTTTAACGCTTCAACCAGCAAACCTTATTTATGTAGTACCGAACTGGAGGTAGCAATGACTGATGGTGCTAGCTCACTGATAGGAGCTGTGACTGCATCTTCATGTCCAAGTTTAGTTAGGGGTCTCAGCAGTCTTTATGCATTCCTTCATTAAAAGTGTCTTTCCTTCCAGGTTGTATGGATTCAAATTTGTAAGTGACAGTTTTGCTGGTTTACAGTTTTTCCATTTTATCTCTCTCTCTCTTTTTTTTTTTTTTTTTTCCCCTGGATATTAGCAGAAACAAAGGAAACAGATTTCTCTCAAATTCTGGTGTGGCTGACTTAATGTTGATCCCAAATAAAAAGTAAAAAATCTGTCCATATATAGTTTCAGAATTTGTACCTCTGTCCTGAAAGAAAAATTGAATATGGAAATGACTTGCCAAATCATGCTGAATTATGCTTTTAAATGTAATTACTGACATATCTTTACAAGGCATAGGAGTATTCTCATTTTTTTCCTCAAGAATCCATTTGTGGATGCAGCTGGCTTTTCTTCTTGATCAGTATTGAGCTCTAGATGCTATTTATAGACTATTTATTACTAAATCTTAATTTGAAAGAAGGCACATGCCTATTTCTAATGAACTTGGAGGTTCAGAATGGTCTTGCCTACATTGAGGCTGTGACTCTTCTTACTGCCATGGTATGGACTTGTGTAAGAGGCATTCATTTTCTGGGTTGCTTTGAAAAAGGATAACTGAGGGAACTAAACATTTGCTTAGTTTGAGAGTAACATGAATCTTTCTGAGCTTTTGTAACCTGAAATTGACACAGCTTTGGTATGTTGTGACACAGATTTGTCAAGGGGAAGTGTGCATTTGTGTCCTACCAAAGAGTCAGCTCTTACACTCTTGGTAAATATATTTCCGTTGCTGACGATGCAAAGCCAACTCTTGCATCTATCCATGACAAATGAAACAGAAGTTTGTTTTACCCCCCAGGATGTTTTTAGATCAACAGTTAATTAAATACCAGGAAATTGTGAATTGAAGATAATAACAGGTATTAATAGTTAACAAGTCATGCCATTTGTCTGCTTGCATAACTCATGTCAGTACGTAAATATTTGATTATTTTATCAACGATTTCCAAATTATCTATGCCAATATGTCTGAGGGCCCAAGAGAAATTGAGGGATTTGATGTCTTTATTACAGAACTTTAGCTGTCAACTGATCCTTCTGTCCTTCCCAGCTATAAGCTTACAGTCCTGCAGATCAGTAGCCCAGAGATTGTGGTTTGGTCCCTACTGTGCAGTGTTAGATACTAGATATCGTAGTTTGCCAATTAATATTTTTCTGTTTTGTAACATATAAAAGATTTCTCCTAAGATAGGTCGATCCAGAGACCTTTGTGACCAGTACTGGTGTTCAAGCAGCTGAATTCAGTGCCAGGAACAGCTGAATCTGCATGTGAGCAACTGATGTAGGCTTTCATTCAGTAATCAAATTCTTTGGTTTCTCTCTTGTTTTTTCTTTATCACTTGCAGTAAGATCAGTATCTGCTTAACTACTGATTTTAATAGCCACTACTGCTAACAAAAGAATGTCACCATACTGTGATTTATATTAATACTTACGGTGCATTTTGCACATGAAAAACGTATGGTGCATTTTGCACATGAAAAACATGAAAAAAATATACTTGATGCCTCCTGTGCTTTGTAGGCTGCAGAATCTGCTCTTCTGTCTTTTCTGGCATGCCAGATGAGTGAGGCTGGTTGTCCTGGTTCTGAAGCAGGAAGGTAAAATCTTGGCAATCTCAGGCTGAAGGCTTTTGTTGTCATATTTAAAAGTTCTGGAATACTGTTCTAAGATCTGACAAGATCTTAGGACCATAAAAATAATAACTAGGAGTTATTTATTATAAAATTAATAACTGGTTGTTAACTGGAGGAGAGTTTTAGTTTGGATTCTTCTTTCTGTCTTCTGCAGCGTTCTGGAACATTTTTCCTATGTTTTTCCAGTTTATTAGTTCTCTATTGTTAAAGCTTATTTGAAAACGTATACCCCATTGCCTGTGCTGCTTTTTTCTTTTACTTTCTTTGCTCTTTGTTCTAACTTTGCAGATGAGTTGCTTGCTTACCTCTGTGAAGCATTTTTGGAATATAATAGGCTTTGTCAAAGACATAGTGCTGCTGCTTTGGCTAATGTCTTCACAAAGCCAGAACAAGATAATCTCCAGGCATGAGATTTAAGAGTACTGGTACATTTAACTCTAGTTACAATAGCAAAGAGCTTTTCAAGCACAGATATATCAAGGTAAAGATTTTTCTGTGTTACTGAAGAATAGCAAAGACACGAGGGGAACATTTGCAATGGTCACAGATGCAGTCAGATGCAATAAATACTTCAGAATGTATTTTGAAAGGAAGAATGATAAAGGGAGTTATGAAGACAATAGGAAATGAAACAAAAGGCTGTACTGGTTAACCAAGGGGAAATGGGAAATCGGGTCATGTTGGTGTGTTACCGTGATAGGGTGACTGGTTTTCTGGGCAGAAAAATAAAGTTCATCTAATCTATCTGGACATCCTCAAAATATTTTTTATATGAGAAATGATTAAGGAATAGGAGAGAACTTTGAGGTGAAGGGAGCTGGCTAAAGAGGAAGGGAAATGCATGTTTCATTTGGGGGAGCGCATCAGTGTGCGTATTGACAGACTGACCTGTTGGGTACATGGAATTTACTCAAGGAGTTTCTTGAAGTCTTGTGGACTAATCTTATTTCGTTAATAACTGTGATACAACATTAAATTTACTGATGACACAGTTATTAATACAGAGAGGAATTATGATATCAGGCAGAATGAAATGACCTCGAGGACCAGAATAATTGGATTAATTTACTCATACAAAGTGCAGTACCATTCAGCTAAGGCTACTACTGAGAATTTATACAATTAAAATGGGAGTTAATTAGTTTTAGATCACTGTGGATGAGAGTATTAATCAGTCACAAGTTAACTGTGGGCTGCCAGTGTAGTATATTTGGTAACCAAATTCCTGTACAGAAATTCATTTTTCACAGGAGGCATTACTTTCCTGGAATTTTTACTTGCAATACTATATTCCCATCACCTTAATTCAGGAGGGGTGAAGTCAAACTGTAGCAGATACCAAGGGGACTGCTGGGGTGATCAGGGGAATGAATGAAGAGCCTGTTTTAGGAGTGAAGACTAAATGCTGAGCTTAGCTTGTTTAACCTAGGATTAGAGCAGGCATGACTGCAGTCTTTAAATACCAGGAAAGGAAAAATAGTTTAAAGGACAGCACTGGCACAAGAAGAAACTCAGTAAACTGGCCAACAGTAATTTTAGGTAGGAAATCTGAGGTTTCTATGGCAACCAATGAGTAAAGATTACTTGAAGGCAAAAAGTTGTTAGTTTTAATATAAAGTTTGACATGCATATGACAGATAGTGTTCATGGTTGTCATAGCGAGGAAGTGGACTCATCGGCTATCTCTGTGTTACGAATATAGCAGTGCCAGTCTTGGGCTGTGAGGCGGACTGGTGTGGCTTGGCCATGTCTGTACTGGTACACTCTTACCTCCCAGGATAGCGTGCTGGCATCCTCACTGCCTGCGGCGAGGTGCCTGGGTGGGCATTAAAGCCTGGCCTGAAGGAGTTGAAAGATTGACCTTCAGGTCCCGTACCATGCCCGGTATTGTTTAATCTGTTACTGGGTCCAGAGGTGTTTTCCCTTCCCGGTTCATTGTGAAGGGTTGAGAAAATTCCTGGTAGACTATGATGTAGAACTCCCTACTGATGGCACTGAGATTTTTGTCATTACTATTCCTATTTCTAAAATGTAAATAAATTCTGCTTTATGTGAATATTTGAAAAAATAGTAAACCTGGACCAAAAAAAATGTGCACTTTTTTTACAATAGGGAATAATTTACTTAAACTTCATAAAGTAGTTTGCTATTAGATCCTATTCTCAGGGCAAAAATCCAACAAATAGCTGGAAGAAGGAGGAAAAATGGTGCTTTCTAGTTACTTTGTTGTTATTCTGTCTTTGTGCATGTGCTATTAACTACTTTTGGACAGAGGGTAGCAGATTAGACACTATAGAAGGAGAACATTACTAGTTCTTACAGAAAGACACGAAGGACACAGTGACTGCAATGTTACAAATGTTATATATTATGTAAAAACAAAAAAAGGATCTTTTCTATGTTCTTGTAAAACAATCTTTTTTGTTGTTTAGATCTTATTGGAGGGTATTAAGTTAGAGAAGAGAATACGGGAGACCAAGCTAAAGAAGATGAAAGCACAGTGAGTACATTCCAGTGTTCTTTCCTTTATAACCCTTTTAATGATACAGGTGTTCCAACGAGATGACCAAAGTGGCAAAAGAACAATCGGAAATTTTCTGCAAATGACAATAGTAATATGAAGCAACGGTTTCTTAGCAACAAACTGGAAAAAACCCTAAAAAATATTTTTTCCTGCTGAGGTTTGTGTATGCTACGTTCCAAGCATTGTTCTGATGTAGACCCAGATTTTTGTGTTTTGTTTACATTAATGTTCTTACAGGTTTGCCTTGACATGAAGATTTTCTGAAGAACCACTGTTTGTGGAGACATTCTTACCTGGAGTATGACTGGAATGAAAAATCTTTTTAAGGTTAAGGCATTAGATGGAACATTAAAGCTGCATTTGTTAAGGGTTTGGTGAACTGTAAAAAAAAAAAAAAAAGAAAGGGGCAAACCATTGCAGGCAGAGGATGCTCATTTGGAAATGGTGAGTGACCACTGATACAACTCTGGCTGTTTCTCGATGGTGGTAAACAGACTGAATTGAACTTCTGCACAGTTTATGTGCTGAGTCCTGAGCCAAGCTGTGATTACACGGTGCATAATTACATAGTGTACTTTACGAAAAGGTTGGTTGATATTTTTCTGTGGAGTATGAAATTGACAGAAAAAAGAGGAAATGAACAATGATGTGTTTAATTTTGACCTTTACAGAAACTTTTTGGTAGTCTAAATTAAAAAAAAAAAAGAAAAAAGAAAAAAAAGAAAAGATTGCTTTCAAGTTGACCCAAAATATATTGCCTTTTTTCCCCCCTCCAATATAATCCAAAAATATTCTGCTGTATTTTTCCTCCTTTTCTGGTTTTGCCATTCCATAAGAAATTCTGGCTTTTAACCTGGATGGAGTGCAGACATTTAGCCTGAAAGCGTTTCTTGGCATGTCTTTCCAAATCCCCCCAAACCAGTTCCTTCATATTCCAGCTGATTCGGGCATTAGAATACGTGCTGAGACTTCCTAAATTTTCAACTTCTCTGTGAGTAATTTGATGTACAGGTTAATTCTTTGGGAACATGGAACAGTTAGAGGAAGAATCACAGCCTTTTCAGAGCAGTTTCCAGAAGGCAGACACCTAGCTGCTGGGTGGCAAAGGAGAACTGTGCATCTGTGCAAGACAAATCCCTGCACCTAGGAGTCCTTAGGTCAGGTCAGCGTGAAGAATCCTTCGGGTACAAAGTCCTTCCATCTATTTCATTATTTTTGATTTCATCTGTATTGCATTTAGTTTATTGCTTTTGAAGGCACGAATAACAGGATTTATCTTCTTCCCCTAGGGAGGAGTGCCATTTCCCCAGGTGCTTTGCAGTTGTCTCCATCAAGGAAGGATTATTTAAAATCAGCCCTGTTTTGGCTTCGCAAGCTTACGCGGCTCCTGTGTTAAAATGGAGGTTCCAGTTCACTCTGGATTTCACACAAGCAGTAAGAAATAGCTCTTTATTCTATTACAATAGCTGTGACAAGGTTAGAATGAAGCTGAAAGTAGAGCTTTATTTGGGGGAAGAGAGTAGTGGAAAAGGGAGGAGCTGCATGTAGCCACAGTGGAAGGGAAGTGATGCGTGACTTTCATCACAGATGAGAATGACAGACCACTTGGGGTGAATATGCCTGCAGATTTACTATCAAGAGGGGATTAATTTTTATATATGTGGTTTTGGAACAAAATATGCAAGCTTTTTTATTTTTTTTTTTTTTCTCCTTCTGTCTGGCAAATCTGTGGGTCAAAAGGAAATGTGTTTATATTGAATCTGGGCAAGATAATTCCTTCAGTGATCTTTATTCTGGTCCAGTATCCAATTTACAGAAAATAGTCTTATTTTTATTCTGCTTTTCACATTTCCAGGATATTTGTAAATCTCTTTGACAAAGCTTCCAATTTTGAAATTGATGAGATTCATGCCTGCCCAGTGTTTCCTGGGCTAAGTTAGAAAGATTTTTAAAGGCATTAAAGGGAGCTGTTTACGTGTTTATAAAACACCCTCCTCTTTACTGGCTTACAAAATTTACGTAAACAATACTATGATAAATCAGTCTAATTATGTATCTAAACTCCACATTCTTCAGTCTTTAAAACTGAATTATGAAATACCTGATTTGAAAACTGCAATGAGTTCGTAATTCAAGGCACACAAAAGAGAATGTCTTTGGTCTCATAAAACCTTTACGATTCATGGGAAGTATTTGCAAGGTGAAATAACCACAAGTTGGCTGTGAAAGAACTTGCAAAAGAATTTTTCTAACTAACTGAGATTGGGATTGCAGTATGTCTTACTAATACTTAGCATTGGCCGAAGCCTGCATGTCAGGATTCTGAATTTGAGAAGAGAATGTTATATAATTATTCCCCGCTCCCCCCCCCCTCTTGTGGAGCTACTTAGTTACCTACTCTGAGAGGACTTGGGTTCAGTTATAACTATTATATTTGCTGTCTGATGATGTTCTCTGGTTAAAAGGGAATAACGCAAAGGAGATGTTCAAAGTAGTATTTCTTGTTCTCATTCATCATCATGCCCTGAAAACTCCAAATGGTTTTGGTTTTCTATTACATAATAGTTTAATTATTTATATGTACTTTGAATTAGATTTTTCTGCTAGTAATTCTGTTATACATTTTAAATTAATGGAGATGCTTTAATTTTTTGCCGCTTTAGTGGTTTAACTGAGCACAGGGGTTTGGCCTAACAAAGGCTCTATTTGGTATGCAGAGAAGTAACACATAAAGGACCACATTTACTTTTTGCTAAATAGAAGCTGAGGTACTTACCAATCATAAAATAAAAGTTAAACAAATTCTGGGCAATATACTACATAGTATTATCTAATCCTTACAGTTTCTGGAATTAATTTTATACTTTATCAACGAAACTCACTGGGTCATGTGGGCATTTCACAGTAGTAGTGAAATGTGCCCACTGAAATAGGCCCTTGTGAAATATTTACGGGGGGTGTGTGCGTGTGGTGTGTGTAAACTCCTGGTGTGAGTGTGATTGCTCGGTTGTGTTCCATATGATCATTGCAAAGGCTGCTGTCTTCAGGCCTGGAGAATTACTTAGCTCAGTAGCTAAGTGCAGCTCTGTGTGTTGATTCTTGTCCTGCATGCCTTTTGCATTACTGAGCCACCCCAAAGGAAGCCGTCGCACTGAATTTTTAAAAAAGATTTTCCATGCTTATTTGTTGACCAATCAGGGCTAAAAATGTCATACCTTTATTCTGAAATAAATGTTCTCCCTTGTAGCCCCAGTGTACTGTATTTGTGAGCCAGAACGCTAAATCCTATGGCATCCAAGGCCTAACTGCCTCCATTGGGGAGGATGTTCACGGAGACCTGCCCTGCTGGAAGTGCCAGCGGTGTGTGACCTGTGCCGGGGAAGGGCTGTAACCGTGAGGCGCACGAAATTGTGAGGAGTGGAAGCGACACCTTTGGTGTAGAGTCGTGGTTTGCTGCCAGGATGTCCAAAGCTTTTCTTTGGGTTTTTTTATAGATTAATGTAAAAGCATTCACCGGGGAAGGAACCCGCTTTGGACTTTTCATCAAAACCAGCATGTTTATAGGTTCCACCTGGGCAATTCTGCTCTGAAATAGCGGTGACAGTGGGGCAGGACTGGTGAGGAGCCCCAGCACAGCTGGAAGGGGACGCTGCCTGAGCTGGGGGGATGGGAGCAGCCATGGGCACGGCTGCAGCAGGCCTGGGAGCAGGCGGCTTCCGGGGGGTCGTTGCCGAGGGAGGGGGGAGCCCATAGCTGGGGAAGAGGGGCCCGGTGGGCAGGCGGCCGGGGCCGGCCACGGGGAGCCGGGTGGGGGCGGCCGGGCGGCGGGGGCCTGGGGGAGCCCGGGGGAGCCCGGCGGGGCAGGCGGTGCCCGGGGGAGCCCGGCGGGGCAGGCGGTGCCAGGGGGAGCCCGGCGGGGCAGGTGGGGCAGGCGGTGCCAGGGGGAGCCCGGCGGGGCAGGCGGTGCCGGGGGAGCCCGGCGGGGCAGGTGGGGCAGGCGGTGCCAGGGGGAGCCCGGCGGGGCGGCTGGCAGCACCGCGGGAGCGCGGCCCAGGGCCAGGCCCCGCGCGCGGTGGCGGCCGCTGAGGGGGCGGCGCCCTCCGCGCGCTCGGTACCGCCGCGCCCGGGAGCGGCTTTGCCCCGCGGAGGCCGCTGTAGCGCCGCGTTGCCCCGGCGACCGGCTCGGCGGTGCTGGGGCGGCCCCACCGCGGGGGCCGGCGCCGTGCGGGCTGCGGGGCTGCCCCGGCCGGGCCCGGGAGAGCCGTCGCGCTCGCCCCCGCGCCGCCGGGGAGGGCTCCTGGGGGGGCTGCGCCGCGGGACGGGGGCGGGGAGCGTCACTGCACCGCAGCGACCGTCCCTCCTCCCGGGGTGGGGGGGCGCACAGAGGCGGCACCCGCGCACCGCGGCGGGGGGCTGCTCCGCTCCGCGCCCTGCCCCGGTGGGGAGCCAGCCCCGCAGCCCGGGCGCTGCGCGGAGAGACCCCGCCGCCCCCTCCCCGGCCCAGAGGCGGCGCCGTCCCCCTCGCCCCGCGCCGCTGCGGGCAGGGGCGGCCCGCGAAGAGGGGAAACTTGGCTCGCAGCTCCCCCCGCGCCGGGGGCTGCCGGTACCCGGGGCTGCGGGCGCCGGCCCCGCTGCCTGCCCGCCCGGGCCGAGCGGACAAAGTTTCCCGGCGGGAGGCTCGGCGCGGCGGCGGGCGCTGCCGCAGTGTGTGCACCCGGCGAGGCGGCGGGCGCGGCCGGGGCGCCGGTCCTGCCTCCTCCGGTGCGATGTGAGACTCGGGGCGAGCGGCGGCTGCCGGAGGCTGTAGTGTTACATGCGTCCGATAATCCTCTTCTCCAAAATGGATTTTAGTCAGAGCAATTTATTTGGATACATAGAAGACCTGCAGGAGCTAACTATTATAGAGAGGCCAGTACGCAGGAGCCTGAAGGTATATACTTCAAAATAGAACGATGCTTTAAAATCAATTTGAAATTGTGTCTGTTTGATTTATGCACAGCTAACTGAACAAGCAGTTTATTTTTTACGGACCAGAATACTAAAGATTGTTTTCGGTCATTTTGGAATAAACGGCCTCGAATTCTGTGTAGCAGGGACTTAGCATTTTCCCTGTAAGAGTATCATCCTCGAAAAAGAAAAAAAAAAAAAAAAGACTACCTTAGGTCTTTACATTAATTTATATGTGATTTGTTTAGACTTTAAGTGATTAATAGTGGTAGCGTCAGACATGGAACTGTACTTCTGTTGCATTCCGTCTTTTCCTGGTGAAAGATTTATTTGATTGAATTTGAAATGCTGGCTGCAGATTTCAGGGATTAAATTCAAATTGCACGTGGAACTGTCCCTGGTTGTGTGGGGAGGAAGGGGATGTTTTAAGAAGATTAAAGCGATGAAACAGTAAGGCATTGTAAACTCATAATCTCTATTTCACGCTTGACAGACACCAGAAGAAATAGAAAGATTGACAGTTGATGAAGAACTCGGTGATATTGAAAGGGCTGTTTATCTACTCAGGTATTTCCTAACATTACTGTGAAACACTGCTGACTGTTGTGCTCACACAGAGCTTTTTTAGTGCTTTACTTTTCACTATTACTTTGTCTTTCAGTAGTAGGTTTTTTTGGTGTTCTTTTTTTTTTTTTTTTTTTACTTTCTGCTCGTTTAACGTGTAGGCAACAAAAATAAGTACTGTCATGTAAAAAATTTGCATAGAATAGGATGCCTGCATACATGTATAAACGTTTCTTTTCTGAGTTTCTAATATGGCCCTCACCAAACTGAATTGTACTTCATCTTCTTTTCCTCTGCAGTTGATTTTGCAAGATTCCCTAAGTGTTAACATTAATGACACCAATCATTCAGTGATTTCATAGTCACTCTAAGGCATGAACAGTTATCACAGACTGATAACAGAGCTGTTTGAGCATACTGTATATGTCTGGGCTTTCGGAAGAGAAAACTTGAGGATTAGTTTTATAGTCTGTAGGAAATACTATAGAAAATACTATATTAATACTTCCCTGTGTTCTGGTGGCATTTTATTTATTTATTTTATTTTACTTCTTTCTTCTTATTCTTCAGGATAATTACTGGCAGCTACTTGAATAACTTTAATTTTGATAGTTTAAAATACAGATCTTTCAACTACTGTGTAAGTCATCTTTGAGAGTACAAATGTTCTGAGGGATTTTAATTTGAGTTTGCATTTTTAAACAATGCCTAGTAATTGGAGAACCAGCTGCAGCTCCCTCTCAGTTTGCTTATTCTGCTATTTAAAGTGCTCTTCTAGTCTATGCTTGTCTTCAATGGTTAGGGTAGATATTCTCAGTGCCTTAATTTTCTCTTTTTGGGGTGTGTGTCATTATTTTTAGGTAAGCATTTTTCTCCATTGATACTACTTTTGATACTGAGTTTTGTTTATTTTTTCTTTTAATGCTTAACTTTATTAAATAGTAGATTTTAAAACTTGCATTGCTAATAGTTCCTGTAATCAAAGGAGTCTGTTGACTCTACGGAAATCCAGAGGAAACAAGTCTGCACGTGGTGCATATCATTGCAAAGGATGCATATCAATTTTAGACTGCAATCAGCATAGTTTAACTTTTTTTTTTCCTTTCCCTATGTGGCAGCAAATTTCTTTGTTTTTTCCCAATTAAAGATCATGTTTCCAGCATTATGTCTTTATTGGATCATTGCCTTATTAAAGGGTAAAAGGTTCCACTTCATATCTTTTGTCTTACTAATTGCTTTTCACCCTGGCCTTGAACTCCTAACATCTTCATCTGCTTTCTCTCTACTTGAGCAGCTGCTCTGGGGACGTAATATTTTTTTTCTTTGTGATGAAGTTTTCATTTTTGTCTCTGCATTGTCCTCATTGCTGAAAGGTAGCTTCGCTTCAGCTTGCCTTGATAAGCTTTTCATAAGTCAATCGCTTGCTGTGATTGTCCAGGTATGTTAATACAATAATCCAGTGGAAGCTTTTGCTGTTCAATAGCGTATTGCCTTCCCTGTACTAGAGTTGAAAAGCTGCCTGTAATACAGGTCGTATCCTTTATATAATGTACAAAAGTATGTATTTTTGGCTTGTGTGGCATTTTTAATCTATTATAATACACTACCCCTTCCTGTTCCTGTTTGACAACAATATCAGCCTGGTCTTTTCATGTTTCAGTTTCTCACACAGATGCATTATTTGCTGTCCTTCAGGTTGTCCCTTATGTGGGACTCTCCTTGATTTTATCCAAAAAGACACTGCCTTTTCTGAAAATCTCACTATAAAAATTGCTTTGGTGACATTGAAATGAATTGTTAATGATATCTGTATTGTGCCCCATTTGGAAAGGATGGTGCTATCTCCGTATACATTAAGAAATATACAAGAACAATAATAGAAAGAAAATCTCTTACCTTCACTATCTAGAGGTAGTATCAAAATACTTAATGTTGTGTCACATGGTCTTTTATATTGTCATTTATGTAACCCTAGTCTGCAGATTGGAGAATTTTAATTTACTGAGGAGGGTGTCTTTGGTATTGCTTGTATGGTACTATGGGGCTGACTAATACTGAGAGAACCTTTGTATGATATAGCAAAGCTAATGTTTACTAATTATTTTCTGTGAAAATCTAAAAAGAGCCCTCACATTTTAATGACTTTCATTCTGAACAAAAAACAGCCCAACCACTTTCTTCTCTTTTCACACCAACTTTTCCCTCCAAAACCTGCCCCCAACTTCTCTTCCCTAGCCTTGAATTTAGATACCTTGGTCTGCTTATACGCAGAGTTGTTGCATGTTTAATAATGGATACTTGCTTTTTCTAAATTTCTGCTTCTGAAGTCTTTTACTGTTGTAATCTGAAAACAAGTACATTGACATCTCCTAGTTGAAGAGAATAGTACTGCCTTTTACTGTCTGAGGTTTTTGGTGCCTGAATAGTGTTGGTGGTTTGGTTTGGCGTGTGCTTTTTTATGTTTGAGGTGTTTTGGGTTTTTTTGTCTTTTTTTCTTTTCTGTGGCTGATACTTGCTATACTGTGTATATGAGAAGGTATTAATTCCCCAATTCTCATCGGTTTCGTCAGTCCATTCTTTTTTCACCTCTTGTATTTACTTCTCATTTGCCAATAATATTATGGAGTTTCTGGCATGCTCTTCTACTTCTTGATATTGTAAAATTATTTATTCTGCTCATCTAGTTTGTATTTGTATCTATCTAATGATTATTTTGTATTTCCACCGTGTCTTGTCTGGCTATATTTAGCCATGATGTGTTGTTATAGATTTTGTAAATTTCTGTTCATTGTCTGAAGTATGACGTGTCTGCAAATGTTCTTAGCATGTGGTGAGTATGTCTACACATTAATCCTGTTTGAGATCTCACTTTCATAGAGATGTGGCTTCATTTTAATTAATTTTCTGTTGTTACCTATCAGTTTGTTTTTACAGTCTAAAGTGCTAATTGTAATTTTGATAATCCTAGCAAGTTTCTCTATTTTTTTTAATTATTATGTTTAGGGGATGACTTTGCTTTCAGTCTCCCTTCCTCTGCCAGTACTATCCTTCAAATAACTATGTATTGAGGTAGTTTGGCAAGGTGATCTAGGTAAAGCTGATAATTTTCAGTCAGATTAGTTTTCAGCTAAATCAACTCCTTGGTTTGGCTCATCATGTGTATATAGAAACAGTTGTGCAAGGAAGAGGAAAGGACTCGGTAGGTCTCCTGGTGGCCAGAGTCACTTTAATATGACGTAACCATGGGTGAACTTCAAGTTTAGATCATTGTTGCTCAGAGTACTGTTTTAATTAGGTAACATTCTGCAATTAGATTGAACAAGTTCTAATTTAATAAGAATGCGGTAGCAAATTGGACTGTCTTTTGTTGTAATCTCAATTAACCTTGATTCTGGTTGAGGAACTGGACTTCCTTAGACCAGGTTGTCAAGGATGTTTTTGAACTTCCCATTGGAATCAATTTGATTTAGGTACCTAAAAAGGGAGAGGCATTTGAATGTCTAGGATCTATGTTTTACAGCTTAAGCTGGAGTGCTTGGTGGTTTTTGGAGAGTCTAACTGGAATCACTGAAGAGTTGTATTCTGACTGTGTTTCACATGTTGCTGGCCCAACAGAAGAAGGAGAAGAGCAAAATATCTATGTGCATCTCAACCATGTCAGTGTCAAGATTGATGGCTTATCGTAATACCATCAGCAGATTCAGACAAGCTGCCAGACTTTGCACTAAAGTGACCGAATAGTTTGCGTTCCACCTCAGGGCATGGTGACCTTTACCGAGACAGTGGCAATAAGCAGCTCAGGAACAGTAATTTTTATTTCTGTTACAAACTTTTGCCTGTAGTCTTAGTTTACATGTTTTCTGATGTTTGATTGATGTTGCTACTTTTATATGTCTTACTCTAGATCACTTTTTTATGGCATACAGTCAATAGCAAAATATGTATTCTTTGCCCAATGTGAATCTGGTTTGGGTATAGCATGCACGCTGTGGAGTGGTTTGTTTTCTGAGGACTGAGTAGATTTCCCTAGGGGTTTTACATTGTTGTGTGTGCTATGTTATTTTGTATTCAGCTACTTCCCATTGCTTGTGTCTGCTTAGTGTTAGAGCTTCCAGGCCTTGACATTTCTGTCACACTCAAAACAACAGGGCAATAATGAGTTGTCAAGGTGGGAGATTGAATTATTCACCCTTTTGGGAACATACTGTACTTTGGTTTTGGAGTGATCCTATCTCTAGAAAACAAAATCCCCCTCCAAAACATTTAGCACAGGTTTTGAAGACACAATAGATACTTTATCTAGGTTGAAAGGAATTCAGTGCCTATAAACTTAGCATGTGTTAAGAAAAAAACCACACCCTGTACTTTATTGTAGCCATCCTTGATTAGCTAGAATATTCCTAAATTCTAAACATCCTTTTATACAGAATATGTTGTTAATTGTGAGTGTCAAAACCACTACTATTTAAAAGATTTTTTGATTTTTCTTCTAGTTTTAGTTTTCATCATGTTAGTTTTGGAGGTTTTCTCTGTAGGTGCAGACAGCTCACCTTTGATTCTAAACAGAAGCTTTAGTTTAAATATAACTTTAGGAGCTGGTTTTCTAATGGAAACATTGTCAATTTTATTTGTGCTACATAAGCATGAGAACTGGCTACTCTATTCTGACTACTTCTGAATTTCTGGCCCTGATGCATACATAGAATACTGAAAGATCCAGCTGTCATGCTAAGTGCGTTGGAGAACTATTCTTTCAACTATAGTGCCAAGCTGTAAATACTAACATAAAAAGTATTTCTTCAGCCTACATGCGCACACACACATATCTTTTATTTTGTAAATTACAACTTCAGTTTTATAAAAGTTTCATTCCTGATTGACTTAGTTGGATGGATTAATTAGTTGCTTGGCCTTGACTCCGTTATGCAAATAAATTATGTATATGAAATTTATTCTTTTACCTTAAAGTGAAGGGTGTACCTTTAGTCTGCTGGAATGACACTAAGTCACATAAATGCTTTTGTTGATCCTGTTTGCTGAGTAGAAACTACAGCTGACAAACCAGCTGTAAATATACAGAACAGAGTTAATATAGTGCTCTGAGAAATCTTAATAAAAAAAAAAAAAAGACAAGGAGAGAGGAAAATCTTCATTTCAGTTCTCTTTCTTGGGCCAGTCAGCGTAGGAAGATTGCAGGGCCAATCCTTTCCCCCTTGTAGTGTTTGTGCTATGGTTTTGTCCGTGTACACATTGGGGGATTTATCTGAGACAAACCCTGAACATAGTTGTGAGTTTTAAAACAGGTCGACTGTGTGATCCAGGACTTTGTGCACCTTAAAAACGACCTGTTTCAGCACAAAGGAATTGAGTAGAGTGTGGGAACAGTGCTCAGGAGTGGGTGAAATAACTTTGAGATTTAGCACTGTGTTTGTCTGGCTTATCATATTCTTGAAGCTAAGGTTTCCTCGTGTGTAGTTTACAGTCAAAGTAAGTTGAACTAAGCTTTTCCTATATCAGAAAGAGCAGCTCTTCTCTCCTTTCCTTACATGACTGTGTGTTACTGGCAAATTTTGTGTGCCAGCACTGATGTTATTGCAGCCATGCAGTCTTGGGTCAGTTTAGGGAACCATTGCTAATTCTAACAAATTTTTCAGGTACTTTCTTCCAACAAAATGTGCAACTGCATGACTGCTCATGCTACTATAAGCTGGAACATGAGCAGAGAAGATGTCACAGCTGGTAGATCACTCATCAACAGCAGAACAGATTTAGTTCAACTTACTCTAATATTGAATCTATACTTTGAATCTGTGAAGTCAAGTACTGGTTGAAACGACCAGAGAGTATAAAGTATCAGCTGCAGTGTATTTAATGAACCCTTTGACATTACATGGATTTCTGGAAGTCTACCTGAAAGCTGCAACAAGATCAGTGGTGGCTCTTCCTTATGCATTGTCAAATTATCCTCTGGAGATGATGTCAGTTACGTTTATGTTTCAGAGTATGTTTCTGTAAACAAAGTTGAAAGGACTGTGGGTTTTCTTGACTTCTAAAATTTGTTCTGTTGCCCTGGGGAAAACCGTATCATGCTCTCCTAGAGAAGATCTGCATAGGAATATCCAGCTAAATATTTACAATGCTTCTTTCTTTCTACATGTCAAATCACATACAGGAATAGCATGTTTCTCAGCAGGAGACTGAGTCTGTTTTAGTTTTGTTTAGATGAGAACTGGCATTTGATAATAACTTTAACAGTTGCACAGTTCATTTTGTGATAGCACATAATTAATACATAAGTATAATAATTCCCTTTATATCACCTTCTGTGGAAAGTTCCAAGTGTTTACAATGTTTTGTACTTGTGAGGAGCTTTTATCCTCGTGCTTGCTCAATATTACTACTTTATGTTTTTATATCCTTTGCCTGCTTTGGCAAGAAATAATAGTATTGTACCAGTTTGCATCAAGACCTATGGATGCATCGAATGGAAACTGCATGAGGATGTAGATGGGAAAATATAACGTTTTGTATTAGAATATATCAAAGGTACAAACTCTTTAAAAAGCAGGTGAAGCTGTCCTTTTATGACAAACCTGAGAACACTTTCACACGATGGTGCCCTGATGAATGGTGCATGCTAGTGACTGAAACAAGTACCTAGCGGATTTTCTTGCAAATTCCTTCTTGTATTTTGAGGACTACTCTGTTGTAGACATAGGAAGCCCTTCACATGTCATGTTCTGGTGCTTGCATGGCCCTGCATTCTGACTCATTTGCTGTCGACAGAGAGAAGCAGTGGCAGTTAGTACTGGCCTAGCTATTCTTCCCGTAAAAGCAGTAGACATTTCAGCTTTGTGAGTATAAGGATAGTAACATGTACCATGTGTATCAAAAATCTGAGTACTCTGAGACTTCCAAATAATGATTCTTAATGCTGATATACCACATATTTTTACAATAAGAGTTGTTTTAGATACTCCTCTGAATCTCCACAAAATGAGGCAGATAACACATTATATAGTGTTGGTTCACATTGCTGCACTTTGAAATTTTGTGAGAGGGGAACCTGTTTTACTGAGATGAAATCCTGATCATAATTTAAGGACTTCAGGAACTAGGACTTCAGGAACTAGGACTGCAGGCCTGGGCCTGTGTCTGTGCCTCAGCTGATGTGCTGTGACAGGAATAATTTGGAATGAGACAAGAAATAGCTTCATCGAGATTTAAAATTAATCCTGTTCTCTGGGGTATACTTGTAGAACTGTTTTATTTAGCTATTTTTAGAGTTAACTTTAGTAATAATGTTTTGTCTTTGTTCCACCAGCTGGTAGTCTAAATGCCAACACCGTGGTAAAGTTACACTAGATCTTTGTCAAGCTTCAGAGCCCAAAGCTTTATGCCACAGGAAAGAAACCAAGATTATTTATCACTTAAACAGAAATTTTTATACCAGGAAAAGAGAGTGGGAATATCGACAGTTATTGAGACTAAGCAATTCAAGTAGGTCTCCATTATTGATTGAAAGCTTCTCCTACGTTGTCAGGAGCATCATTTTAATCTTTCAGGGCCCTTTTTTGTATAAGAAGAATTCTCTTTAGGTCTTGAAGACAAACTCTAAAATAAATTGGAAGTAATTTCTATAGTGAGGATTTCTATTGGCAGTGCCTGGCAAAACACATATTACAGCTAAAGAACCAACTGTTTAAAGTATACACAACTATAGGACTCTGCCTCAAAAAGAAGGTGGCTTCAGATTCCAAACCTGATGCCGCAAGTGGCATCTAGTCAGAGTTACGTCCTCAGGGAAAGATTTTTAGAAATAGGCCAGCGATGAAAAAACAGGAAGAATTTCATTTGAACATGATAGTGATAGGAATGCTACTTAAGTAAGTTCTCAAAACTCACACTTTGAGAGTTAACATGCCACTGGTATTCTTACATCTTGATTCTGCCGTGCCCCCCCCCCCCCAACCCCCAATTACCTTTCTAGATCAGGTTGTGTATGGGTCTTTGCAGTCTGAACAGTAGAAGTATCTTTTACAGGCTTTGAAATGAAGGGTTCTCTAACTTTTATGCCCTAGTCTGTTAAAACTAATTTTACATGGCTCTCACGTTTGTTGCAGTTCTTGAAGTTTCTCCTCTCTCCATGAATAACCTTGCGGGTCTCACGGAGACACTTTTTGTCTAGATGGAGTCTTTCTCATTGAATGTTAATTCCCTATAGCCTACCAGATGAGCACCCCTATCCATGGAAGAAAAATGTCTTTCTGCTTTATGAGTCATAATAAAACAGAATGAGAAAAGAGACAAAGAACCACTTGGAAACTTCTGCTAGATCTCTTAGATACATCTGTCTGAGGCATGTTTTGTTGCCTCTGGCTGATACTTTTACACAAGCAGGAAAATGTACCAGATATTTCTGGTACATGTTATTATTTGAATGGATTCCTGATGATGCAGGTATTCTTATCTAAATTCTACCATTTAGCTTCTTTTGCATTCAAATAAAATGTTTCAGTGTGTTTCTTTTTGCAAAGTGTTATCCTACGAGGGGTTAATGTTAATGAATAAATATACCATGCTCTGAATGTATTCCTCCATATCTTGGTAGCAGTTGTTTCGGGAGCAGTTTTCTTTATTCCATGTTGCATGACTGTGGATTCTGAGAATGTGTACAACTCACATGTGCAGATTAGCTGAGTCATTCCTTGTCAGTCCTATCAATTCACAGCAGGACCAAGAGGAATTACTGTACTTTATTGAGCTTTTATTCCAACTTTTTTATTTCCAATTTCCAATATTTATTTATTTCCAATTTCCAGTATTGTTGGAAACATCTTGTTCGTCTACACCTTTATATAGTAATAGATTTTAGATGCTTACTCCTTTTCTAACAGACTATGGATAAAAAATACTTCTCAGTCATTGTATAATTCCAAAATTACTCTTTATTTACAGAAATATGCTACAGTGTGATTTCAGTCCCAGTGTTTTCCTGTAATTCCTACTTTCTTGTTCTTCCACTGTTCTTAAATTTACTATAACATAGGAAAGTCAGATTCAGGCTGTGTGTAAGCAGGGGTAGATGAACTGACGTGAATGGAATTGCATCATTTTAAGTGTGTATGAATCCAAGGTGAGTGTAATAACTAGGGGTCTTGTTTTATTGACTTTGTCTACTTAAGGTAGCTGGGAAGGTATTTGTAGGACTTCAGACTTCTGTTTTTTTTGTTAACCTTACATTTTCTGTAATGTAAATGTAAATGAAGGTGACCAGCATCACCAGCATCACCAAGTCAAAACAATCTATAATGATGAAGAAAGAGTGAAGCATCAAAGAGCATATAGTCTTACGTTCTTTCTGTTGGGAGTGTGTGTGGGAAGAAGTAATTTATCTATTCTTCTTGTCCTTATCCATTTTCCAATAAACTTCCAGTTTAAGAGAATTCTGGCTTTGCAAATAGATCAATACAGGTATTTTTTTATAAGGTATTTTTCTCATAGGTTTTTGAAGTTGTCTTCTGCTTTATTGTGAAAAAAACCCACAGGATTTTTTTTCTTTCCCCAGCATACCTTAAATTGGAATAAAATAATGTGGGTTTATGTTTTTAAATGGTAACGCACTGTAACTTTGAATAAAATTGCAAAATTGGCACGTGGTGTTCTGTGGCATTACAGAAGCATGAGGAAGGGTACAAGCAGAAAGTCTTGGAGCCTGTGTTTTTGCTTATGAGAATAGCTTTGTGTACAAATTGTCAATTATGTCCCTAGTAAAAGGTCTATGTTTCTTGAAGTAAAAACAGTGGATTAATTTGGGTAGGTATCAATTAGCTTCCCCCCAATCCAATGACTACTGTTAAACAACAAAGAACATTAAGCACTGGAGCCATCAGTTTATACTAAGATTAAATAGTTGTTCAAAGCTGTCTGTAGAACTCCAACACATTTCTCTTTACCAGCTGGAAGAAGAGCAGGAAAGTTGGATTCATGCTGGGTCAAAGCATTGATAACTCAATTGATATAAACAGAGCTGCACAGTAGGAGAAGCACTGTTGCACTCGGTGATATTATTGCATTTTGCTTGCTAGGGGTTATATCTACAAAATGGGATGATTTACTATTTACCTGTTCTGTAGGTAACACAGCATAGTGTTAGACAAGAAGTGCAGTTGACCAGCAGCAGGTGGTCTGACTTTCCAAAGTAGTATATACTCTCTATATATTCTCTTCTCCCCACCCCCACCCCCCAAGTGTAATTGCTTGGTAACTTCTTTTACCAAGAGTATATTGAGAAAGCTTGACCAGGGACAGTAAGGAAATGCTTTAAAAATGCTAACTATAGTTTTGTTGTAATTATGAATTAATTATATTGTCTCTGACAAAATAAACACGTAAAAGAGAAACCTGAAGGGCATCTGCCTTAATATATGTATTTTCTTGGTAATATTACATTGTTGGGCAGGCCTGGAGATAAAAATGCTGGCTTTAAAAGGAGAAACAGAAAAGATGCCATTTTCACTGCTGAAATTGTAACTGAGCTTTTTGAGGAGGAGGATTTATGTCCATATTAAATAGCAAAACATGAGTCACTGCCTCATTGCTGCTTGTACCAAAATTCTTCTGTTATAAACAGTTAATCTCGTTTATGTAATTTCATTTGAAAGCTCAGGATTAGGATACCTATTTCTCTGCCATTTTGGGAGCTAGAAGTTATTTAGGGTATAGTCTTCAGGGCAAGATTTAGTTTTATTTTTGCTTTTTACAGCTGCATCAAGTGCTAACAACTAAATCAATGGAGAAAATAATGATGACTACTTAAAATTAACCTGCTGCTTTAATGTAGGTTTTAAGACAAGAATATGTCTATTTCCTCTTACTTTTATCACCATGTGAAGCCAACGGTAGGTGCATTTTGAGGGTTACTTGCAACTTGTTTTGAACCTTGCATGCCTGTTGTATTACACATGAACAAAATAGTTATACCATGAGTTTGTAATAAATGATTAGGTGCATACCGGTATGGAAAAATCAGCTCTTAAGGTCAGATAAATGCATTTGTGCTTTGATCACTTAAACCATTCTACCTATTTTAAAACAGTGTGTTAGAGAGTAGGTAGATCAATAAAATTAATATCCAGATCTCTGTGTCCTACTTTTTTATTGCCAATTCTGAAGGCTTTAAGTAGTTAATTTTCCAGTGCCTCATCTTACTTCCTGATTAAATGAAGAAGATGGTTTTGTTGTTGGCTGTTTTCTTTTTTTGTTTTTGTTTTTTTGTTTGTTTGTTTTTGTTTAAACGAAGAATTGGAAAGTGGCAGCCTCTGGATCTATTGTGTATAATGTCCCACACCTATAAGACCCCTGAACTGAAAAAGGTTCTAAGTAGACTTTAGTACTTGTTAGGTCATTTGAGGTGTTCATGATTCAGTTTGCGTGCTTTTTGGTAACAGATGCAAGTATTAGGGTTGAGGTTTCTTTATTCTGTTGCTGCTGTTGAGTCCAACATACAGAAGACTGGTTTTATTTTTTGCCAAATGCTGTTCCTTCCCTTGCAAGTGTGTACATCTTATTTTCCTTTTCTTTGCCATCCTCCCTATGACTGGTGGTTTGCCTTGAGATCATTATCTTCAGGAAACTACACACTGAGTGAATACCAGTTAAGATGGTATTCTGTAAAGACTATGCTGGCCCTGTGATACTCATACAGAAATTTGGAGTTTTGGATGCAATGTAATAATATTGATATTCTAAGCACTGTGTGCTGTTTTTAAGGTAAATTCTACCTGTAGATATCCATTTGCATGGATGATGTATCAGACACGAAATAGAAGTATTATTCATGCAAATAATACATTGTGTTAATATTGCACAATGAATTTGGACTAAACATTTACTGTCCCACACCTTTTAGTGATCAGTTAATTCTGTTCAATTACCCAAATTTTTGGTTTGTAAACAAACCAAAGGGGGGATGGTGGTGGTTTGCAAATGGTATTGTATCAATGGTTGCCTTTTTCTGAATTTTTTCTTTTTTCTATTACTTTTGCTTTCATAGAAGGATGATTTTACTGACATAGTAAATAAATAAGCCAGATATTCTGATGGTTAACACTGGTATGCTGTGAAGGATCTATGCAGTTGAGCGTGTTTGACACACATTCAAAGGGGAGAGGTATTATTTTCTTCCAGAGAAGAATCTGAACTAATTTTAGTAAATGTGGGTGGAATTACTGGTAAATGCTGTATTTATTCTTTCAATTGCAGAATGTCAAACTTGTTTTGGGATAATCATGCTATTAGAAATAAGTTAAAATATGATTATGTGAGGAAAAAATAGTCTAACAAAAGGCTACTCAAGATCATTGTAGTGATTTTGAAGGTAAGGAATGTTATTAGGATTATAATTACCTAAAACTAGTTGGGTAGGCAGGAAGATTCTGATCATGTGCTTATAATGATTTTGACAGGAATGTAAATACAGATGAATTATCCGTATGTATAATATCATTTGTATCTACTGTTTGAAATTATTCTGCCAGAGAGGTGGAAATATGCAAGACTTGTGTCATCACTTCAATTCGTTTATGATGTTAATTGTATTATCTGGTTTGATTATCTGTCCACTCCAAGCTGTATGCCATCAATGGAACAAACAACGGCATGACTCTGACTCCTTCTTCATTTTAACCTAAGGAGCTGAAATTCATCCTACTTCCTAAAGTGAACATGAATTAAGTAAAGCATTTTTTTGTTTGACAGAATGTGAATCAGCAACAGCTTGGAATTGAATTAATTTTTAGTTATTTGCATGTTTACCTCCAAAAGCTGCCTTTGATCTGTGGTTGCTTCTGATATGTGAGAAATCACTATCAGAGGTATCTGTTTGACATTGTATTGCTTATGCATGTAACTGAAGTAGATGTCCAATACTACTTGAAATGAACAGAAGACAAACAAATAAGGCTTTCCACTCTCAGCTGTCTAAAATCTAGCTTATTTGAGGAGTAAGTTCACAGTTTTGTGTTTGTTTTCTAATTCTTTTTTTTCTTTTGAGTCACCAGGCCCTTTGAGTAAGACAATAATAATTTGGCAGAAATTTAGTGTTACTTGTTTGAAATCATTTTGAGGTCACAGTCAGATTTCCTTGGTTGAGAAAAAGGAACTGCTTCTGCAGCTAAAGCTTGAAAAGACTTGCTAAAATTTTAGATATTTTTCAGTGCTTACAATTTACATTGAACCATGAGCTCAGCTTGTATTCTTACATGTGATACCTATCTACTTACAATGTCTCTCTATATAACTATATATATCTATATATACAATGTATAGATACATTTATCTTGCATGTGGGGAAAATGCTGTGAGCAATAACTTCAAACCCCTGGGTTCAGTGTCTTTACCCTTTTTTATTTTTCTTGTGGCTTTTCATTCATTCACTGTACTTATACACTGTACTTTCATTCATTCTGTACTCAGCGTTATTTACAATGTTTCTACAGGTCTTTTACATTTACATTTTCTTCAATCCAGTCTGTGTGATTTTGAAAATGGATGGTCAACTTATGTGCAAAGTATGTTTTTTGTACTATTTGTCTATGTTATAGTGGTTGATGCAGCAACTTAGATTTTTCATTCTGAATCTTATAAGCCTATTTGAAAAAGTTTGAATTTTTTGGAAGATAACTCAAAAGTCCTCCTTGTACTTTAACTCTAAGAATGTTATGGTTATTTCAGGCTTTTACCATGGTCTTCAATATAAAACAAAGTCTTGCCTGTACAGAAAGGCTTTTTTTTTTTTATGAAGCAATGCAAGTATAGACAAATAGACCAGTAACAGTTGCTTTCCTAACCTTATGATGTGCTTTTCCTAATGGTACCCAGAGGAATTCCTCATTAAATTAGTATAGCATAGTTTGGGTTTAAATGATTGAAGAGATTCATAGCAAGGTGAAGGGAAGTGTTATCCTCTATTAGAGCAGTCAATAAATCTTGAAAAAATAGGCAATTTTTTTAGACCTGCCAAGGAGAGGTTGAAATGCACAGATACAGCTTTCTCAATCAAGAACCTTTAAATATTCCTGAGAAGATTCTCGTCAACTTCCACAACTATCAGAGTTGCTGTAAAAAAAAAAAAAAAAAAAATAAAAAAAATTGATACAATGTGGAATATGTTATGGTCAGAAAGGATGAGAATGCATGATGAAAAGTCACACAAATAAGTAATAAAGTGGAAGCTTTGGGATCTATTCATTATGATGCCCTACAACTGTAAGACCCATGGGTGGAGGAAGACTCTAAGTAGATTTTAGTACTTGTTAGGTCATTTGAAGTGTTCATTTCTTTCATGCCACCATTAGCTAACTCAGTGGATGAAATGTACTGGTACAAAAAATAAGACTGGAGAATGAAAAGAGATCTTGTGTCTAAATTAGACTAGAAGATAAATTTAGGTCAGCAGAAGTAATTTACCCTTCTAGAATTTGGTTAGCATCTGTGATTATTTTTTTCCTCACTTTCTGTGTAGAAAAATTACAGGCTTTGTACTTTCTCAGAAGATGACTTATATCATATAATGCATGCTGTGAAATGACAAATCTTGCTGAAAGTGGAAATTATAAATTCTGGGTTAGTGAATGAGTGCTGGGCAGAGGGAAAAATAGTATCAGCTACTAGCTTGGTTTTTTTATACCACCTAGGAATTGGAAATTATATTATCTTCATCTTGGAGTGAAAAGGCTGGTTTTACATTTCAAGTTTTGCTGTCTTTTATTTTGACTCTAGATGAATTCTACCTAGAGACCGTACAAAATGCAATATGCGTTATAAGTCCTCTAAAGAAGAGGAAACACTTATCTTCTAGCAGATAGTAATGTTGATACTAAGGTAATACTTGAAAGGAAAAATGTTTTCCTTTGAGGCACTTTTTATATTCTTGAAACTCTTCTTAAAATTCAAGGGAGAAAGTAATTCGTTTCTGAACTCACAGAAACTGATGGTATTAGGAAGAATTAAGTTATTGTATGATTATAGTACATCTGTTTTAGCTCAGGAACAGAAAAGAGTATTTGTATGAACTGGACATCCTTTCTGTCTCTGACGGTTTTTCAGCAAGCAAACAGAATGAAGAAACTTCAGTTGATCAGACTAATCCTAGCAAACAAGGTTACTACGAATACAAAACTACTGTGCAGCTAAATCTTGGATTTCCATTCTTGCTTTAATTGCACTAAAAGTTTCATGTGTAGTGGAACACGTTCAGATATGTACTAAGATCAGATTAATTTCTTTTTTTTTAATGTATAGATCATGGAGGTTTTATTCAGATGTGCTGTAAAATGATCACGATCACATATATCTGAAGTAGAAGACCAGGATGAGGAAGTGGGTTTGAAAATTACATTTTAATAGAAAAGGGTTACAGTGTCAAATGAGGTGTTCATACTGTGATATTACCAGAACTTCTGACTTATTGAAAATGGATATATCAGGTGTTACATTTTCAGATTAACCTTATTCTATCTTATTTTCAGTAAAATTATAGAAGCCTGAAAATAAAGTTTCTTCCCTTTGTTTGCTCTGGCTAGACAGGTAACAAAGGGAGGGAAGTGTTAAAAGACAAAGCTGCTTATCGCTTCTTTGGCCCCATTCCAGTCTTGGACTTAATTGTAGTCTGGTTTATATACCTATTCTAGAATCTTGCTTTTTATCATATATGTCATACACACGAAGGCTTGCATACATAAATGTTATACTGTATTAGTACATACAGAAAAAGGCCATTGACTTCTAGGACAATTTAAATCAGTTTTGAGGTTGTTACATATGGTGCCCAGCTAAGTGTGGTCTTCAAAAGTTGTTCTGATAGTCAAGGAAGCGCAACATAGGGTTTAGGAGCCCCAGTATTGTGTTTTAAAATACATAAGATTGCTTATGCTATGTAACCAATATAGATCTGTAATTATGTATATGTGTGTGTGTCTAAATGAGTAATGTTTTTTAAGTTCTTGTAATAGATTTTCTTCAGAAGGAAGCCTCTTTTTTTAGCAGTTACTGTACAATGCCAGAAATGTTAAGTAGTTTGATACATCAGTAAACTGTTTTTAAAAATACAGCCTAAATATTTTGTGTATCTTTGCAGTTTCAAATCCTAGTGCAGATTATCAGGTAAAACATAATTTTGATTCTAGATACTTTTTTGATTTGCAACATGGTAGAAGATAATGCACAATTTTGTAAAGCACTTACGGTCTATAAAATCTTCCTTGTAAAATATAGTTTCAAGACTGAGAAGCATGAGGTGTGCAAATATTAACAAAGTCTTTGTTCAACTGAGGCACTCAAATGAAGTTATTTTAAAGAAATGACAGATTCCTCCATGGGACTGGGTCTGTTTATAATACACTTGTTACAATTTATGTCAAATAGATGTTCAGACACTACCATTATATAATTTATGTTTACAAAAGTATAATTGAAATGTAAGCACACATAACATGAAATAAAAGGAAACTTACGACTTTACAGTGGTGTTAAGAAAAGATTGTACTTTCACAGAAAAGTGTGAAATATGGTACTGACTGTACTTTATCAAAGGAGTATTCACTTTGAAACAAAATGAAAATTGGTCTTAAAATAATTTATCGATATTTGTGATTTTAAGAAATTTTCCTATTTGCTAGGTTTTTTCTCCCTTTTTGTTACCAAAACCCTTAAAATATGCAATCAAAGACAAAACTAAAAAATAAAACTTACAGAAGTGTTAGTTTTTACTTAGCAAGAGAAGTACATAGAAAGCATTTTAATAAAATTTAAGTCTGTGTCTACCTGTCTGCATAGGAAAGATTGCTATATAAAAATCTTCACCATAGAAGTCAAGAAGATTGTCTAATTTCCGAAGTCTTATGGGCCAAGCACTTTTATGTTATTGACAGAAATATTTATTTGGATTTCTAGTTTGCCTTGGCAACCAGTGTATTGCACAGAAGAACAGAAATCCTGGAAGGAGAATTGATATTAAATCATTCTGAATGGGCTAAATCCTTCACATTCTGAGCTTTTATACAAATAGGAAATTAAGTTTAGTATTTATGAATGACAGTCAGAATAGTTTAGGTGGCTGGGGACTTCTGGAGGTCATTTGGTCCAATGCCCAGCGCAAAGCAGGGCCAGCTTCCAAGTCTAATGTAATTTGATGTTAGATCAGGTCGCTCAAGACATTGTCCAGATGAGTTTTGAATATCTCCAAGGATTCCCCCAACCTCCAGGCACCCTTTTTCAATGTTTGATAATGTTCTTTCTGACTTTCTTTTTCCCAGTACCTGATTAGTTATTGAATGCTTTATTATTTTTTTATCGTGTTATTCTAATCAGACACTCACTGAGGTTGGTAAATTTTTACTTGTGTTTTCAACGGATGCAGGTTTAGACCAACACAGAACATTTTGGAATCTTGTGCTGAGAATATGTCACTTATGCGTATTAACACTGTAATCCCCTGCAACCATCCATCAGAACTACTAGATTTGTAAAACTAAGTTACACAAAGCATGGGCTTCGGTGGTTGATTCAGCAATGGCTATTTAGCAAATCATTTTTGCTGAACTGATATCGTTGGCCACAGTGTTAAAGTCAGTTCATAAACACAGTGCTTTAGTTAGAGCTTGGGTAAACATTGTACCTCAGTTGTCTTTACAATGCCGTATTCTGCTCCTGTCACTGTGTTTTGCAGGCTAGTGCAAATGAAGGTGGGGAGAAGAGAGATATATGTAAATTTATGTTCTCTTTTTCAAACTCCTTTGTGGTAATATTCTCTTGGGGAACATTCAGTGACTAATCTTCTTTCTTCATGCTGTAGAAGGAGCTGTAGTCCTTCATTCCCCTTCCAGATAGAAATGTTCCTAATTGAGTACCCAGGGACTTTTAAAACTTGTTTGCTCCTAATTTGCAGAATCTGTTTTTGAAAAATGATTTAAAAATGAAATTCAAATTGAATGTTTAAGCATCCATGTTAAGTAGCTAGCTATTTTAAATATAAGAAATCTTATTGTCTGCCCTGAGCTTGCTGAAAGTTTGCAAACCTGGAAACACCCCTCCTGAATGTAATCATAGTATAGTGTGGTGTAAAGGGACCTCTGGAGATAATGTAGTCCACCTCCCTTCTCAAAGCAGTGTCAATTAGAGCAATGTGTTCAGGGTCTTGTCCTGAACTCAGGATTTTGAATCCTAAGGATGGAGACTCTACCAGCTGTCTGGGCAGCTCATTCCAATATTTGAGCAGTCTGACATAGAAGAACATTTTTCAAGTCTATTGAATTTTTCTCCATTGCCTCTTGACCTGTCACTGGGCACCACTGGGAATAATGTGTGTCTGTCTTCTTTAGCACCTCACGTCACATTTTATACATATTAAATAAGACCCCCAAGTCTTCTTGAGACAAAAAATCCCTGTTGTCTAAGCTTCTGCTCAAATATTAGGTGCTGTAATCCTTTAATCATTTTAGTGGCCCTTCAATGGACTCCCTGCCATCTGTCTAGGAGTTTCTTGTGCTGAATAGAGAAGAATAATCACCTCCTTTGAGCTGCTGGTGATGCTTTTCCTAGTGTAGCCCAGAGTGCTGTTGTCTGCCATTGCCACAAGGACACATTTCTGGCTCCTGGTCAGCTTGGTGTCTACTAGGACCTCCAGGTCCTTTCCTGCCAAGCTATTTTCCAGTTGGCTGGCTCCCAGCCTGTTCTGGTGCACGGAGTTATTCCTCCACAGCTGCAGGACTTGCATTTCCCACTGTTGAACTTAGTAAGATCCCTGTTGGTTTGTCTCTCCAGCTTGTTGAGGCAGCACAACCATCTGGTCTAACCAACCCCTACACCCAGTTTTGTGTCATCTGTATATAGCTGAGGTTACACTCTGTCCCATCATCCAGGTCATTAATGAAAACGTTAAACAGTATTGCCCCCAGCATAGACCCCTGAGGTAAACCACCCATGGCTGGCTCCCAGCTGGCTGCCTTGCCGCTGATCAGAACCCTTTAAGCTCCATAATTCAGCTGGTTTCCAGTCCGCATCGCTTTCCATTTATCTAGCTTGTACTTCATAGTTTATCTATGAGGATATTATGGAAAATTATGTCAAAAGCCTTGCTAAAATAAGTTAAAACGGCTTCCACCATCCAAGCCAATGATCTCATTGCAAATGGCTAAGTTGGTTGGTCAGGTGTTCAGGTGTGATTTCCCCTTCACAAATCCAGGGTGCTACTCCCAGGGTTTTTTTTGTGGTTTGTTGTTTGTTTGTTTGTTTTTTTGGTCCTTCTTATGCTTGTAAATGGTTTCTAGGAGGATTTGCTCCAGTATCATGGCAGTCCCAAATAGTACGTAGACTTCATTTTATGAGGGTAGGAAAAACAAGTAAAACCAAATGCAGGGGCTGGAGGGAGAGGCTTAATGCTACGCTTGCACTTGAGAAGTACCAGCTCTTTAACGAGCAGTGTATTTAGACCGGCTCTGGTACTGCTGGCTGGCAGCGAGCAGCTGCTGTTGCAGAGGCAATAAGCATTAGGACAAAGTGTTCAGGCGTGAGAGCTTCCCCCCCCGACTGAGGATTCCCATCACCGTAAAGTCACTGGGATCTCCTGTAGGATGAACTCAGAAGATGAGTCCTGAAGTTTTATATTTAAATGATATTATCTATGTGGATTTTTGCTAGCACAAAAGAGGTTGAGCTAAATTGCTTCTAAGTATAGGGCTGTGTTGATTTCTTCTATAGTTAGCACTGTTAATAAAGGAGTACCTTCATTACATTGAGCTTACTGTGACTCTGAATAAAAGATTTAGCATTTATTTTAATATATTTATTAGTACAAAAATGTTTAAATCTGAGCATTTAGCAATAATTCACTATAATCCTGAAGTCTTTAATATTTAAAGAAAATCTATTGGTGCAGCTCCTTTGGTAGAAATAGAAGAAAAATCTTCTGCAGTTGGAAAATTACAGGCTGTGTAGGTGTTGAAATGCCTCCTGCTTCACATTCTTAATTGGCAGCAAGCCAGATACTAAGCATTTCTGCTTTAAAGGGAAATACTCCCCTTTTCTTTACATTTCCGATGGATAAAGGTTGCATTTTGGCTGCATTTTTTAGCAGTTAGGATTTCTTCCAACTTGATACAAAATGAATAAAATTTAAAATTAAATAGCTTCTCCAAGTTACCTTGACCTTTTCCATTATTGCTGAATATTACAAAGGTACGCAGCTTTTCCTTGCAAGTTGTATTGTAAGAAGTTGTGGGCCTTATGTATGCCATGACCCTTTTCCACTCTGGGAGCTCTATATTTCTCAGTTCTGCTTTAAAAGCTTTGTTGGAATTAGTATGTGATAGTCAGAGAAATCTGCCATAAACATGAAATACTTTAATATTCATGGTTTTAAGTTGGATAATAAAATCGTTTTGCATAATGCAAAAATATTGCAAGCTGTAAATAGATCAGCTATTAATCATTAACTTAAGTCTATTTTCAGTAGTTGACAGAATACTGTCCTTTTCACTGAGTTTAGATGTTATTTGGAGATGTGTGTTTATTGAAAGAGGTCATACATGTTTATGAAATAAGACTACAGGGAAGCAAATATTAAAATCAGTCTGAAAATCTGTACTCTTATCATTCTTTCTGATTTTGAATGGCATTGAAAAGGGCTTTGGTGTAGCTTTGCTCTGTCATAACTTGTCAATGTTCTTGTGTTTGCAGACAACAGTTACAAATATAGAGGGGTATATATGGTAACTATCCAGAAAATTGATTCCTAATACTTTCTAAGAAAATTGTATCAGCTTAATTTTACATCTCTAGTAGTCTTAACAGAGGATTAAAAAGCTACAAAAATACTGATCCATTTTCTCAGTTAGAATATACACTGTAAAAACCCCAAACGTGCAATATTGGATTTGTAATTTTCTGTGTTCCTGAAGTAAGGTTTAAACCAAGAGGAAAAAGATAACCCATATTCAAAAAAATACAGGAATTGGTGATTGTTTTTATGCTCTGTCAAGCCTTTTCCTCTTGACCTTGAAATAATGTATCTTAAATAATTTGTCTTGTTTTCAGCCTGTTGAGGTTTTTTTTTCATTAATATTTTTATTATTACATTGTGATATTGTTAATTTGAGTGTATTTTAGGGTTTTTTTACATCTGTGTTGAGCTCCATCCCCAGCTATAATTTTTGTTTGCTCTTTATTGCTGTAAATGTATAGGCACAATAAAAGTGAAGTGTCTGCTCTGGGAATGATTCCCAGATTTTGCTCAGCAGGTCAGAACGTTGCAGCCCTGATGTCAGCAATGTGTGAATACCCTCAGGACAGTATTCACAGCTTTCTACTCACTTGTTACTCATCTTAGTATTTATGATTGCTCTTCTCTTTGGTTTCTTATCTTTCTAATATTTAAGGTGTAGATGGTCCATTGGAAATAAGACAAAAATACTGATTCCTGGCATTTGTGGTGTGTAGCACCCATTTAAAACAGTTATTGCCATGACTAAGTGTGTGATGGATCCTTCTTGATTGCTCTGGAACTCAGGGAAGTAGGAATGTTTTATTTTGTCCCACATTAGTTAAGTGCTATAGTCATACAAGCATTTCTAAAGATGTTAATTCAAGTTCAGACTGGACATTAGGAAAAGGCTCTTCACAGAGAGGGGGGTTGGTCACTGGAAGAGGCCTCCCAGGGCACAACACCAAGCCAGTCAGTGTTCAAGGAGTGTCTGGATGATGCTTTTAGTCATATGGTTTAGTTTTAGGTAGCCCTGCAAGGAGCAGGGAGTTGGACTTGATGATCCTTATGGGTCCCTTCCAACTTGAGATACTCTATGATTCTAATATATTACTACATGAGAAATCAATGGGACCACTTGCAATGGTGAAGCTAAGGATAAGCGTGAAGGCCAGTAGGACTAAGGCTTGTCAGGCGTTTCTGTGGGCAGGAGCCATCATTTACTTACGGTGCAGGTGCATGCAGGAGAACTAGTTTTTTGTGTCTGCTTTTATAGCTGGTAGAGGGAAACGCAGTTCAGAAGCACTGTCCATCTCAGCTATTCAAGCTGAGATAAACTGCTTTTGATTGAGTCCTATTTCTCTCCATTGATTTTAAAGGAAAATTAGACACAGATACAAAAAATCTAAGATCAGGTTCATTCTATTATATATGCTCTTGATACATGCTTTCAAATTACGGGAACTTTATGTTACTCTGTACAAAAAATGAGATGTATCTGCCATCGCAAGTTTGCCCCTTTCTGGGAGGGGAGGGTTTTGTTGGGGCAGAGGTTTTCCCATGTTAAGACCCCTGTACAGAGTGATAATTTGTAGTTGATGAGTTAGGTAATTACACCTGTCTGCAGAATAGAAACCTAACAGAGATGTGAACTGGTGGGTGTGACTCTCCACCTTGCAAAGAGAATTTGGATTCCTGAATTCCTGCCTTCTAGCCTGTGCTTAATCTTCCAGAACATACTGCCTTCTAACATGGAAAATTATCTTTGTGGGGATAGTGAAGAATACTTTCTTTCAAAAATACACTGAAATAGTTTGCTAAACATGATTAAGTTAGTCTTGGTGATACCTAATTGTTGTTTGAATGTTTTTACTCAGAAATTATAGTGTGCAAAGAAAAAAATCTCTCTGGTAGGATACTACAGTATTTCTGTTGGGATATTTTAGTCTCTGTTGATTTTCACCAAACCTTTTACTTTTGTTTCTTACTTTTTATACAAACATATCTTCATTTTAAAAAGCATATTTGTATGCATTTAACCAAATAGATCTAAATTGGCCTGCTTGACTGTATTTTTCATTTGTATAATTTCATTTGATCTTCTGAAAGACATGAATGCTGAGGATGGTGTAGAATATTAATGGAAAGTGTAAAGATCTTTTCAACTCTAAATGCTGCAGAAAGGCTTTACATCTTAACTGTGAATTCCCTAATATACTTCAGAGGCAGAACACAACTGGAAGGTGGTTGTGCAGATCTACAGTCCTGTGACCAATTTGTGTACCTGGTTTCCTTCCTGAGCTCATATGTTTCACTAAGAAAACTTGGAATAATGACAGAATAAAAAGTGGTATATGGAAGTATTTAAAAGTAGTTTTACTATGATTTATCACGTGTATAATCATATTGTATGTTTCATTGCAATGTCACACGAAGAAAAATGCTTGCATGTGTGCAGTTGAACATTGCATGCTTATTTAAAAAATAGTTTCTTAGCTGTTGGAACAAATCTGAATTTGTTTAGCACAATGATTTTATGCATTTAAACAGGAAAAAAGATGTATTGATGTTTAGTTTTATTTTTAATTTTGGCATCCAGACCCTTTCTATTTCTCATTCTGTTCTAGAAATTTATCCACTTGGGTAGTTTTTATTTTCATCTCATACCTTCATTGCTGCCTACTGTTTCCCTCCCATCCTGCTTTTTTTTTTTTTTTTTCTCTCCCCACTTTCAATTGCAGGATACCACTGAGACAGACAGAATGAGGAGAAAGGTTCAAGATCTGAAATCTAACCAAGTTATTGCATCCTTCTTTAATCATATTTGTCAATGTACATCTGATTATACATATGGCTTTTTCCCTACAAAAAGGAAAAAATTGTAGACTTCTGTTAAAATGTTCTATGTTGATTGTAGTTTTCGTTTGTCTTCTGTTTGTCCCCCTCCAATGCTTTATCACTTGTATTGTTATAATAGAAAAGCTTCCAAAAAAACACTGCCTTCATCATCCAGTTTGAAAAGATCTTTCAAGCATTTCATATTTTTTCCCAGTGCTACACTAAAAATTGAAACATTACATATGAGAAATGATACATAACAGCTTTTATGGTTGATATTTTTTAATGCTGTTTTCTACTACATATTACATTAAAAAAGTAATGCTTCTTTTGACTTACTATGTGAATAACCTGGGTAGTGTGGGCTTGTTGTTTGTTTGGTTGTGGTTTTTTTAAGTGAAAGCTGTGAACCTGTAACCATTGTAGAGACTAACATATTGTTTGTATATATTTTTGGAAGTTCTGGCCAGGATATCCAAGGAGACTAACATATTGTTTGTATATATTTTTGGAAGTTCTGGCCAGGATATCCAAGGAACAAGTGTGGTGGCAAATCTTCCGGTCCTGATGCGACAGAATCCTGCAGAAACACTTCGTCGGGTTTTACCAAAAATCAGAGTAAGTTGGTTGAAATGAGGTTTGACTGTATCTTTTTATGCCAGTACAAATATTTTAACAAAGGTAAAAAAAAATCCCACTTTTATTGCAAACTCACTCTCTAGGAGAGGTATGTCCAGTAGATCTTCCATATTAATTCACTGGATTTACAAAGTATGTCAGGTATTGTATTTTTTGAAAAATGTTACCACAGGAAAAGAAAGCACAATTAGTACTATTTACATATTCTAAATATTTACCAGTGTTTTGACAGCTTTTTGAGAACTTTTTTTGAGAACCAGACTGTAATAACAGTTCATTTTGACATTCTCGATCTCCTTCCATCCAAACATTAAGATTTTCATTCTGCTACCCAGAAAAGTATACTTTGCTTTTAACTGTCTGAAGTTTCATGTGCTGCCCTCCCCATTTTTAGTAAGTCACTGCTAGCTGTGGTAGATGTATGCTGGCCATGTAATGTTATGCAGTTATTTCACATACACATATGTTTTATAAAGGATATTTGGGTTGTTTAACCTGGAGAAGGCTCCATGGAGAGCTTATTAAGGCCTTTCGATACTTAAAGGGGGCTTATAAGAAAGATAGGGACAGACTTTTTAGTAAGGCTTGTAGTGACTGGAGAAGGGGCGATGGTTTTAAACTAAAGGTGGCCAGATTCAGATTAGACATAAGGAAGAAATTTTTTTATTATGACAATGGTGAAACACCGGCACAGGTTGCCCAGAGAGGTGGCAGCTGCCCCATCCCTAGAAGCATTCGGGCTCAGGTTGGATGGGGCTCTGAGCAACCTGATCTAGTTGAAGTTGTCCCTGCTCATTGCAGGGGCATTTGATTATATAACTGTTAAAGGTCTTTTCCAAGTCAAACTGTTCCGTGATTTTAAGGCAGATAAATAGCTCTATATTTCCGCTCTGCCCTGGCTATGACCTCTTGCCTAGAAGAAATGAAAAAGTGCATTTAATGTGTGGTTTAAAGCAGCTTTGGCTAAATAAGAACTGCATCGCAAACACAAATGCAGTCTAATAACTCTAGAGCAAAATAACTCTAAATTAACTCTAGGTAAGGTTACAACAGGAATTAAGACTTTGGTTATGTTAGCCTGCCGGTTCAGAGTGGGTTTCAGTGATTTTTAAATGCTACCAGCTGAGTGGAAAGATACACTGGGTTTGGATGTCAAAATATCTGAAGGCTTATTTTGGTAAAAGCAAATTTCTGAGTTTTGTTTTTCATTGGATCAGTGTATTGTCAGTCTTCTACTGATACTATTGACAATTTTTATGTGATGAAATCAAAGTTTTTATTTAGAACAGTCTCTGGCCTGCTCTCATGCAATTGATCACTTTGGTATAAACCTGGTTCCAATTTATACAAATTGTCAGCTAAAGGAACATTGTGTTCGTAGATGTTTGGCTGTGGTAACTGTTTGCATGTATGTGCTTTCTATGTGAAAAGACGTAAAAATCAGCAGGGTTTCTTGTAGAAATTTAATTTTCAAAGCATTGAGTTCTGTTCATAATGTTATGGACAGACTCAGTTGCCCCATGCCTTTTTAGAGTTACATTTGACATTTTCAGTGCTGTGATTCAGTCCTGATTTTATCAGGACACTTTGAAGAATTTAGGTTTCATTCCGTGCCCCCCCCCCCCCCCCCCGATTTAAAATCCTTTCCATTGTTAACACAGTTTGCCAACGGGAATGTTATTTTGTTGTTACAAACAACTAATGCTTAAGAAGAGTATTTAGATCACTTTAGAAATACAGAAAGAGTTTAACTAGTTACTGACTCAAACTAAATCTGATGATCTAAACTATATTGAACTGAAAGTTTCAGTTCTGTTAAGAATCTCCTCGGCTGCATTGTCCTGTCTATCTCAAGCACTTTGTGGATGAGAAGAAAGTCTTCTGTAGTAGCTGGTGTGAGTTTTCTTGCTATATCTGTGCCTGATTCTTGTTGCCAGTTCGTAAGAAACTATGTAATTATGTTAGTAGCAGAGGTGAGATGGCTGAGTCACATGCTTATGTTACACGGTTTTCTGTCTACCAAGGAGATGATTACTAAATGGCAAAATGCGCCTGTACAAAAATGATACATATTTGTTACAGTAAATTCTCATTTATATTTCATTGCTTTCTTTGCTGAAGTTTTGAAGAAATTAATTGCTTCTTTCATTGAAATGCTGCGTGGATATATATCTCTCAGCTTTTTTTTTCTTCTACTTTTAAGACAGCTACCTTAACATTATATTAATTCCAGTATAATAATTCCAGAAAAAATGTCATATTATGAAAAATTAGTTGGTGTATTTCTTACTGCTTGTGGAATTGGTCTTAAACTGAATCCTCCCTCTGTCTCCTAATCTTAAGAAAAAGGCTGCTCAAGGGACAACTCAGTATTTGTGAAAAACTAATTTAATGAGTTACATTCTGCTCATTTGTTATGGATTGGTTGACTGAAAGATGAGGAACAAATATGTACGTAGTTCTCAGCATGATTACTTAGCAAACATTTTTCTGTACATTATTAAAACACATTCCTTGCTGCATAGGAGTCTTAGGTTCTGTGTGGTAGGGGTACTCGGCAATATTCCATGCACTGATATGTGCTGATGGCCACCCAGCTGAAAAGCTGCTTTGCAGAAGAGGACCTGGGGGTCCTGGTGGACACCGAAGTGAACATGAACCATCAAAGTGCCCCTGTGGCAAAGTATCCTGGGCTGCTCTGGACAAAACGTTGACAGCACTTAGAGGAAGGTGATTCTTCCCCTCTACTCCATCTTCTACTCTACTACACCTGGAGCATTGTGTCCAGTTCTGGGTTCCCTGGTACAAGAGAGCCATGGACATACTGAAGAGAGTGCAATGAAGGGCCGTGAAGAGGTTTAAAGAACTGGAACATCTCTTCTATGAGGAAAAGCTGAGAGGGCTGAGACTGTTCAACCTGCGGAAGAGAATGCTTGGAAGAGGATCTTACCAATGTGTATAAATACCTGAAGAGAGGATGCTCAGAGGACAGAGCCAGGCTCTTTTCAGTGGTACCCAGTGACAGAGCAACAAGCAGTGGGCACAAACTGAAACATAGGTTCCCTCTGAACATCAGGAAACACATTTTCACTGTGAGGGTGACCAAGAACTGGCACAGGTTGCTCAGAGAGTTTGGTGTCTCTCTCCTTGGAGGTATTCAGAAGCTGTCAGGACATGTTCTGGCTCTAGGTGGCCCTGCTTGAGCAAGGGGATTGGGCAAACTGACCTCCAGAGGACCCTTCCAGCCTCAACCGTTCTGTGATTCTGTGAACATCAGACATCACCTTTCAACCTCATATCATCTCCTGAAACTTTTGTGATCCCAGGATACTCCTTAAGATGAGCTGTTCCAACTTTTGTCTGAGTATTTGAATTCAGCAAATGGCCGAGAAACAGCAGTCTTCAGAACCGAGGATTAGTGTAGACTGTTTAAAAAACATTAAAGTACTTCTGGTTATCATGGTCTGTGTTATAAGTTGCAGGTCAATAGGGGTTTTGTTTAAATATATATGTGTGTGTGTGTATAAAAAATGCTTTGCAAAAAAGAATGACTTGAAGTTGCAAAGTAATTGAAAACCCTTTAACTTACACCAAGTTTCTGGAGTTACTGCCACGTGTTATTCTAATATCTATAATGCATTCTTTCCTAAACCAACCTACTGGCTTAAAAAAAAAGTTGCTTTCTCGTTGTTTTTTTATTTATTTCCTGTTTAACATAATGACTCCATTTTTGTCTCTGGTGTTTCTGCTTTGAGAGCAGAGTCCTTCCTCAAATGAAGGAATAATAAGAAATGCTGGGGTTTTCTTTACCCTTATTTGTCAGGATATGGAGAAATTTTTGCCTTTGCCTGTGTTTAATAGGATGTCTAATATGGGAATACAGTTTTTGATTCTAGTCTTAGTTTTTTTTATATAGGGATGGAGAAAAATATCTAAAAGGATGATGACTATTGTGATCAGGGCCTAGGGCCTGGAAAATATTTGTACGGTGGGAGCTGGAGCTCAGTGTGTTTAGATCAGGCAGTACTTAATTACTTTGTAAAAGTATCTTCCTGCATAATATTAAATAGGACATGTATATGAAGAAGGAAGAGTTAGGAACTGAAGATAGAAATATTAGACATGAAGCAGACAATAATAAATCTGTTCAATCTTTGAGCAAATAACTGAGAAAAGTAGTGTATTTTTCAACTTGCAATGGAATTTAAATCCAAACTGATTGCTTTCCTAGATGATAAGTTAAATGAAACTTAAGTTATTGGGCTCAAGGCAGAGGTAAGAGAGTGAAATATAATGAAGTCAGTCTAAATCTAAGTCTTCTTTTCAGATTTAAGCTTTATAAATTGAAACTTTCTGGAATGTATAGGAGTTAAATTTCTTTCTGTGGCTATACTCTTATGAAGCAGGTTCTTCAATGGTGCTCTGTTATCTAATATTTATTTAATCTGTAATAGAAGAACAGTTCTGTTCTGCCCATGTTCACTGCACTTTTAACTGCAAAAGAGTATCTGGCATCATTAACCGCTTGACCTGTTTTTTTCTTATCCTTGTTTTTTTTGGACGAATAGTCCAGACCATTAACTGGAAACTGTTATAGTCTATAAAGGCATAATTGAACTCAACTGCAATTGGAGTCTTGCAGATGTAGTCTGGCATTGCAGAGAAATAAGCTGACTTAAATTGCTAGCCTTGGTTTCACTTCTGTAGATTGGGAAAAATCATTTGTGAATTCAAATTTGCACATGAAAAACAAGTTGTATAGTAGTTTCAGGGTGCTATTTATTTAAAAGTATTGTCACCATATAACTGGATAGGGAAACTAGCCTAGCATACTTGCAGGAAACCCAAAGCAAATGTAAATACTGTTTTGGTTACAGCTGAGGATAAAACAGATACAGGAAGGAATAAATGAAAGGAATATTCTGGCTGGATACATTACAAATTTTTATTTCACTTGCCAGAAATTGGTAAGTCTGGTTACTTTTATAAATAAATGTAGAAAATGATATATGCAAATTGCTTATAGTTCCTTAAAACCGAATTAAATTAAAATTATATCAAAGACCCTTTATGTGTTTAACATAAGGGTTTAGGACTGAGTTGAATGAAATCAAAAATACAATGCATCAATAAATATGCCAGATCTAAGTAATGATTAAATTGGGTGTCAGTATTTTGGTTATGCTAATAAAATAAATATGTTGTATATCATTTAGATGTTAACATAGGAATGAGATTATGAAATAATTTTAAATTCTACATTTAAAAATAAGTGACATCCTTGTATGGGTTCTTTTGCATAGAGATCTCCACTCTGGATTTCTGCATGCAACTCCTCATGAACCTTGGAAGTCATTGAAATGCAGGTTTAGGGAACACTTAGACATTCTTGTTGGCATTTCTTGTTGTGCCACCAAGTGGCTTTTTTCAAACAATGTTAGTAGTATTTTCCGTGTTTTCCATCCTTGGGCACTGCCACCAGAAGTACTGGAGGGAGGTTGCAAGTGTCTATCTGATTGACTATTAAAGAGATTTTTCCAAATGCTGTGGTTGCAGAAAAATACGGCTATTCCTGTTGAGGTGTATACATCAAGCCTCATTTAGTGCTGCCTGATAAGTTCTAAACTAATTTTCGCAGTTACTTATTTTTCTAATCAGTCTCCCCTTGAAAGCTTTTCTTTTTCCCTAGTTGATTTTATAGTTTAAGAGGAGGTGGGGTAATTTTCATCCTCTCTTATACCAAACATTGATTTTAAGGTCCATCCTTATTGTACCTTTGAGCTTCTGTAATCTCCATTATTTCTGTGTCTTTCTAGTCCTACATCAAGATTTCTGTCATGTCAACACAGTTCCTAAAACAATTGACTATGTTTCTGCTTGCAGCATTCTTTCAAGAGAATTCTATCGCTGCAGGACATAAAGTGCATTAAAATAGAAGTAAATTTTCTGTTTTTCAATTAATGGAATAAGCCAGGCTTTCTAAATTTTGCAGGTTTTGATGCCTGAGTTTAATCTGTAGACATTAGGATAGTTCAAGAACATGCCAATACACTTAAATTCCATTAAATATGCTTGTCTGAGATAAAGAGGAGAAGCTTTTTTCCTCCAGAATAAGAATCTGTGGAGGGTCCATGTATAGAAAAATACATTACTTCCTAAATAAATTTACTTCAAATAAGTTTAAGTCCCTCAACTTGAGTTCAGTGAAACTGGAATGAGGGGATCCATATATTTTCGTATGTGGAAACATCAATGAGTTTCTGAGTGCAAACATCAATGCAGGCAGGTGTGTAAGCAATCTAGAAATTTACATTTCAATGTCTCCCGAGGTCCATGAGGAGGCACATCCAGAGAATGTGTTCTCACACATGATTATCCAGAGTTGTGTGGATCTGTAGAGGAGACTATTTGGAAACTTTATTTGATGGTAAGTAACCCTGTTTGCATAGCATACAAAGTGAATACGTACATAGAATTGAATTCAGCTCCATTATGTTCTGGTCTGCAGTGGTGTCTTAACATCTACAGTAGGTAGATAGTTCTTTTGATTATTTTGGAGATGTTCTTTTGAGCAAGTGTAAGCCAAAATCCAGAATAATATGCACATTGAAATTACAAAACTGGTAGGTGTCCTTATTCTTGGCTGTGGCTGTTGTAATAACAATGGAGGAACAAGGACAGAGGCAGGCTGTGGAGATAACAAAAGCAGTTTCCATGGCTATTGAATGCAAATGTTTTAGCACACTTTGATTAGTAAGCTGTGCAATGCTGGTTTGTTTTTTGTCGTTTTTTTTTTTAGTTTTTTTTTTTTTTTTTTTATTAATTTGGGGAGCAGGGGCACGGAGAATGCTTTTACAAATATATACAGCTGTAAACTGAGGCAGCTGTTGAGAGATAAGCAGTGGTTCTCTTTGAAACCAGATAAAATACAATTATACATTTGCACACACAAGCTGGTTTACATCCGTGCAATGAAAACTTCTTGTTGTTTTACTTTGAAGTAAGCAATGTCTGCTAAATAATTTCTCAGATGTTCTCTACAAACTGTATTTTCTCAGCAAAATACCTCTGCTATGTAATACTCAGGTGCACAATGGATATTTTCTTAATCTGGTCTAGGTTGATTTTTAAAAAAAATTAAATATAGCTTATCCTTGATTTTTGATATGTGATCTGCGGAAAAAAACTGTTCATCTCAAGCATTTAAAAAAAGAAAACCACTATATAAAGTGTTAAATAGGAAGTATGTGCTTTAAACTCTTACTGGGTTTGGATAAAATAAGTGTAATGCTTTAGTGGTAGAATAATGCACTTTATTTTCTCGTGAGATAGAGAGAGACGTTTAGAGAAGTAAACAAATGAGATGTTCATCTAGCTGATGTACATACTTACAATGCTATGTCATAGATTGCATCCTGCAAGGTCTTTGGTGTGTGCATAAATCTGAAGTATAAATTGCCTTTTTTCTTTCATTCAAAAAATGTAGTAATATTTCATTCCCATGTTATCTTTGTTTAACTTTTGAACTGATGCTTTGAAAGATAGTCTACTTACTTATATTCTTATAGGTTAAAGCTAAGTACTGGTAAATGCTGAGTTACTTTAAATATTTTAGCACATCTTGCTTTATTTTTAAGGGGCTTTTTATATATATACACACATTTTCATTTGTGTTCCACATCGGTTGGCAAGGGACAAAATTTAAATTGCCTTCTTCTACTTTAGTATCTCTCACTGGCTGAATGAAATATTTAATTTAATTCATGCGCATAAACAGCAGAAGTGCAGTTGTTGGCTGGTCTTTTTTTACCTCTCATTTTTTAAAGTAGAAAAATTCAGACATGTGCGTTGATAAAAATGAAAGTCACAAAAAATATTATAATTAGCTTTATTTTTCTTAAAAGGTTCATGCTATAATATAAGAGATTTTAATATCTCCAAGTAATTGCAGTTAAGAGAAAATAATTATACAGCCAATTTTGTAGTTTACCCAGGTTGTTTCATATCCACCCTTAGAAGTGAATGTAAAAATTTGAATGTTCTTTCAGTGCACTTCTGCACTAAATTGATATAATTTGTAATTATACAGGAGGTGCTGCATGTTGCAGGAGTGGAAATGCAGTTAACAGCTGCTGTTTCATTTTTGACTGTTCTGCAAGAGGAGTCTGTGTCCATTCATACATACTCCCACTCCTTCCTACACATCATTCTCCAGAACCTGGAACACAGAGATGCAGGTCGGGGCTCTAAAACTGTATTGATGACTGATTACTGCTATATATTTTGTCTCCTTAGTGACTGTACAATAATACTGTGTAAAGCAGCGAGTGCAGTTGTGTGACTTTGTACCTAGACCTGCATGAATGAAAAGATTTTTGTATGCTGAGCACTTACAGACTAATATTTAAATGTAATTCTGATTGAAGCAAACAAAACCACTGTGTCTGAAGGACTAAATCCCAAAGTTGTTACCGAGTCTGAGCTTCTACTGAAGTACTGGAATTTTTTGGCTGAGAAAATGGAGGGAGGATGGTTGATGATTAGTTTTTCTTGACTACTTTGAGGCTACTTTTAGGATGCAAGGAAAAAAAAGTGGCCTTTTGTAAAACTGGAAAGTTTCAGTGGGCATAAGAAAAGAATATGCTTTGGGGGGCATAAGAAAACATGCTTCTAAATGAGGGAGATGATCTTTTCAAAACAAACAGGATCATTATTATTTTTGTACAGGAACAGAAAAGGTAAAAGCATCAGGGACAGAATTTGCTTCTCACCTATCCTACTTCTTAGTCTGAAGTCTTGAATGTTAGTCTAGTGGCTTTTAGATATATAGCTCCTTGAAGAGGTGTGTGTAAAAATTGAGAACTAATTTTGTAAAACTGATGTGTGTTTTATTATACTTGTTATCTGTAGAACAACATACAACCCATTTCTTTCTAACAGGTGTCAGCAATGCATGGCTAGAAACTCTTCTTGCTGTAATAGAAGCTTTACCAAAAGAGACTATCAGACATGAGGTAATAATATTCTCCCACATACGCTAACAAGTTAATAATATGTTGTAAGATTGTTTTTCCCTGCAAGTTTCATTCACTTCAGTAAGATTTGTGGCAGTTCCATGCCTGTGAAAACAGTAATGCTTGTGGAACATACTGTAAGAGAGGAATGTGCTAAAAGGTGAGACAGGAAGGTGACCTTAAAAACAAATTTTGGTGTTCTTTGGCAGATAAAGACTGTTTACTGTAACACTTCCACCACACTTAGTATCCTCAGTAAAAGGTTTTTATGTATCCTGTTTTGGTTTACAGTATAGTATCTCTTTCTGTGTCTTCATGAAGAAACTACATTTTCTTTGCTACCGGACTAAAATTCTGATTTCTACTAAGTGGGACCAAATACTAGACATCCATTTCATTGTGTATTTCAGTTGTTCTTGATGTACAAAACCCCAAATGCCCTGCAAAGACTTAATTTTTCACTGTGTAGCTCAAGAAAGAGGAAGGAAGTCTGTCACTAAGTCATAAAGTCACTCCTTTTTACTCAGCTAATTTATTCAGTTTTAAGTATTCATATTTCATTATTAAGTTTAAAAGCTTTGCAACAGGCATATTTTATTGTTTTTATAATTTATAACAATATGGAGATTTAAATATATGATTGATTGTGTAGTATAAAAGTACCTATTAAAATAGAGGGTAATTAAAATCCAACACTGTTTAAAAAATAAATTTCTAAAAGGTGAAAAGTTTGGTTGGGAAAAAAAAAAAAGATAAATTATTCTAGTCACCTCCAAAATCCATTTGTAATGTAATTTTAAAGATGCTGTTTAAGCAAGATGGGTTTTCTCTCCTGGTTTGCCTCTAGGAACACATTTGTAAGTTTCCACCAGAATTTGCTTTGGGAAGATCACAACTGATAAAGCAGTGTTGATTCAGCAGCTGTACAGACACCTGAATTTGAAAAGGGGCCTTTTATATTACTTGAAGGATGCTTGTATCAGAAAACTGAGACTATTCTAGTTGTTAATTTTTTTTGTAAGTAAAAACCGTAAAACAATCGTAGGTGCTGAGGATGTGAGGAAAGGTGTGTGCTTCAGACCAAAGGTCAACCTAACTCAGTGTCCTGTCTCTGGCAATGGTCACTTCATGGGAGAGAGTGTGTCTAGCTCAGTAACTGGAGTATTACTGGACATGGTGTGTTTGCTGTCGTAGTTCAAAGACCAAATAAGTAACATGCAGTGTTGTACATAACTAATGATATGCTTATTTATCCAGTATTGTAGTTAGAAACTTACCTTATATACTAATTTTAGTCTAAGTGATCTGTTTGACCTTACAGCGCTCAGATTCTCTCACCTCAAAATTTCAGCTGGTAAAAGGAGGAGAAAAATGCTTTTAGAATACTTTCCTGAGCTTTACCCTTATTACCCTTTTATAGAGCTCTGCAAGACAGATTGGGTGAGGAACTGTGGCAGACTACAGGAGATAACTCTGTAATGTTCCTTTTGGCCTGGCACCTGGATTTCTGTGATTATTTCTGGGCAAAACTAATAGATCTAAATATGGTGCTCTACGGGCCTTTGTTTCTGGCACCATAGCGGTGATTCAAAAAATGAAAGCAGAGCTCCAATAAAGATGCAGGTTTTCTGCATCTGTACAGAAATGAAACCTCTTCCCTATAGATCCCCACAGTATGCATAAGCAGGAGGGATCATTGGCTCAGCGCTTTATGTTAAGTGGTGTTTCCTGGGAAAACTTATGAAAAAGAACCTTAGAGAGGCTTCCTTTTTCTTTTTCTTGTTCAGGAACATGTTTAACAACTTTTGTGAAAATTAGCAGCTAACAGCTATAAATATTCATATACAACTTAGTCCTAAAATTAAGACACAAGTAGACAGATGTAAAACTGGGTCTGTGATGTGAATCATAAACTGTTATTTGGGCCAAGATATGGTTTTAATATACTATAATTAGCACTGAATATTAAAGACAGGTTTCCAACAGAGTATTAATTTACACAGCCACTATTACTGTTAGTATTGAGCAATTCCATGAAAGGAGTAGATGACATTTGGGATATGCTTTTTTGGATTGTTTTTTTTAAGAAGAGGAATACATTATTTACTGCTCACATCTCTTTTTTTTTTTTTTTCTTTTTTTTTTTTCTGTTTTCTTTTTTTCTTTCATATAGATCCTGAATCCGCTTGTTTCCAAAGCACAGCTTTCTCAAACGCTTCAGTCCCGCTTAGTTAGTTGTAAAATCATGGGAAAATTAGCTAACAAATTTGAAGCTCATATGTAAGTAGACTGTACCTGTATTTTCAGTCCAGAGTATATGCCAGAATTTCTTTGTTAGTGGACAAAAATTACTACAAGAAAAGTAGACTTTATTGCAAAAATTAAATGCTTTCTTTTTACAGATCCCTTTATCTAGATATTAATTAATTTAAAAAAAGTGTTCATTATGTAACTAGCATATTCAGACTTGATGATGTTCATCTGTTTACACCTTCAGTTTGTGTGTTCTTCCACAGGTTCTAATGGGTACCATTTTCATGCCATTCTTCCATATTATTTTTCTCACCAGGAAATAAGCCAAACTGTGGATTTCTCTGCAATTTAGAGACAAATTCCAACTTCATCACCTTAGAGTTTCTTGCCATAAAGAAAAGAATTCTTGTTCCTAACTTTTTGTCTAACTGAATTTGACTTGTATATACATTTTTTTGTCAACCCGGATTATATGTAGATGTATCAGGAGCCACCGTTGTTGCCTGATATTATCCCAGCTCTTAGATTCAGTGTCTGTGGGTTTTGGACAGTGTTGCAGAAAAGGGAAACAATGATAAAAATAAATCTGAATAACATCTGCCCAAAGCAGTTGGTACGGAGCATTCTTTGAACAGTTTATCCATTCTTATGATAGCAGGACCATTTCACAACACGGGTTTCCTATCCAGGCAATTGTCCATGTGACTTTTACATTACAAAAAGAATACTCTGGGGGCAACCAAATGCACAGAAAACATGTCTAGCTGAGGAAGTCAGCTCCAATAATGATTTTGATCTGCCCCAGAATGCAAGAATTCAGCATAAGATAGAAAGATAAAAAGCAGGATCGTATGACAAGACATTTGCAGTTTCATTACATTTAAATTACATTTTGATCTTTAAATTATGTTTTTTTCTTCTGTAAAAAGTAACTAGAAGCAACCAAAAGGAAGCCATCTACACCTTTATTTGCTATGTAGACTGCACTTGTCAGACATGCAAAAGTCAATAAGCATGGTAAAGTAGTATTTTCTGAGAATGTTACTGAAGCCTTCAAATCTTTATCTTCAAAATTTATAGAATTCTGGCAGAATCACAGTGGCTTTTATTTATTTGATGTTACATTCTTATGAAAATAAAGTGAAAAATTGGAATCTTAAAACAAATTATGGTAGTATTAGTAATTAATAAGTTCAAATAACCATACCCTCTTTCACTACGTTATTTAATATGATTTCTTACTAAATAGGAAACCCCTCATTTCAGGGAACAGACAGTAGCACCATTTCTGCACAAAGCTACATGTTAAGAAGTGGGTGAGAATTTTCTGAAACATACTGCTCCTGTGGTAGATGGCTCTGCGTGCAGTTCAGAGGGCTGAAAAGAGACCTGGATCCACAGGTTTAGAATGTGGCAGGCTAAGATTTGTGACACCCTTTCATGCCCCCTGCAAGTGGGGTCTTGGTGTAGGCTCAGGAGACGTGTCTGCCCTTAGGAGCAGGCAATATATAAGCATATCTTCACATTCTTCTTCAGAAAGGCACCATTTTTCCTCATAAAATTTATACTATAATTAAAAACCTTTTTTTTTTTCCATATTTCACAGGACTCCCAGGTTATTTTATAGAGTACTGAAAAAGTCCTGACCTTGGAATAGAACATGAGTTTTTCTACCCTCTGTTCCAATAGCTAGTTAAAAACAAGGCTTTCTTGGAAGTAGTCCCCATTTCAAAGTATTCTAAAATGCCAGACTCCCAAGACTTTGTACAATTTCTGTAACTTGAGGCCAAATGTTACTGTAAGAAGGAAATTAATTTTCACTAGGATGAGTGGAGGCTGTGCAAGCTGGCTTGAAAATTTGCTTGTCTGTGGCTTCATATTATTTCTCTTGAGTTTTGCAACAACATAAGGATTTGGATAGAGATATTTTATGAACACTCATGACAGCATCTTGGGCAGTGAAAGGAAACACAATGGCTGGTTCTGCCAATTTGTAGTATGTGTTTTTACTTAAATACAAAATAACTGTTTTGAATTCTATCTGCCATTGATTTAACGTGAATGCTTGGAACTGCTTGCATAAAAGCATTGCAGTACTAAAGCTTTTAATTTTAAATTAATTTTCTGCTTCCTAAATGTCTCTTTGGTGCTACACACACACCAAAGATGAGGTATTAGAGACAATTAATTGGGATTTGGATTCCATTTATAGAATTCTTTGTATTCTTACAGTGCCTGTTCAAAAATTCTACTGAAGATTGTTATTAAATGAGGACAGCATCTCTAAGCCTACCTTCTATTTTTGTAATTAAAAAAAAAGATGAAATATGAGCAAATTATAATGACTGGAAATAATCCTTTTTCTGCTTCTTTATGGCACATATTTGTCCGATGTACAGTATTCTTTTATAAGTGCACATTTTCAGAAAATTTGCCATGTGTGATAAATTAGTTTTTAAAAAATGCCATTATAAGTAATATATAGGTAAATTTTGAGTATGACAGTGGATTTTATATATTCTTGTTCTGTATATTAATAAAAGTATTCACATTCTCAGTATTAAAAGAGAGATTCTTCCATTGGTAAAATCACTGTGCCAGGATGTGGAGTATGAAGTGAGAATTTGCATGTGTCGGCAACTAGAACATATAGCTCAAGGAATAGGGTGAGTACAATTTACATAATGGCTTCTCAACACAAAATCTTTCTCTAAAATATTTAATGGTAACCTAAAAGCTACTTTTAAGATCTCTAGCTTAATTCATGTGTACTCAATGATGAATCTGGAGCGTACAGATATGTTCTTAGGAATTGGCTGTTGGCATCTGGCTCTTTTTCCTTTTTCAGATTTTTGTTCCTCTCTGATAGTAAAACTGCTGAACCATACAGTTTTTTGTAAATAATGAGTTCATTTATAGCATCTTGAAATAATTTCAATTATCCATTGATGTTATTAGGCTTATTTAAAAAGTGGAAGAGGATTATGGCAAGTTTGAGCAGTTTCTAATCAATTACTTCGCAGTTTTTTGCAAAAAGATGCTAAAAGTGTTTTGTAAGCAAATTTCAGTTCAGTATCAACTTTTACTCTAAGCTTGAAGACCTTCAAGATTGCACACAATAGGAGTAGAAAAAAACTGGAACTTCTATTTTGCTAAAAAGAACATGTTAACTGCCCATACAGGATTGGTCTCTGAGTGAAATAATATTTTAAAATTTTAGGTCTGTTCACCTGTTACTGTGTCAGGAAGAGAAAACAAAAGCAGTAACAGCTCTTAGAGACCTGAAGAAATTATCAAGTGAGGTTCCCTGCCCTGGTTTATGCAGATGGGATAGATTAGATCTTAAGAGCCGCTTTGGCCTTTAAAATTCTGAATTTATGAGCAAATTCAAGGATGAGGCTGAAACTGAGATGTAATTTGAAAGCTATGGTAAATCCGCACTTCAGTGTGGCTGTGGAATGAGTTTGTGTGTGTGTGTGTGGCGTTTGTTTTTTTGATTTTTTTAAATGGAGAATTATGTTGTGGCTCAGATTCTGAGTTATTTAAAAAACAAACAAAAACAAAACACCAAAAATTCCTGAAACAATGCAATTTACCTCTCAGCCATGGAATACTGGGAAAGTGTATGTTCAGGCAGTGTTTTAGCTTACTCTATTATCGGGAATGAATATTCACAACAAGAACTAAGCATTACTGCCATGTGTTTAATTTAACTTTGTTTTGGTAAGGTCATGTAGGATAGTAGTTTATAGATGCCTAGATAAACTTGTCTTTATTGTGTACAAAATAATTTTATATATATGTGCTTTAGGCAGCTCTTCTGCAAGGTACTTGTCCTGCAAAAGTTCAGAGAATGTGAATAATGTGAAAACACAATATTATTTATCTCACTAAATAATTTATTTGTCTTTATACTTACTGTCTTTGATAACAAAACATAATTAGCACAGTAAATAATTTTCACATTTTCCATCTTGAATGGCTTTGGTTTTAAAAGAACTTGTGATTACAGAAAAGAAAAGGAGTAGTTGTCAGTATTGTTGATATTTGTATAACTGAAAATTTAAGACACGTTTTGCCAAACTGAATTACTGAATAATCAGAGCTTGTGTTTATTTTTACTGTGTGCGTGTATCTCATATATATCTTTATGTATCTTGAAACTGGATTCTATTTCATGGAGATTAAAGATGAGTGAAAGAGGGGATTCTGTTTGTCTTCAGAGAGTGACCAGGGTGGTTTGGGGTTTTTTTCCATGTATACTGAGTTTTGAAGGGAGGGACAGTTCTGTCATACTATTTTGAAGTTTTTTGATGCCACCAAAATGGAAATCCACAGAAATGCATTTCCAAAGCATCTGTGTTTTTTTATTTTTATTTTTTTGCTTCCTGATTGATTTCAGAATGTAGTCCTTTCCTTTGCTCCCCGACCCTTCATAGGCCTTGCGTTCTTGTCTGTCTCAATCACCTTCCTTCCTCTCTCCTCACTGGTTATTGATCAATTCCATGAGATTTTTTTTTTGGTGTGTTATTTGAGATACTGTGTGCATTTCCATGGATTCCTCTAACCTTCTCAATTAACCTCTGCTATAGTCAAGAGCTGAGAAGCAATCATATTAATTTGGCTTCGAAAATGATTTGTGACACATAATACAGAAAAGTATTTTTTAAAATAATGTAAGTAGGTTATTCTGAGTAAAATAAATTATCTAGGATATACATATAGTTAAAGAATACTTCTTTCAGATATAACTGGAAACATTTTTTATGTTTTAAAAACGTACAGCTGCCTAGATTGTCTTGCTCTGTGGCTCAGTCTATTGAGAACCAAAAAGTGGTTTTAGTGGTAGCTTTTAGGAGCACTGTGAATCGTGTGAATCTGCTTTCAGCAGTTTTGTTTGTTAACAAAATTGACTTTATTATAGGTGGGAGCTGCAAGTCTTGAAAGAAGATAGGTGTTACACAATAGGCAAATGATAGTACTGATGATGATTTAGCCAGCCTTAGAGTACTGGTTTAATAGAGCTAAATATGTAGTTATCAGTTAGTGGTCCATTGTATACATTTTTCTTTCTTTCCTCCCCAGTGTTGATTTTTAGCATTTATGTATCCATATACACTACTTTCACAGGTTTTTGTCTAGTCCCTTCCCAATGATTTAGATGCTTTAATCTCGTAACAAATGGTGAACTGTCGGTATTTTTGGTGTGTGAACTGTATTGAGGATGAGTAGGCAGTAGGAAAATAAAGACAATTAAATAAACAGAAAGAAGCACATTATTAGGTAAATGCTGAAAGCATAATGTGACAACGGTCCCAATGCTTATTTTTACTATTTGGTGGTGTTACCACTAAATGATATCATGACATTTTCAAATAACTTTATATGAATGATTAATCATCTTTTTGTTAAGCTACATCTTAATCTGTTGGTAATAATAATAAACTCTGTAAGCTGCAAATCACTTTGCTGATTATAAACATTTGAAAGTGTTATTGTTCATAATTGACTTACAAAAGGGACAGCTGCTAGTTGTTTAGCCTGATTGGAAGAAGTATTTTGGGGCATTTTCAGTAAAAATCTGTCATCCTTCCTGGAGGTTGTGATCAGGCCTGTATTAAAACTGTGATTGAAATGACAGAATTTAAACTCTTCGTGCACAGTTGCTCAGTGTCAAACATAGGTGTGAATTCGTCATCTTATTTAATGCTCACATAGTGTAATTTTATCAGTCTTTCGCTGCAGTTTTATGTTTTGGGCAGTATAAACACTGAGGGCTGGATCTCTGGTTATTACAAACTTTTGAGGTCCCATCCTTGAAATGTGGTGCTCACAAAAGCTTTCAGGAAGTGACAGGGAGGCAGTACATGAGAACAGGGCAAAATGGGCTTCTTAGCTCAAATGGAGGCAAATTCAAACACTAGAAACTTGCCTAGTATAAATATAAAATGAGCGTAACAGAAAAAAAAAAAGAAAAAAAAGAAGTACTGAGTATGTCTTCCCTGTTCTTGTTGATAGTAGGGCTGCAGAAAAGCTCCTTCTAATCCCTTAAAGCAATCAGGAATCAGTTATACACTGGGGCATGGGAAATTATGCTGATTGGTTTCTTCTACAGAAGCTGTACTTTTGCTCCAAGAAGTGAATTTCTTTTCATCTTACTTGTGCCAGTCACCTTACTGCGCAAATGTTTGTGTCCAAGAGTATTTAACTCTTCCTTATTCACCTCTCTGATTAAACTCTGATTTCAAAGTCAGTCCCTAATAAATAGTGATCTGCTGCCGATGTTTGAGTGGTGAGGACCATCACACACGCAGACACTGCTAGTAATTACCAAGGCAAAAAGAGAAGCAGAACCTGTTCCTTACTACTTTAAAACAAGCCTAAAAGCTAGTGTTTGGACTAATTAGGAAACCGTGTTTTCTCTGAGCAGTAGTTGCTTTCCCTCTGTAAATAAGGAACATCTTTGGAGTGTAAGATCTCCAGACACTTCAGCATGACTCACGTTTAATCATTTTGGCTGTGGAGCATTGCATTGAGCAGTTTCTACATGTTTGATCAGAAGAGTTTTCTTAGTGACACAGGGAAGTAGCTGACTCCTTTGTGTTTTTTCAGACTGCATTGTCTCTGGTTTATTTCAAGCTAATTTCAATGCCTTTTTGGCGATAAAGTTTCACATTTTAAACTTGCATGTTTCTTTGGCTGACAAAAAATAAAGTCCTCTGATTGCCTGGAAGTTTTTATTTTATTTTCATTTTCTTACAACTTTGTCGATTTTTCATTCTTAGCCACCTGAAGAATATCTAAATGAGTGTTTCAAGGAATAATTCTGTTTTGCTGGAGCAATACTTTTTTCATTACATATTTTCTCTTGACTGCTTGACTCGCTTTGCAGGACAGAACTAACAAAAACTGTGGTGCTTCCTGAATTAGTAGAACTGGCAAGAGATGAGGGCAGCAGTGTACGCCTTGCAGCTTTTGAGACGTTAGTGAATCTGCTTGATATGTTTGATGCAGGTAAGCATTTAATTTAGGCTTACTAGCCCAGTTCTTAATGCTTTAATGGATCTTATAAATGTATTTAAATGCTTTTTGTTCTGTTTGCGTTCTTCAGACATTTCTGTTTTTATTTTGTTTATTGTTTTATCCTTTATGTATTTCATGACTTGCAGTGCTTTATAGCACTTTTAAGGAAGGTGAACCAGTTGTCCCTAAAATCAGTTATCTTACTCCAAGTTTCTAATGTAATAAGGTTAAATGGAATGAGTAAAAGTACTGAATAAATGACGGGAATATTGGGTTGTTAGTATTCACTTAATGCTGTCAATACACAAAATATGAATGTTAGCTCAACAGATGCAATTGCTGGTATTTTTTTTGCTTTTAGCTAGGTTTTGCTTCTTAACTGAAGTAAAGCCAGTCCTGACTAAAGGCTGCAACCTGACTTCTGAGCTGAAGCACCCAGACTGGGGCAATGATATGATATTTGTGTGTGTATCAGTAAATCTTGCAGGTTTTAACGTCCAGTGTTATATGTCAAATACACTTGCAAATTTTGGAACAAAAAATATTCCTCCAAGTCCCATAAGCGCACAATTGATTGGTTTTAGAAGTACTAAGCATCATCAACTTCTATTTAAATTCCTTTAAACTTGCAGATATATGACACTGAAAGCTTTCTTCTTTGCAACGAGAAAGTATGTGTATTTAATAAAGCTTTTCTGTAAAACAGAAAATGTAAATCCTTGTATCTTTCTCAGCATGCTTTATCTTTCCTCTAACGAACATGCGTATTTCATGCTTCTCCAGGTGTAGGTGTGAGTGTCTGTGTCTTCATATAAGGAAGGAGAAATTCTCTGTTCTTTATCCAGTTCTTTCGGCATAATAATGGTGGATTACTTACAGTCAGGGCTCTTGGGTTCTTGTTGCCAGTTCAGCTCAGCATTGACCGGGGCAAACTTTAGGACTGCTCCAGCACAGGGGAACATTCTGGGTGACTGCTGTGCCTTGTCCTCCAATCAACTACTCCATCTAGATTTTTTTCAGAGGGATGTAGAAGACAGTAACAATCAGGTTTTCTGGCTCTGTATCGGTTGGTTCTCTGGTGTTGATTATTTGTGGGTTTTTTACAACTGGAAATGTACAAAACAGCAAAGTACATGATGGATCATTGCTATAGTCTGTTTCAAAAAAATATTTTATATTGTTGATCGCTGCTCTCACTGCTCATTATTTGCCACTTTGCTCTTTATACTGTCTTTTTCCAAACTCTCAGTTGTTTATCTTCATTAGCAACTCTGTATTTTGCACCACGTTTCTCACTCCTACTCCTGTCTTACTGACTCTGCTACTCCTTCCTGATACATAAGTGAGGAGCAAATATTTACTGTGCAGGAACTTGGTGATGCATTACTAAAATACATGATTGCATATAAGCCATATGGAAGAGTACATAAAGAAATAAGATAATTTTGGGGAGAATACCATAAATGGAGTTTTTAGCAGTTAGTGCTTATATCAGTAAAGTATGATAGTAAGTTAATTTTCAAATTATTGAGCTTTTGTATTTATGCTAACAAGTTTGTGCTTCTCTTTGCACCTCCCAGTCTTCACTCCTCCCTCCCTCAATCGCTGTACCTACTGCTTTTAGCTGTTGAAAAAAGCTTAGAGAAAGCAATCAGGGATTGTTTGCAGATTTGTAAAGAATGTGTTTCTAGAAATTGGTTTTGTGTGGTTTTTAGTTTCATGGCTGAACTACAAAATGAACATTTTGAAGGTAGATGACCCGAAATTATATCCTAGAGTGTCTTTCTCACAGCATCAAGACATTTCTTCACGTCGACCTAAGTATTTTATTCGGCCACAATTATCTCCTGAGTTTTGGTCTTGATCTACAATTAAAAAATCCTAATCCTTTTAAAACTTGAACATTTTAAAATATGATGACTTTATTTACAACAAGCCAAAGCACATAAATTTCTTTGAAAATTTACTCCTTTATTTTATAAGGAGGCAGAGTGCTTGGATTTGACTTTAATCTCTGAATGATTTAATTTCTTTCCTCTCTCCTTAATTATTTTGTTTCTCTGTGAATTTATTGTTTACTAAAAGATTTTCAATCTCCTCTTCTCAGTAGGTTGGAAAAATTCACTTCCAGAGTATCCAGATATTTCCTTTCCTGTCATGGTCATGTTTGGTCTTGATCTCCCTGTATTCCTACTATTGTAGGAAATCTTATTATAGGAGTATTGCAGTATTCTTTGTCTCCCTGTTGTATCCTCGGTGAATGGAGAAGTTAGTGACTGTTCATTTATTCTGTCTCAACCTTTAGTGGGGGAATGCCTTTTCGTTAAAAACAAACAACAAACAAAACAGGTAAGGTACTGAAATTTAGGACCCGAGTTATGGTAGTATGTTTGCCATTCTCCATACTTTCTGTTTTCTACCTCCAGTAAGTACCTGCCAAAAATAGTCCTGAGCATGTTAAATGATATTTTCATAACTTGTTATGGAAGTCTACTCTCTGTGCTTTATTTTAGATGTTGATAAATGGCTAACATTAAAAATGTCTTTTGTTTTTCAGATGATAGGAGTCAAACTGTCCTCCCCTTAGTGAAATCATTCTGCGAAAAATCCTTCAAAGCAGATGAATCTATCTTGGTTTCTTTATCATTCCATTTAGGGAAACTGTGTAATGGTTTATATGGTATGATTTAATGTTCCTTTAAAAAACATCTTAAAAATTAGGGAAGACTGGAGAATTTGAAGCCCTTGAAAAATATCCAGATTTGAATGTATCAAATGAAATGATTGTTAGGGAAGGAAAGATGGAAGTAAAACTCTGAAATCATCTATTGCGTAACTATTGGGTTTTGTAAATTTCCTTTTTGGGTCTCCATCTGTTTATTTTTTCTTTTTTTTTGTTTAGACAGGGACAGAGGTTTTTGTTTAGAGAGGGACAGAGTTGTTTGTTTAGACAAGGTCAGAGAGGAAATGTGGTGGTTTGTGTTTATTGGTTTGACTGATTTGTTTTGACTCCTTCTTGTATATTCTAGAGCTTATGAGTTGGATGACTAAACTCTTGAAACTAGAAACCTTTGAAAACACAGTATGATATTGACTGTGTATGTTCACTTCTGTGCTTGATACCCTTTTCGAGGCACCGCACAGAGGTGGCCCATAAGGAACTTTGGGGGAGGAAGGAGACCTAATGGCATGTGGATTCCCAGCTGCAGCTGAGGCCAAATCTGTACCTACAATTGTGGTTTTCACCTAAGCGCAGCAGATCTTTCCTTGATAATTCTGCCCACCACATACCCTCTACACAGAGCTTACTTGGGGAGGGACAACACAGAATCATGGATTTATATTGTAGAAAATTTCTTCCTAGACTCTTAAAGCCTTTGATCTTTCTTATGGATCTTTAAATTTTTCATGTTAGAGACTGTCAAAGGGACCATTGCCTCACTACAAATAACTTGAAAGGGCTGTTCCACATGTCAAACTGTTATTTACAGAGATACAGAGCTACGGCAGTCCATACTGGTTTTATCGTGTCTTCCCAGTCATCTTTTCTCTAGGCTGAATAACTTTATGGCTCATTTCTCTTCACTTCTGAATGCTGTCTAGCAAGTTCATATTTTTCTTGAAGTGTTACACCTTGGGAGAGGTGAGCAAAGTGAAAGGGTTGCTTCATGTGTCTTCCCAGCTGTATTGCTCTTTGCATTTTTCAGTATGAAAATCTGTCCCCCCTTTTTATTTTTCCAATAGTTTGACAGTATTTGTTCAATGGCACTTTTGGTTTTTCGTTTTGGGTTTTTTGGGGGGTTTTTTTTGGTTTGGTTTGGTTTTTTACATAAGTATGACAGCTAGTCTCTCTCTTTCCTGGTCTTGTGCTGGTGATATGGATGTAGCGAAGCATGGTACCTTACCTTTGTCCTAATGGAATAATAGTCTAAAGTTTTAAGACCATGTATCCAGTTTCTGAAGTTAATTTTAAACTCTATCTTGTGAAGAGTAAACAGTCCTCTTCCTAGGTTGATGCTATCAGAATATTTAATAAGCCAAGTCTCTAATCCAACATCTCAAAAACCCAATGAAAATACCAAATAGCACCAGAACTAGGATAGACCTTTCTTTATACATTTGCCTAATCTTGTCAGTGAGCCATGGGTAACTTTAACTGTTTTTCTAAGCAGTTTTGCATCATCTTTGTAGTTTTTCATCTCTCTTTCCTGAGCCCTTATTTTGCTTGTGAATAACGTGACCTTTACTGCATCTTTTGTATTCAGAGGACCTGTAATCCAGTACTAGAAGGAAATGGAATAAATTTGACAAGTTTTGTTTTTGCCATGTTGGCTGCCACTCATTTTCTTACTTTCTTTTCAGTATTTACAAGTAGATTTTTTTTATTTTTATTCCAATTTTTTTGAAAAACATGAAAGTAATCTGACTGATCTCTTATTATGTGACTTGTCCTTCCCCTCTCCAACTGTTAAATATCAGTACCACTTTTCTATTCTGATATCTCACTTATTTAAGATTTCAGCAGCTAGTACTTTAAATAGTTTTGAATACTGGAATGAAGCACATCTGACCCTGCACATTTTGAAAAACTCTCATGTTTAAGTATTTACCAACCTGTCCCTTCTCTACTTAAAGCTTAAATCTTTGTCACTGATATTAATTATACTGAGTCTGATGATACTAGTGGAATTTGAGAAAGAAAATAAAAGCATTAAGCATTTCAACCTTCTTGGTACCAATCACTGATAGCTTTCTTTTCTCTCTTCAGCAGAAAACTGTCTTTCATTGATTGTTCTCTTATTAGTAATGTATTTATAAAATGACTTGTAATTTTCAAAGTCATCTTGTTAGTTGCATTCGATTTTTTTCTAATTTTATTCTTACACCTCTTTGTTATCTGTAGCAACATGACCTTATTTTTCAACTTTCTACAGGCATGCATTCTTCATATGGCTGAGTTCCATAAAGATTTTAATCAAGAAGAAATCAGTTTCTTAGGAACAAACATACATATTCACAATCCTGCAGTTAATGTTCTGAGTATTTCAATAACTATATGGACAGAAATTAAGATTCACTCTCTTATAGTTAGATGTTATTTTTATGTGATCACTTTTTCTGTATAATGTATGCTGATGATACTCTACTGAGATGAGGCAGGAGGTGGCATAAAGATTGACATATTTGATAGATTTGTAAATGAGATTTGTTTGGGCCATTATTAATAGCATTTGTAATGAAGAAAGTAATTTTTTTTATTATTATTTTTAGGCATTTTTACTCCTGAACAGCATTTACGGTTTTTGGAATTTTATAAGAAGCTTTCCACACTGGGTTTACAGCAGGAAAATGGCCACAATGATAATCAACTACAACTTCAAACTCTGGAACAGGAAAAGAAGTATATTTCAGTGAGGAAGAATTGTGCTTACAATTTTCCAGTAAGCAACATTAATTTCAGGTTAAATAATTTGTGCCATGCCTATAGTTCACTAAATAGGACTGCATGAATGATAGAGAAGTTATTCCCAATTGTGCATTGTTAGCTAGATTCTAGCTCTCCTCTGGAAAGCTCAAGTTGATGGCTTAAAGTAGAGCTTCTCCAAAAGAGTTACCAGAAAAGATTCCTCTTTCCATAGCCTCAGAAAATTATTGGGAACTTTTGACTTGGAGAGTGTTGTTCTAAGAGGTTACTGGTCTCATTTTTTCCTACACATTTTCTCCAAACCGTTACCACAAGGGCTTTGAGAAAATGGCTGTGAGAATCCCTGGTTTCAAACTGCTCAGAGCTAGGTTTTTGCATTTGCTGTCAACCATGGTATTCCAGGAAGTTGAAGATTGAATCTGAATGGTTAGATTCATGTTTTAGTAATATTCCTATCTGAATACAGAAAGACTTTTCAAGTTTATGTGATGTCTTTAAACTTGCCATTCATGTTTCTGTAAATCTACTTTGTATTTCAACATTCTGCATTTATATTTAAAGAAAACATGTTTGTACGGAGAGCCAGTAGACAGTTATTTTTATTCTACCTTTTAAAGACAAGCACCCTGTAGGTAGGTAGACATCTGTTGGTTCATTTGAGCAAAACCAAGGTATGTACACACATAATTATGTTGAAATTCAGATGCTCGCTTTGCTGCTTGCTAAAATGTTCCTTGTTTTTGAAGTCTCCAGTTGCAGCTTCCACTAGTGTACAGGAACATTAACGATATTTATACAACTAAGGTGTTTTTATCTTGTGGTTTTAAGTTACGTCATCAGAAGAAAATCCTGCAGTGTGTCTGGAAGATCTGTAAATTTCAGTTTAGTTCTCAACTCCAGAACTTGTCTGGTGCCTGTGTTTTGACACAGCCATCAGAAATGACACACCTTCTCTTTAAAATCACAACCTGTTATCTCCCAAGTGTCTTGCTTGTTGTACCTCAATGTTTTCACCTAATAATCTCCGATAATGTGGTCCTTTAGCTATACAGTTAATAAAGGAATTTATCTTTCCACAGGCTATGATCGTTTTTGTGGATCCAAAGAACTTCCATTTAGAACTGTATTCTATATTCTTCTGCCTTTGTCATGACCCTGAGGTTCCTGTCAGATATACTATGGCCATAAGCTTCTATGAAGTAAGTCTACAACAGTTCTTTGTTAGTACTTTTTATACTAGTAAAATAATACTAGTAAATTTATAATTTTCTTTTAAAAAATTATAAAATTTATAAAATTGTATTTTATTATAAAATTTAGAATTTATAAATTTTAGTGAATTTAGTAAAATTATACTAGTAAAATAATAAAAATACTTTTTTTAATAAAATCTTTTTATTTTATGCTGTTTTCTGCTTTAAGCCTATGTTTGTGACTATTTAACCAAAATAAAAAGACTTGAGAAAACCTGTTGAAATGATTTAGTTTGTCAGAAGTGTTCAATCCCTTCTAGCCTGTATTTGTACATGTATATGTTAGTCTAAGTTGTGTGACATTTGGCTACAAGAGCCTACTCCTAGGTGAGATTTTAAGGAGCAAAAGCTAGAAGAAACTTATAATGGTTTAGTACCACAAACATAAGCAATTGTAGTAATTACAATATTTGAAGGCTTTCAATGCTATTAGAAAGCAATGAGGAAAAAGGGAGAAAGGAACTTGCCATTTCTGGTCTTGAAAACCTTTAGAACTGTACAGTTTGCTACTATGCTTGTGTTCTGTGGAATATATTTACATGAATCAAATCTAAGTTAAATGCTTAATTTAATATGAAACTGCTTGGAAATTTGTGCAGATGTAAAGGCATATGTATTCTTATTATTCCATCCGGTTTACATTAAGTTCCACTGTATTATTTTTGTAAAATTAAAAAAATGTACAACTGCATAGATATTATTCACTGTATGGAGTGAATTCTGAAAATGAAGATGAACTCTTTCCTGATTGCAGTAACCCATATAGGGAGACCTTCAAGATTTTCATAGTGTTTTACTCGAGCTAGCCTTTTATCTCACTTTGTTGCTGGGGGAATTAGTAAGTTAACCAACTTCTGAAAGCATTTAAATCACTAGTAGAGGCATAAATGAAGCTAAGGTGGCTTTATTTCCACCATTTTAATAAATTTCCCATTCTCATTACCTGTTGATGACTTGTCTTAATGAACAATAATGCAAAGTAATTGTTGAAATTGTAAAGCTAGCATCTAATTCTATGTAATATTTTGTGTTAGGTGTATAACACTTGTAAGGTACTGTCTAAATATAAGCAAAGTATTTTAACTGATTTAAAAAAAACCCAACACTGTAAAGTTATACCTTGATCTGAATATACATTTAGTGCTGGTTGATTTAATTTTAACACCATAACTAGGCAACCAATGACAGCCCAAAATGAGTAGTTTATGGCATTAATTGAAAGGTGGATTACTTTTTGTTAAATAAACTCCTGTGGCCATTTCCTTAAAGTTTCGTCTTGATTGGAAGCAAGCTTTTATTTTTGCTTGGCATATATAAACAAAGAAAACTATTAAAAAGCATCATCTAAATATTCTGTATGGAAAAAATCTCATTCCTCATATTTTTCTCATATTTGCTATAAAAACTTTTTAACAGTGTGGAGACTGATGGTGGTTTTTTTAGAAATTTATATGTGACTTATGAATCAGAGTAAAAAAAACCAAAACAACAACCCAGAGAACTAAGGAATGAAAACTTCAGATGAAAAGGTTAGGGAGACTTAAAATTCAGCACAGGCTAAGCCTATTTTTATATTTTATCTTCTGTAAATTATATAGCAGGCTGACTATTCACTCTCCAAAGGAGTATAAAGTACAACATTTGATTATTCTAGAAGGAATTTTTCTAGCCTTGCAGTGCAGTCTTAAAAGTTTTTGGTAAATGTGAAATAGAGTTAATTCTAAAAGTATGTTTCATGGATAGGTAACCGGCCTGTTTCTTTGTATAAGCGTATTTTTAATGTGATCCATGGGAAAGTGTACAGCTTTAGAAGGCTGATATTAAACAATTTTTCTGCATCCCTTCTTCATGCTTGCTGTAAATAAGCACATGTAGTATAGTTGTTGTAGTGCCATGGAAGTAAAGAATGTTTCACCTTGCTATCTCATTGTCATTTTTTAGGTTGCTAAGCTTTTAAATTCTGGTGTATATGCAATACATAAAGAACTGGTTACCCTATTACAGGATGAGTCACTGGAGGTAATATACTTTTATTGGAACTTTCTTTTGCTTGTTACATTGAGGCAGATTATCTTGATGTTTGATAACTGCAATAACACGGTACAGTAACTGTTTGAAATGATAAACAGCTTTTACTTCTGTTTCACAGATGCTTCATAAAGATGCCAGCCTTCTGTGAATAAAAAGGAGGAAAACAGAAAGGTGTTTGAATTTAGTAAACCCACAGTGAATTTATTAGCTTTTAAAAATAATAGCTTTAAATTCTTTTAATTGTTCCATTATTTATTAGCGTACAAGTTCTATGGAAAGATTTGGTTTTCATACTATATTAAAATAGTCATTGATAACATTCCAGTTATTTGCTTTGTTTTATTTTCATTTATGGACTTGAAGAGGAGATGAAAAAGATGTGTGTGGTTCAAAGATCGAGATTTATAGAAAGAGTTTCAGTCCAAGATCTGGTACAGAATCTGTGAGTGTTTATAGGACACTTTAACTCAGTTTCAACCTGTGTAAAACATGAATCACTTAGCTATATTACAGACAATATAGTCAGACTCTTTTGGATTGAAAAAAAGACAAATATTTATGTTTGAGACAGAAATCACGATTTCCTCTGATACCACTTATTCCAATATTGATCTTTTTTGTTTTCGGTGTAGGATCTTTAGATGTGGCATAGAAAAATGAGCTTTGCTTTCAGGTTTTTCTTTTGGTTCCCTTTGTTAGACATTTTCAAGGAAATTAAAAGTGTTCATAGCATATCTACTTATTGTTTATGAAATTCTGACCCGTCTTAAAAGATTTCTCAAACTGAACACCTGAAAGTTGAGACTGAGCAGCTGGTCATTTTGAAAAATTCCTTGGTAATAATAATAAATACTAAATAATAAAAAGTACTCGGTGCTTTGTCTTACACACCACCTCAGTCAGAATTGGTGCCAAAAATATTTGATTATGTACTTGTCTAGTTTCAAGTAGTACAATATTTGAAAACAACATTTGAAAGTATGGTTATTCTATTAATAGAAGATATATATTCTATTTTCATTTATCTACTGGAGTTTTTTGTAAAGCAAGAAAAATTGCTTTTAAGATTCAGCTGACAAATACATATATGAAAACATTCCTTGTGTTTGCCAAGGCTTTTACTTAACTGTCTATGAAATACAGATCTTTCTTCAGTATGAATGTACATTTTCAAATATTGTTTGCTGTGAATAGTTTAGAAAGCATTGACTGTGGTATTCACTTAGATCAAAACTATGGTTTGTTTTCTTAAACTGAAATTTAAGATAAATTTAAGTA